>NC_071387.1:46155364-47584617 GCF_022682495.2 Desmodus rotundus | reverse complement strand
CACCACTGTTTCATAACTCTAGAGGAACTGAGTTTTTTTTTTAACTGTTGGGGGTAAAATAGGTACAGAGAAGGTGTGTGTGTCGGGGAGGTGGGAGTGGGTAGCGAGGCATCTTCCGCGTGCCCCACGCCCACGAGGAAGAGGAAAACCTGCCCTGCGGTACCCCCGGGAACACTGCGGAGTAGGGTGTCGGGATGACATCAGCTTCTAAACATAGTCGGTACCGCACCCCAACTCTGAGCGCCGCGAGCAGGGACGGGGGGCGGCGGGGGTGGGGAAAGCGGGGGAGGCGGATGCTGCTGTCCGCGGGCGGGGCGGCCCAGCCGGCCTGGCTGAGCCGGAGATGACTTTGCAGGAATCGTGCTCGCGGAGTTTGCGGGCAAATCTTTCCCGCGATGTTTGGGCCACCGGGTTAGGAAACATTCCTGCCATTCCGTGCTGTCCCCCGCCCCCCAAAGTCAAACACACACGCAGTCCTTAGCACTAGGGTGCTTTTACTTATATAAATCAATCTATCCCACAACCATAGTGCTCAGGTGTGGTCTGTTCGGGGTCCAGCCCCGCGTCGGCCTCCGGGCTAAGCCTGTGAGGGGGTCGGCTCGGCCCTCGGGGTGAGGAAGATGGGCTGTTTCCTGTGGTTGTTGTGGAACAGTTTGTCCTTTTTACCAGCCCCCACCCCTCGCCCGGTCTCCACCCCCTTGGTAAATATAGCGCTCACGTTTCATCATCTCTTTGTCCAACAAGCGCCAGACACCGCGGCCCGCGCGGCCTCCCTCCGCCTCCTCCCCGATCTCGGCTACCTCACTTAACCCCGCGCGGGCAGGCGACGGGTAGCAGCCCGCCCCACGGGCCGCCAGCCCTGCACCCCATTGCTTCCCGCCGCGGTGCATTCCCACAAATCTATCCCCTCTCCTGCTTCCACTTCCCCTGTAAGTTGTGCCCCCTGCCCTGGTCCCACCCCCTCTACCCCGGTGTTTTGGGGACCGGGCCGAGGTGTGTGTAGGTGTTTGGAGGTAGACACCCTTTTTTCCAGCCCCTGGCGTCATCCCACATCCAAGCCAGTACTAGATCTTCCACTTACCGCCCACTCTTCCCAAGACCGCCCCCTGTTCCCCTCTGGAGCTCAGGTGACAAGCTGCTGAGACAGTGATTCACCGACAGCTGAACCAGCTATGTGTACTTGGGGGTGGGCGCTTCGTGAACTGTCTCCCTCCCAACCTCCTCACCCCTGAGGGGAGCAGACTGGAGGGTCGGGAAAGGAGAAGTAGGTGGATAGCAGCCTAGCTGTGCGTGCTTACTCTTCCCTCTCTCCCTTCCCCTCCCAGTTTCATTTCCACACGTACAGCCACCCACTGGGGACCGGAGGCGGCTGGTGTTCTCTGAACGCAGGGAACTGGCTCTCTCTTTGGTCTCCTGTTTACTTCCCTCCTCTTTCGCCCCCACTACCCCACACTGCCTCCCGCCCCGAGCAGCTGGGAAACCTGCAGCAAAACACTGCAGTCATGAGACTTCCCAGGACATGAGCTGTGGCCCGGATTTGCCTTCCTCTGCCCTGCCTTGCCCTGCTGTGTGTCCACTTGGGGCCCTTTGTCCTGGAAAGAGAGGCTCTTGGGGCTCCTCATCCCGGAATGTGGAGGAGGTGACCATCTCCCTCCCTCTTCTCCCACCTTGGCACCAGATACTACCCTGTAGGGGTCTTGCCTGGCTGACTTGGCCAGGGCTCTGGGCCACCCCCTTGAGTTGCCACCTGTCCAGGGAGGGGCAGTGAGAGAACGGACAGTGTGTAAGAACTCGGGATCCAGGATGCTGCAGAGCTGGCTTACTTGCTATCACAGGTTGTCCTGTTCATGACATGGCGCCCAGAGTCCCCTGCTGACCAAGGTGTTTAGGCAGAGCAGGGAAACCTGCTCCCGGGGACAGACACACCCTCTCCTTATGGAGTCTGGCAAAAGCTTTCCCTTTCAAAGCTTGTTTCCCCGCAGGGAAGAATTCAGCCTCTCTCCCTCAGTAAGCTGAATGAACAAAGAACTCTGAGGAGGCCATGAGGCTTGACCTCTGGGTGCCGCCTGCGTGAAGTTCACCCCATTTAAAATCCACCTCTTCACCACCACTCTCGGCTCCACTCCCATGGTTACCAGCAACCTGTCCTTCAGCAGCATAAATGCTGCACAGAGACAGAAACAAACAAGGGCGTTTTAAATATCCCAAACACTGCCTTGGTTTTTGGTGGCAGAGTAGGGGGCATGAAAGTCCCAACTGTTCTCTGGTTTCCCTCTGACGCCAGGACAATGAATGAGTCCCTCGCCCTGGATAGCCTCTCAGCTGCCAAAGGAGGGAACGAAACTTACTGAGGTAGGAGAGAGAGTGGGATTCAGAACAGAGCAGGTCCACCCCGGGCAGATTAATTATTATCCCAGTAAGGCTATTCCCTTCCCTCTCCAGCCTTAAACTCCCAGCTGCTCAGTTGTACCTGCCTACATACTGTACCACTCCTCTGCTGTTGCTGTCTTCTGTGGGCTCTTGGGCACTCCCCCTCTTTCCCAGAAGATGCTACTACCTGGTAAAACCCTGCTTTTGTCCAGCTTAACATGCTGGACAAAAGCAACAGTGCTAACTGTTGTCACTAAATTTATGATCATGAATCTCAAGTGGGCTCCCAACACTGCCTTTCTTCAGCAGTTCCCTAGCTGGTTTACCTTCCACACTCTGAAATAACTACCTTGCACCTCCTATTCTCACACACCCAACACCCCTTTCCTTCCTCCCTCTGGGCTGAAAACCTTGCTTCTTATTTCACTGAGAAAAGAAAAGCAATTTGACAAGAACTGCCTCATCTTTTCACTACCAGAACTTCCACCCTACCTGCCTCTCTGCCAGGACTCTGCCTTCCCTCCTGTCACATGGATGTGGTGTCCCTCCCCCTACACTGGGCACCGTGGTTCCTTCCCTTCCTGACTCTTCAATGACTGCTCCTGAAATTAGCCCCCATCTCCGGCTCATCAATTGTCTCAATTTCCTAAATCACATTAGCACAAAAATATGATGTCCTCCCTGTATTTATATGTATACATATGTGTATACCCATGAGCCTTTGCTCCCCTTCAATATTACTACACCCACTTTTTTTTTTTTTTGGCTGCAAACATCACAAAGTTGCTTGTACTTACTGCATATTTGTTCACAATTCCTATTCTCTCTTGCTCTGACACCAATCACACTTTCACTCAAGTGTTCTACCAAAACCACTCTTGTCAAGGTCACAGATGACCTCCATCCTGCCAAGTCTATTAGATATGTATTTTATTTCATCTACCTTGAAGCAAAGAAGACTGAGAAGGAGTGGGTGGTGAAGGGGAAAATAGGAGAATATGGTGTTCTAGAAGCCAAAAGAAGACAATATTTTAAGAAAGAAAGTTTAATTCCTTCTTTGCTGATTTCGGTTCATCTCCTGGTTCTCCAAAAGTTGAAGTGGCCCAGGGCCCTGTCCTTGACCTTCTTCTGCATTTACACTCACTCTGTTGGTTACTTAATCATGCCTCCAGGCTTTAATACCTTCTATATGCCAATGACTCCCACATTTTTATCATCAATCCAGGCCCCTCTTTTGAACTCCACACTTGACTATCCACCCATCTATTCATCATCGCCACTTAAATATCTAACAGGCATGTCAAACTCGACATACTAAAATGGAACTACTGATTATTTCCTCTCAAAATTGTTCTATTGTAAGCCTTCCCCATCTCAGATAAAGGCATTCTTGTTTATCTCATTGCTCACATCATAAACCAAGGAGTTATCCTTGATTCCTCTCTTTAATTTATACCCTGCAGCTAATTTCAGCAGGAACTCCTATTAGCTGTATTTTCCAAATCTGTTCAGAATCTGGCAATTCTCGTCACCTTTGCTGCTCCCATCGTTATCCCTGGCGTTAAATGCCGTGGTCTTCTAGCTGGTTTCCCTGCTTCCACCCTTGCCCTGACTTTTCTCAACACAACTGTAAGAGTGCTCTTCTTAAAACATGTCAACTCATGACCTAGCTTGTGTGGCTCAGTTGGTTGGAGTATTGTCCCATACACCAAAAGGTTGGGAGTTCAGTTCCCAGTTAGGGCACATACCTAGGTTTCAGGTTCAATCCCTGGTTGGGGTACATAATGGGAAGCAACCAGTCCATGTTTCTCACATCGATATTTTTCTGTCTCTCTCTCTCCCTTCCTTTCTATGCAAAATAAAAGTATTTAAAAAAATTTTTTAAGGAAATAAAACGTGTCAGGTTATGTCATTCCTTTGCTCAAAACTCCACAGCGAGCCTGTCTTAGAGTAACTGCTGAAGTCCTCACAATGGAGACAAGGTTCATACTACTCGAACCCCACTCCTCACTCCACTTTAGCCATTCTGCCCCCTTAAAGCATTTACAATGGCTCTTCCTCCTACATGGAACCCTATTTTCCAAGATCTCTGCATAGCTCACTCATTCACCTTCTCCAAGTCTGATCAAATGCCCCTTCTAGGAGAGAGAGAGATCTGCCCTGGCATCCTGTTTGCAGCTGCAGCTCTGGCAGTTGCTCCTTCTCTACATTTTCTTTCTCCATGGCATTAATCATATTCCAACAAGCTTCATAGTTTGCCTCTTTGTTGGTTATTGTCTGTCTCCTAACAGCAAGCTGTTCTGTTCACTGATGTATTCTTAGTGCCTAGCAGAGTGCCTGGCAAATGATAAACTCTCCGTGAACTTTGCTGAATATTAAGTAAATGAGAAAAACAGCTCTAATTGTTTTGACTCCTTGCTATGTGCTATGCACTCCCAAATACACTCTTTATGGTCTTAGCACCCTTGGTTTCTAGACGAGGAAATTAAGGTACAGAGAGGGTAAATGAGAAATCCACGGTCACATGTTGGCAAAGCTAGGATTTGAACTCAGGACTCTGAGTGCAGCGCTCACGTTCTTAAGCACTCTGGTATCATGCCCCTGTATATGAGTAAGCTGTAAGGGCTAAAGTGAGTTCTTTCTGCTGTGGCTATAGTCACCTGTGGGGAAGCAAGTTGTGACATCTCCTAAAGTCACTTGAGTATATGTGTGGAATAGGATGGGCCACACAGGCTCTTTCCCCTACTGCAGACACTAATGCTAAAGAAAGGGTGAGGGTGATGGACAAGGCCATGGCCATGTATTTGCTTGTATTTGCTTTGCATCAGGGTATTTTGGCTACTTAGGAAGATGAGAGGCAGCTTTGTCCATATTTGTTTCTTGCTCACTATTAAACAAGGATTGTCTGGGGTCTCTATTAATTCAGGACCCAAGTTGATGGAAGAGCCACCATTTGGAGCATTCCAATCACAGTTTCTACTTACATCTCGTATATTACCATCCCATCTATAAGGGGAACAGAAAGTACAATCCTTCCATGTGCCCTGAAGGCAGAGAGCTAAAAATATTTGTTGGGTTCATGTCCAATATGACCAGTAAGTTCTTGTTGGACAAACCCTTTTATGGATAACAACTGTAAACTCCGGATAACATATGTAAAAAGTTATCTGAGAGTCCTGGATGGTGAACAAAAGCAGGCAGATAGTGGAAGGGAGTTGGCATTTGGAAGATGAGAATGATATAAGGAGAATTTGTTTGTTACAGCTTTTAGCCTGAGGTTAGGTCTTAACTTGAACCATTTACAAATATTAAAATACAGATTGAAAGCCAACAGTCTCATTGGCTTGAAGAGCCAGAGGGTAAGTTTTGGGGTACCCACAAGTGCTGGAAAGGGAATAAATTCCAGAAAAGAAAGATCTAGAGAGGAGGAACTCCAAATTCAGGCTATAGACTCTGCCCAAAGTCCTGGCTGATTGCTGAATCATACGTGCATGTGGCAGACTTCAAGCAGCCCAGATACGTCTACACGAGTGAACTGAAATTTGACCAGCTGCTCACTGTACAGGAACTGGTTTTGCAGTTTGAGTTCAGCCAAGTTAACTGTCTACTTAAACTAAAAAAAAAAAATCAATTCTCTTTGAAGGAATATGAGAGAACCCACAGTCTCTACAACCTGTTATTCACAATATCCAGTTTATATTCCAAACTTACTTGACATATGAACAAACAGGAAAATATGACCCAATCACATTAGAAAAGGGAGTTAATGGAGATTAACCCCAAGATGACTTCAGATGTTTGGGAGTGCAGATACGGGTTTTAATGTAGCTATTGTAATTATGCTCATGAATGGAGAGAAAAATATACTTGTGCCCTGATTAGTGTGACTCAGGTGGTTGGGCGTTGTCCCATAAAGAGACAGGTTGCCAGTTCAATTCCTGATCAGACCAAGTGCTTGAGTTGCAGGTTTGGTCCCTGGTTGGGGCATTTGTGAGAGGTATCTGATCAATGTTTCATCAAGAGAGAAACATTGATGTTTCTCTCTTTCTCTGTCTCCCTCCCTTCCCCTCTCTCTCTAAAAAAATAAATAACTAAAAAGTTTTTTAAAAAGAAAAATATGCTTGCAATGAATGGATAGAAAGTCTCAGTAGAGAAATAGAAAAAAATCAAATAGAAATTTAAAGAACTTCAAAACATCTGAAATAAAGTGTTCATTGGATAGGTTTGACAAAAGATGGAAATGAAAAAGGATTCAGTGAGCTTGATGATATCAATAGAAATTACCCGCTCAGAAGAGCAGCAAGAAAACAATAATAGAAAAACAAAAAGAGCCCTGTGGGACAATGGCAGGATATATAATGCATGTGTAGTGGGAGTGTCAGGAGAAGAGTGAGACAATGGGGCAGGCAATATGTATTTGAAAAAATAATAGTAAGACAAATGAACAGATTTTAAAAGTTCAGTGAACACTAGTTAGGCAGGAGTACTCCAAAGAAAAGCACACCTGAACACACCTTAGTCACACTCCTGAAACCTAAAGACAGAGAAAATTGTGCAATCTGACAGAAAAACAAAAAGCTAAATTATATCTGGAAGAATAATGATTTGAATACCCCTGACTTCTCATCAGAAGCAATAGAAACCAGAAGAGGATGGATGAAATCAATGAAGTACTGAAAGAAAAAACTATCAAACCAGATTTCTATATCTGGTGAAAATATCCTTCAAGGATGAAAGCAGAATTAAAGTACTTGCAAATGAAAGGAAACCCAAGAGCATTTGCCACCAGCAGGTCTGCGCTACAAAAACTGTTAAAGACAGTTCTTCAGGATGAAGGAAAATGAAACCTGATGGAGACTTGCATCTTTAGGAAGGAATGAAGAGACTCAGAAATGGCAAGTATGTGATAACTATAAAAGAAAATTTCTTGCCCTGGCTGGTGTGGCTCAGTGGATGGAGCGCCGGCCTTTGAACCAAAGGGTCACTGGTTGTGTCCCAGTGAGGGCACGTGCCTGGGTTGTGGGCCAGGTGCTCGGTAGGGGGTACATGAGAGGCAACCACACATTGATGCTTCTCCCCCTCTCTTTCTCCCTCCCTTCCCCTATGTCTAAAAATAAAATAAATAAAATCTAAAAAAGAAAATTTCTTTACATATTAACTATGTAAGGCAAAAATTATAACATTGTCTCTTGCAGCTCATAATGTACATGTACTACATATGATAATTATAGCATAAAATATAAAGGGAGGATAAATGGACCTATACTATTAGAAGTTCTCTAAATTTTATGTGAAGTGGTATAATATTAACTCTTAGAACATATATTTAATGTACAGGAAATTAATGACTACTATGCTATACTTTCCTGAAGAGTTCACAGTTTGGCAGAAGAAGACACATGTCCAAATAATTACAACGTAGTGTGGGATGTGCAAACAATAAAAATTATACAATGAACTCTGGGATTCCAGGCAATCAGTAATTCGCTGTCCTTGATGGTACGTAAGTAAAGGCTCAACAGAGAAGTCATATTTTGAGCTGGCTGTGAAAGATGATTTGAAGATGAGGAGGAGGAGAAATGGCATCCTGCACAAGGCAAACAGTAGGAGCACAGATGTGAGGGCACTATGGTGCAGAATGTGTTAGGGCACCCATAGTCATCTGATTCTACCTCAGGGAGTAGCAGGAACTATGAACCTGTCAAGAAAGGCCTCAAGTAAAAAGATCATTGTAGGAGAAAATAAGGAACATAAACTGAGACAGAGAGAACAAGGAGGCAAAAAGCAAATTGGCAGGTGAGTACAGAAATTCTCATAAAAGACGACGAGGGCCTAAACAAAGGCTATGGCAGTGGGACGGGGGGTGAGGGAACAGTAAGAGAGGTGGCTGGAAAGCAGCATTAACAGGACTTAGTGAATGGACTGAATGTTGGGAGTAAGCCCCAGGTTTATGAATGTGGAGATTGATGCTGCTTACTACAGCAGAAGGAAAAAAAACCCCTGGAGGAACAAAGTTGGGACCCAGGGCAAGAGCTGAAGTAATTATAAAACTAAAATTGAAAGCTAGGAAGTAATGAGGAGTCTCAACAAAGCCCCAAATTGATTTTTTGAAGAATTTAATAAAATAGTCAAATTTCTGGCAAGATTAATCAAGGCATAGTATAAATAAACAATACTGGGATTATAACCATAGATACTTAGATATTTTAAAAATTCTCAGATGATGAATATGAACAAGTTCATCATACAAAATTTAAAGTGTCAATAAAATGGACAATGTTCTGGGAAAATATAACACATCAAAAAGTGAATCAAAAAGAATGATTGGTAAGTATTTAAGATATTGGCTTGGTAATTTTAAAAATCTTCACTTTACTGACACCAAACTCAGGTAATTTTCCAGACAAGTTTTACCAAATCTTTAAGAAACAGATCATTCCTCCTGTACAAACTGTTTATAGAACAGCACAAAACAGAAAACTGACTAATTCATTTTATAAAACTAGAAAAACCTTTAAAAATCTAATCTCAGAGGTGACACACCATCTTACGGGGTGGGGGTGGGGTCCAGCCCACTAATGGGAGGCGATGACACAAAGGTGTGAACGCCGGGAGGTGGGGATTACAGAGCACCGACTTGAGGCTGGCTACTGCAATCAGAATGAAGGAGATAAAAGACATGATTATCCTAAATGATGAAGGGAAAACATCAATTAAAATTTAAAGTTTATTCAGGGTAAAAAAAAAAACTTAAACTAGGAATAGAAGGAAACGTTTTTACAAAATATATAGTACATTCCAAAATTATACACGAGACATGGTACATATGGCGAAAGTTAGAAGCTTTCCCATTGAAGTCAGAAACAAGACAATAATGCCTCCATCATTGCTCCTACTCAAGACTGTAGAGGAAGTTTTAGATAATTCAGTAAGATAAAGAGAAGAAACGAAAGGCATAGATTTGGGGAGAAAGAGACAAAATGTTCAACATTTGTATTTTATGCGTTTGTCTAAATAGAAAAATCTAACCACACAAATTGTTAGAAGTAATATTGTTCTTCGCAGGTGGGGACTGACCTTGGCCTGCACCACCCAGGAAACCCCACAGCCTGCACACCCGGTGGACAGCTATAGACCACACTGGAGCACCACTACCCTGCCCTTGTACAGCTGGTCCTCCACAGAGGGCAGAGGTTGGTGATCAGTGGTAACAGCCAGTCCTTCCACCTGACCAGCCTGGGTAAATCCCTCCCATTGATCTGCCAGCAGCAATCAAGGCTCAACTACAAGAGGAGGGTGTGCTCAGCCCACATGAAGGGCTCACCTTGAGTACCAAGCTGGGGTGATAAGGGAGGCAAAGAAGAAATTGGAAACCTATTTGAAAAGATAATGAAAGAAAAGTTTCCTAATTTGGTGAAGGAAATAGACATGCAAGTTAAGAAAGCACAGAGTCCCAAACAAGATGGATGCAAAGAGGCCCACTCCAAGACACATCATAATTAAAATGCCAAAGATTAAAGATAAAGAGAATCTTAAAAGCAGCAAGAGAAAAGCAGTTAGTTAGCTAAAGGGGAGTTCCCATAAGACTGTCAGCTGATTTCTCAAAAGAAACTTTGCAGGCTAAAAGGGATTGGCAAGACATATTCAAAGTCATGGAAAGCAGGCACCTACAGCCAAAATTGCTCTACCCAGCAAAGCTATCACGTAGAATCAAAGAGCAGACAAAGAGCTTCCCAGACAAGAAAAATTAAAGGAGTTCATCATCACCAAACCATTATTACATGAAATGTTACAGGGACTCATTTAAGAAAAAGAAGATAAAAACTATGAGCGATAAAATGGCAATAAATACATATCTGTCAACAACTGAATCTAAAAAACAAACTAAGCAAACAAGAGGAGCAGAGACAGAATCATGGATATAAAGAGCATTTTGATGATTACCAGGTGAGAGGCGGTGTGGGAGGATGGGTGAAGAGGTGAGGGGACTAAGAAGTACAGACGGGTAGTAACAGAATAGCCATGGGGATGTAAATACAGTATAGGAAATGGAGAAGCCGAAGAACTTATACTCATGACCCATGGACATGAACAATGGTGGGGGGATTGTCTGAGGGAGTAGGAAGTGCTGGGTGGAGGGGGGGAAGGGGGAAAATTGGGGCAACTGTAATAACAATAATAAAATATAATTAAAAATAAAATTAGCCATTTCAAAAAAAAAAGAATATTGTTCAGAAGAGTAGCAAGTACACTTTCCACAGACTTACAGAAATCAAAACCTTTGCTATAAATCATTTGCAATCAATTAAAGTGTGTAATTTTAAAAGATTCCATTCAAAATAAACAAAAATGTAAGGTAGTTAAGGTCAAAATAGGTGCAAGACCATTCTGGAAAAACTTTAAAAACATTTCAGGAGACATAAAGGAAGATTGAATAAAAAGAGATGAATTAGTTTCATGGGTGGAATGACTCAGTATTTAAAAGATGGCAATTAGTCTAAATTAATGTATAATTTTAAGCTATTCCAAATAAAATCCCCAAGGTAGCTACGAACAGTATCGATTTAGCTAAGTATAAGCTTTGTTACCCAGACTTCCCTTCATTGAATGGTCCAGGGTTAGGAGGAGCCATAAGAAAAATTTGTCGACTGACAGCTGTTGGGGGTAGAGAGTGTTGGAGAGCTAGATGAAATAGGTGAAAGGATTATGCAAAACAAACAAACAAAAACAAAACTCATAGCCACAGACAACAGTGTGGCGATTACCAGAGGGTAAGGGGGTGGGGCAGGTAGAAGAGGGTAAATCGGGGATAACTGGTGATGGGAGGAGACTTGACTTTGGGCAGTGATCGTACAACACAATATGCGGATGATGTATTATAGAATCGTACAGTGAAACCTGTATAATTTTATTAACCAATGTCACCCCTGATAAATTCAATTAAAAAATCTATATACAATATACAAAAATTACATAGGGGGGACCCCCCAAAATGGAATTATCTTCTGGAGGGCAGCCCTTTGTAGTACAGGCTTCCCTCACTAGGGGAGTGTTCTAGGAACCCATCTGTATCAGCTGGTATTGTTGTGAGAGGCTGTGTTTGGTTTTAGTGAATATGTTTTGAGGACTCCTTAAATGTGTTTGCCAATTTCATGAGGGTGATTTATGTGTGACACTAAATAATTTCAGTAATTTTTGACCAAAAATGGTATGACCTCTGTGCCTCTCGCTCCCTCTTCACCTGATCTTGCCCCAGGCGACTTTTGTTTTGGTTTCCCTGGATGAAAAAAGTCCTCTAAGGGAAACGTTTTGCTGATATGGAAGAGGTGAAACAAACAAACAAATAACTGGCAGAAGCACTAAAAGGCATCAAAATCGAAATCGACGAGTTAAAAAGCAGTTTTTAGCAGTGGATAAAACATCTCGATAGGTGTATTGCATCAAATGGAGAGTACTTGAAGGTGACTGAAGTTTAAACATGTAACAATACACAATGTTTTGTAAATAAATTCTATTTCGGGGGGGGCATCCTCCCCTTATACATATATACGAGGTCTGTCCAGAAGGTATCCAGCCACGTAACATGAAAAATAGAGAAGATACAAGATATAAGAAAAATTGAAGAAGATACAAGATACAAGAAATATTGTACCTAGGACAATGACGCCTCAGTCCCCTTCAAAGTAGGCACCTTGGGACCTCACACAGTTCTTCCAACTGCAATTAGCTGCCCCATTGTATTTTCCTGAAACTCATCAATGGCCTGAAATCTCCTGCCTTTCAAAGGTGATTTTAGTTTTGGGAAAAGCCAGAAGTTTCAGGGTGCCAAATCTGGGCTGCAGGGGGGCTTGAGTCACCGAGCAGATTTGACGTTTTGCCAAAAAACTCTGCAGGAGATGTGATGGGTGAGTGGGTGCGTTGTCATGATGAAGCTGCCAATCACCAGTTGCCCATAGCTTCAGCCTGGTGAATCATCTGAATAGTTTCTGTGGAGGAATGTTCAAGCTTAACACAAAATTGGATGCAGATTCGTCGCTCTACTTGCTAAGACATTTTAAATGTAATGGCCACACAGTACACATGCTCACTCAACAGCATCTACCGCCCCCCTGAGTAGTACCATGAAGTTGCCATTGTTCATGCATGCACATTCCAGTCCACTCTCCTTGACTGACAGGTTACAGCTATGTCGCATAAACCGTTCTCGTTATATTAACAATGGCTGGACTTTTTCCGGACAGACCCCGCCCCACCGTGTGTGTGTGTGTGTGTGTGTGTGTGTGTGTGTGTGTGTGTGTGAGAGAATCTGGTTAAGGATTGGAAGGTGGAGGTGAAACAGTAGTCATTTTTTATGCTCAGGTCAGTCTAGGAGCAGGCCCTGTTGCAACACCTGCAGTAGCAGCTGGACTAGCTCTGTCGACAGTTCTATGACGAAGGGTGCTACCTTTCAATGCTTTCTAAAGCATTCTGCTGAACAAATCATAGATTAAGGGGAGTTGGGGTAAAGAAGGAGTAGAAGGGGACATAGATGTTCCCCAGGGATCTGTAATGATTATGGGAACCTTCTTTGGATCACTAAGCAAAGGTCTCTGCCAACTCTCAGCTTCCAGCTCTTTGAGGCCGGTGTTTGTTGTTGAAAAGGCTTGTGACTTTTGCCATGGAGACGCACTTCCATATTGCAAGGTCTGTAATGGGGATTTGGATCTGACTGGAACCTAAGAGAATCATCTGACCTGAGAAAGTTGTTTCTTAGTGTTAGGGTGATCTCCGTACATTAGAAATTGAAGCAGCCACGTGAGTGAGGCCACCATTCAGCCCAAGTTATGTGAACAGTGGTTTAGGATATCAGTGCTCTCATGGTTCAGATTACCAAGCTGCTTCTAAATGGAAATTTTACTTGATGTAGCCACTTAAGGGAGAATATCATGTCTAAGTTATTTAAAAAAGAAAGTCTATCTTTTCTTTAACACTTTTATACCTTATGTTTTATAAGCACCTCTGTAACCTAAAATGGAGACGTGGTAACTCTCACGCCGTGGATCAGAAGTCGGAGCACATATTCACTGCCTTTCACCTTGCAGGGAAGGGGCTGAGTCATTCAGGGTCACAGGTCTCCTCTCTGCTGCTTATTCCACGGGACAGATCATCTCGTGGTCGGTGAGTTAAAACTCCTGGGTTCTGTGACTGATGAAGGAAATCTGTTGGTGACCTCGAGCGACTTTCTTATTCTCTCTGAATGTTTGTTTTCTTGCTGGAAGTCTGGACAACAAACCCATACTTCCAATTGCCTATTTTTATTATTTATTTATTTAAAGGTTGTATGTATTTATTTTTAGAGAAAGGGAGGGAGAGAGAGAGGGAGAGAAACATCAATGTGTGGTTGCCTCTCCCTCACCTCCTACTGGGGACCTGGCCCACAACTCAGGCATGTGTTCTGACTGGGAATCGAACCAGTGACCCTCTGGTTTGCAGGCCAGTGCCCAATCCACTGAGCCACACAAACCAGGGCTGATTATATCTTTTTAAAGAAAAAATTAGGAATGATGGATTGCCATTAAATCAGAGGTGAGGGATTCCATATTACATAGAAGCCCAGAATCTCCAGGGCAACAGACAGGGTGGTCTTGCAATTTTGCCTCACAGGGTAATTAGTGAAGGAGTTAAAAAATACAGAATTTTGAGTCTTATCTTCCTGAAATGCAAAATACCAACGTGAGGACAGGATTCTATATTTTTAAAAAACTACTCCAGGTGGTCTGGTGCAGCTTTAGAAACCGTGATGAAGTGGCACCACTGTGAATGTGTGGGAGTGGGGACATGTTCTGCAACTGCTGAGGGGGCAGGTATGCACTTTAAGTAAACAGGCTGTGAGGTCAGAAATGCAATTCCCTTAACGGCAATTGAGCAGATGGGAGGTGGACTGAGCCGAGGTGTTGGGAAACCCTGGACTCTGTTTTCGCCAATAAGTCCTCCAGCTTAAGTATGGAAGCTGAAAAGAGCCCTGAATTGAGAGAGGTTCAGCATCAGCTTGCTGTGTGATCTTAGGCAAACCACTATGCCTCTGTGGGCCTTAATTTCCTACCTGTAAAATGGGAGGGTAGATTTGTTGGTCTTTAAGTTGCTTCTATAACTCTTTGAGATTTACCTCATGTCCTTCTTTGATGCAAACATGCTATAGATACTAAATGCTGTCCATGACCTTAATTTTTTAATGTAATACTTTAAGGACCCAGTGCTTGTCCCTCTGAACCCGTTTTCAGTCATGGGTGTTCCTGAGCAGCATGAATGTTGTACCCAGCCAATGAGTCCATGCAATTGCCCGCAGTAATCAAAGCGTTCCGAGATGATTCTCTGCCACCTGAGGCTGGAAAAGCAGCTTCCAAGAAGGCGAGTTCCAGGGAAGGGAGGCAGAAGTCTTAATTGCACAGGCATTTCGAAGAAAAGGTGGTTTAGTTTAGAGCAAGGTCAGTATCCTACCAGACATCTCTGCCCCAGGTGAAGGTAATTCTATCTGCTGCCTGTCGCTTTAGAAAGTGACCAGAGAAGGCTCCATCGACTGGCACAGACTGAACGCTTTCCAGTCCATGCTCAGCTCGCCCTTGGGTCACGGCTGTTGTTGGCAGGAGAAACGTGTAATGGCTACAGTTGCTGGCACCCGTGTGGGCCACTCAGGCCCAACAGTGGCCAATGACAGGAGGCTTAGTAAAGAAAGGCTGTATTGGTAGCAGCATCTTTGTTGGCCAGAAATGATCAAGTGTTCACCATGAGTGGAAAGGAACCAGAGGAGAACAGTTTAGGTAAGAGAGCCCAAGGCTGAGGAGCTAAGTGATACCAGCTTTCTGACTTCGATAATGGGCTCCAGAGACATCACTCTCCCTCCTTTCTCCCCTCCTCCAAGTCATTTACCAGTTGGGCTGGGTGGACTCTTGCTCCCTGCTCTTACAACTGTCATCCCAGATAACTTGGAAGCAGCTGGGCGAGGGACACATGTTAAGGATTGTGAAGTTCTTGTAGGCGCCCATAAGAAGAGAGTACCTAATAATAAACTTGTACAAAACTTTTTCAGTGATTGTGAACTATTTAAGGACTATTACGATCTTGAAAAAATACATAGATAGAATGGTGAAACATTTCCCACACGCTGAAAAACTTACAAAATAGAAAAGTACAGCTCTCTGATTGATCACAAAGCAAGCCTCAGTGTGACCGTGGCAGCGGGCTGGAACTGGGGCTGCCATGGCCAGCCCCCCAGCAGCCCCTTTCATGCCCCTTCTCAGACCCTGTTGTCTTGTTTTGCCACCTCCCCTCCTCCAGGAGAATCACCATCCTCATGCGAGTACTTCTGAAAAACCCACACATTGGCAAGTTAATACAAATAAAAGGAAATCTGCCTCATTCTCCTTCTTTCACTTCGGGTTAACTTCTCCTCTTCTGAGCCTGATTGACTTTACGGGGCCCCGAAAGAGTTATCTGGTTCAATACGTACAGTAGTAACAGAGCTGTGATCCGCGCTGCCCTCTGTTCTGCGTCTACATAAACTGACCTGTGGTCTTCATCAATTAATCACCTCCGTAACTTCTTGTAGCTTATACAGCTGCAAGTTTACAGAACGTCCATTTATCTTGAGAGAGGTATTTGCCTTTGTGTAAACAGTGGTGAGTACACTCTGAACCATTTAAAGAGAAGGAGAAAAGAAAAGGATAAATTGTTGAGCCTAGAATCTAACATTTACTTAGTTAGGTTCTGAGTGTTTTCATAGGCTTGAGGAATTACTTATTCATCCATCTTCCTAAAGCTGCTGTTCTTTTTCTTTAAAAAAAACAAAAACAAAAACAGGCTATTAGAATTGTAGGCTCCAGCCACTTCTGATACATAGGACACTTTCATTCATCAAAAAGGAAGTTTTGTATGGGGAGAGGATCTACCTAGAAGAAAGAGTGGATGGCCCGGATGTTTGATACCCTAGAGTGAACCACATCAGGAGAGGGCTGGGCAATGGAGCAAGGCGTTACAAAGATTTGGAAAGGCCCAAGAACGGGCAAGAAGGCCACAGCTCCCCTCTTCTGCCGCTCCAAAGGCAGGCTGAGCCAACCTCTCCAAGTTCATGTCAAGGTTTACAAGGGTCAGTGTGTTTGTGCTGGCCTTGATATTTTCACGAGTTGCTCTGTAGTTGTTTTTATTAGTTTTCTTCCAGCTGTTGCTCCAGAACCCTTCTGGCAGCCGGGCTTTCCAGGCTAGCTTGGAATCCTTTGCAAATTGACTCAAGTCACGAAAAGGTGCATCAGCTTTGAACTCTTGCCTGTTCCAACGCTGGACAAATCGCAGGCATGCACCATAGGAAAAGCAGTAATGAGCCTTATACCTCCAAGTTTGCAATGCAGAACTCTGGTCACACGTTAAGTGCAGAGGTGAAGTGCAAGCCCAGGGAGAGGGTTTGACGAGTAAACAGGCCTCGAGAATGTGCTTCCTCCTGGGCCCTGAGGGATGCCAGACTTGGGAGGAGATTTCACAGCATTCCTGTCAAAACCCTGCAGTTAATAGCAACACATGACCCAAATAAATTCACAGATATCTGTTACTACTCCCTGTGTTTTCGTTTCACACCAACCAGTTCTCCACAGATGAGCCTCAGCTTGGGAAAAACTTGGGAAGAGGCCTCTGAGATTTTTCTGTGAAGCTATTTTACCCCACTTCATAGAGAGAAACTATGGAAAAGCTTAAGGAGGGTTAGGAAGACAGGCCACTGTCACCATGATGTAATTGATGTGTATTGCTGTTTGAAACACTTCCTCGTTTCATATTTATTATTTAAAAGTTATGGCAAGGGCAGCATCAACAGAGCAAAATATTTATTGACTTTCATGAAACATCCCCACAGTAGCATTTTTTAAAAAGAGTTATATCGACTGTAGTGTAAAATCAACTCCTAGGTCCTCCAGTACAATGGGTGATCAGCTTATCTTTCTTTGATAAATTTTGATATTTAAAATGGACCTAAGTCCAAGCATATGTGTTAAAGATGGATCTTCTGTTTTGAATCTTCATCTGAAGATATGCTTATTGATTTTAAAGAGAGAGACAGAGAGACAGAGAGAGAGAGAGACAGAAACATGGATGTGAGAGAGAAACATAGATCAGTTGCCTCCCATATGTGCCCCAACTGGGGATTGAACCCGCTACCGAGGTATGTGCTCTAACTGGGAATTGAACCAACAATGTTTTTGGCGTACCGTATGCCACTCCAACCAACTGAACCACCCACCCAGGCACAGTTATATTTTAAAGAGGGGGTCCAGTAAGTTGCTACTTGTCCATCAGGAGAGATGAATCACTAGTGGACATTAGAAAATGGCTTGTTTACTAAGGCTTGGACAGATTGGCTCAAAATGTACCCCAAGTGTTGGGTGTGGCAGGTGGGGAATAGTGGCAAATGGAGAAAAATGTTATAAATGAAAGCAGATTTAAGAGACATATCAACACAATGCAACATGAAGCCCTAGTTTGAGTCCTGATTTGGAAAAACCAATTATGAAACAAATAAAATGCAAGACATTGTGGACAATTAGAATACTGACTGTATCTGATGCAATGAAGGAGTTAGTTCTTTAAAAACTTTAGAATGGTATTGTGATTATATTTTTTAAAAAGAAGGTTTCATCTCATCTTTTAGAGATATATACTGAAGTATTTACAGGTGAAATGATATGTCTGAGATTTGTTTCAAAATAACCCAAAGGGTCAGGTCGGGCGACAAGTGTATGGCTTTGGGTGGGGGTAAGAGAGAAAATAAAATTGGTCTCGAATTGATAATTGTTGAAGATGAGAGATGCAAGAATTGTGGGTTTTTCAAATTATTTTTTCTACTTCTCCATGTTGAATATTTCCATTATGCAAAATTCAAAACAAAAGATGCCAGTGGGCTCTTGCTTTTGTTAGCTTTCATTGGTGGGGGAGGAAAAAGTTATCAAGGATTTCCTCTTCAATTGGACATACAATTTTTACCTTTAGTCCATTTATAACCAAGGAAATCTCATCAGGCTTGTTCTAACCTTATGATTCATTGATTACATGATTCTGTGCAAGTGTGGTCAGTTGATATACTGACTACAGCAATCATCACTGCTGGTTCCAGTTGGGGCTGGACAGAGGCAGAAAAGGAGGGGACTACTTTGACTGGGAAGATGTTGGTATTTTACTTACACAAAGTCAGGGACTTGGTCTGAATATTCATAATAGCATGGGGAGATGTGGGACAACAGAATGTTACGCTTTGGGCTCTTAAATAAATAAACGTGGGTGGATTAAGTTATGGTTTGTGTGCTAAGGCTCATTTTAAAGAAACTCTACATTCTAGGCTCAAAAATAATTTGTCCCTTAGACTGGATTTCCGGTGTCATCACAGTGCATTAGTTATCCATGCTGCGTAACAAATTCCATCAAAGAGTGTGACTGAACACCACAAACATTCATTCTCTCAGTTTCTGAGGATTGGGAATCTGGGTGTGGCTTACCTGAGTGGTTCTGGCTCGAACTCTCGCGTGAGGCTGCGATCCATGTGCTGCCTGGGATGTGGGCATCTGAAGGTCTGACTCAGGGAGGATCCACTTCCGATTTCATTCATTCATGCAGCTGTTCTCAGGCCTCAAACCTGTTTCTGAGTTCACTCCTGTGGGCCCTTCCACAGGGCTGCCTCATGACACAGCAGCCACCTTCTCCTAGGGCAAGTGAACCAAGAGAGAGCTTGAGAGAGAGCAGCACACAGAAACCACAGTCTTTTTGTAACGTAAGTTTGGAAGTGACAACTCATTCTTTAGAAGTGAGTCACCACTTTGACACCAAAAGTCCTACATCTTGGGAACCCCCGCGGTCCTGGGCAAACCAAGGTGATTGGTCACTCTAAACCTAGCCTACCCTCAAAGCGGGGGAATTGCACTGGGCATGACTTCCAAGAGGTGGGTGTCACAATGGGTCAGCTCGGAGGCTGGCTACCGTGACAGCCACGCCAAGATTAGTTTTCTTCATTACTGAGAAATGAGGCCTGTGAGGCATTTTGTAATTCATATATCAGAATTTGTGCCTCAGTTTTTTAGTGATATGAGGAATTATATTAAAGTGAATTAAATAAATGCATAAATCAACTTTAGAAACAGAAGTTTATTTAGAGGGGGCGCGATAATGAGATTTATTACATATATATTTCTATCTGGTCATTATTTCAAAGCAAATACTGATGTTCATATACCAGCCTTCTCTTTTGCTTTGATTCCCAGAGCTCCTGGCCATATTTATGGCCTACTTTTAAAGACAAGTTAATTTTTTAATTATAAGAGTACATGCTTTATTATAGACTACTTGGAATCTATAAAAAAGTGATATGAAGCAGAAAGGAAAACACCTGAAGATTTTTGCTTATTTCCAGACCTTTTTTTATATATTGGTACTTTGTATTTAACTCTATAGGGACTAGTACTGTACATGTGATGTTGAATCCCACTTTTCCCCATTAATTTGTAAGAATTTTCTATCTTACCACAAATTCTTCACTGATGTGTGTGTTTCATTTTGTGGCTACATATTTTTTCAATTAATAGGATGTGCCATGGTTTCTTTTACATTGCCCCTATATCTGGATAATTTAAGTATTTTGAATATTGGAACATATTTAAAAATTTTAAACCCAAGTTTGGAATTGAACAGTTTGACTGACTCTGAAGGGAAGTCAAATCATTCATTCATTCAAGCAACAGATATTTATGAAGCACATATTATGTGCTGGACACTATGGCCAACATTGAGGATATAGAACTGAGTAAGAAGAACCTGCTTACTTTCTAAATCTCTTGGAACTTGGAGGCTAGGGGGTCAGTAGAACGAAGTATCATCTTTTCCCCACCACCTTGGGCTTAGTTGCCTTCTTTTGCTCTCTATTAGTGCCTTCTTCTCATGCCTATCTGACCTCTAACATTTCATGGAAATTGTCCATTTGTATAGAAGTTTCTTCCACTACACTATAAGGGCAAGCACCGTATTTTTGTTCACTCTTTGTAAAAAAAAAAAAAAAAAAAAGAAAGAAAGAAAGAAAGAAAAGTACTGGTGGCTCCCCAGATGCGAGGCTTTCTGCTGTCCTAGTTCGGAAATCTAAAATATCTCTGCTCTCCTGGAGCTTCTAGTCTGGCGGGATGACCAACATTAGACAAACACACAAAAAGGGTTGTACGCTGAGGTAAGTGCCATGAAGGAAGTGAAGGGTGCTGGGAGGGAATAACAGGAAACACTAGTTTGGGTAGGTTAATTAAGGAAGGCCTGTTTCAGGAAAGACAGTTGAGCTGAGCTGAGACTTGGAGGAAAGGGGCCAAGCATTCATGTAAGAACCTGAATGAGGTGGATTTCAGGCCAAGAGAATAGAAAGTGGAAGGGCCTGACGATGGGAAAGGTCTTAGGATTTTCAAGGAACTAGTAGAAGGCAACATGGCACCCGTGCTGTGGAGAAGAGGGAGCATGCTGAGAGTGAAAGCTGGAGAGGTATGTAGGAGGACTCTGAACTTTATCCTAAAGGCAATGGTATGTCATGGTGAGGATATATGGGCAGGTGGTGTCTACTGCAGTTAAGACCCAGTTTAGAAACTAACAGTTTCTTTTGGTTCTTTCATGGTGAATAAGCCAGAAGCAGACCAGAGTGAACGGGAGACACCAGTTCAGAGGCAATTTCAGTCATCCAGGTGGGAAATGATGGAGGCTGGAAAAGGTGGTGGCAGAGGAAGAGTGGAGGTGAACTTCAGATTCCTGTTGGACAGGCGTCAACACCTTGGTGATGGTTTGGACATACTATGTGTGAGAGAAAGTAATTTCACATGTTATCTCTGGCTTGAATATCTGAGTGGGTGTGGTACCATTTACTGAAATGGGAAAGCTGGGAGGTGATTAGGTTTGGGATACATTTATAATGACATCAGTTAGCACTTCATGTGACCTTCTCCAGCAGTGCTTAGCTGGCACAGAGAAGGCAGTTGTAGGTTTTGTCGACAGGTGAGGGTTTTTCATGAGTGGGCAACAGGAGACAGAGAACAAGGGAGTGGTTATCACACTCTTAGACTAGGAACCCTTAATTTATAGACAGGAAAATGAAGGCAGGAGGGGGCCATTGGTCAGCGATAAGATGGTAAGACCAGTGGTTTGACAGTGGGGCTACTGGGGACAGTAAACTGGAAGAATTGGAACATGTCGTCTGATTTAAAGATATTATTTATTTATTTGTTTTTAGAGAGGAGGGGAAGGAACAGAGAAAGGAAGGGAGAGAAACATCAGTGTGTGGTTTCCTCTCACACACCCCCTACTGGGGACCTGGCCTGCAACCCAGGCATGTGCCCTGACTGGGAATCGAACCAGCAGCCCTTTGGTTTGCAGGCCTGCACTCAGTCCACTGAGCCACACCAGCCAGAGCAAACATGTGGTCTTATTCATCTAGGTACTCAAAGCTCCTGGCATATAGTAAAAGCTCAGTAAATACTTGTGATTAGACTGAGGTCATTGTTGACCTGAGGACAGGTCTTAGAGGGATTGGGTTGCATATTTCTCTAGTTCTCTGTTTCTTGGGTTCAGCAGTCTTTCTGAATGTGTTCATCCTACTTCTATGTTTCCAGTCCCTGGTGGGGCATAAACACAGTAGTTACTGCTGGCCAGTCTTCAAGTCATGCTGTGCCGTGGGAAGCTGGATGGACTGTGGGTTGACCTCTGGTCATTTGTCCATCTGTCCATCCATCCATCCATCCATCCATCCATCCAGTAAGTCCTCACTGAGCACCTACTATGTGCCTATCTTCATGCTAGGTTTTTTGGGAACAAAATGAATGAATGAGTAAATGGCCCCAAAAGTTCTGCTCATTAGGGAGCTACAAATAGCACCTGAGTTTCTAGACATGAACTTTTTGGCTCTTTGCCCTTCACACACAGTTATATTGAGACCAAAGGAGGAAAAAGCCTTTATTCTTTTGCCTGCTGTGTTGTTTTAACATTTTATCGAAATGTACAATGCTCTGAAGAAGCCCAGGCAGAACGAAATCTTTCTATGGTGTCTAAAAATGTACAAATCTGTTTCTATAAGAGCTGTGGTAAGGTCAGCAGTCATGCCTCCATCAAGGGCAGGATGCAGATTCTCACAACTTTAACATTTTAAAAACGACCACATATTATTTTTCAGAATGGTTTTCCCTACTTACTGGCAATACCCACCAACCTTTCTTCAGAAGTTGCCTAATCTTTCATGAGAGACCTTTAATTTGATTTAATTGAATCAGCCATTTATTTTGTTTTTCTAAACCTTCTGCCACTCCCAGGACATCTGAAGAAATCTCTCCTTAAATGAAACATTTTTGGTGTCAGCCCTTTTCACTGTTGCATCTGGAAGGTTTGAGGGTAAAAGTCTAAAGTATTTCCGGAGTGTCTGGCCCAATGGGGTG
This sequence comes from Desmodus rotundus, assembly GCF_022682495.2. Taxonomy (NCBI): domain Eukaryota; kingdom Metazoa; phylum Chordata; class Mammalia; order Chiroptera; family Phyllostomidae; genus Desmodus; species Desmodus rotundus. The sequence continues at coordinate 47,561,791 of NC_071387.1, read as the reverse complement.
CGTACTAGATGCTCATGAATCCTTGTTTGACTAATGGATTGATACATATTGTATTAGGACTGGGATTGGGCCTGTGTCCTCAGCACCTAGGACAGACCTACCTACCTTTTAGGTGCTCAGTGAAAATGTTTGTTGAATGAATGCATGAGTGAGTATTACTAGGGACTGTTGAGTTTTAAAAATCCAAAAATATGTTCAAGGGTTGACTCATTTGATCCCCTTTGATCTCTGGAGAGTAACGTGAGATAGGGCCATGACTTTAGAATCCTTTTGCCTGTATTCTGCATCCTTTTGGGGAAGATGGTATGAGGTTAGCAGTCTGAGGCATCCTTAATCATCACACTGATCTTGCCTTTTCCTTCTCATCCATTCTCTTCCTGTGAAAAGTGTCAGCTCAACCAAGTCATTGAAGTTAAAAAAAAAAAACAAAACGCAACCTGGATTTAATTGTTATTCCTTTCCCTTATGCAAGAGCTTCATGACCCAGAATGCGGATGGGCAGCCCAAGAGTCTGCAAACAGAGTAAGCACTAAAAAATTAGTACAGCATAGGAAATAGAGTCAATAATATTGTAGTAACTATGTATGGTTCCACTTGGTACTGGAAATACCAGGGCAAACACCTTTTAAAGTACATGATGGTCTAATCACTACTCTGTACACCTGAACCCAAAACAAATAATATTGAATGTAAACTGTAATTGAAAAAAAATAATAAAGGCAAAAAAAATAGTTAAGAAAGAAGACCAGGGAAGAAGAAGAGCACCACTTTCCTAGCCATTCTTGAGGACCTCCACTGTCTCTTGCAGCATGGTTTACGTCTGGGCTCATGTTGGAGGGGTGCTAACTCCCACTCATGATGTTCCTTCCTTGTGGAAGTGCTTTCTATTACAGTAACATTCCTGGCCTTTCCACACCCATACCCATGTCCTGGGAGACGGTAGGTGACATAATAGAAGGATGAATTTGAGAGAAGGGATTGAGTTTTGTGACTCGGTTTCTCCCTCCCTTGGGACTGACATGCCAGCAGAGAGCCCACATTCTGCCCTGTTCTGGCATCCTTTGTATAGGGCAGATTTTCCTTCTGTTGGGGGCCTTGTAATCACCCAGTGCTGCCTGGGACTGGGTGGACGTCTGTCTAATTCTGAGATTCAGTATAGAAAGCTCATCGTTATTGCCGTACACCTAAGTCTCATCTTGCACTGTGAGTAATTTCACAGTCAGTTTGGGCTGCTGTAATAAAAATACCATAGACTGGGTAGCTTAAATGACAAACAATGCTTCTCACACGTGTAGAGGCTAGGTAGTCTGAGCTCAAGGTTCGGCATGTTTGGATTCTGGTGGGGATCCTCTTTTTGGTTTGCAGCTGGCTGTCTTCTCCCTGTGTCCCCACATGGCAGAGAGCAGAGAGAGGCAGCAAGTTCTTTTGAGTTTCTTCTTACAAGGGCACTAATCCTATCACGAGGGCTCCACCCTTGTAACTGAATTACCTCTCTCCCAAAGGCCTCAGCTCCAAATATCATCACATTGGGGTTCGTGATTCAACATCTGAATTTGGGGGAGGGGCACACACAGACATTCTGTCCATAGCAAACAAGAACAGTATTTTTATCTGCATCTGCCTGACTCCTGTGACTTTCTCTCAATTTTGTTCCAGACTTGAATGAGAAAGGGACTTCCTCAAATACCATCAGCTGAGGCCAGCATTTGGGGAGGAGGGGTGATCTGGCTTGAAGGGCCAGGACAAGCTGATGGTTTCTTTGGTTCAGCCCTTAACCAGTTTGCATGGAACAAACCCCATTTGTTTTCCTTTGTGCACCTGCACCCACGGCTGCCACAGGCCTCTCCTATAGCTGCTGCTCCCTTCCCTGCATGAGTGTAAACTTTCACTTGGCTGTTTTGCTGCAGCTGCTGCAGACCTTTTACTTTCTCAGCATTCTCTATCTGGTAATATCTTCTGGTGGAGGGGGAGCTTTAAGGATGGAGAGAAGGAAGAGAGTGCAGCTCTCTAGGCAACACCCAGTGCCAGCCTTCTTTAATACAAACTGACTCTTCTTCAACCAAGCAGATGCTTTGAGACTCATGTTTCATTAGGTTGAATTCTCTCCCACGAAGCACAACCCTACTAGCTGACCAGGTTGCACACGTGCGTGTGTGTGTTTTTGATAATGCTACATGTTACATAATAGACACTAATGCTAAATAGAGGGTGGGGCAAAAGTCCGTTTATAGTTGTGAGTGTGTGAGCACAGTTTATTCTTGTGTTATTAGTTATTAATTATTGTATTACTTTCCATACAAACCACTGTAAACCTACTTTTGCCACACCCTATATACACACAGATATCTTAGGATGTAATACTACTGATGGATACACACATGCACAGAGAAGCCTGTGTGTACACAAACATTCGCCACATATAATAGAACAACTGTGCCTCAGTAGCTGTTAAAATTCAAAGTCAATAAAGATCACGGACTATTTCCATGTTTCTGCTGTTCTCAAAATCAGCTCTTTGAAGCAAGCATATCTTCCAACTTGGGATTTAATTTCCTTGGAAAGAAATTACATGGAAGGCAAACACTTGAGGACTTGGGTCCTTTTTCTGACCGTATGACCTGGAGCACTGCCCTCCCGCTTTGTGGGCCGGGTTTCATCGCATGGTTAGTGTGGTGGAGGCTGTGCTGTACTGGCTCTCTTAGCTTTTTTCTGTAGGCGTACACTAAGGACCAATAGCCAATGATTTGTAGGCAGCCAGGGGGAGGTGAAACTGGAGGGAGAGAGTGGTAAGGTTCGACAAGGCAGGAAATACTGTAGCTCTCACACGCTGGAGACCTACATATTATGTAACTGGAAAAGGAGGGGGTCCAGACATTCCAAATGAATGCATCATGTACCTCCTCCATTACTGCAAGAATGATGATAGACAACTATGGTCAGTTTTGCACTCTTCAAAAGAAAGGCATTCACAGGTGTGATAGTAGGTAGATACATAGATAGGTAGATAGGTAGACAGAATGTGAATGGGAGAATTTTTGTGAGCTTGGCACTCTATTGGGTGCTTGCTGCTTGCAATCTCTGGCAAGAAAGGTCAGCTGTAGGCTCTGGAGGAACTGCTGCCTAAGAGCGGGACAAGTAAAGTGCTATGGAATTTGATAACCTAGAGCTGATACATAAAACTTTCTATCTGAGTCATCAAGCGTTCACTGGACAAATTCCTTCAGGAGAGTGCCCCGTGGGACTCATGTTTGGTTCTCTCCCCTTGCCTATCCCACAGCAGGCATGATAAATATTTATTGAACTTATTAGCACACATTATTTCCAAAGCCCTGTGCTTGAATCGTGGTCAGGCAGGGACACACTGAGAGCAGCTTTGGGTTCACCACAGCTCGGAGCTGGAAGGATCTGACTCAAGATGCTTAAACTGAGTTTCTTAAATATTTCCCTTGGTCCTTGGTGTTTTCTGTTTTCCATTGAACTCTTTCTCTTCCTCCAAAACAGGAGGTTTAGCCTAATGGAACTGTGACTGTCTTACTAGAAACACAGCACCTTGCAAAGCTGGCTTTGTATAAGATTCCCTTCGATATCTACCTGTGGCAGGTGAGTCTGAGGGCAAAGTCATCCACTTAAGGCCTCAAGGGTGGAAAGAATGTTATTATTTTTTTAAAAAGTTTTTGGTACTTTTTTTAGATTTTATTTATTTGTTTTTAGAGAGGGGAAGTGAGGGAGAGAGGGAAACATCAATGTGTGGTTGCCTCTTGAGTGCCCCTACTAGGCACCTGGCCCACAACCCAGGCATGTACCCTGACTGGGAATCGAACTGGTGACCCTTTGGTTTGCAGGCCAGCACTCAATCCACTGAGCCACACCAGCCAGGGCTGGGAAGAATGTTCTTAGAGTGGGAAGTGCCACATGAACAGTTGGCTGCTCTGCTCCAACTGTTGCCTCATGTGGATTGGCACTCTGAAGGCAAAAGCAAAATGGCTCTAGGTGCCTGGTACACGTATCAGGCTCTGACCCACAGTTATTGTTATTATTTATTATTAAAATTAAAACTACTGGTTTAGTGTTCCTGGCAAATCTCCAAGGTAGGAATTATTGTGACCCGCAGTTTACAAAGGAAGTGTCATGCAATTTGACTAAGGTAGTATCACTAGTAAAAGGCAGAGTGAGAACTCAAGCCACATTCCTTCCCTTTTGTTGAATGAATGATTTAATGAATGAATGGCTGGTGATACCACAATATGCACCAAGCGTTGACCTGCTTGTTGATGGTTTGCAGTTCCTGTGCTTCCCCCACATGTTAGCATGATTCATCATCTAAATTCAAGGTAAGTGAAGTGATGTGTCTAGGCCATGGAACTCTGTTAAATTCACAAGGTCACTTCTCAAACAAGCATTTTAGTGAAAGGAGGCACCAGCAATCAATCAACCAATTTTGCTCCTTGTATATAGGTACCTAGGTTCCCACCAAGGTGAATTTATGGAAAGTTGGAATTCAGATACTCTCACATGCTCATTGTAGCCAGCTGTTTCTTTCCCAATTCTAATGCGAATGGCATGGAGTAACCCTGAGTGAACTTAAGCTCTCTGTGTTCTCTCCTTGCTCCTGTGGAATAAAGGAGCCCAAAGGAAGCACCTAGGAGGCCAAGGGAAAGGAAGAAGGAACTGGGGTGATTCATATCTTGAAAGTCAGTGTTTAATAATAATAATAACAATAAGGGAGTAATTTATGATTATTACTTATAATTTCCCCATTCTTCTTCTTCCTGTTGTCTACCTTTACAGTCCCAGGTGCATTTGGTTGTGTCATTCTTGATAATGTAGCAGCTAATGTGTGTATCACTCTTAACAACTTACAGGTGAGACTTCACAACAATTCCCCAAGGGAGGTGTCATTATTGTTATTTAGAGAGATTCTGAGAATCTAGGCACCAAGCCTGGTCCATTGACTCCAAGTTCACGGCTTCTCCAGAGTCCAGGGCCTTCGTCTGGGAGCTTCTCTTCCCTTCCCTCCACTCCCACTCAGAGATTGTCACCTGCTTTGGAGAATTCATATGAAGAGTTCCCAAAGCACTGGATTTTCCAGACTATTCTACTGCCTTTCAGAGATCAACTCATGAGAGTTTGCCCTGAAACATTCACAGTAATTTCTGTGCTAGATACTGACTTTTTGGTATTTCCTGCTGGAGCTCTGTCTGGGTGGAGTTCCCTTTGGAAGTGCCAGAGTGTTCCTGTTTGTGCGGTTGATTTTCAAAACCTTAAATAAACTCTGATGTGATGTGTTCAGAATCATAACAACTCAGCAACGATTTATTAAGCACCTACTATGAGCCTGGCACTAGTAGGTGAGGATAATGACCTCAGCTGACCTTGCTTTCAGTTGAGTCCAGAACACAGGTTAGTAAACAGGCATTTGTCCTCCATGTGGTATGTGCCATGAAAGACAAAGGCCAGGGTGTTGGAAGTGGGAGTGGGGTGCAAACAGCAGGAGCAGCGAGCCCAGCGTGTGGCAGGACTTGAGAGGGGGGGGGTGTACCAGCAGAGGCTTCCCAGGGCCAGAAACAGCTAACCTGCATCCTAAGTATAAGAAACTAATTTTTGTAGAATCTGTTCTCAATTATCTGCAAGTAGCTGATACCACTTAACTTACAAGAAAATTTTAGGTCTTTTTCAATGGCTTGAGCATCTCAATCCCCTCTATTTTCACTGCATATTAACTCGGAGGCACCCACCAACTGAGATAGCCTGCCTGAAGAAAGGTTTGGGACTGGGTAAAACGTTGCATTTCCTGCTTGGACTGAGGACAAAGGAAAAGTGGGGTCAGGCAGGGAAAGTGAACTGTTCCCCAAGCTCCCAACAATTCAGGCCTTTACAGGAAAGTTCATTATTTCATTTGAAGTGTATTTTCGGGATATCAAGCAGGCACATCTCTATTCAAATAACAGATAGGCAACAAACACATTCCAGAGCCACCAGATGTAAATGGCTCGTAGATTATATTCTCTTTTTAGATTCTCCAGGCTATTGTTCCCCTCCATTAGTGCAAATAATAAAGACTAACTTCTTGCCAAAAGAAAAAATGGGGGTGGGGGTAGAGAACAATACAAAGACTTCTATGTGTCTGGCCAGACAGAGTTCCCTGCGATTAGTCTTGGATCGATCTACTTTTGAACTCTTGGTCAAGCAACAGAAATGCTTATTTAATTTTAAAACAAATTTTACTAAGGTATAATTTACACGCACTGAAACACACCCATTCGAAGTACACCATTGTAAGTTTTGACAAATGTGTGCAACCAGTGTAACTCTCTCCAGAACCGAGACAGGGAGCACTTCAACTCCCAAAAGTTCCCTTAGGCCTTCCCCGGTTACCCCAGCCCCAGCCCCGGCCCCAGGCAAGCGCCGAACCACTTTCTGTCACTGTAGATTAAGTCTGCCTATTTCAGAATTTCCAATAAATGGAATCATACCGTATGTATTCTTTTATGTCTGGCTTTCTCACCCAGGATAGTTTTTAAGATTCATTCTTCTTCGGGTATCATAGTTCCTCCTTTTTTGTTTTTTTTTTTACATAAAATGCTGATCTTCTCAGTAGCAAACAATTGTTCAATGTACCACTCAGTAAGATGAGCAGATCAAGGAATTCCCTCTGGGCTAAAAATTCTGTCAACTGGCCCAGGAAATGAAGGCCTGAGAATTGCATTAGGTTAGTATGGATTGTGTTAAAGAAGTAGCCAGGCACATGAATTTCTGAGCTCCAGGAGCCCAGAAGGACAGGGAGAGATGAAGTCTAGGTGAATGATCGAACCTATTATAAAGGATGACAGGCCTATTTATTCAGTTCTGTTATGAGCTCAGCAAAATGTGACAATCCTGAGAAATAGAAATATATTCTGCTATATTTATGTGTGTTGTCTTAGGAGGCCTGGCAGGGAGAGATGGGTAGTGGAGTGGGTTCTTGCAGGACTGGAGTAGCCAGAGATGATGGCGTAAGGTGGAGCCTGTCCCAGGCCATATGGATGCATAGTCAATAGGTAAGTACAATGAGAGCTAATATTCATTAATCACTATGTGCTAGGCCCTGTGCTATGTTCCTAATACTCATTGTTTCCTTTAACTGGTGCCTGTAGCCTGCGTAGCAAAGGCCTCAGTCCTCTGACTGCATCCCTCACCTCCCTTTACTACATTCCTGCACACGCTCGCCACCCTGTGCAGACATTCCTTGAGCTTTTGGAACCACTTTGCTTACCAGCCCAGAGAACAGAAGTGCCTTGAACTTTACTGGTGACTAACCAGTGCAGGAGGACCAGTACTGCAGCTTCCTGTGTCCCCTATCTTGTCTCCAGTCCTTCCATGGCATTTGCTTGCTTCTCAAACTTGCTCACTCTCCTTTCCTGCCCAGTGCCATCCAGCTTCATCTGACTCTCCAGTCTCAGTGAAGTTCCCTGCGTGTGCTCTCAGAACTATCCTTTAGCACTTTTCTTGGTTTGAAGTTTACTGTGATATATGTGATTATTTCACTAATGACCAACTTCCCGGCTAGACTGCTGGTCCCAGAAGGTCAGGGGCGCTGTCTCTTGTGCTCTCAGCTGTATCTCCCACCCTAGTAGTCTTAGAACGATAGTAGTTGCTCAGGAAATCCTTACTGAATGAATGAGTGATTTGAAGTTCCTTGAATTTCCTCATAGGTATGCACTGGCCCCCCAGGTACTTCTCAGCCTCTGCATGGCCCAGAAATGCACAGTTATAACCCCCAAGTGTGACACAAGATTTCCTGCCCACTTCTGTTCTTCTGGGTATTTAGAAAAGAGCTATATCCAGAGCAAGGTGGCAGGAGTTTGCTCCAGGGGACCAAAATTTAGTGTCAGCTGTAGAGTTGAATCTAAAGGTGGGCCTGGAAGGCTGAGTAGAATATGAATGATTAGGAGAAAATTTGAATAATAATTTTAATGAACTACGCATGCATTCTGAATTATATACACATTCTTGGATCCCTACACTTCTTAAGAAAAGTACATTTAGTCTTAAGTTCTCATTTGGAAGTGATACATACCTCTTTCCTCTTATCCCAGCCGTGATGATTCCCCAGCTCTATACAATTTACAAACTGCTTTGGAAGCATTTGTGAAAAAAGGTGCCATACGAATGTATGAGATTATTGAAATAAGTGCTGATTTAGAGATTTCCCAGGTGGATAGTTAAAATATACCCGGGCCCACACATACACTCATGCTCCACACTCAGGGTGCTTTCTGCTCTGATCAGCAGAGATAAATTTTTCTACCTGACAGTTGACTGTAAATCAAGAAGTGTGTTTTAATAGACACAACCTTTCTGCCTCTGCGTGCTGCTGTTTCAGGCAATCTTCACCTCCCAGGACTCAGGACCTGAAGGATCTTGGCACATTCTCTTCACTGCACATGGAGAGGGTGTGCTTAGCAGCAAGGTAAATATTGGCATGTTGTACGTGGGCAATGAATATAAATAAGTCAGGGCATCCTTAGAAAAGTTCATCTCTGGATCCACTGTTTTTCTTACCAATAGGTAAGAAAAGAGGAAATCATGAGTTTGCCAGTTTTTTGTCAAATCAAAACAAATTATTTTTGTAATAGTGTAAAAGCTGGAAAGTATTTGAGACTCAATAAATGCTGAATAAATAATTTTGCTAATAAATACATGCCCTCATTTCTACAAACCTTGATTATTGGATTGGACTCCTGAACTTGCTCCTCTTGACTTTATCCCTGGTAATCCTGTCCATCGGTGTTTACTTGGAGTAGTTCAAATAAACCAGCTGTCCACACCCCAGGGCCGTATGCCTGGACTGCAATACATTCCATTAATCCTCATGGGCTGGGGACACTTTCTGATCTTTCAACACCTGGTAGACCAGGCTCATCTTTAATCTCTTTATGAAGCTTTTCTCGACAAACACTTCCATTCCCATAATTGCCATTTGATCCTGAACAAATGTGATCGCACGTGCACATTTAACACTGACATGACTGGCCTCTCCTGGAAAGTCCCTGCTCACGCCCTGTGCCCACTCTGAGGCCACAATGAACACTTCATTGCTACCCAATTGTGCCCTTGTGATCTCTCAAGCCACTTCTGAAAGTATTTTGAATAATGCAGATTTTACTGAAATGTGCACAAGGAAGAAGAGTAGAGGGCTTACATTGAACACCATATGGCCACACTTCATAAAAATCCTCATTAAAAATCTCTATCATTCCAAAAGACTTTTCTCCCATCGCCAGCTGCCTTATCTCCTGTCTCCTGAATTCTCCACTTTCCTATGGCTTCCTCCTACTCCTGGATCCTCACCATCACCCCAATCTCAATGAGCAATTTAGCCCTTTCAGCCCTTTCTTCTTAATTAACACGCATCCTTAAAGGTTTAGGTCCTGTTCATCAAACAAAATATCTCTTTGAGATCAGTCCCTGATAAAAGGCAAGAGTGAAGACTGGAGAAACTTGAGGGTGGGAATCAGACCTTACATACCTTTGTATCTCCTGTGCAAGATACAGGGGTGGGCAAAAGTAGGTGTATAGTTATTTGTTCGGAAAAAGACAAGCAGGTTATGGTTATTACAAAAGTTTTATTAACTCAGAATGTCACCATGGCACTGTAAACCTACTGTTGCCCAACCCTGTATTTATAAAGTGAAAGAAGAAATAAATGAAAGAATATAGGCACAGATTAGAATCCCTAAAGTTCCACTCTCATCATGGTTTTCTCCTGTTTAAAGATCTTCCATACCTTTTCAACTAATGCTTCGGCCAGCTGTCATTTCTCTGACTCCAGCACTCTGGCCAGCTATGATGGGCCCTCTTCCCTCACGTCACCTGGACATAGTCTTGCCTGCAGGCATCCATCCGTTCAGGTTGTCACTCCAGGCCTGAAATAACCTATGTTATTCGTGACAGTGATTAGTGGTGTGTTACCATCACCCAGTTGAAGGTCAAGATGGATGCAACTAGTCTGGTCTTGTAGGCCCATCCAAGTCCTTCCCGCTCTTCAAGGCTCAGTGCAGGTCCTCATGTCCTCAGGATACTTCGCTGAGGCCTCCAGTCCAGGCAAATATTTCTTGAGTCCTTAGGACATAAGCCTGAATGCATCCACTCTGGAGCACTTGATCTTTTAGCCTTATATTATTTGGAATTCGGGGAATAGGGCTTTGAGGTCATGCCATCTTCCCAAAATGTGGTCATTCGTAGGTCTATTTACCAGATTTGTAAGGTTTTTCCTCATTATCTGACTTGTGGTAGGTCTGTACTTATCTAATCCCTTGAAGTTACATGTGACTACTTAATTTGCTCTGGCCAGTGAAGTGTGAACAGAACTGACATGAGCCCCTTTAAGGAAGAAGCTTTTAGAGGAAGAAATGGGAAGAGCTGGCGAGTGACTGATCATGCTGTCTGCCCTCCTGACATGGGGACAGGCAGTGTTGAGATATCTAGTGGACTGTCCCTCAGTCTGGGCCCTTGAGTGAGGACCCAGCTGACTCACAATGGCTATGTCATGTGAAGAAGTAAACCTTTGTTGTGTTAATGCCATTTAGGTTCGGAGGTCATCTGAATAATAACAGAATTGAATAAAGAATAACTGTGTGTAATTGCAGCATGATCTATCCTTTCCAGATACACGTAAGCTCCTTGAGGGCCGCACTTGGATATAACTCACCTTCCTACCCCTCAGAGTAGTACAGCGCCTCGTGCATGCTCAGTAACTATGGCCGATTGTTTACATATAAAGATAAGGTAAAGTATATATGAGACTGGAGAGTGGGACTTGGGGTCAAGACTTTACTTTGAAACATCAGTTTCTGAAAAAACAAGATAAATGTACAAGATGATTCCAATTGTAATCTAATTAGATCCTTGTATACAGGAGGCAGAAGAGCATAATGAAAGGAACCTGGACCTTCAAGCTGGACAAACCTAGGTTCAAGTGCCAGCTCTGTCTGCCATGTATTTGGCTGCAGGACTTTGGGCCAGTTATTTAAGCTCTCTGTGTCTGGAATAACATCACTACCTACTACACAGCATTACTGTGGGGATTAAATGAGAAAATGTATGTAAAGCACCAGCACATAATAAATGGTCAGTAATCATCATTTTCTTAGACTTTCCTCCCTGTGGGTTTGTAGGAACCCTTGCTTAATTCTCTGGGAACTACTTTTCTTCATTTACTTCCTCTGAGCCCTTGGTTACTCGCCTAGTTCCTGGATTTATTTATATTTAGCTTGGCCTAGCTCGGGTCCTTAGGGTTCTGCTCTTACTGCTACAGGTACACTCTGGCCTTCTGAGAAAGTCCACCTGCAAATGGCTGGATTAGTAGTAGCCCTTGGCCAGGGAGGTCCAATCAGGGGAGGGGGCATGCTTTTGAGATGGCTGTCTGCTGCCAGAATTTTAAACAATGAGGGAGGTATAGTCAGGGAGGTGATAGCTATAGGGAAGAAAAAAAATTTAAGATGTCATGGTTACCAGTTCTGAGGAAGCCCCACCTTGGCGTGGGCTCTGGCTCCTACAGCAGGGGATTCCTCTGTGAATCCTGGGATAGTATCAGTGAAGGTAGCAGGGAAGTTAAGTAGAAGTTGAGACCAGAGCAGTTTAGATAGCAAGATAAATCTTCAAAGACTGACTCTTCACAGGCTGAGGCTTGGTGTGTTGCCGGAGGGCTTGTGTTTTTTGGACTCCTGGTCCAGGGAGCCTTGTGTTTACAGATTTATGTATTGTCCCTGAGTCCTTGAGGCCACCCCGCCCCCTCCATGGAGCCGCAGCAACCATGTTGTGGCTTGTCCAGCCACCCCAAAGGTACTTGTGTAACTTGTTTTTCAAAGTCTTGGCAGGAGCTCCAGTCCTGAGGTGAGAAAGGGTGTTTACATTCTGCAAGAGCAGCCGCAGAAAAGTCTTGCATCAGGGCTGTTCCTGACCAATCCCTGCTCCCCAGCCCCTTCTTTCTCTGTGGGACGGCTTGTAACAGCCGCAGAGGTGATGCATCCGTCAAGCTCCAGGCCTCTGCCACTGCCTCTGCTCGCTGCCCTCCCTGGAAAGGTGAGGAAGCTTCTTTAAGGCAAAGCTTTTGTTGCCCTAGTGCCTGGTGCTGTGCTTTGCACAGAGCACCGTGCCACGTGCAGATGCTCAGTAGACATTCACTGTCAATAAATTGTAAAAATATGCGGGCAAGCACACATTTGAGAGGACACATCGGTAGACATTCTTAACTGACACCCCGGGTTGGGGTGTCAGTTAACAGCTTTCTCTGAATAGTACTTACATTCATAATAACAATGGTTATTATTTATTAAATATATACCTAGTCTATGATAAGCAAAGGCATACATTATTTCCTTAAATTCCACAAGAGTCAATAGTTCTACAAAACAGGTATTTCTCTCCCCAGTTAATAGCTGAGGCCTGGGAGGCACAAAGTCTGAGGATCTCACCTGAGGCGACACAGACAAGTGGGATTCAAAGCTCTTTGCATAACTGAAGGCCCAGCTTCTCCACTTCCCGTTTTCCACAACCCCTCCCCGCTCCCCCCTCCCTGGTCTCTGCATCCTGGAACAGCCACAGGAAAGGGTGACTTTAAAGGAGACACCGAGCACCAATTCCATTCCCCTGCTGTGGATAGTTATGCATTCTTTTGGTCATTTCTTCCTCTTGCAAATAGGTTTGAATTCAGCCTGGAGAGAACACTGGGGAAGCAACCCTCACTCCCCACGATGTGGGCTTTGTCACACCTAAGAACACCCACCCATGTCCCGGGGCTTCTTGTACCTCAGGCTCAAACCTCCCCTCCTCTCCCACCTTCCAGCGTGGCCACAGGTGGCTTCCCTCTTTCTGTTCCCTTCTGACTGGCTTCAAGGCCAGGTTTTCACTTCACTAGAAAAACCTTGCTACAGGTATTATTCTATGGACAGTCCCTGGCACAAAATATGCACTCAGTAAATATTTATTGAATTGTATGCTAAATTCTAGACAAAAGAAGAATGAGCCAGGGATCCAGAAGAATACCAAAAAGCTTAGGGGGTGGAGGAGGGGAATGCAACAATGAACTTGTCTCTCTTTTCCTTTCCTGCCTCCCTCCCCCCTAAGGGAAGCAGAGGCTTATTCAGTGTTAATGCTGTTATTTGATTACAGTTACATCCAGATAGATTGAACAGCGCCAATCAATGCCAGAGTACAAGTGCATACGCAGGGGGTTGTTTCCTTGGACATGTTTCAATTGTAATTACTCTCCAAAGAAAAATATCCACACAACATCCTTGACCCTCTGGGGAGAAATAACAATCTGGACAAGTCATTTCTGTGGCCTTCTGCAGTGTGTGTGTGTGTGTGTGTGTGTCACATGCACACATGGCTGCACCTTCAGTGCCTGTTCTGTCTATAGGGCGCCTTTGACCGCCCATCTGTTCAAATGCCTGGGCCGTGGGTTGGCGGCGCAGTGCCTGCCACCACCGCCTGCAGCAGCGGCAGCAGCAGCGGCAGCAGCGGCTGAGATCATGCTGTTGATTTTGTTTTACAGACAGCAGCCCAGTCTGTTGTGCAGAGTACAGAATGTTCTCTTCTGTGAACTGAGCTTGAACTTTTCCAACCCACTTTGTTTGAGGAACTATACAGACACAGAGGAGAAAACACAGGGAAGATAACCCTCGAATCGTTGAATTGTGTTGTTCTCTCTGATTTTGGCCCAGATCATTTGCTTTTTACTGCTTGAAATTACAAATCCCAAGCATTGCAGTTCTTGGAAGAACAGAGTGCCTGTGATGCCCTCTTTCTAAGTCCCGGCTTGGAAATGAACAAGTCTGTCACCACCTTTCCCCAGGGTTTTTGTTCCTGTCAGCCGTTCAGAGCACAATGACAACAAAGGCTCTTCTCCTGCAAGGGAAAGGGCAGGCCCCCAGTGCCTGTGACTCCTCTCTCACTTGTTCAGGCTATCGCGATATTACAAATAGTGTTCCCCAATGTGCTGTACAGCCCGAGAGAATTAGCACTGAGCCAATTGGGTCCTTGGCTGCCACGGAAATCAGCAACTTGAAAAGCTGCCAATGTTTAGTAAGGTGGTTTGAAATTTCTCTTCTCAAACAATCTTTACCTACTTTTAGGGTTGAATCTCCAGTTTGGGGGCACACATAAGTGGTTTAGGGGTATGCTCGGAGGATCTAAGGGTGAGACCTCTACAGGTTAGGTAGCAGAAGTTTTCCAACTTAGCATTTTTAATAGCAGTGAATTCTTTTTTTTATACTAAAAATTACCAAAAACCCACTGGGAAAGCAGAAGAGCACAACTTTGCATGAGCCCTGGGTTTTAGACTTTTACTTGGGGGTGCACCTATGGTATTGGGCAAGTCATGTCTTCTAAAACTCCTTCGGTGAAAGGGGCACGAAGCTTGCGTGCTTGCAGAGGCATTTGCAAGTGCAGAGTGCTACACTGCAGTACCAATGAAAGAGACTCTGCTCTTGAATTCGTAGCTCCAGCAGCTACCTCCTAGTTTTAGGGGGGTGATATCTTGTAGGTCTTGCTCACTACTGGCAAATGGGGGATTCCTACAAGAGTGTCTTGTCTTCTGAGATGATTCCAGTTCCTGGAGATGCCCTATGACCTTTTCTTTCCGAGTCAACATGTCATCAGAATATTGGTTAATTAGTTCATTTATTCTATGAACTTCATGGAATACATACTATGTTTAAGTTACTAGATGGAATCTCGGGACTGGGAGGAGAGTAAGATATGCTCACTGCTTTCAAAGAGCTTGCATATTGCCCAGTGGGAGAAGCAGAGATACACATACACACATACCTACACATATACGCATACATAGGCACATATGCATATTCACATATATACACACATAATATGTATCTACATATATAATATTTATAATACAAAGGAGGGTGATGCATGTTTCATGAAGGTACAAGTAATAAACTCTGAAAGCAGAGGGTTACAGGAACAAGATGAGGATTCTACTAGGTAGAAGTTGAGACAAGAGCAGTTTAGAAAGCAAGATAAAGAAATCATGAAAATAGATAATCTTTATGGTTAATAAAATTGTGTAGTGTTTTTGGGTAAGGAGTAGTTTTTGTGACTGAGCAGCTAATGTGAGAGTATGTAAGAAGAAGCAAAAAAAGAGATCAAGCCTAGATCAGGGGTGTCTGCATCCCCCTGGGTGCCCACCATTTACCTTTCTTGTGAATTTGTATGAAGCCTCAAAATCCCTCTCAACACAACTCCCACAGAAGCCACCACTCATCAGCTGGGGTTGCCAATTGAGATGAAACCATTTGTCATTCCTGGCTTGGGCCTTAAATCCCATGCTTACACATTTGTATTTTATTGGGTTGGTCTTGGGGAATTATTGCATGTTTTTAAGATCCACAATGATATGAGTGAATGACATGATTCAACCTGTGTTTTTGTGAGTTAGCCGATGGCCATGGGAAGGATCCATGAGAGAAGTGAGATACTGGCTGACTTCACACAGACTGCAAACATAGAGATCAGTAAGAAGACTGCAGACTACACAAATCCTCTAAACCATGGGAGTGGGAGGGCAAAGTAGGTAGGACAGATGGAGCTCTGGGGAGGTAGAAATGGTAGGACTTGGTGATGACAGGGGGAGAAAGAAAACTTGATGATAACTGAACTTTCTCATCTGGGTTATAGAGAAGAGAGAGGACTGCTAGTCTGAGTGTATCCTCTCAAAATCTGTATATTGAAATCCTAACCCCCAAAGATAATGTTAGTAGGAAACGGGACCTTTGGGAGGTACTTAAGTCACGGGGGTGAAGCCCTCATGGATGAGGTTAGTGCACTGTGAAAGAGGCTCCAGAGAGATCCCTAGTCCCTTCTGCCATGTGAGGCTGGAAGAAGACCTTCCCCAGACCATGCCGGTGCCATGATCTTGCACTTCCACAGTCCAGAATGGTGAAAAATATTTTGCATTGTTTATAAACTACCTGATTGTGATATTTTCTGATAGCAGCTTGAATGAATTAAGATAGGGGCCAAGAGAGGAAACGCAGGGAAGACTTTATGCCTTTCTTTTAATACAGGGAAGATGATGAATTGAGTTTCAGACAGACTGAACTTGATGGGTCGATAGGACATTTATGGAGAGAATTCCAGCCATCATATGCAAATACATATTTGGAGTTAAGAGCTAAAGTAATAATTAAGTATTCAGCCACATGATGGAACCAATAAAAGCTTTGGGAGTACATGTCATCACCTAGAAAGAGAGCTATATGTGTCATTTATAGGCTTTTGGAAACAAAGAGGGCCAGCTTAGATCTTGAGAGGTGCTTACATGAATGAACACCAGAGAAAGAGCCCCCAAGAAATTATATAAATCCCTAATAATATGGGGCTCCATCAGTTAAACCTAGGTGTCCCCTCCTGAGTCCAACTCTTTAGTTCAGAAAAGAGCCTTGCCTGAAGGTAACCTGTGTGGTGTCTGCGAGAAGTAAGGAACATAGGTAGTTTCCCCCTGCACGTCCCTTAAGGCAGTGTTTCTCAGACTTTTCTGATGGTTGACCACGACCCACAGTGAAATACATCTTACATATACGTATATAATTACATAACTAAAACAAAAGATTTTATGAAACAACATCTACCTGTATCTTCTGCAATTAATGCCATTTTCCATTTTGTTTTATTTCATTTAAAAATACTATTTGGGTCCCAGTCAGTTGATCTCACAACCACTAATATGTGGCTTCCTGCAGTGAAAGACACTAAGAGGCTGTGGTTTCGGGAGGTCCATTCTCCTTCTAATGGTTGGCTTCTTTCATGGGAGAACAGAGTTTGTTAGCGTCTGCCCAGACTGCGGACCAATGGAGAAGAGCTGGACTCCATCTCCAAAGGCTTTCCTTCCATGTAGGAATTTTTAGCTTTGGGAGGAAGCAGAGGTGAGTTCCACCAGCAGGGTTGCTTGTGTTGGTCCTAGATGCTAATAATACTTAATACTAACAACAAGAACAACAGCAGCATTATTGAATCAGGCACTTTGCATACATTATCAGCACAGTTAAATTCTCATGATAAGCCTCTGAGGCAAGTGTGATTATTCCCTCCATTTTACAGATGAGAAATGTGGAAGCCAAGAGAGATAACTTGCCCATGATCATCCAGACAGTAAATGGTGAAGCTGAGATTCAATGTCAACGTGCAGCGTAGGGACAATAAGCTATACCTTCTTTGGTCTACCTGGGCCCTTGTGTGGTGGTCCCCATCAGTCCCTCATGTGGCTCTTAGTCAGACTTGGTCTTTTCTTATGCTACTCTTTCTCCTTTTCTCTGGGAGCCTCCGAGCATTTAAAAGTTTCTTAAATATAGTCAAATATCTGACATGCATTCAGGAAGTGGAGGCAGGAAAAGAAGCAGGAGAGAAAAAGAGTAGGAAGGGGGCAGGGCAGGCTGACGAATAGGCTTTTGCAACTGGGTTGAAAAATGCTGTCTGAAGGGCCTCATCGCCTTTACGTGGCAACAGCGTCTGGACTAACTCCCTGCTTCCATCTTCATCCCGACAATCCATCCACCCTCCAAGTCTCCACCAGGCTTATCTTTCCAAAGCAGCACTGTCATCACCACTCTCCGACTTAATGCTTCCTGCTGATTCCTCCAGCTCCTGTTGTCCCAAACTGAACTCCTCCTCTCCGCCTTCAGTGCCAACTCACCCTTTCCGCTCCACCTCCTGTCTGCTCCTCAGATGGCCATACCACGCTCAACACTGGCCCCACCCTACCTTCCCCACGCCTTTCCCAGTTTCCCCACACGGAACCTCAGTGGGCAACTTTTCTCTCTGTCCCTAATCTCAGTGCCTGTGCCCCGGTTGTGAATCTGCCTGCAATGCACCCCTCTTCTCCCTCTCTATGCCTCCCGTCCTTCAAGAGCCTATTCAGCTCTTGCTTCTTTTCTTATGGCTTCCCCTGATCTCTTTTATCTTTGCATCTTTGCTTTTGTACCATACATTTAGGAATATCACTAAATACTGTAGAATATTTAAATGGTTTATGCTAGTACCTTTAATCAGATTCATTCCTTTTCAAACTATTTATCAAATTGCCTATTCAGTTTCAGACACAGAAAATTTAATGACATTGAACATAAGAAGAGGTGTCGTAAGTCCAGGATCCACACACAGGGCCAGCACAGTCAGTGTGGGAGAGCTGTTGTTTTTGACACTCAACTTCCATTCGCCTTTGAGAAAAATATCCCAGTTTTCTCTTGGGCATTCCCCAAAGTCTTAGCCCATGTTGTATGACAGGGCTGACCGCCCCTCCTTGAGTGAGGAGTGGCCATGCGACAGAGGCACAGCCACTGAGAGAACTGCCTTGGTTCACAGATGGGTATGTGAGTCTAGTTAGGCCAATGGAAGTCAGCCCCAAGTTCTTATTAGAACTATCTGAGGATGCTAAGTGGTGAAAAAGTCAGCCAGGAGCTTCTGGTAATTATTACTGCCACCCCTTGGAGAAGGCGTGTCTGCGGATGAAGCCAATGTGGAGGAAATCAGAGTTGAGGGATAGAAAGCAGCTGATTCTGGAGAACATCTTTTGAGCACTTCAATCCAGCCATGACTGTGCCTTGAAGTTAATAAACTCTTTTCGTTTAGGTTGATTTCTGCTGAGATTCTGTAGCTAAAAGAGTTCTGTTGCGATGCTTCCTTCTCAATCCATGATTCTTGCAAGTGAATAACATGATTCTCTGCAAGCGAATAACCACACCTCCAAGGACAGCTCCATGGCATCTGACCTGAAGCTGTTTCCTGACCCTAACTAGCCCAGGCTGATTCCCATCCCAGATCAGGTTGGGTGGAGGGTCAGGTTAGAGTGAGCCAGTTGGTTTAACATGACTCCGGTCATACATGGGCACCGTCTTTTTTTTCTGCATCAAATCTTTCCCACAGTGCCCTGCCTGGTGCTGATATTCTCCAGCTGTTCATTGTAAACCTGGAGCTTCTGGGCTGGATTCTGTTGGCTGCTTTGTGCAAATAGTTGATTTTGCCTCTCTGCCAATGACAGAGATGATCCTCTATCATTGAATATACTAGGCATATCTCAGAATGAGATAGGAACCTCATATTGAGCAAGAGTTATAATAATGTGTTTATAAATCTAATGTGGGCTTATCAGTTGCTGATAGTAATAAGGTGACTACACAGAAAGGAAAACTCAGAGTAGTTTTCATTGAATAACAGGTATATTTCATTAGCACCAACTAGAAATCAGAAACTAAACCTTTTTAGTTGTCTTGCACAGCCCTGAGCCAGTAGCTGCTTAAAATAAATACTTTTGGTGATTGACAATGCTTTTCATCCTTGACATTATTTAGAGATATGACTGAACAAAGAGAGAACAAGTTTTTGGTTCTCAATACAGTACTCATTCCCACCTCTGCATTAAGGAATGATCAAATGTTTCTGAGCTAGTGGTGGGAATGGTTTTCTTGTTTTTTTCCTCCAAAATTTAGCTTCTGATTCTTGGAATGTCAGTCCCCCAAATCAGAGGATGGGGAACATTTGAAAATGATTTTGCCAGAACGGCGTATGCCTTGAACTAAACCACTGCTTTACCTTAAATGTCCCCAGGCTGCCTGAGCTGACTTCCTGTGCCTACATTTAGTCTCTGGAGAAGGTCACACATGTACACACCCTTGGCTCAGCCCCAAGCTGGAGCTTCTCCAGCAGAAGGTGTCCCTCTTTGCTTAAGTGCTTCTGCCTGGTGAATATTGGGAACATTTTGGGTGTCCTCTATGGCCCCTATTAGTTAAATTCCTCTGTAGTAAAATCATAGTAAAATAATTTCAGTGACCTTCTGCTAAAGAGCCCTATAAACATTTCCTGTTAGAGGCACTTTGAGAGGTAAGACTAGCCAGCATGTGAGAAGGGTGGGTAATGAGAGATCTTATAAGAGAGTAGATTTAATTAGAACTCGTTAGTAATACATTCGGCTAGTTCCTGTTATTATTTTCTGAGACAGAACACCACCTCCCCTCAAAGATTTGGTAGCAATTTTACTTTTCTTACAGTCAGGAGTTGGGAAATGTCTAACTCACCTCCTTCCCTTCACTGGGGTTGGGTAGCCAGTGGTTTCAGGGCAGCCTCCACCAAAGTGGTTCTCAGTCTTGGGGGTATATGAGAATCACCTGGGGGGTTTAAAAACTGTTGGTGCCTGGAGTCCACCACCCTAAGAGAGTCTAAATTATGGGGGCTGGGGTGCACCTTTGCATCAGGATTTTAAAATCTTCCCAGGTATTTATAATATGCTATCATTGTATAATCTGACCAGGTCCAGGAAAAAAAATAATAAAGCTAAATCCAGTCTGTTTGAACAGTTTATCATTGCCTAGAATTTACTTTCTACATGTTGCAGAATATGACTTCATAATGAAGAAATTAGGAAAAATCCTTTGTTTGTTTTTTATTGTAATTGGGGATTGCTTGTTGCACAGGATGGCTGTGAAGCCTAAGTGAGATTATGTAGTAGTGGTGGCGGGGATTCCTTAGTGCTTTGTAAACCAGGAACTGCAGCCTCACACACCTGCTTGGGAGTGGGGGGTGGGCCCTGGCAAGATGTAAAGGAGGGGAAGAGAGGGCAGGATAGAGGGTAAAAAGGAGTAGTAGACTTGGGGTGAGCCAAGAGTTCTAGCTCAAGGCGGTAACATTGACCCAGGTCTGGCTGATTGTTGCCAAATGAATCTATCCCTAAGGTTGCCAGAACTTTTTTTAAAAAAGAAGACATACGTTCAGATTTGTATGCGGAATTTCTCAATTTTAAGAACACCAAGTGCCAAAACACATACTTGAGGACTAGAGCCATAGATCATGATTTTGTGAACTCTAAAACTGTACAGAAGCAGGAACCTGTTGAAAATTGGATTTTTAAAAAAGTAAATCCCTCCATTTCCAAACTCATATTCTCATTGTCTTACGGTTTGACTCTCTTCTCTCTAGGCTGCTTTGCTAGAAGAGGAGTTCTTTCTCCCTGGAGACACTAGAGAACACATTAGTTTATTTTTTTTGGAGTTTCCTAAGCTTTAAGGAGTTGCCATGCCTGGGGTGGGGGGTGGGGCAGGGAAGGTGACTTGGGGAGGAGTTCTGAGCTGGAAGGAATCTTACCTGCTGCGTTATGTGGTTTCATTTGCCAGAGTCTGGCAAACCTTTGTTCCAAGCTGGCAGGGTCAGGGTCCATGGGGTGGGTCTGGAGGCAGAAGGGAGAAGGGGAGTGTCACGAAGGGACACCGGCACAGTGCTGACAGAGCTCCTGGCGCACAACTGTCCTGTTTATGCACAGAGGCTGGTATCAGGAGAGGCACAAAGTGGGCAGTATTTCAGGTAGGCGGTAGGAGGGAACTGAGAGGAAACTACATTTTTTTTTAGTATCTTCACATGAGGACATTTTTCTTTAACTGCTTTTCAGAGAGAGACGAAGGGAGAGAGGAAAACATTGATGGGAGAGAGAAACATCAATTTGTTGCCTCTCATACATGCCCAGACTGGGGACCGAACATGCAGCCTTTGGTTATAGGACGATGCTTCAACCAACTGAGCCATACCAGCCAGTGCAGAAGACACTAAAATTTTGTCCTGGGGGAAGGAGGTGCTGAGAGACAGAACGGAGTAAGACTGATGAATCCTCATGCTCTTCGAAACTGCTAGATTTTGACGGAAAGTTTGGCTGTGGAACCAGTGGATGCACTGCTGTGCTGCTCCCTCATTCTTATGACTTTAGAGCACGTCAAGGAAGAACAAATATAAGAGGGAAAAGAGAAGACTGTTGTTTGGACATACATGTCCTTAACAGAGTCCAGGAGTGACAGGGAAACTATTAAAACATACAATGATAAGTTGATTTATGCTGAGCTAAACTGCACCAAGTTAAACTTATTTTCCCACACTTTCTTTGAAGGTCTCTTTAGTTCCATATTTATTGTATAAGACAGTTTGTAATGCCCTCTCAAGTGTGGAGAAACAGCAGAATTCCTCAGCCAAAAAAACCCCCAAAGAAACATCAAAAGGTTGTAAAAGCCATTTCTTCAAGCTTAAGACATCATATCATAGAAAACAGAGGAGGGAACTGTGGTAAATTTCTTTGTAAAGCAAACGTAGTATGTGTAGTCCCACCTAAGTTTATGTGTTTCGTGGATCTGATTTGGGGTTTTCTTAAAGCAGGACACACCTGTGCCCAATCAGGACCTCTCCTCAGCAGTGAAGCAACGTCTAAATGAATGAACATGAGCAATTGCTACTGTCATCAATTCCCCCTTTCATACCTTACTATCTCTACGGGTTTCCTATTTTGTGTTAGGAGTTGATAGAGTTATGGCATGTTAAAGTGGGGAGGGAGTGCTGGTGTCCTTCATTCTGTCCTCTTCAATCTGTAGACAGGAACTCTGAGGCCCAAAGAGTTAGAGGGATGTGTCAGGGTCACACGGTCAAGTAGTGATTCTCATGACATTCTTGATCTTATCTAACATCCACGCCCTACTTCTTCTCAACAGAATTCCAGTTTGGGGATTTTTCCTTCCTCACTGTGACTCAGGGATAATCAAAGTGACACAATTTCCAGCTTCAGGGTAGATCCTGGTTAGCCTAACTAACCAAGTCATTCTCTTGGCAACTGCTGTTGATCCAGTGGTGAGTCCATGACATACGATGGCCCCATCAGACTGGGGAGTGGGCTTATATCTCATGCTTGCAGAAGACTCTGTCTTTTGCATGTAGCCTCCATTACCATCGGGAGCCATTTTTCCCTCCATCACGGGCTTGTCCAATGCAGGTGTCCAAGCACAGAGCACAGATTGACCTCCATTAAGTGAAGTGTGCTTTTCAGTGGAGCACAAAATTGACCCACAATTCCCTGCAGGGTAGGCTATTCCACTGGGCGTCTGGGCAAAGGGAATGTTTCCAATTTTTTCAAGTTGCTGAGTAGAACTGGTGAGTAGCCATAGAATGGCACTGAGGGAAGGAATTTCTCTGGCTCAGTCCTTGGTGATTGAACCTTCTCCTGGCCCCTCAGTGCTGTGAATGGCATTGCCTGCATTTGTATATGGCTAATGAGACTGAAAAGGAAGAAAGTACCTTACCCAGCCAAGATACTTTAGTTGTAAATGACAGATGATACAATTCAAGCTGCTTTAATAAAATGTCCTTGGAGGTGTGTGACTCAATCTACAGGCTCAAACGACGTCACTAGGACCCGGCCTCTATCAGCTGTCCTATCATCTACATTGGCTGCATTATTCCTGCATTCCACACGACGGCAAGATGGGGGCAACAACACCAGACGCTCCTTCTCCCCTGCTCAACAACGATGGAAACGAGGTGAGCCTCTCTCCTACTGAGGTGATGCAAATGTCCTAAACATTGGGGTGCCCAACGTGGGGTATGAACCCTTCGTTTCCCAAGCAGAAGCTCCAGGTTTTGTGGGTCACTGCGCTGGGGGTGGGGTTTATGGCCAGATTGCGTCTCAGCCTTTCTTACTGGCTTAGATGAGGTTTCCCTCATTTACTGATGTGAAGGGGTCAACTTCAATGTGGTTTCTCTGCTCATTCGCTTAATGGCAAGGGTTCCTCACACCAGTTCTTGTAGGCTTCCCCCTCTCCCCCAGAAGAAATTATTCCGTATATAGCTGTAAATTCCTTGCCTCTGTGGAAGAGAAGGAGGAGGAAGTGAGTTCAGGCTCTTTCTACGTCACCATCTGGACCAGGAAACCAATGTGCAAATATCTTCTTGCTTCTCAGTGGCCCTGGTTGGATCACGTGCCCACTCCTGACCCAGTCACTGTGGCAGTGCTCTGAATGGCCAGGCCTGAGCTGCATGCCTCTTCTTGGACTGAAGAATGTGGACTGAGAATGGCAGCAGATCCCCAGGGGAAAATTACTTTTCTGTTACCCAGGAGACAGGGGAATAGGTGCTGGCTGTCCAACGGAATACCTATAAGCTTTTCTAAATGTGTGGATATTTTTGGCTTATATTGTGCAAGAGCATGAATTCGAAATCAGAAAACTGAAATTTCAGTTCCAGCTCTCTGAGATTCAGCTCCACAACTGTTAAATGTCAAAGGATGCCTTTACCCAGTTTGATCCAGGTGTTGTTCTGAGGCTTGAATGTGATCCTGTATAGGAAAGCCCTTTTAAAAATGTTAAGGGCTACAAGGGGTCTCCATCCTGTGGCCCACGGGTAGTGTGTGGCCTAGGATGGCTATGAATGTGGCCCAACACATTCAAGATGGCAAAAGCTTGGACAGCCCTGGAATGAGGGAGTGTTGTTGTTGTTATTACTGTTATCTTTTCCAAATTTCTCCCACTCGTGCTCTGATTAGGATGCGATTCTTTTTCAGGCAAGACATGAAGAGTAAATACATCATAAGCAACTAGAAAGAATTTGGCCAGGGTTGCTGTAAGCATATATAGTATCTTTGTGAGATTCAGAAATAAACTCCTCCCTCCACCTCTGGGTGGTGTGGTTCACAGAGGACATGGTGTGGCCAATGGATAGCATCTTTGTGCAAAGAAAAGGCCACCCTTTCCTCTAGCTAGACACACCTGCATGCTAGGTTGCACGGCTTGGTGAGTGGAATGAGTGCTGGATGTCTACTGTCGCTGACCCCTCGGCAGGAGAATGGGAGGACGGGTGGGGAGATGTTCTGCGCTGTGCACAGCTTGCACAGCTGTACTCTGTACCCTGCCGTTGGTGATGAACCATGAAGCAGATTGAACTCGGGAAGCCTAACTCCTTGTTTTCCTGGCAGAGTTCACCTAACCCTCTCAGACCATTTACCACTTTCCCTTCTTCCTGAGCATTATTACTTCATGCTAAACACAGCAGTCATACTCTCTCTTTTAGTTAACTACCCACTAACATCCAGACTCTGCTGGCTTTCAGCTGCTCACTGCACACCATTCCAATTGCAAGGAAGGGAACCCTTCCTTTTTAACCGTCTTGAGGAGTGATGCTGTGGAGGGCAGCTAACCCTACAATGAATGCAGTGCATTGGTTGGCCACAGTTGGCGGCTGCTGGAAAGTCAGACGCTGATTTCTCTGAAATGCCCAGGAAGAGGGGTGAAAAGCACAGGCAGCTTCACCTAGACTGGCCGCCACTGTTTGCTATTCTAAATCCTCCTGGCAACAACAACTCCAGAAAGAAATTGTTTGAACTAGATCCAGCCAGCCCCCAGGGAGCCAGGGATGCAATACAGTAGCCTTTGTGTTACTATGACTGAAAGTCTTCCTATTCTTAAAAGATTATCCTTCTCTTGTTTGAGAGATGGACATAGTAGTCCTGTCCCCTCCTATCCACAGGGAACATGTTCCAAGACCCCCACTGGGTGCCTGAAATTACATATAGTACCAGACCCTATATACACACACACACACATATATATGTGCGTATATATGTATATATGTTTTGTACTGTACTATCTCTTCCTGTGATGATGTGAGATGATACAATGCCTTATTAAATCAAGAAGTTTTACCTTTTCACTTAAGGGAAGCACTTAATTTATTCTCCTTGGAATATCTGAATTGCCAGCATCACTGCATTTGTACTTTTGGGCCATCGTTGAGTAATAAGGTTACCTGAACACAAGTACTGCAACGCTGTGACAGTCGATTTGATAGCCAAGAGGGTGGCTACCAAGTGACTAAAAGGCCGGGAGCACATACAGTGTGGAGACGCCGGACAAAAGGAATGATTCATATCCCAGGCAGGACAGAGTCGGACATCACGAGAGTTCATCACACTGCGCAAAACACCATGCAATTTAAAACTTAAGAACTTTATTTCTGGAATTTTCCATTTAATATTTTGGGACCATAACTGACTGCAGGTAACTGAAACCATGTAAAGTGATATCATGGATAAAGGGGCTCCTATAGTTAGAGCGAACAGAAGCTTGCAATGCTGAGTTGTGACTGTGTTGCCCCTTTCACTTCGTCCTTGGTGTCTTTGGGGGGCACCCACAGTGACAGACAGTCTCAAAGGGAGGTGAGCCAGAATTAACTGGTCATCAGTGGTGTGGTTCAGGTGAATTAGGTCTCAGCTGAAAGCATGCTCAGTGCTCTTTTGCCTACAAGCACCTTTGCCTGACACCGCTATTCTTGCCTCAGTCTTCTTTACCCAGAAAACAGCCTGCTGCTTTCACTGCCACTTCCTCACTGTCTCCTCGCTCTTTTATTTCCTCCTTCCTCCAAGTAGCTGGTTTTTCCATTTGTCCCCTTCTCCCCACAGGCCCATTCTCTGCCCCTCCTGAACTCCCCTGTTCCCAGGGCTCTGGTTGGTTCACCCACAGGGAGGTACAGCTGGAGACTGGAGTGTCCGAGGGAGGGCGGTGAGATGAGGTGTTGGCCACCTTTGACCCTCCACGACAGCCTCAAGAAAGATCTGGCAGAGGCTGTGTTGCTCTGCAGTCCGAGTCCTGGTGGGAGGGGTTCATCTATGTCTCAAATATCACTTCATCTCTGATTTGATTTCATCTCTTCTCCTCCCCTTAAGGAGAGCATGGTGTGCTCTCACTTCCTGCTCCCTGTACCAGGGGAAGGAAGAGGAAAAAGGAAAGAGACAAATAGCTCTATTCATAACTAGCTGCGGAGATCCCGTAGTCTTTCTTGTCTGCTCACGTCTCTGGCTAGCCCTGAGGGCCCATTGAGACTGTCTTTGGGGCAAGAATCCCAATGCTGATTCTTCCAGGATGGGCTAAGGTTTGCCGTGGTAACAAACCACTCCCACATTTGAATAATTTAGATCTGCAAAGGCTTCCTTCTCTTCCTGCTATGTGACCACTGCAGGTCGGCGGCTCTGCTCACCAGACTCAGGGAATTAAGCTGTGGGACAGCCCTCGTCTCCAACATTGCCATACTCAACTGGGGTACAAGACCTTGCAGAAGAATGTATAACAGGACTGAAATGTTGCCACCAGGAGTGACTTATACTCACATTTCATTGGCCAGAACTAGTCACATGGTCCCACTCAAATGGGAAGGGGATGGAAGTATAATCTTACCACATGCCCAGAGAGGGTGCTCTGAAATATTTGGGAAGAGTACTGATGATGACCACGGGGCACATGTGTGGGTTCTTCAGAAGATGCAGCATGGCCTGGTTCTCCTGCAAGGGGATAGGATTCCAGTCTGAAGACCACTGTCTCAGCCCCTCACGTGATTGGAAGTGCCCCCAGGGCCTCTTTCTTCTGGAATTCCATTCCTGGCAGGCAGCCCCGGGAGGGTGGTTGACAACATGGCTGAAACCCAGCTGCTCTTTTTTGAAGAAAAACTGTTGTGCTCAAATACACTTAACATGAAATTTTCCAATTTAATTGAAGTGTACAATTTGATGGTATGTAGTACATTCACAGTGTTGTGCAACCATCGCCATTGTCTAATTCTAGAACATTTTCATCACCCCAAAAGGAAACCCTGTACCCATTTTAGCACTTACTCCCTGTTTCTCCTCTCCCACCAGCCCTTGGCAACCACTAATCTGCTTTCTCTCTATGAATTTGCCTATTCTGGGCATTTCACATGAGTGGAACCTTCTGTGTCTTTAAGCACAGACACTTTTTTAGGTGTCCTCATGACTCCTGGGAAGCTCACCCAGCATTGTCATCCTAAACGCGGGCAGTGCAGATGCTCCACAGCCACCTTCTCCCTCTACCTGCTGTTACTGCAGGTTCCATTTTCCCGGCTCACAGGGAGAGCAGCACAGCGGCCTAGCAGGAAATGAACTGCCTGCCTCCCCTTCTTTCCAGTTCCTCAGTCTCCTTGGGTGAATTGCTATGGGAAGCCCTCCCACGCAGGAGGTGGTGGGAAGAAGGCACATTCCTGCGGCCCAGAGGAAGAAAAGCTGCAGAACCCCTTCCCAATCTGTCTGATTCCCACCCCCTTCCCAGCAGAAGTGCTGAGGTAGGGGTGATTAACAATTAATATGAACCACAGTTAATAAGTCCTGGAGGAGTGTGGCATCTGGTCCAATTTTCCCCCAGTATTCTTTATAATATGTGTTACTTGCTGCTGTTGTTTTCAGTTGTGGGCCTGAATATGAAGTCTGCTACTAGAAAGGTTTGATGTCTTCTTCCACATCATTTTGATCATATTCCTCCTCTACTCAACAACTTTCTGTGTCTCCCTATTATGAATGCATAAATTCTAAACTCTCGACTTGGCATTCAAGGCTCTCTACAAAGTAGTTCCAATTTAGCTTTCTGGCTTCCTTCTCACCACATCCCAGCACAAACTCTGTGGTCCTTTCAGGCTGTCCTGCTCACTCACAGTCCCCAGGATGGTCAGGCTCGATTTGGGTTTGCGTCCTTTATTCTAACATCCCCACCCGGGATGTGCTTTCTCTCTTCCTACCTGTGAGGCTCTTTCCCACTGTGTCCTCTCCCAGTCTTTTCTCCCCTCTGAACTCCAAAGCCTGGTCAGCGATCAGCGCCCTCTGGGCACGTGTCCTGCTGCCTCATGTGGTTAGTGACTTCCTCACATGTTTATGTCTTCTGTGCTGGGGGCGGGGTGAGTTGCTGAATGACTGATTGCAGCTGACCCGCCTCCCCTGATGTGTCCTCAGAAAGGGACACCAGCAGAGCCAGGCAAAAGTTCTGGTAGCCAAGGCCACAGCACCTAAATCTTTTCCTGATTGGCGAGCAGGGTGTTAGGAATGCCAATGAGGTGACTCTGGAGAGCTCAGCCATCTTCCAGGGACGCCTGCCCAGACCATGCTGGGATTGGGTGTCCAGAAGAGATGGTCATAAATATTCTCCTCGGGGTTTTTTCAGGATGACCCAGAAGTACATTCTGTCGCGACCAGGTTAAGGTGGAGGGATGAGAAAAATGGAGAACAAGGAGGGAGCAAGAAAGGTTAACTGGGGAGGGCAGATGAGACAGAAACAGAGAGAAAAAGGCAAGTCAGTGTCAGGGAGAAGAAAAGAAGGGAGGGGAATAGATTTAGGGACCCCAAGCCTTGGATGAGAAGCTCCTGCACGTTGCAGAAGGGAGAAAACCCTCCTGAGAGGCTCGCACTAATTTCATGCTTTCCCCTGAACTCCCACACCAGGATACACCACCACCCACCCTCCCCCACGCCCCACCGCCTGTCATCCTCAAGTCGCCTGCCTTAATAGGTCAAAAGCAGCCCCAGCCCAGAGTG
Organism: Desmodus rotundus; assembly: GCF_022682495.2. NCBI lineage: Eukaryota > Metazoa > Chordata > Mammalia > Chiroptera > Phyllostomidae > Desmodus > Desmodus rotundus. The sequence continues at coordinate 47,532,633 of NC_071387.1, read as the reverse complement.
TATTCCTCCTTGGCAATCTCCTCTCTGTGCTGGGCCTGCTTTTGTTTTTGTGTTTTTGGTTTAGTTTGTTTCAGTGGGAGGGGCTGACTTGTGCCTTGGAGGAATTATTCTGAGCCCTGGAGAAATGCCCAGAGGGACAGAGCTGTGGCCACATCCTCAGTGCAGCCTGACCTTTCTCAGGGTGGCCTCGAGCTGCCCCAAGACCAGAAGGTTCACGTGGCAGTACAGACACGTGGAAGTGGGCACACCCAGGTCCTGCTGCCTCAGAGTCTGCAGGGGCTGGGTGTATTTTTTTCCTTTTAGGGTCCCTAACCAGGCCTTCCTAAATCAGGCCAAGCTGGCAGCATGCTGTTTGGATTTACTCTGACTTTTGCAAGTCCCTTGCTCCCTTAAAAGTAAAGGCAGAGGCTCAGGCACAAGGCACTATCAAGCAAGTTCCTACTACTCGTGCTTCTGTAAGGCCTGTGACTTGGCATTCTCTGTGCTCTCTGCTGTCTCAGTATTATCTATTATCTCTGCATGCGTTCCCATTCATGAAGGCCTCTCACCCGGACTGCTGCAGCAACTGCTCTTGCCTCTAAACTCTCCCCTCCAATCCATTCTATCTGTGGACGCTGGATTCATTTTGTTACGGGCCTTCTCTTATCATTCCTCATTCACAAACCACCTGTGGCTCCCATTGCCCACGAAATAAATAACTCATTTGTGCAAAGTTTCTGTGCATACTCCAGAGGGTACAAACCACAGAGGCTCTGCCACCCTTCCCAGAGGGCAGGCCTGGGAGCTGGGGAGAAGTGAGGGATGATATGCTGGGGACCCTATCACCTGCTCACATCCCATTTCCAGTTGCGGGGGATGCCACTTGGAGTGTTGGTTCTGGGTTGATCCCACCTCAGTCAAACATCCTTTACACTTAGGGTTCCCACTTTTCACAGGCTTTCCTCAAGCCCCCTCACAGTATTTACTTATATGATCTGGAGAAGGGAGGTTCTAGGCGAATCTCCAAGTTTGCAGATAACACTAAGCTGGTGATGGCTAGTTCTTGGCATGCGCGCTATCTCATCTCTCCTTCGTTACCCATAGCAGATGTGACCTTACCCAAGCAGACGTCACAGCTTTTGTTCAGTAAACCCAGCTGAGGCCTCAAAACAGGCTTTTAACGCTACTCCGGGAAGCCACTACCAATCAATTGAATTTGGCAGGTGAGATGAAGTCTGTCTCTTATCCCTACACTCAGCTCTTGCCGGGAGTGAAACTTGAAACCTTGTAAGAGTGGATACAAGAAAACACGAACAGACCACAGGAGTGGACCCACAAATGTCGGGGATGTCTCATTATTGTGGGATAATTATATTTCAGATTTAGACAGTGTTTTATTTCCTCCTTTCCTTGTGTCCCTAGCCCTTCCCCTGTATTCAGGCTAAAGATTCTGCTTTTGTTCTCTTGGTGAATAAATGACTCAGCAAAAATAGAGAGAGAAAGCTAAAGGTCTAAAGAGACTTGAAACTCCTGGCAGAGATGGTAATTCGAGGGAAAAAGAAAAGCTTCTGCGGTTTAAAAGCTTAAGGTTTGGAGTTTCAAAAGCATGGTTTTTAAGGACGCAGGGCATAGAGAATAAGAGATGAGCAGAAGAAAATGGAAATAGGCAAACTGGAAAAGCTATTCTAGAGTGGAAGTCGAGGTGGGAGGAGAAATACTGGGAGAAGTCGGCCTTTGAGAAGGATTCCCGTGTCCTGCATGTCCCTGGGCCAAGGGTGGGTGAGAAACGATGACACCCCATGTGTTTGGGAAACTGAGGCCACTCTTTCCTGGGGTGAGTCCAAGAAAGTGCGGCATGTGAAGGCCCTCCGACAAACCTTCTGAGTTTCTGGGGTAGTGTGAGGACTACTGACGGGATGTTGTGCTTCTGGAGGGGCACGGATGAGACCTGCAGAGACGGACATAAGGAGGAGCCACAACAATATGGCAGAGGACAGTGGGGCCGGGGACCCCTCTGTGAGACCAGCATGGTAGATGATGACACAGATGATCTGGTAACCCTGTCCCCTGACCTCTTAGGAGCCTTGAGAGAATGAGAATCTACAGGGATCCTGAATTTACCGAGATTAAATTTCTGCCACTGAGCAGAATGGGAGCTGAGAAGGGAACTTAAGTTTAATCACAGAAAAGGGAAGAAAATTACTTTGTGGACACATTTTAGCTGATAATTTATATGTATTCCATATAGAAAGACATTCCCCAAACTATAATTGTGACATGACATTTTCTGGCTCTTGATTGTGGCCTGGGAAGTATCATACGTGGTCCCATTTAGGAAGCATCCAGCTTACAGCAAGGGTCCCCTGTCTCCGTAATACCGGATGTGGATCTGGTTGGTGAACTTTAAGAAGGACCGGCTGTTTCAGAGAAGACTCGGGATGGTCATTCCTGAGAGAAGCAGGGGATTGGCGGGGCCAGTGCTGACATGCAGCACAACTATGCAGTTATGGCCGGGGCCCAGGATGCACAGTGCTGATGGAAAATGTAATTGGAGGCAGCAAGGGTGAGAGGGGGGAGCCCATGGATTGTTTGTCAAGTCCTGGAGCATCACAGGTAAATAAACGAGGCCAACTAAATGGGATTGGAGAGGAGAAAAGATCGTGTGGCTCACAGAAGATAATACATCTCTGGGCCTGTTAACCCTGTGAGAATATACAGGCTGAAATATAAATATTTTAAAGGAGGGGTAAGTTTAGGGTTTCTTAACCTCAGTAATTCTTTGTTGTGGGGGAGGGAATTGTCCTGGGCAGCATCCCTGGCCTCCACTCACCAACAGACAGGAGCACCTGCCCCTGCCTGGACCCAGTGATGACCAGTAATGTGTTCAGATATTCCCATATGTCTCCTAGGGGGCAAAATCACTTCAGGTTGAGAACATTGGGTTAATTTAATGTCTCCAAAGGATGGATCATGAAATAGGAGTCATGTAAAAAAAAAAAAAAAAGTGGGGCCCCGGCTGGTGTGGCTCAGTGGATGGAGAACTTGTCTGTAAGCCCAAAGGTCGCTGGTTCGATCCCCAGTCAGGGCACATGCCTGGGCTCCAGACCATTTCCCCATTTGGGGGCATGTGAGAGGCAACTGATCGATGTTTCTCTCTCACATTGATGTTTCTCTCCCTCTCTTTCTCCCTCCCTTCCCCTCTTTCTAAACATAAATAAATAAAATCTTTAAAAAAAAAAGTGGGGTCTGTCATCACATAAATCAGGAAATGCTGAGTTAAAACAAGCTAAACAGAGTTATTTTATTTGTAGGACTTCTCGGGCCTGCAATATGCCGACGGACACATTAAGTCTCCGCAGAAACATGTGGGATGAGCATGCGACTGCACCCTGGGCCTCACTATGTTAGATGTATGTCTGGCCTGTAAAACAGGAGGCTAATAACACCAAACATGTCATTAGTGCCTTACAGATAGAACGTGTCTGCCAGATAGATTCTGTTCTTTCTTTATCACAATTCTCCAAGGTAGGTATAATTATTCCTTCTTATAGGAGGGAGAACCAGGACTCAGAAGACTGAAATATTTGCTCACGGCCACACAGCTGACAGGTCGGGAAACGGGGACTTGAGGGGGCGTTTGATGCTCAGTTCCGTGTTCTTAATGGGTTCCTGCTGTCTCCTGGCCACGACCCTAAGTTTCTAAAATTGATGTCGTGCCAGAGTCAAAGCCATCCTTGCTCTCAGTGACACTAACCCTTATATTTAGAGTTCTCTAGAGAGACTTTGCCTGCTGGGTCCACATTTACATGGGCAAAAGGAGGGCTTGATGGAAAAATACAGGCTGTCTTCATGAGAAAGTTTCTTTTGATTACAATTCTTAAGCACAACTTTTTTCTCCTTTCTGAAAATGAGAAAAACATATATAATTGTGTTGTTTTATTTTTCCTTTGTTGCCAGGAAGCTCAGATATAAAATGTCCATCTTGTCTGACAGCTTTGTGCCCTTTCCCCTTAGTTTTATTATTTGTTGTGTGTAGCTTTATACAGTTTGTATGCTGCCTCAAATGCCTGATGGATAAGAGTGGATATATACATATATAATTAATAAATGGAAATTTTCCAAAATCATCGACCCCTTAAAAAAAACCCACTATGCTTACAAATGGTTCCATCTGGCTTTAGTTCCTAATTGCATTAGAATGGCCATGTGTGAGTTACAGCCACAACTGGTTACACTTAAGTGTCTATAGAATAAGTTATTATTTCTTAAAAATTAAACTGTTATTTGTGTAGTGTTTGGGGTTTACAAAGCCTTTGCAGGAACATTATCTGATCTTGTCACCTGGCTTCTCTGGGAGCTGGAGCAGGTATTATTAATTACTATTCTCATTTGACTGCTGATGAATAAACCAAGGCTCAATTATTTTAGGTGACTTATTTTTGCTTTCCAATGTCACTGGCCCAGACTGGCTAATGGAAGAGTTTAGAAGTGGATCAGTGTCTTTTACCCGCAAGCGGGATGGGGGACCTGAGCAGGCGAGGCTAGCTGTGGCACTTGTGCACGACACACCTCCCTTCCTTCCTTCCCCTCCCCCCTCATTCACACTCCGGGTCCGAGAGGTGGCAGCAGCAGCCCTAACAGAGCAGAGCTCTCTTTTCCCACTGAGCTCAAACACTGCCAGAGTCCTCAACGCAGTGCCGCAGCCTCACACCACGTGACCATGCACAAGCCATCCCAGGACCGGACATTGTTTAGAATTCTGTTACATTCAAGAATTTCAAATTGTATGGTTGAATACTAGATTAGAAAACCTGAGATCATCAAACATGATAGATTTTGTCTGTAGCATCTGCGTGGCAATTTTAAAGGCAGCAATGTATATAGTAAGTCCTCACTGAACCTTGTTGACGGGTTCTTGGAAACTGCGGCTTTAAGCGAAAGGGCGTTGACAACACCAGTGTTCCCACAGGCTAATGGGTATCCCAGTTCCTACGGCAGGGTTCCGGCGGCATAAACATCACCAAACTTCTAAATCCAGACCCCAAACAGCTCTAATATTAAACACTGAAGTTAATGTGAGCTACCTACACATTTAAGAGGGATTAATAAAAAGTAAGAGCATTCTTTTCCAGCCAACCAATTCCAGTTCAGGGTCCTGGGTGGGGGAGCCTCTCCCAGGAGCTCAGGGTGCAAGATGGGACCCACCCTGACAGGACGCCCTTCCATCACAGGGCCACCTGCACCCACACACCCACACTCACTCAGACTGGGACAGTTAGACACATCCGTTCCCCTCACTGCACCTTTGGGGTGTGGAAAAAAACCAGACTCCCCTGAGACAACCGAGGCAAACATGGGGAGAATGTGCCAACTCTGGCTGGGAGTCGATTTTTTTTTCCTTATCAACATTGTGACAAAACGTTATTCCAGGACCAGCTGCTGTAACAAAATGCCATAAACTGGGCAGCTCAAACAACAGAAATGTATTGCTCACAGTTCTAGAGACTGGAAGTGGGAGCTCAAGCTGCTGGCCAATTCGGTTTCTGGTGAGAGCTCTCTTTTTGGCTTACAGAGGGGCCACCTTCTCACTGACTCTGCATGTGGCCTTTCCTCAGTGTGTGCATCTAGAGAAAGGCGAGTGGGGGTGGGGAGAGGGGGGCGGGGGAGAAGGGGAGAGAGAGAAAGAGAAGGGGAGAGAGAGCAGGGAAGAGAGAGCAGGGGCAAGAACGTGTTCTTCCTCTACTTATAACACCACGGTCTTTTGGGATTAGAACCCCACCTTTATGATCTCATTTAACCTTAATTACCTCTTCAAACCCTTATCTCCAAATACACTCATACTGCGGCTTCGGACTTCAATCCCTGAATCTTGTCAAGGGGACACAATTGTGTTTATAGTATGCGGATACGTCATTTAGGGTAGGTTTATTTCCCCCCCAAGGTTCATTCCAGTCTGGATGGGGCTAACTTTTAAATCAACCGTTACTAATAGACTAAAAATACATACATAAAACACCTGGCACAAACTAGTTCCTCTTTAAAAAAATCTGGTTGCTTCTGCTATACTGCATTGCATTCCCTTTCAAACTGCTATTTGGGATCCCGCACTCACTGTAACTGCGAATCTTTTAGTACTGGCCAACATCACAGAATAGTCGACTTAGACAGCTGGGAAGAGGGAAAATGTTTTAACTCCTGAGGATGGCTCAAGCCCAACCCAGTTCTCTGTCCTCATGGGCCCCGGGATCTCATCGTTTTTGTTTTAATATAACATTACTTTCTTCAAAGTCTTGTCTTTTATGTGGCTTTCAGTATAAATTAAGAACAATTAAAATCAATGATTTGCTCATTGCATGGTATTGTTTATCATAAATTCGCTTCCTTTGCTATCTGGTCACAGATGATGTAAAATCTCTCTGTCGTCATTGATAAGATGGTGAAATCACAAAACCTTTGTCTGAAGATTGTTGTATAAAGCTATGCTTGTATTCCTTTTGATCAGGTTTCCTTAATTTTATGTGAATGTGCTAGAGAATGGCCAACTGATAAAGGAATTTTTGGACCATTGATCAACAATCACGGATCATCTCTGTCTCCAATTTCGTTCCCTCCCTCTCAAGCACAGGGATCCTGAGCTTTGCACAATAAAGCCACAAATGGAACTAAATTATGCTGAGCAAAAATAAATTCTTTTACTGAAAATTTCCCAGGAGTTTTGATATTTTTGACTCTTGCTCACTAAATATGGAAAAGATTGAGACACTGTGAGAAGCAGAGGAGCTGTTCTGCTTTTTTTAGTCCTTTCAAGAAATCATTTTGTCCCTTTAATGCTGTGTTCACAATATAGCAGAAATCCCCTCCACGTAGGAGAGTCACAGCCCTCTGCATGGTAACGGTTGCTGGAGATGTTCTCTGTCTATGTATTTTTTAAAAAGGCTTATTTTATTCTCATTTGAAGGAGAGAAGAAGGGAGTGAGAGAGACAGCGATGTGAGAGAGAAGCACTGATCAGCTAGCTGCCTTCTGCACACACCCCAATAGGGGATGAAGTCCACAACCTGGGCATGTGCCCTGACTGGGAATTGAACCAGCGACCTTTTGATTATGGGACAATGCTCCAATCAACCAAGTCCTGCTGGCCAGGGCTAAGCTTCTATTTTTATTTAAAGACTAAAGCTCTGTGAATTATAATTTATATTTTTTAGTGGTCTGAATATTGCCCAACATATGGAAATGATGGAAATGGACATTGCACAGAATCTTTCATCTTTCAGGACTCAAACCCCTTTTAGTAATCTCTTTTGTCTCTCATTTAACACAGGCTCAAAGTATTATCCAAAGTTAATAGGTGTGTCAGTGGAACTTTGGTGGAAAGCACTTGTGTGCAAAGGCTAGCCCAGAAAATTTGTACTTCTTTATAAATGTGTAGGGTGCCTTTCTATGAAGGAACAGGCATGATCAGGAAGGTCAGTGAGTGTGGTTTATATGAAGGCTACGATTGCGGAAATGAAGAAGAGGTGGAACAATCGGAACCGTTCCGTGCCTCAGCTTTACTGAAAATGGATGCCCCGCTGACCGATCTGTAGGACTCATCACAAGTTTTAGTAGTTTGACTGTAGTACCACCTGGCAGTGACCTGTTACCCTGCCATCCTGGCTCCGTCATGTCTCTCCCTGGTGCCATCTCATGTGTTTCTCTATCCCTCGTGGTCCATGCGAATTGGTACTTAGACTCAGAGGTTTGGTTAGATGATTCTTCTTCTTGTCCTTCACCTTCTTCTTTTCCTCCTCCTCCTCCTTATCCTTCTTGCTATGACTTCAGATTTAGTGGTATATTTTTTATCTTGTTATCGTTCCCTTAGGGTTGTGATCGGCCATTGATATTCCTTGTCTGGATACACAACTTCACACACACACACGTACCAGTCTTAAAACAACAATACCAACACCCCCACCAACAATATAATTACTAAAAGTAGTTGAGAAATTTTTTTCAGTTCCATATCATAAAGTGATTTGAAAGAGTTCATTTCTGTGTGGTTATGCCGCCAACTGGACACATAGGTTTATTTGCTTTATTTTGCTCCTGACTTTCAGGGTTGTTTTTATATTAAATTAATCTTATTATCATTATGCAAAGCATTAAATAGTTCCAAAGTTAAATTTACAAAAGGAGGCATATTCAAAGAGATCTAGCTATTTCCATGTTCTCTCTACCTATTTCTTTATATACCTATAGGTAACTTTCAAAGAATTATAGCATATTACCCCATTTCAAGAACAAAAACAAACATGCATGTATCCACTTCTTTTTAGAAGGAGGACAGAAGTGGATACATGCATACCGCGCATACCTTTCCCCCTCGTTGCTTTCTTAGACTTAACGATCTATCTTGAAGATCACTTTTCCGTAGCCTGTACTGTCCACATTCCTGAAAGGGCATATTTTTAACTGTGCTCATGCACTATCCAGATCTTAACAGGCTTCAGGGCCACACAGAAAAAAAAAAACACCAGACCCTTTTAGAAAGACCTTTCATACACTGTGGGTGGAAGTGTTTATTGTTGCAACCACTCTGAAAGACAATTTGGCAAAATCTCAAAAAGATAAAAATATGTTCCTACGACCCAGCAATTCTCTTTCCAGAGAAACTCTTAATGTTGAAGCATACACCATCGCTTATAATAGGGGCAATAAAACCCCCCCTAAATGTCCAGCAAAAAAAGAATGGTTAACTAAATTGTGATTTCTTTAAGTGATAGAATACTATAAAGCAATGAAAAGAAATGAGTTAGATCACATATGACATAGATTTCAAAACCATAATTTTAATACACATATTATAGAATGAATATGTTAACATATTATTTATGTAAAATTAAAATCTACAAAACTGTACTATGTATTATTCATGGCTACATAAATAGAGAGTGACAGTATTAAAACATGAACAAAGGTCTTTTTTCATTGAGCTCCCTGTGGTGGGAACAGAGAACTGTACTTTGTGAGCTGAAGTATTTTTACAGTGTTTTTCTCTCTATTTCTCTGCTTAATGCTTTGTTTTGGCTAGGCTTTCTTCTAGGAGTTAGGACTGAGGGATTGATCAATTGATTCATCTTTCTACTTTGACTCATTTTTGCTAAGAAACACCAAAAGAACTATATTAACCATGTTGGGCAGCAATGCACCCTGGGGGACCAGGGTGGAGGTAGCAAAGGTAGTTGAAGTAAGAGAGAACCCCAAGGTCATAATTATTTGGTGATCTCTGCAACTTTCTAAAAGGAAGATCTTCCTGTGTAACCACGTCAGATCTCTCAAAACTACATGGAACCAGTTCTTGAAATTGCAAAATATCAGTTCCAGTGCTACGTGTTCTGTGACAGTGTAAAGTGCAAAATTTCATCACTGTGGAAGGCAAAAACGAAGAAAAGCCAAGTCCTGGGCAATGGCAGTGCAGGAGCCCCTGTGTGTTGGATTGGGAAAAACAGCCCTGCGCGTCCAGAAATGAGATCTTGGACTATTGGACACACACTGGCAGCCCACAGACATTTTTGTTGAAACTGTTTTGGAAAAAAAAATTTTTTTCCTGAATTTTTATTGAAAATGTTTTATTGAAAACCATGAAAAAATGCTAACTTAAAGGTGTTTAAACATTTAAGTATTGGGGTATTTTACATTAAAAAATCCAGATTTCTGGACTCCCTTGAAACGTCAGAAGACCTTGCACCACTGGGTCCACTGTAGAGCTTGGTAGGCAGCATTCACCTGGAGGTGCTGCCCCCTTTAGGTGAGCGTCCCCAGCTGCCCTTTGATATCACATTGCCTGATTGCTAATGCCTAGTTTAGGGCAACAGATAATGGCATTTGTATTTCTCTCGAAACAGCTTTTCCTCCCTCCAAACATTTCAGTTCTGTGTTCCCAGCTGCATTTAAACTGGAACGCAGAGGACTTGCAAGTCAGAGCTTCTCGGGCACTACCATCCTTCCTTGGGTCTTTGTTTTATTTGGAGGTGGAGCAGTGTGATTCAATTAGAATTACAGTGGCCCTCGAAGCCCTGCTTCCTCAGTGACGCAGAACTATAGCTTTAGTGCTCATTCTTGGTCCTATGTGGCCTTGAAAGATGGCTGAGTAGGAACAGCAGAGTGCACCAGGCAGCCAAAAATAATTTTTACAATTCTGAATGTAGACCACACTCTATTATTTATAATACCCACAGCAACAAATCCCAGAGAACTAAGTCTAATTAAGAATTCCTGCATATTATCTAGCGAGAAAATAGATTGGGATGATGAGCGCCAGACCCCATGCATGCCTACGGCATGGAGTGAGGGTGGAAGAGCGAGGGCTTACCAGTTGGTTTCTGTCAGGATGAGGAGAAAGAGACTCAACAGCAGGTTCAAAAAGCTCATTTAATCAAAAGGACACTTCTTCAGGAAAATCTCTCAATGCCGTGGGTGGAGGTGGGCTCAGATGAGTCCGTGACAATGAAAAGGTTCCAGTACAACAGATACTGCTGATATAAGGAGAACACATGCAGCCATAGCTGGACTCAGTCCATAGTGTGGGCGCATGCACGATGTGAACCCACCCACCTCCACCTCCAAAAGTTTCCACAATTCACTTTCTGTCTCTGCTTCTTCATCTGCCTGATACCCCATCATAGACACAAAGTCATTCCTTTGCATTTAGGCACTCTCCCTAGGCATTTTGTTTTGTATAAATATCTTTGGGACAAACTTTTAAAAAGCTTTTAAAAATACATTTGCTGTCTCTGCCAGGTTCTTTCTAATGCATGAATTCATGCCCAAGGTCACATAGGCAGTAAGTGGTCACCAGGGTGGGAGCTCTTCTAACTCCAAGTTCACTCTGTGCAGTGGTTGTTAGTGTATGTTCTTGTGGGTCCTGGGGGTCCTGGGTACCCTTCAGTGAGTCTCTGAAGTCATAACTATTTTCATAGTCATACTAAGTATGTGCCTTTAAAACTCATTCTCTAATGACAGTGTGGTGAAGTTTTTCAGAGGCTAAAGGACACGTGATCACAACAGATTGAAGGCAGAAGCAGATGTGAGAATCCAGCTGCCTTCTATTAAGCTGGACACTAAAGAGGTTTGCAAACATATACAACAATGCCATTCTACTCACCAAGTTTTTGTTTGTTTATTTTGGAGCTCTTTGGAATTGTCAATAATTTTGAAGAGTGTAAAGCATCCGGAGATGAAGGTTCTTGAGAAACACCGCTCTGTGGCACGTTAGCATGGTGCCTAGCTTTCTTTGTCCGAGCACGGGCTGAGTTACTTTTCCTCTGAGATAGTTTGTTAAGAAAGGCATGGCGTGTGGAAGTGGGTGGGGAGGAAGGTGGCTTGTGCCCCAGGAGGATGCAGACCCAGACATGAGAAGGTAGCAGGAAAGTCTTCAGGAAGAGGAGGGAGCACAGAGAAGGGAGTCCGGAAGCATTAGGAACAAGACTTTCTCCTTGCTCAGGGCAGACGTGGTGTAGTGGTAGGAACTGCACCTGGTTCGGAAGACCTGCTTTAGCAAAACCACTTAGAAAAGGTGTGATCTGGGCAAACCACTATTCTTTAGGGTTCAGTTACTCTCCTTGGACTAAATCAGGACTTTCGATCCAATATTGTGAAAAAATAATAGATAATAATACATGTAGAAGTAATTAAAGATAAAACAATAGACAAAATAGCAAAGTGTGTAAATACTTAATAAAAAATTAAGGCATATTTAGCATCATCTTCTATCACAATGTACTCTGCTCACTTGAATTCTGAGGTGCTTTCCTGAATGGGACTACAGTTAGCCCAGAATGGCTTAGCCTGGTGTAAGTCACCAGAGCAGAGAGGAGAGGCAAAGAGCCATTGAAAGTAAATGACTCAGTAAGGCTCTCTTCCACCTCAACATCTCTGATGTCTAAAAAGTTCCCGGTCCCTCTCCTGTAAACCCATGTCCTCCACAGAAAACAGACTTACTTAGAAGGAAGGTCAAGAGTCATCAAACTTTCGAGCCACATCAACCTGGGATTATTTCTCAACACCGTTACCTGATATTTGTATGTTCCCAAGCAAGAAATATAACCACTCTGTAAAAAGAGGGTAATAACGCTCACTTTATAGTGCGGTTGCAAGCTGTTCAGTGAGAAAACATGAATCAAATTGGCTGGCTCGTAGCCAGCAGTCAATAAACACTGGCCTTCTTTTCTTTTCTCAAAGTGCACCAATAATAACAGAGATATAACAGGAAAGGCTTGTCTTCTTTGGTGCCTCTTGATGAGAGGGAGGGCTGCCTCAGAGGAATGAGGTTTGGGGCACTTAGGTGCTGACTAGGAAAGGAAGCAATTTGGTGATTCTGTATCCTGTAGCTGAGCAGGTCTGGAGCTGCCTCCTTGGTGAGCTCTTCCTTCCCAGCGGCCACATGGAATGTCTCCTCATTCATTTCTGTTCCCCTGGGTCCCACTTCCTGGGAGACATGATGGATGAACCACAGCCCACAAAGACTTTGCTCCCCATTTATCATCTTCTGGCCTGCTCAGTGGAGCCATTTTCTTTCCAACAGATGAGTTGCATGAGGTAGATGACATGTTGTCACAATAGTAAGTAATGGAATGTTGTGGTCATCCCTTTGCAATATAGAAATGGGAAACAGTTAAGCATGTTATTTTAACTTCACAGAAAGCTCAGGGAATGGGTATATATGATTTCCAATCCTTTTTTCTCTCTTTATTGACTTTAAAATTACCACAAAAAGAGCCTTATTTAGGTTAAAAAAAAATCCAAACCTATTTCCTTGGCACAAAAGTGTTTGGAAAAACAAAGTAAACACTGACTGGAATTAAACATTATTTTACACTACTTTGTACAAATACACAAAGTAGGCAGAGATCTGGGAAGGTGGCAGGATTCATTGGTAAATTCTATCAGATGAGCTCTAACTGAAGCGCTATCCTTTGGCAGCCGAGAACACAGGGAGCCATAGAACTCCAAACACGTGGTTGGCACATGCTCTGGGAGGCAAGGCAGTGGCATAAGCATGGGTCTTGGTGTCTAGGAATTCTGGGTTTGAATTGGGGATCCACTACTTACTAGGTGTGTAACTTTGGAAGTACCTTTTGACCATGTTGATCCTCAATTTTCTTAACCATATGTTGCAGATAATAAAACGTACTTTGCAGAACAGTTTTGAAGATTAGACATAATGTATGTGAAATGTCTTATAATGACAGGTGCCTCTTAAATGGTAGCTCTGATGACAATGATGTCTGCAGTCTGTTCTGACAACTGGAGTACCCCTAATTTAACCAGAACCATTTGCCCTGTAGAGTTACCTCAAAGTACTCTTTTATACCATGTGCTTTTCAGTTCTGTTCTCCAGTGTGGCTGAAAATTCCTCGGTTTTGGGAGAGGTTTAAATTATTAATTGACTAGCTTAACATGTATAGTCACAAGCTGCATAAATAACCTTATGGAGAAAGTACATTAACAGCTACAAAAGTATGTAAGCATATGTATATTATATAAGCATAAGACCAATTGCAGGTATTTTATGGGTGGAAAGTACATAAGAGGCTCTACCATTTGTATTTCTCTATCTAGAGGTGACAGCAATACTTTGGAATCACTGAGGGTAGCACCCCTAGAAGGGGGTGTAAGTACCTTAGAATCACTTGTGGGAGACACTCTAAGGAAGACACACTGTCTTTGAATGACTGAGCATGCCTTCCCTTAGGAGGATGTATAGGAAAAGGAGGCATCATCAGACCCACTCTTTATAGTCATCATGGAAAACCCACCTGCTCCCTAATGTGGATCTTTGGGAAAGGAATGGAGTTACTTCCATCATGGAGTCCATGAAGCAGAAGATGACAGAATCAATTGGAATCAGTGCTCGGAGGTGGCCTGATGTGCTGCTATGAGTCTGTGTGCATGAACCACAGGGGACCTATGGAGAAGGAACCCACAGCTCCACTTAGCACTGGTGGATGGCGATTTGCCTCCTCAGCAGGCGCAGGAGCCTGTGTGGGGATCTCGACTGAAGTAATATGATCTTAGAGTTCACCAGAATAATTAGGACTGTGCGGGGCCAGACTTCAACAGTGCCAACGTGTGACAACAAGAGCGACGGTAGACTGATTAGACCTAATTCTCACATCACTGAATGTGAAAGTAGGACTGACCCTTTCGATTAATTCTAGAAGGGAGGGGGGATGCATTTTGCAATCCCCAGTGTAAAAATGATTTAGTCAAGACCATATCAACCGATACTAAAACCCTTAGGTGAAAGGTTGTTGGGGTCCTAGCACACTTGCATGTTACCTAAGTATCATCCCAAGGTCGCTTATGAGTTATAAAGGAGGAAATGTATCGTTACATTGGAGAGATCTAGTGGGCAAACTTAGCACCACTATCACTAGTGAAATACTTGGCACTAGGTGCCTCCAAGTGTGACACAAAAGTATGTAAGGTATTTGTGAAGTATCCTTGTCAAATATGTTTAACCTGGATTTGGTAAAGCCTTTAGACCCAACTTTCAGCTTACAGGAAATATGGGAATGGAGGAGCATAACAATTGGCCTGGAATCTTTAAAATGTCAATGTCGTGAAAAAGAAGTGTATGTGTTGGACTAAAAGCATAAAGAGGTATGTCAGCCAAATGTGATGATTTGGAAAATAAAATAGCCACAGAAGTAAACTTGGAAACAATTGGAAGAAGTTTAAATATGAACCAGAGATCAGGTGACATTAAGGATTATTGTTCATTTACTCCGCCATGATAATGGTGCTGTAATATAAAGGAGAGTATCAGCATTTGAAGTATGTGGACATAAAGTGTTTTAATTATTGAAACTCACTTTTCACATATTCAGAGAGAAAGCAAATAGAGCAAAATACCAATAATCATGGGACATATGTGGAGAGTATAAGAGAGTTCATTGTCCTATTCCTTCCATGTTTCTGTATGCTTGAAAATATTCATAACTAAGAGTTAGTGGGGCCCTAGCCAGGTGGCTCAGGTGGTCAGAGCATCACCCTGTACACCAGAAGGTCAATAGTTCAATTCCTGGTCAGGGCACATACCCATGGTGTGGGTTTGGTCCCCGGTCAGGGCATGTATGGAGGCAGCTGATCGATGTTTCTCACTCACATTGATGTCTCTCTCTCTCTCTTTTACTCTCTTTCTTTATCTATCTATTTCCCTTTCCCTCTCTCTAAAATCAATGGACACATTCTTGGGCAAGGATGAAAAAAAAGAGTTAATGGGAAAAAAGGAGTGAGAGACTCAGAAGTTGATATTAAACTTGTGCTCGCAAGACATGAGGATTCAAAGATTGACTGGAAAAAGTAAGAGATGCAACCTAGTTGTAGCACATGTCTGTGGTACAGCAGCTCATAATGGTTTCAAAAAATAGCAGATAGAGCCTGCTTACTTAGCATGTCTAGGGTGACAGAGGGGAAACCTAGTTATGTGTCAATACCATAAACACCCCATGAGAAAGGCTGGTGCTTAGATACGGGGGGCTTTCTCATCAGCAGACTGTCCTTTGTGGAAGCAGGGGGCCTGATCTGAAGACAACCTGAGATAATTGAAAAGACCTTTAGTTAATATTCATTTTCAGGCAGAACTTACAGTTGGAGGGCTGTCGAATCTTTGGTTCGCAGGAGTCTGGAAGGTGCACAGACTGCTCGGCATTGTCTTTGTCAGGAATAGATTGATTTACTTAATTCAGGATCTTACTGTCTCGACTTCAGTGCATTTGTTCAGCAGCTGTGGAGGAGGACGGCTGAGCGCCTGCTGCTTACATCATGGCTCATCCAGCTGTCAGCCTGATTTCTTCTGCAGATGGATGTTTCAAAATGATTGTGTGTGCTTCCTGCTTTGCCAGCCTGCATGGAGTCTCAGAGCTTTAGAACTGGAAAGACGTCTGATTCTTAACCTGGGGTTCATAGAGTCTTCCCTCTGTGACTGTGGATGAGTTTCTGGATTCCACAAGCCCTTTTAAAGAGTCTCCAAGATCTAAGCGTCCCTCCCCCCGACCCCCGAAAGGTTGCCTAGCTTTCAACAGAGTCTGATAAGTGGTTAGTTATAATTCAAGAAATTTAAGAGCCACTGATTTAGTCCAACCTCTAAACCCCTCATAACAGACAGAGAAATTGAAACAACAAATTAGGATAAAAAGCAGTTTTAGAAATTTTGGGATGTCGGTATGCTTTACAGAACTGACCTGGTTTTCTGCTACTGCAGACTGAGCTAATGGTCCAGTAAAATTGGCTGAATGAAAGAGAGTCACTAGGGAGCTTTTGGTGTCGGGATAGAAACCCATATAGCAGAGACAAGTCTGGCTGAAATCCCTGAGAAGGCAACGTAATTCAGGCACAGACTCTGCAGTCTCTAGAAGCCAGCACGTGGCAGAGCCCGGGCAGGTTCTTTTGTGCGGCTTGTATCTGAGCGCTGGAAAAGAAAATATTCAGAAATATCTATGTCAACAAATTTCATCCCTCTACCCACTTTCCTCCCCTCCTTTTGCCTAAAATCCCATGGACCTCTCTCCTCTGACGTTTTTCTACATGTCACATTTTTACCCAGAACACGTTAGGCACTTTCTTCTTATCACAGAACAAAGTCCAGAGTCTAATCTGGCATTTATACATAAATGATGAAACACTTTTTTCCCCGCCTGGGACAGGAGAATCATAATAATAATGCCAATTTCATAGATGTGTTGAGAAGATTAAGGGAATGTAAGGGGTTATTAAACTTCCCCACAAATTTCCAGCGTGAGTCCTCTGCCCCGGTCAGGTTGGTTGCCTACTGTTCACCAAGCAAGTTTCCGTAATTTTCATGGCTACACCTTTGTTTCTCCTGGGGCTCCAGCCTTGGAAATCTTTTGTCTTCTTTAGTCCCTGCCAGGCTACAGATATTTGTTCCTTCCTCTTAATCCTAAAAGCATTTCTCGTTTGTTCTATGCAGACTCCCAGAGTGGATTACATGGTCCAATCCCTACCCAAGTGTGGGAAGCCATCCACATACTGCCTTCTTGGTGGCTATTTTGCTGCAAGTTGAATACTTTCAGTGTCGATGAGCTAAATTTGGGCCGCTCGTCTTCATTTTTTCAACAGCTCTAATTAAATAACTACAACATGTAATTATATTCTTAGTCATGACAGTCTTGCCTTTTAAATAAAATTTTCAGTTCTTCCAGAGGAACAATATAGCTGCTCAAAAGGCATTGATTGTATTTATGCCTGAAATTACAATTTGACGACATTAGTAGTTAAACCATTGCTACCACTTTTATTATCTTTCCTTGCCTGTTGCCTTCCTCCTCCGTGATTATCACAACGCCTCGCCCAGAACAGCTCTGTGGACAGACGGAAGGCAAAGAACGCCCTCCTGGTTGATGTCTATTGATGCTTAAACGAACTCCTCTTAGGCCACTTCAGATTACTTTTAAACAGTATTTGAATTTTTGGGAAAAAAAAGTTCCATTGTGAAATTTTTACTCCTTTTTTTCCCTTTTGGTGTATTTTTTCTGTATTTTTACTATTCATATATTAATGTATCCATATCTGTATACCTGGTTTAGTTTTTGGAAAAATGGGCATTAGGCCATATATGCTGCCCTTAAAGACTTAGTAATACACCAATGACATCTTCTCATGTTAATATGCAAAGGTTTTAATTATTTCTAATGGCTTCATGGTATGGCGTAGTTGATCTATATTTTTTCTCCTTTTGATCAACACATATGTTGTTTTCAACTGATTCTTGGATTCTGATTTCTCTACCTGACAATGTATTAAAAAGATACATTTGATCACAATTCTACTCACAAATTCATCCAGTCTTAAGGATTGAATTTTGTCCCCCCGACCCCCTGCAATTCCTATGTTGAAATCCTAGCCCCTTGCACTCCATAATGTAGCCTTATTTGGGTAATAGAGGCATCGCAAGTGTAATGAGTTAAGATAAGATCATACAGGACTAGGGTGGGCCCCATACTGGCGTCTTTATGAAAAGGAGAAATCTGGACACAGACAGCACTCAGGGAGAACATCACGTGCAGATGAAGGCAGAGGTCAGGGTGATGCTTCTGTAAGCCGGGGAATGCCGAAGATGGCCGGAAAATCTGTAGGAGCTAAGAGAGAGGCATGCAACACAGTCTCACAGCCCTCAGAAGGAACTGACCTTGGCAACACCTTGAGCTTGGACTTCTGGCCTCCAAAACTGTGAGACAATATATTTCTGTTGTTTAAGTAAACCAGTTTGTGGTATTTTTAAAAGACAGCCCTAGCAAACTAAACTTTGGCAAGAAACCAAATGTAGCAGTGCTCCCTCCTGGTTAGAACTTCCAGGCAGCCCCGGATGCAGGGACTGCACCTCCAGTACGGATGGCAGCTTTGAGAATGAGGCTCGGCCACTAGCGTCTTTGTCTTTCTCTTCCTTTCCCATCGGCTTGGCTACTCAATATCCCAACTATCAACAACAAAACCTAAAAACAAAACAAAAACAATAACAAACTAAGCAAACAACTAGAACAGGAACAGAATCACAGAAATGGAGATCACATGGAAGGTTATCAGCAGGGAAGGGGATAGGGGGATGAGGGAAAAGGTACAGGGAATAAGTATCATGAATGTTAGGTAGAAAATAGACAGGAGGTTAAGAATAGTATAGGAAATGTAGAAGCCGAAGAACTTACATGTATGACCCATGGACATGAACTAAGTAGGGGGGGGGATGTGGGTTGGGGAGGGTGTGCAGGGTGGAGGGTGATGGGGGGGAAATGGGGCAACTATAATTTCATAATCAGTAAAATATATTTAAAAAAGAAAAAAAGAAAATGGAATGACTGGTATAGTTTTCTGCAAGTACCTTGTCTATGTTAATAAATATGTACATTTATGTCACACACAATATTTAATGTGTTGAAATAGGTTTTTAGTGCTTGAGACAAAGAATACTGGGGGGCAACAGTTCATGCTTTTGAGTGAAAGGAGGCCTTTCCAGGACGACATAGTGTCTCTCCTGAGGATAGGTTGTACGACAGTGACTGTGGTACAGACCAAGGCTTCTGGAAAATGACTCGTACTATAAGGAAGTAATGTGCTGAATGTTTGGGCGGAGGCTAAGTTAACAATCAGACTTTGGGAAGGGTAAAAAAGAAAGAATTACTGAGAACATGTTACTGATAAGGGTGTGATAACCTGGGCCTTCATGTGGCAAGGCACGTTCTGGCTTCTAATCAAATAGGGACATATAAACAAACACATTAGTTCAGAGAACTTAGTTGTCATCTACCTCTATTATATATCCTTCAGGGAAGCCCTGCGTTGGTCTAAATCTGAGATTTTGGCAGCAAATGCTGGCTGATCTGATTTTCCAAGAAAGCTGAGGGCACACGGTTGAATATGGAATAGATTACATAAATGTGTGTATTTATTGAAGGAAACAAGTCGCCTGCAGAAAACTATGCCGGCCATTCCATTTTCAAAATATTGACCGGACCCAGCCACTGGGAAAGATACAGACAATGGTGCTAGTGGGAGCAGAGCCCCATTCTCAAAACCGGGGGCCAGGCTGGAGGTGCAGTCCCTGTAGCTGGGGCTGCCTGAACGTTCCAACCAGGAGGAAGCGCTGCTACATTTGGCTGCTCATCAAATTAATGCTCCTCTTACCTGGAGGGTCTCTGTCCTGCCTGGTGAGTTAAACCTCCCCTGCCCTGTCAGGCACAGGCGGTGTAGCCTCCTCCGCAGAGCCTTCCTGGCCCTGAGACACAGTGTTGCCACTCCTCGGAACGTCCCGACTCTCATTTTCCACATTCTACTCCTCAGACAATTGGTGATAATTACAAGACAGTATATAATTACATTTCATCACAGCTAGATTTGAAACTCCACATGGTAGGGACTTTGCCACTTTATTTACCTTGACACACCACCGGCACATAGTAGGTACTCAAAAACTTTGTTTTGAATAAAGAATTGTATGTATATATATTCTGCATTTTCCTTCCCACTGTCATTTGAAATGAAAATATTTGTATGCTCCAGGACTATTGCACATTCTTTTTGGCATGAGCTGCAACCCAAGTTACTTCATGGGGGGTGGGGTAGGGTTGAGCCCCTTTCTCCCATCCCTCAGCTCTCTCAAGGCCAATGCAATGAAAGATCTTAACAATATGCTTGAAAATGGATTGTGAAAGAATGCCTTTAGTGTGCAGACAAGTTCCTCATGTCTCTCGCACCCAGGCAAATTGCTACCTGTACGCTTTTCTTCCTCAGAAATTCGAGAGCTGCCACTGCCTTTTCATATCTTTTAATATAGGGGTCTAATACTCTGATGCATATAAGGCTTTCCAGATAATGCTGATGAGTGAAGGGGACAGCATGGAAGAGACAGGGAGTGGTGGGGACCATGGTGTATCAGAGAGCACACGCTCCTCATAAAAAGGCAGCCAAGATACCATGATTGAGGTGGTTATCGTCATGTGGGAATGTGGTCTTGCGTTACTAGATCTTCAGATTTTTCAAGACAAGACAGAAATATGGAATTAGATGGGAAATGTATCCATTTTTAAATCTTTCACATTAAAAAAAAAATCCCATGCTACCCACCAACATCTCTTCTCTGCTGGTGAGGTGTGACCCATAGGCCACCAGTTTGCAACCTCTGTTTGCTGGGCCCTGAGCAATTACCCCTGTGCACCCCAACAGTTCTTGGCACGAGGATGGTAGAGATGAAATGGCGGCAAATAAATGCACGAGGAAGTCCAAGTCACATTTTGAACTACTGAAGTTTCTCTTTTTTTTATTGCAAAACGTGTGTTACAGAAATTTCAGAAAGTTTTTCCTGTGGTATCTGCCAACTTCTGCTTGGAATTATATATCTAAACAAACAAGCTGAAAGTGCATTGTGAATCCAGTAACAGACCTTAAAAAAAGAGCAATTCCTCTAAGAATTGATATATATTTATAATGTCGATAGATATGCAAACTGCTGCTTATCCATACATAAAGAAGGAAAGATGTATATATATTTAACAAACCCAATTTCAAAATTGTTTTATTTATAGGAATTCATTTAAAAATGATATTTTAATAATTTCCCCATTACAAACTATGGTTAGAACATTTACAAATGGGAGTCTAAGTTCTATGTTATGAAAGAGCAATGAGTACAGTTACTGTGTGTGCTGTTTTGAACAGCAGCAGCAGAGATATAAACTCAGGTCCATGCTGCAGTGACAGGAAGCAGATCAGCCTGACACGATGCTACGGTACTCTTCTTCTTCCTCTGAATCTCCCTCACAAAGATCCTGCGTTTGGGTTCAGAATGACTTGGCATATACCATTCAGGAGAACTGTATGCCCCTGAATAGGGAGGGTTCCTTTTCCCCACCTCAGTTCTCAGTGTGTTTTGTATATACACTCACTGAATTGGAACCAAGACTATGATTCTGGTTGGCTCTAAATCAGAGGTCCCACGCTACTGCCTTGGGGACTGAATGCTGCTGGCAGGTACATTTGTTTGGCTAACATGGTGTTTACAAATGTGAGTGTGAATGTCTTTGTAGTGGGACATGTGTTCTCTCATGCCCTACAAATCCCACTTCTTCCTGTTGTCCCTCACCAGTCTGATCGACACACTTGTGTTCTGCATCCAGCCCCTCCACCTATTGGACTCTGTGCCCACAGCCTAGATGCAGATGGCTGGTTCTGATGACATGTGGGAAGCGGCAGTGGAGGTGTGAAGGACCCTTTTGGGATTCAGACAGGCAAAGAATTGGTTGCTGCTGATGCAAACACCAGCCTAGTGGGTTTTGTGGGGTAGAGCTGGGGGAGGAGGCTAAGTTAGTGGGAAGATTAGGGCTGGAACATAGTCTGAATGTTTGGCTCTTTTTACTAAGTAGCCACTACTTCAGTTTACTGTGCCAGAGTCCATGGGGTATTGAGGTAATGGGACCCAGGGTCTTTTTGGTCTGGCCAAAAACGCATCTTGTACTGGGCTAAGAGAAAAGGAGAAAGTCAAGGGGGTGAAGGAGATTGCACTCCAGGCACGAGGCTGAACTTGCACTATGTCCCACAGCTCTCAGCAGCCTGCCTCTGCCAGAGCAAGGCCTGGGTCAGGTTTGGTGATGACACTTCAGAAGGCCTATGGATATGTCCCTTTCCAAACATGGTGCAAATAGGCGGTGGTCCAAAGGTGAGGTAGGGAAGGGGGAAGTTCACCTCACTCTTATTGCCATATAGATTACTCGGCCAATGAAATCCTTAGACAACATGTATGATAGAAATTGTCGTGTCTTGATTTCATTTGCAGTGATCAGTGCAAGGGATTCATCAGGTAAAAGTTAACACAACTACCTTCTCAAATAATTTTTTTTAAAAAGTAAAAGAAATAAAAAAATCTTGTTTTCCTTATATCAGAACCAATCCCTCTTTTGGTTGACTCTAATCTGAGAGAGAGCGAGAGAGAGACTGAGATGTAAAAAGAAGAGAAAACTTGGGCCAGTGTAGGTGAAGAGAAAAGTTTTCTCTACTCCTTTGAGGAACGGTCCTTTATAAGACTGTGCAGATTGGCGCCTCTCTTTTCCAGTTGTTGAATGGCTTCTAATAATGAAATCGTGATTTCTTTTAAGGGCGAGCTGTTCAGAGACACCCAGTGCTCAAGCAGACTCCGTCACCCATCTCTCACCTGCCCCCAGGGTAGGCTCACCACCAGAAAAAAGCTACCAGGTAGGAGGGAAGTCATATGTTATGTCACTGGACTGCTCATTCATAATGAGCTGTGGACTCTGCACAGTCATCAATGGACTTCTCACTCTCATCTCTGGTCTAGCAATTTGTACCCAGTGGCCCTAAAGAATCAGAAATATGTCTTTTGTATGTCACAGATGCACCAATGCCCAGACCTTGGTAAACCCAAGTGCTGTTGCCTGGCCATCTCCAGGTCCCACAGCTATACACCTTGTTGTTAATACTTTATTTCATATCATTTGTTCAGAGCTTAAAAAAAAGATTAAAAAAACCCTTGGTTATTTTTGTTTGTTTGTTTTTAATTTTTAAAACTTGAACATAATCCCCAAACAGTGTAAGAAGCCCAAGAATTGGAGTGTATCCCTAACTGGTTTGTTTCAATGTCACAGCAGGCAAGAGTAAAATGTTAAGTGCCTTTAAAAAGTCAAAAGAAATGCATAAAGCAGTGCATGCATTATGTTGCCACAAAATTAAGACTGTATTTGGAGCAGGGTTACTTCATTTAGGTCACATTGCTATTGTTCAAGAAGACTGAGTTATAATGCAATATCTAGAACAAGTATATTACCACTTACACATTAGCATCACTTTATCTAGAAACAGAGTAGTGTTACTAAAGGAGCATATTTATAAAATACTGTACACTGCTTCCATACTGGGTCAGCAGGTGTAAACAAACAGCTAATTAAACTGGAGTTTAAAATATTATTTTAAGTTCATTTGTCAGTCGTTTGCATAACATGCCAGTTCGTCTTTCACAAAATCACAATTGCCTGTCACGACTCGCAGGGCTGGTTAGAAGCTGTACATCAGCTTATGCACATATTTGACCATGGTCTACAGGAAAGTGGAAAACATGAAGCAGGTCCGGGACAAAAGGGCCCAATTCACGAGGGTGCTGAATAACATGGAGTTGGGGACATAATTCATCCTTGCAACATGTGCTTCTTTATTGAATGTTACAGATTTGTAAATGATTATAAAGCTGTCCTGTAACGTTCATTAATCCAACCACATGCTACAACTATGCTGGGTTAAACACAGGTTACATATCTGTTTACATGTATTTTATTATACAGCATTGCCCAACACATTGAATGGAATAGCCTACAGATAGAGCATGATGGATGACTGGATAATATTTATTATCATTAAGGAAGTCAAACAGCCCAAACATTCAGGAAGATTAGACTGTACAGCCTCAGAGAGTAGAATAAATGTACTATCCAGTTATCTACCATAATGTTATCTATAGAAACGATCTTTTAGTATACATTTGAAACATTCAGAAGAAAACACATTTTGTGTTTTTGCAAGTACATTCCCCCCATTTGATTATTCTTATATATATATTTTCAGGAGGGAACTTTCAAAGTGCTGAATAATATGTTAGACCTAGAAGCCTAGACTTAAAAAAAAATCCAGTTCCGTAAAGTGCTGCATTCTGACCGCTAATACACTGTCTGGCTTGGAGAAACGCACAAACTAGCCACGACGATTATCCCCAAGCTTTCCAGCTCCTCACTCAAATCCATTAAGGAGGGTATTTCTCACTACAAATATTAGGTATGTTGGTTTATCAGGAAATTTCCACGGTCATTTTCACAAAACATCCTTAATTTTTTTCAAAAGGACCAAGCGATTTAGAACGAATCATTACATATAGTAGTATATAAAAATTGGCACCTTTAGAAGCAGATGATTAAACCAAAGCTATCACTTCCTTGAGTTCTCTATGACTTTATTTATGTTCCCCAATAACTTGCTGCTCATGAGCTGCTTAATTCACAGAGACAGGTAATTAACGTCCCCTCGATCAGGGACGTGGTGGAATAAATGAGCTGCACACAAGCTGACTGTACAAGGCCACAGAATCGATGCCGCATCAGTGGGCAGAGGATCCAGAAACAGAAAGAAATGGATTGAAACATAACACACGTATGCGCACAGGGAAGAAATGGCTCACGAAAGCTACGCAGTTTGTGTTTAACGTCATTTAAATTTAGCTTATACATTTCACATACATCACAAAAGATGTAAGAACTTTATTTTCATGCACAACAACAACAAAAAAACCAGGTAGTCACAAGGTCAGGACTGTTAAGTACTTTGTTTCCCGGGTCCTATTCTGTCCTCCTCTCCAGAAATCGCAATGAATGGAAATGCCCAAACTCCTAATTTCTTTCCCCCACTTTCAATCTGGTCCAGAATAAGGCCCGGGAGGTGCTGTGATGTCCTGCTCTGTGGTCAAAGAGTAATGGTTTCGCCTCCTTCTTGGAGTCCTCTACAGACCCTCTCAGAGAGCCTTCCTGCTTTGTGAGTGTGCTCCACACTTGAAGTCATCAATACGTTAGGATGTAAGCACATCGGACTGGCAAAATCTAATCTAGAACAAAAATTACAAAATCTTGGTTCTGACTCTGGTGTTGAGACTTGGCCTTCCTGAGAATCACAGAGAATTGGTCTCAAAATGTAAAGTGCCTATTATTACAACTGTATTGATTATGAACAAACATGGTCCCTCTTCCTCATAATCAATCGGTATGGAACCAGGGGTACAGGAACGTTGTAAGGTTATATTGCAACTTTCCATGTGTTTACTTTTTTTCCCCTTGGGGAGAAGACCCAGAGCTTTCATCAGATCCTAAAAGAGATTCAGGACTCTAGGAAGTTTAAGGGTAACTGACTTATTCTCACACCAAATGCATGTTTGCTTGTTTCCGAATCACCTAGATACTAAGGAACAAAAAAGAAATCCCTTAATTCTTTACATGTGGCCTCATCACTACTTCTACACCCTTCTACACCCAAAAAGCTTATTCAGAGGTTATTTTTTTTTTAATTTAAAGGCTAGAGGGTTTGTCCATGTATTTACTTGATGCCACATAATAAGAAAATTTGGAGTTCCCAGTGACAACTAAAGAAAAGAACCAGTTTTTGTTTTGGGCCAGGAACATTAAGTCATTTTCCTTTAAGGTTTTATTCTTTTTCTTTTTTTTTTATGTCAGTGATCCAAATAGAAATCAAAAGAATTGAGGATCAAAATTTCTTTATTCCATTTCAAATCCAGATTCTGATCTAGAAGCATGTATACCTGATTCTAGAATCCATACTACTATCTGGTTTAGAATGATGTCTATTCTGATTGTACTTGGTGTAAGCACTTTGTGCAGGAGAAATGAGAGGTCATAATAGTGACTGTTTTTGGACAAAAATAAAGAGTGGGGGCAGTGCGTAGGTGCCAATTTGTTTGGACAACTCTAGTTTGGTACATGAAAAAGTTAAGGGTATGGGGATTTTAAAAATCATAAGTTCAAGATCTGTTGAAATACAATGAATTCTTTCAATGAAATTCTTTGGATATTAAAAATTGTGGTTGTACCTCAAGGTGATAGAAAAGTCCAGGCCTCTTAAGAAAGCTCTGTATGCCTGTTTATATACTATATATAACATGTCTCTTTGTGTAAATGCATATATATGTATATAAGCAGCATACACTATAGAACTCTTCACATGGTTTATTTTCTTTCTACTTTAGTCTACTATATCTTTTTAATAGCTCTGTGTACAGGAAAAATACTCATGGCGTGCCTGCAAGCGAGGGCTTTGGGTTGACACCCAACTCCCAGGCAATGCTAAGGTTATTTATGGTTTTGAAACTTCCTTAAAAAGTACTTTGGAACATTTCCGTAAAAAAGATACCAGCCCTTGAAAAACTCCAATTAAATTTATGCTGAGCTCAGATTAAATGGCAAAACTCTAGGTATGAAAATATCCACCAGATATCCACATATAAAATGGTCCTGCGGTGAGTGGTGTGAAAAATCGGCAGTTACGTCTTGGAGATGTTCAGAAGACATGGTGAGTCATGCACATGAGGAAGGTCACACAGCAGCGTCACACATGACATGACTGGTGAGATATCCCATATGGCCATTTTAGGGGAGTTCTGCCCGCTCGCTTTTTTTTAGTTCACGATTACACACTCAGTGAGCGAATTCATTGATGACAGGTGAGATACAAAATAAATTAAAAATATAAAATTATTTAGTTACATTCATCCTGAGCTTGCTCAACTATACTTGGATGCCCACTGTATATAATAGGCCATGTGACATTTGTTTGTAACATCAATTCATTCATTTCACTTGCAATATACAAAAAGGCATTTCTTTTCCCTTATTTTTTCAAAAAAGATTAACAGTTGTGGCACCAGAAGTGAATATATGAGACAGGTGAACTATGACTGTTACCTTGTTCTTTCTTTATAATGATCAATTACAGAAGTGTTGGCATGAGAAGGATGTGGGACGTTAGGTAGAACTGCTTGCTGCCGGCTTATACTGAATAAAAAGGATGCTCTTCATCAGTCACCAGTGATGGAGCCAATGTGAAAAGAAAACAGAATTGAAGTTTAGAATATCTCATTTGTATGCTGGCTACTTTATTTTATTTAATTTTGCAAGTTAGCCCTGCTTCCTAAAACTCGTGATAATGGTCAGAAATCGAAAGACTCCTCCTGGCGTGGAGAATGCATGAAGCCCCTTCCTTCCCAGAGCTCAATGCTTTCTGAAGTGACTAGTGACACATTCATCTCAACCCTTCTCCCTCTCTTTTCCCTCCCTACCCATCATGTGTGAGCATGACTTATATCCCCTGTGTTTGGCACTGGGCCAGGTCAAATGCTTTCTTGATCTGTGGCCCAGAAGTCAACTTTGAGTGAACCCCTCCCAAGGCATTGCTTTCTTTGCTCAGCTAAAAATAAAGCAGGTATGCTTCAAGGAATGGGAACAGGTGGAGTTTGGGGAGAATTTTAGGGCTGGATTCTGAGCCTCCTGCAATGCTTTTAGGAAGGTTTAGTTGTGCTTGCTTTCAAAGCTGTGGAAAGCCGAGGTTCTGGACAGTCTCCTCATGGACAGGCTGTCCCCTCGGCCCTCTGGCTTGGAGGACTTACTCCTCTGGAAGGGATTTCGCAGGCTTGCTGTGTTCCGCTGCCTGTCGAGTTTGTCACTGATGGAAAAGCTCTTCCTGGTGTGTGCATATGGCGCGCTTGGCTCCTCTGCCGAGTAGCTGTTGGCGCGCTCTATCTTGGGAACCGTGATGTTGTTGGAAAGGGTTCTGTCTGAGTTATCGCCCTCCTGGGAGGGTATCGCGAGGGCAGCTCTCCGGCCTTTGGCCTCATTCTCCTCAGTGTCAGAGCTGGGGTGACTCAGTTCTGCTTCTCGCTCAGGATGGCAGCAAGATGCGTCCTCCACTTTGCCCCCAAGGCCTCCAGGGAAGGTGGCTCTGTCAGCAATTGCTTGAGGGGCACTGACACACCTTGTGTCAATACAGTCTGTAATACTTGTGTATTCTGCTGTTTTCACAGGCACCCCAAAGTTGGCATAGTAGCTCCTCGAAGGAGAAAACATAAAGCTATGAGATTTCACGATGGGGGCCTCTTCTAGGAGAAAGGGTGTGGTGCCTAGGTAGCGGCTACTTTTGGAACGCTCGATGGTGTGGTACATCGGAGGGTCAGTGTCCCATGGGTTTTGGCACTCTGGAAGGTGGGTGTAATCTGAAGAGAAAGATCTAGTGTCCATGGAGGTGATGTCCTCGAAATCAATGCTCCGGCTTGGAGGTCTGTCCGTGGGTGCGAGAGTTGCGTAGGCACTACTCGAAGGAGCTGTGGAAGGTACTTGAGCCAAAAAGCTTGGTTCACCCAGCCCAAGGATGTTCATGGAATTGTCCAGAGGCTCTATATCACAGTGGAGCTCATCCATGGCAGAGACATAGATGTCTATACATGACGATGGTCTTCTGGAATCAGGAACAATGGCCAAGGTGTTGGCAGGGGCTGCAGGAGCTTTGGATTCCTTTGCTATAGAGTGGGAACTAGTAGCCCGGTGTAGGCTCAGGGACCTTTCTTTAAAAAGACTTTCCAACTTTTCTATACCACCTTTGTCTTTCATATTGACTGAATAGAAAGAATGGCTTCGCATACGGGGCACTAGGGTTGGAGAAGTTGGGGACATGGTCTCCTCACCTGCAGGGTCTATACTCTCTTGGAGCTTGAAGGTGTTCCCCTCCTGGCTGTTGAAGCTGCTCTGGCGGACGATGTAGGCTGCATCTGTGCAGTCCGAGGAGGTCCGAGAGCGGATTTTGTTGGACTCAGCCCGCTCCAGACCTGTCAGACGCTCCAGGGCAGTGGCCATGCGCCCAATGAGGTCCTCGAGCTGCGCCAGCCTGATATCCACGGTCTGGAGTGAAGCCTTCATGCAGTGCTCTCTCTCGTTGACTTCCTCCAATCGCATGGACATGTTCTCCACCCTGTGTGAAGAAGAGAGAATGAGTGTCACCGGGGGCCAGGCTGCTCCGCTGGAGGTTTAGAGGGCTTGGACAGCGAGGTTAAAACTGTGCCTGGACCTCAGTCATCAATGTCCTACCAGAGGGAAACTGAGAGGTTGCCGTTTTTGAGGAGGAGGTAGGGAGGAGAGAAGGGCAGTGATGTTTTCGCCAAGAATGACAGCATCCAAATCTTTTTGAGCTGGAAGAGGCTTCAGAAATGATCTAATCCAGTGATTTTTAATGGCTAATCCCCTTTTACTTCAATGAACTTTAACGCACAATCTTGATAAATAAACACCAAAGTTGAATAGTTCTTGTTGAAGTGGAGTCCCACCCTTTCACCACTCCCATGGCTTAGCTGTGGCTTGGGACAGTGTTCAATGACCTAAATAAGTATTAGGGTTGTTGGCTTATCAGAGTCACCAACAAAATGAGAATGCTGCATTTTGATGACTTTACCCAGATTTTTTCAAAAGAATTTTAGAATGTAGCTATTCTTATTGTAATTTATATGGACTGGGATTATTCTATTTTGTATTTATATAATAAAATTTTTGTTGTTATTCAAAATAATCTTTTTAAAGAATTTAGTGCCTCCAAAGGAATTAATATAGTCCTGTTACTGAGGCACCTGGAGTTGATTTAATCTCATTCAATCCTGTCAGTAATAAAAGAAAAACAACCATCAAGAAATTTGACCAAGATATCACAGGACTCCATTCCAGGAAGACAAACAACCCAGTTAAAAAATGGGCAAAGGACTTGAACAGACACTTCTCCAAGGAAGACATACAGAGGGCCCAGAGACATATGAAAAGATGCTCAGCATCACTAGCCATCAGATAGATGCAAATTAAAACCACAATGAGGTACCATCTCACACCAGTCAGAGTGGCCAACATAAACAAATCAACAGACAAATGTTGGAGAGGATGTTGGTGGGAATGCAGACTGGTACGGCCACTGTGGAAAACAGTATGGAATTTCCTCAGAAAACTAAAAATGGAACTGCCTTTTGACCCAGCAATTCTGCTTCTGGGATTATACCCTAAGAGTCCTGAAACACCAATCCAAAAGAACCTATGCACCCCAATGTTCATAGCAGCACAATTTATAATAGCCAAATACTGGAGGCAACCTAAGTGACCATCAACAAATGAGTGGATCAAAAAACTATGGTACATTTACACAATGGAATTCTATGCAGCAGAGAGAAAGAAGGAGCTTATACCCTTTGTGACAGCATGGATGGAACTGGAGAACATTATGCTAAGTGAAATAAGCCAGGTGGTGAGGGACAAATACCATATGATCTCACCTTTAACTGGAACATAGTAGTCAACAGAAGAAAAAAGCAAAAAAATATAACCAGAGAGTTTGAAGTTAAGAACAATCTAACAATAGCCAGAGGGGAGGGGGGAAGGGATAGTGGGGAGAAGGGTTTTCAGGAGCTACTATAAAAGACACATGGACAAAACCAAGGGGGAGGTTGGAAGCAGGGGAGGGAGGGAGGTTTGGCTGGAGTAGGGTAGAGGGGTGGGGAGAAAATGCAGACAACTGGAACTGAACAGCAATAAAATAATTTAAAAATTGAAAAAAAAAGTTCACAATTAAAAAAAAGAAATTTGACCAAGATTACATAAAGTAATTTGTGGTAAACTCACAGGGTGTCCAACCCATGGCCTGGGGGCCACATGCGGCACAGGCTGGCTGTGAATGAGGCCCAACACAACATCGTAAATTCGCTTAAAATATTATAAGACTTTTGTGATTACGTGCCACAATGTATTTAATATGTGGCCCAAGGCAACTCTTCCTCTTCCAGTGTGGCCCAGAGATGTCAAAAAGTTGGACACCCCTGCGTGTCTATCGATAAGTAAATTACCCTACTCCTTGGTCTCTCTGGGTTGCTGACCACAGATGCCTTACATTACAGTTACTTTGAGGTGTCTTGGCTCTCCCTGTTAGAAATTCTTAAGGGCATGATCTGTCTCATATTCCTGTTACCATTTCCATATTGCCAGCCCAGCCCAATACCTACCAGGTGTCAATACAGAGTCAATCACTGTTAGGAACTTGATGTCAATGATCTAATAAATTACCTGGCCATTTATTTACAAAGACAGACACCACATGTTTAAAATAAAATTGTGCCCTATTTTTTGCTTGCTTAAATTAACTTGGAAAAGACAAACCAAAGCCAAGTCATGGTTTGAGCTCAAATGTTCACTTTTAAAAGCCCCAAGGCAAATCTTTGGGAGAACCTGAATGAGACCCACTCTTCACTTTTCTAGAGAGGATGAAGACACTTTCCCAATACTTCCAATACGTACTGTGGATCCCTTGACTGCTGACCTAACTTGAAAGGAACAAGCCTCTGGTGCAGAATAGGCTGTATAAAGAATGGTGGGAATTCGAACTGGGTACCCCAGGTGTGGCACTGTCGGTGGTGGTGTGTTAACAATGGTAACACCTCTGCTAGGGAGGAACACGTGTCAATGCCCGAAGGAGGTATGAGGCGGTGGTTTCCCTCTCTGAGAGACCTGCAGGCTTTCTTTTCTTTTCTTTTTTTAACTGCTCTCCTGCTGGTCAGGATGGGGTTGTGTGATTCCTTTGCCTTGGGGCACATTTCTGTTTCTCTCCCTAAAGCCACCCTCCAACCCTCCCCCCCCCCCAACCAAACTCACTCCATTGACTGCTCTTTCAGCCCTCAGCTTCTCTTCACCAGGCCTAAGGTTTGGGAGACGTTTTTTCTTTGCTCTTTTCTGCTGCCCCCATAACCAGCTCAGCACTGCCCCAGGGTCCAGGCACACTCAGCCACCATAGCCAGGTATATTCTCAAAAGACTTGTACATTGAGCAACTCTGCATCTGGCAAACCCAATGCTATTCACCCAGCTAACACAGCTATTTAGGAAGGAAAATACAACTTTTCCCTCTTTTACTTTGTTTCGTGGAATAAACATAGCCCGAGAAACAAATTACTTAAAATAATAAGTCTGTGTGTCTTATAGACTTATATTTTACTTTTCCATCATCTAGCCTATGGAGTTTGATTTTGCAAGTCCTGCAATTTCATTTTTTGCAATGCAATAAGCTTTGGGTAAGTGGGTAAAATACTTCTTCGTTAAAGTCAGGAGGAGGGCAGAGCATGCATTTCTGTAGAATGAGACTTGTCGTTTCGGATACTCTAGGTACTGGGTCCCCCTAGCTTTTAAGTGTTGGCAGAGTAACAAAAGGCAGGATAGTTTTCTCCCTCCTTCTCCTTTCCTGCAGCTGGTGAATACAAGGTGTATACAAGAGATAAAGATGCTCTTTTAGGATAAATGCCTGTGATTATCGGTCTGAGCACTGTGAGGGGACCCTGCTCCCCACATTTCACCTCCCTTCATCCCCAGGACCCTGCACTGCAGAGAAACTAGCAAGTGAGAGAGAGCTAAGACAGCTACAGGAGGCAACGAAAGAGTCAGAATCTGGTTGCAGGCCATACACGGGACACAGTGACTAAGGAGTCCTAGTTGATGGGAGGAAGACAGGAGGTGTAAGGAAGAAGAGGCTCCTTTGGGAAAACAAGATGTACCCAATGGGAGCTGCAAGAGAGAAGGAGTGTGGCCTTAGGGAACAAGGAACTAGGAGAGAAGCCTGCTAAAACAGGGTCAAGAAACTATTCCTCACCAAATCTTAACTCTCCTATGGACTCTAAGGGGCTTTGGAATTAAAGATGTGAAAAAAAAGGAAAAAAAAAAAAAAGACGGTTTCATCTATTTTCTTCCAGAATTCTGGTTGTGTCTGACAACATAATGGTTTAATCATTTAGGTCATGGATGCAACAGATAGGGGTTTAATGTATGAGTTATAAAAGAAGAAACATTCCCAGAATCAAATTCATATATGTTTGTTTCATAACTAAAGTGTGTCCCTTAAT
Source organism: Desmodus rotundus (assembly GCF_022682495.2). Lineage (NCBI taxonomy): Eukaryota > Metazoa > Chordata > Mammalia > Chiroptera > Phyllostomidae > Desmodus > Desmodus rotundus. The sequence goes on along the minus strand of NC_071387.1, from coordinate 47,499,643 downwards.
TAAAAAAAAATTCTTGCCCTGGCTGGTGTAGCTCAGTGGATTGAGCAGGGGCCTGTGAACCAAGGGGTCACGGGTTCGCTTCCTGGTCAGGGCACATGCCTGGGTTGCAGGCCGGGTTCCCAGGTGGGGTCGTGTGGGGGGCAGCCACACATGTTTCTCTCCTTCTCTTTCTCCTTCCATTCCCCTCTCTCATAAAATAAATAAATAAAATCTTTAAAAAAATGTTCTTGAAAAGGTAAATGTACATGGGCATACATCATAGATATAAATAGGTGAGGAACAAACCAGGAGTTTTGGGACATGATTGTGAGTTGTTAGGAGCTGACTCTGGTCAAACTACTTGGAGATAAAATGGAGATAGGAATGGTACAAATTTATGGATCAATAAAAAGCCCCAAGGGGACAGATACTAGAAGTGACTAAGTAACCAAAGCAGAGGGACTATGGAACAAAAGATGTCGAATGGGAGGAACTCCTTATTCTTCTTTCCTCTTTCACGTCTCCAGACCTCCTGCAGCTCATTTCAGGGTAACTCAGGAGGCAATCTCAATAGGGACACAGCAGGGGCCCGGGAAGAGGTGAGGGGCTCCTGCTCCTGGGAGCCCAGAAGACTGACGGCCAGGAGGAGCCCTTGAGTAGGTTGGTGAAAAGCCCAACTAAAAAGATGACTAGAGTCTCTAGCCAATGCGATGAGGAAAAGAACGTTCAAAAGAAGATTCTAGTGACAGAAAACTTCAGCTTCAATAGGTAATGTCTTAACTTAAGGATTGGTATCTTCCAGAAATTCATTTTCTTTTCTGATAACCTCAAAATGTGGTTAAGAGAAATATGGTTAAAGGAAAAAGGATTGGCGGGCCATGTCTGTTCTAAATTTCACATATTCCCTGGAGTGCTGGCAGGAGTGGGGGTGTAGGATGAAAGGCAGAAGCAATTCTGTAGCACACGACCCCAATCAGGGGGGTTCTCATGGGGAGGAAAGGGTTTAAAATAAATAAAGCCAGTGATGCAGAACAGCTAGAACTAATTCTTGCTTATTCATAGACTGATACCTAATTTATGAATTTTTTAAGTCTCTTAAGGTCATTTATCCTTCCCTTTGAGCCAATTACCCTTCTCTTTAACTCTGAGAAGAAAAAGGGAGAAAAGCTTAAATTCAACTCAATAAATGGAGATACCAAAAACCAGCACTGGGAAAAAATCTGGCAGGACGTGGGTGAAGCTCATCTTTTTTTGGTTTACACTGTTTTTTATTTTTTTGTTATTTATGAATTCCATACACTCTAAGTTATTCCTGTCTCTATTTGTTTTGAAAAAGTATACATTGAATGTATTATTAATAGTCATGTGTCTATTACTTTTTTGGATCTAGGTGAAGTGAAAAAAGGATATAAAGCTCTTTGGCTCGGGAAAGATAATTTTAGATTAAAAGATGACACTAGGAATAATGTATACCTCAGTTTGCTTAAATTGTTGCTGCCAAGAAGAAAAGTCAAACTGTAACTTCGGACAAGTGGAGCCTGACAGGTGGGGTGATGGTGAGGACGGTCTTGAAGCCTTAAATGAGGGGTCTGAGAATTAAATGCCTATGGGTGGGACAGATCAAGCAAACAGGCGAAGCAGGCGACACATAAGAGAATAGAGGCAGGGATTCTGGGGTAGCAGAGAATGCCCAGCCCAAAGGCATTGGGAATGAATTGTAATAATTCACTGCGAGTCCAATACAACTGCTCTCTGTGGGCAGGCGCTGTCTGAAATTCATCAGTTTGCAAATGCTGCTTTAAATGAGTGGAAGGAACCAGTAAACAACTTCCAGCTGTGGTCAGAAAATGTGGGTAGCTCTTAATAACCAAAGGGAAATTGAAAGAAATGCCAGGAGGCTGTAGATAGGAAAATGTTTTCCTGATATCCAACATTCCTGGGTTCTAGGAATTATAGGAGTTTGATATACATTCTAGGCAGCATTAAAGAATGGCTTAGTCGTAGGTAATTAAGCAGGTGGTATCTTCTGAGTACTTAAAAAAATAGGGTTCATTAATAGGAGACTGCATGGGATCAATATTAATCTTGTCTCTTTTTTGATAATGTGAGCTAATAGAGTGACGTAGATACGCAGTATCTTTGGTAAAGTGCATTGTTGTCTTAGCGGGGAGGTGGGCTCCCTGGGCTGGCTCGAGCAGCATAGACACCAGACTCGCTGATTAGATAACAAGAAATGATAGAACAATGGACCAATGTCAACATGAAAAGCGTTTTTTTTGGAGTCAAGAAATATCTTCGTTCTGTTTTGGTTCACCTAATCTGTTCTGATGAACATTTTGGTATGCTTATTAAGCAAATAAAGATATAGAATGAATAGAATGAAAAAATTAATATACTGGATGATGAAATCAGGATCCTGAGTCCTTGAGGTTCTGGAATAATGAATAAAAATGGAAAAAAATTAAAATTCATACCAATGAATGTTAAGTCTCGATTTTAGGTTAATAGCAATTATCTCACAAGAACATGTTTGAGGATATTTGAATCAGCTATGTGAAAAGGCCCTCATTTTAATTAATTGTAGGCTTACTCTGAACCAAAGACATGACCTGGCTATAATAATCATAATGCAAAATAAAACATGTAGATCAAATAATAATAATAACCACCATTCATTGAAATCATACTATCTCATATGTTACCTCAATAACATTTAATACTCTATGGTTAGGTGTTAGTACTCCATTGTACAGATGGGAACATAGGTTCAAAGGAATTAAGTAACTTGCTCAAGGTCACACAGCTAGTTACTAGAAATTAATATTAAAATCTTTCCATTGTACTTTCTTTCTTTTAGAACATGGAAAGAACTACTTGTCCTATTGTACTCTATGAGTATTAGCCCAGCACATAGTAGTAAGGAAAAAAAAATAGTAAAGGAATGAATAAAGGAATTAAATCTAGGCTGTAACTACAATCCAGAATTAAGTTCCATTTAGGTACCACATTACAGGGTGATGTTGACAATTTAAAGTGGATAGTGAGAGGACTTCCAGTCAAGATGGCGGTGTAGGCAGATATGGCTCAGCTCTTTGCACAACCACGTCAAAATTACAACTAAAATATAGAACAACTATCACTCAGAACTGTCAGAAATAGAGTTGAATGGAAGTCTGACAACTACAGAATTATAGAAACCACATCCATCCAGACTGGTAGGATGGGCACAGATGTGGAACAGGCTGGTCCCTCATCCACATGTGGTACATAAAAATTCAGGAGGGATATCTCAGGAGTGAGGAGTCCAAGTCCCACACCAGACCTCCCAGCCCAGGATTCCAGTGCCAGGAAGACAAGTCCCTCTAACTTCTGGCTGCAAAAACCAGCAGGGATTGAGCTGGTGGAAAAAATTGCTGAACCCCCAAGCAGTTCCTCTTAAAGAATCCACACATGGACTCACCTACTCAGACTCACTCTCTGGGCTCTGGTGCCAGGGTGGTGGCTTGAGGGTCACCAGTGGCATGCAGGGGGAGGATGAGGTGTTTGGCATCAAGATAAGCAGAGGCCATTGTCCCTTTTCTGGGCCAATGAGCTAATGCTGTATCTGAGACTTCATCAACCTGGCTAACACTGTTTGATTCCCTTAGGAGATCACCAGAGACTCCGCCCCACCCAACTTGCAGGCTCACCCAAGCTGCTTTTCCGTGTGAATGACTGGTCTTCGCTCATGCTTCACAACTTCCTAAATTCTCTCAAACAAGCAATAGCTGGACTCAGTAAGCCCCAGGCCCAGCACTAGCAACAGCCAGCCTAGGTTCACAGCTTCGTTTTGCCTGGAGACCTCCAAGCCCAGAACAAGTAGCAACCATCTCACGTTGCTTTATAGCTTAGGCAGGGTGGCCCCAGGGAAAACACAGGTGGGGGCTGACCTTGGCCTATACTACCTGGGAAATTCCAGAGCCAGCACACCCAGTGGACAGCTACAGACTACATTGGAGTACCACCACCCTGCCCCTGCACAGCTGATCCTCTATGGAGGATGGAGGTTGGTGTTAAGTGGTCACAGCCAGTCCTTGCAGCTGACTGGCCTGGGTAAATCCCTCCCATTGACCTGTCAACAGCAACCAAGGCTCAACTCTAAGAGGAGGGCGTACTTAGCCCATGCGAAGGGTGCACCTTGAATACCTAGCGTGGGTGATAGGGGAGGCTGTGCCACTGGACCCCCCAAAAAGTGGAGGGTATTATTAACTCAATTATATTCTGGAATTGTATTTCTTTAGATGCAACAGGGTCATTGCTACATAAAAGTGGGAAAGATAAGGATTTTTCAGAACTGATTCCTTCGAGGTGTTAACAATCTTCCAAATATTGTATTGAGTTATTTACATATAATTTTGGTGAAAAATTATGATATAATAATGATGCATTCAAATGGATAATTATGGAAGTATCTTTGTGTTTCTGAAAAGATTCATGCAAATGCATTCAGTATAAATAAAGTATACATTAAAGTCACTGGTAGGGGGAGGAAGGTAGGGCTCACTACACGAAGAAGCCCTTTTTCCAAGTCTTTTAGTAGAGCAAAGAGCCAGCTCTTAATATTTCTGACTTCAAATTTCTGTATTGGGGCTATCTAACATGAAGGGAGAATTATATAATATTCTGTATACTATATTGGTGTGCACAGTTAACTTACATAAATTAAATCTGTACCTACCTAAATGTGTATGTGTGTATCTACCTACCTATCATCTGTCTATCTAATATAAATGGGACGGGTGATTTCACCTGCCACTCTACTCAGAAAAGACATGATGTCCTAGAAGAGGTGGGAGATGGGTAGTATGAATCCACTCTTCCCTTAGTTAATCTCTGTTCCCTTGTGCACCTCATTGTGTTTCTGATGTGCTATGAGCAGTTATAGTGTTTAGAAACATTATTTTTTGCTCCATTTACAAGTGTAAAACAAACCCAAACCACAACTACCACCAACAAAAACAAAACCCCTAACACAGACTGAAGCACCAGAAGCAGCATAAGGCCTTAGCTTAGGTTCACTTCCCTGGCCCCTGGGCTTGGCTGTGAGGTTGTCCTGGTCCTCCTGCGCCCCATTACTCCAGAAGGTCAGCTAATACTTAGGACACACAGGGAGTGGGACTGCACTCCATCCTGGATTTCTGGGAATTGCTCAACTTAGTCACCTTCCTGGAGGGTGGGGACTCTGAATCCACCCAGAGAGGACCAAATCTTGGGGTAGGAATCTCCTGGAAGTGTTTTCAGCTGTGGGGTGAAAGGCTCAGGTGGAGGTACTGTAGTTCCTTTTGGTTTCCACCCAAAAGGAATTGGTGAGATGCTGGCCACAGACTCACCTGCCCCGGTGTCTGCACCTCTCATCTCATTCCCCAGGGAGGCCAAGGCTTCTTTGTGTCTCCACACTTGCTCTTCCCACCTTTCTTTCCTCCCAAGTCTATGGCTTTCTAAATTCAAAAAGCTTTTCGAAGGCCTCTGGACATAAGCTTTGGAAATACGTCTGAGCAATGGGCAATGTGTCTGCATGGCACAATTTTCGGGGAACCACATGGTTATATTTCCATTAATAAATAGCTTTTACAAGGCCCCAGAATAAGAGGATCTTCATATTTGTAGCTCTTTTCTTAGTTTGCCAGAAAATTGCTTCGCATCGTATCATCTTGAAATGTTCTATTTTGCAATGACAGATGTGTATAAAATCTATTCATGGCTTTAAACTTTATTAATATTGGCTGAGTACCTGTGGATACAGTCACTGAATGGCATGTGCATATACACCTACATATGTAGGCTGTATTCCTTGAAGAAGTAAAGGGCTAGGGACAGAAAAATGCCATCTGTATAATTTTTACAAAGTCACTGGAAAATGTGTGATGTGGGTAAGCAGACAAAATGTCACTTTTTGAAAATTAGAGATGATTGATTCAAATCTTAGAAGCCTGAATTATATCAACTAAAGTCATCAATATATTATGCCTTTCCCACTACCTATAAGCTGCTTCTGACCTCTTTATATTGCAAATGTTTAAAATGTAAAGAAACATCAAAAGCTTTGTAACCCTCTGGGTGTCCTTTAGAACAGTGGCTCCCAAAGGCTGGGTTTTCTAATGTGCCAACCTGGGATGAAGTTTTTATTAGTCTACAGCAAAATGAGGAAAGGAAGAAAATGTACGTTCATTTGCCTAAAGCTAGACTTAATTAAATTAAAACGATTCTCTTCTCTTTACTTTGATATTTTTCTTACAGCCCTACTAGTCCACAAAACCATTTGGTCAATGAGATCTAAAAATATACGATTACTGGGTAGAAAAATCTGATGTTATTTCTTTGCTTTTATTTTGTTGTAGAAGAAGAAAAAAGAAAAATAATTCCAGAAAAAAAATACATGGGAAACCTCAACCATTATTCTTTTTTTAAAAAAAAGATTTTACTTATTTATTTTTTAGAGAAGGGAAGGGAGGGAGAAAGAGAGGGAGAGAAACGTCAATGTGTGGTTGTCTCTAGTGCACCCCCTACTGGGGACCTGGCCCGCAACCCAGGTATGTGCCCTGACTGGGAATCAAACAGGCGACCCTTTGATTCACAGGCTGGCACTCAACCACTGAGCCACACCAGCCAGGGCTCAACCATTATTCTAACTAATTCACAAGTTTCATGCTGTTGTTTATTCAGAAGGTACCCATGTAAGCCAGGCACTAGGACTAGCTATACCTTTGAAGAAGACACTCAATGATTTACATAACACACAAACCTGCTGGAGAGGCTTGAATTGGGTTGGGTTTCCCTTGGTTTGTGTCTGGGTCAGAACTTTCCAATTTCTGGTCTGAGCCAGCAACTCCTGCCCTGTTCTGAGCACAGCAATCCCTAGCGTCCAGGAAGGCGGCTGCTACTGCCTCTGGAGAAGCCTAGGATCTGTACATCTGGGATTTTGATCTGTGAGCCCTTCAGACAATATTCTGTTCTCTCATAAGCTTAACGATTTCTTAGATAGTAAAAATAAACACAAGAGGTCTCTCTCTCTCTCTCTCTTTCGGCTGTGCAAACGAAAGCAACTGATAAAGCACTCCATGGCCTAAAACATCCAGGAGACGCGACCAGGGAACACACCTTTCTGAAGTCACCCGTATCCTCTCATCATTGGATGAGTTGAAGCGATCATCCTTTTCCCTGAAATATTCCTCTATACACTGCTCTTCAAAATCATGTACTTTCTTGAGCTCATCATCAGTTATGAACAGCTCTGTGGAAAAGAAATGAGATGTGAGGCAGAGAAGTAAGTGATGGCCTCTGGTCTGTGGGCCTAGTGACACTCCTAACCTCGACCAAGGTTAGGAGAAGGGGCCTGGATGCTCTGCTAAGTCTCTAAATCCAAATCCAGTCAGGTGACTGTGTCACTGTCCCCTTTCTGTGAGTTAGATGCACTATGGGCCTCTGAAGTTCACCTGGACACATCTGGTTTACGGCAGGAACTGGTTACAATTATTCAGGTTGTAAGGCCAAAAACGTAGCTAAATTCAAGGAAAGGGAAGCGAATGGAGGTTTCTCAAAAGCTAAGTTTCCAGGCTGAGGAGTATGGCAGACAGACATTGTTCACTGGCCTTACTAAAAGCTCTTTTGCAACCTCATTCCCCCCGCTCCCCGTTCCTATTACTGAGGCTGATAAACCAAATACACACATTCCCAGCCTCCCTGAAAGGTAGCAGCAATGATGAGACCTAGTTCAGCTCAAGAAACAAAAGGAGTCTGGGGTGGGAAGAGGTCATGTATTGGGATGAATATTGCTTTTCTGATAAACTATGATGATGTGGTTGCTTCTTTCTACATTTTTTTACCTTTCTTTTCTCTTTTTGCCTTAAATATAAATGTGATGACTGAAAGTGCAGCAGCTGTTTTGCTACCACGAGACAAGACAGCGCATTAAAGGAATAGCTGAGCCTAAAAATAGGACTCTGGGTCTTTGACTTCAGTGAGACACTGTTGGCTCTGGGTTATCAGTCTAGTCACTTTTTTGCTTTGTGAGAAAAATAAAACCTTATTTATTTGTGCTGTTGTTAGTCTGTTTTTCTGTTAATAGCAGGGAAACTAATTCATAACTGATATGGGCATAGAAAATGGCCCAGTAAATCCAAACCTTTTGGCTCCCCGTCCCACCAGCTTTCCATTTGTCTAAATTTATGTTTCAGTTGGATGTAGTGAACTTTGGAATTCCCAGCCCCTTCCAACCCTCCAATTTTAAAGTTTAGAAAGAACTCAGCATTGCTGTGTCAGGGAAGTTGTTAAAAGCTTCAGACTTAGAGAAGCAGTTGATTAAATGGCTTTGGTTTTAAACTTTAGACCCACTAGTCATCACCTGGAGGTAATTCCTGGGCCTTTGCTCTAGGAGCCCCTTCAGTAGATTTAGTGTAGGCGGTCTACTTGAGAAACCATCGTAGCTTGCTTGTAGGGGGCTGGATGCCCCACGGTCCTTAACTGTGAGTGGTACCCAAGGGACATTTAGCAATCTGCAGGAGCTATTGGTTTTTAATGTGTGGAGGTGTGTGGAGGCCGGATGTGCCAAATCCCCTGCAATGTGTGGGACAATCCTATACAATGAAGTATTGTTCTGCCCCAATGCTAATAGAACCTCCTTTTAGAAACACTGGACTAGAAGGTGGATGGTGGAGGGTCTTCTGTTTTGCCCTTTGAATAATGGAAAGCAGGGCTGGTGTCCTCATGAAGTCAGACAAGCACGACCCTTGAGGCTTGGAGAACAGTCAAGACCTAAAAAATGATCGGTCCAGAGATGATAATGGAAAATCAAACTTGGTCACCTGCAATTCAATTCAACTCACATAATGATACTTTAATTATATATAATGCAAACTTGGGAGCATATAAATATAGTTGATATACTTTGTAGTGGGACCTCTGGAAAGTAAGAAACTTAGAACCCATGAAGGTTCTAAAACAGCCATGCTGGAGCCTGGCTTTAGCTCACTAAGAAAAATGCAAGCCTAAGAATGCCTGATTCCAGCCTCTACTGTCTGCTTTCTGGCACTGTTTCTCAGGCAAGTATGCCCCCTGCTCCCCTCCAAGTCATCAGAGTTGTCAGCAGTCTGCAGAAAGCAGGAGGAACCAGGTGGCCGCAGGGCCTCCACGACTGTGTACAGGAAGAAGTAGGGCTCTCTGATCTGTGGCTGCTGGGGGCTGTCACTCCGAGCTTACTCAGGCCGTAGTCCCTTTCATCGGGGTCACTCTCATGTTTCCTCCATCGGCAACACAGGTGCTGGAATATCATGGTCATGTGGCTGAAGATGATCAGAGGTGGGGGCAGAACTGGCCTTTCATGGAAAGTCATGATGAGCTGATACCTCTGAAACTTCCACACTTGGTTGGATATTGATTTTACCTCAAAAAATGTATTGCTGAAACAGAGACCAGAGAGAATCAAGTGAGAAACTCCACTGCTTTCTGAAGCACCACACCCCTCCAGCACCTTCCCTTCATCCCCGGTGCTCTGAGGAAGGACCCGCTTACTTAAAGACAGCGATGAGGAGGTTGACCAGCAGGATGTTCGCTACTAAAAGGTAGCAGGCCATAATGGCTGGCACGATCCAGGCTCCTGTCTTGCAGGGAGGCAGCTGAATTATTTTACCATCCTCTCGGGTCTCATTCTGTCCACAGGGAGCTGCAGAAAGCAACACAGGCAAAAAATGAGAAATTGTGACTATTCGATTAAAGAAAAGTCTGACTGAATGAGGGTTTTTTTTAGATGGAAGAAAAATACAGCCATCTCAAAACAAACAGAAACAAAGAATTAAAAAAAAAAGCCAAAATGGAAAATGAAAGCTTCATGAATGTCCCAACGGGTTGCTGCTACCCCAGGGGGGACCTGGTTCCTCCTGTTCCCAAGTTGTCATCCAATTTGAAAGAGGGGATAGAGCCCTAGCTTGCTCATGCTGTCTCTTGGCCCCCTAACTTTCACCGAGGGGCCCTTGGTGTCCTTAGGAAGCCTGGGGAGGGCATTCCCAGGGAGCAGTTGGGGGAAGCAGTCTGACTGCCCCATCGAGTTCCTTTCAAGTGTGCCGTGGAGGCCGGAAGTCACAGCAGTAGGAGCAGCAGCATGGAGGGGCTATTGATTGGGAATTAATACAGGGCAGCTGTTAATTGCTGCAAGAAACACCAGGGCTCTGAGTTGACATATTTGTTGTCTCAGTGAGGAAGGAACAAAACAGCGCAGCACCTTGGGAAGTATTTAGAGGGCTTGTCTCTCCGTGCTCCTGACAATGGCATTTCACGGGGCTGGGGTGTGGGGGGAGCAGGCAATGAGGGATGATGGGCCAGGACCCCCTAGCCTTTCTTCCAGCAACATTTCCATTCCAAAAACGTGCTTTTCAGGGCACAGGGAACAAAACCCAATTGCACTGAAAAAAAAAGGGCGAATGGAAAATGAAAGGTCTGGAGGTGGGGGGTGAGGAGGAAGGTGATGTGTGGGACTGGGTGAGGGTGAGTAATGTGCTAATGAGGCCTGCTTTGAGTTTCCAGGTAATGTCAAGGGAAAAAGGAATCCTTGACAAAACTCCTCGGGGCTGCACAGACAGCATGGCTGAGGGAGTGACACGGTAGCCTTGGATGCCCAGAGACAGGCGAGGTTGCCCACCTGCCCTGGCTGTCCGTGTCCTTATTTGGCTTTGGAACAGGGTCCTTTTGCAGCTATCTGTGAGAAAGGGCGTGGGGCCTGAAGAGGTCTCAGCAGATGAAGATCTGCTAGGAAAGTTTGCAAAGCTGACCCAGAATCTCCTTGGCCAGAGTACCTGGCAAGGGGAGTCCATTCACTTCTCAAGAGTTAGTGTTGCTAAGCTGAGCACTTTTCTGCAGTTGCTACCCTTGGCTGCATAGGGGATCACCTCGGGAGCTTTAAAAAAAATGCCAATGCCTAGCTCCACCCCAGACAATTCAATCGGAATCTCTGAGGGTGGCCTGGGCGTCAGGGTGTCACCGTTTCTTTCGGAGCTTCCCAGGGAATTTTCAGCTGCCACGAAGGTAAGTTCACTGAGCTAAAATCAGGCTGGAAAAGTTATGTGATTTCTGACATGCCCTCAAGCCCAAAATACATCAATCATCTCAGGCTATGAGAGTTTTCATAATATCAGGACACTAAGACCCTGTTTTTACAACCAGAGAAAGATGGCCACAGCGCTGCCTCTGGATCTGCCTGTAAGAGGATTGAGTCTTGGAATCAGATGTTTTCAAAGAGCTGGCATCTTATTCATACATTGGTAGTTGTGGCACTGACCACCCACGACAGCTGTCCCTTGGAAGGGAAACCTGGTGATGGAGGCCCCCACTGGCTCCAGGATGAAGTCCAAACTCTGAGGGTGGCTGGCCCAGTGCCATTTCTTGCGACTTCTCACATCTCCCTATGAGCTCAAACTGGACCAAGTTCCTTGTAGTTCCTAGAAATGTCATGCTGTGTCTTACTGCCTGACTCTTGAGCTTTGCTTCTTTTGCTTCCAAAAGCCCCCTCTGGCGCCTTGCTACCACGCCCGTGCTTCAGCTGGGTGAATGCTGTCCAGTTTGCAGTGCTCACTTCGCTCTCTAAGGCCCACCACAGCTCATTTTCTGCGCCTAGGTCTGGGACAGGTGTTGACAAAGGTTTTCCGCTGGACCAAACCCTGCTCAGGCTCTCCTGAGCTCTTTTCTAAGTAGGTCTCAGCTTTTGGACTTCTGTGTTTGTCTCTGCATTGTCCAATTTTAGCAAAAATCCTGCTAAGTCAGTTTAGCCAGAATCCTCAATATCTTATCACTGTTGATGTCAAATCAGGTTTCATACTCTCCACCACCCCGCAGATGACATCTGGTCACCCTGGCCGGCCTTCAGCAAGAATCCTGTTAGGTCATTTTAGCGAGAATCTCCCATATTATCCTTGATGTTTCCTCTAAGCGATTTTCTATCCACTGATCCCCACTCTGCCCCTGACTGTAAGTTCCCAGTTTTCCTTGTTGTGTTCAGAGTTCAGACCAGTCTCTCTCCCTCATTATGAAGCCCCATTGCAGTGGTCCCACCCCTTGAATAAAGTCTTCCTCACCATCTTTAACAAGTGTCACAAATACTTTTTTTTGTTTAACCAAATAATGTTTCTTTAGTCATTCTATCTTCCTTGTAATCCCGGAGGCCCCTCTGCTTACCTCTTTGGGAGGCTTCTCACACCGTGTCCCCGTGACCAACGCACTCGTCTGTGCCCCACCTGAGCTTCCCAGTGGGAACACTGCTCGTCCTGGTTTCCTGTTACCTGGCTCAGTGCACACGCACAGCGCGTCCACACGTATCCACACATGATCACAGTTTGGTGAACGAATAAGGGAGAGCATTGGACACATTGGGTTCTTGAGCACTGACAGACATTTCCCAAAGCTCTGCAGGCCTACTCATGATGGACAGACCTAGCTCTGAAACACTGCTGGCTCCTTTTTCAGGTCCTTTCCAGAAATCCCACCCTCAGCTTGGCAAGAAGGCTTCTCATGCTCAACCAGACTTCAGGGTCTCTGTTATGCACTTGGCCATGGGCCCCAAGGAATCACTTGTTTTGCTTTTCTCTCCTCAGGGTAGCTTGCCCCACTCACCCACCCTGTCCTCTCAGCAGACCTCCCGAGGGGCTGTCACTCCTGTGCTGCCCTTGCCTCTGATGGGTGCGGAAACCTATCAAGAGCAGCAGAAAGAAGTACTTGGGGTAAGTTACAAAGTGCGCAGTTTAGGCAGATGCGGTCCCCGATCTGCATTTCTCAATGACATTCTCAGATTTCTCTTTACATCTGCGAGAATGTAAAATAAACTTGTGAGGGGCAAACACATCCATCTTGTTCTTTTGACCCCATATTCAGTGAAGCGTGCAGACACTTCCTCCACTGAGGCCCTCCTTCTAGCCGAGGGAGAAAACCAGCCTTCATGGCCCACACGCATTTCCGTGGGCCTTCAGGCAGTGTCACTGACCTCTCTCTCTAGATCTCATCTTGGTTCCTCTGCTTCATTCCTCAAAGGCCCCTCGTGGTTAAAACATTGGACTAGCTTAATACCTTTATACAAGATTTACTTTGGTGTGGGAGCCCCTTGGTAGTCTTTTGAGAATTAATTTATTTTGGCTTCTCCATACTGTTTATTCATCCTACGTTTAAAGAGATGATATTACTTTAGTGGTTAGAAATATGCATTATAATCAGGCAGACCTGGGTTCAAACTCTGATTCTACCATTTTCAAATGATGTGATGTTAGCTTACTCCATGAACTTCAGCTTCCTCATCTGCAAAATGGGGGTAGCAATAATATGTAACATGGGGGGAGGTTGTCGAGATCATTTAATGAGATAAGGCTTGCAAAACACTTAGCTCGGTATATAGCACAGTAGCACTTGATTAACATTAGCTGGTGCCATCCTTAGTATTGCTGCTTCTGTACTGAATAGACTTTAAGTTCCTCAAGGTTAAGGACTACGTCTGGCTCCTCTGTTTTGCAATCAATATGCATAGCACTTATTCTATAAACATTTAGTGAGTGGTTATGATAGGCTGGGCACAAGGGACAATGGGATCAAAGAGACAATCCCTGTTGTTTAAGCACCATGCGGGTTTAGGAGGGAGCGCAGAAAAGGAACAGAAAAGGCGTTATTGTGGGTTGTGAGCTCTGAGGGGCTCTGAGGAAGCACTGCAGAATGGCTGTAGGCCCTCCGGCCGGGGTCTCGCCGAACAGTCTGGGAGTCACGACCAGCCTCAGGGACCATCATCTAGATTTTACAGCAACAAGTGCAGTACAAATGAATTAGATGGTCCTTGTGACAGTGATAATGATAATAAAAATGACTCCCTGAGGAATAGCCTTCATTGGGTAATACTGGCAAAGAGGCAGTGAACATTATATGCAGCAGTTAGTGCAAAACACTGTTCTGTAATGGCTCCTGATGGTGTCCTCGCTCTGGGTGTTCATCTGCGTTAGAAAGTGCTCTGTCTCAAACTTACAGATGTCTACCATTGACGAGATGAACTGCGTGATTTAAAGCCCTGACAAGCAGCAGCTTTTGTGATAAGTTACTGGATTGTCCTGAGGCACCAACCAGATCTGGGGTGTGTGTTCCCAGGAAAACACTCCATGGCATACCACCCCAAGATGACAGACACATGGGTGGATGTTTAGGGGCATGTGGGCTGGTGGCTACCACTGTGGCTCCTCCTTCCCTGCTTTGGACCCTGACACTTGAGTGGTTATTCTCCCAGTGCTTTTGCAAGAAATAAATGAATAGTCACCATCATCTTCATACCTGTAGCCTCTCTCTACCTTGGTAATGATGCAGAGTGCCTCTCGTGGACGTTTGCTGATTGCACCTGCCCAATATACATTTCCCCTTCTCTGGTAAGAGATCCCGGTTTCCCTGTATGGAACCACCCCTGCCCCACTCTCAGTCCATGAAATGAACTCCAGTTCCATATCAGGAGATTAATCAGTCTGCTTTATCCCCAGTCACAGCAATTGGTTCAGAGATGGACATGTGACCCTAGCCTGAGCAATCAGTGCCAATGCATATCAGCCTGGGGAATTTTGCTGGAACTTGTTAGTATGAAACAGGTGTCTTTTTATAATGCTATGTAATTCTACCAAGTGGAGAGGGCCTGCCTGGGAGTGACTGTATCACAGAGAACAGAAACCGATTCCTGATCTAGCCATGCCTAAAACTAGCCCTCATCAGTGATATGAACCACAAAATTCTTTTTTTCCCCTTAAGTCAATTTTATTTGGGATTCTATTACTTGCAATTAAGAGTCCTGGCTAATACCATTACCCCAGCCTTCAACTGCTATCCACAGGCCAGCAATAAAATACATTGATATTTTGGGCATCCCACTCCTGAGAGGTATTTGGAGTCTTGGAGTAGCACAAAAATGTTGGAAGGGGCAAGAGGGCATGGGAAATCTGACCTTGGTAAAGTTGAGTCGCCTGGTCAGGGTTTCAGGAGCCAGCGGCACTGCTGCTCTCTGGCCCCCGGTGTCGAAGACCTGAATGGGTCTACCCGGATCAGAGCTCAGTTGTCTGACCGGGGCCTCTGACTCAGCAACTAACAGCACAGATTTCACCTATGATCAAATAGCTAGGGGAAATGCAGCTGGGAAATTTGGCCAAGCACCTGGACACAGCCAAGCTGCTCCTAAAGTGAAGAAAACCTGGTTCTAGAAGCTGATCACCGATACGTTAGGTCTCAGGGACAGTCAGGAAGGTGTAACTATGCAGTTGTGGCTAAATTAGAAGGGATCAGACATTTGGAGATTTAGATTCTCTAGGGTTTATCTTTGTGGGTCACACTGACACATTGCGTGGCAGGAAGCTGGAGGTGCTATTTCTTCTAACTAAGCATTAATAGGTAGTAATGAAACAGGTGATGGGACTCTAAAGACAATGATAGGTTGCGCAGTCATAGTTTGTGAGTGATAGTAAGGAAACCCTCCCTTTTCTTTACATGTTCTGGAAGCAGCCCTCCAATAGTTGGACCTCTTTTTTTTAAAATAAATAAACTTTTATCATAACTAATACAAGCGTCAACGGCATCCCTCAGTATAATATAAGCTCCATGGGGTCAGGAGTCTTTGTCTTGTTCAATAAACAAAACAGCAGTTAGAACACTTCCTGGCACATAGTAGGTGCTCAACAAACATTTGTCAAATGGATACATACTGTCTATTGGACCTACTTTGTCAGGCATTTCTGTGAGGGTCACCCCTGATGAGTTTCACTGGGTCAGAGTCTGTTTTCCTATTTACTTTAAGATCACGAGTGTCACTGTGACCTGCCAGTGTGAGATCGCCAAGTTTTACAGTTAAAGGAACATGCTTTGTCTTTGGCAGAGGTTATAGCAAACCTCCGTCCTGAATGCTGCGGTGTAAATTTCCAGACACACCAGCCATAAACACCCCCTCTTGTACTTGTGCAGACATTGGTAATCAATCGTGACACACTTTCCTTCCGAGCCAGGTTGTGGCCTTGGAATCCTTTTCAAGCCAAAACTACCCAAAGCACCAACAATCAACAGAAGTTGACACAGAGATGGAACCTTTCTCTCAGTTCCTTCAAAAATGAGAATATGAGGCCGAGGGTGAAAGATCATTTCTGTGCCTATTTTCAGGACTCCTCCTGCGCACGTGGCCTGGCCAATACCCTGCCTATACCACTTCACAGCTGCCCAGGAACCGGAAAGTTGGGTCAAATTAGACATCCTGCTCTTCTGAGACCCTGCCATTTCTGATGAAGGACCACCCTGTGGGACCTGTCCTTCATGCATCCTGGGCCCCTGGACACCCCCACTGCTCACTTAAAAGACAGTTTTTAAAATGGATACTTCCCCAGGAAATTCTGATCCTAGCTTATCTGGGATCCTCAAACAGTAAGGACAGTAGAGATTTGGGAATAAACACCAAGGGAAAGCATAGCATGTGCCAGCTTCTGTGCTGGGCACTTTACATTGGCCACTGCGTTTAAGCTTTTTAGTAGCTCTATAAGAAATATATTGTCTTTGCCTCACAGCTGAGGAAGCACACACCACTGGTCGTACCCAAGACCACACAGCTAGTAAGGGATAATTGGAGAACCATTCACTCATTATTCAAAAAATACCGAGTTCTTGCCGTGTGCCAGTGGGAACTGGTCCTGGAGATGCAATTATGAGTGATACAGAAATGAATTCCGTCCTTTCTCTGACCCCAAAGCTTGTACGTACTCTGCTCTGTCTCATGTGGCCTTTCCAATGTAATACTACGTAATAATAGTGACCACCTATTGCACGCTTAAATGGAAGGTCCTGTGCTATGATCTTTACTTCTATCACCTTATTTTAATCTTTATAATTACTACCCATTTTACAGATGAAGAACTGAGGCTCAGAAAGCTATAGCATCTCTGTCAGCATCTCAAAGACAATAAGAACAGAGTCAGGAGGTCCACTCAAACCTGCTGCGCCACGAAGTCTCTTTCCTCCGTGCCTCTGAAGAAAGAGCCAATGTGGGGTGGAGAGGAATCTCTCAATTATGAACAAATATAGAGACAGGTTAATAGGCATATGATTTTTCTTGTTTCCATCAAGAATAATGGCCTGAACAGGTCAGACGAGGTAACAAATGTATGGCCCACTAAAATTCAGAGTGTGGAGGAGGAAACTTAATTCCTAAATAGGTATCAGGTGTAGGCACTGCTGTCCCAAAGATTAAGACAATTGCCCTTTTGATGTTATCCTATAATATAAGGGGAAAATAAATGTTTATTTATTTAATGCACACCTCACATTGTTCCCCCAAAGTACAAGAAATTAAAAATAAAATAGCAATGTTTGATATAATCAGCATCATTAAAGAAAATGATGAAGAAAGGTATTTCTTAAAGATTGTCCCTTTTCCAAATCACAGGCAATGGAATAAAGAGCTTAGTTCACTGTATGACATTTATCCTTTTTTTTTTAAAAGAAAGGATTTTCAACTAAAAATCCATCTTGAGAAGATAAGGAGCCAAAGAGGATTTTTCTACCTCCTTTTGAAAATCCATCCAGTTTGCCTAGGAGGACTGAGAATGCCATCAGCACAGCTCCTATGACTGGCTCCCGGGGTGAATTAGATTTAGGTAACTGTGCTTTTTTGGCCTTTTTCCTGACATGGTTTTCTTGGTGAGACAACTGGAGATTCCTCCTTTCGCATGGCTACATCTTTCCAGAAGATTCTTGATCTAACAGATAGTGGTAGATCCAGGCAGAAGTTTTCTATTTATTTTAATAGGCCAGCCCCGATATCCTCTAGTAATGAAGGACAGGAAGAGCTGAGGTAATTGAAAAGGTAAGCTCCAACTTTGGAGAGTCAAAGGCACCACCCACCAATTCTGCCTTTTACTCCTTCTTGTAATTCATTTATTTTCCCTACTGCTAATCCAACTGGTTAAGATGCAAATCAGCAGTGACTGGGCACAAAGGCCAGCATCAGGAAGGAGTAAGAGGAGGCCTCAGTTTCTTCGTCTGTGAATATAAGGACTTGGACTATTGACATGCCCTGCAGTGTGATGCACACACAATTCAGAAGTCCAAGAAGATTTCAGAACACAGGAGCAGGCCATTAAATTACATTGAATTGAACAGTGAAAAAATGGTGACCTTTTCAAGCCTCTTTCCATCTTCCTGACTCCACCAGAGACAATGTGTCAGTTTGAGGATAACACTTCTTGAACGCTTCCTTCACATTTACTAAATTCCCTTTGTAGTCAAGACTGGGCAGGCTGAAGGCTCAAGCATCTGGACAGAATTTTGTAACAATGTGGTATTTTCATTCTGTTTATTTTATGGCTATCTTCTATTTACATCAACTCATATTGATTTTTTCTACTTATGACTATCATATAAATTTTTAAAAATAAATTTAGATTTTTTAAATGAGCCAACTTAATTAAAAATATTAAAGAGTAGAACAGATGTTATGAAACAATGAGTGGTTTATGTGATTGGGAAATGCTGGACTAGAGGATTTCTAAGCCTCATCTAGTCCTGATATTCTACTACTCTATGATTCTATGAAGAGAAGCAAAAGACCAGAGTGACCCCAGAATGGACAATCTATCCCTGGAGCTCAGTGGAGGTCACATATAGAAGAAGCCTTATTCTTGCCATTCTTGGCAGAAGAGCAATCAAATAACTGGCCTCTGCTGTGTGATATAGAACCCAGTCCCCCACAGGGTGAAAAGAGGGTGACGGCAGAGCCAGCAGCTCTTCGGGGCGTCTGGTTTACTTGCCATTTGCACACATGTTCAGCTTTGAGCTATCTAGAAAACACAGTTAAATTGAATAACCCTCCTTTTATAATCTGGTGAATTGGAAAGCAGTATGTCACAGTCCTAGGTATGTTGTATGTGAATTGTGGGGGAAAAGGGGAGAAAATTCAATTCCCCCTGTTTTCTTGGTTCTATGTTATGGCTAGTATATATCTCTAGCTTTGCCTAGAGACAAAATTGTTATTTATTTGCTGTTTTTTGAGAGGTCATCAATATTCCAGACTTGGTAGTTCATTTTTTGGTACCAGGAATTAGTATCAGAAAGATTCTGTGCAAATTTGATAGGGAAGGATGTGTGTCTCTATTCACCTGTTGTACATGCCGGTGAGTTCATTGCCATGATACAGCAGACTGGTTGCATTAATAGCTCCAGTATCTTTTCTCTCCCTGTATCCAAGCTCCTGTGCCCTGTGATTTGATAGTTCTTCTCACTAAACAGGTAGGGTTGATTTCCTTGCCCCCTGATTCTGAGTTTGGCCATGTGAGTTTTTTGACCAATGGGGTATTAGCAAATGGCGACCCATAGAGAACTGTGAAAAAACTCTGGAGTGTTTCTGTTTGCACTCTTCTACTGCAGCCATCAGCATGAGGACACGCTCAAGCTAGCCTGCTGGAGCATAAAATACACAGCCTCTGCTCCCCGCGCTTCTGTTGTCTGAGCAGAGGCTGTCCTGGATCAGCTGACAGCCCGCTGGTTCCCTGGCATGTGATTCCCTGGCATGTGATTGAGTGTGAAGGAGCCCAGCCAAGTACAAAAGAACCATCCAGCCAACCCACAGGCTCCTGAGCTCAAAAAATCTTGGCAGCTTTAAACCACTGCCATCTGGGGTATTTTGTCCTACAGTATTGTATCAATAGGTTATGTCAATAAATACTTATGTTTATTGGCTCCACTTCCCTTGTCCTGTTCACAGCGAGGCAGCCCTAGGTCTTTCAGGTTGACAAAGCCCTCTCCTAATTTCTTTACCATCCCCCCTCAGTTCAGGCCAGGTCCCATCATTCCCCGAGGAGGAGCCAGTTCATGACTGATCAATGACTCATCAGACTCTGTCTTGAGAAACTGAACTGAGGTGTGGGACTTTAGGTAAGGGCAGGTACTTCATTGAAAGATCATATAGAGTCAGACCATGTTGGGCCATGCAAAAGTAAAGCAAGCCATTTGCGGGGGAGAAGGGGAAGGAAAGGAAGAAAGCAGAGAGAATGTGATAGGTGATTGATTGATTGAGACTGGAGAGAAGTAGAGAGAGAAACAGGGAGTGGTCAGGTTTCACATTCTGGCTTCCCAGTTCCAGGAGGCTCACATCATGCTTTGTTTCCCCGTCTCTGAAATGTCTTAGAGGTTTCCTCTCACATGCTTACAGTTAACCTTTCTTTATTTAATCTAGTTTAAGTGGGTTTTGTTTTCTTGTGATGAACATTTCCCTCTAATTAACACTGTCGAGAGAATCAGCTCTCAACTGGTAGTTTCTTCAGGAGAGGCAAACATCCAGAGAGCTGGGAAGAGTGTGGCAGTTAGGGAGGGCCAGTGAGAAGGGGGCCCAGGGAAGGGTTGGAAGGGTGGAAATAAAAAACATTTAATTTACAATTTTACTGAGGGCTCACCTAATTCATTTTGACATTTGCCTAAACAAAATTGAATTAGATAAGCTATTTATTTCTTCAAAGCAGAACAACAGAGAAAAAGTCAAATAAATGATTTACTCTCCCAGGTGTTTCTGCTGCTGTCCACCTCCATTTTAATTCTTCATTGTGATGTTTTCATCACAGCTCATCATGTTGTAACAATACACCTTCCAGAGCTACCTGGGCAGAAGCAGGTGTCCCCTCCATCACAGGTACGGGAAGCTCAATTCCAATCTCATGGCCTTAACTGTGGAAGGTTTCTCCTTGGGGTCCATACCACCTTAGCTGCCACCGCACACATTAAGAAACATGCTGTTGTTTCCATTTAAAATGGGATTGCATGATTTTTCAGAAACCCATATATCTGTCCCTTAAGGTATTTGAAGAGGGAAGAGCCAGGGCCTTCTTCTGGAAGGAGGAAAAACCAGCAACCACATAGTAGGGCTCTGTGTGCCGAGAGTGGTCAGTCCAGTGAGCCAGACCATGCATATGTCTGTGTGGACATCCAGCTCCACAGAAGTGATCCATGACCACTATTGGGTTAGATACTTGGGGTCATGTGACATGGAAAGAAAGAATCACTGTGGTCTCTAATAGTCAGGAACACACCTATAAGCAAACACACGTTCCTGCAGACATAATTTACAAATTCCCTGGTCAACTGCAGAAAATGTAACCAATCCATTTGTACTCACGGCTCACGCTGCTTGCCTGATCTGCTGGCACACTTTCCTCTCGATGCTTCTCATTCCCTCACTGCCCTCTTAATCCCAGACTCTATTCTCTTAGCTTTCTCTCTTTTTAAGACCATGCTGCCCACTCATCTCTGTTTACCATTAAAACTTGGGCTTTCACACTCAACTGATGCTGCTGAAAGAGTAAAGAATTCTGATCATGGTCAGTCCAAGTTCAGCTTAAACCTAAATGGCTACAAGTGGGCTCAGGCTCCCGTGCCCATCACTTGCTGTCATGTTGTGAATAGGAGTCCAGCTATCTGCCTGATTTAAACGACATTTTTATTATTATAATCAAATAGTTGGGTGACAGTACAGCTTTGCAGAGTAGATTAACAACTTTTTTTCTTTCCCAAAGCAACACTGACATACATCAGTTAAAATAATATAAACACTTTCATCTTGAAAGATTTCTATGTTAAAAATAATAAACTCAGATGCCAATTAAGTAGATCTGGTCCATTGTTTCGAGATCTATCCATGATTGACCCATCTTACTAAGCCATTCTTTCAAGTCACTAGACATAATGCATTAACCTTGCATGGGTAGTTTGAGTCCCAGATTTTTGCCATCTGCTTAGTACTGAGTAAGTCGAATAATGTGTCTGAGGGGAGGTTCCTCATCTTTAAGCTTGGTATAATAATAACGATAATAGTAATAATAGCAATAGAAATAATATTAATCATAATAATAATGATGGTACATACACAGCTTCCCTCATCATTCATTCAACAAGTATTTATGGAGCCCCTACCATGTGCCAGACACTGTTCTAAGTGCTTGGGATACACCAGTGAACGAAACGTTGAAGATTCCTGACCTTCCAAAGTCTGAATTGGGAAGGGGGTGGTGGTGGTGAGGGGCAGTGGTGGTAGTGGGTGGACAGAAAATCATCCATAGCATAATAAGTAAGTAAACTAAGTGGTATGTCTGAAGGTGATAAGTGCTGTAGAAGAAAAGGAAAGGTAGGGTGGGGCAAGAAGGATCAGGAGTGTGTGGGTGGTGGGAGTCACATTGAGAAGGTGAGATGGGAACAGACTCCAGCCTTGAATGAGGGAGTTGGCCAAGCAGCTCTCCAGGGAAAGGGGGCTCCCAGCAGCGGGCACTGCTAGGGCAAAGGCCCCGGGGCAGAAACGTGTCTGCTGTGTTCTGTGAGCCGTTAGCAAGTTCCCGCATCTGAAATAATGCAGAGGAGAGTCATTGGACAAGAGGAAGGCGTGCTAAGGGGTAGATGGAGGGAGAGCATCATGTGAGGCCTTTGGAAGGACCTCCCAGGATTCAATCAGATAATTATAATGCATTATTATGTATTGTGATTCTTCATTGGCTTTATTAAAGAAACTGAGTAATTCCCCTTTATCCATTCTAGTTCCTGCCGAATCGTTTCTCATTCTACTTCATTACTTCTGTGTTTCTGAGTAGATCCCCAATGCCCTTAAATGAAATAGGGACTGACTCGCTGGACCCACGTTGGAGAATGGAAGTCAGCTGAGTTCTGGTTTCCTGCAGTTTGCAGTGGTAACTCTGAGACTCCCCTTTGCATCCACCTACCATAAAGAACTGGCCGGCTAATGAAAAGAGTACCCGGGCTCGCTCAGGCTTTCTCTCAATCCTGCCCACATAAATAGCTATCCTGTCTTTACTGGCCAAAGAGCCGCCTGCTGGGGAAATGGTGATTTCTAATTTGATGTGGGCAAAATCAACTTGTATAGGTGGAAGAAATCCTCACAGTAGGAGGCTTGGGAGAGCCTCCCAAGGTTCTAATGGGTGACCTCAGAGCACAATCCCAGCTTTTCTCATTAGAGCAAAACTCCTCCGTGGTTGCTGCGGAGTGCAGAGTGTTTGCTGTACCTGCTGCGTCAAAGAACAAGTGGCTTAGGTGCAGACAACCCTTGTTCCTTAAGTATCTTAACCGTTCCCGAGGCAGCATTCCCAAGCAAAAGCTGTAGCCAGTGCTTAAACTGAACATTTCTAAACACTGTTACTCATGGTTTGCATATCCATCACAGAGTATATGAAGAGAAAGGATATGTTTACATTCTCATTTCATTTCTTCATGAAGATAGGAAGGTTGTCAATTCTTTTTTAAATTAGTGCTTTATATAAAAACTGTATTTTTCTCTTAGATCTGAACAACCACCCCCCTACACATATCACCAAAAATGTGCTGTTTTCACGAATGATCAGCTGAGTTGACCATGTTGGTTAGCGTACCAGGGTGGGCAGAAGTGGGTTTACAGATGTTGGTATGGAAAATAATACCATCATTAATAAATAATAATACAAAATAAACTGTTTTGCATACTCAAAACTGTAAACCTGCTTTTGCATCCCTGTGTTTGAAAATACTTTGTCATTGCACAAATTATAAACTAGTCAAATGTGAAAGCTGACTTATATTTGTTTTTTAAAAACTACGGCCATCCCAGTTTTAATAAGCTCATGCGTCACGCAGCTCTACTCTAAGCAGGAGTATGGTGGCATGTTCTTTGGCCAGATTGGTCTGAATAGACCTGTGGGAAAATCCAAAACTAAACCGTAAGCAGTATAAAACTGGCTAGTTTCTTGGTCCTACGTAGAAAGGAAACGAGTTGGGCTTTTCCCCACTATATCTCTAGCCTAATTGTTAAACAAAGGCTGCTCTCTGGGCTCTAGTGGACTAGCTTGTGGGATGCAAGCTTGGGGAGTTGGTAACTGACTGTTCTGTCTTCCTTTCTCCATATCTTGTATTATTACTTAATCAAAAGAAGATGTTTAATGTGTAGGCTCCATGCTGCGTGCTCATTGATCATGGGCGCCCACACACACACACACCCGGGAGAGAAGGAAGAGAGAAGAAAGAGGGGAGCTAAAAGAAATTTTGGGGTCAAGTCCAGCTTGATTGCTAAGTTAGCAACAAGACATAAAGGAGAAGCTTCCTGCTTGCATTTAAGGTATGACCTGACTACAATCGCATCCTAATGTAAGATGCAATTCTATGTAAGGTGACATAAAACCAATTTCCAACAGATTGAGAGTGATTATTGTTGCGTGAGGCCACAAGTGGCCATGCCAACTTGGAGAGACATAAGGTAGAAGGTCAAGTTTTTCTCTACAACTTTTCAAAGAAAAGCCCTGCTGTGGGTCTGATGCAACAAGTTTTAAACTGGAGAACAGCAAACATTCATAATTACATAGCAAACAATTGTGGTTCCAGCCATTCTAGAGATGGGCGTGTCACCCTATGCCAGATGCTTTCACATATATTAGCTAATTTGGCATAATAATAAACACAATTTTTAAAAAAAGTATTAAAGAAGACACTTATTAAGACAAAATAGCAGAAATCCTTCAAGAAACATTTTAGAATTTCCCACCCATTCATTTACTTTCTAAAATTTCATCTGACACACAATAAGGCACTTGCTATATTCCAGGCATTATTTTGCATGCTTTATAAATTTCAGATCCTGAAAAATGTGAGAAAAAACATAAGGTTGTATCTTAGTCAGCTCAAACTGCCGTAACAAAATACCTGGGTGGCTTACACAGCAGACGTTTATTTCCCACAATTCTGGAGGCTGAAAGTCTAAGACCAAGCTGCCAGCTGATTCCATTACCCAGTGAGAGTCCTATCCCTGGCTCGCAGATGGCTTCCTATGGCAGAGAGACAGGAAGAAAGCTCTCTGTTGTCTCTTCTTGTCGGGGCACTAATCCCATCATGGGGTCCCGCACTCATGATCTCATCTAAATCTATTTACCCTCCAAAGGCCCCATCATAGTCATATCAGGGGTTAAGCAGTCAACACCTGAATTTTGGAGGGACACAACTTTTCTGGAACAGGTAGGTGCTGTTATTATAACAGGTAGGTGCCATTTTATGGATGAGTAAACTGAGGCACAAAGAGACAAGTAACTTTAACCCTGACAAATAGCTAGTAAGAGGCCTCAGAGTGTGGATTCACACCTATGATTTCGCCCTTTGAACTTCACACACTGTGCTATTTCTCGTAGTGGGAAATAGTGAGAGTTGTTAAAGTCCAGATGCTTTCAGTGCCCAGACACCTGCCTTTAGACTTTCCCTGGGTTTCATTCTTCTGTCTGGGTCAGTGACTCTCGGATGGTGATGTCCGTTAGTCATGCTCTTTCCGTGTTATGAAGACTTCTGAGAGTGAGTTTGACCCTAAGTGAGTTTTGGCCAATGCGTTTACTTTAAGAACATCTATGTGGTTAATACATTCAATGTAAATGGAAAATGTATGTTTATCACCACAAACATAATAAAAAAAATTTAAAGCCCAATTTTCATTTTA
Organism: Desmodus rotundus; assembly: GCF_022682495.2. Lineage (NCBI taxonomy): Eukaryota > Metazoa > Chordata > Mammalia > Chiroptera > Phyllostomidae > Desmodus > Desmodus rotundus. The sequence continues at coordinate 47,474,166 of NC_071387.1, read as the reverse complement.
TTTATTGTCTGATGGTACCTTTGGAAATGAGTACACTGGTATTCTTTGAAAGGGGCATGAACAATTTCCAGACCCGGAAGTGTCATTTTTAGTGCCTTGGACAAGGTACATCATGCCGCACGCTTGAACACTTGCTTTAAGTCCGCTATGGTCTGCTTTTAACCCACGGAAACAGAGATCTCTCCTTTTCACTAGAGTGTACAGATAAGCGCAAGCCTAAGCAGTCTGCTAAGGCACAGCTATTTGCTCACCGTGACTGATAGCTTCATTTCACAGAGTACTGCTGGACTTGCAGGAGGCACTCTGTCAAGAAGAGGGTGAGGACTGGCCTAAAATAATGCATACGCAATGAACAAAGCCAAATCTTGTTTTGCTGTGTGTCATGAAGAACAGACTATTATTTCATGTTACTAGGTGAGTGAAAGAACTAGTTATATCAACAGTTGCCATGGAGACACACTGCTCCGACTGGTGCCAGACTACAATAGGAAGCGGTGATACTGAGTTAAAGTACATCAAGCAAAGGGCTTTGGCTTACCAACTGGTAGAGGTCTGTGTGACAGCATTTGAAACATGTTTATATGTTTCAAAATCTAAGAAAATTGCCATTGTTATGGCAGGTTTACAGGGCCAAGTGGGCAGAGTGGTCCCAGTAATACATTCATTGCAGTGTTCTTTTCCTTTGAGTAATTAAATTTTCATGTGAATTAGTTAACTTTTATTGTACTTACGCCTTACGTACATCTGTCTCCAGTCTAAGTTATGTTTCCATATAACTGACACAGAATATTGGTTTATGAAGTCCATGGGACTTAACTTGCTCTATTTTGAGATTTAAAGAGATAAAGTTAAGGATGTTTCCATCTTTGTGGATTTGGCAGTCTGAGATACTCAGTGCTCAAGATTGGGGTTACTTTATGTTCTGGGACTTATTATTTGTATAAAATCTTACTAGACAATCCGTAGCTAGCCTAACTTAAGATATTGTACAAATGTAAAAATAATGGATTTTTATTTTTAAAAATTCTGTAATTCAGGGTTTTTTTTTTTTTTTGGTAATTTGGGTTCACCTAGTATTTAAAATTAGTAAAGCTTTAGGTCATATTATTAGATGGCATTTTAAAGAGTTAATTTGCTGGAGAGCAACATTTGGCTATTTTTCTTCTCTGCCTGAGAGAATGCTGGTGTAAATTAAGTTAATTGAATACAGGGCCATTATAACATGACCACTTGACTGTTGGGTAGAGTAGATCCAAGAACCAAACATCTATTGAATGGAGAAAAAGTCATTTAAGAGTAGGGAGAGGCTGGCCAACTGCAGACAAAATACTTGGTAGTATTTTACAGTCTATTTTCCAGTGTTTCACATTCTTTTTCTTTTCTTTTTCTCCATTGTCTTTTATTCTTTCTTTTATTTCCTTGCTTATTTTTTAAAGAAATTATGAGTCAATTTTCTATTCCACCAGAATAACATCATTCATTTTGAGCTGGCCAGAAAATACAATGTTCCCCTCTTGTGTGTCCTATCAAATGCAAAACCCTTAACATCTATTCTGAGATTTGACAGGAAAAGCCTCTTGTCTCCAGATTATCAAATGCCAGTTAAAGCTTGCTTCAGTCCAGATTCTGCCACACCACACCTACAATTACATGAGAGCCAGGGAGCAACGAACTCTGGCTGTAGAACCAGCTAGGCTGGGTTCAAAGCCCAGCTCTGTCGTTTATTTAGCTGTGTAACTTTTGGCAGGCCATTTAAAGCTCTCTGAGCCTCAGTTTCCTCAAATATAAATTGGATGATTATCATATCTATCTCAAGAGTGTTGTTGTGAAAATAAATGAGTTGTTGTTGATACATACAAGGCTTTAGACAGCGCTGAGTGTATGATAAGCACTTGGTAAATTCTGGCCATTTTCATAAGAAGCCCTCTAGCTTGGAGGCTCCCAACACAGGTTCCTGAACCAGCTGCCAGGGTTCAAAGTCCAGCTTCACCCCTTAAATAGATGTGGACTTAGGCAAGTTACTTTTTAGGTCAAACTCTATGAACGTTCTGAGAGTAAGTAATTCTGTTCTAAAAAAATGGCAAATTTATAAGGTTCAACCTAATATGTAGATAATATTCTCTGTGCCTCAGTTTTCTTACCCATTAAAGATAGGGGCAATAGTCTCACCTTACAGGATTGTTATGGGGAGTTAATGAGTGAGTGTTCATAAAACATGTGGGCACTGCCTGATATATACAGAGTGCTATTTAAGTCTTTGCCATTATTATTTTTATTACCCTGACATCTCATTACTGCTTGAACTAAACTTCCCCCAAGAATAGCCTGCTTATTAATCCCTCTTTCTGTTTTTGTTAATCAGCCTTTCTGCTTTACTTGCAATGCCTCTCTGTTCCTTCAAAGCTTGGTCCAGTTCATCTGATTGACCCACCCACTGCATTCCCTTCATCTCTACCGTATCTTGTGGCATTTGCTTATTCACTAAGGACGTGATGTTTCACGTTAGCTGGCAGTGCTTCCCATGTTGTCTTTTTCTTCTTCCTATATTGACCCTGGAGTGGAAGGATCCAGGGAGGGTATGCCATTTCTTTTGCTTCAATTGTGTTTTCTTATGTCATGATTACTTTATATCTTTAGGAAAATTCCTTAAGTTATGTTTCAATGTGGGTCTCCTAATGTCTTCCTATGTTTAAAAAAATAGACTTTAAAAAAACTTGAATAATTTTAGATGTACAGGAACGTTGCAAAGGCAGTACAGAGGATTCCTGCACACCCTTTACCCAGTGTCCTCTAAGTCCTAAACAACCCTCACACATTTGCCTAAACAGAAAAAGTGACATTGGTACATGGCTATGAATGACATTCGAGAATTGACTCAACATTTTATCAGTTTTCTACTAATGTCCTCTTCCTCGTCCAGGGCCCCATCCAGATGTTCACTGCACTGGCCATCACATCTTCTTAGTCGCCTCCACTTTGTGACAGTTTCTCAGCCTTCCTCATTTTTCAGTAACTTGACAGATTTGAGGAGGACTGGACAATTGTTGCGTAGACTCTCGCTCAGTTTGAGTTGTCTGATTTTTCCCCTCATGATTAGACTGGAGGTATAGATTTTGGGAAGAAAACCGCAAAGGTCAAGTGTCCTTCTCATCATATTATAAAGGGAGTAAATGATACCAGCCTGATTTCTCACTGGTGACATCAACCTTGATACCTCTCTGGGTTATTTAACAAACTATAATTTTAACATAAGATTCTCTACATGTCAACATTATCAAGAGACTATCCAAAGGATAGTAAGTAGCTGATTTCCTAAAATCATAGCATTTTTGAAGCACTGAATAGGCTTGTTCAGTTTTCTCAACTGTTTTAGACCCAGTATCTCCATTTTAAAATAAATTTTTTCAGCTCTGGCTGGTGTAGCTCAGTGGATTGAGCATAGACCTGTGAACCAAATGGTCACCAGTTGATTCCCAGTCAGGGCACATACCTGGGTTGCAGGCCAGGTCCCTGGTGGGGGCGTGCGAGAGGCAACCACACATTGATGTTTCTCTCCCTCTCTTTCTCTTTCCCTTCCCCTCTCTCTAAAAATAAGTAAATAAAATTAAAAAAAATAAAATAAATATTTTCTCCTTCCTCCTTTACTGTTTATTGATGGTATAATTTACTTGTACACACCATCAGAGAAAAGTCAATATAGTGTCCTAATTTTAATATAAAAGGGACATAAAAGGAAAGCGATTTATAATAAAATAATGATTATGTCAATATGTAAATGCCGAGGTCTGGTTGTTTTACAAGCCACAGTGAAGCGGTCAGAAGCTCACAGCTCTGTGAAGAATCCCCGTGAGTGGGACAGGCCCCAGTGCAGACTGAGGGACGACTGAAGCACCATGAGCAGCATTGTCACGGGTGACTCAATTTTCTAAAAGGGTGAATGACTCTTGGGAAAGTTCCGAAGTGAACAAAATACCATGGCCCTTAATATTCATGGTGGTTTCATTCCAGGAAAAATTCACTGCTTATTAAAAACATGCAAAAATATTGTGTCTTTAATGTAAAATAGAGTTAGTCTCAGATAATTGTAACCAGGCTTTTTACCTACACAAATGTCTGCTGGGACCCTGGAAAGCTGTGTGGGACACGAACAGCATGTGACTGTGGGAGTGTCCCGTGCGTGGCAGGGTGTGTTCCCTCTTTGGACCCTGCATACTACATGCCAGTGGTGCCCTCCGATCAGGGAAGACAAGCAAAAACACTCCGAGAGTTTCAACAGAAAATTTCCGAAATATGGCGGCCACGCTGCCCCAGTCCATTCACATGTAGGAGCGGGGCTCAGGAGAGAAAATCTTAGCCTGGAAGTCAGGTTTGTCAGCTCCTACTCTCATGACCTGGTGCTCATTGAGCCCTCAACGGTGTCCATTAGCAGCCCTTGGATTGAAGGTGACTGATCAAATCACGCAAGTCATACCACACACACACACAGGGAAACACAAATACGTACACTCACATAAGCATGTGCGCACGCACCCTACCATCACCACCACCATCATCACTACAACTCAGGTGCTGCGCCAAACCCTTCCTAGGTTTTCCATTAAATGTAGGAGTAAATTAACACCCTTACACTGACTAAAGGCCCAGCACAACTTGATCCTCCTTTGCCTGTTCAATTTTATTTCATATTGTTTTTTTCTCTTGCACATTACTCTTTTACCATGCAGGTCTTCTCTCAGTTACTAGTGAGGATTAACTCTTTTCTGTCTCAGGGCCTTGGCATGGACTGTATCTCACAGTAGGCTCTTCTCTTACTCATTGCCTATCAGACTCCTGCTGATTCTGCATAGCTGAGCTTACTAGTCACTTCCTCAGAAAGCCTTTCCCTGAGTCTCCTTGACAGGTGATCTCATAGCACCCTGTATTTCTTGAACAGACACTCATCAGAGCTTATGATTACGTATTTGTGTGATTCTGTGTTCGATATCTGAAAACTCCATTAGGCTATGAGCTCTCCAGCAGGCAGGAGCTTCGCTGGTTTTACTCATTACTGTACACCCAGCACATAGCATAGTGCCTGGAATGGACTGGGTTCTAAATATTTGCTGAACCCATAAATAGATGGATGCTGTATCAGCTGCCCAGAATGACTTTCAGATTGGCTAGAAGGCAGACACAATAGGACAAACAAAACTGCAGTTTTTCATGGTGAGCAGCAGCAATGACCCTTGGTTCCATTCTGTTGTGAGGAGACAGAGCCATGCTATTTGAGACAGCTTGTTTTGGCTTAATTGTTCCAATGGGACTGGTTTTTAAAAGAAAACCATGGAATAAAGAGGCTAGAAGGTACCTCGCTGTTTAGACTGCTCAAGGCTCTGGCATCTATCTAGAGCTGGCTTCGTTGCTGGAAGGGACTGGAGGATTGAGTAACAGCTTTGTAAGCTTTGACTTTATAGGACTCAACCCTACAAGAGATCTCACTGTGTCCTTCCCCTGTTACTACCCATAACACCTTACGTCTGAGAAGCTCTTGGTATTGTGCCTTTTAAGGTGCAAATTTTGTTTCATTCTTTCCCAAACTTCAGTCCTTTGGGTATCATGTTCATTGATTCGGCATGCCTGCACATCACCAGTGCTACTGTTCATTAGTGTTTTCCTTTGAGTACATCACACCCCGGCACTGATGCAGATTTCAGCTTCATCGTAAACACTAATCTGCACGAACTCCTGTATTTCTTAGGCTTAGTCTATTCATTCAGGAAGGACTGCTTTTTTCTTCACAGTGTTCCTGTGGGGGACACATGCCTAGACAGACTTCCTTACTGTCCTTAACTTGCTAATATTGAAGAACAGATAGGTTCACGAACTTGCTCAAGGTGACACAGAATTACTGGAGGTAACAGAACAGGGAATCAGAGTGTCTGACTCTGGTTCTGTTCTGGGCTGTCCCTGTCACCTTAACTGAAACCATTCTTAATGGAGTTCGCCACCCACCCCAGCCATTCCATAAATGTGAACTGTCATGCATTAATAATCACATCCCCAAACAAACTATTCTGGAAGGTTTTCCCCCCTGAGTACATTGCATCCAGTGTATGCTGCTGGTGTCTTGGGGCTAGCACCTTTTAACTGCCTCTTCCCCATAATTTGTGATGTTCTGACCTACCCGTAAGCTATGTCCCATTTACAAATGCTGCATTCTTGTTTACATTTCTAGGACATCACAGTTTTGATTGTGAATACTATTTTGATAATTCACGGGATAGGTGAATCTCTGCTTTGGAGGTACAATGTGTTTTTTGTGTGGGTGTCTAACTCATCCATGATGGGTGCTTCAGGGAGTCACCATCTCGGGGCCATAGGGACATTTCAGTGAGGTCACAGCATGGCTCCTGAAGCAGAGACAGCTCCCTTCCTGATTCTGGAAGCCACTGACGTCTGAAAGATTCTCTACCATCCCGAAAGTCAGCATATGCTGGCGTGATGTTTCCTGAATGATTGCAGAGTCGCTGATTCTGTTCTTTAATCCAGTCCCTAATTTAGAATTAAGTCACGCACTTGAACCCAGGACCCCCCATGAACTGTTATACCAACTTAAGCTGCTTTAGATCTTCAACTCCAGTCACACTGGCACCCTTTCTCATCCCACTCGAACACATCTAGATCATGCTTCTCCAAGGGCTTTTGGCCGAGCTTTTAGTCCCTCCGTCTGGAACACCCTTTTCCAAGTTCTGGCCACACCTGTTTTCATCATCCACATTTCGACTCATTCTATCTCTTCAAAGACTTTCCCTGACCATCCTACATAAAATTGTACTCCCAACTCTTCACCTCAGTGGCTTCCTAGCCCACTACTGGATTTATTGCCTTCACAGAACTTAATACTACTCCAAAGTAGCTTTTTATGTTTTTACTTTTTATGTATGTATGTATGTATTTATTTATTTATTTATTTATACTGATTGTCTATCTCCCTTCTTGCCCCAGTAGAATGAAACTCCCCTGAAGAAAAAGATGAAGTCTCTCTTGTTTACCACTTTCTCTCCAAGGCTGAGTAGGGCATTCAGTAAGTAGTTGCTAAGTAAGTAATTGCATGGCTGTGGGCCAGTCACCACATGAGATGCCAGCCAAGAGCCAGGCTGTGGAAGCAGGTAGGAGCAGCCTTCTGTTATAATGCAGAAATAAGAGCACTGGCTTAGCAGAGATATGACTGGCTTCCAGTTCCGCTCCTGCCTCTTCCTGGCTGTAAGCAAGTTATCTAGTCTCTGCTCCTTATGTACACCAACAGTGAGTGAGGACTAAATGAGTTGCAGTATATCGTGTGCCTGGTCCAGGGCCAGCCATTGTAATAGGGTTTCAACTGATGTTAATGGACTTTTCTTCACCTAGAAATGCCAGAAGAAACACATGAAACCCACAACACAGCCTTTTCACCACACTTGACAGCTAATAAAGAACTCAGGCATCCTTATACTCAGTACAATCTGCTTAGGTACAAGTGCCACAAAATTTTCAAAGAGCAGTGACATTTTTGACAGTTGGTTATTTTATACAGGTCCTGATTGGGTGCGCAATCTTAAATCCACTGTCAAGGATCTAGTCTTTTGTGAATGACCTAGATGATAGAGGTGTTTCCTGCCTTGGATATTCAATTACTTGATGTATAATAAAACTGCATGCACTGTCTATAGTTCCTTCGGTAGTTGAACATTATGTTCCTCGGGTGGCATAAGTGACTTTGAAGTACTTGTCAGCAACTGGCTTTCCTGGAACAGTACGGTAACCATTCAGTTCACAGTGGCATTTTACTTCTAAAGCCCTTGTTCAGAATATTAAAAAGGGCACACTGCAGACTTCATTCCTTTGCTTCAAGGACTATGATTTTGTAAAGCTGGACCCTGTGGACCACTTAGAGAGTAGTGGGCTCCAGCAAATGTTCAAACACGGTTTTGAATTTGGTCCAGTGGTGTTAAGTTGGTCAGAAACTGTAACTATTGAGTCTGATCACAGGGAGCGTGGTTCTCCTTCCTGAGGCGTCCTTCCTGCTTCGTCCCAGATGATGGGCCTGGATTGATCAAAATGGATCATTCCATAGGACTGCTGAGGTCACTCCAGCCACTTTCTTTGTTAATCCATGATGGTGTTTTCATATTTACAAAACTCACTGGCATCTCTCAGATACAAACTTGGGAAGGAAAATATTAAAGTTTGCTAGACTATACCTGTATGAGCAAAATATTTGGTGAGTTCTAAACAAGTGAAGGCCTCTGGTTTCTTCTGATTTTTCAAAGGTAGCTGAATTTATTCTATCCAAAACTGGTGCCCGAGAGCAAGACACAAGACCTACTTGCGTTCACCAAAAGTGGTTTGCCATGTTGACCGTTCCAACACCATGACTGCATGATGTCCTAACTTGGTCTTTGGTTTGAAGATATAGTGTGCAGAGTGGAGGGAGATGCTGGGAAACTGTAAGGGATGGCAGATGGGGGCCTGGAGCACTCTGTTTCTGGCTTCAGACTGTGACGACCCCATTGGGATTTTCTCAGATTGTCCTCTTTAGGACTTTGCAGATGTTGACAACAACTACTTTGTGCCAGTTTTCTTTGAGAAGCAATAATAAGAAGTTGAGTTTTGGATTCTGACAGACCAGGTTTCCCCAACCTCAACACTACTGGCATTTGGGGTTGGTAATTTTGGTGGGGGAGGCTGTCCTGTGCATTATAGGATTGGTCATAGGATCCCTGGTCTCTACCACTAGATGCCAGCAACATCCTCCCAAGTTACGACAACCAAACATACTTCTAGGTAGTGCCAAACATCCTGGGGAGGGAGGGAGTGGGGCAAAACTTCCCTGGTTGACAACCAGGGATAGACACCTAACTGTGAGAAATTATTTTGTGGTCACAAGAAAACTTTGAGAGTATCCCAGCTTCTGGAGTTTCTTGGGAAATAGATTTCTGGTAGGCAAAGGATGAACTAAGGGAAAAGGTGATAGAGGGTGGTACCTGAATGCATTTAACTCCTCTCCTCCGTCTTCCTTCCTTTCCTTTGCACCTCTGTCAGTCCACTAGCAGGGGAGAGGTGGGGTGTAGGTAAGGAGAAACCTGGCTGAACTGGAGAAGCTGGAGTTGCAAAGCCCACTGCCTGCAGACTGAACTGGGGGAGCCTGAGGCTCTTAGAACTTTAAGCAATCCTGATATTTAAATTCAGGCATCAGCAGTTCACTGTAGACAGCAGAGAAGGTAGTTTTTGGAGGCAAGCGGGCATTTGCCAGGGCCCTTGGCAAAATTGCAATGTAGGCAAAGCTGTTTTTGCCATCACCTCTCTTTCTGAATACCACCCCTCCCCCCACACATACCCTGTCTCACTTTCTTTGCCCTCCAGGCACACTGTTGCCTGGCACTGCCCGCTGGCTGCTCGAAGTCTGCCTCATTCAGCCTGAGCCATCTGTTTCATTACCTGCCCCTATTTTAACTCTCCGAATGCTGATTTCAGCTCTTTTGGGGGTTAAGATTAAAGATCCAAATACTTCATACTAAGGGGAGAAGAGTCAGTAGTTTTAACCTATTCAGGGGATGTTCTGACTCTTCTAAGCTTGCTACTCCTCTTTAAGAAGGAATTTTGGAACAATGGGCTTTTCTATGGTTTATTTAGTTTTCCTGAAATGACCACCAAGGCTGTCTAATTTCCAACCACAATCTCCCTACTCGGCAATCATAACCTCTGAATTCCACAAACCAGAGCCTTAACTTTGAAAGGGGCTCCACACATGGTGAGCTGTGCTTTTCCCATAAGAAAAAATCCAAACTCCTTAGTCTGGCACCCAAAGCCTTTTACAATCTACCTTTCTAACTTCTTCTCCAGTCATTCACTCAAATATGGGAAAAGGTGCACACAGACCTGGCCTCCACCTTCCAAAAATGCATATATGATGAGGTCTGTCTGGAAAAAGTCCAGCCATTGTTAATATAACGAGAATGATTTGCCGACATCAATGTAACCTGACAGCCAAGGAGAGTGGACTGGAATGCACATGTGTGAACAATGACGACTTCACTGTAGTAGTCAGTGGGGGCAGTAGACACCCCTGAGTGAGGATGTGTACTGTGTGGCCATTGCATTCAAAATGACTGAGCAAGTAGAGCAACAAATCTGTTACAAATTTTGCATTAAGCTTGAGCATTCCTCTGCAGAACCTACTGAGATGATTCAGAAGTCTACAGATACAGGGAACTGGTGATTGGCAGCTTCATCATGACAATGCACCCACTCATGCATCATGTCTCATGCAGAGTTTTTTGGCAAAACATCAAATCACCCAGGTGACTCAGCCTCCATACAGCCCAAATTTCGTGGCCTATTACTTCTGCCTTCTCCCAAAACTAAAATCACCTTTGAAAGGCAAGAGATTTTAGACCACTGATGAGATTCAGGAAAAATACAATGGGGCAGTTGATGGCAATTGGGAGAACTGTGTGTGGTCCTAGGTGCCTACTTTGAAGGGGACTGAGGCGTCATTGTCCTAGGTACAATATTTCTTGTATCTTGTATCTTCTTCCATAAGTGTCTCTATTTTTCATATTACATGGCTGGATACCTTCTGGATAGATCTCGAAGTCCTATGAGGAATACTCATAAGAAACCAGACAAAAACAATATGGTGCCACATGTTAACCCAGGGTAGGTATAGGAGGCTTGGGAGCTCCTTATAGAGGGATTAACCCCTCACTGCCTGATCTAGCAGAAAGTCTCATTTCCCTCCTGTCTCCCTTTGCCTACTACACCTGGCACACCTTACCATCCCGCTCTAGCTTTGGACTTGATGGTCTGTCTAGAATGCCCTCTCATGATGTGTCCAGAAAATGTTTCATATCTTTTGTGATCCAGCTTAGCTGTAACCTCCAGTAGCATTTCTCTGACTGTACTTTGTCTTCTCTTGCTTCTATTTGCTTCATTACATTCCCCTCATCATCCCTCATCACCCGCCAGCCACCCACAAACAAAAACATGTTCTTTCCTTTGAGCTGAATCCTTATACATTACCCCTAAGGAAATAGGTATCATGCTGATTTCCAATGATTTGTTTACTTGTTGATCTTCCCCATGATACTTTTCCCAAATCCAGGGCAATAATGCATGTCTCTCTTTAATCCCCAGCTCCCAGCACAGCGCCTGGCACACAGATGTGCTCAGTTGATGTCATTGAGTGAACAAACCCATTCAAACTAGAATCTGGAAAATATGTTAATAGAGTGAGTGCTTTATTCCTTGTTATATGACAACCTGAGATAAATGAAATATACAGAAGAGTTCATAAAACACAGGTCCAGTGTAAAATGAAAACACATATAACTGCAAAACAGGTCAAGAAATAGCCTCTTCTATTCTCAGCTCATCAGTGCACGTCGTGTACTGGAATTGAGTGTGTAGCTAAGATGAAGACTCAAAATTCTGTATCTGACCTGAAGTTATTGGGGTCTTCTGCCTAGCATGTCCTCATCTTGAAGCTCAGGCCTGATATTCTAGATACCAAATAGTTGGCCAAAAGCCAAGTAATTCAGTCAAACCTCACTTGGCAGACAAGGTCTTTCAGATCTTGTGCAGAAAGCTACTCGCTCCACTGGACAGTGTTTTGGAAAAGATCTTGGGCACCTTAGTTTCCTCTCCAAACTGAAGCTGTGGGCTTATTCAGACTCTGTCACATTTGAGAAAAGACAATTATTGTGTGGGTCCTGCTGGGATGGTCTGCTAACAGTTAACCTGTATTGAGATCAGCCTAGTTTTGGGTGGCTGTTAGTACAGATGGGTTAAAATCTCGCCACGTTATCAGAAAGGATGTACTCTGCTCTGCTTTGAGTGAAATCAGCCATCTGCTTCACTGCGTTCGGTCAGAACACTGTGCCTTTGGAAAGGCTGTAGTTACAGCATGCACTGCCACCTCCTCCAGCGTGCACAGCACAGTGTGGGCAGGGCTCTCAGCTTGGGGCTCATCCGGTCCCACTGCTGGGCTCCCACAGCTTTCTCCCTTCCTCAGCTGCCCCAGCAACCAAGGGCTTTCCTTCCGTTTGTCTTTCCTTCTCTCCCTCTTCTTTATAGCTGAACAACAAGTGATTTCTGCACATAGACTAGAAGGATGACTTTTTTAACGAGTAGTTCTTGAATCTAATTTGACTAAATTGCAGGGAGTTATCAATTCTAGGATTTCCTTTGAATTCACTTCTCTCTCTCTCTCCTCTCTCCTCTCTCTCTCTGAAGCATGAATCCATGATCATTATATTTAATTTAGTCCAAATTTTAAATTCCTTTATAATAAGCTTAATTCCTTTTCACCCTCTCTACTGAAAAATTTTAATTCCCTTTTATATATAGTCATTGAAATATTTTTTGATTGTGCAAAGCAGATATCAACCTCACTCTCTTTTTATTCATTACTTGAAGGGGTTTAACTTAAGCACCAACTATTTTCTGAGCACTGACCGCGCGCCAGACACAGTCAGGGATGCTGAGGCTACAGCAGGGAACACAGCAGAGACACTCCTGCCCTCGTGGAGCTGCCATTCCCAAGCGTTTTTATATTCTAGAACCGAGCTGTCCAATAGGGTAACCACTAGCAACATGCAGCTATTTAAATTAGTTAAAATTAAACAAAATTAAAAATTCACTTTTTCATTCACACTGGCCACATTTCTAAGGCTCACTAGCCACATGCGACTAGAAGCTATAAAATCAGACAAAGCAGATCTAGACCAGTTTCATCATCACAGGAGATTCTATTGGACAGGGCTACTCTGGAAGAATCTGCCAGGCCTACTAACATTCTGGGAACTTAAGAAATCCCTTGAGCAATACTGTTAGATGATTTATTATTACACCAGAGTATGATTCCTTCATATGCCAACTCCCTCTTTGAACACTCGAAGATTAATTCTGGTACACCTGGAGCCAATAAGTTTATTTTTTATTTTGGGGACCTTGTTTTTATTTACAAGATGGGTAAATCTATGAAGTAGGGCAGCATTTTGAAATACTCACTTATTCCTGCCTGCCTTTCAAGTGGGTATTGGCTTTGTACCACCTGAGGGGGATGGGTGTTCAAAATAGAAATAAGTGGAATTATAATAAAAAATAAAGTTGATTTTCTGGCAGAATCTGCATTTATGGTCTGGGAGCTGTACCCGCTCCTAAAGCACGGTGGTTTCCTTAGACAGCAATTCAACAACAGACATCTTCTCCTTTGATGATTTTTATATGAAGGGGCAGAATAACACTTTTTCTAAAAATATAATTGCACAAAGCAGGGTCTTCTTATGTATTTGGATAAAATGTCAAACAAAAAACTGCTTCCATCCCGAACCTCTGGTTTCACATAGTCTTCCACTGAAGGAAGGGCAGAGAAGCCGGTGCAGTCGCGTGACTAGACGGTGCAGATGAGGGGTCAGCGAACTACAGCCCATGGGCCAAACCTTGCCTGCCTCCTATTTCAGCAAATAAAGTTTTATTGAAACACAGCCACACTCATTAGTTTAGTTATTGTCATTTTGGGGAGCTACAATAGAGACTGTATGGCTACCAGGGCTACCTGACACTTCACAGAAGTTGGTTGATCCTCACCAAGGTGATAAACTCTAAAAACAAGAACAGTGGCTATACATCTTCCTGTTTCCTCAAAGGACCTGCTTGGTACAGAGGAGGGATTTGAGAAATACGGTGGAATAAAAGATTTGAAGACTGGAATAAACTTTGCAGCTTCATGAATGACATCTCTCGGTGGCTCCTAGGAACATAATGTCTTGAGTTAGAGCCGTTCACTTCAGGTGTTAAAAAACTACAGTGCCAAAAAAACCCCCAAACAAAACAAACTACAGTGCAAATAAGTTTCCATCATTTGTAATGAGAGAGAGAATCTTGTTAATACAGATGATCAGATCAACCATCTGCTTTATATAGGCATACTTCCTTTTATTGAGCTTCACTTTATTGTGCTTCACAGATGCTGATTTTTTTGTAACTTGAAGGCGAGACCTTCCACCGGGAGAAAAGTTATGACTCACTTTATTGTGGTGGTCTGGAACTGAACCTGCGATATCTCCAAGGTGTGCCTGTATACAATCTGGGTGCCCCATGGCCTCCTACCCTGTACTGCAAGGAAGGTTCCTGGGCTTCCAGCACATATGATGTCAGGGTATATCTGAGAAGCCTGAGTGAGTCGTCCTAGGTTGGGTTCTTCTAGGAGTGACCCTTAGCAAAGAATCAAGTGAAAGTGATTTGCTAAGGCTGTGCTCAGAAGAGAAATTGGGTGGAAAATGGGGGAAAGTGGAGGAAAGTGGGTGAAATTTCAGGTCTGATCCTTAGTCTGATCGCACAGGGCTTTCTGGAGTACGAATCACACCTCACATTCAGGAAGCTATTTTGTAGTCCTGGAGGTAGTAGTTTTTCTCACTTAAAACAAGAGGTAAGGAACCAAGGCTTTTACATGCTGCCCATCATTTCCTTCCCAACAGGCATCATCAGAGTACCAGAAATCCAAGAGGTACAAAAACTCTCAGGCATGTTAGGCTCTCTGGGTGGTAAAGAGGCTCCAGCCGCTCAAGGGCAATTGTATGAAGTTCCCAGCTAACAGCTCTTAGCACCAGAGCACACAGAAGCTGGAGGATGGGTGCATGACTTTGGTAAAGGGTGATGACAGGGGATCCAAGAGGCGCACTCAGATTTAATGGTATCAGCAACATGCCAGACTGGATGTTTTCTTCACTAATGTTTCCATGTGATTTGGGTTACATCCAATTTTGAGTTATCCATGTCATTTCTATGATCTGGGTCCTCCACTGTACAGCAGAATCTTCTTCCTCATCTTTTTCCTTCAAAAGAAAATTATTTTGGTGTAGGAAAAAAGCCATTTTTTGTTCAAAGTCTCTCTTTTTATGATTACAAAGATAACATTTAAAAAGTTTCTTTAAGATTGTATTATTTATCCTGTAACATCTCTTGGTGGGAAATAAATCCCATAAGTTTTCTTGCCTTGTAGAATGGTATTTCTTTTATTTGACCTGAGTCTACCACTTTTATACTTTAAAGGATTCTTGGCTCAAGTTTACTGGCATTTGGGGATCCATTTCATGTTTACTTTGTCCACAGAGAATCACTTCGGAAGCCCACAGACTTCAGGCATGGTTGCTTTCCTCTTTCATCACGAACAGCTCTCATCTGCCTGATCTCTCCTCAGATTGCAGCTTTTCATTAGTTCCCCTGATTAGTTTGGCTGCTCTGCTCCAGATCAATGTATTTGTTGTCTTTGAGGGACAGTGATCAGTATTATATTTGGTGTCCCAGGCAGAGATTCACATCACAGCTTCACATTAGCCACTTATGTTTTGTTTTTTTAATGCTAGTCTAGATATTTTCTAACATCTTTTTTTGTTTATGTTTTTTTAAAGGTTTCATTTATTTATTTTTAGAGGGAGGGGAAGGGAGAGAAAGAAACATAATGTGTGGTAGCCTCTCGTTGCCCCTAATGGGGGCCTGGCCTGCAACCCAGGCATACACCCTGACTGGAAATCGAATCAGCAACCCTTTGGTTGGCAGGCAGGCACTCAATCCATTGAACCATACCAGCCAGGGAATGTTTTCTGACATCGTTTTGGGTTGAGTTACACACCATGAAGGTGTTTCCAGTATTCAGTCTACAGTGATTACCTTTCCTTACCTGTAGTTGACTATATCTATAGTATCTTGGTAGAGTATGGAGTATTATTGTTTTTTCAAAAATCCTGAGCAATGTTTATTGATTAGAGAGAGAGAGAGAGAGAGAGAGAGAGAGAGAAACATCAATCAGTCACCTCCCTTATGTACCCCAACCAGGGATCTGGGTATGTGCCCTGACCAGGAATCAAACCCGCAACCTTTTTGGCTCCAATTAACCGAGCCACCCAATAAGTGTTGGAGTATTATTGTTTCTCAATGACTAATTTCATCTTAAACATGCTCATAGTAAACATTATCTCTATTTTTCTGCTGGCACACACATGAAACCTTTCTGAAGTCTCTCACATTGGCTTAGTGCTCAGAATTGCCATAAAGTTTACCTTCTTCTCTAAATCCCTCAGACTCCCATTTTTAGATCTCTTTTGCATATGCTGAAGAGGACAAGTGCCAACATAGTTTTTATGACAACCCTACTGATTTGCCTCTATGGAGGGATACACATTTTTTAGACCTTTTCCCCCCAGTGATAAGTTAGTTCTTCATAGGTGGCAAAATAGTTCCAGCAACTAGATGGGAAGCCAACTTTTCTTTGCCAAGTACATCTTTTTGGGAAGTGGTTTGGTGCTCCTTTGAGAAGGTTTTGAGAATTTTAAATATGTCCCTTTTGCTGATGCCTTATTTTCCATAGGGTTATGTAAGATTCACTAGGGGTATTTGTTCTAGAGTAGAAAAAGCATGGGTTTTGGAGTCATGCAAACCTAGGATGTACCAAAAGCACTCTGCTAATGGCAGAGTTACAAGGAGGCTGAAAATGGTCAAGATGGACCAAGCACTAAATTTAATTATAGCCCATAAGGTGAAGGGATTAGCCAAAGAATGTATATGAATAATCCATGGGCACAGACAACAGTGTGGTGATAGCCAGAGGGAAGGGGAAGTGGGGACTGAGAGGAAGGGAGTAAAGGGGGGGAAATGGGGACATCTGTAATAGCGTCAATAATAAAAATAAAGAAAAAAAGGATATGAGCAAGTCTAGAAAAGGTTACAGAAAAATGGAATATCCCAAGCTGGTCATAAGAGCTCGTTCTTCTGAAAGGTGATGAGTGATGCTTCTCTGGAATCCCAGGCCACTGCTGATTGCAAAAGGAGATAGAGACTTCCCCAGCCATCTGGTTGTTCTGTACCACTACACAAAGTCTAGAGTTCCACCCTTTTAGGGTACAGAACAGTCTGTCCCCAGTACAATCTTGGAAACCTGAGCAAAGGCTACTCTAGACTGCCTATGAGACCTAGCTATCATTAGCCTCATCTAGCCTCTTACGCTGCTAGGGTTCCAGCCTTCATCTCCCTCATCTGCCTCAGAACTCTGGAAAAGTTATTCCCATCACACTTCCTTTATCTATCATCCTTTATTCCTGCAATGCAAGCTGTTCTGGTCAACTGTCCTCCCCTATGCTACTTGTCCTCATATGGCGCTGGGCTTTCTGCCCACTGATTTTTCCCATAATTTCTCCCTTTCCTCCCTTTCTCCAGAGCCTTCTGGCACTCCCTTATAATTGGACACAAACTCCACTGCTTTCTCCTACTTACATAAGCCCACTTGCATAGTTTCTTGCCTTAACCAGAACCCATTTTGCAGGAAGACATCACCTCCCTGTAACCTTCTCAGATAAAAATTGTACATTCTTGTACATCCACCATTGTGGTTCCCATAAATAGTGTTTGCATTGTCACTGCTGCTCTCTGCCTCTTCCAAATCACTGCTTTTCCTTCTTGTGCAAAGAGCCCTTTCTCCTCTGAGTTTCAGGTCATCCTGATCAGAGTGTTCCTGTCAATATCTGTATTGACAAACACAGAAGAACCTATCTTCGAGATGCCTGACCTCAATTCCAACATATCCTAGAATCCATTCTCATAGCCACTTCTGGACCTTATCATTAACCTAAATTTTTCCACCTTTTAATTCTGAATGGCAATCTACCATTCTCTGACCACATTGTCTTATCATCACTACCCATAGGATTCTTAGTTCTCAATGCACTTGGTGCTCAGGCTAGACCTCCAGTCCTTTGATCATTTTCCCTCCTAGGTACTTACCAACATTATACCTTTATTTCCTTCTCTCTTCATCTTAGGTCTCATGAGGCATAACTGTAAGAATACTTGCAAACATCTTCAAAAAGCCTAGTCCCCTTTCTTTCTGCCATACTGACACTGCAATGCTTCCCTCTTAGATTAATCCAAATATTTGTTTTTCCTGATATGGGCTGCTGAATCTTGACAGAAAACAGAAAATCTAACTACGCAAATCAGTGTCCCTAAGCAATTCTTTGACAGTACTGAGTCAGTGACTTCTCTGAGTGGTGATCACAAAACTTTAGAGAAGTTCTCCTTATCCAAGGTTTCACTTTCTGAGGTTTTAGTTATCGGTGGTCAATGGCATTTCAAAAATATTAAATGAAAAATTCCAGAAATAAACAATTCATAAGCTTTGAATTGAGCCCTGTACTGAGTAGCATGATGAAATCTTGCTCCATCCTACTCTGTCCCACCCAGGATGTGAATTATCCATTTGTCCACTGTGTCCATGCTATATACCCTCCCCACCATTGGTCACTTAGTAGTCCCCTCAGTTATCACAGTGCTTGTGTTCAAGTACCCCCTATAGTAGCCTAATGCCACTATGTCACAATCCCTGTGTCATTCATCTCACTTCATCTCATCATGTAGACTCTGTATCACCTCACATCATCACAAGGAGGGTGAGTACAGTTCAATAAGACTTAGGGAGAGAGGGAAAAAAGAGAGAGAGGAGAGAGATACCATTCACAGAAATTTTATTACAGTTATAATTGTTCTATTTTATTATTAGTAATTGTTGTTAGTCTCTTACTGTGTAAATTAAACTTTATCATAGGTATGTATGTCTAGGAAAAAACATAGTATATATAAGGATTCAATACTATTCCCAGTTTCAGGCATTCACTGGGGGGTCTTGGGAAAGTATCCTCCACAGCTGAGTGACTACTGACTCTTCTTCTCAAAGCCCCACTTCATCGACACCCCCCGCATACATGTACAACATTTCTCTCCCTCTTCCCTAGTAATTGCTTTACCTTGATACTCTTCTACTCTTAAATCACTGTAATTGGCTTTTGCAGTCACCACTGAAGTGATTATTCTCTAGCTAAAGTCACCAGTGACACTCCAAAGGTCAAATCGAATGGACTCTTCTAACATTTACCCAGGTGGACTCTTATCTTGCATTTGACACTACTGACTCCTCTCAGTGTTGTACTCTGGACTTCTCTTCTCTCTCTACTTATTTCCCCTGGCAAGCCCACCCCCTTCCATAGCTTTAACTCATAGTTATATTCTTGATCCTCAAATCTATATTTCTAGTCCAGCTCTTTCTACTTAGCTCCAGAGCTTTATATACAAAAGAGCTTTCTTCCCGGTATTCCTGGCATTTCCAAGGGGACCTCAAAATCAATCCAACCACAACCGAATCTCCTACTCAGCCCCCATCCTTCCTTTTTCCTGGTTCTCTGTATCGGTAAGTGATATCACCTTTTAGACTAAGCCAGAAACCCCGCAGTGACCTTCAACTCCTCCATCTTAAACCCTTATCCACTTTGTCCCCACCATCTTCTGCACAATCTGACTTCTGTCCAGGTCCTTCTGATTTTGCCTCCCTAAAGTCTCTTGTAGCTCACCACCTCTACCCATAGTGCTATTGCATTAGCTAATGTCCTCTCACCTCCCATATCAACTCCTTTTATGGACCCTTACAGTTTTGCTAAAACATATACCGCATCATGGAACTACCCAAACACGGAGTATAAGTCCTCCAAGATCTAGGCTCTTGTCTCTCTCTTCAGACCCATCTGTCCTGCTTCCTGCCTCCTGCCTTTCACCCTGAAGTCAGCCATATTCAATTACCTGCTGTGCCTGGAACTTGCCATGCTAACTCTCAGTTCTAAATGCCATTGTTCTCCTTCATACCTCTCTTCTCCTTTCTGCCTAGCAAACGTCTGCTCATATTTCAGGGCTCAGGTCAACCTTCTCATTCTTTGCAAGGTTTCATCTACTGTGTCCCTAGTCTCACCCCAGAAGTACTGACTACTTTCGTTTTGGGGCTCCATCTCTACCTAATACTGTCAACATCGGGTTGACTCTCCTGGACTGTAAACTCCTTGAAGATAGCATCTGTCACATTCATCTCTGTGTCTCTGGGTTCAGCTCATAGTAGGAAGAACATAAATATCTATTGAATGAAGGATAAACAAATTAAAAATGGAGGCCGACCTGTGAGCAAAGGCTAAATGAATATTATGATAGTGAAACAAATGTTGATCACAAAGGCATACAGAATCATCACAAAAGCCTGTTTGCAGATGGCTCTGCCATATGTGAAGCCACCAAGCCTCATTTGCATTAGTAAACAAGTCAGGTAGGTATTCCTTAGAATATAAGCTGACTTTCAGGGACAGAAGACGGGGGTGGTGCCTCATATTGGCTTGCTTCCTTAGCAGTTTGTGAAAACAAAACCCAGCAAAACAATTCACCCCTTTCCCAAAAGTTGGCACTGTCTCAAGTTTTTCTCTTCCAAAATACTTTCTCTGGCCAGGCAACACTCCCCACGCGATAGCTGTTAGGCATTGGTGTGCTCTGAATCCTTTAGAGAAGGTCAGTCCTGAATACCAAACAGATGCAGAGCCCTGGCGTCTGACAACTGAAGTGCATAACAATAGCCGTCTTCTTTGTTTGTGCTGTTCTAAGTTTCCCCACAAACAGGCATATTTTAGACAGTGGCCTTGAGTTATTCTAATTTCCACACCTGAAGTGAGGAACAGATAATTTCAGGCAGAAAAGTAATGCAGGAAAGGGTTTTAGCTGTACATGCTCATACATGCTCCTTGTTTTCCAACAAAAACAGCACTTTAAATTCAGTCAACATCATAGAGACAGCAAGGGTACAACAGAGAGAGGATTTTTTTTAATAGCAAAACTTTTGTACTAATTAATGAAGTAGAGCAGAACCAAACCAAAACAACTAAAAAAACCCTCACTCCAGATTACCTATTTTTTTTCAGATGGAAAGCCCTGGGCAGCAAGCAAGAGAGAAGAAAAAAATTGACCCATGCATTAAGTAGATTGGCTAGTTAATTTAGTGCAAGTGGAAATAGCCAAATAATATGAAGTTGTTATGGTAGAAAGTAATGCTTCCACATTACTACCCAAACTTGTAAAAATACTCAGAGAGGCAGAGAGAAGGACTAAATTTAGACCCTGATTCAATGCATTCAAGAGCATGATTCATCTTCCCCTTGTCCTGGTATGGCCTAGGGAATCATACCATAGGCAACACAGAAGTACCCTGTAAATAAAGAGTAGTCTCATTCATTCAGAGGCTCAAGGAGGCCAGGGACACCCCATTTTTTCTGCCAACAAGGGTATACTTCCAGGTATCCCACACACCAAAACAGAACCTGGTTTCTCAGCTGGCGAAAGGCCATCAAATTTTAGCGTTGTCCCGGCCTTGACATGAATGTGCTGGAAATTTATTTTGCTGCTCTCTTCTCTGAGTGGCTTTTTTACCCTCAGGCTCCAGTCGGATCCTGAGAGGCTCCCACTTTAATGAGATGCCCAAACGAATGTCATCATTTGGTAGCAATGCATTTACCAACCTGCAGCCCAAGTCGCCTCACGGAGTCCCATAGGTTGGGTCTGGAGAGCTAGTATTTTATACAACAAACACCTGAGATAATTATGAGCAATTTGAAAAAACAAAACAAAATGAAAACCAACCAACCAACCAGCAACAGCAAGTTCAATTCCCAGGGGTTCATCAGGTGTTGGACAGTGTCCAGGCAGAGCCGACACTGCTGTCTCTGCCCCAGTTTCACTATCTGCTGCTTCCAACCAGGTGTCTGCACTCCCTTCGGCTCCCACCATCAGAGCAAATATTTCAGCCTGTACACCTACTTGAGATTAAAGCCAGACTATCATTTGTGTTAACTCAACGTGGTTTAGAGGTTAAAAACACCTGTCATTTTGTGAGTATACAGTGACTCCATTCTTTTTTTCTTTTTCTGTTAGTCTGGAAGCACATTTGGAAAGTATCCTTGTAAGTCTTATTCTAGCTTTTTTGGCCTTACTAATTGTCTCTGTGTTTAGGGCAAATTACAAAAAGGAAATTTATATTTAAAAAAATCTGTTGTTCCGTATGTATCATTGCCTCCCAAAGTGAGGGCATTAGAGCTGTCCCCCCTTCTGAGGTGTAAGACAGATGTTAAAAACCCAAACCTAGGACCCCATATATCCACAGACATTCATCCCAATTAGGAAAGATTATTTCTGCAAACATGAAATGGGTTCAGCAATTTTGCAGTTAAGAACAAAAAGATACAGAGTGCGTGCATCACGTTAGAAATGAGTGGCTCTGCGGAGTGTGGGAATGCGCAGCACTTGGAGCAGCCCACAGGGCACATCACAGCATGGGCTTGGCAGACCCTGGGCAGGGCTGTGGGTCCAGGCGGATACGAGATCCCAGCAGCCTGAACACATGCTTCACAAACCAACCTGGCCACGGCACAGAAAAGAGGCAAGACACTGCAGGGCGGCATAAAGATTCGTACCTTTCTCAAACAGCTTGCTACTTGGGTCTCCCAGGCAGCTCTGAATGACCAGGTGGGGCAGTTACCCAATCCCCCTTGGGCCCACCCAGTGCCGTCGAGTGAAAATCAGAAGATTAAGAGAATAGGAACAGTCAATGACCTTGGCCAAATGTGATGACATATTTGGGGGCATCCTCCTATAACCATTTGAGAAAGGACAAATATTCTTTAGCACTCTAGACAGAAAACTGGCTGATTTAGCTTAGAACAGTGGCTACCACTGTAGCCAATTTCAGAACATCCAAAAGGAAGTGGTTGGGGGAAGGTGTCATGGAGGTCGCATCCAAGGCTGGGTCGGTTACGTACTGGGATCCGGGGTAGAACGTTATTCTCACACACACAGCACCGCAGATTTCATTAACAAGGTGGGGAATCTATTTTCATACTTTGCTCACACAAAACACCTCTCTTTCTCTGGTGGGTTTTCAAGTTCTAAACTACAATCAGCCCTTCTTTTAAAATAACAATAATAGATCCTCTTATTCAGCCAGATGGTGGTGTTTGTTGCACTAGGCTGGGTTCATAGTACAACATCAATAAATGGCCACTTGTAGAGGGACAGACAGAATCCCATTCATAAACCACACCTACACCTTCCTCTTTCTCCCAACCCAAATGTTACATCATTAAAACACCCATGGGCACTTAATCTCATTTTGGGGGAAAAAATGAGAAAAGGCAAAATAATGTAAGTGGTAAAGCAATTTCTTGGGGGAAAATAGTACATCTAGTTTCTGAGGAGAATGATTGTTGGTAGGCGTTTTAAGTGTGTTTTAGTCTCGAGGAACCATTAGAAAGGAGGATCCAAAAGAGCTTCCCCCGGTCCCTGCAAAGCTGTCTCAGTGAAGGCTGTGCATTGTCAACCAAAGATATTTCATCTGGGAGAGGGAGTTAAAATTCTTTCTCAGTGAGTTGGCTAAGTCTTGTGAAATGAATATTTGTTCCAATTAGGTGTTCCAAAAAGCCTTCTTGCCTCAGATAACTCATTTTGGGAAGGAATGGGTATTTGTTCAAAATTCATCATGGAACGGAAAATGACGTAGGGGTATGTTCTGTTTCCAGTAGATATGTGCTCTTCCCAGGCCTGCGGGACTCGAGGTCTGGTGCTCTGTCCTTACTTGTCTGGTCTCAGTCCTACCTGGGACGGGGGGGGATGGAAGAGGGGGGCTGACTAGTCTCTGCTCCTGCTCTTAATAAGCTATACTACCTGGTTATGTAACCCTAATCCATGTCCACAGTCCAGGGCTCAGATGGCTGGCCTGTCAGCAAAAAATGTCTGAAAAATGTTAATTCAACAATGTTGGAGGGATGTTATTTCTAGAGCCGAAGTCCTCAGGGAAAATGAGAAATAGTTGCTCTTGGGATTCAACTCCTCCACACTGAAAGATATTTCTTTCCTGATGCTTTCTTCCCAAACAACTTCCCAATGACTGGTATGCCCTGACATTTGGTCCAAATAAAATTCTGGAACTGATTTCTAGGATACAATTATCTTCACACTCTATACAACAAGAGTGTTTATTATAGAAAATCAGTATCTATTAGGGCTTGAAACATTAGGGGTCTGCTGCTGCTGTTGCTCGCTCCCCACACTGAATCACTTCATTATACAGATACTATTTTATTTTTGGCATTTACAGCAAGTAACTCAGTTCATAACCTAAGGCATTTTCCATACTTTCAGGCAATGAATACTAACTTCTTTTGAGTCTCTAAAGCACATAATTTAAGACAGTGGGAAAGGGAGCCGGAGAATAGTTTCCAGTGCAAGGAAAACACCATGCAGATGTTGGCCCTCACTCTTGAATTCTGATGGTGAAATTGAGAATTGTTTATTTGTTCTGAAGTCAAACCCAAGGAATTTATTTTTTACAGATTGGGGTAGGGGTGGGGCATAGTGATGTAATATATTACTAATACTGAAATAGTCAACACATGGCCCTAAGGTTTTGAATCCCTAAAGAATTTCAATCTTGTCAAATGGTTTATTTCTTGATCAAATTTGGCATACCAGATGTTGATTAGTGTCACAGAAAAGACATACCTGAGGAAACACCCAAGGACTTTGCTATTGAAATTGCATATGCACTTTCTGTAATTGTTTTTTGTTCCTTCAAGATAACAAGCTAGGAATTGGTCCTCTATCTTGAGCCATTTATTGAGAACAAACAAATGAACTTGGAAAAGACATGACCCAATTGAAGTTAAATACCTGACTTTGGTGTATGAGAATCATAAACTTGCTTACGGTCTATCTGGTCCGCAAACACTTCCCCATAAATCATCCAATAGGGCATGTAGAAGATGTTCTTGGCCAATTTCCATGATGGCTCCTCATTGGGAAAGAGAATGGCTTGCCTGGCAACCCCAAAACTCATCAGCACCACCAGCATAATGATGACAAAGTACATCATGTCTATCATCTGGAAGGGTGGGGAAACAGGGAGAAACAAAAGAAAACTCATATGACTGAGTGTCCCAATGACAATGACATTGATGGAAACCTTTGAAGGCGGTTCATGTTCCATAATGCTCATAAGGGATGTTTAGATAGGGAGCTGTGTCCCGATAAGAGGATGCTTGGTCTATTGAAACCAATGTCCATGCAATCTTATCAGTAACTCAAAAATCATTTCAAAAAAACCTCAAACATATGCCCAATGGAACCCCGTCACTTTCCATTGTTGTCTGCGGGCCCTGGTCAAGACGAGACCTGAGAGTCAAGTATTGATACTACGGGAGCTTGGGTATCTATACAAATTTAGTACTAACTTTTTCTCTGCTCTTGGGGGAGGCAAATTCCCTTCTTGGATGCCTTTCTTAGCAAAATTGAAATTGGGATAGTTGAACTATTTCAAGACCTATTGCAATGCCATGAATTCTCTAAGTTCTGGAAAGCTAATGAGGAGGTGGAAAGCTCAAGAAAATAATCATTAGTAAACACAGCTCGGACAACAAACATCCAGCACAGGCCGTGCTACCCTCCTGGCCCCGCTCATTTTGCGGTGTTCTACAACAAGCCCGTCTCCGGGAGAGCCATGTTTTCTGCGCTTATGTCTCCTGCAGCATATCCTATCAGTTATGAAGGGCCTTTGTTCTCGTAGGCATTAGAATCAGGTAGCCCACTCCTGTGCCTGCTGTTGAAAGGTTGGATTTTCATCCAGACATGTTTGTAGAATTCTCTTGACTGTAGTCAAGTACAATGTCTTCTCTTGTCCCTCTTTCTTTTTCGCTTGTTTTCATGACCCATGTTATTTGGAATCTGTTTCTTATATGCCAGATTACTTTCCTTTCATCACCAAAAATAGTTGAGGATGTAATAACTATTATTTTACCTGGTCAGAACCCATTGCCTTCTTCTTTTAGAAACTGTTCCCATCCATTGTGGACACAGAGGTAGGTGTCTTTTCCTGGCTAGGGTAATCATGGTACCTCACCCTCTGGCAACAGCAGTGATAGGAGGTAAAAGCATGTTATGCAAGAATCCCACCAGCACCTCTCTTTGGATACTTTTCAACTGAAGCTGGGAAAGAGATACTCCCTTTATCTCTCTGTAGTGATGTTAATTCAGAGTGTCTGAGGCTACGTGCCCCGCTACTGACCAGAGTGAATGAAGCAGATATTTGAGAGAGAGAGAGAGAGAGAGAGAGAGAGAGAGAGAGAGAGAGCGCCTTGACAGTGGTGAGAGCCTGACTGCAGTAGCCACGAAGGCCAGTTGCGTCATGCCCAGCTATAAGTCAGTGCATCCCTCCTGGGCTTAAGCTAGTTGGAGATTAGTTTCTACCCTGTGTATCAAACCATCTAATACAGAAGACTATCTCTTGGATACCAAACTTCCTGAAGGAATGTTCATCCACAAAGAAAAACTGTTGGTAATCGTATCAATGATAATAAAGACTTTCAATGGAATACATCACAAGGTGCCTGTTATTGGAATTTAAATATTTCAGTCTTCCTGTTTGCATTAGGATACTGGGGGATCAGTGTATTTTAGGTCAGTTTATTAACTTTCGTGGTAACTTCAAAATCCATCTTTCAAGGATTGTATGACTTTGAAATAAGAAAGAAATAAGAATCTCTCCAAATGTGACATTAAATTCATATTTATTCACTGTCCTTAAAATGTATATACTAGTTCATTTGTTATTCCTTACGCAACTCAGTGGCCTCAAAACTCTCAGGACGGGCAAGCCGGCTGTGCTGAAACAGTTTTATGAGAAACTCGGGTTGGCTTCTCATCTCTGCTTTCTTTTTTATTTTGTAAAATTCTTTCATTATTTATTTACAGAAAGTTCTACCAATGAAGGGACACTAATGGATTTTTCATGTTATATTTATTTAGATTGACTAAAAGGTGGGTGGGGAGAGGAAGGTGTGTACTCAGGAGATTTAGGGGCTAGTCTGACCCAAGAAAACCCAGCCAGTAAATACAGCAACTGTTCTAATTTCTCAGGACCGTTTTGGTTCACATTGATTGTGACATTTGTCCAAAGGGTCAAAACAACCAAGGGGAAGAAACATTCTTCCCAAACACTCAATTTCATATATTTCAAAGACGTCTGCTTCCATTCGAATACCAAAATCTGACAGAGTGGAGTACAGAAGTAGAATATTATTGGCGAGGACTGGGGCTGGCTACATGTGCTTTTAAAGCTAAATTGTCCAGCTGGTTCATTATTAAGAGACCTGATTCTGTCTCATTCTTACGAAAATTCTTCATTTGTGTTTTAGAGGAGCACAATATTATAGTGGTTAAGCATGTGCTCTCAGGTGTCAGCTACCTGAGATTTTTCATCTTGGCCCTATTAGTAAAAATACCTAGGTGGTCCTAATCTTGGGTTTTTTTTCATCTTTGAAATGGCAATAATAACAATTATAATGCATATTGTTTTGTAAGGATTAAATGAGATAAAATACGAAATGCTTGGTGTGGGTAGTTTTCAGTAAATCCTGTTAATGTGTTATTACCATGGGGGTTGGAAGACAGGCAGGCTGTGGGGTCAACTAGACAGGAGTTTGAATCTTGCCTTTGTCCCCTGCCCAGTTTCAGTTTATTCTATTGTTAAATGAAGACACTAAAACCTATTTCATGGGGTTGTAATGATGATGTGCCTGACTTGGTGTTTGGCACATTATAAATGATAGCTATTATTATTGTTCTTACTCTGTGTTGTATAAGTGAGCTTCACATAGGCTTAGAGAATGTCATTGAGAAGTGGTGCCCTGGATTTAAAGACCTATGAGAATCATACTTGAGTATTGTATTCAGGTATCTTGGCAGCTGTCTGCCCCTAGACTGCAGGGCACAGTTACTTGGCAGTTTAGTACTGACCAGTGACTGTCTAATGTTGAGGGACTTTCAGTGTAATCACATCTAGGCGTATTTTGTTGAGCTTCCAGCCTGGCAATGCATCTGGCTCCCTGATAAATTCTATAGGCATATTTTACCTGCTTTCTGTATCAGTGACTCAGTTATTGAACTAATTACCTTAACAACCCCAATGAGAACAAAGCCTCCAAATACCCTCATTTTCTACTTATTCTTGACTGATAAGTGAAGTCATTCATAAGTTAGAAGGTAGAGTAAATGCAGTACATCTCCCTTCCTCACTCCATAGTAAGGTTTAATTCTAATAAAAACTGGGGATAATTATGCCATTATTAAAATGATAGATGTGGATTTAAAAATAATCTTGCTGCTTTAGTTTGCCTTTAGTTATTTCAACTATTTAAATGCCACCCAATCTTTTAAAAATAATATATTTGGTTTGTATGGGTCTTTTCAGGCTTTATTTATTGAAATAAAAATAAGGCAACAATCAATTAGAATAAAACAGCCAATCAGATTATGTAATCACCTAATGCAGTGGTTCTCAACTGAGGGCATTTTTACCGCCCCCCCCCCCCCCCCCGGCACATGTGGCAACATCAGGGGACAGTTTTACTTGGTGTGTGTTTGCGTGTGTGTACATACTACTGGCATCTAGGGGTCGAAGATGCTGCTGAGCACCCTGCAGTGCACAGGATAGCCACCCAGAATGATGAATTTTCTTGTCCAAAATATCAGTAGTGTCAAGATTGAGAAAACTTGGCATAATGTTGCAGCTGTTACAGTTCTTCACTTTCTTTGGGTCCATATGAGAATTCATTTGAGAATCTCATGGAAGCTTCTCCGCCCTGTTCAGAAAATTCATATGCCCACATATTTTTATATATTACCTGAGTGGAGGGTTTCCAGATCCTGACTTTTAAATGTCTTCTATAGACTCTAAGTTGAGATTCTCTGCTTTTAGACATAGTAATTTTCACCACAATCACAAATTTATTATTAAAGTCCAAAGAAGACTGTATTGTAGGCAGTATAAGAGAGTAAGATGATTTTTTTTCCTAATCCAAAGTCCCCATTTGAACTGGGGTTTGGTTTTGGGATTCAGTCTAACTCAAGCTTGTTTAATTAAGTTTTTCCTCTCTAGAATAGGTTTGGGATATTTTCCCTAAACAATGCTGGCATTATAAATAGCAAGCTTTTGTACAAAAGCATTAGCAATAGAGCAGAATAACTATGCTCACCAATTTCTCCCCTTATCATTGCATTTTAACAAATGTAATATAAACATAATAACAGATATAATTTATCAACTCCCTATTATAAGCCAGTCACTACTGGCTATTTAATGTGTTATTTCTAATCATCACAACATCCTTACAAGATATGCATTTATTGGGACTACTTAAGAAATGAATAAACTGAGTTTCAAAGAGGTTAAATGAATCGGTAAAGGTCCCATAATCCTATGCTTTTGGATTCAAGTTCTCCCTCTCTCTGCACAGATTTGTCAGAGCTTTTGTAGACAGAGTCTTGGTTCTTTAAGATTCATTTTAGTAGAGTCACACTCACACACTA
Organism: Desmodus rotundus; assembly: GCF_022682495.2. Classification (NCBI taxonomy): domain Eukaryota; kingdom Metazoa; phylum Chordata; class Mammalia; order Chiroptera; family Phyllostomidae; genus Desmodus; species Desmodus rotundus. The sequence continues at coordinate 47,444,883 of NC_071387.1, read as the reverse complement.
ATAATAAATACTGATTTGCTGACTGAAAGGTAAGCGATAATATATATAGTAAAACTTATATATGATAAAGTTTTGGGAGAATGATGAATATCTACAGACAAATTATTGGTTTCAAATGGAAGTGGAACAGAAGTTATTAACAAAGCGGTTTTTCAATAAGAGGTGTTTGTCATGTAGGATGGATTACTTGGTTTTTCCACAAATGTCTGATAAAGGTGAAGTAGAGGATACACTCATGAAAGTGGAAGAACTGATTTAAAAAGAACGGCCCAGACTCTGATTCTTCCTCTGGTGAGTTTGGGGAGGGAGCTGATTCACGTGGGCACTCCCAGGTCACTAGTGCTGTCTTCTAGGGCTCGGTCCTTGTGGTGGAAGGCTGGAAACCAGTGTCATCAAGGAGCATTGGAATAAGTCCACAGCCATGAGGGGAAGCATATTAGTTTGCCACTTGGGATTCCTTTTTAAAGAATAAGATAAGTAGGGCATCATTCTGGAACCTAGTTTTTAACAGACATCTTTTTCTTGTAGTGTAACAAAATGCATCATATATTGATAGAACTTAATTCAAGTACAACCTAACAACTGAATTCAAATAAACTATGTTTTTCTTCCCTTTGTATAGAGAAAGTTATTTTCCTAGCACTTCATTTTTAAAAAGCCATGTTAAAAATCTGTTAAATATTTGGAGTGGAGACTTCTCCAAGATCCAGCAAAAATATAACCTCCATGTGAAACTTTCCCTGACCTACTTTCTCTTTGCTGTGTTCCTGTGGTACTTCATATACATGCCAATTACTGCACCCTCATGCTGTATGACAATTATTTCTCTTTCTCTCCTCTCCAGTCTATGGAATGAGCACCTTTATATACCCAAGTCCTAGTCCAGTGCTTGGCACAAAATATGTGATCTTTACATATATTTTTAGTAAGAAAATGGATGAGTAATAGACAACTAATTGTCCAGTTATATAGAGAGAGGTAGTCAAACTTCCGAATATTCAAAAGTAATTAAAAAATAAAACACCCCCAGGGCCCTCTCAGTTAGACCTTGATGGCTGGCCCAAACCAGTTATCTCCCTCCTCCTATTGTTTCCACTCCTCCTCTAAGAGCTTATCACAAGACATCAGAGAACCCTGCTTACCATTTTTCCAATCATCATTACGTAAGGCCCCAAGTACTTGTTCACACCGAAGATGTCCAATAGACGGATGTACCAATAAATGATGTTCACACAATAGATGACCCTCCCATCACTCCTGAAGGGCTGGTCTTGGAGACGAAGGATCATCCCAACAGAGAACAGAAGGATGGCTATGAGGTCTGTGACATTCCAGTACTCCTGCAGCCACACCTTCACTTTCTGCAGTAACTTCCCTGGCTCTGACATCAGAATCTAAAAGGCAGGAAAGAGATGGGGGTTAGGATTTCTGTCCATATTCTTAGCCAAGTTGGAAAGTGCTTGGTCTGTTAGTGACATGTTTGGCTTGTTTTGTCTGTCTGTGTCTACCTGAATACTTGCATGCTATAAGTGTACAACTAGCAAAACTCGGGCCATCCGGATTCAAATATTCCACAGGCAGATATAAGCAATAAGTTTGATCTTTCAGGTTGCCTTACAGTTCTAAGACACAAATAAGGGCTTTCCTATAAAATTATTGACTCCTAATATCCTGGAAATCTCTGCAGTCCTCCTCCATCTTGGTAAGCAGCATCACAGATTGAGTTACCCAGACCACTAACTTGGGAGGACTCCTTTATTCTTCTCTTTCACACCCAGATCCTCTGCAGTGACATGTCCTATCTCCTCTATTTCTAAATACAACCCAATCCAACCACTTCTCACCACGTCCACTCCTGACACTCTGTTCTAAGCCCCACGTTCACTGCTGCCAGTCTGTTCTAAGCCCCATCACATCTCCCAGGTGATGGCAACCGACTCCTCACTGGTACCCCTGCTGCCATTGTTGCTGCCCTGACCCCATCCATCTCAGGGCAGTGCACAGAGCCCTTAAAACTTAAGCCACGCTCCGGGGGGTGAGTACACAGTTGTGTGTGTAGGTAAAAACTCAAGCTGTGTATACCCGTATGAGTTGTTTATTCCCTTACAAGTAAATTATAACTTAATTTTAAAAAGAGAATGACTTGAGAGATACATGGACAAGAACAATAAAAACCAAAACAAGTTACGGTAATTGAATGCGTCAATCTTCTGATAGCTTTCATGACAAATAGAGAAAGATCCAAACTCCTTATCGTAGCTTCATTTGATGTCTCACCGTACTCTCTCCATTCCCCCGCCCCTGAAGCCACGGTGGTCTGTCTGCTCGTAAGCATGACAAGTCCATCCTGTGCTCAGGACATATGTACTTGTTCCTTCTGTTGGGCATTTTTTTCCTCCCAGGGTTTTACATGTTTGGCTTCTTCTCATACTCAGGGTCTCCACGTACATTTCTCCTTCTTAGGAAGACCTTACTTGGGTACCCCACGTGCAGCAGCCTCTACAGCCCAGGTCACTCTCAAATATGTTTCCCTGTTTCATTTTTGGAAGATTTTTATCTCTATATGAAATTAACTTCTGTACGCTTGCATAGTGTGTGTGTGTGTCTGTCTATCTATATATCTATCTCTGTATCTACCGATCATCTCCCTCCGCTAGACTATAAACTAGGAGGGCAGACCCTGTTCCCCAGAGCCTGTCACATAATACTCAATAAATATTTGTTGACTGACTGATTGTTGTATAGACATCTCACGGCAATTCTGCGGTCCCTTAACTGCTGGGCGGGGCTCTGACTTACCTTACTCTATCGGTGCCCCTTTGCTAACACACGCTGTGTGAAATCCACAGCTGCACAGCGGGAGTTGCCCCCCACCTGGGACCACAGCCTCCCACAGGACATGAGGAGCCAGGGAAGCCGGCCCGCTGAGGCTATGAAGCAGGGCTACTTGCACAAATCATTTTCATTTATCCCTCTCTTCGAGCTATGACCCACACCTTTCCCAACTCAGGACCTCTCAAAGGAAAGAGGAAAGACTGGGGACAGTTCTAATCTGCAGCTATGTATTTGCATTGGCATATCACCCTTTAGGCTTACTTTGGCCTGAAACAATAAGGAAGAGAGGTCTTAGTAAGTCAGGACTAGGGCTTGGCAGGCTAAGCAAGATCTCAGGAGATGCCTGGTAGCCTCTTTCCTAAGCCAGGGCTCTTTAGCCCTTAGCATGCATTAGACTCATCTAGAGGGCCAGTAAACCACAGAGGGCTGGGCCCCACCCCCGGAGTTTCTGCTTCAGCTTGCCCGGCGCAGGCTTGAGGATTTACATTTCTAGCGAATTCCCAGGTCACGCTGGTGACCACAGAGAACCACTGCCCCATCCGTCAGGGATCCTGCAGCAGCTGGGGCCCTGATGGCTTCTCCCCCTGCCAGCTGCACCCCAGCTGGGCAGAAATCCGTGTGTGCACGTGGGTGGTGGGGGGCGTGGCAAGGACTGAGCCCCTTAGAGGTTCTCTAACCTCTTGCTCACGCTTTCCTAAAACTGTTAAACACGGAGGTTTCAAGTATCATTTTTTCGACAGTGAAAATATCCTTGTGAAATCTCAACATACAGAAAGAGTTAAACGCTAATGGGCTGGAGGTGAAGCACCCTCCGCCCCTTTCACTTCACCAGCTCGAGCACCTCTTAGGGCCCTGGGGCTCAGACGAGGGCCCTGGTGTGGAACCCAGTGTGGGAGTGAAAAGAACGACCCAGAGAGGGACCAGTCAGGTTTAAGACCTAGTTCCCCTTTCTGGCTGTGGGATACAGAAAATGGGCTCACCCCCTGAGTCTCACTTCCCGTATCAGCAAGGCCGGGAGGTCCTCATGGCCACAGCATTTACCTCCCAGAGTGGTGGGGAGGAGGGCCCCAGTGAGAGAACGTCTACCGGTACACGCCGTAAACTGCTCCGTGTCATTAAGGGATTACGGCGGCTTGTTTGGGTGACTACGCGCAGAAGTATGTGGTTCTGGGAATGGGAGGGCAGCATATGAAACCACAACATCCCTCCTCAGAAGCCTACAAACTTTTCCATGTTTCCAGGCTCTTGCAACTGGGATCTTGGGGGCCTGTGTGGTGACTATGAGGAGGCACGAAGGTGAGACCCATGGGGTCTCCACTCCCTTGGCAGTCCAGCATTCCTTTAATGGGTTCTGGGCCCTAGGGTGGGGTTCAGGGAGCTGCTTCACCAGGCTGAAGAGGAAAAGGTCAGATGCTAAAGTGGCCAGTGCCTCCCTCCTCACAGCTTCCTCAGAAGCAAGGACTCTTTCCCCTGACTCCCTGCTGACCCCAGCCTCTAAGCCCTCTCTGCTATTACATGCTACCTCAGGAGAAATGGATATCCAGGCCTTGAGGTTCCTGGCAGCCCGCCTGCTTGGCAGCCTCTTCCAGAACAGTCTGTGGAGTACAGACTGCTCCCTGTCTTCTTCCAGTCTAGTCCCTGGAGAGATTCCAATCTCCCTGCTCAAGTCTTTCCTTTTTCTGCTTATCGTGGGGACAAAATATGCATCTGGGCATTAAATCACCAGAGAGCGAGCTGACACTTCACAGCAACAGAGTTCTTAGCAGGAGCAGGCCTCAGTTCTCAGAGAGGTGCACAAAGACCAAAGCAAACTTATGATTAATTTCAGTTTACACATGGGAAACCTACAAACTGGTCGGGAAGTAGAAGGCACTGTCAACTGGTTAGAACAAGGCAAGAAGGCAAGGCCTCTTTTTTGTTTTTGAATAAGTCTAGTCCCTTATAAAATGGGAGCAGGGTACCAATACCCAAATTCTCAGGATGGGGGTATGTTGTTTAGAATTTAAATATCCCCGAAGCAGTTTAAAAGTTCAAGAGAAAAAGCTAGAAATATATAGACAGAGTGTGACAAAAGTAGGTTTACAATTGTTTGCATAGAAAATAATATAATACTAATAAATAATAATACAAGAATAAAGTCTGTGTTTTGCATACATACAAAGGCATCTAAGAGTTACTGCATCTTTCTAAAGGAGAACATTCTAGAGCTAAAACCTAAGATAGTAAGGGCTTTTTAACCTGTCTTAGTGTGAAGACAAGGGTGAATTCATGGATTTGTAGGAATCTTTTTTTCTCACTGTAGTAGAGAGAGTAGGGTTGTTAGGAGCTCTAGAGGATGCAGTAGACTCGATGGGGAGCAATTCTTCCGGAAACGGCCTCAGCTGCAGACTGCAGTTTCAGGGGGAAATGCAGAGGAATCATCATATCGCACAAACCGGCCTTCCCTACAGGCTCTGGAATGGGAGTCTGTGGAGTGCATTCAGCAGGGTGGCAGAGCCCTCTGGCGGACGGTTGCTTGACTACATTCACTTTAATGGCTCTTAACTCTGGTAGCCTCTGAGGCTAGCTATGACTTCAAGTATCATGTGGGGGTGGTGTTATGATGGCTTTTACTCAATGGGGGTGAGGGAGAAGAGAGCGAGCCACACCCTCAACCTGAAGGATAAGTAATATGATCAGTTCATCCCAGTGATGCCCAGGGCTAGTGGAAAGGCTGGTGCCTAGCCAGTGCATAATAAATATGGAGCAGAGGGTGAATGAAAGCATAGCTCTTCTTAGAGCTGCTGAAGTGCATTGGAGAATCATAGGTATTGGTGGACCCTGTCCAAAGAGACCCAGAGTGAGGGGTTTGCAATGGGACTTAAAAGTGGAAAAACTTAAAGATGAAAAAAAAGTGGAAAATGTAAAGTCATGTTTCTAGGGATGAGTTAAAAAGTTGTAAACAGTGTTTTATAAACAACTTGAAGGTTTCTTGGGGCAAGAGCTCTGTTAGCAGAAAATGTACTAAATCCTAAGCACTCATGGAGCGATGACCCTGTAAGCACACTGCGAAGCCACCCCAGGTTTGTCAGTAGCTCTCAAGGCCAAGGCCATATTTCTGTGGTAGCCTTAGGGAAGGTTTTCACTAATGTTTGGATCAAAGTGGATCTCGAGTGCCCCGCTCTCCCCTCCATAAACAAGTTAACTAGCCACTGCCTTTCTCTTCAGTTCTCTTTTATGAAAGTGGTTACCTCTCTCATCTTTTCTATCCCCAGGGTGAAAATGTAGGAAATGACGATCCATTCCTGGGTGGAAGGCCAGCGCTCCATCTTCACTAACACGATATAGTTGAAGAGCATCAGGTATCCGATGTACGCCAGCTGTAAGGAAACACAACACAGTGCTCTGGCTGCAAAGGCCCGGGAGCCCTGCCCTTGGGTGAGGCCTCTGGGCGGCGGGCTCACACAAGGCCAGCAAGCAGAAATAGGAACTCATGACGAAATGAACTCCAAAGCTCTAAACTAGCAAAAGGATACACACAGACTGTAATGTTTGAAATAATTTGATATCCAATCTCCCTTTTGACCAGTATACTTGTGCGAAGGCCCCAGTACTTTGCTTGCACCCAGGTGTCACGATGCATCATTTTGTTTTGCAACTATCCAGTCTCTGTGTCTTCCTGGCTAACGAGGGAACCTCTTCTCACAGGGGCTGCTCTTGCTCACGCAGGAGCCTCAGGTTCTTGAACTAGGGCAGCACAGAGGACTGTTGCCTGAAGGATGCCAGGTGGGTTAAATGTCAGTAAGAAAGAAAAGAAGACACTTGCTATACTTGTAAATTGGTCAAACCAACATAAAAGCAGCCCAGACTTTATCTGGAAGCCCCATTTTAATTCTCTTCTGAGTTAATGTCTGTTTTCTCTCCTGCCTTAATATGGTTGGCCTGACAGTGCCAGGCCGGGCTTCACCCATTTCCCATTGCGCCACCTTGCTGTCTTATTCAACTTGGCCTATTCCTTCTTGGTTTCTGCTTCTTTGAAACAAAACCAGAGAAAACCGAGCAATGTATAGGAAGAAATGGCTGACCGTGTGGCCGTTGTGTGTGGCTGGCTATAGCTTGGAGTGGGGTTTAATCTTCACGAAACTCCAGCCCCAGAGGTTGAACCCCATTGGGACTGGATGAATCTCTCCCTGGGCATCTCTGGAAAATGCAGGATTCAGGTTTGGTGACTGTCACTGGAGGATTCAGTTATGTCTAAGATGAGTGGAGTGTAGGAGGGCTGGTGAGGTTCTTGCATAAGGGGTGGAGGAGCCTCTAGAGGAAAACCTCACCTAGGGAAAATGGCATATAATTTAAACCTTATCGAGGCAATGCTTCAAGTTGAGTAAGGCACTAGCTGGCTTTAGGGGCCTCAGGCACTGTGAGTACGAGCTAAATGAGTTTATTCAAATCTTCTGTGCTCTTTGGAGCCTGCATAGCAAATAGGACACAATGCGGGCAAAGGATTGAGGCCTGGAGGGTTCTGGAGACACACTGTGACTCTGGAGCCCCGGGGGCAGCTTAGAAGGTGGAGCTGGATGCCCTGTGGCTGGGAGATACAAAGGGAAACTCGCAACCTACAGAGCTAGAGAAATGCTGCTTTCTCTACTAATGGGATCGCCCGCTCTTTCTTTCTCTTTCTCCTCCCTCCCTCCCTTTCTTGCTTCCCACCTTCTTCTGTAAATGCATAGATTCTTAATATGAGTCAAAGTTATTTTCTGAGACCTTAATATGTTGACACATTTACAGACACAGCCATATAATTTCTCATCTCTTGAAGGGTGAACATTTAAGTCGGAGTTCCTGAGATCACAGACAGAAGCAGGAGAGCAGTTGTGTAGATGCTGGAGGGCGGAAGGGCTGGTTGTCCACCTGAGAGGTTTGCTCTGGTACACCCACTCCCTCAGGGACTGTCATTTTAATCCCGGCCTCAGTTCCTACCCCTCCCCTTCAGGGTCATTAGCACATCATGAAAACCTCACATGAAGAGTGTACTGTACCTGAAATCATATAAGATGCTGTTTAAAAGGGAATTTGGTTCTTATGGTTCCTGTTTACCATTATATACTGGCATTCACCCTATAGTCCCTGAGCATATGGTAGTTTACAAAACACAAAGAAAGGACTTCAGTGGTTAAACTCTAAAATATACTCTCAGCCTCCTTCTGACCGAAAGTCCTTCTCCCTTTCTGGTTGCTGCCTTGTCTGTGTTGGATCCTAGCCTATCGCTTCTAGGTGAAAGGAATTTTGTCAACTGCCCTGGTTTTTATCATTTCACCCAATTCATTGTAAAACATTCCAAAGCATTATCCTCTCCTGTCACAGGTAGGCCCAGTGACACACACACACACACACACACACACACACACACACACACACACACACACCCTTTCAGAACCTCTGAATTTTAGCCCAGGCCTATGATCAGAGATGTTGCGGGTTCAGTTCCAGACTGCTGTGAGAAAGTGAGAATCACAATAAAGCGAGTCCTAATCTTTTTGCTGGGGGAGGGGTCTTACCTCCAGTTTGTAAAAGACACAGCATCCGTGAAGCACGATAAAGCTAAGTGTAAGAAAAGAGGTGTGCCTGTAACTCCTCCGACCTGCCTCTGTCCTTTGAATACAGGTCTGGTGGATGTGGCAGAAGGAGGAGGGTCTGGTGACAGGAACTTGGATTTAACTCCTATCTCAAGTACTCGCTGGCTGAATCATTTTGTGTGTTTCACTGCACCTGCTTGGACCTCCGTTCTGTGAAAGGGAGGTGGTTGCTGCTGACCTTACAGAGCTTCGGGAAGGATCGCGGTGTTGGTGAGGGGATGTGTATTTATCTCCCGGCACTGGAGAAGTCCAATGCATGGTGGCTAACAATACTATTTGTCTTTTTTTGTCTAGAAACTTTTATTCCTCTGTCTTCTCTTACCTCAGTCTGTGCTTCCTCTTGATCCCCTCTTAACTATTCCTACCTCTCTTTTTTTCTTGTAAAAACTGTCCTCATTATTGTTTTTGCTTCTTCCATGATCATTGATTAACTCCTGCCTGTTCTTTAAATCATACTCACCCTACAATGCTTTTCTGCCCATAATTGAGCCATAATATGATATGATATAATTAATATAACATAATGTAATATAATATAATATAATAAACATTTTGGGACAACTCTCAAAATATGGATGTCCACAGACAGGGCTTTCAACACGTTTAGAAGGCCCAGCAGAGGAGCGGCTGCTGTGCTGGGAACAGCCTGTCTCAGAACTTGCGGCGTTCATGGGGCTGGGCTGTCCATGACCGCAGTGTGATGTGCTTCCGTGGTGTGTGTGTGTGTTCACACACACATACTCTGTGAGCTTTAACAAGCTGGATGTAGAATGTCAAAGCTTTGAAAAGAAATATAACTTTGTGATTCTTATTTAAGCCAGTGGGAACCCTGTAAGAATTTGTACTTTATATGCTTATATATTCCTTTTATACATTTTTCATTAACCAAGATGCATGACTCCTAAACTATGAAATGCGAGCACCAAAGCCTATAGTTGCTTGTGGATCCCTGGTGGGGCTGTGACATTGTTACCTCCTTTTCCTATCGCCCCTAGAGAGAGGAGGGCGGCACAGGGTGGTAGCCTCGGAAGGAGTCTGTCCCTGCTGACCAAGCACACACCCTACCCTCTGACCTGGTGCCACTTTACACCTTGAACTTGCATCCTGTCCAGCTGGGTACTTGAAACCAGCCCTCATCACAAACATGGCCTGGGAGCCAATTGTATCCCTGTCTCCTTTCCTCTTGTGACAGAAGAGGACCCAACCGGCTCCTCTGGAAACTTGCTATGACATAGAAGTGAGGTTACGTGCAAGTGAGGTGTGTCCTACTTTCAGAACCTTGAGAGTGTAGAAGGGGATACTTTTGGAAATAAGAGTGGGAAACACTCTTCCAGAGAAGAATACAGCCAAAGCAAATGACAGCTTTGGTCTACAGCTGAAATTCATGGTGCTTCATCTCTGGAGGGTTGAAAGGTTGGCACTCTCCAGCTCTATTTGCTTCCTTGAGGTTGGGTTTTGTCCATACATAAATATGGATTTCTGAAAACCTTGTTAGTACCGTCAAACAGGACTGGAGCATCCAGTCTGATGGGTTTTCTGAGGCTAATCCAGTCTGCCATGCAGAAGGGAGCAGATACATGCTCCCCACTTCTAGAGAGGCAGCCTCACCACCTGCCGCCTACAACACAAGGAGAGCAGCGTGTCCCACGCTTCCGGGGCCATAACATTCACCTGGGAAACTTGTTAAGCAGACAGCTTCACAGGCTCCTCTCCCTTGATTTAGTGGATCAGTGATGGGGCCAGGAATCTGCTTTTCTCTTATCATTATGGAAGTAAGTGGGAAACTCTGGGCTAGAAACTCAGCCCTCTGGCTGGGGTGCGGGGTGGGGGGGTGAGTTCTGGCTGCCCACTACAACTGCCTGTGAGCTCGGAAATATCCTGATGCCCAGGCTGTGCCCCATACCAATGACATCAGAATTTTGTCAATGTGTAGCCAGGGCTGAGCACCATGGCTAGGGCATTTGTGATTGAAAATTTTCTTGGCTAACAACTTGCCTCAGCTGAAAAAATGGGGACTAGCGTAATCAAGGAAGTAAACTGGACACTGAACATAGATCAAGAAAAACAGAGAAACGTCTTGGGAGGTTGAGAGAAATGAGTACTTCTCATAAAGGAGATCGATAAATTTTCTCCTGGCTTGTTTCATGTTCTCAATCAGGCGTCTGCACATGTCCTTTGTAAAGGGGCGGATGACTCGTTTGTAAGGCTTTGTTGGCCAGTTGGGCTGCAATGCACGTAATGCACTCAACAGTCATGGCACAGAAGCAGTCAGGGTTAGGTAAGTGAGTGAATCTGGCTGTGTTTTACTAAAACTTTTATATAGTGGACACTTCCTATAATTTTTATGCGTCACCAAGTATTCTTCCTTTGGTTTTATTTCAATTCTTTAAAGATGTAAGTCCATTCTTCGCTCCCAGGCCATAGTGACAAGCAGCGGCTGAAGTGGGCCTGTGGGTCCTCGTTTGCCAAGCCCTGTTCTAGGTGAGACACTTGGGGCAGCCCTAGTATAAGAGGAAGTGCAGACTGGAGTGTAAAATGCAGTAAAAATATTGTGTTGATTAAACTGTTAGATCAGGGAAAGTGTATATAAACACCTAGAACAGTGCCTCATAGCAAGTATTCAATAAATGATATTTTATTATTGTTGAGTAGACAGATGAATGAAACACTAACTATTGCTCTTCAATGGAACTAGCTAGGAACGATGAGTTACATTTATGTTGTGCTTTCAGGCGCTATTCTTAGTGCTTTACACATTTTAACACATTGAATCTTTACTAAACCTTATAAAATAGTTACTGTTATTGTCCCCATCTTAAGAAAACCGGGGACAGAGTGCCAAAGTAACTTGCTTGAAGTTACAAGTTACTTTACGAAGAGACATAGATAGGATTTCCACTCAGGCTGTGTGACTCCAGAGTCCATGCTTGTCACTACTAAGTTGTTTACTGCATGGTAAAAATAACATATAGCTGTATATGACAAAGGAATAGAAATAATTTTTGCATGCCTTCATTATTCTTCTTTGAGGCAGAATTTTTTTTTTATTGTTCACACTATTACAGATGCCCCCCATTGTCCCACCTCTGCTCGGCTCCACTCAGCCTCTGCTCCCCAACCTGGTCTTCACTACATTGTGGTCTGTGTGCATGGACTATTCCTATATGCAGACATGTTCTTTGGCTAATCTCTTCCAGTCCTCCTCACCACCCCTCCCATCTGAGATCTGTCAGCACATTCCATGTAGCCATGTCTCTGGTTTTATGTTGTTCATTCATTAGATTCCACATATGAGTGAAATCAGATGGTTATTTGTGGTATTTGTCTTTCTCGGACTGACTTACTTCATTAGCATAATAATCTGCAGGTCCATTCATGCCATTGCAAAGGGGAACAGTCCCTTCTCTTTAACAGCTGCATAGTATTCCATGGTGTAAATGTACCACATCTGTTTTATCCACTCGTCTACTGGTAGACATTTGGGCTATTTCTAGATCTTGGCTATTGTAAATAATGCTGCTATGATCATAGAGGTTCATATATTCTTTCTGCTTGGTGTTTCAGGGTTATTAGGATAGACTCCCAGAAATGAGGGAGAATTTTTTTTAACATTAATAAATTTAAATTTTACTTCACTAAGAAAGTTCTAATCTTTTTGTTTTTATAATATCTCATCCTCTCTCAAGACCATACTTCACAGCAGTGGGTTTCAAGCGGTGGCAACTTTACCCCACAAGGGGGCCTCTGGCAACGTCTGGAGACACGTCGGTTGTCTTAGTTGGGGCACGAAGAGCACTACTGGCATCGGGTGGAGAGGGGTCAGGAATGCCTCTAAATGTGCCGCTACAGTGCACGGGCAGCCCTCCTTAACAAAGACTCACTCTGCCCGGGATGTCCTCAGTGCTGAGAAAGCCTCGTTTAAAGCCAGCGTTCATTCAGTGTTAGATATAGGACCCCACAAAAAGCACCTCCTCTGGGCACTTGGGTCACCGCCTCCTCAGACTCGGGGAATCCTGTTGCTGACTCAGGTGACTGGTGTATAGCTGGTTGTGAGAAAGGCCAGAGGGGTAGATGCACCCTCCTTCATCTGGCGCAGTTCCACTGTGGCTGGAGAGAAGCAGAGACGGCCTGGGCCACAGTTCCCCCGAAACATCAAACATCATTGAAAAGCAGAAGTAGAAACCCAACGGTCGAGCCATTTCTGCCACACCAGGAGGCTATTTCAGGGACCATCTTTCATCTTGTGGACTGGAAATGTTTGCAGGGTGCGCTTACCGAACAGCATTTGCCATGACTGTAGTTTGCTTCGAGTAGTTTCCGCTGTTTTGTTTGCATGCTAACTGTGTCAGGGCAAGAAGGTTGGCGTTGCCAGATTGGGAGCAATAACACACTAACACTACCCCTCTTTAGCAGTGTTCCTGCTAACACTCTGCTCAGCCCGCACCCAGCGCCGTGCCCCCGAACCCAGCACTGGCATCTGAAATAGGCGGCTGCGATCCAGCGCTCATCCATCCAGAGCAGGGAGGTATTTTGTAAAATGACGTCTATTTTCCTGCTTGCTCATCTCACTTCTATTTCTGTTAATTCTCACTTTGACTATTTCCTTTATTTTCTGCGAGGAGGAGAAATGTAGAAGCTATGGAAGCCACCTCACACACCCCACAACTCTTTTTAAGCTACTGGAAAAAGCAAGGTCGCTGTAGAGCTTTTGTTTCTGCCTGTGTGGTCCTTATGTTATGACTGATGGAGGACGCCACCCAGGGGGGTGCATGGGGAATTGACACTGGCTCTTTGAGGCCATCCATTTGGAAGAAAAGGGGAGATACTTACAGTGTAGAACCAGAACTTCACGATGGGTGCATTGTAGAATTCATAGATTTTTCTGCCCAAGGGGATTAACCGGTGCCTGCTCTGAACTTCTTCTTCGTCTTTCTTCCTAGAAGATTCTCCATTGTTTCGTCCCAACATTGCCTACAGTGAAGGAGAATTAATACCATCACAGCAGGGCTCTGGAGATCATGGGGTTCAATGTGTTCATTTACAGAGGAGGAAAACATGTTCACAGAAGCTTAATGCTTTGTCAAAAGCCCCCAGAGATTGTGCCTTCCCTGTTGCATTTTATATAGAATCTGGTTACCTTTTCCTGGGATGTAAGCCCTTAGGGATATTTCTGGACTATCCTCATCTCTTCCACCCTGAGGACCTCTGGAAGACATGCGTGATAGAAGATACACAGAATTCTGAGAGGGAGAAAGAGTGTCGCCTGGGGAGGCCACAGATGTGTCTTTTCTCCCAACCTGACTCTCCCATGAAATAGGAATATCTGGGTTCAAATTACGTCTTCACTCATGCTAGTGACTCTTAAGTCAAAGGTAAATCAGACCACTAATATGTAACTTATTCAAAGGTTACGCGTATTCAAGAGGTTAGTTATTGAAGTGCCTGGAGCTTAGTTCAGTTAGAAACATCTCCCCCACCCTTTGCCCTGAAGATGGCTAAGGTCCTACTCGTGAAGAGTTCCAGGCTCTGGACACCTCAGAAGGAGGATCGAGTCCTGACTTGGACCCTAAGAACCCATGACACCTTGGACAAGTCTTTTAACTTCTCAGAGACTTCGTTTCTTTGTCTGTAGATGAGGGTAATACTAGCACCTGCTAGAAAGTTGGTCTACAATCAACACATCTGGCATTTAATGTGTTCAGTGAGTATTGCAATAGCTAGCCTTTAAAGTGATCCGAGACTCTCAAATACTATTGACCGAAATGATCTAGTTGGTACCTCTCACTAGAAGAAATGTATGCTATTAGGCATTGATTACAGTATAATTTCTTGGCTTTAATTCTTTCAATATCATTCTGAGACAAGGTTAGTTCTACAATGTTGGGGAAATAAAATTTTCATTAAAGGTGAGAATAGGATAAAACCTTTTAACTGCTTAGAGACTGATAAAGATTTGGGACAAGAAAAAGCACTGGGAATACAGGTTTGGAGTTGAGAGATCTAATTATAGAAATAACTTAAGGTTATCTTGAAGTGGAGAACATAGATGACCACCAGTGAGTAGATAATTCTGGTTTCAAACCACCTTACATGAAATAAAAACATTAGTTTCAACTGTTTTTGTCGTTGTCTCAAATATGCACTTCACTCATCTATGTAACCATCATAGGACTTCTGGAGAAGGTAACTTCCATTCCTTTATAGACCCTTTAGCTAGAGAAGTACCTTGAACTGATGAATAGGTAACATTCTGTACTATGGCCTATTTAGGTGTAGATTTTGATCAGTAAGATGAACCAATCTTTGTGATGGATATAGTAAACTAGAGAGCAATAAATTATTGATCACTGACTCCAACAAACTCTGAGGTTATATATTTGTCCCTCTGTAATTTATAATTTAGTAACATAAACATAATAATCCTCCTCCTGTTTGCTTTTTATGTGCTCAACAACACGATGCTATTTGAGGACGCAATGAGATGACAATGAAGGCAGCTTGGAGGGTTTACGCCTCTGGGAAAGTGGCATCTTCAGGTAACCTCTAGGGACAGTGGCTTTCCTGACAGAGTCATAACGATGCCCTGGGTCTGTGGACATTTTGGGACTTTATTAGGCAAATGGAAGACATTTATATGACAATGCAGGTTAAACAACAACAAAAATACAACAACCTGTTTTGCCTCTGCTATTCAGATATATTCCAAAGTGAGTGCATTTTTAAACTGCTTGTCTTTCATGGGTTTAAGTATAGCATTTTCGATATTTTATTAATTCCAGCTTAAGCAGCTTAAGTTGCTGATTTTGTTGATTTCTCTCCCCAGCAGTCAAGCATTTCCTTTGCTTACATTCCTTAAAGCAGAACGTAGCAGGGTCAAATACAGACAAAACTGTGCAATATAAATTTGAAAAATTTTTGCTGCCTGAACACAGATGTTGTTTGAACTAAGCTATTAATTGCTGCTACAATGAAGCAAACCGAGGCTGATATTTTGTGTATAATTTTGGAAGGACCAAGAGAAAATGTCCCATGCCAAGAGAGGAAATATTGGTTTTACACAGAAGCTCAAATATTAATCTTATAAAAAGCTGCGCCCTCCAATCCTGTCCACGGTGAGCCAATATCAGGGCTCGAGCAGTGACAATGTTTGTCATTAGGATCAAGGGAAGCCCCACCTAAGGACAACTGCTGTCCAACCATGACTCTGCCAGCCCACAAGTCCCTTCCTTCCTTCCTTTCTCCCTGCTGTTCCCACCTGTGGGGAAGAAGCCCAGGCAGAAGTGCTATTTTGGTGTCTTCTTCTTGGGTTCTCAGTGAACAACTGCAGAGTCTATTCTCTGGGAAGCAGACTTTGCTCTCAGTCCAGAGATGCATCTCTACCGTGGCCTCTCGAAGGATCAGTCCTTAAAGCTGTGTATACAGAGCGGAGTAGGGAGCTGCCTTCTTTGTTTTCTTTCTTGACACGCAAGCAGAAAGAACACTGCCTTCAGCTTCTGGCTACCTTCCTAAAACCCTTCCTTGAGTCTTCCTAGGAAGTATACCAATGTCAAGGCCACATCATACTTGAAACAGGAGTCCCATGCATCACTTTTGGGTTCTCTCTGCTACGTGGTGGAACAAACCAGCTGGTGGCATACATTTGAGACTAGGAAAAAATTTTAGCATCCCTTAGCTATCAGCTAAAAGCATGGTCATGGGAATCTGTATGCCTGGGTTATAATGCCAGCTTTACAACTAATTAGCTGGTAACCTTGGGCAATTTAACCTCTCTGAGGCTCAGCTTCCTCATCTGTAAAATAGGATAAATAATATTAGCTACCCATGGGACTGTCGGAAGGATTCCACAATTAAGTGAATGTGAAGCATTTAGCACTGTTACAACAATATGAGCAAACGTCATCAAGACTTACCACGTGCTAGACGCCAGTCTACACAGTGCACACGCACACTTTTCATATGGTTTGCATGTGCCCGTGGCTATTATTATTCCCACGTTAGAGGTTTAGAAATGGCGCCTGTGGTTCCACAGTGAGGAGGGGACGGGGCAGGATGCTGCATCCAGACCACACACTCTTTACCCCACTGCTGAAGGAGCCAGTAAAGAGCCCGTAGTACTACTGCAACGTGTCTGCTAATAATCAAAACGTTTTCTCTCCACGAAGGGGTCCGCAGGTCAAAACTGTGGTAAGCTCTTTAGGAAGGCAGTCACCACATCCTAGAGGGAAGTAGAGACTCCACCAATTTTTATAAATTGGAACTGAAAGTAAACGTTGGCTTTACACTCAGTGAGTCAAAAGCTATGAATGATTAATCAATCAAAAGTGTGGCCTGATGCATATGCCCTCTCCTCTATGCAGGCCTGAAATTGTGCCTGAAAACATAGCTTTAGAAAGGGCCTACTGGAAGGAAATATTGTTCATTTGGAGGAAGAACAATTCACAGAGTGGTCCCGCTAGGATCATAACGCAAAGGTATTTTGCCACCTGAGCTAAACCAATTTTTGTTTTCTCCCCTTACAGCTTCCCTGGGCCCTCACAGTCACTGGTCAGAGTGCTGGGGAGGGTGGGGACATCAGTCAGGTCCTATGGAGTTGTTGCTTGATGTCTCCAGAGCTATGAAGCCTTGTTTGTCCCTTTAACAGCATGTGATATTTTTAGATCTTGGATACAATCCAGTGGCAGTCACGCTGCCCAGGCGGGGGTTGCGGGAAGCTGTCCCATGCCCAGCTGCCCCATTCCCCCTGGAGAACAAAGCATCCATGCTCTATAATTATACCAGGAAGAGCTAATAAAAGCCTTCCATACAAACCTCAAAATTCAATTAGCCCTGCATTGTGAGCCTGACCCCGAAGACAGATAGAGGCTTAGCTTCTGATCAGTAGAACAGTTCCAGCTCAGTGAAGCCGGCTGCTCCCCAGTCACGAACTCCCTCTGCTTCTTCATGTGCTGAGGCTGCCACATCCCCTGGTTGTTCAGAAAGCACTGCCTGTTTGGAAAATTTAGGGTGTCTTGCTTTTGAATTTCGTTGGGTTGTCCGGCACCACTGCCCCTGGCCGAAAACTTTCACATAGAATTAGTTCCTGAGGTCATGTTATTTGTGTGCACAGAAGAGGCACCAATCAAAGCACCAGGGGAAGGGCTGACCTCAAGAGTTATTGAATCTTAAATACAGATGGGACAAGGGAGCAATGGATGCTCCCCATGGACAATAACTGAGTGATATTTGCTTACTGTCAGTTCCATATCTTCTTCATCTTTTTCTTTTGTGGGCTTTTCTGGTTCTTCTGGCTCCTTCTCTTGGAGATGGATTTCCTGGGCCTGAGTCATATAGGGCATGTCGTCTTTGTTCTTGAACTCCAAGCTGAGAATTGAAGGAGGAAGTAGAATTCCCAGAATTACCTAAAGTAATAATAATGATAATAATAATAATCACATTTAAAGGGTTAAGATCAGAAGGGTTGCTTAGAATCAGAGGGCCTGGGGGTATGGTGTGTGTGGGGGTGCATGACTGCCGTTTGTGCCCAAGTGGGGATCTGCCTGTTTGAATAACCATACACATTAGTGCCACAGAGTCATTTCTGTTCACCTGGGAGCTGCTCTGCCCCCCCTGCAAGCTTCTTTGCCATAAATATCTTTGCCCAAAGCATTTTCACTGTAAAACTGATTGGCTGTGAGGCAATTTTGCCATAAAAGATAGAATAACTGGTTGACTGTTTCGGTTGACAGTGCTCTCTGACTTTTATGTGACATAAATCTTCGCCCTCATAATATAACGCTCTGTAGTACAGTATGAGTAGATGTGGTGGTCTTAAAACAGTGAATGACGACTATGTCTATTGACTTGATAGAAAATATAGTAATAAAACTTACTGAAAATGTGAAATAAGAGAGTGTAAAGTCAGATTCCATGCTATACTAGGATATGATAACTGATATAGCAGTTTGCAAGTCTTTTGGTGATTTGAAGCCACAGAGTTGAACCCACATTTTGCATAGAACTTTGGAACATCTATCACCAGACATGTGACAATATGCCAAGAGTAAGAACAACAGTTAAGAGAAGCCCAGCTCAAAAGAGGAGACAAGTCAACAAGCAAAGAAACGTGTGAGTACTTAAGTCCAACCCATGAAATAAAATTGGTTATTTGCATAGTATTGACATGAATCTACACACATTTTAATGAATTCAAATATTTTGTATTTTGCAATAGTCTTAATTTTGTTTTGAAAATGAATTTCACTATGTCCTTTTTAATGCCCCCTTTTATTTTTAATTATTTTATATTTTATGAAAAAATCACCTTATGGCCAATTAGTTTTGTGGAGAACATATTTGTGGCAAAGAAGCTCATCACAAAAATACCTGGAATTGTTAGGCAGGGTAGCTCAATCTGACTTTGGAGAAACAAAACATGTTACCCATTACCCATTTAACACTCACTTTGCATGGGGAAATGGAGGAGAAAGAGAAATGCTACCCAAGGCAAAAGTGGGACAGAATTGAGATTCCCATTTAACTGTTAGATAGCACTTGACTTGGTGAAATTAATTCATGTGTATGTCTATTGGCATTTATTTGCTAATATGTCAAGTGGAGTTAATTGTATCATCTGGTTTTCTCTAAAAAATGCTGTTCTAGGTTGACCTTGAGGAAGTCCACAAAAGAAAGCATGTTATTCATTTTAGAGCTTTGTCCTGCCACTTACCACTGTCCAACAAACACACACACACCCACCCCAGCGGGCTCTGCATTCCCCATGACCAGCCCCTGTTCAAATCCCTCAGGTGGGTCCAGCACTGAATTCCTCCCATGTATAAACAACATGCTTAAACATCTATGTGATGACACGAAATGCATGGGTCTTGTTCACAAGGGCAGCCTCATTCTCCGTTTGCCAGGAAACAAATGCATTTCTGAATGATAACACTGACATCTGACTTGTGTTCCTTAAATCTCTCACCCCTTCCCTCAATCCTAAAATGGTTCTGTTGCACAAGGCTCTGGAATAGGAACCAAGGCGAGGGGCAAAGAGGATCCTGAAGGGTAAGTAAAAATGTTCTCAAATAATGAGTCAGGGACAGCCTGTGCTCAAATCCCACAGGGATTTGGAGCAGCTAAAGGAAAAGAAAGAGCAGTGACCCTGAACTCAGGGTGTCTGGCAGCCTGGGAAAGCTCAGGTGGCATGCTGGCAGCCTTCAGGGGACGTGACACCCTGTCCTTGGAGCTGAGAGCCAGGCTTGGCGGTCACTCACAGCACAGCTATGAAACACCCATGAGCAGTTTCATGGAAACCTGTGACTCTGGGCCAAGAGCCCATGAAAGGGTGAGTTGGTGGGGCTGGGGGGTGGGTGCTGGTTTAGTAGGGTGGTCTCAGCTATTGCTCTGGTCTCACGGCCCTTCTGCTTTGGGCTGATCTCAGAGTTACTGGGATCAGGTAGTTCTAGGTAAACAGGAGCCTGGTTTCACTTGTAACAGCCACAAGCTCTAAACAGAGAAACTATTTTAACACATTCTTTTAATCTTCCCTCTCTCATTTTTACTATCTTTCTTTTCCTTTTTTCAGTTTAATGTTTTCTTTGAAAAACATTAAGAAAACACAAAAGAGCAAAGCCACACATCATCCTTCTTATACTTCAACCCTAGAGGTAACACTGTGTATCTTTTTAAAAAATTAATCTAGATAGCTATAACTCAACATGTACATGCTTAAAAAACAAAAATGGACTTAGGTAATAAATTGATATGCAACTTGTTTTTCTTCACTTAAGAATGGAAGATTATTTAGCGCTATCTTTACATGAGTCTATCTCACTGTCATCTGAGTTTTATAAATTTCTCAAGTGTTGCTGAATTAAGAGCCAATGTGTCTTTATGACATGGTGCAAAGCAGGCCAGGGTGTTCGGTCTCCCTTAGCAGTGAAGGTTGCCCAGGTAAGTGACCCTTCGCATAGCATAGCTTGTGTCAGAGCAAATGGTACCCCTCCGATACCTGAGTGTGACTATCACTTTTGGATCTTCTGAAAAATGTTAATGTCTAAGTCCCATCTCTATTGATTTGGCAGAATTTAGGGAAGGTCTTAGCCTCTATATGAAAAATAAAAAACCCAAACTCCACTATACAGAAGATCCTGATGCCCAGTTAGGGTTCAGAGTCACCATCCTAAGATAGAAGAATGCCCAATCCCACTGTACATTTAGCTTGGAAAACTCCAACCAAACGCCTGGCGCTCCCAGTGAGTAGGGCCCTCTGGGTGCACTGACCTTGAGGCCTGAGTTTTTGCGCATGCGCAGCCGGCCCATCCACATGTCCGTGAGCAACATCTGGCTGCATGTGTGTGCAATGAAGTCGCGGTGCTTGGCAGCCACAGCGAGCTGCAGGCACGTGGCATTGCTCCAGTTCTTTAGCTCGTACGTCAGCAGTTTCATGGCCAGCTGCTCGTCCTGCTTGTAGGACTGGTCCAGGAGCTCCACGGCTAGCTGGCCAAAGTCCCTGAAAAAGAAAATGTCAAGAGTCATCTTTTGACCATTTTGGAGACCCACTGGCAAGCCAAAAGAGGTAGGTTCTGAGGGGTCTAGTTGTTTCTTACAGGGTCTAGTCTCTTTATTCATTCATTCATCCAGCCATCATCCTTTAAACATCTCTATGTGCCAGACACCGTGTTTAGAACTAGGGGTGTAAGTCAAATAGGGCATGATCCCTGCACTCAAGGCCCTCAGTTCAAGGTATATGCATGGGGGCCGCAGACCAATAAATTAATGATCACAGTACTGCCTGTCTGTCTTCTTAAATGTGACAGACCTCCATTCAAATCTGAGCCTTGCCAACCACAAGTGTGTGATCTTGCACAAGTTACTTAAATACTAAGTCTCATTTCCTCTAGTTGTCAAATAGCCACAACAAGAGGACCATCCCTTGGGGCAGAGCTCTCGGTACTTCTGCTGTAAGCATTTCTGTTGCACAACAGTTTGGCTATAACGCAACTTCACCATAAAAGATAAAATAACAGGTTGACAGTTTGACAGCTGGGTTTACAAACTTAATTTATTTCAGCTAGTTGTCAGTTTGGCTTCATTTCTCCATGGAGGAAGTTCTCGCACTTACTGCCTTTTGTGTGTTGTGCAAGTCTCAGCCCTCATAACGGTTAACGGTGTGTACAATGGGGAGTACACGTGGTGTTCTTAAAATTGTGAACGGTGACAACTACATATAAAGCCAGGTCGCACGCTATACCAGAAAATGGTAACACATCAGTTGGCAAATCATTTAGTGAGCATTCATCCGGCACCCATCAAAACCGAAAGTTTACCAAGCGATGGCAGATATAAAAGGAAAGTATAATACTATGAATGAAAGACTTCAAAGACAATGTACTTTCATTTTTTGCAATACAGTTAAATTTTGTTTTTAATACTTTATGTTCCATTATGACTTTTTTAGTGTGTCTTTTGTTTATTTTTGTTATTTTATCTTTTACAGCAAAGTTGCTTTACAGCCAGTTAGTTGTGTGGTGAAAATGCCTGCAGCAAAGAGGTTCACACCAAACCTGCTCACAGCGAAAACACCGGACATGGGGGGTGCTTGAAATGCAGAAGTGCGGTCTCCTGTGTCTGTACGTAGCTCCACATCTAGAGCGGTGCGCCATAGACGGGGACTCTTCCCGCCCACCCTCTCTGTGCACCCCTGGGGTGATACTGCCTCACCTTAACGTGTTAGGTAGCTCGGACCCTCCACGCAGTATTTGGGGCCTACCTTCCCTTCTTGTCCCCTGATCACCCCCTTTTCTGGGCTGGCCGACCTGGAGTTGTGGTTCAGCTCCTGGGAGATGTCATCGACCATATCATTCTCAGAAGCCTCATGAGCCATGGCTTTGCAGAGCTTACAGGCCACGAGGGCCTTGGCCATGGCCTCCTCGCCGTGCTGCCAGAAGAACAAGGCCATCTTCTGCCGCTTCATCAGGACGGCCCACACCATCAGCTCATGGAAAGGGAAAGGGAAGTGGTTGATCTCAGGATCATCCAAGTCGATGTCTACCTCTTCTTCACGTTTCTTGGTTGTCTTTCTTCCTCGCCTCAAGGGAACATCATCCTGTAATTTGAGGGAAAAAACCATAGAGGTGGAGTTAGAAATGAATCAATTAAATTCAGCAAACAGTTGTTTTACTATTGGCCTAGCTCTGACGGATACATAAATGAACCACAGGCATAACTCATTTGATTGTGTTTCGCTTTATTGTACTTCATAGATGTTGTACTTTTTACAAATCAAAGGCAAAACCCTTCGCCAGCAAAAGGATTATGACTGCTTTATTGCGGTCATCTGGAACCAAACCCACGAGAGCTCTGAGGTATGCATGCCTGTGTCCTGTCCCAGCTCGAATCCTGAAAGGCCTCACGAGCTCAAGCATGCCTAATTTTAAAACAAGTTAGAAAAGCATAAGCACAGTCTTATGGGACTATATCGTTGTTATACTTTAAAAAGTATTTTTAATGGGCCATATTCTTCTTCTTTTTACTTTTGTCCATTTTTTCCCTCTGCAGGTAGGGTTATTTGTCCCTCATGATGGACAGTACTCTGCTTTTCTCTCAAAGGATAAGGACATCCTACACGTGCATTTGCGTGCGCAGCGATGACCATATTAACAAGAGATGGGGAGAAGGCAATGCATCTTGAGTTTCTGCATACCTCATTCGATGCATTTGGGAAATAGTTCTGGCCTTTGGAGCTGTACCATTTCTAAACACCCATGAATATATTTTGCTTACTGGAATATATATGCTGCCTTGGTTTTCAAGTTCGTATTTCAAATAGGATTTATTTCCTTGTTTGCAATGCTAGTGTAACTTCATGGTAAAATTTTCAAAGTAACTGTGTCCTGTTCTCCCAACACTGGGAAAATTTTTACTTCCTTATTTTAGAATCATGTCCTAAGCCTCACCACTGAAATGAACTTATGTCTATATTTGAAATGTGTAGAAGAATAGAATAATTGAAACTAATAATTTGAGCAAACACTTACCTCCATTCCCAGGAGTTTCAAGGCTTTGGGCTGTTAAAAAAAAATTTCACACACCAAGTTAGATCTTTCTTTACAGATATAAAGAAAGAATTCTACTTTATCTCAAACAGGTAATGAAACAATTCCATTTACCATATAGCATTTATTTATTTCACTAAATAAAATACCACAAAGGGAACTTGTTTATAGAAATTCTTAGAAAATTAGGGATTTAGTGATTTTGGTGAATCACAGAAAATTAGAAAACTTGAAAGGCATAATGTGACTGCTTAGGGGTGGAGCCTGCAGGTTTATCAACCCTATTGTGGACCAAAATTTCTTCCATCTTCCTAAAACCATCTTGCTTGGCATCTCTGTGACATCAAGCACTTGAGTGAGCAATGGAACATTCAATCAAACCATGAGATGTTCCTCTGACCCCTGAAAGACCTCTATTACCTGGAGACTTGGGATGTTATTCAGAAATATATGCTTAGATGCTTCATGCTGGCCATCTCCCTAGGCTGCTGTCCAGGAAAGCAAGGGTGAGTGGGGCCAAAGGCACTGAGTGGCATTGGGAGTGTCATACAGAAGCACCACTGGGCACACTGGGGGTGTGCAAAGTAGGCACAGACCGAGATGGACAGAGAAGCAGCTCAGCCACCTGTAGAAACTTGACTTACATTTAACAAGGGGAGATGCAAAATTACATCTCAAGGGTGAGGGATTCCAATTCTACGTTTTAAGTATTACAAAATGGTTGGGTGCCATCTTGAAAGTTATATGAGTGCAAAATGAGATTACAGCAATTCTAGTTCTTCCAAGTTTTGTTTGACCATTCCAGGAGGAATTGTGTATACCTTGTCTCTCTTGCTTTCTTCTGCTTTTAGCTTTCATAATGACCACCAGTTGGAAATTTGTGGTTTTTAAAAATTTCTACTTTTTCGTGGTTTCATATTTCTTTTCTAGCACCACAAAATGCTTGAGGAAGCAGAAGATAGGCTTTGGTAAAAATAAAAATCATGCCCACCACCAGCTACAGCAGCAGTTCTCAGAATGTGGTCCAGGGACCATGCAAGCCATTCTGGGGGTAGGTTGGTGGTGGTGTCTTTCCTGAGACCCTTCTAGGGGGCTGTGAAGTCAAAGCCATTTTCACAATAACACTAACATGTTAGTTGATATGGATACTATATTAATATTTGCACTGATGGTGCTGAAGCAATGATGGGTGGAATTGCTGAGTGCCTTAGCAACAATGAAGGCCGTGGTACCAGACTTTACTAGTGATCATTAGATTTCACTGTTACACACTCAAAGTTTAAAACAAAACAAAATAGTTTCACTTGAGAATGTGCTTGAAGAGGCCTAAAATATTATGTTTATTAAATCTCTACTCTTGCTCATTAAAAAAATGTCTTTTCACTGTTCTGAGGGGTGAAGTGGGAACTATGCATTAGGCACTTCTGCTACATACTGAACGAGGATGGGTGTCCTGAGGAAAAACACCTTATGGGCTTGTTTGGACTGAATTATGGCCACTCTGTTTCCTGAACGATCATGCAAGGAATGGCTGGTAGACAGCTACGGTTAGTTAGACTTGAATGGCAGACATTTGGAAAATGAACGAAGTAGGACTGTCATTTCAAGGAAAACAACTCACAGTGTTGGTTGCCAAAGACAAAATTCAAATTTTCAAGCAAAGAATAGAATCTTGGAAAACCTGTCCTTCCCCCACCTTATGACCTCGAAAGACTATTCTGATGAGATCAGAGGTGACAATGAATGCAAGCTTTTGAAATTGTATAATAAAAATGTGTCAGCATTTGGAAAATCTGCACATAACTCAACAAACCAATATTTTACAAAGGCCGATCTATGGTGTTAGGAGATTCATACAAATTGAAGTTGGGATTTTAATGTAACAATATGAAAAGTTCACTGACATGGTTTCAGACTTTATGTTGCAACTAATCTTTAAGAAATTGCCTCTTGTTGAATTTTGATGCACCAAAAAAAGAGTATCTACAATTATCTAAAGATTTCTTCTTCCTTTTTTTAAAATTAATGATTTTATTTATTTATTTTTAGAGAGGGGGAAAGGAGGGAGGAAGAGAGGAAGAGAAACATCGATGTGTGAGAGTAACAGCAATCAGTTGCCTCTTGTGCGCCCCCAACTGGGGACCTGGCCTGACGGGGAATCGAACCAGCCACCTTTCTCTTTGTGGGATGATGCCCAACCAACTGAGCCACATTGGTCAGGGCTACTTCTTCATTTTTTGATATATCTATCATATTTAACACATTTTGTGACAGATTTTCTTCCTATATTTCAACCAAAACAACATCTTGCAACAGACTGAGCGCAGAAGTAGATAAGAGAATCTAGCTGTCTTCTATTGAGTCAGACATTACAGAAACTTGCAAAAAGAAAAGTAAAACAATGCTACTCATCACTCATTTTTGTTTTTGAAAACATAGTTGTTTTTCATAAACATGTTATCTATGTTAATATGTAATGAGTGGACTTCCTATGGTCACCTTAAAATGAATTAATAATTATTTTAAAAAGTCTCAACTTTAATTTCCAGCATGATAACTACTGATAGCACTCAACATAGATGGAAGCTTTTGGAGTCCTCAATAATTTTTAAAGGTTTAAATAGATCCTCAGACCCCAAACCTTGAAAACTGTTGAGGTACATAATAAGATTAATTTGAATTTCGTTGCTACTCTGTGATCTTTAAGGCTCACTCTCAGTGCCAGTTTTTGATTTGAATTGGACCTCGGGAGGAAAAGAAAGGGGTGTATTAGCACCAAATACGTTTCTTTTTCTTTCTTTTCTGTCTTTCTTTTTTTTTAAACGGAGGGAAGAAGTGGTGGAGCAGTTGTTTCTCATCTGATCTCCCACTGGGAGAGAAGGAAGCCACCCCCCCCCCCCCAAACTGTCACACTCTAATCCTCCCAGAAGTCAGGAAACAGAATTTGCCTCCAGCCTCACCCTCTTGGGGCCGAAGAGATTGTGATAGAGCGTCCGGAAGCGCTTGCGCGTGTAGTTGCAGCGATAAGCGCCTCCCATCAGGTACTCGATCACCAGGCCGATGTCGATCAGGCTGATTCTGTAGTCTGGGGGCAGGTTCCCCTATCAGGGAAGAACGAAACAAACAGACCCAAAAGACAGCGTGATTTACTAGGGATTCTAGTCCAGGTACTCTGTAACTATTTTAGAGTAAAAAAAAATAATTAAAAAAGAAACATATGAATGTATTATTATACTGGTTAATTAATTCACCTTAAAATAGATCCAACCGAAACCTGGATATTCTCGCTTGGAAAGAAGACATAAGTTAAATAAGAAGATGCAGTAATCGTCGGCAATAACAGAAAATCAAAATATTTATTCAAGTCTTCAGCTGAGGAGAAAAAAACACCAGTGTAGCAGAAAGAAACACAAGTCTAGACAAGGCAAGTGCTATCGCTCCCAGACGCTAGGAATGTAGTTCCCCAGAAGTCCCCAGGCCCCTCGCTGCTCTGCCTTTGACCCAGGCCTGTTACTACCCTCTTGCTGATCATTTGTTTCTTCACACCCACTAAACGAAGACTCCTTCCAGAAGGTGATTGTTACTACCAGGGCTTGTACTAGGTGGAGTATGCATAGAGTTCAGATCTCCTTTAACACCAAACTTCTATTAACAAAAAACATTTGGCACCTTTTTATAAAAGGAGAGCAGGATGGATGTCAGGGTGAAGTCATTTATGAATATCCCTTGTGTTGGAGGAGAAAGCAGGGAGGAATAGCTTTGTATTTTTAATTGTTTTATCTATCTTTGCATTCCCAGTGCCTTTTATAAGTGCCTGGTGTGTATGGTAGGCATGCAAAATGCTCTGTGTGGTCGTTGAAAATGTGAACGAGCAACAGTGCCATTAGCTGATGTGGTGGGATCTAGTCTCAGTTTGGGGTTTTTTTAGTGTTACGTGCTCAGTAAGAGAAGTAACTAGCCACAGTGTGTGAATCACCCCTGCTTGGGAAGAAAGCCTTACTTTACTGCAGAAATTTGACTTGAAATATGTGTCTTGATGTATCTGCATGGGCAGGAATGAATTGATAGCAACTGAAGCAACAGCTTAAGTGGATGAGATCCCAGTGCTGCTCTTTCAACTTCCTTGCTGAGTGTAGACTTAGTTCCCAGTCTGCCTGAAGCAGGGTGCAGCCAAGAGGAGGGCCCCAAGAAGGGATTTGTAATGGGGACCAGAACTCAAGGTGTCCAGGAAATATGAGAAATATATATATAGGATGTCCTCACCCCCACAAGCCTGAGCCAGGGGGGATGGGACACATGGGGCAGGGCCATTCAGAGCTGTTTTGGGTAGCAAGAGCTTTGCAGGTAACCCCTGGCACAGTCATTTAACATATCTATAACCTTTAACTGGTTTCATAGATATGTTAAATAGCTGTGGCCATGCTTTGAGCCAGAAGGATGGGAGCGAATTCCACCCAAGATGGGACTGGGAAGCAACTCCCCCTGGTTACAGGGCCTGCGTGAGAGCTTGGAGATGATTGGCTTCACGCCATGGGGCCACACCTGCCCAGACTTACTATGGCAGCCCAGGAAAGCTGGAAGAATACGGGGATGCTGGCAGGTGTAACTGACTGTAGGAGAAGTCGGAAATGGGGCTGCAGAGGAAGACAGGTGCTGGGATTTAAACCTGGGCGCGGCAGCCATAGGATAGGAGGGCCACGAGGTTCTGAAGTAAAAAGGGAGAACCACAAGGTTCTGAAGCAAGTAGATAGGTAGAGGTCCACGAGGTTCTGAAGCAAGTAAATAGAAAGAGGGCCACGAGGTTTTGGGGGAGAAGGGAGAGGATCAGGCAGCTTTGGTGAAGTGAAGAGAGGACCATGCGGTTCTGAGGGGAAAGGAAGAGGACCACGCAGTTCTGAAGGAGAGTAGAGAGGACCATGTGGTTTTGGAGGAGAGGAAGGAGGACCACATGGTTTTGGAGTGCTTCTTTTTGCCACGCGGCTTAGGCAGCAGGAGAGACTTTGCCAAGAAGAAAAGGGGAGAAAGGACTCTTGCTGGGGGACCATGAGAAGGTGCCACATGGCTTTGGATTAACTGGAGATTGCAGCAGCCACACAGATGATGGTGCCAGGAGCCTGAACCACGGACTTCTACTTCCTTTCCTGAGACATGGTACCCCGGACTGGGCACAAGGAGAGGGAAGGACTGTGCATCTGTGGGTATTCTAAAGGACTTTAGTATCTTATTGAAGACATTAAGTCATTACTCTAAGTCTGTGTAACTTTTAAATAAATAATTTCTTTCCTTTTCACCAGTCTCTGGCATTGAGAGACGTCTTTCCTCTGGCTGTGGGCATTTCAAACCTAGCAGGTGGGCGTGGGGCGGAACCTCCAGAGACAGAAAGGGGGAATCCTTTCTGTAATAACTTAACGTGAACCCCCCCACCCCGCCCCCCGCCCTGGCCTTGCTCTGTAACATGCCGGTAGCAATGTACCTCTCCCTTAACTTGGGCATAAGGTGGGCTTGGGGACCTAATCTGAGCCAGGTGAGCAAAGAGGGACTTCGTGAAGGGCATCCTAGAAAAGATAGAAGCACTTTGAGGCCCAGAACCCCTCCCATCCTTGACCTTGGCCCATTCCATTAGTTGAATTGTCCCTTCACAAAAATTGTCACTTTGTTCCTCCCCATCTCCCCGATTTCGAGATCTCCTTTGTTTGAAGACTATCTCATCAAGCTAACTAAATTGTCAAATTAAGCTATCCTCAGGCTATCAAGAAAGACCAATTGTCTGACTTTTTATGCAAAGCATGGCAAAAATATAAAAAAGGAAACTTAGAGAAGGTTTTATCTGCAGATTGTCACTTTTCAGATATTGCTCTTTCCATAAATATTAAACTGAGGTTAAAAATATTACCCGTGCACTGGTTTTCTCCATTATTTTGGGACAGGTTAACGAGGCTGCAGTTTCTGTATGGTCCGGCTCTGGCTCTACCACACGGCTAAGCAGCCCTGGCATTTCAAAAAGCAGAAGACCCCCAGAGCCGCACACTCCCGAGTCAGCCTGTCTCCCTTGCATTTGGTTCCTACAAGAATGACCCCCAGAGAAGGCCCACCCATCTGTGGCACTTTCCTTGGCTCTGTGTGGAAGGCAGGAACACGTGCTGTGAGTCAACTGCCCTGGGCTTCTGTCTGTCCTGAACAAATCGGCCACTTTCCTTCAATGCCTCAGTTGTTTTTCCTAGTAAACAGGGCTGAACTTCACGGCCTCTATGGTCTGTAATGTACCAGGTTTCCAAAAAGACCCCTTAAGGATTTATTGTGATGTCTATCGAAAGGTAGTCATAGTGAGTCTATGAATTTGTGCCTGTGTTTAATCTTGTGACAATTTTCTAAATTTGAAACATGGGTAATATCAACAGCTATATATTTTCTTTTGAGAAATGTATATTCAGACATTAGTTTGAATTCTAAGAACAAGAACCAATATTGCCTGAAGGCCAATATTGAATGGCAATATTTATATATTTGAGATGTTTGTGAGAGTGGGGGTTGTCAGGAAAGTGGTAATAGTAAAATTCAAAATAAATAAAAATTTAAGAGGGACAAATAAAATATTTTTTGCAAATGACTTTATTCATAAAGGGCTCTTAGGTTTACAGACTACCAGAGAAGGTGAGAACATCTTTTGGGAAACTTCTCATATGAACTTTGATTCTTTCAGAGTGATGTATGACCTGATCTCAATGAGGAGAAAGGATTCAGAGACTATTCTGGGTTCTACCCAACTTTCAGTGAAGGCCTGGGAGGGCGGGGGGGAAAAAAGGGCCTGCATTCTGATTGACCACAAGGCGGCGATGTTCACCTAGCCAAAGCCAAGAGGGTTCCTTCCTCACCAGCATTTGCCTGCCTGCTATTTTGTGTACTAAGGCGATGTAAGCGAATACAGAGCAGGTTAGAGGATTTGGGGATAAGGAGAGAATCAGATGCTTTCGTAGTGATATCGGGAGGAGGGAAAGCTTACTTTACCAGGTAATGTGTTTGAACTCGGTCTGCAAGACTGACTGGAACTGTTTTTGTTTTTTGTTTCTTTTTCCAGAAGCAGAGAAATTAAGGGAAATTAGTTTCACAATTTTTACTGGGAAGAGTGGAAACCTTTTGGGGAAGATGAAATAGATTTCATAAAATGAAAAAAATTGTAATAACTGTGTCCTGAGTGAGCTCTGAAGGGGCTGGCAACATCGGTGCCTGTCTGAACCGACAGCCTTGGCCACCTGCGGCCTGCAGGTGTAACAGACGCGCAGAGAACAGTCAGCAATGTGATCCTGCAGTGCAAATAGCACTGGGCCGGACTGCGGGCCTGGCCAGATCACGCCCTTTCTCGGGACCTCAGTTTACACTTGGATAACAGGCAGTTTGAACAGAGTTTCCTTTAAAGTCTTTATTTCTAAAGGTCCGATTGCCTGACTACTACATGGCAGGCTGCTCTTATGTCCATGCTGCCGGGTTGCCGGGCAAGGACTCTTGTCCAGAGCTTCCAGGGCTGATGTGGTTTCCACAAATCCCCTGAAATTTGGTTAGTGGAGCTGGGGCTTAGAGACAAGGGATGGGAAAGGGATGGACGGAGTGGGTCTGTGCTCCCCACATCCACCTCCTCTGGAAAAAGCAGAGGAAGTGAACGGCATGTCACACGCCACAGGTAATGTCCAAACACCTTCTGGAGGAGTCTTACTTCGCTCGAGTCCTTTTCACATAGAAAGTCATCAGAGATACTGGTGTGCTACTCCTTCTGTGTGCTGTTTCTGTTATTTCCCCGCCCCTTTTCGTAATTCCTTTGGTCACTGGTAATGCCTGAACACTTATTTCCCATTTCATGCCTTTCCAACACAAGGCAAGCCACGTGATTTACATAGTTTGATCCACAGAATGCAACAGAGAAGCGTGGGTCGGGGGAAAGGTACAACTTGGTAACTCGAAAACGTTGTCTCATTTTTTCGTAGGAGCTACTACCCTGAAGCTAAGTTTTAAGTCATGCCATGCCTAAGCATAACTGTTAATTAAAAGAATTGTTTAAATTCACTTAGATCTGCTCTTCTAAATGCACTCTATTTTTCCGATGTCAGCTTATGATATCACTATCAGATTTCAGCTGGTCAGGAGACATTTTTCTTTTCTTGGAAACTTATAACAAGCCTCCAAAACAAGACTGTTTCCTTCTGATGCACGTTAGGTGGAAATGATAGCCAGTGGTCAAGTTTTCCAAGGAGGAGTGGGGACAAGGCTATTCTGGTAAAAGTTTATGGAAAAAGAGGAGGACATTCCTCCAGTGTCTGGCACAGGAATAGCCTGGGCAACTAATCTTACAAAAAATAAGAATGCTTTTGTAAATTTGCATGAATTTAACAGAGGGGATTATAAAATGTCCTTTCTTTACCCAGTGTGTCTGAAATGCTTTTCATTCTGTAAATCTCTGAGTCTTGATTCCCATGTGAATGAATTTTAAACTCTCATAATTTCACACTACGTCTACATAAAGCTTAAATGTCATACTCCTTTGGTGGGGAGGGATAGTATAGGTAGTCTGAAGTATTAGCACATTTAATTTTAACTACTACTGTAAAACATACAGAGGCACAAATTGAGCAGACAGTTAGCTACTGAAATGGCACGTTAGAGTTCATGAAAAAGCAGACAGACTCAGGCCACTCTGGTTTAATAAGAGAGCACTTGGTACGTCCAATGGATTTATGCATGAAAACAATTCAGGGAATTTGGCTGGCTGCTGTCATTTTAAATTTCTTGTCATTGTTCCTAGATTGTTCTCTCGGTATAAATAACTTGAGATTTTGAAACTGGCTTGGGAGAAATTCTCCACAGTCAACTCTGTTGATTCCAAAGGATAGGTGGACTTGCAGATGTCACGCTGGTTGACTCATGGTCTGATATTTCCGAAGTGCATCCCCCGGGTTTGTAAGGGTTACTTACGTTTCATTTACAGACACATTCTCCAACCCTATGTTCAAGGTCCAGAACTGTGCTCATAACTTACAAACAGCTTTTTGTACCAGGGTTTATCACCTACTGATTAATTTTTTGCCACAGATTAAATCAGTTAATATATACATAAAGTCCTATAATCATAAAGCACAAAGTACCTGCTAATTATTATGTTCCTTAGTTTTTGGTAATTGCTTAAACTGTTCAAGATTTTCTTAGCAATATAAACCTAGTTTGTGTAGCCTTTGAGTATCTTATTGGCCTAAATTGCTGGAAGTCTTCTGGAACCACTTGAGGAAAATGTGCACCAATATTAATTTCTCTATCATTCACTTCTTAAGAAAAAACAAAACAACCCCCCTCCTTTTCAGCTCGCTTTGTCCACGTGACAACATGTAGACACTTCCAGCTCCTTCGGCTGCGATTGTTATTCTTTGCTCTCCAATCATCGCATGCTCATCTTTATCACAGAAATAGAGTCTGCACTTCCGGCTCCTATTCCCAGGGGAAGGAACTAAACATAGGTTTCCTGTTTCTCCCCACCTTATTGGCAGTCTCCATTGCCAGGTTAAAAAGATACATTGTTCCTAAGCCAGTTCAGTGCTTTCCTGGGTGTACTGTTATAATTTTTTCCCAGTTACCAAATTAGTAAGTGAACGAATGCTTATGTAACTATACCCTTGCTCTGGTATTTGGATAACACTAAAGAGAAAAATAAAACTGGGCCTCACTAATACTTCTGCCTTCCAAATTCTTACCATTTTGTTCTTTCTTGTTAGTTATGATTTTTGAGGTATATCCTTAGCTAATAAGTTTAAAAGAAAAACCCTACCTTAAAAATACTCTACACGCCTCTTAATACAAGTGATGTGAACAAATGCAAGAGGCAGCGAATGGGATTTCAGAAAAGAGAAAGCGCTGTTGCAAAGCAGAGTCTGGCAAGGAAGAAAACCTATGAGGAGGGGTTCTGATCATTTGTACTCAGTAAAATCTAACTACAAAATCCCTTTGAAACTCATGCAAGACGTTGAGAAGCTGAGTGATGGAGGTGGATGAGCGACTTTATTCAAAGGTTTGGATTGACCAACAGCTAGGACTGAGGAACAAAGGCACAGCTGTCTCCTCAGAGAGCCTCCTCATTCCTTCAGTGACACAGAGTAGCTTAAGGCAAGGGGACAATATCTTAGTATTTTAGAAACATCTCTAATGTTTAGAAACATTTTATTGAACAGGAGCAACAAATATTTCGGCAAAGAATACACATTGGATGTGTACACAGTCTTCTGGGATACTGTCCCCCGTTTAGTTTCTAGGCAATTTTTGGCCAGGATAAATTGAACAAAATGAGAAGACCTGGGGAAAGAGCAGTAGGTTTGTGGAGGGCAGTTGTGCTTACAGCTTGAAATGGGGCAGGCCAGGGAGAGAAGTGATTTTGGTAAAATGGTTGTCGGGTCCAACTGGTTCATAGGTACCAGCTGATAACAGTAAAAATACAGGCAGTGGCATAAATCCACACATTATCAGCAGCCTCCGGGCCTTTGCTTGGCCTTTTGAAGGAAAATGAAAAAGAGGCTAATGGACACCAATGGGTCAGTTCTAGCCAACAAGTTCCCGTGACATGAAGGAATTGGACTCTATTCTTGACCTTACTGTGTAGCTTTCTCTGAGGCTGTCTTATGGACTTTGGTGAAGAATTGCTACAGTTCGGTGGGTGGGTATACCTCTGTGTGTGTGCACACGTGTACGGGGGTGGGGCAAGTGCCACCATCTATTTTGTCCATCGGAGTTAAGGCAGCACTGTCTGGGAAGGCTGCAAAGGCACAGAACCAAAGCAGCCTCTGGAAGAGATTGTGTGGGGCAAAAGAACAAGCACCTGGCTAAGTTTAAAAATAACCTCCCTTGACTCACTCTTCTCATCTATACTTGGGAATAGTACTATACAATAACAAAATAATAATAATAAAATAATAATTCTCATAGAATTGTTGTAAAGATGAGCTAAGGCGCATAGGAAGCCCAGATTGGTGTCACACACTGAGTCGTCACTAAATATCAGGTATTATTGTTGTATTATTAATCAAAGGTTCTGAGTTCTAATCCTACCTCTTCACTAACCATCTAGTACAGTTCTCACCTCCTTGCATTTCAGCCTCCTCATCTGTAAAGTGTGACAAATCTACTGGCTTTCTTTCCCTATCACAATCTTAGATAATGAATGTGAAGAAATATACAGGAAAAAATAAAGTATTAGAAGCATGGTATACACACATGTGCTTTAGCGTCTGTTTCTCTGAGGCTTTTTGAGGTATCCTCACTACACTCTGTATAATGCCAGATGTGACACTGATGCATTGCCTCAGGAGCTACAGAATAAAGATGCCTCTTACGGTTACTTGGACAGCATGGAAATCAGCTCTCCAAACAGTGAGGGGCATACGCAAATGTACAGGCAATGGCATAAATCCACATGACATGGGGAAAACACCCAGAGGTCCACTATCAAAAAGCGCCACGTCCAGTGAAAGCATCTAGAACACGGAGACTGGAGATAAACCGCAGCTGCGCCAGAAGCAGAGATGTCAGAGTTAAAGGCCACACACACATGCTGTGTCCTGAAATGAGGGGGTCCGGCAGGGACAGGAATACTCTGGTGGCTCATGCAATGCAAAACAGAGGCACTTTCTAATCACAGGAAGCAGTCAAGACGGCCTCCGACGTGCAGTCGAGAGGGTTCTTACCTTTTTGACATCCCTGACCAAGTGGTACAATGTGTTTGAGGGCCCATGTCTCTGAAAACAATAAAGAAGAATCAAATGGTTTTGCTAGTTGGGCTCTCACTGGCAAGGCAGGAAGGATCTGGAAGGAAGGGTCTGGCTGGCGAGGGACAGTCGTTAAGATGAACCTTGTTGTAGTTGCTCAGTTGTACCTGCCTTTTCTAAAGAAACACACTGGCAGATTTTTGGGTTATGGTTCTTCAAGAGAAAGCATTTGAGGCTCTAGGTTCAAACTTTATAGAGGAAGCCATCAATGCTGTTGACAGCTAAACCAAGACATCATGTAAGGGGCTAGTTTTGCAGCAGGGAGCATGGGGAGAAAGGGGCCAGTTTATTGCATTGGAAATGCACTTCAGCACATTGCCAGCTGCATCTTGTCTATTACTCATGTTGAATGAGAAATTATCTGAAGTAGGGGTTGGCAAACTTTTTTTTTTTTTTTAAATAGCCAGG
This sequence comes from Desmodus rotundus, assembly GCF_022682495.2. Classification (NCBI taxonomy): domain Eukaryota; kingdom Metazoa; phylum Chordata; class Mammalia; order Chiroptera; family Phyllostomidae; genus Desmodus; species Desmodus rotundus. Next base: position 47,409,198 of record NC_071387.1, on the reverse strand, counting down.
TAGTCAATATTGTAGGCTTTATGGGCCATATAGTCTTCATGGCAACTGTTCAACTCAGCTGTTGTGCAGCAGCAGCCAGAGACGATACCTACACAAATGAGGCTGCCTGTGATTCAGTAAAACTTTGTGGACACAAAAAAGAGTAAAATTTCATAAAATTTGAATGTCACAAAATAGCATTCCTCTTTTGATTTTTTTCAACCATTGAAAAATGTAAAAGACCATTGTTGCAGGCCATACAAAAATAGGTGGTGAGCTTGGTTTGGCCCTTGGGTGGTAGCTTGCTAAAATCTGGTCTAAAGAAAAGGCCACAGGAAGTTTGGGAAAAAGAGAGGCTTTGGAAAAATGTATGCCTGCTTAAGGTAAGAATAAAATGAAATGGCTTGCCATCCAATTGTCTTCCAGGAATAGGAATGCTAGCTAAAATGTAGACTGCCTAGTTAAATTTGAATTCCAGATAGATGGTGAGTAATTTCTAATGTAAATATGTCTCATGCATACTTGGGACACATTTATATTAAAAATTATTTGTTGTTCATCTTAAATTTAAATTTAACTGGGCAGCTTGTATTTTTATTTGCTAAATTTGGCCACCCTATTAGAGGATCTCAAAACAGTGACGGCAAAGCCTTGAGCACAGGTGAAACGTGGTCAGGGATTGAGACAATGCCCCTCTATTGCCTCAGCAACCTGACGCTTTATGCAGACATACTCATCAGAACTCTTTCTCCGCTGAGGGACGCAGTATTGTGCAGGGATTAAACATGCAGACTCTGGAGTCAGGATGCCCGGCTCCAAACTCGGCTCTGCTGCTTGCCGGCTGCGACCAGGGGCAAGCTACTTAACTGTGACTCAGTACTGCCATCTCTAAAATGAGGATAACATCTCCATTTGTCTGGGAGAAATGTGAAGATTAAATGATAACATATTTATGAAGCTACTAAAATGCTTAGCATTCAATAAATATTAGCTATGATTATTATTGAGGCCATTCACTGCCTCATAATCCTTATCAACAGAGCTCTCCAGGGAAACACCACCAGTTGATCTGAGTGATAGAATCTATTGGCCATCTAGAACTTCCTTATCTCTTGACAATCATTGGAATAAATCACCCTACTCCCTTGATTCTCTAATGGGTAGGCAAGTCATTCAACTCTACGCTTTATTTTTTATTTTACTAAAAACCCATCATTCTACCCCCCAACAGATTTACTGAGATATAATTGATGTAGCATTGTGTAAGTTTAATGTAAAAAATTATTTGATACTTGTATATATGACAGTGAAGTGTTTCCCACAGTAAGTTCAGTCACCATATCTTTCACCTCACGTAGTTACCATTTTGTTGTTGTTAAGGTGAGATCATTAAAGCTCTACTCTCGTGTCAACTTTCAAGTACACAATGCAGCACTGTTAACTATGGTCGCCATGTTGTACCTTGGATCCCTGGAACTTGTTCATTCCATACTTAAAAAGTTTGTGCCCATTGGCCAATACCTCAGTTTTCTTGAGGAACCTCCACAGTGTTTTTTATATTGGCTCCCTTGTCACGTGTTAGGGGACCGTGTATGCATAAGCTTATCACTGGGCTCTTGATTCTGTCCCATTGTTCTATCTGTCTGTTTTTATGTCAGTACCCACTGTTCTGATTACTGTAGCTTTGTGATGTAGTTTGAAATAAGGAAGTGTGAAGCCTCCACCTTTATTCTTCTTTCTCAAGATTCCTTTGCTAGTCAGGGTCTTTTGTGGTTCCATGCAACTTTTAAGATTGTTTTTTCTATTTCTGTAAAGAAATGCCATTGGGATTTTAAAGGAGTTACACTGAATCTATAGATGGCTTTGGACAGTATGGACATTTTAACAATATTAACACTTCTAATCCAAGAACACATGATATCTTTTTATTTGCTACCTCTTCAATTTCTTTCATTAATGTCTTATCGATTTTGGTGTATGGTCTTTCACTTCTTTGGTTAAATTTATTTACTTAAACTCTCAAGTAATTTATTGTTTTTGATGCTATTGTAAATGGGATTGCTTGATTTTTTCAAATAGTTCATTGTTAATGTGTAGAAATACAAATGATTTTTGTATGTTGATTTTGCATCCTGGAACTTTACTGAATTCATTTACTAGTTCTAATAGTTTTTTGATGGAGTCTATAGAATTTTCTTTTTACTGTTAAAATAAAATTTAATTATGCTGAGGCTATGCCACATTATCTCCTTACCTCAAGAAAAAGTGTCCCTTTTAGATGTGGATAAACAGTAAAATTCATCATGAAGGACTGTTTTTCCCCCTTATGGAAGCCCCTTATATTCAAAACATAATTAAAAAAATATGTTTTAGCTATCAACATACGTGTTTGGCATCGATAGTTAATACAGGAAAACTCTGACCCGAGGTAATCTCACATGTTTGCATGTAAGTCTTACTTAGGAACTAAAAAGTAATTTCAAGGATTTTTACTGCTGAATTCCCAGCTAAAAGTTAATTTCCTGTGCTAAATAAGACATAAACAGAACCATTAAAAAAAGTGATCATATTAGGCTCAAATTTGCCAACCTAGTTTTAGTCCAGAACAACCAACAATAGATATAGTCAGACACTAGGTGAACTGATTTCCTTTCCTGGTGGGTGTTTTTTTTTTTTTTTTTTTTTGGTGGAATGAATGATGCAAATAAGGTGTCAAAGTACCTGTGAAACATTTGGAGAAAATATCTCATTTTCTTCTTAACCAAGTCAGTTAGCCACTGGCCAGTCATCTGCCTCAGTTAGCTCATTAGATTCTTGTGTGCTTCTTTATCTTCTCTGAGAGAAGAAACCCTAAAACCTTACATCAGTCTTTCTTTCAGGAGTAAGATGCCAGATGTTTTTTCCACTCACCGCTACTGGAAACAAGTTTCCCGCAAACATTCAGTAATGGATGAGTACACAAACCACATTTGGATATTAATGCCATGGTTCAAGGACTTCCTGCAAAGTACCTTTAATATGTTTGCATCGGCAGCAGGCATGAGGATGTGCTAGTTTTGGCACCATACGTCTTACGTGCAGCAGTACACATTGGCTGCTCAGTCACTCCAACCAATATTTAGCCACGTGAACAGAAAGACTGAACAAAACATAGTTCTGATAAAGGCTGCATCCAACATAGTTTACGTGAATTGTTTTCACAATCAAGGGCTGCCATTTGGCACTGTTTTGTTAATGCTTATAAACAGGAATTATTTAGAAGAGAAAATACTTCATTGTTGTTTACTGTTGCATAAGTGTCTTCTATATACAATATAGCCTCAAAAAGTCATATTTAAAATCAGTGTTTCAAATAAAAGTGAAGCTATGTTACTGTTCAGCAGCTCCATTCAAATAAACATTGGTACTTCATTCTAAATAAAATATTGTAGCTGAGGTGAAAGCTTCGAAATTTGTATTCTAGCTGTGTAAAAGGAACACCTCGCTCTGCGTACTTTCCGACTGCCACTCTGCTTTCGCAACGTGAATCCACCACATCCTCAACAGGTAAAGCTCTCTGCTGAGAATATAAAAAGTCATAAAAGGAAGCCATAAAAGATTAAATCTTGGTAGGCATGTCAGCTTTCTTTTAATAAAAACAAAAATAGTCACTGCTGTCTAGTTAAATGTCTCTTTTGTAATAAAGTGTTTTCAGTTATTGAAAAAGGGCTCTTAAAAAACCCAACTGCCTGTATCTTAATACCCTGCTCCCTCTTGCCCTAACACACATTGGAGGAAAGAATCACTTAATGTGCAAATTGCCAAAACAAATGTGGTGGAGAGGGCACTTCTTGAAATGGTGTGCCCAGTCAGTGCCTGATTTTTTCTTTTACGACATCAACTTCTGTCCCAATAACACAAAGTATGTACAGCATGTTGAATAATGTGCAATATGCAAAGCTTTGTGTTGCTGTGAGCAACCTCTATACCCAGCCACCCTCCTCATTCACAAATGCTACCTCGACTAAACACAATTACATCACTAAGCCTGTTGTTTGAAAAAATCTTAAATTTGTTAAAACTGGAAGATCTTTGTATAGGGGCTCCACTCATTTGACTCAAGGTTATAGACTTCTATGGTATTCAGAAATTCATTGCCATCAAATCTTCCCACTGCCTAAATGGTGTCCCCTACAGCTGCAATCTGGGCATTGTCCTTGGTGAAGTCATATTTCCCATCATCTTCTGCTCATTTCTAGTTGGATCATACATCTCCACACAGCTGATGACATGGAACCATCAAAGCTACCACCCACATGTAGTTTTCCATCCAGAGCAGCTACTCCAGCTCCTCTCCTAGCCACATTCATGGGTGCAATTAAAGCCCAGGCATTATTTACAGGAACATAACATTCTATGGTGCTCAGGCACCTCCGATTATGTACAAATGATCAAGCTCGCAGACTGCAGACTGGTGTCTAAGAATGTTCAGAGGAGCACAGCTTGTCCACGACTTTGTCATAGGATCAGAAATATCACAATTTTTCTGTCCTTTTTGACCACATGGATCAGAGCCGCCAAGGACGTGTAATTTCCCATGCAGAGCACACACCCCTGTGTCACAGTAGTTAGTTCTTGGTTCTGGAACAGGAATCCAGTCATCCATGTATGGATCATACATTTCTTCACAACTGAGGCCATCTGAGTGGCCATTCAATCGCGCAACCACATGGAGTTGGCCCATTAGTACAGCCACTTGAAATCAGGCTCTTGGTGTTCTCATGGGATCAAGGGAGGACCAGTGATCTGTATGTGGGTCATAGTACTCAACTGTTCGAAGACATTCCTCTCTGTTACAGCCACCTGCAGCTGTGAGTTTGCCGTCTATCTCTGCTGTCCCCAGACCAGCCCGTGCGTAATGCATAGGTGACATGGCTTTTCTATTAGCTCATCCAGTTGCATCTCAAAGCTAAAACTTTTAGTTAGTTTTGGACTTGTTGGTGAGCTCTGTAGGCTGTTTTGGCCATGAAGAGGATGACACAGAATATACCATCCAGCACAGCCAGGCACAAGTAGGTGTTATTTGGTCTTTTCTGAAGCAATGATTTTCCACTCATACTTAGGACTTTGTACCATGGCATGTGGAGAAGAGACATAGCCAGTGGAACTACTACTTACGTGCTGATGGCCATTTTCATGTGGTGGCTTTTTCTGCACAATGAACGTGGTCATTGTCACTGCCAAACACCTCAGCCTGTCCATCTAGTAGGTTGCCGTCAAGCAGCTTGTGATCAGCTGAGTAGTACAAGGTTTGAACCCTTCCATCAGCTCGTCCAGAGTGTCTCCATTCTCCCAGATGCTACACTGCACCCAGCTGATTACCTTTGTATCTAATTTGCCATTGCTGGGCAAGCAAACCTTATCTTTGAGTATTGCCTCCAACTTTAGCTGTGGAAGTTTAAAAAACTCTTCCTCTTCTGAAATTTGTAACAAACACTCCTGAATAAATGCGTCAAGCTTATTCAACAAACACAAGTCCCCCATATAACTAGCAAAGTTTTGGTAAGGGATGGAGCTGGTAACATCCATTCTAGACAGTAAATAATTGGCACAAACCTTTTTTACTTGGTCCATCTTCAGCTTTTTGGCTGCATAATAAACATCTTTTACTAATTCCTTATCAGCTTTCAACTGTGCAACAAGACTTCAACAAGACTTCAACAGCTTCCGGGTTGAGAACATCAAATTTAACATGAGAAACCCTATGAGGATCACTCTCCTTATTAAAGATTTCAGATAAATAGGGACTGCGGCAAGCCAGGGCTGCTCTGTGTGCTACCATCTCAAGGCCACACACCTGAAGTCCAGTATCACAGAACTGGGCACTTTTCCTCAGGGTGTTTCATTTGGCAATAGAAGACTCAATGAAAGTTTCATCTTCAAACCCTAAATATCCATGGGGAATCATTTTTCCTCATATATTTGGTGACACTATACTGGTGAGAAATGTCCTTCTGGGATGTCTTACATAATCCAAGACGAAGGAGTGTTAAAACTCAGCCCTTCATTGACATATGAAGACCATTGGTTGAAGTGAAGGTGGAGGTGTCTTAAGATTCAATGGTGATTCCAAAACTATCAGGCTTGGAAATGATGTAATCAAGTCCTTAAAAGCTATAGACATGAGTTTCTTCTGTGGTAATTATGCATCATAATCTGGTTCCTCTCTGAGGAGAGGGAAAATCTCAACTCTGGAGCTTCGATGGGGAACAGCAGGGAGCAGGTAGGCCCAGGCCCAATGGAAAGCATCTGGAGGCCTTGGAGGGGGTAAACCATCAAGTGGGAGGACACACAGTCAGCCTACAGAGGTTGCAAGGAGAGAGGGTCACCACCAAGTGTTCATTGTTCGTGGGGACTCACTCCTCACTCATGGACACTGCAGCAGGCAGAGCCACTGTGCCCAGCAGTCCCCAGCAACTGACCTTCACGTGCACGTGCCAGAGACACTGCCACCATCGCCACCACCACCACCACTGCCACAGCGGCCTGCTTGCGCCTTCTACAATTTTCTACATACAAGATTATGTTATCAGAAAACAGAGACAGTTTTACTTCTTCCCTTTCCAGTTTGGTTGCGTTTATGTCTTTTTCTTGCTGAATTGCTCTAGCTATGACTTCCAGTTGCTATGCTGAGTGGCAGTGGTGAGAGTGGGCACCATTGTCTTGGCTCTGAACTCAGGGAAAGCTTTCAGCCTTTCACTACTGAACATGATGTGAGCTGTGGGTTTGTCGTATGTAGCCTTGTACTGTGTTGAGTTATGTTCCTTCTAAACACAGTTTGTGGAGAGATTTTACCGTGAAAAGATGCTACATTTTGTCAAATACTTTTTCTGAATCTATTGATATGATCATGTGATTTTTATCTTTCATTCTGTTAATGCGATATAACACTTACTGATTTGCATATGTTGAACCATCCTTGTATCTAGGAAGAATCTTATTTGATCATGGTGTTATTATCTTCTTAATGTGCTGTTGAATTTGGTTTGCTAGTACCATGTCAAGTATTTTTATATTGGTATCTATCAGAGATCTTGGAGTATACTTTGCTTTCCTTGTAGTGTCCTTATCTAGCTTTGATATCAGGGTAATGCTGGCCTCATAAAATAATTTTGGGAGTGTTCCCTACTCTTCAATTTTTTTTAAGAGTTGGAAAAATTTCACAAATTTTTTTGAAGAGTTGGAAAAAATGGGATTAATCCTTTAAATGTTTTGTAAAATTTACCTGGTTTTGGGTTTTTCTTTGTTGGAAGGCTTTTGATTTACTAATTCAATCTCCCTTACTTGTTATTAATCTATTCAAATTATTTATTTCTTTATGATTCAGACTTGGTAGATTGTACATTTCTAGGAATGTATCTATTTCTTCTATGGCTAATTAATCTTTTTTTAGGGATAGAAGGTTGAACCTCCTATTCCACAATTTTGGTCTATTATTCTTACCAAAAGTCTCAGTATACTGAACCCCCCTCCCCCCCGAACAAAAAAAATCTGCAGAGAAAACAGAAACCTAGAACCACTCTGATAAACTATTTTCGATTTCCATCAGTGGGAATAAGATAAAGCCAGGGTGGCACCATCTAACACCTAAAACTGTCGTGGAATAGGTTAATGAACTTCGTCTCATTAGTACCGTGTGTGGTGGGATAGAGAAGCATTCTGACGAGTGAAGGCAACAATAATCTCTAAGACAGAAGCTTTGGTTCAGTAGTAGCTTATTTCTTTACTTAGGAGATTTGTGACCATGAATAAAGCAATTCACCCTTTGGCCTTAGTTTTCTCATCTGTAAAATAGGGGAATACAATATCTACATTTTAAATTTTTCTGGATTTTAGTGAGTATCAGCTCAGAGCAAATGTACTGAATTCATTGAATACTCGCCAAAACTTCATAAATACTTTTTCTTATGATTACTCCTTGGTATCTCTAGTGAATGAATTAAAAAATCATTACAAAACAACAAAAAGTACTTTTGGGTAACCCAAAACAAGAGGTTTTTGTATTTTATTCCATTGTAATGGGAAAGGAATAAACTTCATAGTTCTGAGGATAACAAGATTTGCCTCCTTTGATGCTTGGCGTTAAATCAATCCTCCTCTGCCGATTGCCTCAGACACCCTCTGGGCTTACAAATAAATTGTGTTCTAATTTCTATATACCGGTGGTTTGGTATAAGAATCTGCGAATGTTACCTTTTGGTGATCACATAACTTTCTGCCTTAGACACCGACAACTGAGCAGTTAAAACAAGTGGAACTTGGTGACTTACTCTTTCTTGTCTACACAGGTGTAAGGGAACGTTTGTGAACAATGAGCCATGCATTTGGAGCGCAGGGAGGAGATTCACAGGCATGTAGGGGAACAGGAGAAGATAAAACAAAAAACGTAGAGGAAATAAAAAGTGCCTTAGCTTGGTCCTACCGTATTGTACAACTCCTCTAGTCTGGAGATGGTGAGAAAACGGTGCATGCTTACTCCATTCTCTATGAGTAATTTCACAAAATCCACTCTGTCCAGAACTAGGGCATCCAACATGGCTTGCTCCAGAGACCCCACCTGCAAACCAAGTCATTGAGTTAGTCTGCCCCGGGCTCTGGCGATGCAGCAGTTTGGCGTTCATCTGAACGGTTTAACAATGGATGCCTCTGACATCTGATAAACCTTCAGCACATCCAGGAACATGCTAGCAAGACTGTTCTAACTCTACTTTTGGGGCAGCTACAATCTCTCCTGTGTTTTGGGGCCTGTCTTTGGAGATAGAATTCAAGGATTCCTATTTGCTAAAGTTGTTTCCTCCTTGAATCTCATTCTCTCTCTCTCCCTGCCCCCGCCCCACCTCTGATCCTGAGAAGGTATAAAGATTCACAAGGCTTCTTCTCTCCCAACGCAGTGGCCAAACTTCTGCAACACCAGGGAAGCGCTACAGTGGGTACTTTGCAGTCTTTGTTTTCATCTTCCTTAGGCTCCGAATTAGACCCTGGCTGGCTTGAGAAGAGGGACCCTACTAAACAACAAAAAGGAGGCTGTTCTATTTTTCTTTTAGTTAAGTGACACCACCATGCCTTTGTCTCACCCATTTGCACCTTGAGACACAGCAACTATTTAGGTCCTTTGGCCTGTTTACTAGGGCTTTATTTAATTCCTTTTACAAAAATTTCCCAGGGCCCAGACTCCTTGAAAAATCTTTCCACACTAGCAAGGAACTAGTGACACTAAATGAGCAGAAGCTCTCTGGGGAAAGGAAGGGACGAACACGACCTGGACTGTGATTCCAGGCACAGAAATCCAATTTCAGGCTGCGGGTTACCTCCTGGAGATATCTGCCTACATCACCCAATGGCCAATTTTCCATTTTTATTTTTGGTAGTTAATTGAGGGAAACAAACCAAGAACAGTTATATAAAGCTTTGGTTCCCTCTGTGCTGTTGTTGGGGATAGGGAAGACCTGTGCTCCGCACCGGGGCCAGATGGCACCCGCGCGGGAAGCCTGCTAGTTCTGCATCTGACGTGTGACCCAGCTGCATCCCAGCACCGGCACCGCCGCTTGGGAGCAGCAACCTCAAAGACCACCAGAAACAAATTGCTAATTTCAATCCTTCCTTCATTTTAATTAATACAACTTTATACTACACATATTTTTAGAAGACATTTAAAAGAAATGGCATCATTTGCTGCTGAAATTGCTATCAAAGGCCACTCAGAGAGGGAAACGTTTGGAACGTTTCAAGTTGTGCTTAGTCATGTGTTCCACCAGGTGGCAGTGATTTCCTAAACCATTTCCATCCCGAAGCAATGGCAGCATTTCCGACCTGCTCTCAGAGGCTGCTGCATTTTTTTAAATGCTTTTTAAAAATTATATTTTATTGTTTATGCTCTTACAGTTGTCTCAATTTTCCCCCTTTGCCCCCCTTTACCCAGCTGCCCCCCTCCACTCCCTCCAGCAATCCCCACACCGTTGTCCATGCCCATTGGCCATGCATATAAATTCTTTGGCTACTCCATGTCCTATACTGTACTTTACATCCCCGTGGCTGTTCTGTACCTACTTATTTGTACTTCTTAATTCCTTCACCTTTTTCACCCATTGCCCTGACCCACCTCCCATCTGGCCACCATCAAAATGTTTTCTGTGTCTATGATTCTGTTTCTGTTCTACTTGTTTATTTTGTTTATTAGATTCAATCATAGATAGATATGTATTTACTGAGATTTTACTGCTCTTCTTCTTATTAAAGAAAACCCTGTAACATTTCATATAATCACCCTTGCCCAAGCAGGTGGGCTTTTCAGGGGGGACAACATATACTCTACCGGCCACTGTTGCCCGTAAATAAAGATCTGGCTGCGAGCGATGTCCACTCTGTTCCATGCTAAGGCCAAGCTAAGCTGGTCTGGGGCAGAGGCATTGGCTCCTGTAGACAAGAAGAGGGAAAGCGCAGGATAGAAAAAACAACGAGGAGTTATTATACCAAGAAGACCCGCCCCATCCCCCTGGCATCAATACCCGCCTCTTCTTGCAAAGCAGACTCAGTTATATAGTAGCATTGTATAGTGGAGCATCTCAGACTCAGCACTATGGGCACGTTAGGCAGGGTGACCCTTCATCATGGGGCTGCCCTGTAGCTGGGGAACATGTAACCGCATCTCTGGACTGGACCCAATGGCACTGACAATAGCACCTCCTTCCAAAGTCATGGCGATTAAAAATGTCTACAGACATTGCTAAGTTCCCCCAGAGGTGAAGGGACACAAAGTCAGCCATTGAAAACCAGTGCTTGACAGTCTTTTAAAAAAATTAATATATCGCTATACAATTTTATGTTAGTTTCAGGTGTACAATATAGTGATTTGATGTTTTTATACCTCATAATGTGATCACCCCACCAATTCCAGCAATCATCTGTCACCGTGCAAGCTTATCACAATATTATTGACTGTGTTACCCTTTATCTTTTCCGCCCCTCCCCCCACTCTCACCCCTGGTAATCATCACTTTGGTTTCTGTTTCTATGAGTCTGTTTTTGTTTTGTTTTGTTTTGTTGATTCCACATATAAGTGAAACCATTTCGTATTTGTTTGTCTCTGACTGACTTATTTCACGGAGCATAAGACCCTCTAGGTCCATCCATGGTGTCACAAATGGCAAAATTTCATTCTTTTTATATTGCTGCACGATATTGCATTGTATACATGTACCACATCTTCTTTCTCCATTCACCTATCGGTGAACACCTAGGTTGCATGCGAGTCTTGGCTATTGTAAGTAATGCTGCAACGAGCATAGGGGTGCATATATCTTGTTGAATTAGTGGGGTTTTTTTTTTGTGATAAATACCCAGAAGTGGAATTGCTGGGATGTATGGTAGATCTCTTCTTGGTTTTTTGAGGAATCTTCATACTGCTCCCCATAATGGCTGCACCAATTTACGTTCCCACCCACATTCCCAATGGCACTGACAATAGCACCTCCTTCCAAAGTCATGACGAGTAAAAATGGTTCCCTTTATTCCGCACCCTCACCCACACGTGGCTACTTGTTGACTTTTTGATTAAAGCCATTCTCCAGTGGCATCTCTGATTCTCGTGTACATGTATGTTGGGTCAGTATAAAGCACATACTTGTCAGTTAATTGGTGTTTGGAATGATGAAGATTAATTCAATTTACACAGGGATTTTTCCATAAAAATATATTTCTTATCTCTTCAGATAACAACAGGACTGCACACTTACACTAGGGTTACTGGTATAAGTAAGTGTTAATGTATTAACTTCTTAGAACAAATGAACCAGCTACGAAGTGCCATTATCACCATCTTACAGATGAGAAAACTGGGCACAAAAACTTGTCCAAGGGGAAGTAGCTGGGAAGTGCCAGAGATGAGATTCAAACCCAGGCAGTCTGGTTTCAGAACACATCTTTTTTTTTTGATTCATAGAAACACAGAAAACTTTATTGAACTCATGATCTCCCCTACACAAAGTGAAGTAGGCAAACAGGCTTTTCTATCCTCTATCACAAAACATCCCACAGCTGCATTAATGAAAAAAAGCTAGAATATTCTCTAATGCTGTATGATTAGGGCCAAATTGGTAAAATGTTACCTAAAATTCACATATGAGCTCCTCTGATTCTTTTTATTTTTCATCAGTCAAGCCATTTGGGCTTGGAGATATACTTATTTATCCAGTTTTATTAAGATATAATTGACATATAACATTGTGTGAGTTTTATACAATAATGTATAAATTGTTGTATGCTTATACATTATTGTAAACTATACACATATTATAAACTATTTACAGTAATGTATAGTTTTATACAACATGTAACATAATGATTTCATATATGTGTGTATTGTGAAATTACTACCACAATAAGTTCAATCACTCAGAGTTACAACTTTTTTCATGTGATGAGAACTTTTAAGATCTACTGTCTTAGCCACCTTCAGATATACGATACAAATTATTTACATCTTCAGATTACATCTTCGGGGCTTGCTTATCTTATAGCTGGAAGTTTGTGTCTTCTGGTCGCCTTTCCCCATTTTGCCCCCTCCCAACCCCCACTGCCTTGCTGAAATCTTGATGTCTTCACCACATTGCCCCTGGTGGTGAGAGAGGGCGCTAGCAGAAGCCTTACAGGGAGAGCTGGATCCCCAGATGGTTGCATTTGCTCGCCAGAGTTTTACTAAACTCCAGTTCTCTGCTAGCCTTTCTTGCAGGCAATGGGAAGACAAGGTTGGACCAAAGTTTCTACTCTCAAAGAGGAGAAAAATAATCATGCCTTCTCATATATGTACACACACACACACAAATATATATTTGTTGTTGTTACTGTTTTCTTCTGCTGAGTCCTCCTTTAGGTTCTGTTACTGAATCTCTGCTTGGATGAGGTCCTTCAAAGGCTGTCTAATAGTCTATGTCAGGTTTGAAGTGGCTACAGTTATTTCCTTTGGAAAAGCGAAGATTGGTTCTCAGCTGGGCTCCATCCGCTCCACCCTGCCAGCCTCGTCCACCCCAATCAGTCCATATCTATTGCCACCTCTCTTGTAGTCATAAATAGGAAGTCTCCACTTTAAAGTCATGCTGTAAAAATGAATACTGACAAAACAGTGACTTAGGGATAGAAGAATTTCTTCCACAAAAGTATTTCTCACTTTTTAAAAAATTTTATAATCCTCACCTGATGATATGTTCACTGATTTTAGAGAGAGAGGAAAGGAGGGAGGGAGGAAGACAGAGAGAGAGAGAGAGAGAGAGAGAGAGAGAGACATGGATCGGTTACCTCCCATGCATGCCCTGACCGGGGATGAACCTGCAACTTGGCTATTTGCCCTGCCGGGAATGAACCCATGACCGTCTGGTGTATGCATGGGAGATGTGCCAACCAACAGCCACCCAGCTAGGGCAGTATTTCTTATTCTTAATTAGGAATTTACAAATACATTTAAACTATAATGCAATGCAAAAGGTAAAGTTTATAAATAAGCTTTAAGGAAGTTATTGATCGGATAAAATGTTGGGCACTTGTGTTGACAGAATAAACCCCGTTTGGACATTCTTTAGATCCTGTTTATTTGCAAACCCTGTTTTCCAGCATCAGTAAGATTTTTAAAAGGTATCTTCTTAAGTTTAAATCCCTCTGGAAAAATAATTGGCATATTGCTTATTTTGTATCTTTGTGGGCTGTTTGTGTGACAGAACAGGCTTTGGCACTCTGAAATGCAGAGGTGCATTAACATTTCCCCTGAACACAGGAGTCTCTTTCATTGGTGTCTTTTTTGCATTTTGTTACATATTTTATGTTATGGTATACTAGGTGTACTATGGTATATGCTTCTACCATATACAGGTCTCTGAAGACTTTGTGGCACTGAAGAGGTCATTTATCCCTGATATTAAGAATGATACATGCTGGTCTCCTGGGGAACCGAATGAGATACCAGCCGGATGGCCGCTGCCTGGCTCAGTGCTGGTCCATGTCGGGCTGCCCTTTCCTGGAGGGCAGATGTGTGGTGAGTGTGAAGAGGGACTGTAACAACTTCTTTGGGTAGCAGGGAAGGGCACTGAGCTCACTTATTACCTGTGGGGCTTGGGAGATTTACTTACTCTCTTCAAGATTTAGTTTCTTCATGTATAAAACAAGATCAATAATACCACTCTTAAGGGGTTGCTTTGGAGGTTAAATAGAATAATAGATAGAAAAATTGCTTTGTTAAATTGAAGTACTGTGCAAGTATTTTTAGTGTTTTACATATTTATGACCATAAATTTACCAGATTAATAGTACTCATTTAATACATTTATCAGGTTAATAATGCCACCGCCATGCAAACATTCTGAAGGTGAACAATGACCAGCCAGACTATTATTACAGTTTCTGCTGTGGTCGATGTGAATGATCAGTTGTCATTGAATGTTCATGAAAGGAATACTTCCCGTACAGTGAAACAGTAATTCTCAGAATCAAGGACTGACAGTCCCTAAATCACTCAGGGCTTATACACATGTCAGAACTGCCAAAGGGCATTAGAAGTAGTTTTCTGACGGAGCTTGGGGAGTGGTTCAAATGCTACCTTCTACTGAAGTTTTCTTTTAATTAAAATTTTTAAAAAAGATTTTATTTATTTATTTTTTAGAGAGAGGGGAAAGGAAGGAGAAAGAGAGGAACAGAAACATCAAGGTGTGGTTCTCCCTCACATGCCCCCAACTGGGCACCTGGCCTGCAAACCCAGGCATGTGCTCTGACTGGGAATCGAACCAGCAACCCTTTGGTTCGCAGGCCAGCCCAGCACTCAATCCACTGAGCTATGCCAGCCAAGGCTTTAAAAAAAATTTCTTTAGACACTCCCCTAGGTGAGCTGAAGCTTGTAGGTACTAAGATATAAACAAGAAGAGGTAAATTTGTTGTGATGAAAGCATCTCAATTTGGATATAAATGCTCTGTTTGGATTATAAGTGATTGTTTCCTTGAAACATAAATTGAGAAGATTGATTAAGTGTTTATGCCTGGGCAGCCCGGCGAGGGGCACTGGGTGCTTTCTTAGGAGCCATAACCACACTCGGTTAGGACAGTGCATCAGGCACCTCCTCAGTGGAGTAACAGGACAGCGCTCCTGGGCATGGCACCTGCTGCCCTCTGCTCGGAGAATTGCTGCACCTTCCCTGGCCCGTCAGAGGCGACCGGGGGCAGGAGGTGGGGACTAAGCTTTGTTTTGCTCTTCTCTTATTTATTGGGTCTGAGTGTTCTGTGTAGGGTCTCGCTCACTTTAAAAAACTGTTCTTAGTTTCATTTTCAGAGCTAGGATACTAGAGTATCATGGACTAAAACAATACAAAAACCTTGCAAAGTTAGGTTGTCTATGTAATGATATTTGCCAAGGGTTTCTGTGGTAAATATTACCACTATTTCCTCATGCCCTAATGATATATGCAAGATGAAAGGACAAATAAAATGATTTTGTATATGATTTATGATTAATAACATTGTAAAGCACCATGCTATTTCCTTGTGTTTGCCAACCTACCTAAATGGAAGGGTCCTTTTTATTGTTCCTTTTTTGCAATAAAAAAGCCAACACTTCACAAAAGTTTCCCAGACATGTTCGAAAAACTTTGTCAGAGTGACTCTGTGGTAGGCACAATATGCAAAACTAAGAAACATTATCAGTGTGGGACAGAGGGAATAAAAGAAAAACCTGTTCCATTGGGTTATTCTGCTTGCTTGTGACATGACAAATATGAGTCCCTTTATGTAGCTGGGAAATTAAAGTAATTGCCTTCTCCATATTGTGATTTTTAGCCAGATTCTATAGAAAAAAATAACTGGGAGTTCTGGGACATTTCCTGAAACCACTGCATTGATGATTTCCTAACTTCTGCTCTCTCTTTCTTTTACTCATTGTCTCTTCCTTTGAGAACTTGATAATCCAGGGACCATTTTGTACTTTATTTTTACTAAAGTTGTGTGTGCACAGAGATTTGTTACAAAAATCACAAGTCCCACCATCCCAGTCCTCTTCCCCATAGGCAGCTATGCATCTCCAGTAGCTGGTTATTTTGATTCTCCGTGGTAGCAGGTCTCCAAACAGAGCTTCCAAGGGAGATGCTCCCCATATTCACACTCTTGCGATAGTCCCTCCCACACTAAATCTGGGCTGGTCTTGTGACTCGCTTTACAACAGAAGTGACACTGTGCCAATTACAGACTTAAGCCTTAGGGAGGTCCTGCTTTTGCCTCCACACCTGGTGCAGAACTGTCACCTAGAGCCTCTTCCTCGTCATCCAGGGATTTCCAACACTTCTCTCCGCCTGTGTGGGAACTCCTGTTTCCTATCTCCCGAGTTTCATTGTGTTTCTGGTTTCATTTTGGTGGAGTACATGCTCCAGTAATTTCCAAACAAGTGGTTCATGGGAATTGACAACTGATGTCTGACAATGTCTTTATTTTACCTTCACAGGTGACTGGTAGATTAGATGTAGAACTAGATTGCAAATACATGTTCTTCAAAATTTTAGGGCATTGCATAATAGCTTTCTGCATTGTTGGTTAGAAGTTTAAAACATTTGGGCTCCTCGTCCAGCAAAGCATATGATCTGGTTTTTTTTCATTGGAAGCAATTATAATATATATATATTTTGGACTCACATGTTCTGCAATATCATGATAACATGACTTAATATGGGTTTATTTTCACCTATTGTGCTGGATCTTCTGTGGATCCTTATAATCTGGTAACATGTATTCTGGAGTTTCTGGGATTGTTGCATTGACAATTTCCTACTCTCTTTTGTTTTTAAATTGATTTTTAAGGAGAGGGGAAGGGGGTAGAGCAGTGGGAGGGAGAGATGAGAGAGAGAGAGAGAGAGAGAGAGAGAGAGAGAGAGAAACATCAACGTGAGAAAGAAACATCAACTGGTTGCCTCTTGTACACATCCTTACTAGAGATCGAACTCACAACCTAGGCACATGCCCTGACCAGAAATAGAACCTGTGCCCTTTCGGTTTATGGGGTGATGCTCCAACCAACTGAGCCACACCAGCCAAGGTGTTTGTTATCTTTTGTTCACTCTTTTATTCTTTCTCTTTCTGTACTTTCTGGGAAGTTCTTCAACTTAATTTTGAAATTCTTCCATTTATTTTTTATTTGACACTTTTATTTTTAATTTCTAAGAGCTCTGTTTAGTTTTTTAAGTATATTTTATTGATTATGCTATTACAGTTGTCCCATTTTTTCTCCCCTTTATTCCCCTCTGCCTTGCAGCCCCTTCCCTCCAGCATTGCTCCCCTCCCCCCCTGCAGTTCATGTCCATGGGTCATGCATGTAAGTTGTTTGGCTTCTCCATTTCCTATACTATGCTTAACTTCCCCATGTCTACTTTGAACCTACCATTTATGCTTCTTATTCCCTGTAACTTTTTCCTCATCCCCCCTCTGGCCCCCTACTGATAACTCTTTGGGTGATCTCCATTTCTGTGATTCTGTTCTTGTTCTAGTTGTTTGCTTAGTTTTTGTTTTTGTTTTTTAGATTCAGTTGTTGATAGTTGTAAGTTTGTTGTCATTTTACTCTTCATAGTTTTGATCTTATTTTTCTAAGATAAGTCCCTTTAACATTTCATATAATAAGGGCTTGGTGATGATGAACTCCTTTAACTTTACCTTATCTGGGAAGCACTTTATCTGCCCTTCCATTCTAAATGATAGCTTTGCTGGGTATAGTAATCTTGGATGTAGGTACTTGCCTTTCATGAGTTCGAATACTTCTTTCCAGCCCATTCTTGCCTGCAAGGTGTCTTTTGAGAAATCAGCTGACAGTCTTATGGAAACTCTGTGGTAAGTAACTGTCTCCTTTCCTCTTGCTGCTTTTAAGATTCTCTCCTTATCTTGGGTAATGTAATTATGATGTGTCTCGGTGTGTTCCTCCTTGGGTCCAATTTCTTTGGGACTCTGAGCTTCATGGACTTACTAGAGGTCTATTTCCTTTGCCAGATTGGGGAAGTTTTCCTTCATTATTTTTTCAAATAAGTTTTCAATTTCTTGCTCTTCCTCTTCTCCTTCTGGCCCCTTATGATTCAGATGTTGGAATGTTTAAAGTTGTCCCAGAGGTTCCTGATGCTCTCCTCATTTTTTTGAATTCTTGTTTCTTCATTCTGTTCCCATTGAATATTTATTTCTTCCTTCTGTTTCAAATCATTGATTTGCATGCTGGTTTCCTTCCCTCCACTGTTGGTTCACTGTATATCTTCCTTGATTTCACTTTGCATAGCCTTCACTTCTTCCTTCATTTGCATCCATATTCAACCATTTCTGTGAGCATCCTGTTTACCAGTGTTTTGAACTCTGCATCGGATAGGTTGGCTATCTCCTTGTTGCTTAATTCTCTTTTATTTAAAAAAGAATTTATTTATTTAATTTTAGAGAGAGGGGAATGGAGGGAGAAAGGGAGGGAGAGAAACATCAATGTGTGGTTGCCTCTTGTGCGCCCCCTGCTGGGACCTTGCCTGCACCCCAGGCATGTGCCCTGACTGGGAATCGAACCAGCAACACTTTGGTTAGCAGGCTGGTGCTCAATCCACTGAGTCACACTAGTCAGGGCTGCTTAGTTCTTTTTCTGGAGTTTTGATCTCTTCTTTCATTTTGGTCATATTTCTTTGTCTTGGTGTACCTGTTATGTTGTAAGGAGTGGAGCCTTAGGTATTTGCCAGGACAGAGTAACCCACTTTGTTGCATTGTGATGCTACATGTGGGGGAGGGGTCAGAGAAGGAACAGTGCCACTTGCTTGGCTCTCACCCTGTTTTCAGTCAATTCCCCTGCTGCCCATGAGCATACTGGGCCCTTCTGGTGCTGATTCCTGTGTGGGTAGGTTTGTGTGTTCTAGGATCCTGTGGGTCCCTCCAATGGATTCTCCTGTGAGACTGGGTATTTCTTCCACTGCCACAACCACCACTGCATTTTACAGCCAGAGGTTTTGAGGCTTTACTTCCCTGCACTGGAACCTTGGGTTATGTGGTCTGGCTCACTCCCCAGTTGTTCCTCCTAGTTCATCCACAAATGTGGGACTGTCAGCAGCTGCTTTGCTGTGCATCCTCTCCACCAAGCTGCCTGTCTCTGCCTGTCCTACCAGTCTCGATGAGTGTTTCTTCTTTAACTCTTTGGTTGTCAGACAGGCTTCCATACAATTCAATTTTCTGGCTGTTCTGGTTGTCTCTTTTTTGTTTTTAAATTGGTTGTTATCCTTCTTTTGGTTGTGTGAGGAAGCAAAGCATATCTACCTATACCTCTGTCTTGGTCAGAAGTCTCTGTAGTTTTTGAACTAAATATACAGTGCTGTTATTTTTTAATGATACAAATATTTAAAAAGGTTACTCTAAGGATATTAATGATGATCTTGGTAAATTTCCTTCTTCTTCCAAAGGTTCTGTTTATCTATCTTCTATGTTAGAGAGCTTTCTGAAATGTCTGGTTGCCCTTGGTCATCTGCTCATATTTAAGAGTGGGGAACTATAGTGCTGATTGAAAGCGCTCAGTGCACGAGTAGAGATTTTCAACTGTAAACTTCACTGTAAGATAAACTGGTTGGGATTCTTAGATGTGGAATCTATCATGGTAGTATCTTTAGGTCTTTTCTCACAGAAATGTCACATTTTACAGAAAAGTATCTTCCAGTCTCCTGCCTGGAGGAAAAAGACTCCAGCCACCAGCGTGCTAGAAACCAAGTAGGAGAAAAGGGCTAGAGTCTCAGCATCCCATATGTATTAATTCACGAGGCACCCCCCCCATCATTTTCAATACTATATCCCAGCCCTCAAATCTTTACTTTTTGGTTGGAGAGGGCTTTGGGGATTTGGGGTAAAGATATGACATTCTTGCTACTTAAAAAAGACTCACTAAATTGTTTTATGTTTTCTTCCCTTCGCTCCTTTTTATGAGGTCCTGGGTACCCAAATTTCAGTGTATTTTGAGCATTTTAAAGTGTAAGTCAGCTTGATACCAGGTTAGTGCTCAGTTTTTTTTCTCTCCTAGCCATATGGTTCTAACCTCTCTGTGAGGGAGGCTAGTATATTTAGTCGTCCAGCATGCAAGAACACAAAATATTGTTTCTTCTCTAATGATTTTAAATGATTAACTCTCTATTCTCATTTTAGAGGGACTCACAGGAGAATAAGTAAATTTATTTGTTCAGTGAACTATGTATATCTGGGAGTCTGTCTATGTTTTTTCCTGCACCAAGGAAAGTTTAGTCATCATTGACTGTCCAAAACATGTGAAAATAAGGGCAGTTTTTAATGTCTGGTCCTGGCCATAGATGCCCAGGATGCAGAGCAAGGGTTCTGGACTCAGATAACCTGGGTGCATGTCCAGACACTATCAATTTCTACCTGTGTGACTCTGACCATGAGACTTAGCTTTTCTGTGTGTTATTTTTCCAAATTATAAAGTGAGTGATACTGATAGTACCTGCCCCACTTTGGTATTATGAGGATTAAATTAATTAATACTTGCACTATTGTAAGTTCCATATTAGTTGTTATTGTTACATGTTAGTGTTACTATTGTTTACCACTATTACTTATATTAATGTAAAGTATTCATTTCACAAATCATGCTGCTGTCAATCTGGATGATTTTATAATTTAGAAGGTATAATGATTAATTTAATGACTGAGTTGATTCATTGCTCTCAGGTAGTCAAGGAAGAAAACGTATGATTCCATAGCTCTACTGGACAGTCACCAGCTGAGAGTTGCTCACAAGCTTTGGGTTTGCAATTAGCTCAATGTGCAGATAACTGAGCACACTGGCATTGTGCCAATCCTGAGGCATGAGCGAGCTGCAGAGTGAAAGGGTGTTTAGCTTCTGTGTAACAAGGAGCCCGAAATGACCACATCTGTTATGCAGAACTAGCTGCATGGTGCAGAGAAGCAATAGTGCTCCTGGGCTTCTGCAGACCTGGATTCCAGTTTCCCTTTGTCTAAACACCAGCAGAGGCATTGCAGTGACCTAGATCTTCATAGCTCTACAGGCTTAAAATTCTACAGTGAGACGATCTCAGGGACATGTTCATGACTTTGGAACCATACTAGCAATGGCCTAAGGCCTGTTCATGGTCTTTGCAAACACTTGGATGCACATGTTGCACCTTTCCTGCTGGTGGTTATGCCCTTGGAGCAAAGAGCATTACACTCTCATTCTCTGAAGAGAAACTTGAATCTCAAGCCCCACTCTCATACTTACTACCTATGTGAAAGGAGCTGAAGAAATCACTCTCTTCCATGAGTTCGCACCAGAGTTCTGCTTAGAGAGGGGACTGCAAGGTATTTTGCAGATACATTGCAGATAACCTTGCAGATGAGCCCTTCAGGGCTGGGGCCAAAATATCAGAGACCAGAGATGAACCTCTGTGTTTAAAAGGAGAAGAAAACTTCATTTTACCCTTAAAGGAGAAGCACAAGGAAGAAGCAAATACTGGAAGAAGGTAGGGGAGGGGAAGCCTGTGGGACAGTGTGACACTGAGGGAGTCACGGGTGAAGGACCTGCAGAAAGCATCCTGTATGAAACAAGTATATCAAAAAAAGGTATATCAACATTGGAGATGCCTGCTATTCGGTTAGAAGTGTTCACATTATTCAGAAATGAACTCTCTTCCAGCCCTACCTATGTTTTTAGAAAAATCTACTATGTCCATTAAATTCTTTATGTTACATGAATTTTATTTTTGTTTTCAAACTGGAAGGGTCGAGTTTTACATTTTGACTTCTATAGCGAGGAGCAGAAATAACATATATGAATCAGGAGGCAGGGATGACAGGGAAAATTTGAGAATTTTAGGAATTTGTGGAACTCCTGGGGATAATGTAGGATCTGCATTTCTGTGGATTATCGAGAGTCCACATTAATGAAATTTCAGGGGTCAGGAGGCCGCGGCTTACGTCTGGGCTGTTTGTGTGACTTTGGCTAGTGGTTGATTAGGCCAGGACTCCGTTTCCTTCAATCAATGGATATTTTTGAAAATTCCAAGTCAGAAATTTTTTTGGGGTGTTGGAATACAAAGGCAAAAAGACATAATCCTTTTCCTCTGGAAACTTCCTAATTGGAAGGTAAAGTTTGTAACCAGGGTGTTAATAGTTCCGAGCTTGCCTGAATATTTTTGGTTTATTGCCGTTGTTTGGGCTTAATTATCAACACTTCCCACTTTCATGCCTAAGAAAGTCCTAATTTAGAGGTAAATTAGCTGGTAACCATTGCGTAGAGTTGTAAAGATTAAAAAATGATTAAAATTTATGTGAAAATGCTCTGTGAATTGTAAAACATTATACAGATGAAGAGATTAAGATATTTAAGTTTTTTATTGCATTTTGTTGTTAGAGACAAATACAAATGTCTAAAATTGCTATCTACTTTGGTTTCTCTTATTGCTTTGAGATCTACTTGGATTTGTAAGAATATAAACTTGCCAGAAAATTAATTTCATTTTAAGGCATCTTAGCATGTTCACAACCATTTTCAAGATTAAACTCCCTTTTGTGGTCTGTTTGGATCCTTTCATGTATCCTTGAAATTTATTCTTTGTAGTTGTTGTTTTTAAATCTATGGGTCCTTTCAAATTTAACATTATATGATTCTGATGGGTTTTGGACATGGGGGACATGCCAGATCTTTAAGAATTTTTAAAGCCTATTTTAGAAAGGAATGGGTATAAAAGTACTACGTGTTAAGTATTTGTCATAGAGAAGGCACATTGTTTTCCCTCAAAGATCTTTTTCTTTAACTCTCTCATGTGTACCTTATATCAACCACCCAAGAGAGGTATGATTTCTCTTTGCCCAGGGAGGGGGCCTGAGGCTTACAGAGGTTAACTAACCTGCCTGGTTAATGCCATAGCCAGTAAAGCACTAGGATTTAAAGATATAGCTAATCGCATCCTAAAGCTTTTTGATCATTTATTGATGAATGCCATAAATAGTTATTGAATACCAACTATGTTCCAGGTGCTATGTACAAAAGGTGTGTCTAGGAGGTATCCAGCCATGCAATATAAAAAATAGAGACATTTATGGAAGAAGATACAAGAAACGCTGTACATAGGAAAATGACACCTCTGTCCCCTTCAGAGTAGGCATCTTGGAACTTCTCCCAATTGCCATCAGCTGCCCTGTTGCATTTTCTTGAATCTCATTGATGGTCTGGAATCTCTTCCCTTTCAAAGGTGATTTTAGTTTTGGGAAAAGCCAGAAGTCACAGGGCACCAGACCTGGGCTGTAGGGGGGTCAGTCACCTGGGTGACTTGATGTTTTGCCAAAAATCTCTGCATGAGATGTGATGCGTGAGCGGGCACATTGTTGTGATGAAGCTGCCAATCACCAGTTGCCCGTAGCTGTGGCCTTCTGAATCATCTGAATAATTTCCATGGAGGAATGTTCAAGCTTAATGCAAAATTTGATGCAGGATTAAATGTGGGAGGTGGGGGTGGGTGGGGCGGGGTAGAGTGGTGGGAGGAAAATGGGGACAACTATAGTTGAACAACAATAAAAATAACTTGATGCAGATTTGTTTCTCTGCTTGCTCAGTCATTGTGAATGTGATGTCATCCGGTACACAAGCTCCCTCAACAGCATCTACAGCCCCCACTGACTAGGGCAGTGAAGTTCTCATTGTAATGCATGTGCATTCCAGTCCATTCTCCTTGGCTGCTAGGTTGTGTTGATGTTGTGCAAATCATTCTCGTTACATTAACAATGGTTGGACTTTTTCCAGATAGACCTCGCTTGTGAATGGTAGTGAGTACATCATCATCAGCCAGACCATCACTTATTAATGAGATTTTTCCAGACCTGAATAACTGCTGAAGTTCGGTCAATCTATTCTGCGACATTGAAGTTAAAGACTTGACTAAAAGAATAAACTGAACCATCAGGAACCAAGTATGTTTGGAAGAGCCTGATTTAAAAGTCAGAGGACACACGGAGAACTGAAAGTGGCCTTATGCAGAGAAGGGCTTAATAAATACTTCAGTAAAGAATCTACATTGTAAAAATTACCAGGTGAGTTTCATCTCCAACTGAAATTTTCACTATTCTCCCACAGTTTACCATATCCCCTTTTCAATCTAAAATAAAGTGAATATGCCACATATTTTTGATTTTGTAGATCTCCTTTGGACAAAATTTCATGTACTTCCACTTGTATAATATTTAATTACTATGATAACTTTGTGTCTCATTAGTGATGAAGGTATTAACATGCATGTCTCCTTTTTTGGCCTTAAAAAAGCTATCCAAACAGTTCCAGGTTAAAAAAAGCTATTAAAAAGAAAGCAATCATGCATGTGTTGTATTAAGCTGCCTACACACGGGAAAGAAGGATGTGCAAGACAACACCTAATTAGAAATACTTTCTTATTTTCAAAGCAGTGTCGTGATTGATTTCAATAAAACCTATTCATCAGCCATCGGAGTATAAGCAAGGTGGCTTCTCAGTAAACACTCCAGGACGCTAGCTGCCTGTGAGACTTACCTGGTGCGTAGAATTACTGGACATAAACTACTTTAGAATATGCTCCAAAATGTAGCTTTGCTGGGGATTAATTAAGCCATTTAAAAATAAAATGAGTTATTTAGCAAAGTAGTACTCCAGTACTAGTTTGTGATAATTGCATTTTTTAGTTAATAGAGTCAGAGGGGCATGCATTGAGATGTAGTTTCAAATTATTAAAATATATTGTATTTTTTAAAAAAAGATTTTATCTACTTTTATTTCAAGTTTAGTTTTTTTTTTTATAGCTGCTCATTTTCCCTAACCCTTCCCCTAGTGTTCTTTTTTTTTAATTTTTTATTGTTATTCAATTACAGTTGTGTGCCTTTTCTCCCCAGCCCTCCACCCCACCCCAGCCAAACCCCCCTCCCTCCCCCCCGTCCCCCTCATATGATCTCACCATTAACTGGAACATAATAAATAGAAGAAAAAAGGAAACAAAATATAACCAGAGACATTGAAGTTAAGAACAATCTAACAATGGGCAGGGGGGCGTGGGGAGGGGACAGTGAGGAGAGGGGATTACAAGAACTACTTTAAAGGACACATGGATCAAGTTTAGTTTTTTAAAAAATATAATTTTAAGAGAAATGGCTTAGAGCATGGTGATTTTCATTGTTTTGCACAATATAATCTAATCAATGGCATTCTTGAAATTTTTCTAAAGTTAGAACATATTGGCTATTTTTTTGGCTTTTGACATTTTATTTTTCAATTACAGTTTATATTCAATATTACTTTGTAGTAGTTTCAAGTTGGCATTTGAATTTTATTTCAAACTTTTTTCTTTATGGTTTGAACAGACTTACAAAAGCATATCTTAAAAAGAAGTTGTCTTCCCCTACTAAAGAAGCTAAAAGTAATTAATTAGTTTATTAGTTATTGATTAGCATAATTATGTCTGAAGAACTAAAATGTGTGAAATAAAATAGTAGAAACTAGGTAATTTTCTCTGAGGTGACTTTAACTCCATAGGGAAATTGAATCTTCTACAATTTATTTTCTGTTAACTCTGCATTCATATATCTCTTGCTGAGATTCTCTAATGGTATTTCCAATCATTTTTTAGATCAATAGTAGTCAGCTATTATACATGTTTATGTGATTTATGTAGCTACTTTATGTTAAATACTGCCTGTGCATGTTATAGTAGTTTGACTATACATGTACTTGAGCTTTACAGTTAATTACACAAGATGCTTCCTCCTCTTCTATCTGATTTTCTTATTTTTAACCTAATACTTTTCTTACTCTGTTCAAGGACCCCACCCAAGAAGCCACATTACATTTGGTCACCGTCTCTCCTTAGGCTGTGACTATTTCTCAGACTTTTCCTAGTTTTTGATGACCTGGATAGTTTTGTGTAGAAACATATTATTTGCGCTCTCTTTTAGCTCTTTTAAATTGCTTTCCAGAAAAAAGTAAGCAGTAAAGTTTACCCTCTCCCCATGCTGCTGGTCACTTACTTGCCAATGAAGATTAAACCCAAAGGAAAAAGTTCCTCATTTAGGGAGGACAGTGATCATCTCCTATTGCACTTGAGTGCATGTGTATCGGTATGAGAGTGTGCACCCACACGATTCGACTTCCAAGGTGCATAAGAATAAATGAAGAGAAAATTGGGAACAATCTTATCCATAGAAAGCATCAAGCACCACTTACAATAACTTCTGCTATGAGCAGATGTTATCTGGCGTTATTGAGCCTGGAGGTGAGAGGTTTATGCTGCCGTGTGAGACACACAGATAGTATGAGGTGCCTGGGAGAGCGTGTTGGTAGGCATCCAATAGCTTAAGATAAGTCTGGGGTCTTTTCCAGTGGCAGTTTTCTCTGGTTGCTATGACTTAGGCAGGGCCTGGCTGAGGGATGGAAGCAGGCAGAGGAACAAGGTGACCTCCCTAGATTCTTGAGCACTTTTCCAGTAGAACCTCTTAAGGTGTCAGACCTCTGCTGAGTAGGTTAGTAGCCTGAGTTAGCACAGAAGAATATAGGACTCCCAATTAAGTTTGAATTTCAGATAAAAAATAATGAACAATATTTTTAGTATAAGTATGTCCCATGCAATATTTGGGCCTTGCTTATCCTGAAAATTTGTTGTTTATCTGAACATTCAATGTCCTGTGTTTTCCCTGGCGACTCTACTCTGTGCCAGTCCCTGGGGTCCTCCTGGATGTGCGGTGGTGGTGGGGGGAGAACAGAAGAGGTGGAGAAGGGTGTAGCCTCCAGCCTCAGACCCCCACTCTTGGAGAGTGGTTACCTTAATGTGGACGGCAAATGTGACATCACCTGTTCCCCAAAGCTACTCAGGTCAGCATTTGAAGACACAAATGATTCCTAGATCTTTGTAACAGCATTAATGGACTTCTTCTTCTCTTCAGTTTTGAACAGATACCCAGTAAGTCTGTATCATATAAACAGTATCCTTGAATACTAACAGATCCAGAGGAAAATAAAACCCCACGGGATGAGAAACAGGAGACGGCAAAGGTGTATTTTCCCCACAGCCACCTGGTTTCCTCTCTGTCCGCCTTCCACTCCCCACAGGCTCTGGAAATATGGACCAACTAGGGGTTAGTCTCACAGCTCTCTCCTCCCCCTCTTATCTAACTTTTAATTTTCTCAGATGATGGAGAGAACTAATAATGTACTATACGAAGATTCCTCATGCATAGATAATTGAAAACTAAGTATGATTGTAGAAAAATTAAGTGTAAACAATATTACCTGCTCAGGCATATAAAAATACATAGGAAGAATAATTTAATAACTTAAAGAATTTGAAACAGATGTAAGTATGCTCTTGGCCTCTAAGGTAGAGTCAGCAAAAGTATATGCTTGGAATACTTCACAAACCAACTGGGTCAAAATCGGAGAGCGGTTAAAAGCCTTCATGAAATAGAGTTGACACATCATAATTTTTTAATGGCATAAATTCCAATTAGCATCAACTGTTGCATAAATAAGGTTCATTATAATGATTAAAATGTTAATTTTTTAGAGCAATCATAATTTCCTTTAATCTCCTGTAGCAGTGTTTTTTAAACTTCAGGCTGTGATCCATTAGTAGGTCATGAAATCAATTTAGTGGGCTATAATCAGCGTTAAAGAGAATAGAAAATACCCCTTTCATTACCTACAGTCAATGGAAACATTACTTCATGTACCGTAATTTCAGTTTTCTGAACACATATGTATAACTAATTGCTTATAATATAAAATACATTTCATATGATCTGTTATGAACCGTCAGGAGACAACTATATTACAAAAATATTTTAAGACTGATCAGAGGAGAAGCACAGTTTTAAGTCACAAATTAGTGAAAGAAGAAGAAAATGTTTTCAATAGAAGATAATATGATGCTTAATATGTTTTAACTAATAAAGAGGTCACTTTTCCATTTGCTGTGAGTTTGGTTCAAGTGGTATGGTGCTCCACTTAGCACCAATGGGCATGCCGGGCTGGTACATGTAAGTGAGGCCTATGGGGTCAGGCTGTCTGGCGTGGGCGTGTGACCTAATTGTTGAATTTCCTTGTCTATAAATTGGGCCTCGTCATAAACTGGTCATCACACAGTTGTGTGGATTAAGTGAATTTATACATAGAATGCACCTAATAGAGTGTTGGGCACTTAGCAAGTCCTCAATAAGTGTTAGTTATCAGCTTTATTACATTTTCTTATTTTTATGTAAGGATTCAAACTTTTAATTTTGTGTGATAAATGGAGAAGGAGACCCAGGGTTTGCTTTGTGGTTCAGCCCACGCAGGTCCCTTAATTCTTTTGCATGTATGTGTTTCTTAGTCTGTTGGAACCGAACGCTTTAGCGCAGAGATTCTCAACCTGGGTGGGACACATCACACGCTTCCTAGGGTTGTGAACTTCCTGAAATGTGATCAGAATTGTGAAAAAGTGTGCATATCTAATTTGGGGAGTAGACGGAGAAGATCTGCTTCTATGGTCAAAGGGGTCACGAGGTACACTAAGAGTTCGACATACTTGGAAGTCCAGGCTTACTAATTAGGAATGGTAACCTCGAGCAAGTTACTTAACCTCTTATAGCTCACTGGCCCCATCTGTAAATGGGAATTAAAAACAGCTTCTACATGATATAGTTGTTGCAACAATTAATGTTTACAGTATTTGTAAAAAGCTTAGCCATTAGCATAGTGACTGCCATATGATAGGTAGTCGAGAAAATATTAACAGTGGAAGAAGAGTAGGTAGATGGGAAAATAGAATACAGTGGCTGCCATTCTGAGTTTTAATTTTGGAATCTATCACTGAATCATTAAGTCATCCATTCATCCATTCATTCCTTCATTTGTTCACCAGAATTGGTTGAACACATGCTGTGTGGTGTAGATTACGTGAGATGCTGAGAGAGCCGTCATGGACAAGACGCCTTCTCTGCCCTCACAGAGCTTGTCATCTAAGGAGGCTTACACACAGGGAGTGGCCAGCCGTGTGACAAGTGCTGCAGCAGGTGAAGTGTGGGGCTCGGGGGGAATGTGGGAGACTCTCTAACCCAGAACCACATTCGAAATGTGGGGCTCGGGGGGAATGTGGGAGACTCTCTAACCCAGAACCACATTCGAAACGTCTGTGGTTTTGCTTCATCTTGTAGCTCCGGGTTTCATTTCAGTCCTAAACAGAGGCAACTTCTTTCTGTTCACTTTCATACTGAACATCATTATCCAAATGCAAAATGCCTACTAAGGGGCGTTAGGGCAGGATTTGATCTGTAGAGGTTGGAGAAAAACGATCTTCTCTGGCACCTGGCTGCAAGCATGAGGACGTGCAGTGAGATCTCTTTATAATGTTGGGACTGGAAACAGGACAAACACCAACAGCCCCCTTACACAGGAAAACCATTCACTCCAGGCATTTCTGTTTTCACCTCACTTTGAAGAAACTTAGAGTTAAATTTAATGCTTAATTATAACAAGTACAGTAGCCTACTTTTTTGGTTTCTTTCTCTATTGCTCTAAATGGTTTTGATTTTCCATGTTAATATATTATGATACCTCTATGTCTAGCTATCTATTGTCTATGCTATATTAAGTGAATTTTGAAAGTAGATAGGGCAATAATTATTAAATAACCTCAGGAACTTAGTGTGTTACACATTACATTAGTCTTTGTATATTTTTATGATTCAGTGGACATGACTAAATTGTAAAATATCTAAATTTTATGAAATCGAGTCATTCTGTAACAGCTCCATTATAGAAGAATTGAATAGCCGGAGTATGTCTTACAGGAGAGGTCCCTGTGTTGTCCACAATTGGCCGTGTAATGGTATCATTTCGAATTATATCCACTATTAGAGACACAGGTTGCTGTGTTAATCCACTTAGGTTACGTTTGCACTTTCTGGACCCACAGACTCTCTTACCTTTGAGCAAAGCTGTCAGGATAGCTAAATCTATGTCCTGGTGTCCTTCCGATCCCATCCGAAACACCGTAATCTGCAATTTGAGACACGGCCATTAGCAATGCACTTTGCCCCCAAGAGAAATTAAATCAATGAGACCATATCTGAACAGACCATTTTAATATCTGGAAGGTAGATTCTTAACCACGGGAAAAGCATACATAGCAAGAATTCAATTAGATGGCCCTGCAGTTCATTAAGAGGGAAATGCCCCAGCAGCCCCCCGACAGAAACCATCTTGGATAATTGCACTGATTATGGTTTCAATGAGGAGAAACCGGAAACCAAGGAAAATGTCCTCTTCTAACATTTCAGTTTGTAAATTAAAACTTGCTGGATTTACAGACATGTGTAAACCACAATGTAAACTACGAGATGAGAAACTAGGTGTTTAAAAATCGCTAGTTAGTAGTATGCCCTTCAGTAAATGGCTCCATTAGGTGTGTGCGTGTGTGTGGGGGTGCAATTTAGCCGTCCCTACACTTACTCCTCGGCAATAGTTACTCAAGGTTTTCAACATTCTGATGCTTCTAGATCCTCCAGTCCTCTCAATAACCTTGAAACCTCTTGAGAATAATTTATCAGTACATCTAGGGGAGAAAAGTATTCTCTGGGGAATAATTAATACACGTTGGATTAATACAAAGTCCCAAAACAGTGCTTAAGAACAATAAAGATTTTTTTCTAAGCCAGAGGGAAGCTACTTAAGGAAGCCGAAAGATTAAAAAAAAATTCTACATTGAACTGCTATTGTGTTCAACTGCTTTAGGCTTTGAGTTTCCCTGTCTATAAATGGGAACAGTAGTACTTGCCTATTCCCAACTACATAGAAAGTGGACTGTATACAATTTGCTAATGTATAATTCTAAGCCTTGCTACTATGGTGGAGAGCACGGACACAGACCACAGACTGTTAAACTATCAGTTGCCTTAGGAGTTTCCTGGTCCACTACTCAGAGGCAGAGACCCAGTGCTTACGGGCAACTACTGGTTAGAAGGACAGCTGTGACTGGAATCCAGTAGATCTCACCTTTTGTCTTGTGCCTTAAACATTGGGAAGAAGTGAGGAGAAGAACATATGGGCTCTTGTGGGATGCCGAATTCTTTTGTATCAGTTTATGTCCTCAGATGAGTATAAAGCAGAGATTGCAAGAGGAAATGCCTTCACAGGCATTTGAGCTAAAAAATGTAAAAAATGTAAGAACCAGACAAAATTCATCTGTGTACTGTGTTTGGCTCAAGAGTCACAGTTGTGGCCCCTGGTAAGGACCATCATCGGGTGGAGTTAAATCTGCTTCTGCCCAACCATAAGTTTGGCCCAAGTACCACTGGGACACTGCCCCAAATAGCTCTCGATGCCCCCACAGAATTCACCTGGGAAACAAGAGGCAGCTTTTATCTGCTCTGCACTCACGGGAAGAAAGTTTGGGTTCACTGGATTAAGAGCCAGGGGGTAGAAGTGGGATTTTGGCTAACTCTTTAACTCTCTAAACTGGGCTGGCTGTAGTCTGAAGGACATTATTGTATAGCAGGCTGAAGCATCAGGATAACATCTGAGCTCGCGTTTTAGAAGAATTCAGAAATTAGGCATTAAATGGAATTCCTCAAACATAGGACCTAAGTGTTCTGCAGGTTGGTAAATTTTCATTGTCTAATTAGAGGCTACATTTCAGATGCAAATTCTCCTGAGGCAGCAAATACATAAATCAGATTTACCCTACAATGTGAGATTACCAGGCTTTCCTGGAGACTGACTTGAGGAGAGGTAAAGAGGGTGTATAATGCAGGCTTTCTAAAAGATTTTAGGGTGGGAAAGTGGAGACCTGGGTGCATGTGCTGTTGTCTGTCAAAGAGCCTGAAAAGGGATTGTATGGACTCTAGAAAGAGGGAAAGGAAGCACCAGAAACAGGCTGGAGGATGCAAAGATAAAATTTATTTCATAATTTTGCTTTGAACTGACCTGAGATATTACATGTTCATCACTACTGTAAAGCTTTTTAATTTGAAATTTAAAGATTGAAATTTCAAATTAAAAAAAAAAAACACTAAACAAGAAAACCAGAGTTTTCTCCTACCAATCCCCAGTGTTGGCAGAGATGCAGCAAATCAGGCGGGAATGTGAATCAAAATAGTAGTTTTAAAGTATGAGAGGTTGATACAAAATTCCTTGGTTTTGATTTGTTATTCTTTAATAGCACTGGATTTATTTGCTGATATTTTATTTGGGATCTTTGCAGCTATGTTTGTAAGTGAGGCTGGTACATGTCACAGACTTGACTGGTTTTGGTACCGGAGCCGCACTAATTTTCACTATGAATTGGGAAGCTTCATTTAGTTCAGTTCTGGGATAGTTTATATAACAAAGAATCTCGCTTCTGGCACATTTAGTAGGACAGTTATAAACTAGCACTGATGCATTTTTAGAGATAGATAGTCGATCTTTTTAATAAGTTTTTCAAGTTATTGATCAGTTTAGATTTTCTGCCTCTCCTTGGCTCAATTTCATATGTTTTCCTGGATAAGCAAACATTTTATGTAGATTTTCAAATTTATTGATATATAGTTGTAGTTAGAATTCTCTTACTATTTAAATAATCTCCTCTATATTTAGAGTTATATGGCAATTATCTATTCCTCTTGATTTTTAACAAATTTTTATACTCACCTGAATACACGTTTTCATTGCTTTTAGAGAGAAAGGAAGGGAGAGAGTGAAACATCAATGTGACAGAGAAACACTGGTCAGTTACCTTCTGTCTGAGCCTGGACCAGGGATGGTAAGCGCCCAGACCGGGGATGAAACCCACTCCCTAGGCACGTGCCCTAAGTGGGAATTGAACCTGCAACCTTTCGATTATGGAATGATGCTCCAACCAACTGAGCCACATGGGCCAGGGCCACTCCTCTTTATTTTTCACTTGATCAAAATCATGGTAATTTCAAAGAATCAGGTTTTCATTTTATTGCTCAATATTATATTTACAATTTAAATATTATTCTCTGTTTTTATTATTATCCATTCAGTTCTTCTAATTTGCTGCCTTAGCCATTCTTTTCTTAGAAATTTGAGTTGACTTTTTAGCAAATTTATTTTTATTCTTTGTAAATATATATATTTAATTTTATTTTTTGTTTTTTATTCTTTCTTGTTTTCTAACACATGCACTTAAGATTCTATATCTCACATGATTTTACATGCTTTATACCATTTTCATTCATTTTAGATATATGCAGTTTATTTTCTCTTAAAATATTAGAATGTGTACGTATATTTGTAACGTTCTGCAAATGTGCTATTTTGTTTGAAGAAAATATACAATCTCAATATTCATGGATTATACTTACTAACTTTTTATTTAAATACTCTACACATTTACTTATTTCTTATCTCTAATAGGCATGTTAAAAATCTCCTATTAAGATTATACACTTCACTACTATTCCTTGAAAGTAAACAGTCTTTGCTTTGTATGTTTTGAAGCTTTTAAAGAATGTATAAAGGTTCATGGCAGTCTCTTCTTGGTGGATGATACTTTCTACCAGCATATAATATCCCCCTTTCCTATTTAATGCTGTTGCTTTGTATTATATCTTATTTTACAGTATCATTGTAATTGTCACACATTCTTCTATGGGGGGTTAGGATTTGTTTGGTACATTATTGCATTTGGGTATTTGTCCCTTTTCTGTTGTCATTTTGTTTCAGGTTCCTATCTTGGAAGCAGCACTGCTAGATTAAAAAAAACTAAATCAGAATATCTATCTCTTAAAGGCAGAAAAGAATCTAGTTACATTTAATATGATTATTGATTTTTTGTCTTATTCTTCCATATTATTTTATGTTTTCTATTTTCATATATTTTTTATCATTTCCCTTCTACACCTTCCTTTTCCTTTAAAACATTGTATTTGCATAGATAAAATCCCAATAGTATAAAGAGATACACAGTGAAATTACGTGCCACTTCTGTCTTTAATTTTGTAGCGAGCACCCTTCACAAAGCCAACCAGCAGACACGTGGGACTGAACGAATCATGGACTTACCACTTCTAAAGTCTAGCAAGTCTTATAGTTGGACAAGATGAGGGTATAGAAAAAGAATTGGGAAAATTAAACTGACCCCCTTTCAAGGTCTATGAATTAGCTTAATTTGTGATTTATGTTTATGTCACAGTGAGCAATGAATCTGTGAAAAGAGGCATGGAGATTTAAGTGAACTTTTGAAAATGAAAATAACCATTATATTAAACCAAAAAACATCTATAAGCCATATTTCAGCTCATTCTTTCAGAAACAGAAGGGAATATTCCACAACCAGTTACTGGTGTGTTAGATGTGTAAGAGATGATATTTGAGTTTGACAAATGGCTTGTAACACACCTGAGAACTTTAGACAAATAGCATAGCTACACAATGGATAATCAGTAAAGTCCTATTAATTTTTGTTTTAGAAATTTATAAAAGTCCACTTATAATGTTAACCAAAGGCTTAAAGACATTATACAGGGTGGGGCAAAAGTAGGTTTATACTTGTGAGTATGTAAAACAGAGAGTCTATTCTTGGATTAGTATTTATTAATTATTGTATTAGTTTTCATACAAACAATTGGAACTTTCTTAAGAGAAACATCTCTAAAATGTATTTACTCATTCAGTTTCTTTGAAAAACCTAGAGGCGTTTCCTGAGGATCAGCCTGAGGAGCAGGAGGGGAGGGGGAGAAGTAGACCCATAGGTAATTTAGTCACCACAGTGCGATGACTTTGCAAAATCACTAGCTTAGCAGAATGCTTCTCAGGTGAATTATTAATATTCAGGATAATTTGAAACAATTGAATGATTAATATAAAATGTAAAAATCCATGTTTATAGAGATATAGACTGATACAAGACCCTGGAAGGGATCTAAACAGGAATCCTGGATGGTCATACAAAAGGCCTTTAAATAGACATGGGCCTCGTTTGTTAGTTTGGCACAAGAAAAGTCACTGTACGGGGAAGAGAACGATGCAACCTGGTGAATAGAATACTATGCACTCAGAACACACTGTATTTGATTCCAGGCACTTGAGAAAATGAATTCCCATTGGTTGACAAAATTCATAAAGTTAACATTTTGAGGAAGTACTGGCTTTTAGAAATGGACATGCTGATTTTTATGGAGGAGGGGAGAAAAATCAGAGGAAATTCAAACGCACCTGGAAATGAGCAAACCAAAGATCAGTGGAAAGTGATATTGAAAATTTTTGTCAGAAAATTGTTATCAAATAAGTTTAATTATTTGTTATCAAGTTCCATATAAACTATACATTGACTTTCCATGTAATATTTTGTAAGTAAGGCTCAGTTTCATATTGAAATGGGTGAATAAAAAGTGATGGTATTGAGATAGAAATTGATGGAATTAATATAATTCTATGGTGTCCTACTTTGAAAAGACTGTGATGTATAAATTTACACATTAGATAAATAAGTGATTATTTGACTTTCAAAAGGATATTTTATTATATAATTTTTGCCAGTTTATTTTAAAAGTGTGTTCCTTCTACCCTTAGTACACAACTCAATTTAGATTACTTCCAGTAATAGATTGTCTTCTAGATTAAAGCGCACCTTAATTACCACTGAACCTCATGCGGTCTTAAGGGACCTTCATGCATGAACTTGGCAATTAATGAAGAGTGCCAGAGAATGGAGGAAGTTTTGCTTATCTGATTCTAATCCTTGTCTCCCTTTTCTGTTTTTTACCCCCACTGTGATCTAAGAACACTAGAGTTTGTCTCTCCAGTTAACAAATGCAGAAGCCCACTGGTTCCAATACAAGAAAAAATTTTTTTTCTTATTATAAAAACAATGCATGATTATCATTAGAAATTGTAGAAAGTTTAGAAAAAGTCAAATGGAAAATAATTTCCAAATCCAAACTTAAAGACAACCCCTGATGATATTTTGGTATATTTCCTGTAATTTTCTCTTTTTCTTTTCTTTTCTTTTTTTTTGATAAGCATAGTATGTATGTATGTGTGTGTGGGGGGCCATATTTGTGAATTTCTATTTTGCATTATTTTCTTTTCTGTTAGCATTATAATTAAGCACTTTCTTGTATTATTGGGAACTCTTCAAAAACATTATTTTCAATATCTACAGAATACTTTGTTCAATGCATGTGTATAGCTCACTTACCAGTACCTCTGTTATGTCTAAATCTTTGATAGAAACAACGATCTAATGAGCATCTTTGCATATAGATCCTGTTCTGTATTTGGCATTCTGTCTTTAGCATAGAGTCTCAGAAGTTTGGTGCTCTTGTCACAAGTTGCCTCACAGCTAGAAGCGAGTATGTTAAGCACAAAAAAGCTAGTTAAAGTAAAGGAAGCTTGTGTTGTCCTTGAACCAGATTTGCTGTAATGGCTGAAGAGAGGAAGGCAGCTCTCATGAAGCTGGCTGTAGCAAAGTGGTAATTGAAAACGCAGATGCATGCATGTGCTGACAGTGCGGCCTTCACACCTGGACACAGAGGAGCTACGGGCAGGATCATCTCTTGTTCTCTCTCTACTTGCACCACTACCAACTATCGGGATGAGTTTAGGTGCTTGTTTTTTTTTTTTTTTTTTTTTTTTTTTTAAAAGGAGTCTTAAAAACCAGATTAACCTTATCACTCTCTTCCAATTTCAATTTCTTGATTTTTACTTTGGCCCTTTGAATGCTGTGTAGGTCCCAGGGCAGCACTGGCTGAAACAACTGGATGGTGCAAATAAAACCATTCGATGAGCATGAGGTTTGGATCCTTTTTTTAAAGCATGTATGTCAGGTCACAGTCAGGAAATTGTTAAATATGTGTCAGGAACTCAACCAGGCTCTCTGGATCCATGATTGATATATCCTTTATAGTGAAACCCCCCCCAGCACTTTGGGATTCTAAGGTGACATATAGAGAAGACAGGAAAAAGTGGCCCAGCTGATTTTATGGTGAAGGAAAAAAATAGGAATGGGCTAAATTCCTCATCTATGAATTCTTTAGAGAAATTTCAGTGGTGCTTTCTGGGGGTTGGAACTAGATGACAGCCTGTCATCGGCTATCTCCTGCTTTCAGTTCCTTTCCTGACAGCTGCTGGTACCTCTTTCATTTATTATATAACTATGCACTGTACCTCAGTGGGTGCCTGCAGATGCCAGAAGTCCAGCAACAGAATTTCTAGAAGTTTCTTTATATATGTTATGGCCTTGGCTAGCAGAATCAAGCATATTTGTCACCTACCATCTTGTCAGCCAACCAGATGGACGGAAATTCA
Source organism: Desmodus rotundus (assembly GCF_022682495.2). Classification (NCBI taxonomy): domain Eukaryota; kingdom Metazoa; phylum Chordata; class Mammalia; order Chiroptera; family Phyllostomidae; genus Desmodus; species Desmodus rotundus. The sequence goes on along the minus strand of NC_071387.1, from coordinate 47,371,916 downwards.
GTGTGACCCAAGGTAATATTTTCCAGCTCAGGAAAACACGTAGACATCTCTGTGAGCAGAATATGTGGGGCAGCAGATGGGTCTTACAGGCCAACACCATATGGGCTTATTAGGTTGCAAAAATTGTTAGTGGGTTGTGTTTTGGCTGTTTTATCATATTTTTTATCCTAACAGAATAAAACTATATATATTTTCTGACTTCCTGTTGTAGTTATTAAGATATCACATACTTCTGCAGTCCAACTACTTCTTTGTGATCTCTCCAGGTGAGAGTTGCCAAGAAGGTGCCATAAAGTGCTGTAGACAGAGAAGGTGTCTTGCCTCCCTTCTCAAGCCAGTCTAGTTTCCCTGGCGATAATCTTGTTGACTGTTTGTAAGGTGGGCGTACCAGATGCCCTTGGTTCACCTCTCTGGGAACCTGCCCACTAGAAGTCACACCACTTATTGCTGGGCCAATCTCACCCTTCCCCTTGTACAGAGCAACCCTGAGTCTGAGCTAGTGACGGAGGTCATTGAGGATAAGGAGAATAACATTCTGGATTCTTTTCTCACTTTAGGAAAGGTTACATTTCACTTTTCCTTCCCTTCCTGCCCAGCTGTAAGGAATACAAACATCTTGAAAGCAGGGCATGTAAGCTTTTGTCCATACTTGCTTTCTGTACCTTTCCTGGGGGAGCAGTGGAAGAGAGCCGTTTAACTAACACTCATTTCAGAGCCTGTGAAAGACTCAGCTAGGGAGGGTCACAGGAAACATTTTGGAGGAAAATGCCTATTTCAGACTGTGTGGGTACTTTCAGACTCCTGGGTTTTCTTCGTACGGCTGACAGGATGAAGTCTGTGTCATACGGCAGATATCCCATCTCAAAAGACTCTTTTCACCTCACTTTTCTGACTTTTGGTTTGATCATCTATAAAAATCAATAACAAATAACTGATTAAGTGATTATAGGGACTCCTTTTAGCTCTAGAGGTCACAGAATTTCTTTCTTCAGGCTCAAAGTAGCAAAAATCAGATCAGCATTGGGGTTATCTTGCAGTTTCAGCTTCCTACCCGATACATTGTGTCCCTGTTGCTCCCTCACCCCAAGAAGGGACCTAGATTTTTGTGGATGGTAGCATGTGAAGATATTTCCAGTTACTTTATTCAGTAGTTTAGGGCCGATTGCCATTTTTAACTGCATATAATTGACACGTGACATTGTTTAAGTCTAAGGTACATTTGAATTGATTTGGCACATTTATATATCATGATATGATTACTACTGTAGAGTGAATTAACCACATGATTCAGCAATCCCACTTCTAGGTATACATCTAAAGAATATGAAAATAAGATATTAAAAAGATATCTGCACTCTGTGTTTATCATGGTATTACAATAGCCAGGCTATGAAAACAACCAATGTCCAGGAACAGATAAATGGATAAAGATGTGGCATGTGCGTGTATACAATGGAATATTATTCAGTTATGGGAAAGAAGTAAATCCTGTCCTTTATTGTAACAGGGTGGGTCAGGCCAGATCACTGGGGAGCAGAGGGCAGAGGGGGGACCCCCACAATACTGCATAAGAGGCTACCCCCCGCCCCTGGGAAAAGGGAGGTGATGGAGAGAATCTCCGAGGTGGTGGATTGAAGTGGCAGCTGGAGGCAGCTGGAGAAAAAGCCCACTTCCCCAGGAGGAGATGGGAGGCACTGCTGCAGAGGAGGCTGCCCAATGCAACTGTAAACAAAGGCAAGGTGGTTGCGTGCAACTGGTGAGCTTGAGACGTAACTGGAGGGAGCTTGTACAGAGCCTGCGTGAGCTGGGGTTGGGAACACCTGACCTTGCACCGTGACACTTGTGTCCCTGTGCATAGTCGGGAAACTCTGTCCCCTTCTGCAAAATGGCAGCTGGAAGAGGGTCCAAGACACTGGGGAGCTGACAAACATGGAGCACAACGGTGCACATTGGTTGAAATGCTGGATGCTCCATAGTGCATAGATTTCTGGGCTGAGTCTTTAAAATGGAATGTGCTGGGAAACATGTGGTCTTTCTTCTCCCCTCATTAGCTCAGTCAGCCACAGGGAGCTCCAGTTCCTGAGACTGCAGGCCCCCAAGACCATGTGGTCCAGCAGCATTTCCAGCACCCCTCTTGCACAGTGCTGGCTGGTCCTGCGCTGGCTGGTCCTGTGCTGCCTGCCCTGCCAGATGCACACAGACTCATGAGAGACGCCTGGAGCTGAACCGTGACCAGGAACCTGCCAAGCAGCCTGGATGAACATATTACAGCCACCTGCGTTCCCCAAAGGATGGTACTTTTAAAATGGGAAAAGGGATTCCAGACACTTCCTGGAACTGGTCTGGCCTGGCAGAGGGTGGCAGGGTTATTTATCTTTGGGTTTAAAGGGAGCGGGGCTCTGAGGCAGAAACTTGCTATTATTCCAAAACTGTATGGCCTTTAGATAAACAACGTCTTTTCTTTTTCACCCAACTTCTGACTCCAGAGTTTTGTCTATAGGCGGCGAGCAGTAGAAGCCCACTGACTGTTCTGCAGCAGCACTGTCTGTTCTGTAACATTGTGACAACAAGGATGGACATTAAGGCCATTATGTTAAATGACGTAAGTCAGACAAAGACGAATATTATATAATTTCACTTATACATGGAATCTAAAAAAGTCAAACAAATTACCAGTTTTTAAATGTTCCCCTTTTGTGTTGCTGAACCATGGCACCATCCCCTCTGCTCCATGCCACCCATACCACATTGTTGATACTCAGCTTATTATACACCCAGCTGTTAGGTCTCTAAAATTAGTTAAGTGGCGCCTGGCAACCCTACCTCTATTTAGGGAAATCTGTCACTCTCAGTATCATAATAACTCATCAGTGACCCTGGAGCAGGACAACACCCAAACCCCTTACTGTGAACACTGCTCTAGCCCTTGAGTTCTCATTGTCCATGGCCCCCACAACCCTCCTGAAATCTGGACCCACTTTGTGCTCTGGCTCAGAGAGGGCACAGTGTGTACAGACTATGAGCTTTAGAAGCACACAGACTCGGAAGTGAATCATGACAGTTATTAGACATGAGGTGCTACTGTGCCTCCCTGAGTCTTGGTTTCTTCCTATTAGGGCTAACTCTTTGTCTAAAGGACTATCGCAGGGCTTTATGTGGGATCATCTTTCTAAATCATACAGCACAGTTTCTAGTATTTGGCATGGGCTCAATAATTAATTCCCTTCCCACGTGTTTGCTATCCTTGGCATGTTCCTGGGCCTGCTCCCACTGTCTCCTCTCTGCTGGTATTTCTTGCCCCTGAAGCTCTACTTGGCTATCTGCCCCATGTCCTCTCCGACACAGTTCAAGCATCATCCCCTGCAAGCCCATTTTAATTCTAATTATCCTTTACCTTGGTTAAGTGTCAGTTCTCCACTTGAATTATGTGAATATACCTCTATCGCAGTGCTGACACTATAACAAAACAATGCCAACATCAGTGACAGCAATATGACTATGGTGGCTTATGTGTATTTACAATGTGTCAAACACTGTGCAAGCACTGCACAACATGACTTCAGCCGGTCCCACAAAAATGAATAATTTAGTCACTGTTATTATTCCCATTTTACAGCTGGTGACCATGAGGCCAGAGAGTTTAGATACCACAAGGAAGGCCATGCAGCCAGAAAGTCATTTACCCAGACAACCCAGCTCAAAGACACAATCTCCTATTTGTTTATCTTCCTCCTTCAATAGCCTCTGATTTCTTGGAGGGGAAGGATACTACTTCTTTCTCTACATCCCTGTTACCCAGTTATGTGCTTGGCACATGGTGGGTGCTCAATGAATGTTTGTGGAATGAATCCTTCTTTCTGAGTTCAAATCTGGCCAGTAGTTTTCAGATGAGTACCACGTATGACAAAGACTCTCTCCTTGACCAAAGTTTACTCAGGCTCCTCCAAACCTTCTCCTCTACTAGGCTCTTACTTTTGGGTCTTCCTGTTCATCTTCTCATTCCCCAGTTTTAGTACGAATCCTGTTAAGTCAGTTTATAGAGAATCCCCCACCCTAGTATCCATCACCCTTGATATCTGACCAAATTCCTCATTCTATACCACCTTCTACATACTATCAGATATCTGGGCCTGCCTTCAGCAAGTATCCTGTTAGGCTAGTTTAGACTCACCCTACCACCTTAGTGATTTTCCATCCACTGACACCTACTCCACTGTGCTTCTTGGCCATGAATCCCCACTTTTCCTCATTCTATTCAGAGTTGAGACCAATGTCTCTCCCCTCCTGAAAACCCCATTGTAGTGTCCCTTGAATAAAGGTTTCCTTACCAGCTTTAACAAGTGTCGGAATTCATTTTGGGTTAATATATCTGAGACTGAAGGCCCTCATTGGGTCCAGGAAGGGCAGGACTGGTGTCTGAGATGTTCAATGTCTGGGTTCATGCATCTGTGTATCTCTGCATTATTTCCCATCCAGAGACTGATCAGTTTTCCACATAAGATCCATACCCAGTCTCACCAGTGAAGACAGGACAGGCTTAGTGCTAAATTCTAAGGTATATCCGTTGTTTCTGCTGTATTCTAGACACACGTCTTTGCCATAGACGTCTTTGCCTCAGCCATTTTTGCTGCATTACTAATTGACCATAAGGCAATTTTGGCATTAAAAAAGAGAAAATCATGGCAAATAAAAGATGGGCATTAAAAAAATTAATGAAACATGAAAAAATGAATCACAGAATTTAAAAAGATTATTTAAAATGTGTATAGATTCATGGTAATACTGTGCAAATAACTAACTTTATTTTGGGGATTGTACCAAAGCACTGTCTTCTTTCTATGGGAAACGTGGGTTCAACTCCATGTAGTGAAGGAGGGCCCTTGTCTCTCTTTCTCCTCCCAGTGTGGCGTGTTTCAAAATAAGAAATGAACTCTTGGGGCAAATCATTATCATCGGGAAGAAATGCTAACTAGTTTAACACCACCTTCACCATACCTACTTATCGCTCTATAGACCACTATGAGGGCTAGATAAGATGTATATATAATATAAAAACAGGAGTAACTGTGCGAACTTTGTCAATAGAAAAACAAAACTATACTGACAACTAGCTTTAATACATTAAGTCTACCAAAGACTGTTGATTCATCAGGAAATAAAACCAAACAGAAAACAGTTAAACTGTCAAGCACTTATTTTATTTCTTTCTACAGCAAAATTGCCAATGGCCCATTAGTTACGTGGAGCCAATGTTCACAGCAAAGCTGTCTATGGCAAAGGTGTGATGGTGAAAGAACCTACAACCACTGCAAGGGTACTCAGCTCGTAAAGGGTCAGGACTCACTTCACTGCGGCCTTGCAGGCTAATCATGAGCAAAACAGATGCTGCCGTTCTGTCAAGAATGTGCCCTGTTGTCATTAGAGCCAGCTTAAAATAAATTCCTAGCCTGAGAGAGGGTAAGAAAGAAAAGCTTTGGGCTGCTTTGTAAATGTGTGCATAAACCCACATTTGAAGGACACGCTGGGCCAAGGCCAGCACATCCCAGGATATGTGTCTGACCCAAGATGATGCTGAATTTGGTGTGCTTGTTTGAGTTAACATATTTGAAAACATTTGCACATGAAGATGCACAATTATATTTTTGTCTTAAGCAATGGCACATAAAAGAGAAAATCACAAAGACCTTTAACAGAAGTCAGGCCTGCCTCTGCCTGCAAGTTTGCTTGCCTCCCTGGGGGTTGCCCTTCTGTTCTTGTCCTGGGTGCTTGGCTCCCGGTTCCTCCAGCAGAGAAAAATCCTTGTTTATTTACACAATGCCCAGTGTGGAGATGCTGCCATTATTGCTGTTTTTTTCAGGTTTTGATTGCAATTTGTGCCTCCTTCACAGCTTTTTTTCTAGGGCCACTTGAGAAGAATAAGAAGCAAGAGGCTCCTTTGTCGTATGACGAGAATGGAAACACAAAGGGCGACAAAAGCCATCCCTGGTAGGTTTTCTCTATAACCAGTTTTCCCTTAAACCAGCTGACAAACTGAAAACGAAGCTGTGTTTCCTGACCTGGCAATGGCCGAAATGACATTTGTTAAATGGTAAAAGAGAGAGCCCATCACTGTCATGTTACACCAACTGAAAATGAACCTTATTTGGAAAAGTTTCCTATTCTTTCAAGCTCAGAGAGAATTGATTCAAAGGAAGAACGATTCAGTGTATCAGCTCTATTGTTTCTCCCTAAAGCAAGTAATCCTTCTCCTTGGGCCCATTCAGGCTCGAGCCCTGTATCCTCCCATTGAATAATTGACTATACTCTCATTGTTGCCTATTGTGTAAACAAGAGTTGTTAACTGTTCCAGGGTCAAAATTCTTCAAATAATTGCAGGCTAAGATTTTGGAATTTTTAACATTTAAAAAAAATGACTAGGAGGAATAGCTTTTCTCCCAAACAGCAATTTTTTCCTCTCTCTCATGATAGCTTTATTGTTCCATGTCATACGTTCATGTGTCACAAGTAAAAACATTTGGGGAGAAAGACTGAAACATTATAAAAATGTGGATGCTGTGATGAAAACTGTAACTAGGGAAAGAAGGTAGTAGCTGAAGAGACAAAGGTCATTTCCAGCTGGTGTGACACAGAAGACTTCATTGAGAAGGTGAGAATTTGGTCTGGACTTTTGAGGTAGTTAGAGTTTCAGTGCGGAAGTGTAGCGGTGAGGAGGAGCAAGAAGAAGAAAATGATAAGAGAAAATAAGAGATAAGGAGACATTTAAAACATTACATGCAAATATTCAACTTGGCTGGAGCACTAGGTATGGGGAAGGTAATTATGAAGGAAGGTTGGGGCCAGGCTCCGAGTGATTTTTAGTGTTAGGGAATTTGGACATATTTCACTATATACTAGGCCATGTACCAATCATTTTACATCTATCACCTCGTTAATCCTCACATCAGTCCAATGAGGTTCAGAGGTTCAGTTAGTTACCCAGGAGCAGTTAGCTGCTAAATGACAGAGGTAAAATTGGTTCTCACATCTGTGCAGCTCTAACGGCCGTGTTTGCAGTCTCCCTAGGTTACCCTGCTGAAGTCAAATGCTGTTGGAAGCAAATTAACCTTGGAGTGAGGACTGGAGGAGGAGCCCAGCTTCATGGCCACTGCAGTAGGCTTGAGATAAAATGACAGGAGCTGGAATTAGGAGGTGGCTTAGTGATGGAGAGGAGGCACTGTGAGGGGGACTCAAGAACAATTATAAAGTGGGTTGCCAGAGGGGAAGGGACTGGAGGACTGGGTGGAAAAAGTGAGGGGATCAAGAAGTGCAGAGTGGTAGCTACAAAACAGTCACAGGGGTGTAAAGTACAGCGTAGGGAATATAGTCACTAATATTGTGATAACTATGTGTGGTGCCAGGTGGGCCCTGGAAATATTGGGGGAACATTTTGTAAAGTATATGATTGTCTAACCACTATGCCGTACCCTGGAAACTAATACAAAATAATATTGAATGTTAACTGTAGTGGAAAAAATAAAGATTAAAGGATAATATTGTAAAAAAAAGAGACTTAATAGACTTCTAGTCCACTAAATGCTGCAACAACAACAACAACTAACACAAAGGAAATAACTGTCATGAGGTGGGTTGATTATCAGGGGTCAAGAGACAGGGAGGGATCAAATGTGACTCAGATGAGCTTTCCAGCCTCAGTTCTGAGAACACGGGGCTACTCTTAACAGAAACAGGGAAGCCAGAATATTTTGGGGGAAGGTGGTGAGTTTATCCATAACTTATATCCTTTTTGACTGAGAAGTTGAATGTAGGCCCAGAGCAGCGCCCTGGAGGGTTGAAGGTGATTCAGACAGCGCTCTGCCCTGCAGTGAAACCAAATGCACGGAGTCTCTGCTGCCCACATGCCCTCAAAACCTTTGGGTGAACAAAAAGAACAAGCTCTTTGTTGAAATGCCTTTGAATAGGGCTACCCCATAGCCCTGGGGAGAATCTAAAAAGAGGGGAAAGGGAACTAGTTAGCAAAGCTTAGAGGCTATCAGCAACTTTTTAGGTTATAACTGCTACAGAGCAATGTGTGTGTACCAGAGAACCCTAAGACTAAGAATAGAAGCTCTAACAATAATCAGAGGGGAGGGGGGAGGGGACAGTGGGGAGAAAGGACGCAAGGACAAAACCAAGGGGGAGGGTGGAAGCTGGGGAGGGAGGTGGGTTTGGCTGGGGTGGGATAGAGGGGTGGGGAGAAAATGCAGACAACTGTAATTGAACAACAATAAAATAATAAAATTAAAAAAAAGAATAGAAGCTCTCATCAAATTGCTCTTTTTGAAGAGCAAAAGAGGGGGGAGGTTTAAACATGTCCATTAGACTCTCATGACCGTAAGGAGATATGTGCATGTCCGCACACCCACACACATACGATGCTCTCTTGAGTCACGGGACTGGGCAATGCTAAGTATGTTAACCGTTGTTCCAGAAAGCAACGCTATACAATCTGAGTGTGGTCTCTTGGGTGACAGAATGTGCTTTTCTTTATCCTCTTCCAAGGACATACTTTTTTTTCATGGCTGAGAGACAGAGAGAGAGGGCGAGAGATATCGATTGGTCGCCTTCTCGTACGCGCCCCAGCTGGGGATCGTTCTTGCAGTCTGGGTATGTGGGTATGTTTGCTGGCCAGGAATCAAACCTCTGAGCTTTTGGTCTACTGCACAATGCTCCAACAAACGGAGCCACACTGGCCTGGGTGGCACAATGTGCATTTCAACCAGCATTGCTTTTCCCACAAAGAAGCGTCAGAGAGGTGTTTGAAATTATATAAACCGCTTCAGTCAAATGCTAGCATTCTCCCACATATCTCCTATGACCTCAGTTGTGCAGTTTTATAATATCTATTTTGTCTGGACATATTAAATAATGAAGTTTTCTATAGAAGTGAATTTTCCAGTCAAGTATGGATTTTCCCTTAATGCCAATTAAAAACAAGTGAATTTTCTTGGGTGAAAATTTTTCTAAAACATAGCAGACATTTTTGTCACTGTAGACAGCATTAGATAAAATGAAAATCCATTGCTTTCTTTTGGTGTGACTTAGTGTTGTTGTCATTGACTCAAGGAAAGTAGAGCTAATTGTTTCTCTTTAAATGGCCTTGGACTGCTCATGCTTCAAGTTCATCTATCTCCTACTTATGGCTCCTGACTCTCAGTCTGACTACCTCTTCTCCCAGCCCCCACTTGTTTTACCTCCCTGTGTTCTAACTGCAATAGTCCGGGGTGGGGGACAGCAGTGGTTTCTATGACATTTAATGTCTATGACTGTGTGGAATTTAGTGCACAGGTTGTTTGATATCCATGATGGCATTCAAATCAATCTTTTTTTTTTTTTTAAATTTCTAATTTCCTGGTTCTGAGTAGTTGAAGTTTCTGCATAAGAGATCTTTAGGTAAATTAAGTATCATAATATTTTAGGCAGGAAAATTTTCTAATTAATCTTATTTGAGGTCTTTGTGCTTTGAGGGAGTTAGGATTGAGTATTTCTGGGCTTTTAGGGAGAGCAGTTGCTAGGTGGAATAAACACGTCTGCCTCAGGTGAGAACAGAAGCCCTGATGGGTAATAGCAGCAGCTGTGGTGTGCGAGCCCTCCTCTAGACTCTACCTGTACGCCTCTCACTTAACCTTTCCAGTGACCCTCATGGGAAAGTATATTCTTATTTTTCCAGTAGACATACCTGAAGCTTAAAATGGCAAATTAACTTATTCAAAGACACATAGCTGGAATTCCCACACTGTCCTCTCAAACGCTACCCTGCTGAAGGCCTCTCACTTGGCCTCCCGCTCGGCCTCCCGCTCCTTCTGCTGGGTGACTCATTGGAGTTTCCTGATTCTACAGAGTGGCAGGAGAATGCACGGAAGCCACACTGAGGTTAGAGGGGGCATTGCGTATTTGATGTCCATGGCTACTGCTTTCAAGCAAATACAGAGCCTGCTGAGAGAACAGGTGCGGCAGCAGCAGAGGCCTGTCGGCCACATTGGAGGCCGGACAGCTTCAGGCCATGCTGACCAGCTGCTCTGTCACTGGAGCCTCATTTCCTCATATTTTATGGGGCACATTCCTCCATTCAATGGACTCAAAGGAAAAAAAACTTATTAGAAGAAAAGAATCATGACTGTTAGTCACTCTTCCTTTTGCTCTCTACAGTTCAGAATTCATCTCCTGTTATTTCCTGTAAAACCATCAACTTGCAATAGCACAAAGATTTTGGGTACACCCTTTACACAGATTGATCAGTTATTAACATTTTATCACAATTACTTTTTCAGTTTATTCCCCTGCCTCTACATATTAAAAAAAAAACAAAAACAAAAAACCCCCATCAACTTGCAGAAGAGAATTAAAAAAAACCTGAATACAAAGAAAGACACAGGGTTACTAGCCAGTCTTGAGCATCCTTTCCCTGGCTTCGGCAAGAGGACCTACTAATTGTTCAGGTTCTTCAGATTTTATCATTGAGCAACAGCTCCTTTGGACTCTGCTTTTTAAGTAGAGAATTTCTTAGATGCCCAGAGTAGAACTAGCACAGAATAAAGTAAGCTGCTGAAGAAAGTAAAATTCCAAAAAAAAAAAAAAAAAGGCATGACAGAATGGCATGAAAAGGTGCATGTTTTTAGCTAGCAATTATAAAGTTACTGCATTTACTTGAGGTAACAATGACACAAAGTAGAATGCAATTATTTTCTGTCCAGCATCTGTCTTTGATTCTATTGTTTTGTTACTCATTTCCGGACATCGGTGAGAGATGTTTCTTTCCTTTTTCACCTTTTCCTTATCAGTCCACTGCAGCAAAACATCCTGTAGCTTGAAAGCTACATATGGATAGATGCATGGGTACATTCAAGAAATATTCAAATTCTGTCTCTCTCCTGCAAACCCTGCATTTGTTTTGGTTATATTTTCAACCTCCCCTTGTCTTTCCCTCTTCCTTTTTTCCCTCCCTTCCTTTTTTCCAAAAATATTAGCTAGGAGCTATTAAAGCACCAGGCACTGTGCAATGACCTAGAAATATATATTTGTATAAATATATTTATACACTTATAAATATATGCAAACATACATATGCATATGAATATATATACAAATATATTTACAGAAATATTTATAAGTCTATTTATATATTTATACAAATGTATATTTAAAGGCTCCTAGTTTATGAATATATCATATTATAGCACATATATACATACACACACATATTAACTAGGAGCCTATACATATATTAGGACCCTTCATGTAAAATATTAACTATGAGCCTTTAAAGTGTCAGTGTAGTCACTTGCACAGTGATTTAAACGTTCCTAACTCATATGCATAGTCTATCTAGTTAATACGTGTACTACACATAATATACATAGGGAAAATATACATAGGGATATAGTATATATATTATGTACTCTGCCTACCTTTAGAATGATATACTGACCCTTTACCTTATGTTTTGGATAATTGGGTAGATATGATATAATCAACTCTTTACCAAACTTTAATGACATTATGATTCAAGACACTCATTTATTTCTTTGGAGTAGGAACTGTAGCTAGCTGAATTTCAGCTCAAAGTTTATAACTTTAAAAACTATCAATTTTATTAGTTAAAAGAGAAAATATAGTTTTTAGATGATGAGAAAAATGTGCCTAAGAGACTTTTTCTCTGACCACAGTTGTTTAGAATAAGAAACAAATTAGAATATATTAATAGATAAATGAAGCTAAATTTAGCCATGGGAAAAAATTAAAAAATTATACACTTGTCAGAGGGTCTGTAAAATTCTGAATGAAAAGAAAATTAGTGAGTTTATACCATATACAATAGACAATTCAAATTCCTTTAAAATCAAGGTTATTCACCCTTTAGAAAAAATCCCTAGTTTTTATTAAGTAGTAGAGTGTGTTTGCCCCCACCATTAGTGGCTCTTTATAATTCTACTGTCAATCTGAAAGAGCAGGCAAGGCCAGGTTTAAACATACCGTAACTTCACAGCCCTAAGACTTGATAGAAATGGGGCAGTCACTAAAATAAATTGGACTATGGAAAGAATTTTTTTTCCAAAAGAAGCAATATCATGTGAATACGAAATCCTTTAATTATTCAAGACATTATCTGATCAAGGATCTCATCATCTTTTTACAAAGACCACTAAAGCATGACCCCCGGGAACTAACAAGGAAGACACTGTGCACGTGGCCACTGGTGTTCCTGATCTGTGAGGGAAAGGAAGACTCAAGAACATTTTCCAGGTTGCTTGGTTTTTGAGTCTATCTGCCAGGCTAGTTCAATTTCCCTGAGGATTCCCAGATATGACAGGCAGTCAACAGCTTTGCTGGGCATGACAAGTTTCACTCCAAGGAGTCCAGGTCCTAATTTCAAGCAGACTGGCTGCTGTTACCGGTCCAATCAAGCCGAGGTTTCAATTGCCTTCTGGCACTGAGCACACTAAGCAATCACAGAACCACCCAGGCCCATGTGACGAAGGCCGGGAAAGAACTAGAGTCCCTTAAAACAAAAGCACATTGCAGCAGCTTTTTGAGTCAAGCATCTTAAACATACCTTTTTATAGTGACGGATCCTATATTTGCAATATGGACGAGGAAAGGAGGCATTTCTGGACTTAGGATAAAATCTGGGGAAGGGACTTCCTCTTTCTCACTGGTAACTTACTTTCACTGACCTATGAAAGAATATTGGATACTCTGCTGTCTGATTCAAATTTTATTGGACTTTACCCACAGTTTCTAAAATGGCCAAATTTAAAAATTTTATAAATGTTTGACTTAAGTGTCAAACAAAAGAAGTTTAAAAATGTCAGGCTAGCTCTGGCTGGGTTGCTCAGTTGGTTGGATTGTTGTTCCATGCACCAAGAGGTTGTGGGTTCTATTCCAGCCAGGGCACATACCTATGTTGTGGGTTCAATACCCGATTGGAGCACATACAGGAGACAATGAATTGGTGTTTCTCTCTCACATCAATGTTTCTCTCTTTCTCTCAAATCAATGAACATATCCTCTAGTGAGGATTAAAAAAACCGAAAATGTCAGTCTACAGTTTACACTGGTACACACCAAATATACACATTAAACACATACAGAATCATCCTTGCTTGAAATATTCTGTCCAGTTGTCCACTAACATCCATATAATCTGAATTTTAGTTTTGAAAATATGGTCTGTGGACCCATATAGGCCACTGTTCTGACTCTAAGGGTGAGCTTCACATTTTAATTCAATAGATGTTTTCTGAAACCTTCTCCAGATGTAACGTTGGTGTTTTAATTCAATATCTAGGGAAATCAGAGGACTTTTCGTGTGTGGGATATGGCATATTGTTTTTTCCTGATTTCCCTTTCCAAGACGATGGACTTATTATAGCACTCTTGAATGCAGTACTTGATGTATACAGACTGTCAGAAAAATTGGTTTTTATAATTTTCAATAATATTTATTGCATGAAATAATATATTTAACATGACATATCATCACATAAATAAATGTTATAATAATACATATTATAATACATAACCAGATAATATATGAGACCACTTAACTGGTTCTGTTGGCACGAGCAAGTCACCTTTTTGTTTCATGGACAAGGACAGTATTGACATCTTCCTCATACGTTTTTATGAGGAAAGTGAATTAATACATGCAAAGTTGTCAGAAAAGACCTTGGCACATTCTTGGAGACACTGAACTAACTTGACACATAAGCTCAAAAAACCAAGCCACCTAGAAAATGCACAGGTGTTCAATAAATGCTGTTGCTATTATTGTTATTATTTAAAGTCCTAGTTTCCTCACCTGCAAACTGGACAGGTGGATTTGATATTGACAATCTCTGCAGTTTCTCTCTTTGGGGGTCCTCTGCTGCTCTGCCCTTCAACTTTTTATGAAGTGACCAATATCCTCGATGGGTGTCAGGTTAAATTGAACACAAATAAAAATTCACCCTGAAGTATTAAGAATCCATGGTAGCAAACAGAAGCAGATGAGTAACTATTTTGTTTTGCTCCATGTGAATAACTTCTCAGTGTTTGTTTTTTTTCTAATGCCAGAACGATGAAATGATAATAAGCAGGTAATTTCCCCTAGGGGCTTCAAAACTTGGCCTAGTTTTGAATGCTTCGGAATCCAGAAGGACAGAGACCAAGCTCAGCCCTAACAGGGAGCGGAAGAACTTGTAAATCAGGTATTTTAGCTCCCTGGAGGCTCCTTCTGATACATTAATTTTGTGTTATAAATCTGGGAGAACGTTTGTACCGGCCAAAAGCCAGTTTTTCTAGCAACTGCTATACAAGTCCTTCACTGTCCAAATAGTCGCTCTCTTTCTCTTCCTGTGCAAAATATAGGCTGGTCATTGGGGCTGTAAACTGCTTAAAATTAGGCTCTGAGCTAGTGAATATGTCCTCTCCTGAAAAAGACATTTTGTTCCTAACATTTCCCCGTATTTTGGCTCCACCAAAAATCCAAGTGTTATAATAGGAGTTAGTTAGATATTAATGAAAAAAAAGGAAGCCAGACACCTAATTAAGCTGGAAGGGGCAGCTCCACGGACACTCCAGGAAATAGCCATATCCCCCACCCAATGAATACTAATCCCCAAGTAGGCAGGAAAAACTAGTTTTCCAATCTCCCCAGAGAACAACCATCCATTCCTCCAGATTAATGGGGAAAGGAGAACCAGTGAGGGAAAATTCCTCTGCAGAAGCATGCACAGAATAAGCCAAGACGGTGCCCACAAAGGGGAGGTTCCTAGCCTGGAAAAATGCAGGAAAAGGATTGAATAGGATAAGGCACAAGACCTGGGAAGATCCAGGAAAGGGATTGGATAGTTTGAAAGGAAGCCCACTCTCACCCAGACCCAAGGAAATATAATCAAAGCTTAAAAAGGCCCAAGGTGAATGCTCTCTTCCGAAGACATATGGGCCAAAGTGCAGACAGAGCTGATGGGTTGAATGGGAACAGAGACTGTGCTGGGGCTACTGGAGTCTCGGATACCAGGCTAACAGCATGGCAGCTCTGGGTCCTGGCCCCCCTCCTGGGCATGGTGAGGACAAGTATGGGCCTGCGGCCCTAGAGGCTGGACTTTTTCTACACTGAGACAGAGCTGAGCCACCTGGTCATGGATGAGACATCAGGCATGGTGCGCCTGGGGGCGGTCCTTTGTTTTTGTGCCAGTAAATGTTGCCACTATATTTCAAATTCTCCTATGTGTGTACCCCTGAAATGCATTTCCTGCAATACTGTGGAAGAATCCTATTTTCTCAGGCAACAAAGGGCTCTATTTCTTGTTTCCAAATGCATAAACAAGGTTTTTTTTTTTTTTTTCTTTTAATATACTGGTGAGAGACAAAGCAGCCAGTTTTTCTAGGGCAAAATATTATTCATCAATAGTTTAATTTCAATAATGTTTTACAGAATGAACCACTCCTGACCAGGCATAAGTTTATTGGCCATTCTACTTGCAAAACAATTCCAAAGGAAAAGAAAGACAGAAAGAGAAATAGAGCATGCCTGAGAGAAAGAATAAAGGGGGATTTTGGTTTGCAGCTTAACTGGTTTCTAACATTGTCCCCAACATAACTTTTGTTGCATGTAAAGAATATGCAACAGTGACCCAAGTCCTCTTCAATAATAGGTCACAGTTTGTTAGTCAACAGCTATATGTACGTAACCTTGCTGGTTGTATTGTACCGAGGAAACAGGAGACTTACAGGGCCAGCATTAGGGCCCCATTTATGGAGAAGGCCAATCAAACGAGGCAGGACTGGCTGGAGTACATTGTGAAAGGCTGCATTCATCCTCAGTAGCATGTACAAGGTGGGTCTTCATATTTCTTCTTGTTATGCAATGTCCTCTTTTCTTGTGGCCCCCTCACTTGGAACTGTGTATTTAGGGGACAAAGGTTCTCCAGTACGTTTTGACTACCTCAAATTCCATGATGCCTAAGAATCCGTGATACTCATCAACTCAGCAAATTGCCCAACAAAAGGTTGGGACATTAAATGAATTCAAACTGATTGAACTATATAAACTTCATGAGTGAAAAGGGCCAAATAGTAAGGGTCATCTCTGTATTATAATATTTAACAATTATCTTTTGTTCAAACGTTAGAATATTATGCAACCCTCCACAGATGCCTGTAAACAGCATTTGTATGCAATTTTAATGGTTAGGGAGGGCTTTGTTAGGCAGATGTGGCATTGGCCTGCTTCTAAATTCAAAGTGTTTTCAAGTGTTCTCAGTAGGGTTGGACCACAATAGAATGACCCCAAAGTATATGCTTTCCAAGGCAGCTACCTTACAAACGCAGTTTTGAGAACTATGGTACCAATGGGGGAAGAAGCTGTTAGTAGCACTGACTTGGGTGTTATAATCAGACACCTACTCTGTTCTGAAAGTGTGGCTGGGAGGCCTTCGGCGCACTGCCAGTACCTTTTCTTGAGTTTACAACTCAACCTAAATGCTTTCAGTGGGGAAATTTCACTATGAAGTAATGAATGATTTAACCCTAAAAATGTATAAGTAGTATGGAAAAGTGCAAAGTTTTAATGCTAAATGAGAAATCTCACTGAATAGAGATTCCCTGATTATCACTGTGTTTAAAATAAAATAAATCTAAAAACTTACATAAGGAAAGAAAAACATCTTATAAAGAAATTCAACAAAAGTGTGTGGGGCTTAGGGGACTACGAGTGATATTTTTCCTCCATTTATTTTTTGGTGGTCTCTAAATTTTCTACACTGAATATATTTTTAATCAGCATATATTACATTCACAATGGAAACATGAACTGAATAAAAGCTACATTAAAAACCAAGCACAAGGTGATTGTTCACTCAGAGATGCAAAATTAATTTGTTAAAAAGTAAAAATAATAGTTTGAAATATAAAAGAAAACTGTGGAAACAAATCACCGCATCCATGAAAAGCAGCGCCTGATGGCACCTGGAGGTCATCTGGGTCATGATTCCACCCATCGGGTCATCTGAAGGTGAGAATTTTTAAGGCTGGAGATTTAAAAGCCTGTCCTCACATTAGAAGAGAGAAGTGGAAAGAACACGGTGTTTATTTAAAGAAGTCTCGATTCAAATTTTAATGCTGCTGCATAACTCTGTGTCCTTAGGGCGAATTACTTAACCTCTCCAAGCTTTAGAGAGGAAAGTTCTCAATAAGACATACTTGTTCTGGTAGTTTTCAGATTGAAATGAGAGAGGCCACTAATTGCCTGGTATCTAAAAGTGCCCAACACATGGCAGCTTTTAAACATTATCATTATTATTTGAGCCTCTGATTCCTCAGTGGCCCCAGACCAGAAATATTTTGGTGCTTTTTCTCTTGAGTTTATAAGGGAATGAAGACAACTACTGAAGTCTCTGTCCTGTGTATTCCAGTGTTAAACAGGATACATATTTCAGGTCATGGTATATTTTCTTTTTATGGATAAGAGTGATTGTGGTATCGTCTCTTGATCTCTGGTCTCCTCCAGCTTCTTCCCCATGTTTGGTTTTGCTTTATTGCAAAATTCCTCAAAAGCATTTTCTACGCTGTCTCCACTCCTTGCAGTCTCGTTCCCTCTCAAATGCACCCCATTCAGGATTTTCTCCCAGCACAACACTGAACCTGCATTTGCCATGGTCACCAATGAACGCCCTCTTGCTAAGTCCAGAGGCAAATTTTTAATCCTTGTAGTCCTTGATTTATTAGCGCAAGATCATTCCCTCTTCCTTTCCATGTATTTATTTCATATTTCTTTATTATCTCTTCCCCCTGAATGTAGGCCAAATGAGGGTAGGTAGTACTATATCCCCAGGCCCCAGAACAGAGCGCTTGCCTCCTAGTAGGGACTCAATAAATGCCGGTGAAATGAATGACTGCAAAAGCAGTTTGGTGAATGAAAGATTGCAAGGAACAGGCAGACTTTCCCTTGCTCTGTGTGACTCCTAAGCAGCCCCTAAGTGGAATGTGAATGCGTCCTCTAAGCAGAAGCCCACCCACCACCCCATGGATGCCACTAGCAATTCCTGGACTTCTGTCCAACGCTTATAATTTGCTGGCATGTGTCATACTTTGGCTTTAGAGAGATGCATTTCCTACTTGGATTTTTCTGCCGTGAGCTTTGGTTGCATATGCCCATGTTTACTTGTGTGTGAGGTGTGCTGGGCCTGGCATCTGCTCTGCTTCTCTCCCCTCTATGTGCCTGTGCCCACGCGATGTCTGGGAGTTTGTCAGCATGTTATAAGGAGGTTTAGAAAAATTCTCCTCTCTGAGCCTTCTGGCTTATCTTACTGTGGCTGAGAAATCTACCAAGTTTGCTCAGCTGGCAGAGCAACGGAATCAGCCCATACAAGGAAATAAAACAGCTGCACTGGGGATGGAGAGCTTCCGAGGACCAATGAAAGGGGAAGATGAAGAGATTATGGCTCATGGATGGCAGATGGTTGAGGTCTGGTTAGAAAGCAGGTTGTCAAGAAACATTTTATCTTAGGCAGATTTGGAACATGGGTATGTAAAGCCATAGATGAGCCAGTGACAAGTCCGGCAATCTCAAGCTCTGTGTCCCAGTGTGGTTCTCTCCTCCATCACCCTGCCCCCATTTTTTGTCCATGTGGAACTTGGGAGTTAGTTCTTGCGAACCCTGAGAGTTCGTGATGCTGGGAGGTGTGTTATCTGTGCGTGTAGCCTTTCCCCGGAGCACTCAGCCATTCAGCAGCGTCTCTCTGCAGGTGCAGGGGCTGGGGGTGGCGCATTGACGTCTGCTGCACTGAGGCTCTGAAACAGGCGTTAAGAGAGGAGATTTCCGTGACAGCCACGGAAAAGGAGCTTGCCATCCAGAGTGGCTTTCTGACTTCAGTGTTCTCAGAACGTGCCATCTGTGACAGGGATTAGTTCCCCTGTTTCCTGCCAGTGAGCGTGCATGTTTTCTTCCAACATGAAACAGGGGCCACGGGAGAAGGAGTGAACAAATAAAAGGAGAGGAAGAAAGATAAATGAGAAGCATTGTTTAGCTTTTTTGGAAAGATTATCTATTCTTCCTAATATGCTCTCTCTCTCTCTCTCTCTTTTTTTTTTTTCCTTAGAGATAATGCTACAAAGTGAAAAGAGCGAACACTTTGGAATTAGACACATCTGTGCTTGAATCCTGGCTGTTTCAGTTCTAATGTTGATTTAGGCAAGACCCTACTCTCTCAAAATTTCTTAATGGATAAAACTGGAGAAATAACACTGATTACACAGTATTGTTTTGAGTCTTAAATGAAATAACAGCAAAGTGCTTAGAATAGGGTCTGAAATAAAGCTCATTCTAAATTGCAGTTACAAAAAGAGTGTGGGAAGATCAGACATGGCAACCTGGGCTTTATTTGTTAAGTTACTCAGCAAATATTTAAATTGAGGATCTACTTTATATCTAGAAATGTGTGATATGTTAGACAATATAGGATATGTCTGCTGAAGGTGTGGATAGACAAAAACATGCAAAAATAACAAATAAATAAGAGAATTATAAAGTGTGGCAAGTGCTATTGGGAAATGAATAGTGAAATGAAAGGGGAAACTGCTTTATATAGGGTGGTCAAGGAAGGCTTCCTGGAGGAGGTGATGTTCACGCTGAGAATGAAGAATGAGAAGGAGCCAGTCATGTGAAGACTGGAAGGTAAGGATTTCAGGCAGAAGGAAGGATGCAAGCTAATGGCTGTGAGCAAAGATGACTCAGGGCTGTTTGAGCTACTGAAAGAAGACCAGAGTGCTGAGAAGAGAGACCAGTGCCAAAGCAACAAGAGACCTGGGGTGAAAGCATTAGTAGTCATTTCTATGGAAAATCACTCTTGAGAGACTGCTGTTTCACCCCCTCCCCAACCCCAACCCCAAGAAAATGCTACTTTGTAAAAGATTTCTCCTTTTGGTTACTACTCTGGCCTCTACAATTTTGGAAATGAAATGATGCCATTTTTTTTCTGCAGTCCAGTAGTCTGCCTACATAGAATATTCTAGTCATTAGTATTTAATTGTTTCTTAGTGTTGTTCGATGAGAGGGTGATGGGTTTTTGTGAATGCTCTGTATTTCCTATGAGAACAAAGTCTCTGTCTCCTCAATTGCTCTGTAACAGAAGTCCTCCAACCCATTCCCTGAGAAGCCTGATGAAAGGCCGCACACTCCAGTCTTTGCATTCACGCAGCACCTGTTGGAACCTGCTGGTGGAAATTCTGTTTTTCCCTGATGCAGGTCCCCTTGGAGGCTGATAGGCTGCCAGAAAAGCTCAAACTGCATTTCTTGGGTCCCAAGTGGACCTGCTTCCACTGGGAGGGCTGAGAGTTGTAATCCTCATCTCCCCTGGGACGGACCTGCCTTCCTCCCACCTGGACCAGGTTGGTGGGAAGTAGCTAGGGAACTTTATTTCATTCATAATGGGAGAGTCTGTGTTCTCTGTCCTTCAAAACTAAGGCTGTAGTCCTTTGAGTGGATGATGATAATGGGGGAGTGGTAGGAGGAGTTCTGATTGCACCACTTACTAGCAGAGTCACCTCCAGCAAATTGTTACCTTCTCTGAACACATGTTTTGTCTGTAAAAATAGGGACGGTATTATCTGTCTCTTAGTATTGTGGGGAAGATAAAATTAGAAAAAGCAACTGGCAAGCTAGGTATTAATTTACTCTTTCTCCCCTCCTTCTCTCCTTTCCCTCCACTAGTCAGTGACACATCTCTCTTGTTTGTCTCTTATCATCTAATAGCTTGTGGTTGGTGTGTGCAGAGAGCCTGTGGTGCGGTAGTGAAGCCCCAACAGTCATTCTCATCGACTGTTAAATATCATGCCCACGTGCTCGGAGAAGAATGTGATCACAATATTTAAAATCAAGTCGGTTGTGGCCAATTTCTTTTAATTATGATCTTTCTCTGCTCCAGCCCCGACTAGGCCTGCCTTCAATGTATCATGATCTTTCAGTTGTAGTATCTTTAAAAATGAGGAGTTTTAGAAATGAAATTTTAATATATCTTCCAGAAATATTAAGCCCATTTCTTGTGGCAAATTATGCCAGACCTTTTCAAGGTCCAAAGGCACAGAAGCAAATAGAATGTGTAAGAGGTAGTGGTGTAGAAGCAAGAAGTTCCTGATATCAGGAAGTCCACCTGGAGATCTTTTAACATCTTTCACCCCACAGGGCAATTACATCAGAATCTCTAGAAGTGGAATCCAGCCATCAGTAGTTTTTAAAGTGCCACATAATTCTAATATGTAGCCATGGTTGAGAACCACTGCTGTGAGTTCTCTTAACACCCCAAACCTCTATGCTTCCATGGATTGTGTGTCTATGTTTCTATGTATTAAAAAGAAGGAAGAGGAGGAGGAGGAGATGAAAACTAGTCATGTGGCCAACACAGGCCAATGGGATGGCCCACAAGATAGGGGTGAATGAAGTGTTGCTCATGTCATTATGGGCATGAAGGTGATAGACCAGCCCCACTATGAAGCCTGAGCACCAGCTCCTATAACTGATAACTGTGCTGATAACAAATAGTGGGATTGGGCGGGAGAATAAAGAAAATACAAGAGAAAAAAGGCCAGATAAGAGGGGAGAAAAGGAAAACAATGTTTAAGATAAAGGAGGAGATTAGCAGGTAAAACTTTTAAGCTCCTTTTGAAGGAGAAAATGGCCAAGTAAAGCAGATAAAATCCAAAATCAATGATAGATATAATAGTAGCAGTGATAATCTTCTTTGTAGTACATGTTTATCTTTCCCGATTAGGATAATATTCTCTGGGCAAAGTTTGGGTTGGTGAAGGCAGATAATAAACAGCAAAAATGATATATTGAGCAACACATAGCCAACAACAGGCTAATGGTCCTGGCTGAACCCTTGGGATTTGATGAATGTATTAATTTACTAAGCCTCACATCTAGTAAGAAGGAACGTAAATACCAATATAAAAAAAATGTGGGTCAATGAGTTTAAATGATAGGAGGCATTTTATACAATTGATTAGCATGACAAAGAAAGCAGAAAGTATCTGTTTTTTCAGATACTTGGTTTACAAATAACTCATGCATATAAATAGCCTCGATAGCTCCTTCCCATTATTTCCCTCTAACCCTCCACTCCTTTCTTTCTCCTGCAAACACCGTGGGTCAAAAACACAACACAGCTTAAAAAGTTTGAGTAAATTTTGTGGAATCAGAAGTGGAGGAAGGAATAAGCTGGGAAATACCAATTTTGGAGCAGTGATTTTCAAACTTTAGTCCTACAATCTTTAGTCAAAGAAATATTATTAGGAAAGGGTGAGAGAACTAAGATAAACTTAAACCAGGGAAAGGGTGAACCAGTGGCTGTTATGTTTAGCATTCTCTCTCTCCTTGCCTTTACCCATCATAAAGATGCTGCAGGAGGCAGTTTGGACCTGATTGGAGTGTGAGAGTTGACATGGGAAGGAGATTTCTATACAAGATTCAATTGGTAGTCCACCCCGTCTTCACCTTTCCCACCTCTATTTCACCCTTCAGTTGTTATACTTTCTAAAAGCCCCCTAATCAATTATTCCTTTGGTTCAGTAAGTGTCCTCTATTGGAAGTTCACGTATGTTATGGAGATCAGTCTGACATATATGAATGTGAATTCAATAATTCTTCTGGCCTCCAGAATCCCAGGCCAGTTTCTCTTCAATTAGGACATGGAATTAATTGTGGGAGGTGAGAGATGGGTAACTCTGGAGGAAGAAGGTGGGGGAAGTTCTGTTAGGGTGTATAAGAGGGTTTTCAAGGTGTTTCTGGGCACAATGCTGCAGAGAAGGAGGGAGCAATTACTCAAATGTTAATACATTAACAACTTTGTCTAGGGTCAATCCTCTCCCCCAAAAGGAGATGACTACCTTTTTTTC
Organism: Desmodus rotundus; assembly: GCF_022682495.2. NCBI lineage: Eukaryota > Metazoa > Chordata > Mammalia > Chiroptera > Phyllostomidae > Desmodus > Desmodus rotundus. Next base: position 47,349,005 of record NC_071387.1, on the reverse strand, counting down.
CTTTCCTACTACATTTCTTGGTTTCTTGTTCTCAGGCTCTTTATAGCAAAACAGAATTTTGCTAAATTATTTATATTGCTTTATGAGAAAATTGATTCTAGGATCGATCCTTGGATCATAGCCTGTTCATAAGCTGGTGACTTCCTGAAATATGTGATTTAGCATGTAAGAGGTTACCTGCATAAAAACTGCTCATGAGAAACATGGAGGTTTGCATATTTAAAAATTGCTCAGAAGTTAAATTTGTATCCGGGTGAGGTATCTCCACAAAACTGGAAGGAATGTAAGACCCTGTACATGGCTTCTGCCAGTTTAACTTAGTTGCTGTCATGGAGAGACCTCTATAATATGGTGGTTCTCATCTCTGAGTTACTCATCCCCTGGGGAATCTGAGAATTGGATGCATTCTTCCCATAATATGCTTATGCTCACGAAACCTTGCATCTATTCTGAGGGATTTGTAGCACTCCGTAAATAAAGACTTGCAGTTATTCTCAGACACTAGGCTAAGAACTCGGTTTCTGTTAAATTCAGGGAAAACTCTGACCCACATATTTCTATTTGGAATGGGAACATTCCTATTTGGGAATAGGCTGTAGGGTAGAGGTGACAACGGCCCCTACTGCTCTTTAGACATAGTACCTTTCACACTTGAGAGAGGATCCAAGAGCTTGCACAATGTACAGAAAAATGTGGGAGGCATAGTTTTTGCGTCAAGGCAAATTAGATTCGGTCAGACGTGAGTTGGAGTGACAAGAGTATTAGCACTAGTAATTGTGGCTGGAAGGGTAGACTCGATCTGAGTCATGGAGGTTCTTTAATGGCAGGCTGAGGAACGGGAACTGAATTCTGGGGGCCTGTATGTCTCAACCTGCAGTCATTCTTGTATGATCTTCATCTTTTTCCTGTATTTATATATAAACACTACAATTAGATCTTTTTCTTCAAATTGATTTCCTTTAAAATTTGTATTTATTTAGGCTTCCTACCGATGGTTTTGTGTTCTTATAATTATTTCTAATATATATGCAAACCAAAAACATACTTCTTAAAATAAAAATATTAATTTGCATTTCACCTGAAATTATCTCCTTTCCAATCAGCATCTCTCACTTGGGGAAACACTAGTGAGCGCAATGGGGGTTTCAGTATGAGAGCTGCTCCTTGAAGGGGGTCACTCAGCAGTTGTTTGTTAGTTGGAATGGAGCGGATAGGGGCTGTGAGACCAAGCAGAGGCCGATTGTCTAGATGGGCATGGTAAGGCCATGGATGCAGGAGGCAGAGTGGGAACACAGAGTGGGATCCCTCCAGTCTGTAGAAGTATCTCCCTAGAGTTGGAACTCAAAACAATTTTCATGTAAATTATATAGCAAGTAAAGTAAATAAAATAACACTATAATGTTTATTTTGTGTATTATATTTCATTTATTATATTATTTTATTTTTCCTAATGAAAGACAGTACAGTATTTTCTATGTTTTTCTGTTACCTCTAAACTACTGATGTTTTTCATGATTATGGTTGAAAAAGGTCAAAAGCATTACAATTTTATGCAGTTGTGTTTTGGTTATGACAGAGAATCTGAGATCTGGGTAGTGAAATAGAAAATCAAATGGGCATTTTCTGTATACTTCTGGAGTCTTCTCCAATTTGTTTAATTTTTCTTGTTAGCCAAAAACCAGATGTAATTCTTGCCCCATTGTTGTGCAGCTTAAATAGCACAAGGAATGCAACAGAACCTTGTCCACACAAGGCATTATAGTACTTTATACATCATCAGATAAAAGTTGTTGTTAGTGTTAGAAGCTGTTGTGGCAAGAAACTGTATAAATGATATTTCCTTCAAATTCCTGTTTTATTTCAATGAATATTTTGTGAAGAGGACATGAGTTGATGTCTAATTTTTGGCTTCTAGTGAACCTGATTAAATATTACACTGGAAAGAATAATTTTAGTTTGCCTTTGATATGGAAATACAAAGTGACCTGGATATTGTGCTTACACTGTCCTCATAGAAATATAATGATGCCACACAGGGGCAGACCCAGGAATAGCGACCAACAGTGTATTTTTTTTTTTTCCCTCCAGGAATCTCAAAGTCTCATGAACACTTGTTTAGATTCCTCTGGGAATAAAAGAGGACATGGGCTCCTACCTGAAGTCATTTTAAACTTGGTCATACCTAATATTTAGAATATGAGATCAGCGGAAATATGGTAAAAAGAGGCCAGGACTTGCAGAAAGATGCTCTGGGTTCAAGCCATGGGCTTGTCACTTAAGTCTTTGAGTTTTGATTTCCCTCTGTAAAACGGTGATACTAATACTGATGTTAGCAAAACTGGTTGTAGTATCAAATACGATGATATGATTATTAACAAATAGCCTTTGTTAAATATAAAATACTACATAGACATTACCATCATTGTTAAAAGTATTTATTGAGTGTTTTCTATGTTCTTTGCATATGTTTACTTATTTAATTGAATAATTAGCCCAAATAATATAAGTACTATTATTATCTCAACTTTCTGGAAGAGAAAACAAAGGCCTCTAGAGATTCGCTAACTTTCCCATTGTTCCGTATTAAACTGACTTCAAAGCCTGCATCATCTTTATCGTTAGAACCGTGATATTCTTAATCAACTAAGAGTTTCAGAACTCGTAGAACTTAATCTGCGACCCACGGTAAATGGAAAAGTAATATGGAAAACAGTTTTAACGGAGCCATACTTTTCTGTGTCCTCTTTTGGCCATCTCATTAAAAAAGTTTGGACTTTGTTAATGTTAAGATGACAGTCAAATAAATTTAAAAGTAGCTAGTAAAATTCTCTATTTCAAAGAACACTCCCATTTCTTCACAAACATTGTGTTGGAGAGAACTGTTTTCTAGATTGGATATGTGACTGTATGATTTTCAGCTACTTGGCTTTGTAAGCCCCTTTCAGCTATAAGAAGGGAGTTATCCTCATGAGCATAGGAGGTCTACTGCATTTGGGTGGAATTCAGAAAAGCAGGACCTTGGAGGAAGACAAGGCTAGGTATTCATGCTTTTGGGAGTTGTCTCAAAATGATGACTGAAGTCAGAATAGTGAATGAAAGGGGAAAGAGCCAAGAATTGATATTTGATAGATATCTGTTTATAGAATAGGGAGGAAGAAGAGGAACTGCCAATGGAAAGAGAAAATGATCTACAAGAAAAATGAGAGGAAATAGAGAATCTAGAGAGTCTAATATCACGGAATCCATGAGAAAGTAACTTTGAGGAGGGAAGAGGAGTGTCTCTCTACCCCCTTCTTCCTGATCCCTTACATTTGCCCCCCAAATTAATATGCTGCTGTGGAAAGGTTCTATCTCTTTGATTTTTATTTTTTCCTAGATTACAATGCTGAAACTTAGCTCACAGTTCGGTTCCTAGGGGGATTTATGCTCTCAGAAGGTGACAGGTTTTGAGATGTTGTTTTGACCCAAAGTGGGAGGTAAACAGAGAAGTGATTTCTTTCAAGAGCAATATGAAGTAAATAGAATGTGCTCACACAAAATGCCCACCAATGCATTTCCATGAGGCCACACGGCCCAGAGGCCCATAGTTCACCATCTAAATATGCATCCGAAGTACAGTTGTTTATTACATTGGTAGGATGTTGGATGAGAAAGATGTCAGATTTACTCCAGAACCAAATCTCTTAACTGAACTTGGCAATGGTTAGATTGACCTCAGAGTGCTATGTCTTACTTAGTTTGTAAAGGGAATCAAAGGAAACTTGAAGAAGATAAGAGCTAAATGAAACTCCACTAGGCAACGCTTCCTTGTGTTGTGTGCTGACTGCACAGCGTGGTGAGTAGAAGCTACCTGGGCTCTGGAGCAAGACAGTCCCAGTGGAGCTGTCCTTGCTGTGCACACATCACTTACCTCGCCAGCCTCAGTCACCGACCCTGCTCCCTGCAAGGGAGACACAATGTGTGCCTCTTCCCACCTCCTATATTAAGTATCTAGTACTGTCCATGCACATAAATTGTCTCTCAAAAATGGAAATTATTATAATTACATTTATGATTAAGAAATCCTAACTGATTTCTGTCCAGATGTGCAGATAAAGATGATTTATTTCTTGTTAAAATCACATCACCTTACCCAACAGCTAGGGATACCCCATAAATTTTGCAATGAAGACCTCACATTAAAAAGCAGTTGACCTTTTCAGCAGGAGCCATAATTAAATGACATGACTAGTATCCGGCAGAATCGCAGGGAACACTCCTATGAAATACCCAGAGAAGCACGTTCAGCCTCATTTGGTTTTATGACTTCCAACTGGTTCTGAGAATTTTAATCCTAATTGCTTTCCTAAGGAATTTACAGGACTGCTGAAATGTATAGTTCTGATAAGTTTTCACAGTCAGCATTGGCCTCAGCATTGGAAAGTCATTAGTACTCAATCAGGAGAAAATCCATACCGTGGCATGTGGAAGCTCAGGGTTTCTTGTACCTCCTGAGGGGCAGAGGGAGGGGTGAGCTGAACAGCTGTGAGCTAACTACCTCCTAGATGGGAGAATGCCAGGGGCACTCTCTGGGTTGATGATAGACGCTCTCCTGGGTCATGACTGGGAATCCCATCTGCACGTTGGCTTCTCTGTGCAGTAGGGACAGGCTGCTGAGGTCTATGATCACTCAAGGATTAGAGGCATTGTCCCATCCTCCTCACTTCCACTCCTTTCACCTGAACCTGGAAGCTGTTGAGAGCTTCTCACAAAGATCATGTGGATGCTTTCCAGAGATGGCTCTTGCTTACTTGAATCAAATCCCCTTTTCTAAATGTTTGGCTTCTCAAACTCAGAAATTGTCTCCCACCCTCTCTCCTGGCAGTCTCAGTGAGCCCCGGTGTGTGCCGGTCACTGTCCTGGGTATAGGGACACTGTGCTGAGCAAGACAGTTCCAGCTCATGCCTTGAGGTACTCACAGTCTAGCGGGGAAGCTGGGTGAAGGCGCCTCCTACTCTCTCTACACCCCCCTGTGGTTGAGACTTTTGGGGTCCTGGTGACCCTCTGGAAGAGAAGGGCCCCCTGATGCTCCAGAGGTAATCATTCCAGGATGATGACCTCCACTGTAGAGTGTCTAAAACCTGAGTGAAACCACTGGCAGGGCTTAAAGTGCTCCTTACCTCCCCTGTCAGCAGGTGGGCAAAAATGCCCTTGAGAATAGTTCCTGCCTGCTGGGACCTCTAGAGAATCTACCCAGAGTGGGCGAGCTCACTACACTGGCTTCAGTGAGAGCATTTCTAAATAAAAATATTTCCAACAGACATTAAACACCACTTGTTTTGAGCCCTAGTTCCTCATTTGCTAATCAAGTGATTTTGAATTTCTCTGTCTTTAAGGTAAAAACAATAATCATACCTCTCTCATTGGGACGGTAGCAAACGTCACAGGAGCCAGCACCTGCAGAGACTTAGCACCCTGCCTAGCACATTGCAAGTGCTCGTTACGTGTTAGCTAACTTTTTATTTCCATTTCACCTAACAGAAGGTCTCTGTGATTATACCAGATTCTGTAAGACACTTCCCAGATGCAGGGAATGCAGGATACTACAGAGATTTCCACCATTCCTTGGCTTCGTGCCTCCATTTTCTACCTGTATAGATCAGCAGATTAGCCTGGACCCTGTGTCACTAAGATATCTGACAATAAGCACATCAGTGATTCACTACTCACAAGCACAGTGAAACCCCAAACCTAACAGAGGATCAACTGAAGCATTTCCTGGGAGGAAACTGGCTTTATCTCTTCAACTCGTTTGGTTGAGGCAATCAGAAGCAATCAGGTGAACTCCAATAGGAAATGACACTAAAACCCTGCCTCACACAGTTCATTAAATTAGGGCAGGAAAAGCAGTGTCTTAGCTACTGAGGAGAGGAAACTAGAGAAGCCAATGGGGCTTGAGGAAGATTGGAAGCTTGGCTGGGAAGAGAAAAGTGTATGACTCAAGAAAATGGTTACATAGACACAGGGCACATAGAGAGAGCTCTGCCACTCACAGGGAGCGGGGCTTACATACCAATTCCTTCTTCTTCATGCATTCCATGAGGATGATGAACAGATGCTGGGCCTGGGTTCGAGTGTACGTGAAAGTCTTCTGAATAGTCACCAACAGCTGGTCCCGCAAAGATTCGTTTATAAGTCTGCAGTTAAAAACAATGTCAAGACAGGTTACCTCAGCTTCTATTTAGTGCATATTACTGAGAATATTAGAGAACATAAGGAAGCGTTATGATCACCGAGATAGGCATTACTACTTCCGTATTTTTCTCACAATAGTTATTTTGACTGGGATAATTAAAAAAAAAACAGTACATTTAAAAATAAATCCATTTTAATGTCTCAGATCCTAAAAGAGTAAAGTGAGATTTGGCTCTTTTTTCTTTTTCTTTGTTTTATATGGGATATGTTTAATTCCCTCATCCCCAAATGTTGTGATCAAAAATGCCTTTAATTAATCATTAGCATTTTGCTAAAAATTTACTATATTACTTATCTAAAGATTTAAAGTCAACTTTATCTATAATTGTAAAACAAAGGTCATATCTCAGTAATGGATTTTTGAGCATTGATAAGGAAAAATAGAAATTATTTTTCCTCTAAATCATTTCCAGTAGGTGGTAGCTTCTCTGGCCTATGATTCGGGTTATCATTATTTATGTCAAGATTTTGTGTGTTAGCGCTAACAAAGGCCTGACCCCAAGGAGGTCTCATACTAACTGCTTTATTGAAAGACAATTTTTACCCTATAGAAGAGTTAATGAAAGCAAGGGAGGTGCATCATATCCAATTAATGCTCTATTATCTCTTAAATATAGATGAATCATTACTAAGTTTAATTCCCCTCTCACTAGCCTGGTGAGAAAAAACTGGGCTATTTCTACCAGCCATTAAATGGCTGGGAATAAAAATTCACTTTATTTATCAGGTAATGTCCAAAATCAGGAAGATAAAACTTTTTTTGAGAACCAGTGACAAAATTATAATAACTTGCCTAGTATTTCAAAGTTTACACTTTTTAAAAATAATTGAAGTATCAGCAACTCCTACATGCAAAACTACAATATAATTATTATGTCATTTGGTGCTTAGAAGAACCCTATAGCCAAAAGATTCATACAGTTGAAGAGGGAAGGGTATTTTATCCAAAAAGAGCCAGATGCTTATGGTCACTCAGCAAATAAGTGGCGGAGGCAGAGCAGAACCCAGTTCTTCTGATTCCTTGCCTACTGCTCTTCCCACTACACCACACTGCCTTGTATTACACCCGTTGCACCGCACCACTGCCTCTCTTCCTGGATGTGGCTATTTGAGCAGGAAATCATAAAATTTCCTTCAATATAAAGGCATGACAAATTTTGTTGCTTAAAAGAAAGCAAGACAGGAGGCTTGAGAATATGTTCACATCAGTAGCCTGCTGTGCTCCAGGATTGTGTGAGGATTCACCCAGGCCCCCTAGGTTGGATATTATGGTAGCCCAACTTTGAGGAGGGTGCATTTCCCGTGACAGCATTATACAAAGGATCCTGGCGTGTCACTCAATTTAGTAGTGGAATGGGTCATTCCTCTGCCCCTCTAGAAGATTGATATCATGAACTTATACATTTAGAAAAAGAGGATGGGCCAGATAAGGTTGAAAAGTGATACCAGATCATCTCAAGTTATTATTCTGGAGGACTGTGTGGTCTAGGGTGTTGACCAGTCTAAAACCATTCATTTGTTCATTCACTCATTCAGTCATTCAACAGTTGTTTAGTGATATCTATTTAATGCCAGACACTGTGGTGCATGCCAGGGCAACAGGGATAGAGGAGATATATATATATATATATATATATATATATATATATATATATATATTCCCAGCCTTCAACGAGCTTACACACCAGTGGGATAGAAAGAGAAGAACCAGCAATTCAGCTGATTGACAGTGGTAAAAAGAAGTAGAGAAGCTTGTGACAGTTGAATAGAATCTAATCTAGAGAGCTCAGGGAAGATTCCACAGAGGAAGTGATGTTTTATTCGAGACTTGAAGAATGAATGAGCATTAGCATTGTCAGGGGGTGATGGAGCTGGGTAAGAGCATTCTCAGCAGACAAAAGAGCACGAACAGGCCTAGTTTAGAGAAAATAAAAGGTCAGTATGCCTGGACCATAGAGAGCAAACGAAAAAGTGGAACAGGATGGGGCCGCAGAAGGGGTGAGCAAGGGCAAGGTACTAGGGGAAATTATGGGTTAGTGTTAGAGATCTCAGATTTTATCTCCCCACCAACCCCAGTGATAAGTCATTGAAGGATTTAAGTTGGAAAGTGACATGATTACTTTTGTGTTGCCAAAAAATGTTCTTGAAGAGTCAGACCCTGAGCACTCATACCTGGGCCTCTGTCTAGTTGACAGATAACCCATACGGATGCATCTAGAGAATTCTGCAATATCAAGTGTACCTAGATGTTGTACATGATCAACAAAAGAAGAGACTCTTCTGATTAGTCACTTGATGGATCCAATCATTCATCTGCAGGTGTTTAATTTTTATAACAAGTCAAAATTTGTTTTCCATCGCTAAACATCTGTACTAAAATCCCAGTTCCCTGAGGTCATTAACTGTCTGAAGGATCTGCTCGTCACTTGTATCCAGCCTGTCATTTTGTAAAAATTGAGGAATGATGCTCAACTGAGCTAATTGGGCTTCAGTGGTTAGGAGAGATGAAAGACACTAAGAATCTTATACTTTTAGCGCAGTTTTGCAGCTGACTAAAGTGGTTTTGGATAACTCATTTAGCAATAAGAACCATGGAATTCTACTTTCAGAAGTAGAAGAATTCTCTAGGTTAGTTGTTTTCCAAAGTGTGGGATGCCTGTCTCTTATGGAGCAGAGATAGTTTGGGGTACAACAAAGGTGATTTGGTTCTCCTAAAGCACTGGTTACACTCAGTAAACATTAATAACTTATTGCTGGCTTAGTTCTTTTTCCATCCTTCTGATTGCATTAAGAGGAAAATCGTATTTCCAATGCCTCTTTGCCTTTAACTACTCCCGAACATTTGCAAATCTCCCCCTTTTGACAAAGAAATAATGGATATTAGATCTCATGTTTTTGGCCTAAGGATTATAATAACATGGTTTTGGAAAAATCCTGCTTAACATGTGGTGTCTGCATAGCACACAATGGTCTATGACACAGTGGGCCTCAGTGACAATCTCATTTTATCTTCACAACAATCTGTGAGTCAAGCACCTTTTCCATTTTGCAGAGGGGGAAACTGTGGCTCCAAGAAGTTAACTGATTTGTGCAAAGTCACATAACTTGAGTTGAGTCTATTGATTTCAACCTTCCCTACCTGGTGCTGCTTTTCCTGATTGTAACCTATAAATACGTCTTTAAGTTTCCTAATCATTGGCATGGGAGGTAAAAATTTAAGTGTATTTGTTGTAGGGAACTGATTTTCCTTTTGTGATATAGAGAACATCTGAAAGACCTCAGGCAAGTTTGGAGGAGATAAGCAAATGACTGGTAAATGAGGACAATGGCAAAGTGCATTTAGTATGTGGGAGATTGTATTTGCTTCTAATTTTTCATAAGATTTGCTGCACTGAATCAGAAACTTGGTGTTTGGCATAAAGGCATCCTCTGTCTGCTCCAAGAACCCTTTCTTATTTTGTGGCCATTATTCTGAAAGATATTGAGAAGCTTGCTTTCTTGAAATCATTGCTTTCCGAGCTTTCCCCCACCTTTTTTTTTCTTTGCAGAACACTGGAATGATTTAAAAATCTTGACTGTGATATTTAATCATCAGCAGAAATAGAAATAAGCCCAATTTAGTTTTCTTTTTATGGCATTATAATAGTAATTGGAAATTTCTTGACATCAAAACATGGTCACGTAAAATTTTAGTTGTAGAATTTGGCCTTTGACAAAGGGGTGCCTATTTGTGCAAGCTGTTGATTCGTGGCTCCATATACCAATGCTATTTTTGTTATGCCTAAAATTGGAAGTATAGCCATTAAAGTGAAGGAATTTTTTTATACTATGGCATTTATGTCTCCTTTTATATGCTCTGCTTGTGACCTGGAGCTTTTTAGATGAGTCACAGAGTTATTCGAAATAGGTCAGTGCTCATCCAGTGCTCAGAGTAACCCACAAAACTTCCCACAGTCTGCTGTTAGCATTCTGTTCGAAGGCTAGCAATACCACCTGCGTACACACTGTCCTCAGAACGAATTTAATTACCTGCAATATCAGAGTTTTGTTCCTAGATTTAAAAATTAGAAAATGCGTTGAGAATTCAATGGGACTTGAAGAGTTAGGCTTGGGTTAACGGCTTTGGTGGAGAGAAGCCCTTCTAATGCGCTCCACAGACACTCTATTAATTTGTTCCGATACAATATGGAAAGATTTACTTATATAAATAAAAAAAGATTGCTAATATCACAATGTGGTATTTAGATGACATCATTTCCTACAGGATCTCTAATGCTCTAAAGAAAAGTGAAATTTTATTATTTTCCTCAAGCCAAAACAAAGTACTAAATGTAACATTAAGGGCACTAAATGTAACATTAAGAAAAATTACATGTCTTGCCTAAGGTCACAGAGAACGGTATTTTTCTTTTATTCTTCTCCTTCGCCAGTAAAAGTGAGCACCAAATGTCATGAGCCTGGGCCGCAAGAACAGCCGGGTCCCTCCCAAAGACGCAGGACAGCATGTGAGTAAAACATCACGGCCACCAGGGCCAGGCTGTCTGGAGTTAGGCTGTCACTTGCCAGCCGTGTGATCTTGTGAAGGTTATTTAGTTTTCCCATGTCCTATTTCTCACATATACAAAACGAGAATTATAATAGTACTTACCTCATAGACTTATAAATACTAAATGAATTAATCTTTGTAAAGGACTTAGAAAAATGCCTGGCACATACCAAATACTATGTAAGTGTTTGTTATTATCAAATCACTGTCCTGACCCTGGCCAGGGGGCTCAGTTGGTTGGAGCATTGCCCCATACACCAAAAGGTTGTGTGCTTGATCCCTGGTCAGGGCACATACCCAGGTTGTGGGTTTGGTCCCTGGTCGGGGCCCATGTGGGAGGCAATCAATTGATGCTTCTCTTTCATGTCAATATTTCTCTCTCTCCTTCCCCCTCCTCTCTCTCTAAAATCAATAAACATATCCTTGGGTGAGGATAAAACAAACAAACACACACACACACAAAGAAAACACTGTCCTGCAATGCTCCTTAAGAAAGAATCACTAAGTATTCCTTCTTGTTAAGTAGCACGGCCAGTGGCTGGAGCCTCTGTGTGCAATGCAGAGCTGTCTTGGGCTCCCCAGTGCTCTGCATACCTGCTGAGCCCAGTGGCATAAGGCCACTCACAATCCAGGCCGGAGAAACAACCTTTCTACTTCAGAGAGGCTAGATCTCACCAGTTCTCTCTTACATTTGGGAAATAGAGATACTAAACAGATTTGGGAGGCTCAATTAGAGACGAACCTTGCAAACACTCCATGTAGACATCTGCACATCTATTTATTTATTCATTCAACAAACAATAAGAGTACCTACTATGTGCCAGGCCCTATGCTAGGAGTAGACAAATGAAGAATATTCAGTCCTAGACTCAAGTAACTCATAGGGATATATTTCATATATCTGATAATCTATTAATTGGTAAGATACCCCAATACTTAGGTAAAACAGCATTTATTTATTGTGTTGATGGTTTTGAGGGTCAGGGATTCAGGTAGTGCACAGTAGGGATGATTCATCTCTGCTCCATGATATTGGGGGCCTCAGCTGGAGAAGCTGGAATGGCTGAAGATGGCCATAAATGCTCAGTTGGGACTATCTGCCTGGGACCTCAGTTCTCCATGTGGCATCTGTTGGTGCTGGAATATCTAATATGGAATATCTTTACTCCTCCTCTGGCACGGGGCCTGGGATGGCTGAGTGACTGTGGAATGGCCCATATTGCTCCCTTTGGTGGTTTCAGGGCAGATGGACTTTTTACATGGCATCTGGCTTCTTTCAAAGTGAGGATTTCGAGAGAGAGTGTTCAAAGAGACCCAGGCACAAACTGCAAGGCTTTTTATGACTTGGCCTCAGAAATCCTAGAGTGTCATTTCCTTATTGTCAATTATTCAAGTCATTAAGAGCAGCCCAGATTCAAAAGGAGGGAAGGAGTATACTTCATCTTGATGGAAGAGAAGCATAAATATATAGAGAAGGAATATGTTAATGCTGATCATCTTGGAGACAAGGAACTTCATCAAGTGATGCTGTTCAGATGGCACATTGTAAAGCATCGATCTTTCCACATCTAAGCAGCATCAGATTTTTCACTTTAAATTCCTTCTTTTTCATGGACATGGACAAGAGGGTGGTGTTTGCCAGGGGGAGGGGGGTTGGGGGAGGTGGAGAAGGGTATAGAGGGGATAAATGCTGATGGGAGGAGACTGGACTTGGGGTGGTGAACATACAGTACAGTGCACAGATGATGTGTTGTGGAATTGTGCACCTGAAACCTGTATAATTTTGTTAACCAGTGTCACCTCAACAAGTTCAATTTAAGATACATAAATAGATTTCCTCTTTTAACAGCTAATTATGAGAACCACAATTATCCTTAAAAGTGATAGTATAACCTCTGACGATATTTTCAAAATGTTATTGCTTATTTGAAGCATAGAACCTACAAATGTTTTCTTTTGATTCAGTGACCTCTTTATATTTATTGAGTACCTACTATGTACTCGATATTTCTTTGAGGCCTTGGGCACCTGGCTGGACCCTTTTTTCCATAGGTGCCATCATTATGCCTTGTCTCTGCTAAATGCTGCATATAAAGGACATCCATAAAATGTGTGCCTGCTTGGATCAACCTGTGATGTGCCCAGGTTGTCACCTGCAAGAACAGTGGAATATTTTCTTGGTGCCTTCCTCTCACTTTGGGGTCTGTTGGGACAGGGGAAAAAAACAACAGCACCTCCCAGAAACTAAATAACAGAGATATCTGACTTCCCAGAACATTGTTCCACTCAACATCTTTCTCGGTCTGCCTTGGTCTGGGCCCTTACCCAGACGGGACCCACAGACCACTAACTGGTTTGTTCTTCATCCTCTAATCCACGTCCCACAGCGGTGACCGCATGGAGCTTCCGCAAAGCAAACGTGTCCCTATCACATCCTCCTTCAAACCCGGGAGTCACATCCCATCACCAACAATATCACATATCAACTCTTGATATTTCTGGAACCTGTATGTTTTAAGGAAAGCACTAATCTGAAAATTCTGCTGAGGGATTTGAACTTCAGGGTAAAGGAATGACACAACTTCAGAGCAACCATTTTACAAATGGAGAATCTGAAGTGGAGATTTTTTTCTGCTTTGTTCCTGAAACAGGATGTTACAGACCTCATGTGTGAAAAGACTAAGTCACGCGATTTCAAAGATCCGCTACTTCCCCAGAGTCACTCCCCTAGCTTATCAGATGCCCAAAGTTCCTTTTAATTAAAAGGCAACTAAATATTTTGCTCAACAATTAGAAACCCTAAGAGCATCAGGATAAGCAATGCTTCATGTTAAACTCACTGAACTGTAGCTGACAGATATTGATGGTTTTCAGAAAGCACTAGTTGAATAGAAAGTTGGGGACGATGTGAACGGAACACACAAAAGTAACCAATGGATGGGATGGGATAAGTAAACTAGTTTGCTCAACCTTTTACTGAGAATCAGCTTCAGATACAAATGGCCTCTCTCAGCTAAGGCCTAAGAGAAATAGCACATATGTAAGTAAGTATGTAAAGTGAAAACGATCTTACTTTAGAGTCTAGCCTAGAGAAATCGTTCACTGGGGCTTCTCCTGAGGGTTCCCCTCCAGAGGTGTGAGGTAGTTGGAACAGTCTTAGAGAAGCTACCTATAATTGGCAGGATGCACTCACCCTGATGGTCCGGTATGTTCAATAAATTTCACCTACCACTACTCATGTAGAGTAAGGGTTTCTTTTGTTCACTTTCTTTTGTTTTACTTTTTTCTTAACCTACTTTCAAATCCCAAGCTAGCTATGGCGAAGTAGAAGGCATATGTACTCATTTGAAAGGAAACAGGAGGTGGTGGTGTGCTGGGGGAGAGGGTGGCGAGAAAGGCACTTAGTACCTATTCTAAGAGAAGCTTTGTGCCATACATTTTATACATGGCATTTTATAAAGACATATTAACCTAAGAAAGTCCTGACTGGACTCTGACTCCTTGGACGCAGGGATTGTACGTTATATTACTATGTATTCTCTTCTCTCAGTGCTTACCCAGGTGCTGAAGATGGAGGCTTTTCCACTATCTCCTAACCTGGAAATCCCCTCTATTCTCTTTGTCACCTTCTAAAATATTATATAACCTTTTATTATGTTTATTACTTACTATCTATATAATCCTGTCAAAACGTAAACTTCACAACAGCAGGGGTTTCTATCTATTCAGTTTACAGGCATGTTTTTGCTTGTGCTGGGAATGTAGTAGGTGTTGAATGACTGGATAATATTGGCTGAATGAAAAAATGTAACTTAAAAATAAAGGGAACAGTGGAAGTTGGTCAGACAAGGGTTCCCAGTTTGGTGGAACCCAACTGCAGAAATGCTAGAGCTGTGCAATCCTATATACAATAGCCATTTGTCACGGGGCAATTTGAAGTTAAATTTGTTGCAATTAAATACAATGTAAAATTCAACTATTAGTCAGTCCAGCCACAATTCCAATTCAAGTGCTCAGTGCTTGTCTGATAGGACGATAGAGATCTAGAACATTCCCATCGTCACAGAAAGTGCCATTGGAGAGCACTGCTCTGGAGGCAGACATGGCTGCCAAGCTCTTCACATACGGCCGGGACTAGCAGGCCATTTAGGTGACAAACCCTGATCAGTATCTCTACATTTTCTCTTTTTTACTTTGCCTTTGGCTACAAATGTGCGCAAGAGGAGAAATGAAAGTGTTGCCAAAGGATAAGGGACCGCCACATGGTCAGGCATCTTTTCTGCTGCCAAATTTGTAAGGAAAACACATCCTCAGAGTTCTTTCCAAAAGAGATTCCATCAACAGCTACTGCACAGAGCCAGGCGAAAGGAAGAGTCAAACTTTTTATTGCTTTACGCCCTGTGAAAAAGACAGAATCAGAGCTGATGGAGATGTGAGGACTCCTTGGAAGGCAAAAGCACTGGCACCTCTTCAACCGACATGCTTTGAAAGTTGGCCCAACATTTATTCAGAGGAGAAGTCTTTTAGGCAGATACATTTCTTAGGCCTATCTATGAGCTTTTGTCTTCATTTAGAGTAAGAGTCGACATCCATTGCATGTTAACTGTAGATTTCTGTCTTTGTGTCTTATTAACCTATCACAGTAATCCTTCCCCTGAGCCTAAGGGTAGTCTCAGAGTCATTCTCAACACATCGTCAGGCCAGGAAGTCAGTGCCGGCTGATTATTGTTGACACTCAAGATGAAAATGATTTGTCATCCCTGCACTAGAAATAATAAAATCTCAAATATACTCTGACATGGTGAAAACAAAGGAGGTCGTGAAGAACTCCAAGTTTTAGGTCTGTCTCTAAAGACACGAAACTGTGGCTTCCATAAATTTAGAGATACCAATTCTTTACTGCCTGCTCAAGACCCTTAGCAGTTATCACTCAAGGACAGACACTTGGTTTGCACTGAGTATCCCCAGAAAGCACAATAAATGTGTCTGTCAACTCCAGGACAGCTGTCCAACAATTAGGACAATAAAGGAAAGACTTTATTAAAACTGAGTGGAGACTTTTCTAGACAGCAGTAGGTCAGACCTGTATTGACCTTGGAATGCTACTTTAATGCATCGTTAGTGTTTCTCTGGTTGAAGAAGCTTTATAGCAGGTGATCACTATTATATTTAGTTTTCATCAATCCTATGGTCCACAATCAATATCTGAGAATTGCATGGAAAATCTGGAAGAAACCCACTAAGTACATTGCAAACATTGTTTATTATCAGTGATACCACTGGGTGAGATGTTAATCCACTCTATTTCTAGCAGCTGCCTATTCTAATGTCAGCCAGGTTGACTCAGAATTCATTTCCTCTAAGGTCAAGGCATTAAATACCAGGGCATTTTATTATCCGTGCCTCACTCAGAGACGTTTTAAATGTATTTGTGGATTTTAAAGCCCTCACTACTTCTTTTCATGAGAGAGAGGCTATGTCACAGAACTTCGGAAAAAAATTTGCTAGCAACTAAGTGGGTAAAGAAATGTATATGCTATGTTGCATATTCAAAGTTGCTTAGACAGTAGATCTTAAAAGTTCTCATTACAAGAAAAAAGTTTTTATAACTACATAAGGTGACTGATGTTGCTAGACTTATTATAGTGATCATTTCTTGATGTATACGGATATTAAATCCTTATGTTGTACATCTAAGACTAATATAATGCTATATGTCAAATAAGCCTCAATTAAAAAACTAACAATACAAAAGAAATGTACATGTACATCTCATGTGAAGGAAAGATGCCTATGGCAGCATTTCATGCTTGGAGAGCAGAGGGGAGGACCGTTCTGGTGGGTCTCTGGGTGAGTGAACGGGTCATGGAGATGGCTCTAGACACAGACTGGGGCCAGACTTCAGAGTCTTGAGTCCAAGCAAAGTGATGTGGACTTGACAGGTAAATTAATGATCTTCACTGGGTTCTACGAAGAAGCCCCTGGAATTTTGAAGAGGAGCTCCGGAGTTGCCTCCGAGCTGCCTTAGTGGGTGAGAGCCAGGCTGAGAGGGAGGCTCTAGGCCAGGGGTTCTCAAAGTACGGGCCCTGGATCTACAGCACCAGCATCTCCTGGGTACTTCTTAAAATGTAAATCACTTGGCCTTAATCAGGTTTACAGAATTAGGAAATTTGAGATGGATCTCAGCAATGTGATTTTTAATAAGCCCTCTGGTTAATTCTGATGCAAGATAAAAAGTGAGAACCAGTGGGCTAGGCCTTCCACTACAGCTTCACAGAACAAACTTTTGTCTTGCATGTTTTATGTATTGCACTTTTATGTAAGATTTCATTTGAGAAGGGGCTCAGGGGCTTTATAAAAGTGAAAATCAATACTACAGACAAGAGTGAAACTGGGACTCTCATATGGTGTTCATTGTAATTGAATATACACACACATATACACACACGTGCACATAAGGTCTGTCTGGAAAAAGTCCAGCCATCGTTAATATACCAAGAATGGTTTGTATGACATTGATGTAACCTGGCAGCTAAGGAGAGTGGACTGGAATGCACATGTGTGAACAATGACGACTTCATTGTACTAGTCAGTAGGAGCAGTAGAAGCCGTTGAATGAGCATGTGAACTGGGTGGTCATCACTTTCAAAATGATTGAGCAAGTAGGGCAAAGAATCTGCATCAAATTTTTTATTAAGCTTAAACATTCCTCTATGGAAACTATTCAGATGATTCAGAAGGCTACAGCTATGGGCAACTGGTGATGGGCAGTTCCATCATGACTACATGCTTGCTCATGCATCACATCTTATGCAGAGTTTTTGGGTGAAACATCACATCATCCAGGTGACTCAGCCTTCATATAGCCCAGATTTGGTGGCCTGTGACTTCTGCCTTTTCCCAAAACTAAAATCACCTTTGAAAGGGAAGAGATTTTAGACTGTTGATGAGATTCAGGAAAATACGATGGGGCAGCTGATGGCAATTGGGAGAACTGTGTGACGTCCCAAGGTGCCAACTTTGAAGGGGACTGAGGTGTCATTGAGGTACAATGTTTCTTGTGTCTTGTATCTTGTTCAAAAAAAGACTCTATTTTTCATATTGGCTGGATACCTTGTGGACAGGCCATATATATATAAACACACACACACTATATATATAAACATGTATATATATATATATAAACACATACAGATATAAACACACACACACACTGTACAAAACAAATTTTTGTCACACTGTCTTATAGAACTTGTTCTCTTTACCAACTTTCCTTCAATCCTACTCATATTGACTCTTTTTTCTGAGTTGGGTTTTATAAAGGAAAGACATATATTAGCTTTTTCTTGGTCATTCATGCTTACTCTTAGTTTAGATCTAGTTTTTGATGAAAAAGGGAGAGAAGGAGCAATGGAGTCATTATCTTGTCATTGTGTGGATGAATAATATATATGGTTCCATTGAACAGATTCTGGTGAGGAATGATACACTCAAGTACTCTGTCCTCTGTATTTTTGTAATACATTCTATGTATTTATCATAGCCCATGCCCTTCCAGTTATCTGTATTCATGTTTATGTTTTAATCTCCATTAAAAATCCATGACAGGGCCACGTCTTGCTTATCCTCTAATACTTCCATGATTATAGTAAGCACTTAATAAGTGTTAACTTGGAAAATAATTTACAAAACAAAACTTTATAAATAAAGCCACCAGAATTCTTTGTCTGTATAAGATGTTTCCAACTTTCCCTACTTCCCTCTTAGAAAGTTAAACAGAATCAAGTTTGGACATGCCTTTTTATAGAAAATTCTAGGAAAGAGACAGGTAAGATGAAGTTGACAGAAGTGAAATGGACACGCAAAGTCAGCATGCTTGATATTTGTTTCCTTCTTTCTCATTTGACATTCCAATTACGTCTAGATCATGCTGGAATACAAACCATAGCTATCAATTAGTGTCTCTCAGCAGATCTTACAGAGACAAATGACAGGGCTGTGACATCCTTCAGCTTTAGATGGAATTCTCTTGAGCAGCAGAAGAAAACAGTAGTGACCACTGCATAGAATGATATATCCTAGGGAATACAGACTACATGTGGGCTTCTAAAATGACGAATTCTTTCTCTTGTCTTTGCTCATTTTGGTATATATTTGGAGAGGAACAAACTTTTGTCACTTCTCTGCTAGGATATGGTTTTATAATTTGAAACCATGCAGCATATTTCTCCTTTTTCATCTCTACTTTGTCTTTCATTTATGCCCTTACCTCAGCTAATCCAGAAGTGTTGGGACCCTTATTAAGGTGCCCTTAAACAGGAAAATTATATTTTTATTGGGAATATATTATCTATTTCCCCTATCCTCAAGAGCAAGCTATTGCTTACTTTTTCTTCACAACATTGAGTACAAATTCCACTGGCACATAATGTGAACAGCTAAAACTTAATTATCTCGTCCACTAAAAAGAAAGAATAATTATGCAATATAATAGAGGTGCTAAGTATCACTAACATAGCAATCATATTACAAAACATATAGGATCCAACAGAAGTAACACCTGCCTGAGTGTGGTTGGTAGGGTAATAATGTGGGTGTAATAATTTATAGTTTTAATCTGAACATTTTGCCTAAAATGTCATATGGTGTGTTTGAGTGTGATATTGTTCTGTTACAGAATTACATGCTTATGATTTTGTAATAAAAGATTTTATAATAAAAGGGGCATAATTTGTGCCATAGCCTATAAATGTATGAAATTAACACATTGTACACATTAAATTTACACAGTGTTATACATCAGATATATTCAAATGAGAAAATTATTAAGTCTTTTGATGTTAACTTCAACCCTATTGATAAGTTCCCAAAAGTTATGAACAGACTACTTAAAAGCTATAAAGTGTTCTGCTTCTGCCAGTTCTACTTCTTGTCCTGGTGTGTTTCAAGTGGTAAATCCAAATGATTATTTTGGGACAAACATGCCAAATAAACATAAGTATCAATAATAACATTTGGCTGAATGGCATCTGTTCGGATGCCTTTTGCACCCTGACACTTTGCATCTGTGCCATGCGTGCTCACCGACCGATAAATTTCCCTGTAATATCAGACTTAGGTTGCCGATTACCGGGAAAAGCCGTAGCTAAGTTCACTTTCAGCCACCTGCAGCCTGAAAGGTCTTCCTTATGGGGACCTTGCTTAGTCACGCATAGCATCAAATGGAATCCTAGTATTTAAAAATTTAAGTAATTGAATGTAATGCTAATTAGGTGGCACTAATCTATTTATGTTGGCAGTGTTGAGTCCTTTATGATTCAGAAATAAAATTTGATAATATTCCTCAAGCAATGTCATTGGTTAAGGAAAGTGGAAGAAATCCCTCTTGGTCATGAGGTCTTGGTGGGCTAATTCCTTTTTGAGCACACTACTGCAAAATAACGTTCTTTGGAAATAATTTTTTAAATTGGCTGCACATGGTGTGGCTAGACAATTTCATTTCAAGCTAAATAAACATGATTAAGTCTGGCAGTTATTCAGATGCCACAGAAACATCCCAAATTCATTTTATCATGATAAATGTATAATTGCTTTCCGGGAGTAGCAAGAACATACTTTTACCCATAACACTTTATAAATGTTTCTTTAAAATTTTGAAGTTTTAATTTTAAACAATTCCCATAAAAAGTTATCTTAATTCTTTATCTCCACACTAGTTATGTGCATGACTTCGTGTTCTTTGATAATCAGTCATGGTTCATACGTCTGTGTAGATCCTATGGAGATTGTGCACTTGCATAGTTTGACTAAAGAATAAGTAGAAGTAAAGCCAAACTTTGGTTGTAAAAGTAAAACTGGCAAAGTTAAAGGGGCGTGGGATTTCTGACTCTCAGTTTTCAGTCTGGGGTATAATGGTTGGGTGGGGTAAGGAAAGGAATCCACACGATGTAGAGCCGATCATCTTGAACACTGGTTTACAAGCAGGAGTGCACTGATTTTATCTTTCTGGAATGCACATAATAAAAAGATTGAGAAATTATGCAAAGAGGCAGCTGAGGGCAAGTTAAGTGCACATGTATGTTTAAAAGAGAGAATTATTGGAGTGCCTCTATATGAGAAACACTAAAGCACATACCAAAAAACCCATTTCAGTGAATTTTTATAATACACCAGAAAAAGGCCTGAGCTGGCATTGTAGGCTGTGTGACCTTGGTAAAGCACTTAATTTCTCTGTGTCTGTCTCCTAGGTTAAAAGGTATAGAGTCCCACCCAGCTTTAACATGTATAACACTTGTGTCATTAAAACAGAATCAGTAAGGGAAACTTACCGAATCTTTCAACATTTCCTAGGTACACAACCCAAACTAATGACAACAGTAGACACTAGGTACAGACTTTCATTGTGTATAGACCTAGAAAACCTGAAATGCTGAGATGCACAGCTTACTTTTTCATTAGTTTTCTGAAAGGAAGCACGCCTTCTGTCCTGGATCACACAGGTAAGGCAGGAAGCATGCATTCTGAATGCAAACCAGTTTTTACTTCATAGAAATACAATAAAATAATTACAAGCACTAGGAAGCATAAAGTAAGCCAAAGATATAAACTGTATACATTCTTTACTTATTTCAGAAAAAGGAACAAATTGCTACACTTAAATTAATGAGAACAATGGCTCAATTTCTGATAAAAGCAAAGCACAGTTAAGGATCTTGAATTCGTGTTGGTAATAGACATGGAGGCACTTGGACAAATGTTCTCTTTTTTTATCTCCTTAACTAAAAGGTGGACCCATATTTACTATCAAAGAAGAAGACAAAAGTAATTTAATTAAATTTGCTAGTAAGCACACTGTGCTTACAAAATTAACTTTAAAAAGAATATCAAAAGCTTTAACAGGGCCTAAAATCACTGCCCTTGTTTGCAGTATTGAGCTAGAGGCCCTATGCTTTTCATCATTCCTCCTTTCGCATGGCTAGGTCCATGCACTTACCAGGTGAGGGTGCTGATTCAATGGCTCGCCTGGACTGCTGGCCAAGGTGAGGAAAGAATGGGAAGAGAAGAGGTGGTGGTATTGAGCTGCTATGCTGAATCTCCTTATTCTAAGGCAGGCTGGGCCAGACAGAGGTAGAATGGGAGGTGTCCTGAAGTAAGCAAGTTCACCTGTCACTTTTATTATAATTGCAAGTTTGTCTATTTACTAGTTTCACTGTGAGATCTTTGAGGGTAGAAGTAGTATGTTATTCTTTTTTCTATCTTAGTGCAGGGCACACAGTAAACACTAACTGTAGATTTATAAAAGGGATGAATAAATGACCCCCATCTCCTTTGAAGTTCCTTTCTTCCTCTAGTTTCATGTGTTGGGAGAAGTGATTAGGTTAGGAAGTTCCTTATGTAAAACTTCAGTGGCTCCCTTGAGTTTCCCTCCTTCAACTCATTCACATGGTGAAGTGAATTCCTTTGATCTAGTAATCTGTGTGTGCCCGGATCTCTGTTTGGAGAAGAGGGCTATGAAGGGACGGCCTCCATGGGGCCGAGGGCTTTGGACTACTAAAGGCAGCAATGGGGGGCTGATGGACCAAGGAAAGGACAAGAGGGAGTCAAGAGGAGTTTATTCAGGGCAGAGTGGTTACCTTTACAGAGATTCCACTTCCCAAGCCAATTCAGAGGGATTTGACAGCACAGGCTGCCAATTGTTTCTGTAAACACTTAGCATTTATAAACGTGCAGCAGCCTGGTGATGCTGCTATTTGGTGGCCAAGTTTGGAAGCTGCACATCCCAGTTTTTCCCAAGTTACTAACCTGTACTCTATGGCCCAGATTAGCTGTGCTAATGAAGAAAAGAGAAAGGCCCCGATAGCTCCCTTTCCCCCCTCTCCTTTTTATCATCAGTATGGCCTAGCATAGCTTTCACAGAATTTACCACTTCATAGGATATTTGGAATATGTTCCCTTGCTCTTCCTCACCACCCTCCCACACCATTCGTCTTAATCAACTAATACCCTCTCTTCCAAGCTTAGAACACAGGCTCTGCACTCACAGCTCTCCTGTGGGGCCTGGTAGATTACCTACCCGCCTTCTTCTGAATATTTATGCCCGAATGCCAGGATGTCGGATGCCCGTCCACTCCCATCACAGACAACCACCGGCACGGGAGGGGTGTCTCGAAGGTACTCCAAGACAATCGAGATCACATTGGGTCCTCCTTCCACAATGAGTGCCACCACAGGAACGCCTTGACCGATTCCTGCATTAAAAAAGGAAAATAAAAGGAAAAAAGAGAAAAGAACACAAAGCCAGCACACCAAAGAGACAAAAAAAGAGAAAAAAAAAAAGCACAAACTAAAATTACTGAGCAGAGGGGGAGGTAACAACATATGAGGGAATGAAATACTGAGCAAAACTTAACAGAAAACCCATTAGCAGAATGCTCCCACCAGAAAGTCCCCTTGACTTTGCCCTTTCCCAACACTTCCCAGGATGCTGGGGGTCAAGGCACTGGTTCTGTACTTTACAGGTGAGGGCGTAGGGGAGGAGGCGAGAACGGAACTGATTAGCAGATGAAGCCCTGGGCCAGCAGCCAAAGATTGGAAGACAAAGGTGACCTTAAACAAGTCTTGTATGCATTCTGTGGTTCAGTTTCTTACATGTAAAATGGGAAGTTAATAATTCCCCCTTCCTGAAGCCAACACAGTGGAAAGATAATGTTTAAATGGTTCTTTTTATTAAAGACTATCAAAATCAGCTGAAGGCATATTTTAACTTGTCGAATCAACTACTGGCTAAATAATGGGTTTATTTCTGACCATAAATGATCAGCTTGATTATTGATTCCTAACAGCATAATAGTCATAATAAGGTGCCAGGAGACATGGCATCTGCCATCTGCCATTGTTGCATCCTTCATATTGAGCAAGGTGCCAGGCCCATGGCAGCTGGTCAGTAAACATTTGTTGAATCCAGTGGTTCCACAGACCTTTCTTAAAATATTTAAGCTATTTATGCTGAACCATAAGACACTGCTGTTTTCAAGTAAAAATTTCCCTAACATCAGCACTTACCTATGGTTCAACCTAACATATTAAAAAGAACTATTAAAAACAAATGTCTATGGGAGACATGCGAAAGAAATCAAATTCATTTTCAAGTGTCTTGTCAGGTATCATCATTCTTCATTGAGTAATTTCCTTTCACTCAATTTGGTATCACACTGCACTTTCTCATTTAACCTTCTCAGGTTTTGTAAGGTACACGAAACAAGCTATCTTAAACAAAGAACTAATCAAGATTCTATACCACTCCAGTCTGTAACAAGGAACTAAAATAGGCCTTTAGTCATCTTAGCTCTCCCTCTTCCCCTTCAGCTATGGTTTTATCTTATATCGAGAAACTGCTTTCCTGTGAGAAATACTAGTTTGGGGTTTGGTTTCTCACTCCATTAATAAGAGATTTTATTTGACTTGTGTATGACCTGTTTTACTTCTCAATCAGTGTTTTTTCAGGGCTTGATTTTCATCTTAAAGGAGTGTTCCAAAATGCCTGTTATAAAAAATGGGTGCTGTTTTAAATCTACATTTTAAAAGTGTTAAAAAAAAATGACAGTGGTTGATCAAGGCCAGATGCAAAGACTTTTTGTTGCTCCCTGGAGGGAACTGGGAGACAGAGAGAAAACTCATGGTCCCACCAGAGTCTTCTGTGCGTGAAGAAGTTCTGACAGTTACTCCTTCAAATCCAAGGAGAAGGAAGTGAAGGCCATGCTGCTCTCTCCTTTGACCCAGAAGCCCTTGGTGACTTGCACAAAAGGTTGCTTTAAAGCCCTGTTTGGGTGTCTCTGAGGAAGACCGTTCCCATTGCTGCTGATTATGAGGATTAAGTAAATTCCTGTTGAAAGGCACTTTGAAGATTAACATCTCATTTGAAATGTTAATACAGCACATTTCTTTTGGAGGAGAATTTGCTGACATAAAAAATACCTACCCCTATAGATTTGTATTTTAATGTGTCTTGGAAGTGTGTCTTTTCCAGCATTTAAAGTTAGTTTATAAAGTGTTTCTCAAAGTACTATGCTGTTTAAGTTTCCTTTTTGTTTAGTTTTAGCACTTGCTCCCATATTGCTTCATATCAAGAAACAATGAGCCATACTTGATCTTGTATACCAAATGATATATTTAGACGCATTCTAGGATCTTCTAAGGGAGGCCTTTTCCAAATTTTGACTCTTGAGCACTGATTCTGTCAGTAGGATCTTTACCCCAAGTCACACAACAACTGTGATCTACTCAGTGTCCTCACAGAGGAAGAATTCCTAGAGTGGAGTTTCTAGAATGTTCCAGTGATCTAGAGTCTACAAGACAATAGACAAGATGGCTGCAGACCTCTCTTAGTTTATGGGTGTGAAGGATCAATTTTCAAAGGATGATCTGAGAGCAATAAACTGTCAGATTGTAATTAAGTTGTTATACCCTCTAGAAATGCAGAGGTTTAGAAATAAAGCTTTATTCCTGTGTTAGGAATAAAGTTGTAATCAATTATGATGATGAAAAACTATATCAATTCTCTATATATTTATGACAAGTAGATTAAATTTGCTAATATATGGTAACATTAAGCCTTTCTATCAAGACACACAAACACACACGTATTATCTTTGTTTCTGAGGAAAGAAAATCTTAAATAATTAGTAATCACCTAAAACAATGGTTCTTAGCCTATTTTTTAAAGACTAGGATCTTTTAATACGTTCACGGATCTGATGACAGCTATTCACACTTTCTCCAAAAAAATAACTGCACATATGCACAGTCACAAAAATACTTCTATGCAGTTTCAAAGGGGCTCATGGATCCTTGAAGTCTGTTCATGAAAAACTTGTTAATGGGCCCCTACATAACCTGACCCTAAATTAAGCACATTGGTATCTGCAAGGAGCATTGACTTGTGTTCTTTTATGAAGCTCACTGAGGCCTATGAGACAAGTTCTAGAATGGATGTTCAAACAAAACTATGCCCAGGGAAGCTATTTCATGTTATTGCTGCCTTGTTACATTGATTGGCTTAACTTTCCAGGATGAAGCACTATCTATAGGCTATTCTCTTCCCTCCCCTTCATTTCTCTTGTTTTTGTTTCTTCTGTGCACACTTTCATTCTAAATTACATTTTAGATGTAGAGTATTAAAAATATTCTACAGAGAAATCAACAAACGTACACAATAATATCTGTAGTACATAACTTCATTACTAAAGAAAAAGCCTTTTACAATATCAAGAGTGGTATGTTTTTTCTTGTTGTCAGAAGGCAAACATTCTGAGAATCAATGCAGATCCAGGTGGATGCCCAGGGCCCACACCACTTTCTTTGCGCTCATAAAAATCCATATAAATCCCTTTAAAATCCTCACAAACGTATGCCGAACTCAGCCAAACCCACCAACCACTCACAAAAATAGTTGTTTAGACTCACAGTTTTAAAAATACAATCTCTATATTTAGGGAAGTTTAATTTTAGTTAGATCCCTCAAGGATCTTTTTGGGAATACTTATTCTTTTAGTTTTGAGGAAAAGTAGGTTAATTTCTGATTTGATTGCAATAATTTTTCATTTTCTACCATAACCAAAGACTTGCAGTAGTTCTTAGAGACACTAAATTTCCATTAGAATTTAATTTTAGAGCAATGTAGATTTGCTGAAGAATCTTTTGTAGATTCTTGCTATGCTCTAGCTTTTGCAGTTTTGGAACTGGATGCATTATAGCCTAAAAAATGTGAGCAGGAGTCAGGGATTTAGTAGCTGTATTCTGCAGGATTCCAGATGACCAAGGGCTCTCGAATTACAAACTGAACCCCAACCTTGTTTCACAGAAGATAATGTCTTAGACTTCTCTCACATTTTGTTGTGACTGTTATGCAATTCAACCTGGGCTCCCAATAAGGCAAAAAGTGTCAAAATTGTCTTAAACAAAGACTGGGTGGGGTATTGTGAGGAAGGGAGGTAGAAGGAGTAGAAGAATGTCTTAAAATTCCAAAGGCATTTTTTCTCTCTTCCTCCCTTTTTCTGTTGACAGGAGACCATAAGTTATGATCGGTTCGGGCACTTGGGAAAGCATGTGGTGTGTTGTAGTGGACTGCTTAGAGAACGGAAAAGTTTGATCAAACTGTATTAACACTTTGGTTTTACATTAACATCAAGCTACATTAACACATTGGTTTTACATCAACATCACCATATATGATCTAAAATGCCTATGAGCCTAAGGAATACTTTATTTGCTGTTGGAAAATGGTTTATATTTATACATGGAGTTAGAATGTAGCAGGTTGATCTTTAGCTGAGTCCTAATGACAAAGGCCACACAGGTCATATGATTATTGCAGCATAGGTCATTTGTAAAGGAGGGTTTGAGTTTTACGTGAGAGGTAACTTACTGAGGATCTTGAGCAATTCAGGACTGTGTCTATCAGTGGTGGGTGGACATTTCTGTTCAACAACTAACACCATGTAGCAATAACATGAACACAGTTCACTGGCCTCACCAGCTCTGGAATGAAGTGATTCCTGATATAGAAGTTTGTGTGAAGAATTCATATACTTTGAAATTGTGCCTATAAAGAGACCTTATCAATATATTTTATTTTTCATAATTTAAAATTTGCATAGTTAAGTTTTGCATAAAATTAAAAAACATGGAACATGCCCTCTTCATCCAATTTCTCCCTTAAATGGCCTGGTCTTTGATTCAGTGGTTGACTCAACCAACAAAGCACTGATCACCGTTTCCTGTATTTGGACCACATAATGGGGCCATAACAACTCAGCAACCACCTAACTCCATGCACTTTTCAAATAGAACCTTACATAGACTTGGGGGACATTAGCAATTACTGTAGTGATGGGAAGAGTAGCAGTTAAGCTATTTGTCTCATTTGAATGGTCTCTTATTCACTGCCTACTTGAAAAGAAATGGCCCATTTTCACAGTACCACCGCTTCTCACAAATAGTTCCAGGTCTAGATTCTTGATGTCCTTAACTTTCATTGACTCTCTTCTGTGGTCTGGAAGTTGTGGGATGGTTTTATGAAAACTCCATAAG
Source organism: Desmodus rotundus (assembly GCF_022682495.2). NCBI lineage: Eukaryota > Metazoa > Chordata > Mammalia > Chiroptera > Phyllostomidae > Desmodus > Desmodus rotundus. Next base: position 47,321,137 of record NC_071387.1, on the reverse strand, counting down.
GCTGGTAATCAGTTGTGTTTAACTGGCAACATTCAAAACTGTAACTATACTTGTTGATCCAGTTTAAGGTGCTTATAACAATTAGGAATATTCCCAGTGCATGAATATTCAGGTACAATGGAATATTATTATACAGAAAGAGAATATTTGATATGGTATATTATGCAGAAGGAAATGTTATTGAAAATCTTTGAGCTTCTAAGGAACAGAGTGTGCCCAGGAAAATATCTAGGGATGATAGGAGAAAAAATGCATCTCATTTTAACTAGAATATCTCTTCAGTCATCTATGGAAGCAGATGTTTTATTTATTGCATTCATGGTTTGAAGATAGGATACAATATCTATTCAAGACAACCATACCATAAGTGGAATGTGTCTGACTTTTCAGGGAAATGGGTAATAAACCAAAATACCTTTTAGTGAATCCTGATGACGTCCTCCACAAGTGAGTGTCACACCCACTGCAGAGCAATTGTGTGTGTCATTATTACCACACTTTTTCTGCCACTATAATTCTGCACCTAAATTGATGCGTAGGAAAGTACTTGGAATTATAAAGTAATGCACACACTATTAAGCAAAGTAAAAACACAACAAGATGCTTCACTTTCAGATACCCATGGTTCTCTAGTGGGGGAGAAATTCCTTGAAAGATGGCTGGGTCTTTCCTTGTGGTTGGGACTTCACAAGGCATAAATTTTCAACCCACTGTAGGACTAGGCAGGGGTAAAAATAATGTGAATTTATGAAATGTCTTTTTCTATCATCACCAATCCCTATGGCAACTCCCTTATTGGTATTTAACTTAACGGACCCCTTCCATATAGAATCTCCCTATATTTAAAGCTAATAACAATATCTCAGGAAAAATAAACATGTATTTTTTTATCTTGGCATTTAAAATCTCAGTACATTTGGCTGGAGATACTGTATTTTGCCCTGTATAGTTTGTACTTTCTTTGCCCAAATTTTTGAGGGAAAAATAAGGATGCACATTATACATGGGTAAAACGATTCCATGTATAATGTGCACAAAAACGTGGGTGCGCATTATATATGGCAAAATACGGTATGAGGTCATCCAGGCACTGAAGATAACAGAATTTGGATTAATGGGAATGCCTCTCTGAGATAGTGATAACACACTGAAAATACTGGTGCATAGCGTTTCTTATCCTGGGGACTGAGACTATAAAATCTATCGCATTAATATGGCAAACTCTATTTTTTCTGTTTGTTTTCAATATTGTTGAAGTAATATGTTTTGTGAATTATAAATGCTACAGGTATTTCGATAGAAATCCTGTACTAGCCCCCACCAGCTGGCTTTTATTTTTAGCATTTTCTTCCTGCTTTGCTTTTCTGTCCAGCAATCAGAGGCCAAAGGACAGAACCGGGGGAGTGGATGAGTGGATTGAATGGGAAATCTCATAAGCCAGCCAAGGTCACTGTGGCATGTGGCCTGGATGCACTCATCATGTCTCCCCTATCCACACTCCCTTCTTAGAGAACTGAACTGTCCCCAGCACAGAAGGGCTGCCTTACTCGGCGTCTTTAATCCTGGTTTAAATCTAGCAGTGGGCTAGATTTACCTTTTTGGAATTAGAGTTGAGACCCTGGGCCCAAGGTGAGTAACTGGGAGACAGGTGGGCATTTGTATTTGTTGAGTAAACCTTCTATTACTGGTGGCTTTGATGGGACTGAGTGAGGGTGAATAAAGAGGCAAAGACGCCTGTATGCAAGAAGAACAAAAGGGAACAGAGGGCATCCTGGGGGAGAGAGCGTGTGGTCTGAACGAGAGGGAGGCAAAGGGTGTGTGTGTGAGAGAGAGATAGCCTAGACTGTGGTGACTTTTCAGTCCAAGTTGCAGTCACTTGGCTATAGTTCCTACACAAAGTCCCCTATAGACCAGGGGAGATAATTGTTTTTTTCTGAAGAAGGGTAAGATACTAAATATTTTAGGCTTTGTAAGACAATGGGTCAAACTGAGAACATCATACAAATACTTATATAACAGGAGAGAAAACATTTAAATAAAATTTTAAAGAAAATATTTTAAAATACAATGAAATGTCTATTTTTGTACTACAGGTATACTAATGAGAAAAAGGGAATTTATGTGGATGCTGCAATTTAAATTTCAAATACTTTTCAAATGTCATAAAACATTTTTTGATTTATTTTTAAACCTTTAAAAATGAAAAAGAACATTCTTTGCCCATGAGTCATATGAAAACAGGGTGGAGACACATTTCTGTCTCCTTATCAAAAAATACTCTTTTTGTATTTTGAGTGAGCTGCTTTTTATTGCTACCAAACATTCACCTCCTTAGCTTCACCCCTTCTCACTCTACAAAGCCTTCACTTGTCTTTACCTACCCTGAAAGTCCTCACTCGTGTGCACTTTCTCAGCATGCAGACGCTGGCGTGGAGAGAGTCCTTGAGAGGTCTTTGTATAAGAAGAGTTTTGGATAGCAGATGTTTTTTTGAGGCAGGCCTTTAAGAGGCAACATTCAAGTCAAAACTGAGCAAAGACTACTAGCTGTGCAAGTGTCCAGTGAGCCTTCCTGTTGGAGCATAAACTGATGCTCAGGTGGGAAGCCGGTGACCAGTCATGGTGAGCTGCTCTGCTTCTCCCACTTTAAGGGAGAAGATGTCACCTGTGCTATATAAAAAGGAACTTTACCCTAACAACAGCAGGAGAGGTTTTGATCCTGTCTTAGGAGAGCTCTGTACCCAGCAGGGGAGAAAGCAATCACTCTTTGATTACCCTTAGTCCCTAGAGAGCAACACCATCTTCTACATGAAAGTAGGCTGGGGCCTTTGTCTGCTTCCTCCCTGGCAGCATGGGCCCCTGGAATGGGGTTTTGCCATGATTTCAGTGGGCTTTCCTGGAAGCACTTTTTCATACAACACCACTACCATCTTTACCCTACACTTTGAAAGCTTTGACCTAGTTTGCACTCCCTCCGATTGAGATTTTCCTTAGATTGAGTGCTGCGAGCCTGGAACTGGACTGAGCCTGTCCTGTCCTCATTCTCAGACTCGGATTCCCAGTCCCATGGTTACTCCTACATTCATTTGTCTGCTGGCTTCCTACTGACTCCCACATACCCTCTCAGCACGGGTGACCAGTGTGTTTTACCTGCCTGCTGCTGTGAACTTTTACAGTGCGGTTAGCCTTCACACAATTAATAGCGTGTTATTTGGAACCATGCACGTCTTAGTAGGGCAAAAAGACATCTTGATATAAATTGATATACCAAAAATACATTTTGATTTTCTACACAGTATCTAACGTACAGAGTTGGTACATAATTCATAGGGTTGCTCTGAGTAATAAAGAACTTATTATTTATAAAGCACTTAGAGCAGATCCTGGCACTTACTAAGAACAATATGTTTAAACAAATGCAAATAAGGTTTCTTATTTATTAAGTTTATATAATGTTCCTACTTTAAGTGTATAAATTATTTTTGAAGATGAAAGTAAAATTAATGTACTTTATATGTTTAAACCAAAAAGATGCTCTGAAAAATAAACAATCTGAAACATGCTCTAAGTTTACATAGTCTCTCACGCAGCGCAATAACATGCCAGGACCCGATTCCTTTATCTTGTATCCAAATGGCTAAAACTCTCTGTTCTGGGGTAGGTGACATTTTGTGTTATTCCTTAGATGCCTTCTACCAGGGGCCTCTCCTCAGTTCTTCAATTGGCTTGTTAAGTCTTTTGAGTTCTGTGGGTTGGGCAAAATATAAATGCCAAACAATAAGATCTATAAACCATAAAGCCAATTCCAAGTATATTATATGCTAATAAACTAACTTAGCTTTTGACTTAGTGAATAGGAAACAGTTATTCCCTTATGGGCAGAGAGCTCTGATTAAAATATTCTGCTATTAATGTGCATATATAACAAGTACATCCAAACAACATTCCACATGAATTGTTTCAATAGAAAGCAAACAGCCAACCCCATGGGCTCGAAGGCAAGTATTACTTTCATAAAAGGAAAGCCAGCATTATTTTCTTTGGGGCCATTGTTTGCAGGCTGAATGTTTAAATGTAATTGATCTAAGTCTACAAGAAAACTCACCCAAACAAAGCTATAGTCTTCTTAGTCTGTGCTCTGTTCAAAACCCACATCAAAAGGCATTCATTGCCTTCTCAGATGGAAGGTAACTAGAGTGGTTCTAATTCATTTTACTTTATAATACTTTGCCCACACTCTCTTGTAATGGTGCCAGGATCTAGGCTCCCACAGCCTGTACAAGTTCCTTTGGCTTCTTGGCAGAAATTAGTAAGCAACAGAGCAGCCAAGGGAATTATGGATTAAAAAATAAGCCAGGCGGTGAGGGACAAATACCATATGATCTCACCTTTAACTGGAACATAATCAACAAAAGAAAAAAGCAAACAAAATATAACCGGAGACATTGAAGTTAAGAACAATCTAACAATAGCCAGAGGGGAGTGGGGAGCGGACAGTGGGGAGAGGGGATTACAGGAACTACTATAAAGGACACGTGGACAAAATCAAGGGGGAGGGTGGAGGTGGGGAAGGGAGGTGGGTTTGGCTGGTGGGGTGGAGGGATGGGGAGAAAATGCAGACAACTGTAATTGAATAACAATAAAAATTAAAAAAAAATAAAATGACAGGAGAGAGGGAAATGTTGCTGGTGTGTTTATTCAATTACCTTTCCAAAATTATTAAAAGATCTCTTTGCCTCAGTTGAGGGAGACTGCAATTACCTTTCTTTGCCGCAAATGTAAAAAGGTTCTATTCTCTCTCTAAGGAATGTTCTCTTTGATTTACTTTCTGTGAGGAACTGGTACTCATGCTTCAGTTTCCACATTCAAAGACAAGCTGCCTTAGGCCCCTCCCTTTGACCTCCACCAGCAGAATCAGCCATCCTCATTGGTGGATTCTTACAGCATTTGCTTTTATACAAAGTGCATGTCAGTAAGTATGCACCTGACATATCTCTTGAAGTTTTATCTCATTAATTCCATGTTTGGACATCTCTTTTCTCTATTAGGTTTATCTTTGTATTCCCAGCTTATCATACAGAGCTCTACATGTAGTAGTTTATCACTAGAATTTGGGGTACAGAAGACAGTCAGGGTGCTGAATTACCATCAAGTGTATCCTGATTTCTTATAGGTTAGATGACAGTGTAGTTATTCCTACAGAAATTTAAAATTGTTTTTATAACATAAGCAACTTTCCCTCAGTCAACCAATTTCAGATCCAGAATACTCAGATCTGATTTAAATTTTTATGAAATCAGGAATTATGCCAACTGCCCAGCGTCTCTGCTCATTGGTTTTCCCATGGACTACTCCGATCTCTTCCTGACTGGCTTTCCTGCCTCTCCAACAATCATCGCATGACGGCTGATTATTCTCCGTAACCGCCATCTTGCCTGTAACAGTCGTTGTGGATTCCCGTTGCTATGGATAAAAGCCCACATCCTTTCACGTGACAGACAAGGCTCCCATATTCTGGACCCGACCTTGCAGCCTCATCTCTCTCCTGAACTCTGTCTTCACTCTGATTCTGGCCTCTTCAGATTATTTTCATGATCCTCAGCCTAGGATTACTTAACTTCCCATTAGCCAGCCTAATTCTCATGAAGAAGAATTTTTCATAAGCACATCCTTGAGTTTTCTATGCTCTTTTACTCACTTGGCTTTTTGGTAAAATCTGAGAAGAATAACTAGGCTTGCTCCCTGAGCCTCAGGTTTCTTCCCTTTGGCATCTGCCTACAGGAAGCCTGAGATTATGGGGCTCCTCCAGGGGTCCTGCCGCTGAAGGTGTGTGTGGTGGGCTGGGGGTGGGAGGGGAAGGCTCACTGTGAGATGCTGCCTAAGTCAGGGGAGCCGCTAAGCCCACTGGCCAACAGACTTAACACCACGCCTGCTGACTTGTCCCCCAATTAAAAAATGATATTTTGAGTTCTATCAAGTGCTTGTTTTATTTCTAAAATTGTTTAGAACTTGCATGAGGAAGAGAGGTGTTATTTATTGTGGGCCCTTACAGACCCCGATTCAATCTTCCAAGTCCAGTTTAAATGTTACTAAATCTGGAGGCCTTTCCTAACTCCCTCAGGAAGTATTAATTATTCACTCTTTTGGAGTCCCATTGTTGTTATTTTTTGTACATTTCTTTTGGCAGTTATTTTATTCTGCCTTATTTTCATGAAAGTTTCATCCACTGAATTATAAACTCCACGGGACAGACACCCCCCGCCCCTGTTAGGCAGCATTCTGGTTTCCACAGTGCCTCACATTCGGAAGATAGTTCAAATAAATGCTTGAGACACAAATGCCCAGGCCCTATCCCTTGGGACTAACACAGCTGGAGGGACAGGAATAAATTGGTGGTTGTAAAGGGACTGAGTGTCATATCTTAATACAATATCATGGATGCATACTACTGAAAGTGGAGATGATAGCCATTTAAGTGGCCCCATTGTGTCCCTTCCCAGGTCTTATCTGGGCCTCAATGGTCAGGGCCCCAGAGAAGAACATGCTGAGTGACCTGGGTGGGTGATCACATGTCACTTGTCCATCTGGAGTAGGTTTGGAAGAGTCCAGATTCTCAGGGACTTGAACAGGCAATTTCATTTCAGCTGTCTTGTACTTTCAAATTGAAGCCTTGCTATTTCTCAGAATTGGATCCAGCTAGAGTCCTGTGTCCCGGCCACTGGGGAGAAAGATGTAAACAAAGGTTTACATTCTTCCTCTGTGGGAAGGATGTCCCTGAAAATTATTACTTCCTCTAGTTGAAATGAATAGGAAACAATACGACTGAAATTGAAACCTAAATTCTGTTTCCTCTGAGGTGATTGATGTGTTCTAGCAGCTAAGGTGCTATAGGCTAGGAGTGACCTTCATTTGCCACCAAGGTTATTAAAATAGCTGACTGCTATTATCATATATAAGGCAGAGGAAGGGGACTGATTATTTGGAATCTAGTAATGGCATTTAATCCAATTTTGGACCAACTGTTGGGAAAAGTGATACATTTTTATTTGATTATCTGGACATCTTTTCCAAAAGATAATGTAACTCCAATCCGATCAAGTCTTTACTGTGACTAAATCCTTAGTAAGAAATACGGGTGACAATGTTGTGGGGGACCTTCTTTCCTCTGGCTTCAAGTTTCCATGGGGAGGAAGTTCCATTCGTGAGACACATCTAGCCCCTCATCCTTCCCTTTATCCTCTTCACGTGTAGAATTGACTAACCTAATCAGTGGTGTTGAATTGAGTAACTTAATTAGCGGTGACTAATGCCGGTGTTTCTTGATGGGATAGAACTAATCTACTAAATGTCTTCAGTGAGGAGGATTTCCTTCCCCCTCTCTTGTGCACCAGTGCCAGTCAGTGATATTAGTAAAAGTGTCTGTTGTAAACCCAAATTTATCTTCTGGTTGACTGTCTGGGTAGGGGCAGAGGTGAGCAGGTGAACCCATTTGGCCCTCATACTAACTCACTCTCTCCAACAACTTCATCATTAATAAAAATGATATTTTAATCTTTATCTGCCTGGCCCCAGTGTTTAGCTCTCGGTCAATTTGAAACTTGTCCCACCAAGAGTGAAGTACTGTATATTGGGCTTCCTCAAGCTTCAACACCATGAATCACAATACTGTCATTTCCATTTCTGGCCTTATTTCGCAGCGGCATCTAACAAACTTGAGACTCCTATCCAAGTTTGTGAATAGGAGCTTATTTTTTAGGTGTCAATATGGCCTTCTCCGAAAGATATTTTTTTTCTTGATGTCATAGTTCCTTAAAAGAAACTAATAATTATAATATGTTTAAAAAGGTAATTATAAATGGAGTCAAAGCAAGGTTGCTTGTGAATTTCAGGGTTGCTGTGAATGATGTCATGTAGTGAAGTCCCCTGGGCCAATTAAGTGAAGGTGGTTTCTCTCTCCCTGAGGAGTGGTAGCCATCGCTGAGCACTTACCACATATGGGGCACTCGGCCAGGCAGGTTGCACATGCTTACTCAACCTGCTCAACAACCCTGTGATAGAGACATTATGATCCCCATTTCACTGATAAATAAATTGTGTGTCTGCATGTGGTTTCAAGGAGAGACCTGCTGGGAAATGCAGAGTCTGCAGTTCTGTGCGCTCTACTGGGTTGTGTTTCACTGGGGTGAACACATGATTTATCATGCCAATGTCAGGTCGTCACTAATTGTCACTCTGGCATGACAGGTGTAAAGTGGAACTGGGCAAACCGGTATGTATGATCACCCTATCTTTCTCATGTCTTAGGGTCTCAAACTCACATCTGGCATATTAAAAAAATTGACGTTATCCTCAGGTCTTTAGAAATGGGCCTGGGTTTGCTCATTGTTATTTTGTTGCATGTCTTCCTGCTTAAAAATGCCAGGACTCACAGATGCCCCTCCCTGATTCCTGGGATCAGGTTTCCAGCTCTGTCTAAACCACGGCTGTTCATTGGCAGAGATAGTCCTCTAGATACACTGAGGGGTGAACGCTCCAGGCAAGGATTAGATCATTAAGCGAAGGAAAATAGCAAGAACAATACCTGTAGCCAGAAAATACCAATTTAAAGTTTTTCATATGTTCTAGCATATCCATGATGGTGCTAGAAACAAATCCCTTCTACTTCTCTCTCTTATAAATGAATGCCTCTTTTCATTCCGTCACAAGCCCATGGAAGAGCATGACGAGGAAGCAGGAGCCAGCCAGGACCCAGGGGTCCTAAATCACTGGAGGGTGTTTAGCCTTATTATTCTGCTTTGCCATGTTTGTGTGAACAGCCACTTGGCTTATTCCTACCACTGCCACCACGAGTCATTTGGCTGCAATAATAAGCGCTAACACCATCATTCTAGAAAGTGGGCTGCCCTAGTGTGCTGCATCAGAGAGTGGCACTCTAAGTACTGCTCTGAAAGGCCCACTTCAAGTGTGCAAAGAACTACTTTGTGTACCGGGGTGTGAAGAAATGCCCATTTCAAGTTCTCAGCTCTCCTCATCAGTGTCTGTTCCAGTACAGTGGCTCTCAAGTTCAGCAAGTATCACATTGACCTGCAGGGGCAGATAAAGCACACACTGCTGGGCCCCATCCCTAGAGCTTCTGGGGGATTTGAGAATGTGTATTTCTGACAAGTTCCTAGGTGATGCTATTGCTTCTGGTCCATGAACCACACTTTGGGGACCACTGCCTGGGCATAAAGCTGCAGGGAGAGCAGACATCCCCCTGGAAAAAGAAGTGAAACCTAAGATGTGCCCCCTCAAGTAAATTAAGATGAAAGCCCATGGAGTAGGACCAAAACACCCATGTTATGTTTCCGACAGTCCATTTTCAAGTCTATACCATGAGTTAGCAAATTTTTTCTGTAGAAGACCAGATAGTAAATATTTTCAGACTTGCAGGCCAGATGGTCTCTATTGCAAATACTCAAGTCTCACTGCATCACAAAAGCAGCTTAGATGGAACATGAAAGAATGAGCATGGACATGGCTGTGTTCCAATAAAGCTTTATTTGCAAAGACAGATGGCACACTGGATTTGGCCCATGGGCCACAGTTTGACAACCCTTGGGTCTAACTAATGCGATAAAAATGACTCACATAAGGCAACATCTGTTCATTTGCCAAGCCCAAGGATGCCTATGGTTAATGAGAAACTAACCAAGTTGGAAACCTGACTATCTACGTAAGCCAGGCATTGACACCTGTTCTAGTTGTACGTGATTGATACAATATGCCCTTACTGGGACATGTGCGTTCTTCTTGCAGTTGAGCTCCTAGCACCACCTATTTCAAAAGGAATCTCTTAGCCACCTCATCCTATTCCCATAGGGGTTTCACTGCCCTGCTGGAAATTGATTATCTGTATTTAATACATTCTCTATTTGGTACTATGACTAAAAGTAAATAATATCTTTTCTGTGTGGCAGACTTATTTATAGAGTTCTTAATTCATCCACATTTTGGTTTTTATTGGTTTTTCCCTCTCCTCATTTCAGAAAGGTCCACTAGGCTGTCCTTTCTCAGGGGAGGCTCACATTGCTGATCTGAAGATAAGCCTCCTCAATGACTTTCGTTAAAAACCGAACCCACTAGTGTCCTGAAGGTGGAGGAAAGAAAAGCAAGTGTTTTTGATGGGGAAAGGTGGGAGCAGGTGAGATAGGAGGAAAATTCCCAACCCTGGGACAGGAAGAAAGGACTCGCAACATCCCTGATGGTTAGTTCCTTTTCTTACATGACCTGTCAGTGGCATTTGACACATTTTTAGCTTTCCTTTCTCTTGGAAATAAATACAGTCTTCACTGGGTTTCCAGAGCCCTCTCTCCTGGTTTATATCTTACCTCACTAGCTGCTCATTCTTTATCTCCTTTGCTGGCCACTCCTTGTATCCTTGACCTCTGGTAGGACTGTCCCAAGGCTCAGCTCTTGGTCCTCTCCTGTCTTGTCCTCACACACTCCTTTGCGATCTCATCCACTCAAATGATTTCCTATACAGTCTACACACTGACAACTTCCATATTCACATTCCAGGTCAAATATCTCCACTGAGCTCACCTCCCACAACCATGCCCCTCTCAACATCTCCACACATGCTACAAGGCACTCCCAGTAACCCCAAAGCTCAGCTCCTGATATTGTCTCCTAGCTGCCACCCCCACCCTCACAGTCTTCCCATACTGTGTCCATTCCAAAAAACTTGGAGTCATCTTTGACACATCTTTTCTTTCTCATACCCTACATCTAATTCAGTGGTAAACCTTGCCTGCACTACCTTCAAATTGTAGCCAGAATGTGACTACTTCTCCCTTCCCTAACCCTAGTCTAAGCCACCACCAGCTTTTGCCTCAGTTATCGCCTTTCTCTTAACTGGTATCTCTGCTTTCATTCCTGCTTGCAATTTAGGCTGCTCTCAACTCAGGTGGTGAAATGATTCTGCTGAAACATACAAGACCACTCATTCCTTTGCTCAAAGCTCTGCAAGCTCCCATTCCACACAGAGTGAGTATGAATGTGAAAAGTCTTACAAACCTCCTTGGCCCTGATCCCCTCTCTGGTCTCCTTTCCTATGTCTCCCCTCCTTGCTCATTCCACATGGCCACACAGGTGTCCTGAGGTTCTTCAGATATGTCACCCATGTTCCCTCCCCAGCACCTTCTTATTGCTATTCCCTCTTCTAGAAATGGTCTTCCCCAAGATACCACATAGCTTGCACTCACTTCTTCCAAGTCTTCACTCAAATATCCCCTTTTCAGTGAGGCCTTCTGACTACTCTGTTGAAATTGCTGCTCCTTCCCTTCACTCCCTTTACTGTCTTCTCTTCTTTATCTCTCTCTCCCTAGCACTATCACTATCTAATACACTACATATGTTTGTATGTATGTATGTATGTATGTATTTTCTGTCTTTCACCCAAATATAGCTCCCTAAGGGTGGGATTAGCATGGGCCTCTGCTCTGGGGGCACTGTTGTGAAGTGCACCTTGGGATGCTGATTCTGAGGCTGCACCCTGGTCACTGTGGCAAGAATCCTATTGGCTTTCCTCAGTGTGGGAGCACCTCTGGCTGAGAGGGGCTGAGCAGGCTCGGGCAGCTAGTATATCTATGGTAACCTTGGATGAGGGAAGTTAAGAGGTCCTTTTCCAATTGTGCAGAAATACTGTAAGTATGAGACAGGTGGGGTTAGAGAGAGGGAGGAGAAGGAAGGTGGGGGGAGAGAGAAGGAGGGAGAAAGGGAAGGATGGAGGAAGTAAGGAAGGGAGACAGAGAGAGAGAGAAAGAGAGATGGGGGAGGGATGGAGAGAGGAATGAGAGGAAAGAGGAAAGAAAGTGGGAGGTAGGACAGAGAGGAAGGAAAGAGGGAGAGAAGAAGAGAGGAGGAGAAGGGGAGGAGGAGGAGAGAGACAAAGAGACCTAATAAAGATGAAGATTGAATTTACAAAAACTAGATAAAAAGGGGCTTAGAATTGGATTTATTTGAATTTATTTTTTACTTATTGATTTTACTACATGATGTTTCCTAAACACCTAAATTTACAAATAGTAATTCACACTCACTACAATGATTCTTATTCCTTGAGTACTGGAACCAAATAAATCAACAGAACAAAACTAGTCCTGCTCCATGCACGCCAAAACAGCAGAATCTCAGAGTGGATTTGCAAGGAGAAGTGGGCTTTCCACTTCTCCCCAGACTCCCGATGCAGGCACACCACGTTTAATTGCTGCTTCCTTCACAGCCTCCCCCAGCTTTCATAGTAAGTTCTGATGTGCACCCGACTCAGTATGCACTTTCTGTGTTCTCCCTCCGGGTGGGAGAAATGCTGCTAATGAGGAGGGTTCAGTTCAGATTTCTTTGATGGCCAGAAAAGCTGACTGTTCACTCCTCATCCCCGTGTTTTAGCAAAGGAGCACCTGTTTTTTTCTACCCTGCCTCATTCTAGAAGGAATTGCCCACAGAACCCCACGTGGACCCAGAGATGCCAAGGCTCATTAGCTAACAACAATCGTTGATCTCTCCACCAGAGATTTAGGGCGTCAGTGTTTGCCTGCAGGGCTGTGGCATGTGGAACTCCACACAGCTTCTGAAATCTGGCCTCCTCGCAGAACAGGGACAGCCTGTTCAGTGAGGGGAAGAGTGCTTGTTTGTTCCAGCTATGGATGCCAAAAAAGAAAAAAAATCAGCTGTTTGCTTATTTGGTCAATAATAGGGCATAACATCTTTATTATCCTCACTTTTCTCGGGGGCTAACAATCTTTAGCTAAGGGTCCAAGGTTCAAAGATTTTATTCCATTAAAACGTGTGACAACTCTATTAGTGACATCTTGGGAGCACTATCCCTGGTCACTTTGCAAGCCTATGTGAATTATACTTCACTCTTACGTCCATTAGTTTCAGTGGCTTGAAATGTTCCAAATACTTTTTTTGAAGGGATGGTCAAAATATTTTCATTCCTACGAAGGGGCTTTGAAGGGTCCTATGATTAAATTCCCCAGCCTTAACCATCTCAAGCAAATTAAAATCTCAGTTTACTTTTTTTAAGACTCCCCCTAGAGAATGAGATACCTTAACTTCTCTAAATATAGCCCACTATAAAATTGTTGATTATGGCAGAAAAGTACTCAGCACAAGTTTTCTCATTAATTTTATGGTTTTTTTGTCTAACTTTCTAAAGTTAGCTATGCATTTTTATGGAATGGATTGATCCTAATCTAGACTGAAAACAGACATGGACAACTATCACTTTAAATAATTGAGAAAAAATTCATAGGTATTTCTTTTTTTCTGCATAAATGGAAGTAATGAAGCCACGATGGCATTGGCAGCTACAAAAAAATATGTTCTTAGCTTTTCTAAATTCATAAGATGGAAATGATTTAACAACAGGAAGAGGAACACAGTAACATTTCCCAGAGTGATGCTTTCATGCACACAACAGAAGCAAGCATGGTGGCCCTTGCCTGGGCATGTCCCTGTTCATGTACCCTCCCCAGGTCGTTCTAGGTATTATGGTCTTATCATTAGTCCTTCCTTTCTAGCATTTAATATCTAAGCTTGTCTATTACATTTTTATGTCAGACTGGGCACCAGATCTAAAAATAAGGCCAGAAAGCCAAAATCAGTGTTTACAATAAAAATTTATTGAGCACCTATCTGCATGTGCCAGGCACTGTGCTCAGCTTACAGGATGACAAAAACGGGTAAGACTAGCCTCTGCACAAGGAACTCACAATCTGCAGGTGATGGGGCAGCGCAGGCAGGTGGACAGATAAGCACGCCATCAGAAAGAGGCCGTGCTACGACAGAGGTTTACATAGAGTGCTGGGGAAGGGGTGGTGGTATGGAGGATGTGATGGATAACTGAGCCTAAAAGCATCGTGGGTGTGTGTGTGTGTGTGGTTTATGTTAAGATTTCATACAAGAGAAGGTTTTTGAGTTGAGACTTGAAGTATAGGTTTTGCCAATAAGTAGAGTAGGGGAAAGGTTGGAATTTTACCAAATGTTAAGACAGGACAAAAGCATATTTGACAGGCTATGTCATTGAAAGGAGACTGCAAATAGCTTGGAATGGGTGGAACATAAGGTCCACATGCATTATGGAAGGAGGAGAAGCTAGAAAAACAAGAGATAAAAAGATATGAAAGGTCTTTTGGTAGTGAAACAAGGAAGAGATTGGGTCCCAGCAAGAAGGTTTGTTATCATCAAACCTGTGAGATCTGACCAGCAAAGGAAACTTCACTGGCTTTAAAACCAAATGCCAGTCAAACATTTGCAACTCAGATCTTTCTGATCTGCAAGGAGATCCCAGCATTCTTCCCTGCATGTAAAAGCATCTACGATTTATCAGAGTAGTGGGCATTTTCTTCTGTTTGGACTCATTTGTTTGTAGAACTGCCCCAGTGCCTGAACAAGTAACTCTAATGTGGAAAGGGCTCTTTCTGCAAAAAGAGAGGGCTCCTGGCTTGAATCGGAAAATGAGTCAGATAAACAAGACAGGCAAACCTTAAGAAATTGATATCACTAAAATTTGCTCTACTCTTCCAATGTTTTTGTTTGACTTCATTGTTATCTTGATTGACAAAGAGACTTTCCATTAACAAGTATGACAAATACTTCAGTGACAAGGCCAACTGTGTCAAGCCAAGATGAAGAGAGAGTAGATGTTTAAACTGTGCTGTCTTCTTCATACAACCTATTCTTAGAGGGAAAATTCTTTAAAAAGCAGAGAAAACGTTGAATAGCACATTCAGTTGAGAACATCTGAAAAAATGGCAATTCATCCCCTGTAAAGTTCACTGGTCATGAATTTGGTGTTTGTATTTTGGATGGTCTTTTACTTATGTTTCTACCAGCAGTAGAAAGTCTGAATGGTTGGGCTGAACAGGTTAGAGCACCCACAGATGGCAATGATATGTTCTTGATATACATGTTACCTGCCCAGAGAAAGTTTAACTTTTCAAGTCATGTGATTTGAACCCAGGCCTGTCGGTCTATGAGAATATAAATTCACTGCTTCTTACTTTCAGAATTCCCTGGATGAAGTTCTACGTGACCTTTAACTTACAGAGTTTTATTTGTCTCATGGAACAGTTATGGGTTCAATGATGGAAATTTTCATGTCATGGTTACCCCAATGCATTTGATGATGGTGCAATGATCAAAAAGATGCCGGTGATGACAATTGAACGTCCCTTTGCCTTCCCAGCCTCCTTCATATATTCTCAGGCATAGGATGACAAAGGGAAGTCCACGAGTCACATGAAGAAAGACTGTAGCCATGGGAACAGGAACAGGAGCTCCTCTGTTTGTCTCCATCCCACCCTCCAGGCCATCACACCGTCCTACCTCCCTCTCATGCTGTGTCCTTGAATTCTCCACCATCTGTCCACCGATCACTATCCTCTGCCCAAAGCTCTTACAATGACTAATTCCAATGAATGCTCAGAAAAGTGTCTGGCATAGTTTGTGTTCAAATCCAGTGGTATCTCAGTACTCATCGTTAATTTGTTCTGGAACCTGTGATGAGTCCTGAAGCCCGTGAGTACCGGATAATGAAACACTTTCTCTTGCAGGGCAGTGTACTGACTCATACAAGTTCTAGCAAGGGCAACAAGTCCCGAGCAAGCGACAAATGCTGAAACATCTTTTTTCTTGTCAAAATGCAAGGGTTTGATGAGAGTTCTGAAATGATGAATACTGAAGTATGACTGTAGTTATTGAATAAAATAATACCCTCTAAATCCTCCAAAGTAACAGAATATGAGGGGAGTGTCTTATTGAATGAAATAACTCTTTTGTAGGGAGAAAAGAGCAAGTGTTTTAGAATCACATCAGCCTAGGAAGATAATAATGCCCACCTTGAATGTTTTTGTGAGTATTAAAAGAGGTAACATGTATAAAAATGCCAAGCATGGTGCCTGGAACATATGAGGACCTCAATAAATGCTCATTTCCCTCCTCCCTATCTTACATGGTATTTTAGGATAATAAATAATAGGGAGTAACTAATCTCTGATGTGTTTGGATGTCTTAGAAGAGACAGAGACAAACAGCAGTCATTGGGAAGAATATTGTTAGGAATTTCTAAAGGAAATAAATGTTTCTATGGTTATTTTTCTTGGTTGGGATTTAAGAGGAAATTTGTTGTCCATCAGTTATACTTACCAATTTGGTCTAATTGGCAACTACCCCAAAATGAATAAAACAAGCGGGAATCAAGAGAGAAAAACGGCAGGCATCCTGTCAAAAAATAAAATCTTTGAAATTTCTACAACCCAATGGTCGAATACACATTTTATTAAAGCAGACTGATCACCCAATTTATGCAAATTTATACATGTGATGGCAGCCCAAGTTGCACATTCGGACGTATGCAAAGCATCACGTAGCCCTCCTGCACCATCTATAGATGTCTCATCACTTCCTCAATTCTGTAAGTAGGTCCTTAAAATCAAGATGCCCTTTGCTGGAGGAAGTACCCTTCACTATTCTGTTTCAGCCTAGAGGATTGCTGTGGTGGATCAAGGGTTAAGTCAGTTCATGTAAAGTGCCTGAAATACTACTTAGTACTTAGTAAATGTCTCAAGAAATGTGAGTTGTAATATTAATTGTAATAATAATTATGAATTTTTCAATTCTGTCTTTTCAAGACTGAACAGGAACTGGATGCTGCCTTCCTACTTTCAAAAACATCTTTCTAATTTCTGGAGATACGTGTCCTATTCTCAGGTGATTAGCTACTTTTGATCTAAAAGAAGCACTTTTTCAGAGACTAATGTACTTAATTTCTTTTATTTTCAAAGGGAAATTGAAACCAATGCCAACATGTCACTCAATATACATAATATTATTTACTGAAGAGATTCCCACATTTTCTTTTCTTCTCTTTCTCTGATTGGCCAAGAAAATAACTAATTACAGAGATAAATAGATATAGTCATATATACATATTATACCTATTTCATATATATATTTACTTTATCATTTTTCTTTTTATTTTTCTATCTCTTTATCTTCAAAAAAGTCATCAGAGCTATTTCATTATAATAGGTTTCCTACCAATTTGGCTCTTCTACCCCTTACTGAATGATAAGTTTAATGGTAAATCATGTCTCTGGAGTTGTTAACTTACGAAACAAGCTAGCCTTTGGCTAGATGACTCAGGCAGTTCCTCACTTTCAAAGGTAGGCTTCAGAGGAGAACCCCATGAGCTTGAGTAGCTCTGCTCTGCCCTTTTCTTGTTCCTTCCCTAGAAACAATGTCTGTGGAGGCCGCCGACCTTCAAGTTAGCTCTTCTGGCCCTAGCTTCCAAGCCAGACTTGTAGAGCAGCCTCAGACTTGGCAGTTGTTGACAGCTGGTGGTTGGGCAGGGGTAGCTGATTGATGACCAGCATTGTAGGGTCTCACCCCACTTTTCACAGAACTCGGTAAATCCTCACTGCCCATAACCTGGCAGAGTTGCCTTTTCATAAGAATGTACTCACTGGGGAAAGTGTAAAGCAATATCCCTCGAAGCATAAAATATAAGATTTGTTCCTCTGGATTCTCAATACTTTGAAAAATAACAAGCCAAGAGTCACCACTGTATGTTTTCCAGAAAGTTACTAATTAGCATGTCCCTGAGAACAGAAATTCAGCTTGTGAGCACAGGTCTCTGCGGGCTGCTGTGCCGCAGTGTACAATCATCAGACCACGTGCTAAATACTGTGAGCAAAGCCTCAATAGACACCGACACAAACCCTGCTGGAAATGCGGCATGAGCATTTGCTTATGGACCCACACGCAAAATTGGCTTAGCTATGTTTTTCCTGCAGAGGGAACAGCACAGCTGTATTTTCAGTTTATTTCTTTATCTCCCCAGTTACCAAACCCTGGTGAACAAAAGTTAAAATGACATGTTAGGAAGACCAACCAGAGTCTGGGTATCAGGTATTTGTTGATTGTGACCCCAAATGTCTTGAAATTTCCTTAATTACCCTTCAGGACATAGTGGAAGAAATGCTCTCAAGGGGAGAAGTGAGGGAATAAAAGGCTGAGGATTTTGCATCAAACGAGCTTGATGCCCTAAGTATCCTGCTTTTGCTCCTTGCTCAGGTGCCTGAAAACCTTTTTCTGATTTGGGTTTCCCTGGTGCTAAATGAAACGAAATAAGAAAAATACACCCCAGACTAAGGTTGTGACCACGCTGAGCGAAGAGCTGCAGACTGGAAGTGCGGAGTTCTGAGCTCAGGTAAAGGCGGTGCCACTTAATTCACTGTGTAAGTTCAGGCAGGCCGCTGACCTCTTCTGAGTGGACTCTCCTATCTGAAAAGTTAAGGCTGTGAACTGATTAAACCAATCAATCATATCTATTTATATCTATATCTATATGTATGTGTATATGTATATATATACACACATACACACACAGCTATATATCTATATCAATAGTACATGCATATGAATAATAGTACATATTATTCTATAATTTACCTTCCTATCACCTTAAGAAGAGTTAATAAGAGGTAAACAATGAAACATAACTTTTTCTTTTAACTTGAATGATAGTATTTCCTAAAAAATTAATCCTAGTTCACATGTAATGCTAGTTTATGTTTGCAGCTGAAAATTTGCATATTCAGGAAGGATAAATGATTTAATAAAAATAAAATACATTTAATTAGACCACATGCTGTTCACTATATTTCTGGGTGTTGAAAGTTTTCTCCTATATCACTTGTCATTATTGCCTGCGTTGCACCTATCAAAATCCTCCTTCAAATACCTTGGCCTTGTACGCTTATGAAAACCTCCTGATTATCTGTTCGAATTCCTATTGTACTTTGTATCATTGAAGGGCATTTACCACTTGCTGCTTTATAGCGCAGCTCTTTGTGCACTGAGAGGCGATGGAGCACAGTGCTTGAGGCACCGATGCAGGCCCACTTCCTGACCTGCCACTGGCTAGCAGTCTGACCTTGGGGCTATTCCTTGATCTCTCTGAGCCTCAGTTTTCCATTTGAACATCGGGGATAACAACAACGTACCCACCCACTTCATAGGGTTATAAAAATTAAATCACTTTTTTTCTTGTAAAGTGTAGAGTATAGCACTCAGTAAACACTAGTTATTAATGCGTCTGTAAAACTCTAAGTTCTTCACGTGTAAGCTAGGCCTTATTTATCTTGCACCCCCTACAGCGCTTTGTGTATTGCAAGCACACAAGCCAAACACCGGCAGAGTAAAAGAAGTACTGTTAAGGGGAAATACAAAAGAGAGAGTAACCACTATTTATTTTAAATGAAAGGTAATTTGAGTCCTCGTTTTTTGCCACATTTTGAAAAGCTGAGGAACTCCTGATCTTCACTTTGGCTCCATACAAAGCACCTTAACAGTACAGAGGAATGAAGACTAGCGTGGGAGCCACTGTTTCCACAGTGAGCATTACAATCATCAATGTGAAACAGCTATTGAGTGAGCTGTTGAGTGAGCCAGTTTCCATCACAGGGAGCAGGGCCCAGAGAGGAGGGAGCTGGACCTTGGGGTGCCCTGGAGCATGACGAAGGACAAATAGGCTATTCCAGCTCTAGTAGATTGTACTCATGGTAGAGATACAACAGTAGGGAATTTGCAGTAGCCCTATTATATTAGGATATCTGGTTATGGCTAAGGATTGGGAATAAATTTAGGCTGTTTTGTCATTCACCAACTCCTAATAGGGAAGATAATTTTACTTTCAGTTTAGGTATTATCAAATTTAAGCATCAAACCTGTTTCCTTGGTCTCATAATTTTTATACATACCCTTTTTATAGGATTAGATAGGATTATTCTCTATCATGTATCCTTAACCAGTCTCTCCCCTTAGGTTTTCTGACTTGACCATTTCCTTCTGTCTTAGGAGTGGAGGACTGCCAGCAGGCTGAGTGAACACGAGACAACAAGGTATGCCAAACAGAGTCACATTACATGGATGGGCTGACTACTTCCAAAGGCTTTCTTTCTTCCTCCCTCTGCCCTTCTCCATTCCTTTCCTTCCATCCTTCTTCCCTCTGCTCCCTTCCCCTCCCTTCCCCTCCCCTTTCCTCTTCCCTCTTTCTCCCCCTCTCTCTTTCTATTATAAAATACAGTTACTCATTGTAAAAAACAACATTAACTTTTTAAAAGGTATAAGTGAAAAAATGTCAATTCTCAATTTACCCTTCCCACCTCAAATCTCCTTCCCTAGAAGCCATAACTAATAATTATTCACCTGTGTGCTTTCAGATATTTTATTAGTTTGTGTGCGTGTGCATAAAATTAAAAAAACATAAATGTGATAGTAAACACAGTTTTTTAACTTTAGAAAAAAATAAATTTACCCTTGAATACCTTTCCATATGAGCCCAAACAGAGCTATTGCATTATCCATAATGACTTCAGAGTATTTCACTGTTTGTCTACATACCATTTAATTAGTCACTTTAATTAGTCACTTATTAGTGAATCTTTGGGTTTCCATTTCTTTATTAGTTTATACATTGCAATAATATGCATAGTATAAAATCCTAGAAGTAAAACTATGGGGCCAAAGGGTATGTGCATTTAAAATACAGTAGGGATTTCTAAGCAGTCTTCCAAATACGGTTGCTCATATTTTCACATACGCCAGGACAGATTTCCATACACTACACTTACTGACACTAGATATTTTACAACTTTGTGTTTTGCCAATCTGATACATTAAACAACATTTTGTTTTTCTTAATTTTTGTTTCTTTAATTTTGAGTGAGGCTGAGCGTTTGTATTTTCTTCCCTGTGATCTTTCTGTTGATATATTTTGCCCATTTTCTTATAGTTTTCTTTGGACTTGCACATGCTCTTTGATAATTATGGAAATTAGCCCTTTCTCAGGATAGCAAATATTTGCTTTGCTCTGCTATTTGTTTGTAGTGTTTTCTAGTGTGGCTTCTAAACTTTGAATCTGTGTTGTATAGAAATTTAGCTTGTGTGAATTAAATAGTCACAATAGTTCTGAGTTTGCTATTATAAGAAGATGAAGGAAAATATACTAGGTAAGGCAGAAACAAAGTAAAAAACAACTGTTCTACATAGAGAGTATCCAAAGAGGAAGGGTGAGGTTTATTTTCTAAGCGCTTGCCTTTAGTTTCACTAAATCTGTAAGGCGACAGATCCTAGGCTTTATTCCCTTAGCAAGATAGAGGGCAACCCCAACTGCTGAGAAGCTCTACCTTTTAAGTTTTATTGAATAACATGAGCTAAAATCAAAAGAAAAACTAAGGTTGGATCAATAATGACACATGTATCTTGGTCTCTAAAACAGGTGACCCACTCATCATTTATGAGAGAAGCTCTAAAAGTTGATCTTAATAATTGTCAGTGTCAGCAAATACTTTCATTTATGTATTTACTGGCATTCAGAAGGTTTCAAGAGTCCTTCAGCTATATCTTGCCAAATTATTAGTTATCATTTAGGGATTATTAAAACATAGAAATGTCACATTGGATAACTGGTATAAAAAGGCTTTAAATCCCTCACAAGCTCATCTGCTTATCAGGTCTCATCAAATGTTTCCTCCACAGAGCTGGAAGATGAGCTGTTCTTATTCCCTAAGACAGGTCTCCTGTCCTTTCCCCACAACGGGGCCGAAGCCCAGTTATAACCGTTCCTTCTCAGGATGGATTTGAGAAGCTGACCAATCTCCATTCCTCTATGTGTTGCAAAGATTGCAGTCATGTGTAGGTTGTATTTTTCAGAATTTATCTTTGAAACATAAATATTAACAGTATGATGTTACAGAAACATAGAGCTTATTCTATTAATTTTTAAAATCTTGGGATTTTAAATGTTATCAAACAAGTGCAATAAAATGTATGGCAAAGGCTTCATTGTGGAATGCACATGCGTTATGCATAGCTGGCACACGCGGGTACTCTTGGGCTGGAGATCTGCTCGAGTTCGTTAACCAAACCAGGATGTTCTAAAATAATCTATATAATTTTAGATAGCTTGTCTCAGTCTGATTCCACAGGGAAATTACAATTTCCAGAGCCAGTGAATGATTTTTCAACTACATATCACGAAAAAACTCACAGATGAAGCGTGAAAGAACAAGATAGGAAGCACACACTACAGGAGCTATTTGTGGAAAAGGCTCCCCAGTGACATTGGAACAAATAGGTGTATCCTATTTATGAATGGCGGATACATTTTATCTCATGTGCCAACTCCAGCTGCTTCTTAACAGCCATCTGGAACGCTGTGCTGAAAAGGTGTGGCAAAAATCTGCTACTTGCACCCCAATATTTATTTTTCCTTTCCTTTGTAATGATAGAATTTTTAGCTGGCTATATGTTTACCCAGGATAAAGACTACATTTTAGACTCCTTTTTAATTAGATGTGAACCTGTGACCAAATATTGGCACATAGTATATAAGCCAAAATGGTGTGTATGACTTTCTTAATGTGCCTTTAAAGGGAAGGGTTATGGTTGTCCCTTGCTCCTTCCTGATTCCTTGGGGCCAGAATGTAGAGGTGATGGTGCGCTCCCATGGACGATGAAAAGAGAGATGGGCAGAGCAAAACAAAGAAGAAACCTGAGTTCTCTTCACTGTGAGGCTGTCACATCCGATCTGGACTCGCGTTCCCAATAACACACGCATGAGGAGTAAACTCCCATCTCATTTAGGCATCATTGTTTTGATTCTTTTTTTTATTGTTGTCCCCTTTTCCCCTACTGCTCACCCATACCAAGTCTTCACTGTAGCCGCAGAACCTGTGTCCTAGTGAACGAAAATGTTCTGGGTTATACACGGCTCGGAGGGAAGAGCGTCACGCTAGGTCTGCAGGGTTGACAGTGGGCAAGGGACCCTGACAACTCTTACTGTGCGGATATCCAGCTTACTCAAAATGGAAAGCTTCCCAAAGAAACTCTCGCATAACTCACACCTTTTATCTTCCCTTCGTCATCTGCCTCCCTCCCTGTGCTACTGTTGACCACTTCAGGCTTGGCCTCTCTGTATTTGCTATAAATACAAAGAAATGAGACTGACTTAACAATCATAAGAATAAAAGTAATTAATATGTATATACTTATGATATATTATTTCTTTATATATAAATGATCCTGAGCCTTTAAAATAGCCTCCTGGCATGCTATGTTATTTTAATGATACTGCTATTGCTAAAACAGTTTTGAAACTTAAAAAAAAACTGTAAATTCACACATTTCTTATAATAAAATGACTGGGTCAAATCACTTAAATCTTTTTCATGCCAAACCAGCATCTCTTTATTGAGCTCGTACTATGTACATTAACAGTCGTTTTGGTGTCAGAAAGGTTGGTAAATCTCTTAAGGATTTATGGTGCTCTTTAGATAATCTACATCAAATTTCCTGGGTTAGTTGAGTTCATAATTTAACAATTGTAAAACACTCATACATAAAAGGTGTCTACTGTAGTCCAGGGAAATGAGGGACAAATACCGAAATGAGAGATGAATTTTTAAAAAGCACTGTTTTGTGATGTTTTATTTCATGATTTATTCATTCACTCAAGATTTACATTACTGCTTTGCTCCCTTATTTACAAAATAATTCTCAAGAATTTATAGATAAGAAATTAGAGTTTTATTTGGATTCAGTTTTGAACTCTGCAATCTACTGGAACCTTAATTTATTAAACATATTCCTTGGGCAATGAATTCTAGTGAGTAGGCTCTCCAGGGACCTGCTGGTAAAGTACCTACATTTCTGGGCCTCTGCCTACACCCCCAAATCAGCTACTGATTGCGAACCGCCGGATTTCTCTGAGCAGCCAGCACGCCGACAGGGGAGCTCCTGCTCCTGATCACATGTCTAGTCCCTGAGACTGAGACATGCTAAGCAGCGGTGCTAAGAGCAGGGGCTGCTGAACTGGAAACTCACGACTGACTTCATGAGCCAGTGCTGCCTGTTAAGCAGGTCGGTGTATCTCTCCAAGTGGGAAACAGCTTCCTTACAGCCATTATAGTGCAAAGGTCAACTTGAGTCCATTTCCAGTTTTTGACTATGCTGAGAGCTCTAACATAGACAGTGATTTTGGTCCTCGCCCAGGAGAGAAGAGATTCAGAGCATACGGAGCTAGATATAAAGAAGAATATCCAACGGCAAGTGATTTGAGGATCTGAAGGAGAGATAGGGAGGGCTGCCACCCAGCCTGTGCTATGGATTTGGGACACCAAAGTCTTCACAGGTTGTTACATATTTTGAATCTCACACAGGTCTTTTAACTAGGACAGAGTATCTTCGAAATGTGGCTCTGCTGAATCAGGAGAGCTATTGAAAATATTAGGGAAAAATAGCAAAAAGAAAACTCAAGGTAACAAACATAGTCAGGGCAGTGTTTCCTAAGGGATGTGATTGGCATTTGGGCCAGGCTACTCATGCGAAACCACCCTGCACATGGCTGAATAGCAACCTCCCCGCCTCCTCGCCTGTGCCGTTCAGCAGCGCCAGAAACTGTGTCAACCCCGAATCCCCTGATATTTTCAAGTGCCTTCTAAGAGACAGCGTCACTCTAGTGAAGGACTACTGTAGCCACGTTTAAGAATTACCACCCAAAGATGGCGGTAAGGGAGCTAGGATGTAAGTGATGCAGTCATGAGTATGTCTTTCTGATCACAGAAATTTCGCTGAAACGAGATGCTTTAAATTGGTTCTGTCACCTCACAGAGATGCAGCTTTTTAAAATAAAATCTCCTGTAACCAATTGGACTTTACCACTGTCGACTCACTCTGTGCATTAGAGTGTTTATGGGGCTCATCTATCATACACGTCAGTGGGAAGGGGAAGTATTTGCTCCATAATAAAGCATAAGTTCTCAGGGATGATAGGCTGTGCTGCTGAGAGACAATATTGTCATCATACTTTTCTTAGTTTGTGTGAGTATTCACACAAGCATACATGAACAGGTGTGTTGGCTTAGGGACTGAATAATAAAACACATGTGTTTTCCAGAGAACTCTAAATAGTGTTATCCTCAAATATCAAATTTAACTATGTTTTATGAATTTTGCAATTGTTTCTGCTGGTTCTTTACTTAGCAATGCCAAGCCCATTTCAATTTGCTGCTTTAGAGAAAAGTACCCTTGGTGGCTTCATCTGATAAGGCCACACTCAACTGTCAGTTGTTACAGAGGAGAAAGGAAAGAGGAAACAGGAAATTCTCTTTTAGGTACGTCCTGACAGAAGCAGAAGCATTGGTTAAGGAAATTTAAACCTATCCAGATACTCCTATGAATTAATATCGCAAAATAGGCGTATCTATAATGACTGTGTCTATAATACCTTAGACCTACGGATTTAGTCTGATGTAGATTCCACTTTATGGTAGGGAGATGATAAACTAAAAAAATTCTAGTCTTATAAGAAAATACCCTACAACCAAAGTTGATGTTCACAATATAATTGGACATGCAATCCAAATAAAAATTTGCATTCAGCCTAACTAAAATAAAAATCAGATACAAAGAAGTAACACTTTATTCAAACTTCATCAAAAGAACTAGTGTCTATCCTCTTTTTCTAATCACCTTTGTGAATAAAATGGTAAATTACAAGAAGAAAATATGATATTGGACCAAATCTAAACTTTCAAGATATATTCTTGGCCAATTCACATTTAGCCCAAATTCTGACACCTCCAACAATTAGAGTAGCCAACAACCCTAACTGATAGTCATAGTCACTACTCCAGCACACTGAAATAACCTGGCCCTCTAAAGAAGGGTTAAATTTTCTCATTATTCTCTGTTTACTTGGGCAGGAGGACTACCTACAGTTTAGAATACATTTTCAATACTACAGAAAAAAAACAAAGGTGTTTTCTTGTTATTGCTGCAACGACCAAGACTGTCAATCAATTACCCTTCAACAGGTAATGCTAACAGAGGTGGGGTGATGTGCTCCAGACTATAACTTTGAGCCTCATTTTCCCCTTTGGACCCAAGGATTCATGGCTTCTTAACAACCACAGCCAGTTTCCATGTGTGGTAGAGATATTCTGATGAACGCCCTGGACTCTGATGGGCTGTGACTGAAAGGGTACAGGCCTCAGGTTGTAACCTACGGCAGCCAGGCCATATAAACATGGCACGTGGCTTCCCACTGAGGCACCACAGTGCACCAAAGCCAGGAAGGCAAGCTATCTTTCTGAACCCCCACATGCCAGAATCCTCGCATTTACTGACTCATTTAATCACAACACTGTGAGGAGTTACTGTCCCTGGTTCACAGTTGCAGAAACAAAGCCTAAGAGAAATACAGTAATTTGTTCAAAGTCACAGAGCCAAGAGGATCTGAACTTCAGGTCTCCCTGCCGCTCTTACCTTATTATCACTGGCAATAAAAAGATCTCTTTTTCCAAATATTATATCCTCCTCTGTAAACTCTTTCAGGAAAGCCACAATTTCTGGGGATTTTCTAATCTTCCTTTTTAAGAATTGCTGGATAATACAGGATCTAGCAAGAGTAAGGCCTACCTGAGTGTGGTTGGCAGGGTAATAATATGGGTGTAATAATTTATAGTTTTAATTTGACCATTTCACCTAAAATGTCACATGGTGTGCTTTAGTGTGATATTGTTACATTATGGAATTACATGCTTATGATTTTGTAATAAAAAACAGGCATTATTTGTGCTGGACCCTGCATTTATTTGTTTTAATGGTTTTTGGCCTGCTAACAGTAGAACTTCGACTTGAAAAAATGATTTTCAAATATTTTAGATGAATTTTAGAATTAAAAAATGTAGTTCTTAATTTTTACTTGTTGAAAGAATTATTAAAGAATTCTTGGATAATATTTGCCATTATGTTGTCACTGAGTTAGGAAAATATTTTTTAAAATCTACCCAGTATGTTGCCAACACAAGTTAAAAAATGTTTCAATACTGAAATATTTATGGACAAAATATTTATGATAATGAAATATAATAAAAAATTTATGAATGTCTGAATTTTCTTCAAAATTATTCAGAGGAGAATGTAGGTATATATATATAGTGGTATTATACATCTATTCAAACATACATACGAGGTCTGTCCAGAAAAAGTCCAGCCACTGACTTATAATGAGAATGGTTCGTGTGACGTTGATATAACCTGGCAGCCAAGGAGAGTGGGCTGGAATGTGCACATGTGAACAATGAAAACTGCGCTGTACTAGTCAGTGGGGGCAGTAGAAGCCACTGAGTGAGCATGTGTACTGTGTGGCCATTGCATTCAAAATGAGCAAATAGAGCAACGAATCTGCATCAAATTTTGTGTTAAGCTTGAACATTTCTCCATGGGAACTACTCAGATGATTCAGAAGGCCACAGCTATGGGCAACTGGTGATGGGCAGCTTCATCATGACAACGTGCCCACTCATGCATCACGTCTTGTGCAGGGTTTTCTGGAGAAACATCAAATCACCCAGATGACTCAGCCCCCCTACAGCCCAGGTTTGGTGGCCTGTGACTTCTGGCCTTTCCCAAAACTGAAATCACCTTTGAAAGAGAAGAGATTTCAGACATCAATGAGATTCAGAAAACTATGATGCGGCAGCCGATGGTGACTGGGAGAACTGTGTGAGGTTCCAAGGTGCCTACTTTGAAGGGGACTGAGGCATCATTGTCCCAGGTATAATGTTTCTTGTATCTTCTTCAGAAAGTGTCTCTAGTTTTCATATTACATGGCTGGACACCTTCTGGACAGACCTCGTATATGTAGGGGAATGTAGGAAATATATATAGAAGACTGCCCTACAAGACTGCCTGTAGGCTGATAAATGTAGCAGCTGACAGTTGTAGGAGGTTATTACAATATTCTCTAACTTCGTATTTGTTTGAAGTTATTAAAAATAAAAATGTATACCAAAAGTATGAAAGTATGCTTGGGATGTTAAACTCTCACTAGGCTATGTATAAAGGCTGAATTTCTGGAACTCAGTCTTTGTGTTTAACACTATGTTAAGTTGATTCAACTTGTGTGAATATGTGCACATCAATAAAATAAATAGAGATATTGTTTATTATGAACCTTTGTTTATTTTAGTTCAAGCTTAGTATATGTGATGTTCGGCGATACTAACTAAAGGTTTGGGTCACCTTTGATAATTCACTTAATCATCTCTCTACCTCACTCAGTCTGATCTTTGAGATGAATGATCACATATTCTCACGAATATCAGCCACAGCATTGCTTTTATCCATGGACATTTAGGAATTAGGGTATTGCTCTTGGGATATATGTATATAGAGTACGTACGGCCTTACTCTCCCTCTTTCGTACTTGCCTGACGAAATCCCAGAATGTGCTCAGCCCAGCTTTATGCCTATTTTACCGCTGGAGCTGCACATGGGTGGGAAGAAAACATGCAACCCTGGTGATTCACACCACTTTAAATCCTTGACGACACATATCAAGAGGGGTCACTGTGGGGTAGTCTTACAATTCCCTAGTCCAACCACTCTCCCAGTCTCTACACTAACTGTAGTATTTTTCTCTTCTTAATATCCTATACCTCTTTCCTTCTACCTTCTCAGACCGTGACCTGCATTATTTTCTTTAGAAATAGAAACTATCCCAGAGATCTATCTGATTTCCCACCAGGAAATGCTCCATTCTACCCACATCTGCACCCATATATTTGCCTTTCCTCCTGCTGCCCAGGATGAAATTGCCCCTGTTCTATTTAAGGCCGCATTCTTCATTTGTGCATGGAATCTTATCCCTTCCCT
The DNA here is from genome assembly GCF_022682495.2 of Desmodus rotundus. Taxonomy (NCBI): domain Eukaryota; kingdom Metazoa; phylum Chordata; class Mammalia; order Chiroptera; family Phyllostomidae; genus Desmodus; species Desmodus rotundus. Next base: position 47,292,370 of record NC_071387.1, on the reverse strand, counting down.
CCTTCCCAAGGACCTTATTCCAATTCCCCTGAGACTGGTTTTCAACTTCTTTTTCTTTTCTGTAAAAACATACTCGTTAGAAGCTCTTATCTACAATAGTATCATTATTTTAAGAATACACTGACATCTCTATGGATGACCATGCAGCACCCTTGATGTGTCTATTCCTTACCCCGAATGTTCAATTCATCGGCAATCCTCTTGAGCTCTACCTTCAAAATATTTCCTATGACCAGTATTGTGATGAAAACGTTCTGGGGACAGAGAGCAGTGATAATTGCACAACAATGAAATTTACTTAATGCCCCTGAACTGTACACTTAGAAATGGTTAAAATGGTAAATTTTAGGTTATGTATAATTTGCCACATTAAAAAAGATCAGTGAAGAAAAAAAATATATTTGAGTCCAAACACTTTTTACTGCCACTATTGGTCCCTTCCTAATGCAAACCACTGTCATCTCTCACCTCCATTATTGCAGTTGCATCCTCAAATGTCTCCCTGCTTTTACTGTTGCCCCCACCACAGTCTGATCTCTGTGCACAACAGCTGAGTGATGTGTTGAACCATAGGGGAGGTCCTGTAACTTACGAGATCAAAGCACCATTAGAATAAAATCCGACTCTTTGCAAACGTCTTCTTGCTCTTCCCTGAACACCAGGGGCCTTTGTCCTTGCTTTCACTCTCTACAGAATGTTCTTTCCACAGCTGGCCCCCTGACTTCAGGTCTCTGCTTACATATCAACTCTCACAGAGGCCATTCCTGACCACCTAATCAATACTATCCTCCCAACACATATGTGCTCATATGTATGCACACATATATCTTTCTGCTTTTTTTCCTTAATAGTGTTTTTTACTACTAGACATCATCGATTTACTATCTACATACTTACTTATAACTCTTTGCCCCTCTTGACTTAAGCTCAGTTGGCTACCACTGCTTTTTTAGACCTTAACCATGACTGGTACATAATGAGAGTTCAAGAAATATTTGTTTACTAGAGGCATGAGCAGAATTGTTTGAGGCTTTGCATTTTCAACTTGAAGTTTAGAAAAGTGCAGATGGAAGAGTGTTCCAACGCAGGCAAGGGCTCACATCTGAAAGGGTTCTTCTTTAAAACAACGCCCTTCAACAACCCATGCTGATATTCAGGACAGACTGCTGGCAGCAGGAGTGCGCGGAGGGAGGGGAGAGATGAGATCATAGAGGCCAGAGTGCCATGAAAAATGTCAGACACTGTGCCTCTAATATGCAATTATAAATAATTGGGACATTGATGGAAAGGGGTTTAAAGGCCTCCTGAGCAGGATTCACTTAATATTTAAGAACAATTCTTCAGAAGATTATATCATTATGTAAGAAAATCGACTTGCTGAAAGGTTACTATGGCATGAAGATCACCCCTAAAGTGATGAGGAGGAATGGTGATTAATAAAGAAAATGCTGAGTGTGTATTCAGATCTCCCACGATCATCCCAAGTGTGACAGGTGGTGGACAGAACTTTTGTGGTATAGTGATATAGTATAGTCTGGCAGAGTGTCTAATTTTCAGGGGACTGAATTGGGGCCCCCTGAAACTGAGTTCCACTGGTATATTTTAGATTTCCTAAACCTTTAAAGGATGAAAAGGAAAAAAGCAAGAGGGGTTTTTAAAATAAACTTCTAGAATAAAATGTTATATTAATACGAAGAATCACATTACTGCTAATTTGATATAAAGAAAAAATCGTGTCCAGATTAGAAAGTAGAATTACTACGCTAAAATATGGACTGAAGATTGCATTAAAGGTTTGTAGTCTTTATTTTTCTGTTTCCCGTTATAACCAGGTCAACTCTCCCCTTTCCTTTTTGGACTTGTTCTGGAGGCTTTTCTCGGCGGGCACTTGGCTTGTAGCTGAGCAGAGGCCTCAAGGTCCTGCATTGCTTCTGTGAGCCCCTGGCTGCTCTCGCCCTGCTTTGTGGGGTGAATGTAGTAATAAGAGAAGTACATGTACTTACTCGCGAGTCCCTCACTTGGAGGGTGACCCACAGTCTCAGTTTACCTAGAACCAGAAGGGCCGGGGAACATGGAACTTTCATTTGCTGCATATGAGAAAGTCCTGGGCAAACTGGGATGATTTGGTCACCCTTCCACTGTTAAGTTCAGGGCTTGAAGTGCGGTAGGAGCTAACAGAATGCTTCTAACTTCCTGTGACCTCAGGGATCTTGCTGGGCATCTTTGATCCTTCTCTTCCCATTTAATGATGTTTACTGAATGAGAGACTATAAGTTTCCTATTAAGCTTCAAATGTAGTCCCCAAAGCAAGAAGAAAACTTATGTTTATAAATTATTATGATTATAATGACCATGTGGCTCTCTCTACCCCATCCCATTCCAGCTACTCTCACTTAACCCATTCTGGGGGCTCAGCCCTACCCCAGACTCTAGGCCTAACCCTGAGGGTGGACTTGGAACATTGCAGGAGTCTTTTTTTTTTTTTAAGATTTATTTACTTATTTTTAGAGAGAGGGTAAGGGAGAGAGGGAGAGAAACATCAGTGTGTGGCTGCTTCTTGCATGCCCCCTACTGGGGACCTGGCCTGCAACCCAGGCATGTGCCCTGACTGGGAATCAAACTGGCAACCTTTGGTTTGCAGGCCCGTGCTCAATCCACTGAGCTACACCAGCCAGGGCACATTGCAGGAGTCTTAAATCAGCTTCTCTGGCATCCTCAGCTGGGTAAGCTGAGTTTGTGCTTCCCTTGACTGGGTCTCTACCTGTCAATATGCTTGCATGCTGCTTCCTGCCTTGACAATCTAACTAGGGTCCAGGGTCTCCACACATGGCCCCTAGGGAGTACCTGGGATCCGGCTCCTCCAGCACCCCTGTTGTCCAGACCATCTGCCTTGGCCTGCACTTCAGCTCCACATTGCTTGGCTCTGGTCCTCCCTTAACCTCCCCGGGGGGGCCATCCACACATGCAGCACCTCTGTGAGCTTTGGAGAAAGGCACCTTCCAGGTAGATAGATTACCAAGGGGGTCCTGTTTGGGCTGGCCAATTAGAAGAACAGAACATCCTTTCCTTGGGCAGTGCGTAAGGAACAGGGCTTGGCTAATGGAGCCCTGGCTATTTTTCAATTTCTGCTGGTGCCCCTTAGCTGAATGTACAATTTACACAATTGCACCTACTTGTCCCCCTAATGCTACTAACTGTCTCAGGTGCCACTGGGGCCTGACAGGATGACATGTGTGGCTTGTCTGGACAGATTTTGTCTCATTACTGAGCATTAAACTTGAGTAAATGTGTTCCTTGTCCATCCTGCTCCTATCCTCTTCGGCTTTCAGATCACCCCTGTGTATGGTCCCATTCTTAATCTGATGGTGTGAAAAAGTAATGCTACACCCTATAAAACTTAAACAGATAACACTAATTCTATAACTCTTACTCATTCGATCAAATATTATAACACAATTCAGTTCTAGTATAACAAAACCTATTGCTCCTTGCTCACAGTGCTTTATTACATTTGATCAATGCTGGTCTCTGGATAGATTTTCTAGTCTTTTCTACTCTCTCATTTTTTTTCAGGATAATATTGTGTTTTTTCTTTCCAAAGACAGTTGAGGATTCTTAGATAGAAGAGAGCTAGTTAATGTAATTTTGATTTCAGGCCTACACCAGACTTTATGGGTCTAGACTTCCCTGTGAAAAAGATGAGGGTATGAAACCCAACTGCCTAAACAGCAGTAGTTCCTGAAAAGTAAAATCAGAAAACAGAGAGTAAGGAAAAGAACCTGAGGTCTGATAGGTTGAACACCCCCGACCTGGGGGGAAGGTGGTTATAGCAGGGACACTGCAACTGGGGCAGATGTAAAGAAAAGACTGGAGAAGAGAAGAGCCATTCAGACAAGTTGAATCACATTACACTGAACTTCTGAAAACTTATCTAGCCAGCAAGAATCTTTCTAATTTGGAAATGCAGGCTTTGAAAGTTCAATCAACTGAATTCAAGTGTCCCTGATAGGACATACAATTACCACAAAGGTTGAGCCTGTCATGAAGCCTCGCATGTTACTTTGTGAAAACAGGTTGAATTTTTTTGTGAGGAGGGACAGCAGATTATTTTCATACCTCTATCACATTTGAATGCAAGGCACTTAGTGGTCTGGGGAGCATGGCTGTTTTTCCAATGCTACTTTCACAGTTAACACAAATGTGTACACCATAAAGAAAGCATAGAACACATAGACACGTACGAGAGAATTTTAGTGTAACCATTGGATATGTTTTACGTGGTCTACATATACCTAAATACCTGTGTATCAGGAGAAAATGGATGAGCACGTACAGAAAACTGGAACAGAACTGACCTGTCATCAGGATGGTTACACATGATGCTTTAGTTCAGAGAATGTCAGTTCCCTTGAAATGCCTTTGCCCAGCCATATCTGTGCTAAGATGAAGACGAATATTTTTTTCTTTTTTCCCCCAGTTACTCCAAATAGCTTAATAAATAGAAACAATTTCCCTAGGGTGCTTTTCCTCCTTAAGAGTATTGTGTAAAGGATGAAGGAAAAGTTTAGAGAGAAAAACTTAGTTGCATTTACAAACCCCAGATGGGGTGGAATTTTTCATGCATGATAAATGAGGTGGAGTCCACGAATGAGGTGTGTGACCACTTCTTCCGCCTCCAGTGGTCCTCCTACAGAAAACTTCCTCTAATTCTAACCACTGGCCCATGGACATAATGACCCACATTGCAAACCTGCTCGAGTTTTCAAAGTATTTCTGCATAGTGCACTTAAAGTTATTCATTTTCAACAGACTTCCTAGGAGGCATGACAGATGGAAAAGCAGCTACTTACTTGTGTTTATCTTTTGGAGTGAAATATGCTTTTCCAGTTGTCTCCGAAGTTTCACCTCTGCTCCATATTTCCCGGTGGTCCCATTGTCAGCCAGAATGAAGTGGGAATGCATGCTGTTGAGGACCGTGAGCTTGCTCATGGGGTTGGACATGGTCTGGTAGGGCCGGACAACCTGCAGGATTTCGAAGGAAAGAGAAAGAAGTCAGAGAAAAGAAGGAAAAATGGTAAAAGGAGAACTGAACAGAGCAAAAAGAGGGAATGAAGGAAAATCAATTCTTTGGTACAGTGAGAGTACAGTGTACTTCCTCTCCCTAATACTGCTTTGGGCAGAAGGAAGATTTATGGTAAATGTTCTATTCAAAGCAAGATCATGCTTAAAGGGTTATATGTTTATTTATTTACCAAACACATACAGAAACCAGAGTTTGTACTTTCATTGTACTCAAAAATTGGCATGTGAACGACTGTTTCATTTTGAAGTTAATCTGTTATTTGCTGATGAATTAAAAATAATTGAAAAATTTAGTTATTTTCTCTCTTTCTTTTTCTTCTTTATCATGCCCATACTCTAGTATGCATAGCAGAGCAATTGTGATTCTGGAGAATGGTGGGGACTGAGGACCCAGAGGGTGAATTTTTCTGTTAAGTTCATTCAATAATCTGAAATTCTGTTATTTCAAATTCACATGGTTCTTGTTAGGCACCTTATGTAAGTGGAAATCTTGAATTTAAAATAACTACCTCATGAGAAGAATATGAATCAGGCTCAAAATGATCATCATTGTCTTTTTTGTTGTTGTTATTTTAATTTCATGTTGAATTACACTACCTAGAACAACAATTCTTAGTGTGGTCTTTCAGATTATTGATATAAGAAGAAAGCAAAACCTTTTGGGAGCTAGTTGCTTTATATTCATTATGTACATTCCTTGCAACAATCTTACAAGGAAGATGCTATTATGTTTATTTTGTAGACGAAGAAACAGGTAAAGTACATTTTCCAAGAGTTTACTATGCATGGAACCAGAATTCACACCCAGGACTGCCTGATTCCCAAATCTATGCTTATTCCCCTTTCCACGTAGCTTATACACAATGAAATAATGTTTCATTTTACTCCTGAAATACTTATGTAGAAAATTCTCTCAAGACTATGAAAAAGAACATTCAATAGGCTCATTGTCTAACAGCATCTTTACAGTTATCCCTCTACTGAATCATCAAAATTGACAGGACAGAAATAAATGCTGTTGGGCTTTTATTTCTGTGCTGTTGTGCAGTGTATACATTACCCACAAAGGTGAGATGCTATTTTTCATTTTCAGTATGTAATAACTCACCATGGAAAGGTGTAGCAAATTGAATAGTTTGTTAAAGGCATCACAAAGTATTTAGGAAGGACAGTCTTCAACAGTGAGATCTCATGAAAAGTCATTTTTTTTTTAGACTCTGTTGCTGATTTTGAAACTCTGCATTTCTACTATCTGTGCCTGACAATCACAATCTACTCAATAAATAGTGAATGAATGAATAGGACAACTTGAGACAGACATGCTTTGTTCAAAATTGTAAAAAAACCAAACAAACCCAAAACCTTCTCTTTTCTTAATTGTTTAGAGGTCGATTTAATCTAAGTTTATTAAGTTTAATTCTGAGCTTTTGAAATGTCCTTCATTCCTTTTAATATATGTCCTGTTTGTTAATGTAGCATTAATATAACATTAATTCATAGCTTCATTTTCATTCGCTCTTGTTGATAAAGGGAACACAGAACTTTTTGATGATTGTTTCCATGGAGCAGTATCTTATTACTTCTTTGCGCTACTGAATAGAGTCTCCCAAAATACAGAGACAATGGTTGGCTAACTCCATCCTGATCTCTTTATCACTGGAAGAGTAGGCTGCTTGTGGTTGAAATTCCCATTTTGCTGTCACTCATTTTTTATCATAAAACATTCATTTTACATCAGAATGAAAGTCAATAAATATTAATGCTTTGTTGAAAGTGGCTTAGCAGAGAGACTTTCTCTTATTCTTAAAGTGCCTCTGCATTGTCTTTTTGGAGAAAAGAAAAAATACTTTAGTTACCGTTCTCCCTTTCCTAACAGCAGGCTGCACACCAAGGAGGAAGACCCAGACAAATCTGTGAGCAGCGGTGGTGGTGGGGGGAGTAGAGTTTTTAGAGGCTCAACTCTGTGTGACAGTGAACTCAGACATTTGTTCTAGCTGAGACATAGGACATGTTTCTAGTTTCTGGGAACTTAGTTATTAAGGCCATCAGATAATATGACATTTTCAAATGAAGAAAGGCATGGAAACAATTCTGGGCCAAGCTCATGTTGTCACCACAGTCTAAGAATAAGAGAACATAATTAAATCATCAGACTATGTTCTATAAATCTTCTCCGCCACCAGAGGATTCTAAGGGCATTGGTGCTTCTGTCTTCTGAGTGTTGACCTCCTTTCCTTGTGAAACATCAGTTCTTTGGGAATACTGTACATTTGAATCAGTCATGCAAGAAGGTCAAGTTTACAGTATCACTCATGCATTTTAGTTTCTTCATCTTGATGGCTCCCATTTCCTTTGACTTTATATGAAGGAGAAATGAAAGGTGATTACACTTTGGCAGAAATTTTGTCTGCTGAATTGGGGGTATGAGTCTAAAATAATGAAAATGTCCTTATTTACTTTCTCATCATCGCTGAGGGAAGATGTACTGAATCCTGAAACAAGTCTGGTTGTATAAGCCATAGAAATCTGTTTGAAACCCAGTTCTGCCATTGGCTGCTTGAATCTGAGTCTCATATTTTTAATCTCTGGAAGGAAAAGAATAAAACCACGTACCTTAGATGAGATTGTATGTGTGAAGCACCTAAAACCATGTCTAACTCCTAGCATGCAATCTGTAAACGTGATTTCCTTCTTTTTTTAAAAAACTTTTTTTAAAATTTATTTTTAGACAGAAGGGAAGGGAAGGAGAGAGAGAGGGAAAGAAATATCAATGTGTGATTGTCTCTCACACGCCCCTCACCGGGGACCTGGCCTGCAACCTAGGCACGTGACCTGACTGGGAATCAAACCTATGAACCTTTGGTTCATAGGCTGGTGCTCAACCCAGCCAGGGCATATAATTTCCTTCTTAAGTTCTGTTTTATTTTACCAACTATAAAGTGATTTTATAACTGCAAACTGGTGACCGAAAAGAAATGATAGGAGACAAATCACTGACTTTTGTTTTACACAAGGGATTTAAATCAGTGTAAGTAAAAGCAAAAAAATGAGCAATTTTTGGAAAAATATGCAAAATGTTTTTTCTTTGCTGTGTCTTCCCAGGCCATTGAAAAGGGTGAGGCTCTGGAACTATTTGTTGATGATTTACAACATAGGAGATCACTTCTCAAGTATTTCAGAGAAATTACCTATAAAAACACTTGATATTCTTCATTACAAACATATCAGCAGTCTATTTTTGTCTGAGTTTCAATTTGCATATCTGCAAAAGATTGATCTTCCTGTTATGTTTTTCAAATAGAGAAGAATAATACCTTTGTATCATATAAATATGAATGGATTTTCCCTTTGACAAAATTTTGGAGGTAATGTACATTCATTCTTAAGAGCTCATGAAAAGAGGGATTAGAAAGTGTGCATGTGTGTGCACACACACGTACACACATGTGCAGGCATGGCGAGAACAATTGTGAGGTGTCCATGACTTGTAGTGTGTTAGATCACTGTGTCCCGCACCCATGTTTCCTGAGAGAGTCAAGCCCTAATGACCTGAAGCCCCCGCTGTAGGTAACGGATTACCGACTCTCCTAAGACTGAAGGATGCTCCAGGTTATGTACCACCCTTGAGAGACCTGAGAAGAGTCAATCAGGTAATTTTTTGTGTTTTAAATTTCAGATGAGGAATCGGATTGAGAAAGGCTGAATGGCGTCAGAAAGGCCTACATATCAAATGGTTTTTCATGATTGGCAAATACAGTAGTATCTAGATCCAGAAGGGAAATTTAGTTAGAAATGGAATTTAGACACTTAGTACTCTTTGGGTATCATGGGCCAGAACACCTCTAAGAAATGACATTTTGTTTCTCTTTCTTGTCCTTCAAGAGGAGATGCTCTCATTCATTCAATCTATTGCACACTAGTTCCTACTGGCTATCTGGTAAAATTCTGGTTCCAAGGCCTTTGCATACCTTTTGACTCTGAAACAAAGAGGCAATGAGGGCAGAGCTGTTTAGGGGTTAATAGAGGTACAGGCCCTTGACATAAGGCATTTGTAAGGTCGCTATCAGTGCCAGGAAGGGACCGATCCAGAGACACTGGGAAAACCGAACATCCTTTATGTGCTGGTGCGAGTGCTGCATTCATTTTCCCTGCAGGGGCTACACCAGTCGTCTGGGGGCTGATCGAAGACATCTGCCTGAGTTTCACTAGTTATTTTCATAAATGTCCTGATCTTACCCAGGACAACATAGTGGGAAGTTAGGAGTTCTAATTCTAGGTCCTCCAGTTACTAATTTGTGTTCTTTAACAAGAATTCATTCATTCGTTTACTCATTAAGAATGGTTTGAAAAAATGAATGTGATAAGTACTATTGTCCTGGCTTGAGGAGATATATAATCTCCTCTAGGTAATATCTCACAACAAATATTCAAAATATATCTAGTGAAAGAAACTGTTTGGATGATAGCTTCCTCATCTATAAAGTAGAAGACTATAATTTCTAAAAGCTTTCTACCTGTAAAATTGAGTCTGGACTGCCTGTGTTAAACAGTACATTTATTCTTTTCCAAGTTAATGCAGAACAATGAAACTCTATGTGTGCTGTCTACAAAAAAAAAAAATAGTATTTCTCTCTTGACCTGGGGTCTCTTCCATTTTGTGGCACTTTCTACAATGCAAGGGCCGTTTGGTCATCTGTGACAACCTTCCTGAACAGAACTGAATTGAGCTGAATCAGGTTTTTGATCCATCAGTCACAGGCCTTCTGCAGAATCAGACCTTGCTGCCTGGTGAGGCATGTGTCAGCATGTCCCAGGCAAGTAGCAGGTAGGGGTGTGCATCCACAGAGTCATTCTTTACCGCCCAATAGCACCATGATTTTAATTTGGGCAAGAAGAAAACTAGCAGTCATCGACCACTTTATTCCCGGCACTGAGATAGACTCTTTCACGTGGATTAATCCATCTCATGCTTCTTTTATAGGTGAAACCATAGAGGTTCAGGGAAGTGAAGTGTCTTGGCCAAATTTGCCCCACAAGCAGCTTTTCCTTAAAACCCTATAGAGTCTTGAATTCCCTTACAGACCAGGAGACATTAGAGGGAAGACAGAGGACCCAGCCTATTTTAAATTTATAAAAGATATGATTTTGCTGCTGGACATTTTTGCCAGTGGCTTAGCTGAGCATTAAAATCCTTCTGACAGCTGGTCAGATTATTTCCAGATGAGTCTTCTGGAACTGTATAGTATACAGAGGTCAGGAAAGGCACCAGCAGGTAGTAGATGAGGTTTGTGCCGCGGAGAGAGACAAAGGGGTGGGGAGGTTCTCTTAGGGTCAGGCTTGCCTTTCTGGGAGAGAAGAGGGGATACTGCTGAGAAGTGGGAAGCGACCTCTTTGTTGGAGACAAAGGGACATGGGGACTGAGAGAATAAAATGAAAAAGAAAGAAAGAAAAAGAAAGGCACTGTGTGGTTTTATAATCACAGAGAGGCCTGTGCTAGTGGGGGCACTGGCTTGTTATGTGCTATTCAGACAGCTCAGCTGTAAGTCTGGATATAAAGCCGGGTCATATTGAAACTCAGATGGTGCCTCTCAGCTCAGCAATCCAAACAAGAAAGCAGCAAACCCAGGGATCCATCTCCAAAGAGGGCCCACATACTTTAGCTGCGTGACTCCCACTAAAATACATGGGAAGACAATTACACCTTTCTGCAGCTCTTTGAAAGTGTGTCCCTCCACTTGTAGGCTGCAGAGTTGCACCATCCTCATTTCAGGCTTTCCTCTTGAATAGGCTCACCTCCCATTGTCCTGTCCTGAGGGGAACCATGAACCATTCCCACCCAGGGCCTCCTGGCAGTGGGAGCAGACCCTTGAGTTGGAAAGGGGTTATGTGCTTTAGAAATCACCATTTATCAGTGAGAAAATTTAAAATATGTTCAAATCCTTTGAACCATTTTCCTTCGTTTGGGTTGGATTCAGTGACTCACTTCTCAAAAATAGAATAAAACGGGAATGATAGTATGAGATTTCTAAATCCAGGTCATGAAAGGATTCCTCTTCGTGGTCTCTTGGATGACTCATTCTGGGGGAAGCCGGCTGCCACCTTAATAAAGCAGCCTTTTGGAACTCCTGACCAACAGCAATGTGAGTGGGTCATCTTAAAGGAGGGCCCTGTGTCCCCATTCAATCCTCAGATGATGCAGCCCAACTGACATATTGACTATGACCTTAAGAGGGACCCTAAGCCAGAACCACCGAGATAAGCCACTCATAAATTTCTGGCCCACAGAAACTGTGAGACAATAAATGTTGTTTTTAAGCCATGAAGTTTTGGGGCAATTTGTTACACAGTGATAGATAACTGATACAGTAGTGTATTATTATTATTATTATTATTATTATTATTATTATCATCATCTTCTCTGAGGCTTCACAATTTATCCTTTCTCTTCTCTTCTGGATTGGCTGATGCATCACAGTTTCATGGCTTCTCGTTCCCACTGTGTTCTCTGTGCTGCCCGGCATTCTTCCCTGGGACTCTGAACAGTTCTGGCTCCTGCTTTCCACTGGGGCCATGGCTATCATCCTCCACTCTCTTCACGTGACTGACCCAAACCCCAGCCTTCCTCATTTAGCAGATGATCTGACTCCTGCACCTGCGCACTCGCCAGTCAGGTGACCCTATTTAGGTTACCTGCTGTCTGTGTCGCAGTGTCTCCTATGTAAATGGAGATTTATAATGATTATAACCACTGCATTGGGGTGTTGTAAGGATACAAAACTCACAGAACAAGGAACATATGAACTCGATTAAACAGATAGTTGTTATTATTATGGAGAAATAGTGTTGCACAATAAGTATGAATATGGTCTTAGGAGCTAGATGGCCAAGGTTGAAATCCCAGCTACATGCATTATTCATCATATTAGTAATTAGTGCATTAGTAATATCGGGCAAGTTATTTAACCTCTGTGGTTAGTTTTACCATCACTAAGATGGGGAGGATGATAGATAGTAAAACTAACAACTTTTTACTGCCACGAAGGGAATTAAATGACTATCTATGTAAAAGTGCTTAGATGGGTGCTGATATTTATTGAGCTCTACAAAAGTGTTGATATTGTTGTTATTATGATTATTCCAGTGATAAATGATAAACCTCCAGACTAAAACTTCAATGTCCTGCCACCAACCATTTCTTCTTCTCTTCTCTCTTAGTTACAAGGGTCCAGATGGTTAACCTCCCCTTTAGCCCGTCTCCTTTACCTCAGGGCCTTTCTAGGGCTCATTTTTATCAATTATTTCCTCTATCTCTCTAGCTCCCTTTCTACTGTAAACATAAACAAACTCCAGTCTAACCTATCTTGATGAAAAAAACTGCCTCAATTTATGGCTCCCTTTGGCTAGTCATACATATCTCTTCTCTTCACAGTCATACCTATAGAAGAGTGGTTTCTACTTGCCTTCCCTACTTCCCCTTCCCCAGCCGATTATAATGGGAGCTTGCCCCTTGGCCATTCTTCTGATGCAGTGGTGCCAATGATGTTCACGCTGATAAATTGGATGAACACTCCCAAGTACTTTCCTTCTATAGCCTCTCAGTTCTATTTGGCATTGCCCTTCACTCCATTCTGAATACACACAAGTCCCTTGGACTCCACAACACTCTTTGGTTTTGCTCCTACATTTAAGCCCTTCTTTTGGTGTCCTTTGCAGGCTGCTTTTCCTTAGCTCAGCCACAAAATGTTGGAGGAGCACAGGATCCAGGTGTAGGCCTTCCTTCTCCCCCCTCTACACACTGTCCCTTGGTCATCCCACCTACCAGAATGGCTCAGATAATTGCCATCCATAGGCAGATGCCTTCGGAATTGAAGTGTGTAGCCAGATATTGCTCCTGAGCTTCTGCCACATAGACTCACTGGCCTGCTGGATATTTTCACATGGGCGTCTCAAAAGAACTTTGAAATTAACATGTCCATATCCAAACTCAACACTGTCTTTACTGATTCTGCATTCCCTATGTCAGTAGATGTGGCCTAGAACCTGAGTGTGGGCCAGGTTCAGTTAGCATTGGATCCTGTGTAACTGTAACAGACTTGAGTGGGTCTCCTTGCCTCTGAACTTTTCCTCTCACATCTCATATTTACATCTTATTTAATGTAGTCATGGAAATCTAATAAACTCTATGTAAGGTCCTTACTGAGCTTACTTGGCTTGTCTTAGAAATGATACATGTATTGAGTTGATAACTACACCAGAATTATCAATCAACCATGTTATTAAACTTGATTTTTCTTGGTTTGAAATATAAAAAAGGATAGTTTCCAATTAAACAGAAGAACCCTTAAATATTATAAAATTGTGAGAATAAATCTATAATTTAGAAAACTATAAGATGTCCTTGAATGTCAAGCTAATTTGATAACCACATAAGATAATGTGTTGGAAATCTCCCCAAACACAATTTGCATCCTCAAGTTAAAATGAAAAGTACTTTTTCTTGTGATCATATCTGGATTTTTAATTTGACATGTGTTGTTAATCTATATTTGAGGAGAAAACAAATTATAAAGGCTTCAGAAATTATTCGATTACTTGAAAAAATTCTGGGAAGATTGTTTTCTAATGGGATATAGGTCTAAAATGAGTCACATGAAAATTAAAATGCATTGGAAGTTCTTTCTTGACTTTACATTGGTGACATTTGCATAATCATCTATGCAGCTAAGATTCTCTAGGGACAAAGTAGAGGACTCTGGCCACTCTCACTGAGTCTATTTTTAGTGCACCCTGCAGGCATAAGATATTAGCTAATTATTTCGGCTAACAATAAGAACATAATATCATTAAATACTTACTTATAACTTACTTGGCACACTACTACCTAAGAGTATGGGCTTTCGAGGCAGTGGACCTTGGTTCTAATCCTTATTTGGTTGCCTTACTACAAAAAGGGGTAACACATACCTCATAAGGCTAATAATATGTGCCATCACAGAGACCATCCTGAAATAAGAGCTCAAAAACTATAATTACTATTATTATGATTATTCTCATGGAAATTTTATGAAGGTAGGAAAAGCAGGTGTTTTTAGAGTCCATGTAGACATGGAGCCATCCAACCTTACAGAGTTTAAACCACAAGTCAGAGCTTCATGTTCATGAAAAGCATAACATCACCGGGGAAAATGAGACAACGAAAATAATTCAGTTCCTATTTTGGTGGAGTTGTTAATTAAGCTGGGGGAGAAGACTGGGAGAATTACAATCAGGATATGATGTTATAGGTGAAGACAGTCAGAGAAGATGTCTTAGCATCTTAGCTGAACAATATACATTTTCACACCTAATGTCAGGACGAAGAAGTATTACTATCTCAGTATTCATAGCATTATTCCTAACAAAATTTGTTGTTTTGATCTATTAATTGAGAAAAGAAGGGTTTGAGTAAACAGGCTAGAAGATATGTAAATTTAAAGAGTCAAGGCTAGTTCTGTCACTCAGCTGGGTGGATCATGCATTTCTCAGAGCGTTTAGAGAAAGGCCAGTTCTCATTCTGTACTTGCCCCCATACTCAGCATACTGAACTTTAACCATCCCCCTCCCACCTTGTGTTGCTAAATAAGAAAATAGTTTTATATTCATATGTTAGGTTAAAAAACGCCCTCACTATAGCCACTACAATATGTTCGAGCTTGAGGATATGGTAACAGATGAAGTCGTGGTGAAGTTGTGAACTAGTTAACTAAGATTTACCGTAGTATTTTTTTCTATAATATTTATTTTCCTTGTAGCCTGAATTTCATCATGCTCAATCCAGCTTCATCAATATTTATTGAGCACCTACTACATTTGAGCCTCTAATTTGAGCTCTGAAAATCCAAAAATATATGCCTTGTATTTTTAAAGTCTAATAATGTTTAGTTAAGAGGCAAGACTTGAAGGGAAGTAAATGCTTCAGTATACCTAGAAGCGGACTCAGGGAAAATTAATCTTTCTTCTCTATGTTTAGAACTAGTTTGCCTTTACAGTAACATTCCAAAGGGATATTCATATTCTCAGTTGAAGAGCAACTAGCAATTGCTGTGTTGACTACTTTTGGCAATAAAATAACGCTAGTAGTACTTGAATGTTCAGCGTCTGAAAGTGCTCATTTGAGAGCCATCTCCATAGAAATAAAATAATCTATATTCTCTATCAGTTGGACAATAAATTCACTGATGTAAATATCAGGCACAAGAAATGGAGCCTTTCTTTTATCTTTATATTTTTATTTATTTCAAGTAAATTTCCTAGATTTACCTTGAGAATTTTTTTGTGCCACTTCAATGTTACTCTGGAATACAGACATAGACTAGCCCCCCAAATGCAACTATTCTATTTTTTCAAATGATTGCATTTTGATAGAATTCTGAAGTGCCATCAATATATTAGTTTCACAATATATTAGTTTCTTTCCATGCTACCTGAGGTTTATTATTTTTTATGTCTATTGCATGTGACTTTGATTATATAAAGTAGAAGAAAAAGGACAGAGGCACTAAATTAAACTAGCTATGAAAATTGTTATAACCACTTCGGAAGCTTACCGGAAAACACTTGTGTTTTTAGGGGGATTTTAACCAGTGATCACCAATATTTTACTCAAATACTACTTTTAATGACAATCTAGCATTCTGTTCTTTTTTAATGATTACATCACAATGGCAAAAACATATGAAAAATTTCCTCAGACTATGTCACAAAATATACCTAATAATTTTGCCTCAATAATTTACAACTTGAAGAACAAACTCAATTATTACACAAGAGCCTGAGAAGTTCTATGCATATTTGTTACCACTTTTTGTGAAAAAAAACATACTAGCATGAAATTCAGTAGAGCTCAGTGAAAGATTTACTGAAAAAACTAAAATACAACTGTTTCTCCAGTGTTCTCTACAGCCTGCCAATTTCATTTCCTCTTCTCTGCGGTCTCCCTGCAGGTTCACTTGGACCCTGGTGAGCTACGGCTTGCCTTTGCTGGACTCCTGTGAGTGGGGCAATGAATGTGCACATCTTACTGCGGATGCAAGGGGCTCTTTCTGCCCTCTGGGCTGCAATTGAGACCATTTCTCACTGGAAAGTCAGGCGACATAACTAAATCCTGTCGGCACAGGCATGCCTGAGTTCTTATTGGCACACAAGCAAGAAGAAATATGGGGAGAAAGAAGAGAATAAAACAAGCTTAAGAGGAGGTAAAATTAGAGAAAAAATGCTGGCATTGGGGGAAAATGAAGCAGGGTGATTCTTCCAACTCAGAAAAACAAGTAAATGTAACATAAGTATTGTGTTTCTGCAATCATATAGGATTTATAAGAACAAACAGAATGATATAAAAGGCCAGAATACTCCGCAAATGTTTATTTAGGCAACGGAGATAAGTATTTGGGTACTTTCTCTTAAATAAAGAAACAGTCACTTTCTGCTCATTCAAGGTCATCTGAATGACAGAGTTCCAAACTATCCACCCCCACAAACTGAATAATAATAACTTAGGTTTACAACAGAGATCTTGTGCTATAAATATTTAAAAATGACTTCTGAATCATGACAACATTAAATAAGTAATTAATTTGTTAATAAAATAGAACAATAAATTCCATTTTTGGTATTAGGGCATTTTAGCACATTCTAATTCTTTAAGAAATATATTTATTCTAGGTCACAATGAACATACACTTAAAAACCAACTTGGAATCTAGGGCAAGTATTAACCCAAGTATAGTCCATCAAAGACTAGGCCCAGACACTCTGAAAAAATTAGAAACATTACTTTTTCAATAAGTTCTGACTACATAACACTTTGGGAATTGCTGCTTGAGATACTTAATTCATGTGTGATATAAAACAGCCAGTGAATTTTAGTTATGAGTTTATTATACTGATAAAACCACCTCATTCCTTACCCTACATATTCTGGACAAATTAATATGTCAAATGTAACTTCGTAGCATTGATATGGATACTTCTTATCACTTAAAATAAAAGCCCAGAAGGATTTAAAGAGTATTTGTTTACTGCTCATATTTCAGGGTATTGAATTTTTAATTCAAAGTATTTTATATTAAATCTGAAAAAAATGCATGTATTGTGTTGCATTGAAATAAGATGGGTTTGCTATATTGCAATACAATAGAATAATCAGTTTAAGACCAATTAATTCTCAACTGCTTTACATTTTTTCTCTTGATTTTTCTGACAGACCTCATAGTACTTGTAAAAAGCTACTTAGCACATTTGTTATACTCTATGGAAGGCCTGGATTGGGAAGGAAGGGCTACTCATCTGATGTACTAAGGGACAGCTCAGATAAATGGCAAATAAATAATTGCAAAAGTTACTGAAGGAAAAAGAAGTGAATAAAGTATGGCAATGTGTGTACATAGTGTAACCACAATTTCTATCAATGGAATTTTGAGCAACATTATAAGGGGGAAAGGTCTGGTGATTAGTAGGAAGGAGGCTGAGAATGACCTGTTTGTGTTTTCAGAGAGAGAGGGAGAGAGAGAGAGGGGTGGAGGAGAGAGAGACCCCTGCAAGAACAGAAATAAGATGATGACTCATTAAATATAAGACCACGTTCTCTCTGAAAAATTGTTGATTCATTGGTTGTTGTGTAGCTCTGGGTATCAGAATAGGAGAAAGATCTTGGCACCCTGTTGAATCCGGTCAAGTCTTCTAAATAGTTCCAGAATGGGAAATAACCCAACTATGCCTGCTCCTCGCCTGCACATTCAGTGAGAGGAAGGCCAACCAAAGAAGCCACAAGTGGAAAGAGCCTTCCTTTGTAGCTCCTCGCCTAGGTGAAGGGCACTAAAACGTAAAGAAGCTGGAGACCTGGGGCGAGGAGAGTCCTCTTTAATGTATCAGTCAATGAGTCCACGCTGTTAATTAATCTTAATGTAACCTTGCCGAAAGCACTTACTTGCAACATTTGATGTGTGAGGAAAGACCACAGTTGGTTCAGACCAAGAAGAGAGTTGGTAAGTTTTATTTAGGACCTTTCTTGGTCATAGTAATTGACACTGGAGTTTTCATAGATAGATTTTGGAAAATGAGTAGTCTCCCAATAAATGTTTCCTAATAGAGGCTTCATTTTGGGAGACAGGGACTAAAAGAGTACTGTACTATGCATATTCTTAATTCTAATTTTGTTTAACTCTTTTGACATCACCTCTATGAGAAGTCACGTACAGGGGACGCTCCCAGGACTTACATCTCTTCCGATCAAGTCCTCCTGGTTTTCCACAATCCCCCAGGGCGCGATGCCTATGGTACATATCTTCCCTCGAGACTTTGATGCGTGGTCCTTCAAGGCATCTCCAACATGACGAATTACACCTAAGAGAAAAAAGAGAAGTATTACTCTTGTTTTTTAAAGCAGTTGCTTTTCATTGTTCTCAAAGAAATTGTGGTAACTGTTTCTCCCAAGATTAAATGTATTGGATATGAAATTATGGCACATTTCTACACAAACTGCATTTGTTTATTTGAACATAAACTTGTGCCACTAACAACAGATACATTGGCTGGGCTGGCATTTCTTATCCTATTTTATATGAAAAAAAGGGCCTCTAACATCTATAAAAACATAAATACAATTCTTTAAATTTAGGAAATCTTTTTCTTGTATTATATGCATAATGATGCGTTAAGTATGACTAAAAACCAATTCCATGACTGTGTCCTGTAAAAAAGCACCATATATAACATTATATTAAATCTACACCACAATTTATGTACAAGTTAGGTCATTCAAATAGTGCAGGGACAGCTCAGATTTTGTCAACCTTGATTTCATCTTTTCATTTAGGGCTACATGATGTGCAGACCCTACTTGTAAGGCAAATGCTGACATATTCTGTGCAGACTTTATGTTAGAAATCTACAAATACGCCTTCTTATCTTTACCATTGCAACTGTTTTCCTCTTCTCTCAGGAAGGACTTCCCCATCCCTGTGGCCTTTCTCACCGTAATTAACACTGAGAAATTCAGTGTATAAGATGGAAGGGAACCAATGGCTTATCATTTTACAAATTATTTAAATAGGTGCAATTTCTAACCTTTTAACTTCTCTCTCTAATGATCATTTTTATAGAAGATATGAAATATATTCTCTAAGAAAAGATGTTTCTACTTACAAAAATTCCACCCATTCCTCAAGGAAAAATTCACATCTAGTTCCATTTCCTATATGAAAGCTGAGCCGGATTTCATTTCTTCTAAGTTTGAGTAGGACTGTGATTTGCATATCTTGAAGGGCTTACTAGGTCACCCAACATAATCTGTCATCAATCATAAGCATACATGAGGACGTCTCCTTTAAATGTGAAAATCCTTGAGGGGAAGTTTGGAAGGCCAGAGTCTCACACGTGTTTGTGTGTTTCAGAGGCTAACACAGAGTAGGGGCTCAGAAACCGTGCACTGGACTAACTAGGCACGCAACACAGCAGGCACTGTAACCACGGGACAAGACGTGCACGTGCAAACAACTCAATTAGAAATACTTGAAAGATGAAACAGAAAGATCTTCCTTTAAAAAAAATCAAATAACAAAATCGTGTAAATAGCCACTAATCCACATCGAACAATTCTGGGAGTGTTGAGAAGAATATCAATTTCATTTACTAGCTTATCTATGGATCTCCTATGTGAGAGTACTGGTTTAAAAAATATAAGGAATAAAGCTGTGAATATTAATGTTAAAAATTTTCCCCAATTGTATGCAAAACCCCTTTCAGGGCTAGACCTGGACAAGAAGTTTAAGTTCATGGTATGCCCTCCATCTGCCACAATTCCACCATCATCTCTTACCTAACCTGAGTGTGCACCATTAGAACCTCACATCGGGGATTGCATTGAATAGTAAGCCTGGAACAAAGCAGAGAGGAACTCTTTGATTTACAGTATTTATGCTGTAAATTCTTCTTTGGCTATTAGATGTATTTCGTAAGAGAAGAAAAACAGTAATGTTCCAGGTACGCAGAAGCAGAAGGTTGGTAAGAATTTCTTTTGAACCTTTAGAAATCTTGAGTTGGTCTCTATATGAGGTGCAGGTTGTGTCAGGAAAGCAAAAGACTGATTAATCACAGGCGAATGGTGCCTGCTAAGCTGTGAGTGAAAGTTGGAGCCTACAGCCCAAACAGTCACTGAAAGAACATTGCCCTGTAGATGTTTGATTACTACAAAATAAACAGTGACGAGCTGACTGAGCAGATCATTCTAAATCACGTCAGTCTGCAGACTGAGTCAGGATTTCACGGAACAACGATGAGCTCGGGCGATCTGCAGAGCTCACTGCTGAAATGTGCCCATGGACTTCCGCGCTGAATGTTCCCAAGTTCAGGGTATGGAGGAGAATTCTGAGTGCAGGTCTCGCTCACACATCATCCCAACTACAAACTAAAGAATTAACAACACCGAGATAATCTTCTATTTAATGCCCAGGGTTACATTAGAATGTTCCACTAAATCCATGTGTCTACATGTTCAGACACTGAACTTTGTAACAAGTGGGAATTACCCCATTGCAGCATTACTTGAAATATGTCAAGACCATTTACAGTCATCCATTCCATTCTCTGTTGTTCATTAATTCTGCAGATAAGCACTCGAGTGTAAGTGAGTTTGTAAGAATTGGTGTGACAGCCTGCCTGTGTCACTCTGGCTTTAGATGGTGGGCACACAGGGCAATAATCAGACCTTGCATTATAAAAATGTACACCTGGAACCTGTGTGATCCTAGTAACCTACGTCACCCCGTAAGTTTAATTTTTAAAAAAGATTGCTCAACCAAAACTTATTTGGCAGGTATGAAAAACTGTTTGGAATTCAGAGTGGAGTGTGTCTTCTACTGATGCAGAGGTTATTTAGTAAACGATTTGAAATAATAAACAACTAGTACTCTGGGCTCTGCTATCACAATTTATGTCGCAGATGGGAAGGGTATTACAAAAATTAAAGCTATTTGCATCAAACTTAAAGTCACTTAAAGGCCAGAGGCAGAGCATGTAATTTAGAGCAAATGCTATCCTTAAAGAATTATTGGGTACAGCATAGGGAATAAAGTCAATGATATTGTAATCACTGTGTGTGGTGTTGGGAGGTACTAGACTTATTGGGGGGGTAACTTCATAAGTTATATAAATGTCTGATCACTACCTGATCACCTGAAACTAATATAATGAATGTCAATTGTATTTGAAAAATATAAAAAATTAAAAAAATTATTGGATGCTTATTTGGCAACTTGAGGTATTGAAAATATCCTATGAAATTTCATTCATCACATTTAAACATTCTGTATAGTTAAGTATTAAATATGGCAACCTGTTCCTCATGTGTAACTAATTCTTCTTGGTTGAGAAATAGCAGCACAGTTATTATATAGGTAAAGGAGGGAGAGGAAATCAGTGAGAGGAGAGATGCCCACATGAGTAGACGAAAGTGGGGAAATATTAACCTTCAGAGAAAATTGTCTTAGTCAGAATGTTCTCATGGCCTTATGTTGCCTTCTCTTTCCCACTTCCAATTACCTGTGTTAACCCCTCCAGTGAATATCCACGCTCCGGTCGTCATGGCTGCTTTGATAAGACCTTTCCCAAAGACTTGCTTGAGTTTTGGCTGGAGTTCAAAGTTCTGCAGGCCTCCATGGACAGAGATGAGAAGCTTGGGAAGCTCCAGCTGCCACTCCTTGGTCATCAGGTGTAAGAGGAGATCAGGTTTTGTATCGAAAGATACTCGCACATACTGGAAGAAGAAGAGCCTTTGTTTAGGGAGACAGGACAGGGCTGGCTAGTGCTGCTTGTCTTCAGTGATCGCACTGATGCATGGACTTACTCGAAGAAAATGTCTCATATGAACTCAGATTTTTAAAAAGGGGTAAATCATCTCCTTTACCAAGTGAGTCTACATCAGACAAAGGAAATCAGCATTTTAAAAGGTTTTCTCAAAATTGTGAATTACTACCGAATTTCAAATTGTTTGATTTTCTAAAATGCAGCACAAGCACAATTTTTCCTGGAATATATTATTTGCTAAGAGGAAATCATATTTATCTTTTACCAACATTAACATTTGTGCAACAGTTCAAATGTTTCCAGTTGTTCAATATAAGTAATCCCTTTATACCAGTAACACCTGGATGTAATTTGTCTGTTACCCTATTACTCCGAGAGGTCTTGAAAAGTTCTACAGTTCGATGTAATGTAATGAAAATTTTAAAATAAGGTAGGAGCTGATTACATGTATTTAAATAACTGCATACCAAATATTTTCTTTATCTTTCAAAGAAGACAAGTGACAAAACGTATGCCAATTCCTCTTACAGTAGAGCTGAAAAAAATTAAAGCATAT
The DNA here is from genome assembly GCF_022682495.2 of Desmodus rotundus. NCBI lineage: Eukaryota > Metazoa > Chordata > Mammalia > Chiroptera > Phyllostomidae > Desmodus > Desmodus rotundus. The sequence continues at coordinate 47,269,893 of NC_071387.1, read as the reverse complement.
GGAAGATATAGGAAGATACCATCACCACCAGATGAAAGCAGAAATAAAGTTATGATAAGTGTATATAAATGAAAAGCCATAAAATATATAATGATAGATTCATGTTTAGGGTTATCTGTATCATTAAATGGAGTACATAGATACTCCATTTAGGTCTCAGTTTAATTGTTTGAAGCCTTCTGTCTCTATCTGGAAACAACTGAAATACGGGGAAAACATATTTGAAAGCCTTTTGTAATTCAGTGCTGAGCTGGCCTGAAAAGAGGGCACATTCAGATTCCTAAACAAAACGGAAGCTGGAACCTCAGGAGACAAGGAAGCACTACAGCAGGCTTTAGCCCTGACAGTTTCCCCTAAACCCTGGAAAGCTCTGAGCATCTGCTTTAACGCCTTTAGGCAGTATGGGTGAGACTAATGGGGCACCCACAGAAATCTGGGGCACTTCAAACGCCTCCACCCTCAAGAGTAACAAAGAAAATAGAAGTCTGATGTCCAGAAGGGGAGAGCAGGGGAGTTTGCCTGCTTACCTTCGTTCTGAAGGAATAAGAAAAAAATTGCCCTCTGATTATTTATAAACCAAAATGGATTCTCACACAGGAGTTTGTTCACATTCACTCTGCAAGCGTGGTTTCAGAAACACCACACAGAGGAAGGTGTGATGGCTCTGGGGGGGGTGAGGGCTCCAGGGAGCCGGCACAAGCGAATGCAAATCTCTGCGGAGGAATGTGCCATCAGTCCAGGTCTCAGACAATTCCCAGGGGAAAGTAATAATTTCAGGGCAAAAATTAAAATAATAAATTACACAAGGAAGTAAAGCAGCATGAATGAGATCAAAAGGAAACAACAGACACTAGAATAAGATTCTCGAAGATACTGAAGCGATCAGACAGAATACAAAATAGCTATACACTAAAAAACACAAATGAGAAGATTGCATATGTGAGTAAAGAACAAGATATTATAAGGAATGACTACATACATTTGAAAAATAATCAAAAATGGAACTTCTCTAAAATCAAAATGTAATAAGGTAAATGAAAAAATGGATAAATTAAACTACAGATCAGACGTGCTAATGACAGATCCAGAGAAATAAACCAGCTGCCACTTAGAGAAACAACAGAATTGAAAACAGAAGAAAAACTGAGGAACTTGGAGGAAATAATCAGAATTCTAGGTAGACATAAAAGACATAATGGTGAATAGGCAATACTTGCACTGACGCTGGCTGAGAATTTCTCAGAATTGTTGAAAGACACCAATTCTCAGATCCAGGAAGTTCAATGAATCCCAAGCAAAATAAATAAAAAGAAACCCTACCCATAGATACCTATCTGAGAGAGAACACCAAAGGGAGGGGTAAGGAGAACCAGCAAGAAACAAAGACAGATCACCGACAAAGGACATTGATCAGACTGAAGACCTATTCCTCGACAGCATCCGTGGATGCCAGAAGCCAGTGTCTTCCATGTGCCGAGAGAAATTGCCAGTGCAGAATTCCATAGTTGGCAAAAATATCTTTCCAAAATGTGGGCAAATTATAGCTATTTCAGACTACCAAAATTGAGAATTTACTTCTAGCAGACTTCATGGAAGGGAATTTAAAAATATGTACGGCAGGTAGAAGTTACATGGTCCAAAATGGGTGATCTGGGTTACAAGAAAGAATGGTACAGATATTAGCAAATATAGAGTACATGTAAAAAAGCATTGGTTGTCTAATTTATAGTGGAAAGGGTCAGAACTAAAGCACAAGTTAATATAACATATAAGTTGGGTCATGGTAATCAGAGGTAAAGCATTCTAAAGTCTGTATGTTGTATGGGAGAGAAGAGAAAGTTATTAACTTTAGAATTTGTTAAGTATTAATGTTACTGTATCATAGCCACAAAAATAGACCTGCGTGTAATCATCCAAACACATTTTTGGAAGGATCGAAAACATTATCCATGAGATGGTAATTTATTGTCATATATTTGGATCTGGGAGACCCCATTGCTGGAAAAATCTCAAAAATTATGTCAATTCTTTTGTTAAAGTATATTTTAAATATACTTAGTTGACATGTGAAGAAAAATACTCAAAATACGAAAGGTGTTTAGTAAACTGCATTATCAAGAAATACCAAAAAGCTAAAATTTCCTATACGCATATACAAAAACCTAAAGAAGTGTTAGAATCCAATAAGCTGGTTCTATATTGATTTGATCTATGTAGAAAAAAATCAATTCCAGAGTGGAAAGAGTAAAGGTCAGCAATTTTAGCTAAGTACAATACATCAATAAAGTCTCATTGAAGTCTGCAATATGAAAATGGCATATTTGTGCACAAACTCTAATGCAGAGAGGAAGGAACTTTCAGATAACCGTCAGCAGAAAGCTTCAACAGCAATGTGCTCTTCTGCGCCAGGCAAGCAGCCCTGGGGCGGGAGACAGGACATTGCCGTACGGAAGCAAAAGCAAGTGTTTCTAAAAAACCAAGCTTATTAGCTATTTATTGTTATCTGTATATCTCATCGAGTGACAATAAGAAAAATATCTAGAATATTATAATATGAAAGAATAAAATGTCTTCTGTACCTGTACACTGAATCTGTATTACTTGAGCAGTTAGAATTCGGTGGCTCTGCTGGATTGAATTTATGCCATTTTGGCTAATTCCAGAAAGGGATTTTTAGTGAAGTAAAGTAGAATTGGGACTCAACACATCTTCCAAACCATACAAACCAAGAATGCTTACTGTGAGAGGTAGTAAGAGATTGCTTTTCAAGGTACTGTTCTCTTATTCACAGACTTTAACATATCACTCTTTTCCTTCTAAGAAAAACACAAATAAGAACCCATGTTCTTCTAAGGTGAGATATAAACTGTACTTTTTAAAATATAGAAAACCATCTAAAGTATAAAGATACTTCTAAAATTCTGTGTCCCTTGCATAATGCTCCTCACAATTCTGAAGGACCGTAGAGACATAGTTCCAATGATTGGAGAAGGCATACGTGAGAACGGCATGTTTTGAAGAACAAGGTAAGTAGTTAGGGTTTGTGGCTTTTGGAACATCAGGATGCCTCACTATCCCTGTCCCTGGGGATAACTGTCCCTATCTATACATTTCATGTATTCAGGTAAATAGTGAGAGATTCAGAGGCACTGTTAGTACCAGGAAAGAGGTATGTATACATTATTAACTTACATAGTGTGAAAAGATATTAAAATGCATACTAACTCACTACAGAGATTTGTAATAATTTTATTAAACTGAAACTAGTTAAATAGCATATTATGAAATTCAATTATTCATACCAATTAGTAGTACTTGTCCAAATGCATTTTTAGGAATGAGCCTCATTTGGCAAATAATTCACTTTGGGGACTTCTAAAGTTACCTATGCAGCTTACCAGTAAGGAACCAGTTTTTTGATCGTGTGAACAGTTCACTGGAAAATGGCCAGCAAATCTAATGAATATGGTGAGATTCCTGTTGAACTAGCCTAAACCTTTTACTAGTTAGTAAACTAAAAAACGCTTGTTCATGATCACAGAATGCTCGTTACTCAGATATTAAGTTCTCAGTGAGGGAAGGCAGGAGTGACCTTGAGCACCTTAACCCAGCTCTCTGTCTTACAGATGAAGACATGGGGGCTCTCATGTCTGGCCTGTGTAAGGTCATATTGTCCATAGACCCTCTTCACATATTTCTCTCGGTTTTCAATTTCTTCATTCTGCTGAGAAAAAAATTCCCCAACTAAAACCCCCAATCCAGGTATGTTTACTGTGTTGCAGGCACATACATGTGTGCTTCCTATGCAGCATTTCATGGATGCTTTCCAGTCATGAGAAGGTGGTACCATCCACATTTTACTGATGAGGGGCAGAAAGCATCCATCGGTCCTCAAGTTCAACAAGTGGTGATATCAGGAGTCACAACAAAGGTCTGTCTGACTCCAGAGTCCTTGCTCTAGTTTTATCTCTCCGTGTTGCAAGATCTTAGAGGGAAGGGACCGTGTTTGAGTGGACCATGTTTATTTCAGTACTGGCTATGAAATAGTTACAATCTTAGAAACAAAAGGAAGCTTAGAAATATCTTATCAATCATGGGAACTAGAAATCATCTAGTGCAATTCTCCTGCTGTACAGATGAGGACACTGAACACAGGGGAGGTGAGTGCTGGGGACCAGGGCTAGTTATCTAGTAACTAGCCACTCACTAATCCATTATGCAAGTTAATGCTACACTGCAAGCTCTGGGTTGAGCTGTGCTTCTCAAACTAACATGCATGACTCACCAGGAGCACCTCAAAAATGCAGGTTCTGATTCAATAGGCCTGGGATGGGGCTTAAGGTTTGGCATTTTTTTTTTAATTGCTGTTCTATTACAGTTGTCTCAATTTTCCCCCATTGTTCTCCCCTGCCTGTGCACCCCGCCTCCCACAGGGGCCATGAGTGGCAAGGATCACAACTCTTTCCTGGACTAAAGATTCTAAGTGGTGTGTTTTGTGTTTGTCATTGGGCCAAAGGAAAGAAAGAACAGTCAACATTTTACATGAAAATCAAAGGGAAAAATAGAGGAAATCCTGGAAGAATTACTCAGGCCATGATAACTAGGGAAGTGCAGCCACTGACAAGCCACTCAGGGTCTCTCTAACTACCTAATCCCCTTTGACCAGGACTAATTCTTACACAAAGGAACACACGGTTAACTACAGCCCCTCCTCCCCGATTATTAACACAAATACTGGGTGTCTCTGGTCCCTTGATGTTAGCTATTACTTGTGAGTTAACCATTATTTGTCCCTTCCCTTTGAGAATAAGAGGTAAGATAAGGGGGAAAAAAGGAAGTATTTAAATGAACCAGTTTGTTACTTTTTATTATGTTATTGTTTAGCAACTCAGTGAAATGATTTTGGGTGGTAAGGAAAAGAATTCTGAGATGTTCTAAATTAAAGAGCAGGCTGGAGAGTGAGGTAAAGAGACTGAACTGTTAAATTGTTAGTCTGTTAGTGGCTGCTGACCAGCTAACAAAGACTTCTCATGGAATTTGGATTCATTCAGGTGGCTATTTCTTCAGTTGATTTTAGCCCGGCACGATCTAACTCCAGGAGTCTTCACTCGTTTACACGTAATCTTCCCAGTCTGCTGCCCAGAGCCCATAATCCAAGGAGTGGACGTTTCTTTATGGGGACTCTGCTCTCCGGCTTCACCGGCTCCCACACCTTTGCCTGTAGCTCATGTAAATTCTCTCAGACCACCTCCTTCTTTTCCCTTACCCCTACTTGATGCATTAAAATGCTTGCAAAACTCTGGAACAATGCATGTGCTGTCTTTTCTACCTAGCACGTTGCTGGTGATTTAGACTCCATGCCCAAGACCAGTCTTTTGGCTAGCATTTTTGGCTCAATAAAACCTCACTTAAAAAAGAGCTCAGTCAAGGAAGTTAAAAGTTTTTTAATTTAACATGAGAAGAGAAAAATTAAAACTAAAGGATAAAATAATATTTTATAATGTCTGAAGGTTTAAAATTTTAAATTATAGTCTTTTACTCACAAAACCAGGTTATTTAGTAAGCTCTCAAGGTGCTTGCAATGTAACTGCTACTCCTGTGCCGAATCAGCAGTTTCAAAGTCATAAATGACTGTGCCCGGAACAATTAATCAATTCCTGCTAAATGGTCGATGTGATTTGAAATTAGGAGCTATTTTGGATGTCAAGATAATCACTTTTAACTGTCCACTTGTGAACTGTATAATTGCTAAGGGATCACCTTACAAATAAGAAATCCTCCTGATGTGTATATATTAAATTTTGTCACCTGGGCATCACTCGGATATGGTGACATGTGCTTCCATTTCTAGATTTCCCAATTAAGTTCAGCATTGCACTTGGGCATCAGACAGCAGCCCCGTGTACATCACTGGGCCAGTGTGAGCCCCGTTTCACGTGAGTAGGGATGATCCCAGCCATCTCACAGGACACTGTAGAGACTGAATTGTGAGAAGTTCCTGTCATGGCAGAAAAACTGATCCATGTAAATTGGGCGATGGTTCTAAGCATTTACCTTATAAATGACTTCTGCATACACAAGAATTCAAATAACTTGCCTTTAGATTTCTTTTTTATTCAGTTACAATTGTCTGCATTTTCTCCCCATCCCTCCTTTTAACTAGTACGTCCTTCTTGTAGTGCTTTGTGCCTCAACTCTTTAAGTTATCTGGAGTGGCTTGTGTGGGTGTTTATATGGAAGAATCTGTCAAGAGGGAGAATGCTACAGCGTTCTGGGCTACCTAACCCATCCTTCAACACGTGTTCTTATAGTTCCCCAAGTTTTAATTTCTAGAGATAAAGTGAGCTCAAGTAAGTTATCTGCAGTTATCTCCCCTTTTCCCTTTCCATCATTAGCTCCCCTGACTGACACAAAGCCTTGTCATGAGCTAATGGCATTTAGAATTGCATCTCAAGAATGCTCTGCATAAAAGACATTTGCTCTAGTTGAAATTATACTATTTGCTTCTCACGGCTAAAGAAAACAGCAGCTAAATGAAAAGGGAACCAACTGTCTGGGAAAATATATTTGCCAATGATACTTCAGACAAGGGCCTGATCTCCAAAATATATGAAGAACTCACATGACTCCACACCAAGAAGGCAAGCAATCCAATTAAAAAATGGACAAAGGACCTGAACAGACACTTCTCCAAGGAAGACTTACAGAGGGGCCAGAGACATATGAAAAGATGCTCAGCATCACTAGCCATCAGAGATGCAAATTAAAACCACAATGAGATACCACTTCACTCTGGTTGGAATGGCCATGATAAACAAATCAACAAACAATAAGTGCTGTCCAGGTTGTGGAGAAAAGGGAACCCTAGCACAATGTTGGTGGGAATGCAGACTGGTGCAGCCACCATGGAAAATATGGAATTTTCTCAAAAAACTAAAAATGGAACTGCCTTTTGACCCAGCAATTCCACTGCTGAGATTATACCCTAAGAATCCTGAAACTTCAATTCAAAATAACCTATGCACCCCAATGTTCATAGCAGCACAATTTACAATAGCCAAGTGCTGGAAGCAACCTAAGTGCCCATTAGTAAATGAGTGGATCAAAAAACTGTGATACATTTACATAATGGAATACTATGCAGCCAAATGAAAGAAGGAGCTCCTACCCTTTGACACAGTACAGATGGAACTGGAGAGCATTATGCTAGGTGAAATAAGCAAGGTATTGAAAGACAAATACCATATGATCTCATCCATAAGTGGAACCTAATCAACAAAACAAACAAATGAGGAGAATATAACCAGAGATATGGAAATAAAAAACACACTGACAATAACCAGAGGGGAGGGGTGGAGAGAGAGAATGGTTCAAAGAAGGGGAAGGATCATCAAGGACGTGGATAATGTACCCATGGAGAAAGACAACGGAGGGAGGAAAGGATTGAATGTGGGAGGTGGGGGTGGGTAGGACAGGGGGGAGTAATGGGTGGAAAATGAAGACAACTGTAATTGAACAACAATAAAATTAAAATGTAAGTTTCAAAATGCAAAAAAAAAAAAGAAATTATACTATTTGATCAATTCTTAGGTGTTTTGGAGGCCAATGTATATAGCAGAACTTTCACAAGGATACATATTTTGAGTTCCAACTCACAAACTTACAAATAAACAATTTAAAGTTGAGACTTTAATAGGAAACCAGAGATTTTCTTTTGTTCAAATGGCAGGGGGGCATTGCTAACTAAAACTCATGAGACTTTGTTTTGCTTGGTACTAGAGTTCTTTTTGTTTAGCAGGGGACTTCACTGAAGTTTTTTCCCAAAGCCACTTTCACTGCTTCATCACTAGAAATGTTAGCATTTATTTACCAGGGCAGATTTCAACTTCACTATGGCCTTGCTCTGCACCAAACTTACAGATCACAGAGGTGTCTCAAACTAGACAGTGCCCCTTCCCTTTATGACACCTGGGATGGTCAGAGACTGAAGAGTGGGGAAGTGGCCAGTACCATTTAGAACAGGTTGGGGCTGTTTAGTTAAAAATATGATCATAATATTCCTTTGGCGTGCTGAACCTGAGCTTCTGTGGAGCAACTTACGTCTGATAATTAATCAGTCATGTCTTTAGCCGAAAGTTTTTACCCACATCACTTTACCCAGCTTTAAAAAAGGAAAATGTAAAAGAACTGCCGAGCGATAACTCTGGCTACACTCTTGGAAACGGTGAATGACAAGTTCTCCCCCTAACATTGCAAAGTCACCTTTAATTCTTGGAAATAATCAGTTGGTATTTGTTCGTGGTGCTTATTTTGAGTAATGGAAGTGTTAATGCTAAAATCTATTTTAACAGTATTTTTAATGCCTTTCTTAATGGAAAATTTGCTTCATTTGCCTTTCTTTTAAGAAATGTGACAAGCATCATTTCATTTTCTAATTCTCTGCAGCCACGGTTTGGATGAGCACTTTTCATTAAAGCTGTGGCCAAGGAGACCATGTTGCTGCAGACTGCCAAGACAATTTTGCTGACATCAGCTTTTCAAGTCTATGAAGCCTTTTGCTTCGCAGCAAGAGTTGAATGCATCTGGTGGTTTAATACATGTAAAAGCTCCCTAGAGAGAAAATATTTGGAATGTAAATGTGAGGTGTCACTGTTATTGGATTTCTAGTTTGATGACTCAGAACACTTTGGAAGAGAAAATGCCGTTGTAATTTATTCTATATTGTTTTTGTAATTGCTCAATGTTAGATACCCAGTGCTTCCAGGTGATAGGTGCTGATAAGCTAAAGCTAAAGGTTTGAGAAATAATTGTAAAACTTCACTGAGAATATGAACATGTCATAGTGGGTACTCTATGAAATTTGTGCCAGAATTATTTAGTGTAAAATTTTCTAGTAGCAAGGAGATGGGAATTTTCTAGAGGCAAGATGAGTTCCTTGAGGAAGAGTGGTTCTTCCTTCTTTACAGGTCTACGATTGGGATCAGAAGTTTCAGTGACAAGTTTTAGTTTTATCCTCAATTTCAGAAAGGCACTGCCAGTTCAATGGCCTAGAGATTACAAGATGAAAATTGGAGATCAATGGAGCAACCACAAAACTCCTCAAATACCTTTCCATGCTTATCTTAAGCTGCTTAGTTAGCCATACATTGTCTAGTGATGAGTTATTTTGCTTTGTGAAGTGGGATTCATTTAATTTCATATTTGGTGTGTGCCAGTCAATGATGATTCCTAGATCTAATTTGCATAATGCAAAGTATAACAAGTTTTTTAAAGTCAGATTCAATCCCAAAGCATTTAAAGAGTCTAAGGTTGTAGATGACATACCACTGACAGCCTCCCCTACCCCTAACCTGGTATCTCCCCCGCCCCTCACCCATCTTCCCTACTCCCTATCACCCTCTACCCGCAATGCTCAATGAGGCTTTCATCGTGGCACACTCAATAGTTAGAGCACTAAGTATGAAAATAAGGCATAGGAATAGTTATCTAAGTTATATGAAAACTGTAATAAGAAGCTCCACCTGATCTAACAGACAGAGTAAATAGCAAGGGATTACCTGAGAATTATGTGTGGGACTTGAACGATTTAAATACAAGTCTGTAACTAGGTTATAGCTTACCTTGTCCACAAGGCATTAATTAAAAGAGATGATTAGTAAGCAAATAAGATTCTATCTCATCAAGTGCAGCACTGCTTCCTTTTCTAAATAACCTACAGCCTTAGCCCCAGAAAAAGAAGAGTCTTTGAAAAGGACCCAATGTTGGAGGGTGGCCTGTCTTGCTGCTCTTCTCTAAAGCAGTTTTAAAACATTACCTGGAATGCTGAAATCGGAGCTTTAGTAGGTTAGTATTTCTTTTTTGGGCAGGGGGTGGGGGGTTGTTCCTCTGTTCTAACTTTCATGATGCATCTGGATAAACTGTCAGGTGACCCAGAAGCCCAGAAATGCCTTTTTGGGGGGTGAGGGCCAGGCAATTTGGTAAGATGTGGCTTGGAGCTGAGAATAAAAGGGAGTGAAAATCCTTCATTCACTGTCAGCTTTGAATGTCTCCTTCCTGTGCCATCATTTCTCTCTGTAATGTGTGAGAGAAGCTGGTTTCATTTCTATTTTACTAGGGCTTGTCAAGCCTGGGAGTGGAGGATAGAATACCACAAAGTACAGGAAGGGCTCAGAGAATGGTTCTATTAACAACTTGGATGCAATTTTACAAACAACTTGTCCTGCTCACAGCTTCTACATTTAATTGAGCTTGTCAAATAATAGAGATTTTATACCTCTACCACAAAATTTTCAGAATCCTTATAAAAAGCTAGAAACATAATGGTAATTAGCTTCCTTTCAAAACACAACTCTAGTGTGTACACAGCACATGGGACAGAGAAGAAACAGAACTGACAGGGAGTCCTGAGGAGCCTGGCTTTGAGAACTATCTCTGTGAAATAATTGGGTGACTCTTGGAAGATAATTCAACTTGACTGGGCTCCAGTTGCCTCATCTATAAAGCAGGAAGTGAGAATGGGTTTATTTATTATTTTTTTAAGCCTGGATGAACAGTAGAATAACCTGGCTAATGTGGATGCCAGTTTCTGCCCCCGACCAATGAAGGAGACTAACTCTGGGGGGGGGGACTCTGGAGGTGGGACCTGGTAGCAGCTCCGCCGGTTATCCTGAGCCTCCGAGTTGAGAACCGCTACATCTGATCCCTCCAGTGTCTTTGGTGGCCCACACTCTATGACATCATTCTATACTGCCTATGTGGTAACACAGGTATAGAATGTTCCTGAACAGAAATGGTTTTAATAATTTTAATAACAATTAAAATAATTTTAATAATGATTCTTTTTCTCCAACTGTATCTTCTACCAACCTCCAGAAGATTCTGCCTCACATTTTGTCCAGACCACCTTGGCATTTTGGAAGCCCAAGCACTTCATCTTGGTCTGTCTTAAAAGGAAAAGTTAATGTTATACCTTATTTTTTAAAAAAAAAACTTAATGAAGGTCAAAGTTAATCTGCTCTCCAGACTTTTTGACCACTTTGCGGAAAAGCATTTCAACTTTCAAATATTTTTGTCAGGAGCAGGGGACCAAAGACATAGTGAGTTTGTTGACCTGTTGCACTTAAATCTTGGCCAATAATTAACCATGGCTTTTCATCTAAGGCTGGTGCTCTTAACACACAGCAGCTGCTGATGTGCCCTTTGTCCAAGCTGCATCCTTATTTGTTGGAGAGAACAAGAGATAAGACTGGTGCAAAACGACCACCCTGCCTGGTAAAACAAGACCTATGACCTATGGACAACTCAACTCCTTGGCCTAGACAGGAAGGTCAGAATACATGGAGGGCAGATATTCAAAGTGGACAAATGCTCATTGTGTCTGGTGAATAGCAGGGACTCCCACGTATTAAATATTTGATTGTAATGAAAAGGAAAACTGGCCCTCGTTTGGCTGATTAGACTCAAAAAGAAAGGTTTCCCCTCTAATGACCACTCTGAGACTGTAGGGCAGGTGAGACCAAAACTCAGTGCAGCCACACTACTCAGAAGGGCAGTGCATATGGCTTAGTGCTCTGTATTTATTGTCTTGAAATTCTTAACAATTTTATCTTTCAATTTGTGTTCTGTAAGTGCAGTCTGATGGGACAATGAAGCCTGTGCTGAGAAGGCTTGGAACCTGAGCTCACACATGGTTTATAGTCACATAGCCTCCTGCTGCCTCCCTGGGATGGGATCTCAGCTACCTGCTCATGCTGCTGGCATTCCTACCAGACCAGCTTGGCCTCCCAAGCCCACTGCATGCATAGTGACAAGGTTAGTTTCCATTACCACCAACATCTCTGACTGGGACCTGGGTGCAGATTAGAGGGTCAGTGTTGGGTATATGGCCTGCAGCATTCCAGGGCAGGGCAAGGAGGGCTTGGCTGTCCCTGCCTTGGTGGTGCCATGGTATGTTTTATAGGCAACTTGGTGGGAAGTCTCACTCCCACCAGTTACCCAGCATGTTTCAGCGGGGCGATGGCAATCTCTTGGGGGTTGCCTATCCCCTGTGGACTGGGGCTGTCAGCCATGGAAGGGGGGAATGATTTGCCTGCCCCTGTTGAGGACCTACATTTTCATTTTACACTGGGCTCCACAAGTCATGTAGTTGACCTTGCCTAACCTGTTTGCCAACAGACAGCTCTGGGTTCCATACAGCTACACAAGCCTGGGGAGGGCTGTTAAAGTTCCATGTCCACATGCATCCACTATTCTGGAACAGAGTGAAAGCTCTGTCTGTCTTTTCAATTTTTTTGTCTACTGTTAAATATCATAATATATAATATATTAGCTGTGTGACATGAGGCAACTTACTGAACTTTGCTGGGTTTTGGTATGTTATTCTGTCACATAGGAATAATAATACTATATCGTAAAAATGAAATGAGCTATCATACATAAGTACTTGACACAGTGCTGGGCACATAGTAGATGTTTAATAAATTTAAGTTGCTATTATTATTATGATTGCCACTATTATTTTCTATGAGCCCTGGAAGCAGTTACAAAAGTATTTTGATGAATACTTGGAAGGATACACATTCTAACAACCTCATTTGGGGCTCTGGTCTTCAGGTTTCTTTCCAATATGTTACTCAAAATTGATTTTAATTTAATGTGTAGTTCAGAATTAATTTCTTCTTTTAAAGAAAATATTTTATTTTTATTTAATTTTAGAGAGGAGAAGGGAGGGAGAAAGAGGGAGAGAAACATCAGTGTGTGGTTGCCTCTTGTGCACCCCCACTGGGGATCAGGCCTGCAACCCAGGCATGTGCCCTAGACCAGGAACAGAACTGGTGACCCTTTGGGTTGCAGGCTGGTACTCAACCCACTGAGCCACACCAGCCAGGGCCAGAATAAATTTTTTTAGGGGAAAACTGTGAGAATAGCTTAGTCAGCTATCTTGGTGAAGAAAATATTGCAGGGGGGAGGAAGGGCAGATGTGCAAAAGGGGAGGGGAGAAGAAAAAGAGAAGTGGCTTTATTGTATGCTTTTTAGATTTTAACTGGTGTGAAATGACTTCTCTTGAATTTTGCAGGATGCTTCTCTAAGCAAAATTTTCTCTACAAATTTGGAAACCTCTGTGGCATGCCTAAGAACAGCCACCTCCACCCTCAACTCACTCTCTTTTAACAGAACCAAGCTTGTTGGAATATAGCATTTCTAGAATTTCCAGAACACATGGTATACTTTTCTCTTGGCAAAATGTGACAGTCAAGTAGGGAGAGGTCCATGATGAAAGGTGAAATTTAGAAGTGACAATTCTTAGAAGTAAAATGTGTTTATTTCCTAAAGCCTCCTTTCCAAAGAAAAATGCTTTTCATATGGAGCTCTTCCATTGAGAATGTTGCTGAACACAGCTGCTTGGGAAAAAAAGCACTTACTTTGATAGAACAGAGAAGAAAATAGTCTGCGTGATCATTTCTACTTTGAATTGAGGAAAATTGCTAGTTACCAATAGGACAAAAGAGGGATCTTAACGTAAAATATTGTTATGAAAAGAGTTAGAAAAACATGTCTTAACAGATGAGACCCAGAAAGTATCATCATAAATAGTGGATAGAAAGTTACTTATTTTTAATAAAAACAATAGTCATGTGTCTGATCTCATACTAATTCTTTTTAACACCCTTGGAGGAAGGTTCATTGGCCTCATTTTATAGAGAGAGAGCAGAGATACACGGGGGCAAGGTACTTAGAGCAGGTTACTCCGACAGGAAATGACAGAGTTGAGATTAGGTCCAAAGACTAAATCTCCAGCTCTCAAAAACCATTGCTTTCCAGAACTAGAGGTAGAATTCGGGAAGTGACTGAATGTTTTTATAATTACCATGGCTTTGTTGGAATGGCCACCTCCTTGGAATTCAATGGTCCCAAAAGCGTCTGTTGGGCTGAGTTGTGTGTGCTTGCTGATGGACCACTTCTCCGACTGGATGTCATTTCGAGAGAGGCGACTCTCATTTTTCTCATTCTGAAGAACGGAGATACTGGGAGTGAGGCCGACATGCTGGCCTATTAGACGCCCACAGCAACACCTGTAACATCAGAGGTCAAAGTGAACCCACTGTATCAGCCACTATTGGAATGCACACTCAAGGCTGGAAAAATCTACAGACGGCAGCAATCTAGTTTGTCAATTTTCAGGTGGAATTGCATGATGTGGTGTATCAAGCAAACGGTGAACTTGGGATTTAGCTGACACATATCCTTTTCCTTTTCAGCCCCCTCCTCATTTTCCCTTAACTGTATAAGCTGTCGCGTGTCTCCTGTCCGTCTCGACCCACCCCTTCCACACCTGCTACCTTGTTCAGGATTGGAATCTGTGAACAAAAGCTCTGTAGAGTTTTCTACTTCTTACTCCTCCCATTTATCAAATGTTACAGGAAGGACACTGAACAGCTTCAAGGGAAGAATTTTAACATGCACGTTTAAACGAGGAACCTCACTCATATGTGAGTCATAACCTAATTCGTCTTTTCCAAACTGACATTCACTGTCAAATATCCAGTTCGGAAGAAAAAAATCTGCAGGTTAAGTGTTCTTGAAGAAACAATGAAAAAATTATTCACAAGATACTTGAAAACAAAATTCACTTCTTACACCATGAAAATGTCCTTCAGACTTTACTGCCACCATTATTATGATTATTACTAATAATTCTGATTCATAGTTACCATTTGTTCAATGCTAACAATGTGCTATTCATTTTATGTGTAAGATACAGTAGTTTTAAAGGTTAGGTAATTTGCTCAAGGTCTACATGACTTATAGTCTACATGACTCTATAGTCTATATTTTAAACTGCTTAATTACATTGCCTTTTCAAAAAGGCATTTCCAGACATTAATATGTTACTTTATCCCAAATACTTCCTACCTTATAGTCTCTTGATCTTCAAGAAGGTAAATCAGATACTGAAAATGTGCTTGGATAAGGATCTGAAGGCCTGCAGTCTAATTAATAATCTGCTAGGAGTCATTTATTTAAAAATCTCTTTTACTATAGCAAAGCAAGTTGGTACAAACTAAACATTTTGGTGAAATGCTCAAAAGGGAAAACCAGTAACTATACTAAAAATATACATATAACCGATCCTTAAATACAGTGATTAATTCCTCCCTTGATAGGACATCTATTATTCTGAATAGACTCAGAGAATTAACTGCAGAGATGGCATATTATGCGGTGAATATATACAAGATTGCTTCAAAGATGTCCAGCAACAATAAAATTTGATTTTTAATTTCACCTTGGTCTACATGTACTGGGTAGTTCCCTACAATAGTAATCACTATCACTAAGTAGTCGCTACTTCAAGTTCTCGGTACATTAGAAAGGTAGCAAGATTACCTATGGGGGTCTTTGGTGCTGGGTATGATGTGAACACATTCCCTTTTATAAAATGCTCTTTCTATCCAGGATTTCTGAGCCTAAAAAGAAAAAGAAGAGTAAAAGTGAACATAATATTTAAGTATTTTTGACTAGGCAGCAACATTTCAGAATCACATGATAGAGTCGTATCTCACAAACTGCGTTGAGATGGTGGTTACATGCCCAAACGCTGCATACAACAAAATCAGTCACTCCCAGAATATGGTGATTAGTTTACCATCATAACGCTGAGTGTTAAAGGAAATGGTCATAATAGAAAGGCTGCTAGAACCACACACAAATAATATTTTTGAAGGACAGAAACAACAATGCTATTTACAGAGAAGATGAAAAATATGGAACAGTATGTTTGTAATCCTACAGCTAACAAGTGTTCAGTTGTGGAACGATATACAGCTGACCCTTGAATCACAGATTTGAACAGTGTGGATCCACTTATACGTGGTTTTTTTCCCATCATACTGTAAATGTGTTTTCCTTATGATGTTTTTAATAGCATTTTCTTTTTCTTTAGCTTGGTTTATTGTAAGAATACAGTATATAATGCACATAACAAACAAAATATGCATTAATTGGCTATTTATGTTATCAGTTAGGCTTCCAGTCAATAGTAGGCTATTAGTAGGTACGTTTTTAGGGAATCAAAAGTTATACTCCAAGTTTGGACTGCGCAGAAAGTTGGCTCCTCTAAACCTTGCTTTGTTCAAGGGTCAACTATATATCTAAACAAGTGCAAAGTTTTCATGGCTGACACTTAGATTTTGCTTGTAGAAGGAAAGAGAAACAGTGAGGAAATTACAAGAGCCCCCATCCATCACCACGCTTTTTCTAAAATCTAAAGTACCGGTGCTTGAATACGGGGTGGGGGAGACAGTGGGAACATAAGGTAGATAAACGTCTTTGTCACGGTCCACAGTTTCACAGGAAATGCCTTTGGAAGAAAGTAGGATAGCCCATTTTCATTTTGTTTCTTTTTTATTGTATTTTTCCATGATCACTTATCCCCCTTATCCCTTCTTCCACCTTCACCCACACCGTCCCCTGCAATTACCCCCCTGTTGTCTACATCCATCCCTCATGCCTTTAAGCACAGCAAATGCAGCTTCTTAGATGAGCTTTGTTCTCACTATCCACCCAGAAGTTTGGCCACTGAGATTGGGCTCCGGAAAGATAAGGGCAGTTCTGGAAAACTGTACTGTCTTTGTTCCAAACCACAGTGTCCATCCTGCATCCTTTTACCCCTTTCTTTGCCAGCATTTCAAATAGTAGAGGAGTCTCTTATGGAATCTAGTCAGCTACTCAAAAGACTGCTTCTTTAAGTGTTTAAGATGAAAGTTGCTATAGCAACTTACAGTGTTATTTCCATCTGGTATGTCATCTTCTACCTAACCCAGCACCAGGACTAAATGCATACCCTTAAAGTATGCAAGGCCAAAGTACAGCCACGCTGTTTACTTGGCCTGTCTCGGTGAGCAGTGTTAACTGTGACAAGTCCCCGTTTGTTGGCCATGATTGATATTGACTCTGCCAAGGACCCAAATGTCTAAGTTGTGCTAAGGTCTGGTTTGTCCTCCACCCCTGAATCATGCATCTCTGTCCTCTCTCAAAATAGAGTTTCCACAAGCACGTGGCACCGAAGGAAGTGGCTGTCTAATACTCAGGGTGACGCACTATTTAAAAGTAGCACCGTGAGGGATGCCTGAGGGGTCTGAAGGAGCTGCCTCCTGTGTCAGTCATCGTCACATAGTTTCTGAGTGTCTCTGGGTTTCCACACTGTCCTCATGGAAAGGTGCACCCACCTTGCCTCAGGTACGCTTGGGTCCTGGTGGCCCTCTGCACCCTTACACCACACAGGTAACATTTGCAGTTGTTTTCAGAGGGGCATGAAAAAAGCCCCAGTGTCTATTCTCGAAGATTTTTTTCTTTTCAAATATGTAGGAAAAGCTAGTGGCTACATCTTTGCAACAGAAGCGAGCTTAGCTGTGTTGGTAGTAACCAGTCTTTATCTCTCTAAAAAGCCTGTAAGTTAAACTATTCATAGGCTGTGATTTTTCCTAGACACTGAATACTTTCACTGATAACATCTCTTGGCAGGAAGATGGTAAAAATATTCCTCACTGGACATTTGAAACCACCTTTCCCTACACCTTGGGGAGCAGAAAAGAGTACACTTCCCTTTTTTCTTTGTGGCCCGCTTTGGCTGGGATTCAGTAGGATCTCTTGGGGGAGCACCTGGGAATTTCAGGGGGTACTGATCGATATTCTCTGAGAGAAGGCAGGGATGCCAATACCATGGGGAGGGCGTGAGGTGCACAGTTAGAAAGAGTGCTGCTAGTGGCATGGGGCAGTGTGGATGAAGCCATGTCATTCCTTCGTTCCGCAGTGTTCCTCATCTACAGAATGGGCAAAACACTAATGCCTGACACACAGAGTTGTCACCTTTATTATTTGGGAACCGTGTTTTCACTTCAAGGAGGGGCACCCGTCCTGGGTTGGGTCTGGTACTGAAAGTTCGGATGAGACTGTTCTAAAGCTACTGTAGCAGACTGACCTAGATTGATCCAGCTTTACATTGGGGACGATGTGTTCTCAGAAGGCCTGGCTGGCCACTAAAAGGGTGTGTAGAAAAGTTATTTAATTTCCCCTGAGCCTTTTCTATAACACGAGGATAATCATAGCTATTTTGGAGAGTTGTGATAGTCAAAGAAGATGATTCAAGGAAAGCACTTGACACTTAGTAGGAACTCAGTAGGTAATAAAATGCCTAACCTTTATTAACGACGCATTATGTGCCTGAAATTGTGCCATATTATCTCCTTGGAGCCTCATGAGAACACTGTAGGGGAAGTACTACTCTTATAACCATTTCACCAATGAAGAAACTGAGTCAGATGCAGCAAATCAGTTTTAAAGCCTTTTAAAGGCTTTAGAAGAGTTTGAAGTTGAGCAGTCTGACTCCAGAGTTCACATCCTTACCTGCTCTGCTAAACTGCCTCCCCAAATTGGATATTATTGGTATTAAATACTCTTGATCTTGTCAATGCCACCTGAGCATACCTGGAAGTGCCTTTGAATTTGAACAGAGCTGGGCTTCTAGAGGCATGTCTTAGAGCCAGTTCAGACTTGCATCTTTCCTCTTCTCATTTTCCCTTTCCATTTCTCACCGGTAATGAACACTGCTATCTGTTCTTCCTCTCTCCTTGAGGTGAAGGACTTGTATGGGACATCAGGGAGCCAACAGATTATGAGAAAGAAGTAAACAAAAGTGGGGGGATCTTTATCATAACTACAGCAGAGAAATGTAACCACAACAGGACTGCCAGCTTGAGAATCTGGGGGATCATGACTTTTCAAGGGCACCTTCCTTATTTCTCTCACTCAGGGATCCCAGTTTCAACTTGAAAAGCCCTGGCAGTTTTACTCAGATACTGTGTAGTAAGAATTACTACATGCAGATTGCCAACTTGTTTGTTAGTCTTTAATTATAAAGTAATTTGACTTGTGTGAAGTTTAGGAATTTAATTGCCTTCTCAAAGGTGAAAAGCTACCTCATTGTTAGCAAAGGGATTGAGGATCAGTTTCTGTGTCTTATTATTAACAGATTAACCATTTCTTTTGCAATGGCACAGAAAATTGGGAGGAGGAAAAGAAGAAATGTAGTGTAAAAGAATCTTTCCATCATTCATAATTGAATTAGATGTTCTCTTTTTTGAGAAGAAAGGAATACTACATAACAGAAAGAATGCATGTATAACACATGAATTAGAAATTGCACAAAATATCACGCCTGATTTACTATGCTCTATTGTGGGCTTTGCTTTTTTTGTGGTTTTATTCTGGTTTACAGTGTGGACAGCTATTAGACTTTTTAAATTATTTTCTTGAGGACGGCATATTGGAAATACAATCATGGTTTAACTTGTTCTCTAAACCAATTCTCTTTCCATTTGTTCAAAGTCTTTGAGCTATACCGTATCAGGCTTTATACTTGGTTTCAACATCCAACTAAGTTAGTTCAGAAGGGCTAGCCTTGTTGCGAGAAAGCATGGAATAGTTTTAACATGCCGTGCGTCCTAAAATCTCTTTTTAAGTACACTTTGGAAGCCTCATGTACTCTTACCTTAGAAAATCACTTGTATACATTCTTTTCTAAAGGTGGAATGGTCACATCGCCATGACTGAGTCTGCGAGAGGCTGTTTTCTTTCTTGTCTTTCTGCGTTATCAGTCACGTGTGATGTGTGAAAGGAAAGTGTCTTTCAAAAGGTAATGATTACAGGACATCTTATTCAAAACCAGAATGAGGACATTCACATTTCGAACAGATATATAATGATTACGCTCAAAGAATAAAGTAAGTATAAATTTTGAAAGTCTGATGTACAGTCAGTTAGGATCAAACTGATAGAAACCGACAAAGCAGCTGCAAATATTGCCTTCAAAAGAAAAGAATTAAGTTGTTTCATTCAGGCAGGTTTCATTCCCCTTTTTTTCACAAAGGCTCTGCTACAAATATTAGTCCCCCAACCTACTTTGGACTCTTTTTACTATCCACCCCGCATTAGCTACAGAATCAAGAAGTTCCCCAGGCAGGAATGGTTTACAAGTGCGTGCACAGAGAATGTGTTAAATCGGAAATTCCTGGGCAGTGCTACTGCATTCCACCTTTAGCAGGGCAACTTTAACGGAAGGACAACAACCCACACCAGTCATCGTAAGATTAAAGTGCCCACTAACTACAGGAACAAATTACGAGCAAAGTTTCACTATGTTCCTCATTTTGAGACTCATGTTTTAAATATACCCTTTGTCCTAATCAGTACAAAACACCCAAGACCCAAAGGTACTGAATCCTCTGTCCCTTTTTGCCTTTTGCTTTCCCTCAACATCTCCCTGGGCACCCCTTTGGTCTTCCTCTAGGTCCCCAGATCCAATATTGGGAAGTTGAAATCAATTTACCTCAGCACTGACTCTGGGTGGTGGCGAAGGCAGTCCCACGAGCAGCTCCTGTTGCTTTCATTTTGCTGTGTCTGGGGCTGGCCATCCCGTTAATAATGCTCTTATGACCGCCCACTGGAAAAAAAGTCATTTGCCCGGCTCTTCCCCCAAGAGACGTTTCAAGTAAGCAATGAACTCGGGCAGATTAGCCCCTTGGAATGTGCTGCTTTGGGATTAGCCTCAGTAAGAATCCCATGGACATTCCCTCACAGCCTCAAACACTGCTTGATTTGAACATCTAATCTGACACCAGAAGAAAAACAAATCCCCGGAGAGATCAGATTTAACTGGCACAAGTCCGGACAGGCTCCCCCCCTTTTCTTTTTCCATTTTCAGAGAGAAGGCTTGTGAAAGTGTGATAAGGTGTTCTGAGTTCTGAGAAGTTCAACTTTGGAAAGTAAATCCTTCTAAAGAAACAGTGTATTAATGCTCCGAGTGGGTTGAACACACAAGCCGCATTGTTCATTCCTCCCCAAAGAATGGAATGATAGCATTTCTTTAAAGAGGAACTGCTAAGAACGGAACATTTCAAAAGAATAGTTTGATCCCTGAACATGAGCCCAAGTAGAATAAAGTGGGAGTTTGCCAGTGACCTTCCACAACTTCTAAAATGTCAATAAATAATAAAACTTGCCTGATCACTCTTATCCTGCAGCCTCTCTCCCCCAAGTGCAGAGGTGTGATTAGAACCCTACTCGCCTGTTTCTCTGTTAAAAAGAGACGAGCTGTGACCACGACAGCATACGGGTGTGGACTAAAAGCAACAGCGCTCTGATGAGTTTATCTGGGCCGGCCCGATGGAGAGGTTCTGGCTCACGCAAAAAGGGCTCTTTTGAATATCACCCCGAGTGAATTTTTCATGTAAGAGCAGTTCTTAACTAAAGTGAACAAACTTGGGTAGAAAAAAACTCAAAAAGGCAAAAATACTTTTTAGATAAGTGAGTATTTGAGCACCTCATCTTCAAAAGATTGAACCCTTCCCACAGACAGAAGTTAGAGCGGAGAGGTGGAGTTCATGATCAGCTCCGTGGGCTGTAGACCTACCAGGGCAGTGCCACTTTAGTCTTCGGTGCTTCGTAATCTCCTTCAAATTGCCTGGCATGTTTCATGTGGACACTCACCAAAGATCGTAGCGTGAACCGAATGGCTTATTTTGAACTTGGATTGGATCCTTAGCCTTCTCCTCACTTCTCTGCTGTTTCCAAGGTTGAGCTCCTTCAAACTCCCACATCTTTTGATCTCTCACTTACCAAGGTTTATCCAGAGAGCAGGAACAATAAACTACTTAGTGTTTTCCAACTGAGGGAACATTACAGTTAGCAAGACCCAAATGGAACATCAGGCTGAGTTTTAGCAATAAACACACAATTAAGAAAGTCCCTTTAGCTGTGTTCAGGAGTTGGCTACAGAATAATATGTGGTGACAGCCACATATTATATTAATAATATAATTATATCAATAATATATTAATAAGTATATGCATATCAATAATATGCATGTTAATAATATGCATATACTTCCTTCTATGGAACTGTAACATTCCTAAGCATTTATTATAAGGGAATCACGAGAGAGATGATCACACAAGATATTCACTGCAGCATTATGTATAATACAAAAAAAAAGGAAAAAAATTAAAGTCCATCAGTGGAAGGCTAATTAAACTAATTAAATGGATCATGCCACTATTTCAATCTTTCATCAGACTGACTTTACATCTTGAGTTCAATCATATACACACCGAGTCTTTTAAATATTGTCCATGTACTTTGCACACTAGTCTCTCTCTAGTCTACTTATTTTCTGTTTTTCTTGTTGCCTGCTTTTTCTTTCTAGAAATATTTGATAAGGACAGAACACGAGGCACCTTCTATGAACTTTACTTACACCAAAGACGAAAATATTGTCACTAGAGCCATAAACATTTTGTTGAAGTAGAAGAGAAAGCCCCAGGTAAAACCAGCACAGTGATTCTTTCAGATTTGGTAAGAGATGATCTCAAGACCCTTTGACCTGAGAAGGTAATTAGTTCCAAAGGGACTTGTAGCTCTGAGCCACACTGTCCGTATGAATCTTTTTAAAATCTTGTGTATCACCCGACAATGCAACTCCCAACAGCCTCTATTACTGGCCTGTTTCAGATGCTCTTTAGAGAGAATATAATTTGAATACGAACAGGAGGAGACTATAAGACTCAGGGGTGTCAAACTCATTGTCACCAGGGCCACATCAACCTCGCGGTTGCCTTCAAAGGGCCAAATGTAATTTCAGCTCCTTAACAGTTAAAGCGTAGTTACATTTTTACAGCCCTAAAATGATTCCGGCCCTTTGAAGGCAACTGTGAGGCTGAGGTGGCCCCGGTGAAAATGAGTTTGACACTCCTGAATAAGTGTGAGGTAACTACTATGGTTATTCTTCACTCCTATCTTTATATAATCACAGATTACCTTATTCTTCCAATTCATCATTAAAGGAAAAATCACATGCAACTTGAATATACTAAAAAGTTTCCACTGGTACATAACTCAATTTTTAAAATGAAATCAGATTTTCTACAAGTAGAAACTAGATTTTGACATATGAATTGTATATTTCACTGTCTTCGTGTTATAAGGATGTCCAGAGCAGTTTTCCTGTGATGTCTACATTTGACCACAGCAACAACACAGCATGATATAGAGTAGTGGTCGGCAAACGTTTGCTGTAAGTGGCTAGGTGGTCAATAATTTAGGCTCTTTACAAGCCACAGGGACGATATTGCAACATCTAACCCCACTGTTGGAGTGCAGAGGCGACTTTGGGCAAAAGGTAAGCACCTGAGAATGGCTACATTCCAATAAAACAGGTGCTGGGCTGGAGTTGACGTGTACCAGTCAACCTTGGTTTACAAGAAGGGGGTCTGTGTGATGGGGCAGCTGGGGAGGGGTGGTGGGCCTAAGAACGAGGGGTTCATGGCACCATCACTAGTTTGCCTTGGCTTCTCCTCCAGCATGTCAGGTAGGTTCCCATCTACGTGCCTTTGCTCCTGCTGTGCCTTCTATCCAGAGAGCTCCGTCCTCAGATATCCTACCGCTCACTCCCTCAGCACATGGGACCATGGAGAGGCCTTCCTTGACCAGTCATCTAAAGGCATGCTGTGTCATTCTCCATTCCCTAATTCCCTGTCTTTTCCTCACAGCCCTCCACATTACCTGCCATGTCTTCACGTGTCTAAGTTTTGTCTGTGTCCCCCACTAGAATGTAATAAGTTCTTGGTGGCAATGATTTTGTTTTGTTACTGTTATCTCCCCAGCGCCGAGCACTGTGTTTGGAGCATGGTAGGAAAACGTAGGGGACTCGAGCACATCACTTGATTCGCATATCGGTTCTTTACCTGTAACATGGTGGCATCAGATAGACCGTGTTTCCTAAAGCAGAACTTAAGGTGGCACCCAGGTGGGTATTTTTTCATTTAATAGTTGGGTTTATATTAATATATAATATGTAAGCAATGGCTAAACCTGCAATTTAATAAATACTATTGCTTAGGGTCATACATTTTCTTTTTTTTGGAGTTGTGAAGAAATGCGTGTATCAAGAAAATTTAATAAATTAAATTAAAAAGGATTTATAAATAACAGAAATGTTATGGTGGTATCACAAAAGTGACCGAAGTTGGGGAAACACAGGGTCAATCCCGTTTAAATGCCCTTGAGACTCCTTGTCTTTATTCTAACGCATTAAAATAGATGTAATAATCCTAAGAACCCTGAAACACCAATCTAAAAGAACCTGTGCACCCCAATGTTCATAGCAGCACAACTTACAATAGCCAAGTACTGGAAGCAACCTAAGTGGCCATCAGCAAACGAGTGGATCCAAAAACTATGGTATATTTACACAATGGAATTCTACGCAGCAGAGAGAAAGAAGGAGCTTATACCCTTTGCAACAGCATGGATGAAACTGGAGAGCATTATGCTAAGTGAAATAAGCCAGGTGGTGAGGGACAAATACCATATGACCTCACCTTTAACTGGAACATAATCAATAGAAGAAAAAAGCAAACAAAATATAACCAGAGACATTGAAGTTAAGAACAATCTAACAATAGCCGGGGGGGTGGGGCAGTGGGAAGAGGGGATTACAGGAACTACTATAAAGGACACGTGGGCAAAACCAAGGGGGAGGGTGGAGGCGGGGGAGGGAGGTGGGTTCAGCTGGGGTAGGGTGGAGGGATGGGGAGAAAAGGCATACAACTGTAATTGAATAACAATAAAAATTAAAAAAAAAATAGATGTAACGCATTCCCTAACCTTCAGAGTTGCCATGAGCCTATAGAGGAAAACAACGTGACAGAGCCAGCTGCCTCCAGAGCGCACTGACACCCGGTTTGTTCTCCCGAAAACAGACGACTAGGCCGCCCCCTGGCCAATACCCTTCTGTGGCACCGATCCCCGGCACAATCAGATCAGATCGGTATTCCAGCCTCTGGGATCTGGCTCTGGAAGTATCTGCTTAAATCTTTCAATTTTCTTCCAAACCTTAAAACATGTACGCCCCAGTAAACTAAACTGTTGATTGTTCCACACTTCTCAACCTTTGAGTATGCTGTCCCACTGCCTGAAATGCTAGGCTCCTCCTCTGTACTTAGGAAACGCCTCTTTGTTCTTCCAAACTCCGCACAAATCCCTGTATTCTTTGAGAGACATGGCTGGACGCTGCCGGACAGAATGAATCACCACACCTATTGTGTCACTTCCATACCTTGCTCAAGCTTCCACTGGGGAAAGGCCATACAATATTATAATTATTTGTTTTTATTTCAAGTTTATACTCATTCACTATCAATACACAGTACTTAGGTATATTATGGCATAACTAGCATTTTGTAGCCTTGCCTAGGATGCTTCTGTTCTTCCTTCTCCTATTTTTAACATAGCTTCTATAGTAATATAAATTCTCATTCCTGATAAATAATCTTTTGGGCCTCAGTCTTTTTTTTTTTTAAAGATTTTAATTATTTGTTTTTAGAGAGAGGGGAAGGGAGGGAGAAAGAAAGAAAGAGAAACACCGATATGAGAGAGAAACATTGATCAGTTGCCTCTCGTACGTTCCCCGAACCAGGGACTGGGCCTGCAATCCAGGCATGTGCCCTGACCAGGAATCAAACCGGTGACTTTTTGCTGTGTGGGATGATGCCCAGCCAACAGAGCCACACTAGTTAGGGCTGGGGACTCATTTTTTATGGATTGAAATTATTTATATTAAAAATCACTTTATAGCCTCTAAACTTAAATTATAGACACTTTAACATAAAGTTAAATTAGATTGCATTTTTATCACTAGACTAGGAAAAGACTTAATAAATTATGTCTTATAATTAACAGTGAAACTCTTCTTTCACCAATAGGTTGTGCCATAAAAATTATATATACTTAAACACATGCAGAATATTTATGTAACAGCCATATGAATACGTACACAAATGTTAATCTCATAGAATTTTCATTAACAATGAAGTATATATTTCCATGCTTCTTTGGAAAATTGTTTCCTCATTATAAATCAATTATAAATATAATGTATCATTGCCAAGCAATAATTAAAGTATTTTACAAGTCACAGAATGATTTCACACACAGATTTTTATGCCATGGGGAGGCCAATATGCACAATAGCTCCATACGGTGGGTATTACAAGATTCAGTCACGCAGATAAAAAACCAGGGCTTACAGAGGCAAAGCATCATGCCACAGTTACACATCGGCCATTGGCTTAGTGTGATGTGCCCAAAGCCCTTGTGTTTCTACTAGGGTACAGAGCACCCTGCGTCCTTATGTTCTGCTTTTACAGATGCAGAATGATTTGTTTCTTCTTTGTGGTGGAACAGTTCATTTTAATCATTCTTACCCTAATAAAAATGTGCATGCTTCATCAAACCTAAAAGACTGCTAAAAAAGTGAAATGAGGCTGTAGGCCTCTCTGTCAAAAGTACAGTATTATATTTATGGTCAAGGATTAGCCATCT
Source organism: Desmodus rotundus (assembly GCF_022682495.2). Classification (NCBI taxonomy): domain Eukaryota; kingdom Metazoa; phylum Chordata; class Mammalia; order Chiroptera; family Phyllostomidae; genus Desmodus; species Desmodus rotundus. Next base: position 47,243,456 of record NC_071387.1, on the reverse strand, counting down.
GTTTGAACATAGTAGCTGTTTCCACACACAGTGCCATAAAAATTTAGAAGCCACACACATGCATTTAGGGACTTTACTGCCTCATTGACCAAAAAAACATAGCTACAAGAGTGCCATCCTTATAAAACCGGTAAACATCTTAAAAAATAATAATAGGATGTGCTCTGGCTGGTGTGGCTCAGTGGATTGAGTGTGGGCCTGCAAACCAAAGTGTCACTGGTTTGATTTCCAGTCAGGGCACGTGCCTGGGTTGTGGGCCAGATCCCTGGTAGGGGGCGCATGAGAATCAACCACACATTGATGTTTCTCTCCCTCTCTTTCTCACTCCCTTCCCCTCTCTCTAAAATAAATTAAAAATCTTAAAATAATAATAATAGGATAAACTTTACACAGAAGAGGAGGAAATGAAAAACAAAGTTCTGACCAACAGAAATATGAGATTGAGGTTTGACTCCTCCTCAAGAGCCAGGAGGTTTAAAATGATGGATCATTTGTTAGAAAGCAACATCAGTGTGATGATGTCAGCACATAATTCGTGACCAGGACGGTTTTCTATATTCACAGAGGCTGTGCCTGTGAGAGATGGAACTTGTTCCCTGGCACAGTCAGTGCAGAGCTGGAGCAACATAATGTCGTCCTTCAAGTCCTTAACTGTGTTTAGCTCTCACAGCTCATTCCTGCACCATTCTGATTGTGTCAGGAGCCAAAGAAATGTGCTGAGTCATGACATTGGAATTTATGTTACGCAGAAATGTGGCATTTATGTGACAAGTAATATTATAGATTCAGAGGCTGATTTCTATACCGTTTTACTTCTTTTGAGCTGGGAGGATGAAGATGCGGGAAAGAGGGTAAAGACAGATAAATAGCTCTATTTGTATTTGTAGTAAAGTTCTCATATCAACATTCACTACCAAGGCAATCAGCCTCTCTCTCTTTCTCTCTCCATATATATGTAATTGTTATTATTATTAGTTTTTTAAAAAACCATCAGTCCTAACTACCTTAAAGTACTATTTGGGTAGAAATACTGATTTATTTTAATTAATGGTGATCAGACTCTTTATTCTCACAAGGTACAGACTTAAATCTGACTGTTTGACTGTATGATTTTATTTTCGAAATTCTGATTTTTTGTTTTGTTTTGTTCATAGCAGTAGTGAGACAGAGTCTGGTGGAAGCATGACTGATAGGAGTCCTGAGATATGCGTCCCAGCCATGGCTTGTTGACAACTAGGCTTGTGACTATGGGGGAGTGACTTAATCTCAGTTATCTTCAAGGTCACTTTCAGTTCTCAGAGGATTCTGGGAGCCAGAATCTGACAGTTTTGTCATTGGTTCTTCATGTACAAAGAAGGTGTAGAGGATTTTTGAAAATAAAAGGATTCATTTTATTTTAACTTTTACTCTAATTTTTACAAATTTATGGAAGCATTATTCTTTTGATAAGAAACAAGTGTAGCAGAGCACAAGGTTTTTTACCTCCTGAGCACAAAATACATAAGGAGATTTGAATTAATAAAAATAATCTCTGAAAGAATTCTCAGCAGACTCCAATCATTCTTAAGAATGCCCCTGGCTTAGCAACCTGGCACACACGTAAAATTCCTAAGACTTCAAGTATTGTTAAGGCATTATTACAATTAATGAATAACTCGGCATCTCCGGTCCTGCCACTGGGAGAGTTTTCAAGCCCAGAACGTGGTGTTCTCTTGTCCTAACTCCCCACCAAATGGTAAATCAAATCTTGATCATCATTCAGGTCAGAATATGCAGAATTTGCACACAATCTGTTAAGCATTTTTTTTAACTTTAGCAATCAAGAACTATTTAACTGGAGAGACGGAGACCAAATCAATCCCATTTTTTATCATCAGAGGCAAGTTATAAGCAGACAGGTCCAGTAATATAACTGTAAGGCTCTTCTTATTACTCTCTGGAAATGAAACATTATTGGATGTTAAGTTAATGCAGTAGAAATGTATTTCTGTCTGATAGTCATCTTTCTCTGTCAAATTACAAAATTGTTAGGTAGAAAATAAAGCTATCCACATAAATTCAGCCTCTGGTTATGTGACAGTTTTAAGGTTGTTCAAAGTTATTAAGCCCAGTTCAAAATATTGTTAATGTTCTTTGTCACATGCTTATTACTAAAACCTGTCTTTTATATTTTTACCTTAATGTGTTAATATAAAATCTCTCCAGAATATTTTAGGTCCTAGAAGATACTAATAGCCATATTAGTTTTTTCTAAATATAATAATTTAAATGTTATATACATAGAAATGAACACAAACTCAAAAGTAGGTGTAAAGAATATTAATAGGCAGTGCAGAAATAGAGATTTAGGCTCCAATCTGTGTTCCACAGACTGGCAATGTGATCTTTTTTCTCCTCTGTTCTCTTACCACCTCACCTTTACTCTAATGTAGAGAGTTCCAATCTTTGAATCTGATGCCAGAATGAATTTCTGATAGCAAAGGTCTCCTGAAAGGAGCTAAGCTAATATACAGGGTCTGGCAGAAGTAAGGCCTGCTTGAGCGCGGTTGGTAGGGTAATAATACGGGTGTTATAATTTATAGTTTTAATTTGAACATTTCATCTAAAATGTCACAGGGTATGCTTGAGGGTGATATTGTTATGTTACAGAATTACATGCTTATGATTTTGTAATGAAAAATTTTGTAATAAAAAAGGGATGTTATTTGTGCCAGACCCTGTATTGTAAAAAGTGTACCATGCTGGCCGTCTAATTGGCACCCCAATTCATTCTCCACAAAGCAACAAGATTGATCTTCCCCCCTCCTAATTAATATACTCTATTTCTTAGAGCAGTGTGAGGTTTAAAGAAAAACTGAACAGAAGTACAGAGAGTTCTTATATACTGCCTCCCGCCACCTCTTCCCACAGTTCCCCTGTAATTTAACATCTTGAATGTGTGGGCTATATTTGTTCCAAAGGATAAACTGATATCGATACATTATCATGAACTGAAATCCATTGTTTGTATTAGGATTCACCCTTTGGGTTATACAGTCCTATGGGTTTGTCAAATGTCTAATCTCATGGATCCATCATTGCAGTATCTACAGAATGGATGTACTGATAATCCTTTACAATGATAAATTAGCTCATTGCATTCCATCTCTCTCACCGCAGAATCATTCAGTGACTTTCTGTTACTTCTAGAATAAAATCTAGATTCCTTAAGGGGCCTCCCTGGCCTGGAAGAATCACATCCCAGCTCGTGTCTCCAAAGTTTTTCTATGCAAAACTGATCCAACTTACTATCTTTAACCACATCATCCTCCTTTCAGACTTTCAACTGCTCCAAACAAAAAGATAGAAGAGTGAAAAGGTCATGATAGAAGTTCGTTTTTAATTAAAAAACTACTTTTTTGGGAGTCACAAACAAATAATATTCCTGATCTTGGTGGAGGGGGTTGCGGGTGATTTGATTTTTTCAAATGTGAATTTTTGTAATTAGCAATTCTCCATTGATTTGTTTGATAAAGTGAATTTTTAAAGATGTCTACTTGGCACACGACGGATAAATGTGGACACTACTTTGGAGGTAATCAGCAAAGTCATTATCCCTGGGAAGTCTTAGCGCAGAGATCAGTATATCGATTCATCCGTCAGTGTAAACCCTAAACCCTAACTTTGCAAGAGTTCTTGGGGCCTTTCTCCACTGGTTAGTAGAAAACTTTTCCTGGTGAATGATACTTTCATGTTAGCTGATAATTTAACTGTAAAGGAAAATCAAAGAATACACATATACTCACATGAAATACCTAGCTCTGGTATGCTGTCCCCTGTCTCAGAATACTATTGTGAATATTTGTGCCCATTCATTAAAACTGCCACTGAAGGTAAAGCCATAAAATATGCTATTGTGCTGGTTGACTTTCGTCCACACCCTTCTAAAATAAACACATATGATTCTTTTGTGTGAACAGGAATTTCTTTTTCCTTTTATTTTTTGAGTGCACGTAACACCCTGATGTGTACATTACTGCTAAATACTGACTTCCTGAGGCCGCAGGTGATGAGGAACAATGATGAAATATTGTTTAAATTTGCCCACTTCAGATCACAATGTTGGGTATTTGAAAATACGTTACTACGAAAGTGGGCATGCATTTCTAAAATTGTACAAATCTGGTATTTTGTAGGAGAGGACGAGGTAAAGAAAACACCTCCCTGTGCTCATGGTTCGAATGTGAAAGCCTTTTAACAATCATTAAGAATAAAGTGTAAACCAAAGCTTCGTTGTGGTGGGCTGATTGCATTTCATGAAAGTTGACGCTATCTGAAACTCTGGCTCCAGCAATTACACGGGGGGTTTGAAAATGGGCGTTAAGAATCATAATTACTTATTTTTAAATTATTTCACACCGGCAGTCGAGAATATCTGTTGAAGAGCAATCTTGTACAAAGCTCTTCTTGTTGCTGAGGAGGTAGGAAAATTAATGAAGACCCTGTATCTGCTTTTAAGTTCTACAGCAATGCTTCTCAAATGATGTGTGGTAACGGATCATTTTTAGACAAGACGTAAACCCACTACTAAGTACGAGTTTTGTAAACGTCGTGAAGATGATTATGCACTTGGGTTTTGTGGCGGTGGTAAATTGCTATAGAAGTTGCTGAGTGCTTACTTTCCATTTTTGCACTTCCCATAGTTCACAAACAGTTTGTGGGCCAGCAGCATGGGTAGCATGTGGAAACTCATTATAAATGGAGATTCTTAGGCTCCACACCAGACCTACACAATCTCCACCTGCAATTCAATAAGATCCTCAAGTGATTCCTTTACGCTGAAGTTGGAAAAGCACTGTCTAGAAGGAAATCAATCAGCTGGATGAAAGACTACAGTAACATTTAAGAAGAGCAATCATAACAAACTGGTGCACAGTCCTTACAATGCATATACACTAGTCTCATTGTTTTCTTATACTAACTAATTCGAACCTCATAGAAAATCTGTGAAGAGAATAACCTTGATGATAAGAGAGGCCTGCTTGTACTTTATTTTATTTATTTATTTATTTTTTTAAAATTTTTATTTTTTTTTATTGTTATTTAATTACAATTGTATGCCTTTTCTCCCCATCCCTTCACCCCACCCCAGGTGAACCCACTTCCCTCCCCCTCTCCACCCTCCCCCTTGGATTTGTTCATGTGTCCTTTATAGTAGTTCCTGTAATCCCCTCTACCCACTGTCCCCGCCCCCACCCCCCACCCCCGCCCTTGCTATTGTACTAATACTGTAATTCAAAAGTTGTAGAAATGTTAGAAAAACATATAAAGTGTTAAAGAATGTATAAGGCTGTAACAACTACAATGTAGGCTAAGCATATATAAAATTTATATTGCTGATAAATACATGGGTACAGTTAAAATTAATGTCATCAGTTTGTTACATATGTAATGAATGAAATGCTGAATTTCAGTTTGAAATCAGTGAAAATAAAAATACTGCATCATTTAAAAAAAAAAAAAAAGAAAATCTGTGAAGGAGGTGCTTTCAATATGCTCATTTTGCAGGTAAGGGCAGTGAGGCAGTGGAAGCTAGGCTTCCTGTTCAATGTCACACAGCTAGGAAGCCAAGTGCGGGGATGTAGAATAGCTTAAGTGACATGAGAGAAGTAGAGACTGACTGAGCAGAGTGCTCAGAGCAGGGAAGGGTCAGCTTTGGCCAGGAGATGTGGCTGACCTGGGTCTGGCACCTAGCTGGTGCTCTTAGCATAGAGTAGGCACTTAAATGATTTTTGTTGTATTAACCTGAATTAAATAACTTTTGTCCCTTCCTATTTCCATAATTTCAGAGAGGTGGTTTCAATTTAATTACCTGTTCTCATATTCTCTACCTTTTAAGATTTAGCTTAAAACTTTCCTTTCTCCTCCCATTTCCATCTCTACAATGGAAAGTATTTGCTTTCTCCCTTGAGCTTCCAATTACTTTATTCTTTCTCTGCCTCCTAAAACCTTCAATTCTAATAGTGTGAAGTTATACTGTATCCTCATGTTATACCCTAAGCTCAATCAGGGCATGGACCATATCCATGTTCCTTTTTATCTTCCTCCCTAAGTGTGTGGTGCCTGATAAACTCTCAATAAATACTTGTTAAGATAATGGTTATTATACACTTATCAAAAATAGATCATTCAACTGGATGGAGCATTCTTTAAGATGTACATTAACCGAACGACTTGCCCTTTTGTTCTCCTAACATGCCCTGCACCAATGGAACTTTGAAGCCTTAAAATATTGAGCAAAATGTAACTGGCAGTCTTGAAGTATTGCCACTAAGTTAACTGAGTGATTGCACTGGATTACATGCCCATCCAGACCTCACATGTTTGCACTTTTTTGTTTCTGTTAGAATCTAGCAGACACACTCCAAGCTCTGCTTTCACCAATTCTGTATTCAGGAAACATGCTGGAAGACAATGATAAAAGAGAAGTATATAAAAATATATTAAATTTCCACCATTCTCTTTGTTGGCATTATAGATTATTGGCTCCTTTGAAGAATGATGGGTCCATACTATTATTCTTGAATGCCTGAGCCTCCAAATTTATATTTCACAGTCTAGGGAAAAATCTTAGGAAAGCTAGGTTGTCAGATACTATTTTAAGGACACGCAAAGTCTTTTCTTAATGTCAGTAGGTGTCATTGTTGAAATTCAGCCATTTGTTAAACAGTATAATTGTTCATCCGTTATGTTTTTCCACTGAATTTAGATCACATTAAGCCTCTCTTTTGCTCAGTTTTTTTTTTTGTCTTAAAAATACAGGCTGGTATAGATAATCTGAAGCATAATTGTAATCAGCATAATTCAAAATAATAGAGATGAGCTTATATTTTATTTCGATAGCTTTAAAATGATGGTCCTTGCTAGGTTGTTAGCTTTTGTTTTGCCCAGATAAAAAATTCTGCATTTTCTATGTTAAAAAAATAAGTAGTGCCAGCGGAATCCTAAATGGGTGGATTACTTAGTCTATAAGATTGGGAACAAAAATCCAAAATGTTTTGTACAGCTTAATGTGGTGACTACCTTTGTGTACTTAGATGCACAAATCCTACCCTCATCTGTACTGTACTTCTCATTATTCATTTATTATTATTTTTATTGTTGTTCAAGCACAGTTGTCTCCATTTTATCCCCACCAGTCCCCCCACCCCAGCCACCTCCACCTCCCACCCCTGATCCCATCCCCCCCTTGGTTTTGTCCATGTGTCCTTTATAATGTTCCTGAAAAACATTCCCCCTGTTCCCCCCATTATCCCCTCCCCCCTCCCCTCTGGGTACTGTCAGTCTGTTCATAATTTCAATGTCTCTGGTTATGTTTTGCTTGCTTGCTTGTTATGTTGATTAGGTTCCATTTAAAGGTGAGATCATATGGGACTGCCTTGTGACCCAGCAATTCCGCTGCTGGGATTATACCCTAAGAGCCCTGAAACACCAATGCAAAAGAACCTATGCAGCCCAATGTTCATAGCAGCACAATCTACAAGAGCCAGTGCTGGAAGCAACTTAAGTTCCCATTAGTAAATGAATGGATCAAAAAACTTCCCATTATTTAACATAAGGCCTAATTGATGAGTTCCTCATGACACTGTTACTATATACTTGAGCTTTTGTGCTAGACATCAATACAAGTAAGTAACTTGGAGGATATCTACAATTCAGGGGTGTCAAACTCATTTTTATTGGGGGCCACATCAGCCTCGTGGTTGCCTTCAAAGGGCTGAATGTAATTTTAGGACTGTATGAATGCAACTACTTCTTAACTAGGGTCAAGGAGCTCGGCACTGCTGCCAGGCAGAAACAAGGTGCCAGGCAGGATAAAACGAGGTGGAGGGCCGGATTCGGCCCGAGGGCCTTGTGTTTGCCCCCTGTGCTCTCCATGAATCCTAAACCACTCAGTTAGTGATTCTGTTCTCACTCTCCTCTCTTTCTTGGACTGCTCAGAGTAGAAAAGAGAGATGAAGTGGTAGCCTGTTCACGTTCCTAACTACAAGTGGGGAGAAATCATTCCATTGTCTCAGTTTCTCTTTTTGGAAACCTAAAGAATGCTGCCCAGCTTTCATTACTCCCAGAGAATGGTGGTCTGGACTGATAGCATGATGACAAGCCTGGACTCTGAGTGTCCTGTGAGGACTCGTAGCATAGGGTGCTGGTTTGCCATATGCAGAATAAAGCATTATTTAAGTTTTCTTTTTATGATAATAGGTAGTTGAATTTAAGCAGTTTTAAATTACATTCCCACCTGACTTATACATAAATGTCAATTTTCTTTGGATTAAAAAAGCACTGTGTGAATGCATGTGACCAAACTAACACACACAGACACAACTAGGAATTTTCTGAGGTTTGAGTTACATGGAATTTGATTACACAGTGCATCCTGGGGCTCAGCCACAGCAGGCTGTAGATGCCAGCCAGGCTGATTACAACTTAAGCATTGTTTCAATGTGATTTTGCAAAGGATTTCATTTAATGCAGCTTAGTAAATGTATTAAGCCACTGATAATTGAATCCTCTTAGGTTTAGTCAGTACCATCCAGTGAGGTAGATTAGTAGGGTTTAATTTGTTGCTCTCAAATAGCAAACAAAAACTTAGAATAATTACATCTCCTCTGTGGGCTAATAAAAGGCGCCACCACGATGGTGCTTTGGGCCATTTCTGCAGAAAAAAATTATACCCATTACTTTCCCGTAGAGTGTTCCCTTTAGTGTTTTCTGCATCTCTGAAGTCACACCAAAGCCTATCACCTGTAAATCACATGCTTGGATATTCAAGACGTTGGCTGATGAAAGATTAGGCGAGAATGAAAATACTCACTATTGAGCTAGCTGGGCCCTACGTCAGTTACAACTATTTTACTGTTTCCTGAAATTTTCTGTCCATCTTTTTGTCCATATTATAAGTACCTTAAGGATAGGACCATGTCTCTCTTCTGATTTCTTGGCAATTAGCACAGGATCTGGCATATTGAGGCACTCAAGTCTGTTTGCCTAAGAATAAATGAATTTGTTAAGTATAAATGAATTTCTTAAATAATCATAAAGTATGCTCTGAAAATAACATTATCACCATATGTTCAAGTTCTAGGAAGTTAGTTTTGACCAGAGTATAAAGCTGCTGTGTTACCTAAAAGACTGAGTCACGTTATGAAAAAGATTGCATTGATGCGTAAAATGATGATTTATTGTCTGATAGATTCTTGGCCACACAGAGCATTCAGCCCAAGTCAGCTGACTAAGCAGATTAACTTAAGTGTCTTGACTGACCAATCTTCATTTTAATTGAGCTGGTTACCTGCATATGGTGTCATTGCAAAATGACAAGAAAGAGTCCTTATTCCTCTGGGACTGCCAGGTCTGCCATTTTTCTGAGTCACAAACCACACAGGGAAACATGCAACACGGGGAGGAGCTGACATAAATAACAGCTCTTGATGGGAAATGCTAGAGTTGTTTGGAATGGCTAGAAATGAATATTTAAGGTCAATCTTGGTTTTCTTTGTCCTCCATTTCTGGATGTTCGGGCACCGGTGAAACTGCAGGTGTGGGCACTCAGGCCTCTGGGATAGTTGCTGGTTTCTGTTTTCTCCACTGGCTTCTCAGGTACATTATTATTTTATTTTTTAAAAAAACAACCAAACTTCAAACTTAGCAAGAAATGTTGAAATACATCACCTTCCTAAATTCTGGAATATATTGCCTTCCTAAAAATTAGTTTTACACTGAATGCCACTCCTGCGCCTCCCACTGTATACAGTTGATCGTATGAGATCTACCTTGAATGATTGATAACGTTCTCCCTCACAGATTCTACTAAGGGACATTTTAAGCATGTTAGCAGGTCCCGGCAGCTATTCCAGATGACTTCACAACATAAAAAAGAACAAAGGGGAGTGAGGCCTGAATCCAGTCCTTCATCCGAGCGATTGGAGATTTTGTTGTAGATTGGGCGCCTTTGGAACCATGGATCCATTTCCCCAAACAACATCCCTAGTTACATGCGTTCCCTATGCCACATAATTGGATGGTAACAAGCCTCAAAAGCATATATGTATAAGAGTGCTAAAGCTAGGAATTATAAGCAATACTCAAAGCAGTGTACTTCCCAGAGATCTCCATCAGCGCCTATCTACCTGTGGGCATTGTTTTGGTGATACCACCTCCTCATCCACCCACCATGGCCATAGCTGAAGAGACCAGCACACCAGTGGTGGTACCTGACTCCAGGGCAAAACATTCCTAGGCTGGCTACAACATTTAACTTATGGATGGGTCCCTAAAGAGAATTTGAGAGGTCATCTTCCACTTTCTTAGAAATTCAAACTTAGAAATTTGGAGAAAATAAGCTAGGAACCATGGAGAACTAATGCAGAGAAGTCTCTCCAAATAGGAAACAACAATTATGCATAAGCAGAAATTGAGAGAGGGGAACATATGCATTATAAGAGTGCCCTATAGCACCCACGCAGTTAGAAGCAGAAATGCTGTGTGTGACAGAGAAATCAGTAGCCATGAAAGGCACAGAGATGAAGAGAGCAGTCCTGCGTCCTGATGATTTTCTTATTCCAATGCTAGTCAATTACTAGTCTCACAGTAATTTCCCCTCTCCTGAAGTGACTTAAGTGATTCTCATTAGTACAGCCAGGAAAGGAAATGATAAAATCACATGAGCCAAAAGACATAGGCACGCGCACACACACACAACTCCCTTATTTCTTCATAGTTCAGAGATGCAGCTTTCAAGTGCAGCATCTTATTTGATCTACCCCCGCCTGATGCTGCAAGAAACTGACATTTGGAGAGGGCATATGACTTGCTCAAGGTCACACGGCACTACCAACTAGCAAAGCCAGTTCTTCTAACCCAGAAGCCTGTGCCGTGCAATCACAGCACACTCACTCCTGTGTGTGGAGAGCACGACTGGCTGGCTTCGAGACAGAGCATGTCCATCTCTGGAAAGGGCTTATTTGTAGGACAAGTACAGAGGGGTTGAATCATCCTGTTTCTGTCAGGGGCAGGGTTGTAGGTGTTATTTTGCATCTGGACATGGTTACAGTATTAGCTCTGACGTTCATAGGTCTTGGATATCCCAAAGTTTCTCTTAATGGGATTCATGCAAAGGGCCTTGATTTTCAGCATCTGAGTAGTTGTCTTGGGGTTGTATTAAAAACATACTTTTATAGGGATATATGTTTACGCGAGATTCATCCTCTTCCAGTCTCCATCCTTTACCATTGTTCATAGTGAAGGGCTTGCCAGGGTGTCTTTCTGTATTAGGGTGTGGTTCACCACGATCCCTTGTGTGGACAGTGGCCAGACTCAAACTCTTCAAGTTGCTTGTTTACCATTTATTTTGTTTATTCTTTCCTTATCACAAAACCTATGCTAATTCATTGAGGGCTTTTTGGGAAATAATTGCACAAAAAGAAAATATAAGTTACCTCTAACCCTGACTCCCACCCAGAGTGAATTCTGATGACATGTTGGCAAATGTTCTTCATAGAAAAATGTAGGATACCCCAGACGCCTCCAAGGCAAATGTCTGATTTCTCCCCGGGATGCGGTGACCTGGGGAAAGCATGCAGAACTGAGTTAATCATGCGTCTGAGAATGCGCTGACCAGGCGTGTGAGGAGAGAACTAGTGATGGCCCCAGCACGGGGCAGAGGTGCCCTCCCCACAGGAAAGGCGTGGCATTTGCTATAAACACGCCCCATACTTCCTGTATACAGGGGACACAGCTATTCCTTTGTTTTTGCAACATCCTAAATGTGTTTATGTCCCTGCTTCACAGAGCTGGGGGATATGTATTCTCATAATTTACGTGATTAAAAGAATTAGAACAATCCTAGAGATAATTATAAACATCCGGATGGATTAGAAAACAAGGTAGGAATCAACGACTTGAGGCAGAACTGCTAAAAATTATCCCCAGGAGTTTGGGAAAAATGTATATCATGGCCCCTTGCTTACAGATTCGTCTTCTATAGGTGAGGGTTGATCTCCAGCATCCACATTTTTTAATAAGAATCATTGATAATCCTGTGAACAACTCTCTGAGCCACACTGCTAAAGGTTTCTCTCAATCACCAGTTAGATCTGAGTTTCTCACAGTTGGCTGCTGATGTGACTCGCAACACGCCACACCCACCGCCGCCGCTGCCTCGGAGAAGGTGCCCTTGTCTCATTCCAACACTGTTGCTGTAGTTTTTTAAAAATATTTTTTATTGATTATGCTATTACAGTTTTCCCAGTTTCCCCCGCTATCTCCCCTCTGCCCTGCCACCCCAACCCTCCAGCATTCCCCACCTTAGTCCATGTCCATGGGTTGTACATATAAGTTCTTTGAGTCCTCTGTTTCACATACCATTTTTTATCTCTCCCTGTCTACCTTATGCCTACTAACCATGCTTCTTCTTCCCTGTACCTTTTCCCCACTATTCCTCCCTTTCCCCTTCCCACTGAAATCCCTCCGTGTGATGTCCATTTCTCTGCTTCTGTTCCTGTTCTGGTTGTTTGCTTAGTTTTTGTTTCGGTTGCTGTAGTTTTCTAACAGGACTTCCTGTCCTCAGCTCCCTGTCCCCAGTCCATCCTTAACAGTGCCATAAGAAATATCTTCTTAAACCAGACTTGCTCAACCTTGGTACTACTGACATTTGGGGCTAAATGGTTCTGTGTTGTGTGTGGGCTGTCCTGTCCTTGAAGGATATTTAGCATCATCTGTGGCCTCTATCTACTAAAAACTAGCAGCACCCCCAGCCCTGGCTGTGACAACCAAAAATTGTCTGTGGTCATTGCCAAATGTCTCTTTGGAGGAAATATGACCCTGGTTGACCACCACTGTTCTCAAACTCTAGGGAAGAATGGGTTAGTCTCCTTCTCTATTGCCCAAAGGCTTACCATGGCATTCAAATATCTATGCAATTTGCCTCCAAACCACATTTCCAGCTTTGTCTTCTATTAAAGTATTCAGTGACCCTCACTCTTTACCAAGGAGACTGTTCTTCCAGTTAACCATTGCTATTCATACCTTTGTACACTTGCTTCTGCTTTTTTCAGGCTTTGTGTATGGGGTTTTTTCATTGTTGTTGTTGTTATTGCTTTCCCAGGAAAACCTGACTCCTTCTTCAAAGGTTAGTTCAAAACTCCAAAGTTTTCCTTGATTTTCCTAATTAACTCTACTCCCTCCTTGTAGGCTACACATTTGCTTCTGCCTCTACTTCGAGCTTATTCACCATTTTTTGCCCATCTCTTTTCCCTTCATTTGCAAAGATTAGAACTTATTTCTGCCCAAGTCACTGGCACATACACAGGAAAAGTACAAGTTGCCTCTTAATATCTGTACAGATGAATAAAAATTTGATATTTAAAGTATACTACAGAGAGTAAAAAATTATAAAATCTGTATCTTGTAACCGACTCACCAAAAATAATGCAAATGAAATTAAATGTGTGTTACAGACTTACAGCATCACACTTAAAGTCAGGATATCAGCCACTAACCTTTCAGACTACCTCGTTTGTGTCAAGTCCTTAACTAAAGTTAAAATCAGTAAAAAAAAAAGTTACCAAAATATTCATAAGCATCCCTAATTAAACAAAACCACCCTCAAACAAACCTATAAGCCATGTTCACTTTAGTGTGTTTCCTCTCTTTTAATAAATATAAAGTATACTTCAAGTCATCTTTGAAAAGTAGGTGCTATATAAACATCTTTGGAAAAATTATTATAGAGGGAGACCCATTGACGTCTAGGATTTAGGAATTACTTTAGGAATTATTGGCTTAACGATTGCAGTAATTTACAGCAACTTAGCTTGTCTCCATTTCCCCCTCATTGCCTTGTGCCTTTACTTTATGTTTTATAACAAATGTCTACAACTGATTCTAACCATCCGAACTTAGCCCCAGGTATGAGGTGCCGATTTCTACTACCACAGCTCCTCTGAATTCAGAAGAGGGAAACAAGGATAATGGCTTGAGGGGAAGGTGAGGCCTCCTGAGGCAGGTATGGTGGTGGTGGTGGTGGAGGTCCTTTGAGAACTTGGCTGCGTGTTTATAAGGTGTTAACATTTATAACGGATAGTTGGGAGGAAATAAAAACAAAGGTTGAGTTTAAAGGAGGGGGGACGTTCTTCTATTGAGACATGAAAATCTATAAATCTGTAACAGCATTCTGCCAAGAGTATGCCAGTACTTACGCATAGCCTGCCTGATTCCTACGTCATTTGGATTCCTGTAAACCACATGTAGCTGACTGGGCTCCTGCTTAGAGAGAACGAGGGCTGAAGATATGAATGAAGTTTTAGTTTAGGTTGTCCCAGGTGTTATTAAGTCCAAATTGTGTCACATCTACATGTAGTCTTTCTAACATCTGTGTTTGTTACAAAAGAAAAATGAAAGCTTATTTAAATTTGGAAAGACTTTCAAAGAGCTAATTGTTCACTGACCAAAATCATTCCTATCTAAAGTGCTACTAAAACTTACTGGGAAACCATGTAGAGAATATAAATAGAGAAGTGCTCTCTTTCATTTTTAAGTGCATATTGGAATGGACATGTGAAACCAATCTAATGGGTGTAATTTTACGATATTTATGTCAATATAGAGTTATTTGTATGAAATATTACAGAAGAGAGTTTCCCTGGATGTCTGAAATGATAAGAATACACTCCTGGCAGGCAACTGTAAGTTTCTTATTCTAGTAGTTACCATTCTTCTCATTATTTATGTTTCATGTGAGAGTGTGAGGCAGCCCATACAAATCTTACGTTTTCTTGATACCTGGACATCTGAGTGTTTCAACATCTGTTTTTCAAATATCAGCCCTTTCTCCTTTACCACCAGAGACTGGTTTGTTCCATTTTACCTATGTATAGAAACACGTATTTACACTCTCGTATAGACGAAGGCTTAAAATTGGGCAGAAGTACAGATGTCACAGGAGTCTATACAGCACTGTGTATCTTTCCCACAACCATCACATGATGAAAAATAATGTCAACAGTTGAGCAACTGCAGTATAACAAGTGTGCATGGCCTAATTGGTCAAGCGGACCTGAATGATTTTTTTTTTTAAAACCAATGTCACTTTTAATCTATTACAACAGTAATGAGCAACAAAGGGGCCTATTTCCCACGGATGTCTTCAAAGTGCTACAGACTGCCATTTGAACCATTCTTTAATTGCATCTGGCATGGACTGTAGCAGCCTCCATAGAACCAAGAAGGCGTATTAACTAGATTTGGCTAACCCTAAGTCACTATAATGATGAGACTTTAAATGACTAAGAGAAGTTTAGCTTCATTCTTTACTATGAACTACTAATAACCACTGAGCACATAGTAGGTACCTGAAAACTTGAATTCTTTATCATAATATATTTACTTCAAAAATTTTTCTTAATACACATTAAGAGTATTTTTGTTTTTGTTTTTGTTTTTGGTGTGCTGTATGTGGTTTATCTAATCTTAGATGTAAAATTTTCTGGATAATTAAGATAAAATTGGAAATGATCAGATGGTATATATACTACAAGACTTTTCTCAGAAAAGTTTATCTTTTATTCATTATTTTAAGTTTGAATTTATATTGCCACTAACAGATACATGTTTTGCTTCCAACTTTTGCTTCTTGTCTTGTCTTCACTGTTAATGTGTATTGTATATTATTTAAAAAACCTTCCATGATAATCGGAAGAGATGGCTGTACTATTCCTTGAGTTAGAAGTAATTTAATAACTGCTTCTGTCTGCCTCCTTTGGCTCAGCAGACTTACTGTTTTGACTCCCGGGCCTGGAATGAGAACAGGAAGGAGACCTGCTTCCCCTTGGGTTGACCTCTGCTTAGGACAAGGTGTGATAATGTCCATTCTGGAATGGGAAGGGCACTGAATTACTAGCACATCTGTTCAAAATGGCAGATTGAATACATGTATTTTTTTTCCTGGTTTCTCTCAAATAATCTACTCAAATGACAATAAGCAAACAAATGAACAAAATTAGGCATAGCCCAGAAGGACAAGAGCATGGAGGAGGTTGGGAAACATAAGGGATGTCAACAACATATTTGGAAGCTTCACAGTGGATCAGTGGTAACTGGTATAGCTGACTTGGGACTGCTCCAAGCTAAAGGACTGGAAAGGGTGGTGTAAGCCAACAACAACAACAACAAACAGCTGATTCACTCTGCTGAACTTTAGACAGATTAGGCATAGAGGAGACAGTAGGTATTTTTGAAAGCTGGGGTGTATATACAGTTGTAGGGCCAAACTCATATGGAATGACTGGTTGAAAGTCTTTAGAAGAAGTAACCAAATTTCTTCTTCCAATCCACATAGCCAGGGAACTGTCCCTCTCTCACCCAGGTAGAAGACCAGAGATTTAGTCTTTTGAAAATTTGAACTTCAGAGGACTGAGTCCCAAGGCACAGACGAAAGAAGGTATGAGGCTTCATACTGAAAATGAAAAGATTGAGTGACAGTCTCCAAACAGACCAGTGAGACACCCCAGGCTTCGCTCAGCTGCTAGAACATGTGCAGCTGGGCTACATACCCTCCCCACAAACCCTGTTGACTCCTATCCCACCCCAGACACACTTTCGGGCAAAACATTGGAGGACTGTTCTTTGGAAATACTACAGAGCAGCAAACACAGACCTAATGATCTTGATTTTTGAGGCTATCCCATAAAATATTAAGTACCCACTGAGAAGACCACCAGTCAGTAAATCCAACCTCAGTACAAAGACCTGTCAATTTTCATTCAGTGCCTCATTTAAATATAATAAAGCAAGCATCACCAGAACTTTAGGAAAACCTTTAATATGAAAAATAGAAACCATCCAAATCAACAAATCAACAAAGGAAACACTGCCAACAGAAGGGCAGTATGTCTAATCAGTAGCCTCGGTTGAATAAAGAAGACCCATGTCTGAAAGAAAAGAGACTATAACAAAGGCGGTGGAAGTGGGGGAGGGAGGTGGGGATGGCTGGGGTTGTGGGGGAGTGGTGGGGGGGTAAATGCAGACAACTGTAATTGAACAACAATAAAATAGTTAAAAAAATAAAGTATAGAATTATCTCCACAAAAAAAGTTAAAGGTGACAAAAGATTAAAAAATAAAATAAAAATATTGGAAGATAAAGGTGAGGTTACTTCTTGGAGAATGGAACCAATAAAGGAGAACATATATAAGAGAATCAGTAGTAAGGTTTTATATAAAAAGAGAACAGAGGAAAAATTATTAAAAATTGGTATAAGAAAACTTCCCAGAATGGCAAAACTTAAATTTCCAAATTGAAGGAGCCACTGAGTGCTCAGCCCAATGTGCGAAGATAGACCTAACCAAAGAATAACATTGTATAATTTCCAAAGTCTGAGAAAAATAGGAGATTCTATAAAGTTCCAGACAAGGGAAAATAGGTTTCATAAATAAGGTCAAGAGTCAATGAAATCTAGAAAGCCACGGGCACTACCTTGAAATTGTGAGGGAAAGTAACTCTCAGTCAGGTATGAGAATAGAATAAAAGAATTTTAGGACCAAAAATAACTCAAAATTTAATCTCCTAAGCACCCTTTCACAGGAAGGGTGGAAAGTATGTTCCATAAATATGAAGAAACATGGTTTGCAAAGAACAGGGAAATCAAGCACAGCACAGAGGTGCACGGGATTCACAGAAGGATGGAAAACCCTAGTACAGCACAAGACAGCTATGCAGCACACCCAGGAGCAGCCGTTCCAGACTGGAGCAGAAGGGCTGGTGGGGACGAGTGGATTGAGACACATTTCATATTGCTGCTGAGGAGACGAGAAAACTAGTTGGAGCTAGAAAGAAAGCCAAGCATATGGAAACAACAACAGCAAACAAACAAATGCAAATAACCTAACATTGTTCAAGAAAGAAGATGGTATTGTTATCTGGCTGAGCAGTGAGGAAAGTTTGTTTAGTCATAATAAATGAAAACACTGAATATCGATTGAAAAAAATTTGCTAAATCTCTATTGTGGGTAAAGGGGAAGAGGAAGTATATGTTGGGAAAGGAGAGTAAAATAGCTAAATCCTGTCTTTCATAGTAAAAGTATCTACTATGAAAAAAATTTTTAAAGTAGAATTGTAAGTGAGCTATTTACAAACATAGACATAAAACCCAGAAGATGCTAAAAGAGTAAAGAGTGGATGGGAAGCAGGAATGTTGGGTGAGGAGGAGTGGGTGAAGGACTCCGGCGTTTGCGTTAAAGGCCCTGTTGTACGACTGATTTCTTAAGCTAAGTAAGAAAACTATGTAGTAAGAATTGACAACAACAATAACAAAGTTTGAGTAGGAGTCTACATCATTATTTTTATAGCTCCTCCTGGATAACTAAGGTATCCAGCTGTGCAATAAGAAAAATAGAGACATTTTTTGAAGAAGATACAAGAAACATTGTACATAGGACAATGACATCTTAGTCCCCTTCGAAGTAGGCACCTTAGGACCTCACACAGTTTTTCTAATCGCCATCAGCTGCCCCATTGTATTTTCCTGAATCTCATCAACGTTCTGAAATCTCTTCCCTTTCAAAGGTGATTTTAGTTTTGGGAAAACTAAAGTTGCAGGCTGCCAAATCTAGGCAGTAGGGGGTCTGAGTCACCTGGGCGATTTTCTGTTTCACGAAAAAACTCTGCACTAGACATGATGCATGAGCAGGCACATTGTTGTGATGAAGCTGCCAATCACCAGTTGCCCATAGCTATAGCTTTCTGAATCATCCAGATAGTTTCTGTGGAGGGCTGCTCATGCTTAAAGCAAAATCTGATACAGATCTGTTGTTCTACTCACTCAGTCATTTTGAATGTGATGGCCACACAGTACACATGCTCACTCAATGGCATCTCCTGCCCCCACTGACTAAGTACAATGAAGTCGTCATTGTTCACACACGTGCATTCCAGTCCACTCTCCTTGGCTGCCAGGTTACATTATACCAATGCTGTGCAAACCATTCTTGTTATATTAACAATGGCTGGACTTTTTCTGGACAGACTTCATAAAACAAACACGTATTATCTATTTTGAGCCACTGTGTAAAACAGTGTCATATACACCGTTTTGACTTAATCTTAATGACACTTAATACACTTAATCTTAATGACAACTCCACCAGGCAGGCGTTTTTTTGTCCCTACAGTCCAGACAAAAAACTCCAGCTCAGAGTTCCAAAGACTTGGTTGTCCAAGGTCACTGGACTAGTAAAAGTCAGACCCTCTCTTATCACTTTTCAACCTCAGTTCCATCATCTTACCATATTCCAAAGTTTCATTTAATTATGTAAAAAGTTTGATCGCAAGAAGTTGTTATGAGACACCATGTTTCTCCAGGCCTTCCTTCAGCTCCATAAGAAGGTGGGCACCCAGACAGTAACTTTAATCCTTCTTTGGAGACAATTAATAAAGAAAGAGGGGGAGAAAAGAGGAAAAGCAAGGTCTGAGAAGACTTTTTATTCCCAGAATGTATTACCTCCAAATTTCAACATCTTGTGTCTTAAAGGTTTGAAAGGCCGTATTTGGAAATTAATTATTTATGGAGGTGAAGCATTTACTTTTTTAGGCAACAGAGTGGTAGACACTACCAAAAGTGCAATGAGTTAATGATATTAAATATCTTTCAGAGAAAGAAGTCTCTGTTATAGTCAGAACATTAAACTAGTCATCTATAAATTGGTAGGAATAGCTAGAAATAGGGTCATTTCCTTATATCAGCACTTTCTCCCTTTATATTAATAGGGTCAGACCATGAATTATGAGATTAAAAATAAAGTCATTTCATTATTTTCTGGGAAATAGTTGTAGCTATTACTGAGACTGCCACTTTTTTGTTTTTAAAGTAATTATGAAAGAAATATTGTGGTTGAATTCAATTCAGTTTTGGACACTTCAAAATTTTATGTTTTTGGAATGAAAATAAAAATAAATTCATTGTTCCTTTTTCTTTAGATTCAAGCTTTGTATTTGCTGGTTTGACTTAAAAAAAAGGACAAAAAAATTAGCCAATCTACAAGCATTTGTGAGAAATGACCATATCCATGGGTGGTTAAAGCCATTTCTAAGAGAATCTATTTCTGCATTAGGTTTTAGGGTTTCCAATTAAAGAGGTTATTCTAATTCTTAATGAATACCAAAATATAAGTGGTTAAAATCGTTACTGTTTATTCCAACCATACTGTATGATAGAATAGAAAATAATTTCAACAATAAAAAAAGAATACGATAGGTTCCTTTTCCCAGGTTCTTGTTAATTACCTCGTGTATCTAGGTAAGACTCTTAATTGCATGACCAAGTATGCTCATAAAGAAAATTGAGAAAATATGATCCATTGTAACTATTTACAAGGTTGTGAGTATGCTGCCCTTTAAACAAGCACCAAGCACCATCCACATACAATATATTCTGATAAAGAGGCAACACTGATAAATCTATTTCCCCAAAGGACAGTCTCCTGCAGGGGTTTGCTATTGCAATATCCAGGTGGGGATATTGCCCGGGACAGCAATAACACATTTGCTAATAAAACTACTCCCCACAGGTCCTCTAAATTGGAAGGCCTGCATAACCATTCTGTGGAGATTTGCTCGGTGAAACCACATGGACCATGTCAGGGGTCAAAGAACTGGTTTTGTCACAAGGAATCTTGGGTAAATAATTGAAACAGTCTCAGCTCAGATTTTCTCACCCATAAAAGGGAAGCCCTGTTCACTTCATAAAAATTTTGTTAGGTTCAAATGAATAAGTAGTATGAGTGGCTATTGTATAGGAAGCTTTATTATAAATCATAAAGTACCACAGAAATATAAATTATAATGATATTACTACTACCACAAATAATAATAGAATAACATAAATATTAAAATGCCCCTTGGTGACCAACAAGGGCTCACGGTATGCTACAGATATTTTTAGTAGTATCTTGATGACTTTGGTGTTAAAAGTGCATCTCTCGGATCTGGGACAGTTCGGGCCCTGTGCTCTCATTCTCACTAGAAAGAGAGAACCAACTCATGCAGCCAGGGTCACATCACTATGGTAGCAAAGCACCATCCTCCCCCCATCCCACATGTGGTCAGATTTAAGGGCTAATGGTAATTAAAGATTGACACAGAGTGAATAAGATTAATATTTGAAAAGGATTACATCAGAAAAGATTTACATCAAAGGGTTCTTTCTCTTTTCTCCCAAAGAAGGCCTGGGACACAAAAGAAGTCTTATGCAAAGCATTCTAAGCCTCTCAGTTATTTGAACAGAAGTTAAAAAATATGATGAGGTGGGCACAGATTTTTTTTCTACTGGAAAACGCCAGAAGTTAAAGCATGTTTAAGTCTTCACTCCACATATAGAAAACGGTACTACATTAGAAGGTAAACTGGGTCATGCATGTCCAGGAAATTGGGAATCTTGTTTGGAACAGGTAGAGAAGAGCATGTATGGCAGACAGAAGAAATAGGTCTCCGTAAGTCAGCCCATCGAATTTCAATACCGACATGTGCTTCTGGTTGAGCTGCAAAGATACAAGTTTTCTTGTGTGGTATCAGAGAAAAATGCAGCATTTTTATGTCCATGTGTGCAGGTCATCTGATGTATAGCCATAGACCCCCCCCAACACACACACATACATGTCAATCAAGAATATGATCTGGAACCAAAATAAAAATAAAACTAATAAAACTAATAAGACATATAACTAATATAAAAAGTCTATTTTATTTTACAATAACTTAAAAATAGGGAAGTAATTTCATGACAGATATGCGCATGCCCCTATTTTACAAGCGAGGAGACAGTATGTTCTTCAGAATCACAGCACCCAAAGGGAATGGACTTTAGAGACAGGGAACCCAGTAAGGTGCAGGGACCTGGGAGTTTTCCTTTCAGAGTTGTTTTGAGTCCACTGCAACACCTGCAACACCTGTGAAAACACTTGGGGAACTGTTACAAAAATAAAAGGGAAGTGTTCAGTGGGGTTGTCCAGTGACATTGGCAGCTATTAGCAGAGGGAAGCTGAGGGCCCAGCCAAGGTTGGCCCTGGGCCATGGGGTGAATGAATACCTCAACCAGAGGGAGCACAAGGCATCGCGTGGCCTTCCCGGGAGTGCACAACTCTGGTTTGCTATACTCAGTGTTTTCATCTCACGGAACATCTCTCCATAAATAAAAATTTATGCCTTTGGTGCAAAAGCCAAGGATACTATCATCAATTTTCACTCACTTTTTAATTCAACAAATGTTCCTTGAGCACCTACCATGTACTAGGCACTGTTTTAGGCACTTGGCTGTACAGTATTGACCAAGAGAAGATTGAACATAAGAATAAAAATACAAGGTTATGTGCGATTGAGAATCCTGTAAAGGACAGAAAATGCAACATCGGGCTTCCGCAGGTCCCGGATCTGTACCTGTTCAGGCGGGCTGTCATATAGAATTGCCATAGTACTACCCACATTTATAGGAGAGCACTTGAGAGTTGCTACATGACAGCAGTATCATGCCAATAGTACTTCTTAGAATAGACCTTGGGGGTCTGTGTCTTCAAGAAGCTGACGTCTTCGTGTTGCATTGGTTTAAGGGGACACACTGAAGCACTTGGACCCTCCTGCTAAGTCTGTGCATCGGAAATGAGAAAAAGAGCATGAGCTTTGGAGTCAGATAATATCAGATCACGTGCTGGCTCTACCAGGCACTGGGACCAGGACTTGGGATGATGTTTATCTTTTCAGAGCCTCTCTTTCCCCATGAGCCCAGGGAAGAGGACACTAGTCCCTGTCTCTCAGGTGTAGTAACCACCAGATGAGATATTATCCACAAGTGCACTTGGTAAAGCGGCAAGTGTTAGACAAATATTAGCAGCATTATGACAATTCTGCATGCCAGCTCAAACACTTACGGGTCTGGGCTCTGAAGAGGCCCACTGCATTTTCTGCTTGTGGAATCTCAAGTGCACACAGCTTGTATTTTGTTTTCATGTTTGATGCTTATTAAGTTTTCAGGAAGGTTTTTATAATCCTTAACATTTTCTACCACCCAGCCCACTTCACATAGGCACATCTATCAACAAAATATCTTACACACCATGGAAAATCTAGAGGAACACATTAAGTGCTCAAGCCATTTGAAATGAAACTACATAATTAATATCTGGATGGGATCCTAATTTTTCCTTTCCTTCATATCAGATATTTCAACTAGAATTACCTAATACTATAAACTGATCAATTTAAGATAGACAAATAGATTATGAAAAATTCCCAGGACTTATGAGTGAAGAGAATTTTTAGATAATTTTCTACTTTGTTTCTATATCTTATGTATATTGAAGTATATGTTATATATTCTAATATTCATTATGTATTTATGTATTTTTAAAACTCTAAATATGTCTAAATAGTTTCAGAATAATACCTAAGGAGAGAAAATGTGTGGTAGAGTCAACAAAACAGGATTGGCCATGAGTTGTTAATACTGAAGCTTGGCGATGGGTATATTAGGGATTGTTGAATAAAATGTAATACTCTCCGTACTTCTGTGTGCGTTTAAATTATGCTAACCTTTATACTTTTGAGAAATCCATTTTCAGTGAATTTACTGCACTACAAACCACTCTGAGGGAACTTGCACTGAGGATATTTTTACTGACAGAGTAAGACCTCAGAAAGTTAAATATTTATAACTTACAAAAAGAAATAGACCATAGACTATCCCTCAAAATACCCCAGAAGCTAAAGGGTTAATCTCATAAGCACTGCATCTGGAGAGAGCAAATGTGACCAGTGATCTAAAAAGTAATAGATTACCTTAAATCAGGAATGAAGGGATTAATGGGAGAATGACTCCAGCGACATCTCATCACAGAGGGAACTGTCCCCTCTTGTAAAATCCATCACTGGTCGAGTGGACCAGACAGCAGGTGGTTTAAAGGGTGAAACAGGAACTAAAAAAGTATAATTGGTGGGTCACGAGAAAGATCTTGGAGATTAAGAATACTTTTGGGAAGAAAGATAAGATGAAGTTCAAGCTCTAGAAAAAGACAGAAAGCAGAAGAGTAACAATTCATAAAGAGGTTTAGGGTGATATCTTTTGCTTTGCATAGCTGTGATTAGTGTTTTTGCTACCTAAGGCATCTACACAGTGGCCAGGTTGGGGCATGCTCACTTCCATCTGCCTGTCAGGGCTTTGCGCAGTAGGCGTCACAGCATATAGCTCTACAGCCTAATGGTAAGCAGTGAGTTACTCTCACAAACGTGTTTAGCTAGATTGATCACTGGAAGGCTAAAACCCTTCAAAATATATAGGGGTCTGGGTGAATTTTCTACTTCAGTCATACATATTGATTACATTAAATAGATAACTGCCACATTTTCAATTATTTTTTATGAGATACTGTCACAGAAAATAAAGAACCAGATGCTAGAAGACAAAAGAATCAAAAAATGAATGTGGATGAATTCTTATACAAAAAGTTCTAATCAATTTGTGAATGAGTAAAGACAATGAGTACTTTCAATAACAAAAGAAACAAAAAATATAGACCTGTTTAATTACAACTAATGTTTGTTGTGCGGTAAGATATTTTAACATTAAGAAAAGCCTAACGTGTGTTGTATATTACTCCTAGATTGAATTAGACAGGTTTTAATTAAAAGATTACCATTAACAACTAACAATGATGAGATTTGTAGGGACTAATGCCGAAACCAGGAGATTTATGTCTTATGAAAACCAATTTCTCTAGTTTACAAGTTTTCTAACACACTGCCTAACACCACAGAGAATTGTAGAGTTAAGAAGACTTTCTGACTAATTTTTTTGACAGGTGAGAAAACAGAGGTGCACAATGGATAGTGAATATCCAGGTTGGAACTAGACCCTGATTTTCCAACAATTCCTTATGCAGACCTTTGATTATAGGGGACAGTTGCTACACAAAGCTCCAAAGAGTCTTGTAGTAAAAGCTCCAGAAAGTCTAGGCTGAGTTTTGAAAAGTAAATTGTTTTCCTAGAGGCAATTTCCAAGAACAGTTATAAAATCTGTAGGTTAGTGTCTCACCCTGGGAGAAGAACAGATTATGTTTAGTGAAGGGAAGAAGCAGAGTATAAAAGAAGCATGGGTTATAAAATTAAACAAACCATGGCTCCTAAATTATGCTTATAACCTGGAAGAAAATTCTCTGTATTGCTGCATACCAGCTCACTGGCCCTTGAGAGTGTCTCCTGGGAAGGTCAAAAAGGGTCAGATTGGTAAATTAAATAGCAAGGCTCAAGCTGTCTAAACAGTTACCATTAAACCACAGATAATTAGCAGTTCGACATAAAATAAAGCATTAACTCCAATTTCTGGACCTTTGCTAGTTCTGAGGATACCCCTCCTTGAATAAGATCCCTGACAAGTGTTACATATTGAGTGGCTCATTAGAATAGTCCTTATTTTGTTGCAGGGACCTAAATTCTCACTGAACAGATTAAAATAAATTTAAAAGTAAATGTTTGTGAAAGATGTACTTGTTTTTTCTCTACTTATAACAATTTGAGAGCAGCCTAAGGATATCAGAGGCTTCTGGCAAAATTTGGACTGAACAAGACTCTTGAATTCCAACCCTGACTGGGAAGGAAGGTGGTCCAAATGGCTTTGGGAGATGTGTGCCTAACTGACAAGCTGGTGACCAATATGGAGCATGGACAATAGATATAAATGTACTATCCCTCTGTAGGAAACAACCAGTAAGAGAAACTAAAGCCAAGGTCAGTGCCTGGATAGTGTTCAGACAACATGAAATGTGATTTTGCTAGAGAGAGAAAGGAGCAGGGCGTAGAAGGCAACAGAGGAGGACTGAGACATATTAAGGGAACTGACATGAAAAATTGGGTAAACACAATTGAAAGAGGGAAAGAGATTTCACTTTATTAAATATAAAAACTATCATTGCTCACGGTAAAACCTGTCACCATATTTTGCTGTAGCCTTTGAAGATGACTTGTCATTCCTGGAGGTAATCTTATAGTTATTGTTTATTTATTAAAACAGGTTTTCTCAGGGAAATCTGATGATAACCTTCAACAGATCCTCATTGCCTAAAGGTTTATGTTCAAATTTATCATGGCATTCAAAGCCCTTTTCCATCTTTTTTCTTTCCTCTTACTCTGTTCCACCTTCCCACCTCACACTTGAGCCACAGAGCTACTTCCTAGACCCTAAACTGCTTATATTTGTTGGTTCACATTCCTTGGTTTTTCTTGCACTATTTCCCCTGCCCAAACTGCTCTTTTTATCCCTTTCCCTGGCCCTTATGAATCTGCTGTTTGCAAAACTCAACTGAATCATTTTGTCACTTATGAAACTTTTCCATATCTACACCTCAGAGAGAAATGCCCATTCATTCTTTCGTGCCCCAATGTACCCCACAGATTCTTAGACCACAGTAATGACTTCACTTCATGGCATATACTTAATCGTGTGTTCATCTCTAGTAGACCATGAACTCCTCTGGTTAAGAACCCTTTCTGCTTTATCACTGCAGAAATAGTTCTTAGCATTGTGCTTGTATTAAGATGTATCAATCATATCCCAACAAAGCTGTTAAATTTAAAAAAATTAATTTAATGTTTGAAGAATGAATAAGTGAATGAATGAACCAACTGACAACTAGATAAATGTATACATGAAAAGACTGGTCTTATTTATGCTATCACACCTTTACAATTGCTGTATAATATCTATAAATAATACAAGAATAAGCACTGCATAAATTCTCATTGTCCTTTTTTTGCTTAGGCAGAAGAAATATTTCAGAGAATCCCAGGGTTGAAGGGCCCTTACGAATAAGTTTATCAGAAAAGATAACTCAAGTTCCAAGTATGAGAATCATAACTTTCATAACATAGATATAATCCAACTTATTAAAGGTCAAGAAATGAACCCCTAGAAAATCTAATGAATAAGGTACAAGTGTAGGTCATGGTTTAAAGATTTCTTGCACAGAATAAGAAAGTAAAAACAAATAATATAAGTTGGAACTGTAGGGCACAAAAAAAATAACAGAAGTAAATAAGGAGACACAGAGCATTATGAAAATAAGTTATTGAAATTGAAAGATAGTCAAGTAATTAAATATTTTACCTCAAAAGGCATATTCTGTATATTATAGCACAAAACTGGGAAGTATCCACAAATATCTTTTAACACCCATTTCTGGTCTTTTTCCACTATAAATGGATGTTCACCTAGATCAACCTCTGCACATACACTCATCCTTTTCTCTTAGCCAAAGTTACTGCGCAACCTGCCTGTAGCGCAGGGTTCTGACTCTGCCCTATGTCACGGTCATGACCGAGACTCATAAGACTGGTAATGAGATGAGCAAGGTCAGTCTGGAGGAAGAAGTTGTGTTTAGCCTCACAGGCAGGCACTCACAACACTTTTCATAAGGGCAATACTTTCCTTCTTGGCTTATGTCTTTGAGGTTCCTAAAGAGCTTTCAAAACTATTTTCTATGATATTTCCAATGGGATGTAAAGGGCAATTTTCCTCCAATTTGTTTTCAACAGAAATCACCAATCATTTTGCCTTCACATTGTCCTTTGGTTCATTGTTATTTATATGCTGTCTTGTTCCAATAGGAACAGAATAGCCTAAAATGAGTGTCATGAAGAAAGAAAAATAAGGGTGGGCAAGTATAATGTAATCAAAGAATTATGTGAAAATGCGTAGAGTAATAACCTGCACAATTGTTATGGGTACAGCTGTGATAACACAAATGAAAATCAAAGGAATTGATCATTGGGCATAGGAGATTAATAACCCCATAAGCATTTCCACGTAACATAGAGTCAGTCCTTGGAGGAAAAGTCCCTTTGAAAATCTCCAAATACTGCCAAGCAATATGAAAGGTGGGACATTCTGGAGACATATTTCTAATCCAGTGTTTTTTTTTGTGTGAGTAAAAATTATCAAATGTAATATTCAAATTTTTTTCTTAACAAGATAGGTTAAATGTGATTTTGGTAAGCAACATGATACATGTGTCCATCCATGGTGGAAAAACATTTCATGGCATTTGAAATATACCATGGAAAGCATATATTCAGAAATAAACTTAATACATACATTTCCAAATAAATTGCAAGTAAAATTTAAGCATTCAAAATAAAATTTTAGTTGTTTATAATGGGAGAGGAGTGGCCATATGTGCAACTGTGAATGATCATTAGACTTTGACAATTTAAAGCATTTGCAACATTAAGGTTTTGATGTTACCTAGTGACACAAAAGAACAGCTAAGTGAAATAAGCCAGTCAATGAAAGACAAATGGCATATGATCTCACTTGTATGTGGAATCTAATGGTCAAAATAAACTGATGAACAATACAGAAACAGAGGCATGGACACACAGAACAGACTGACAGCTGCCAAAGAGAGCAAGGAGGAGGGACTGGATAAAATAAGGTGAAGGGATTAGCCGAAGAACATATAAGTAACTCACAGACACAGACAACAATATGGCCAGAGGGAAGGGGTGGTGGGGCTGGGTGGAGGTGGGCAAAGGGGGGAAAATGGGGACATCTATAATAGTGTAGACAATAAAAATAAAGTAAAAAAATACAGAAGGTGAGTTTTGTTTCCAACTTATTAATAATTGTTAGTGACCACAGAGGATGACTTATACCAGTACACAAGAGCACACACATGATAGTGCTTTCTGAACTTTAAACCAGCTGATGATGTTCATTATCATGTGTTTCAACTTAAAGTCACTAGTGCTTGTTCTACAATTAGGATGAGATGGCATGGGCAGACACATGGAGCCCCACAAGGTGAGCTTTATGCACTGACATTCCTGTGTCTTGGTACTGGGGTTAGGGTTACATAGAATGTGAGGGTCAACATTGAATACCTAGTTGGCAACACAGAGCACTCTTTATGTAGTTCTCCTTAACCAAGCCTGCTTTTCCCCAACATGCCTAGCTGGTAAGGAACAAAATTCACCACCCCTGCAAGCACATGACATGTAGCAAAGGTAGAACCAGAGATGTCCAAGGAGCAAATGAGCAGAATCTTGTGAGGTTAGCTGTGGCTTCTGCCCCAGTTCAGGCATGCCCCTTTAACTATTCACACCCCATATTCGTCAAAGCTGTGGTTACACTTGACTTATGGCACTCAAGATGTGGAATGAATCATTTCCTTTGTGCCTGACACTGTACACACTCAATAAATGCTGAAGACTGAATGGGAACTGATTGAGATTTATTTCTGCTACTTTAAAGGCCAGTTATTTTAATGTGAAGGAGGATAAGAGAGAGACACAGATTTTAGATTTTGCATAGAGGACATTAATTTATTGCACCCATATGAAACAAGTTAAGGTTAGTTTAATTTTCCTTCCCATCTTTCACCTGTTATTTGGATAAGAATCATGTCAACTGTAAGCAAGACCCAGGCCATTCACTCATTGATTCAGTTTTGGGAGACACATTCATCCCCAGACTCTGCATTAGGTGCTGGGGCCCTAATGAATAAGTACCTTTGCCTGATGCCTAATGCATCATGAATGAATGAATTAATGAATCAATGAATCAATGAAGCAAAGTATCAGTGAATGAGTGAATGACCTGTGACTTTCACATAGTAATGTTTCAGGGAAAGAGAAAGTTGTTGGCTTGAATCCTATTAGAATACAGGTCACAGAACCTATTCAAAGAACCTGTTTCATGTCGCAAACAGCAGAGCGACATAACCCTGCTCCTGCCTCCAGTTTGCAGTCTGGTGCAGACGTTTCCCCAAGCACGTAAGATTTCACAATACAAGGCATGATGTGTTCTGCTGTAAATGTAAAAGAGGCGGCAAAGCGGATGGGAGATGTGAAGATGTTATCCATGTAGCTGGCCAGGGGAAAATTACAGCCGGAACTCGTTCCCAGGAAGGAATTCAGAAACCAAATCCAGTACAAAAGAAAGATGACTCCGTGTGGTTTGTACTGTACTCTTGTCTCCTGTGTTGAAATGTTAACATTTTCAGATATAATGGGTCTTTTTTCCAGGTCATGAAGCACAGACAATGTGCCAGAGGCCTGAACAAAGTTGGCCCATCAGCAGGGCTTTGCACTTAAAACAAAGATCTGAGCTTTCCTGGCTGGTCAAGTGAGAGCTGAGTCATTAACATGCAGGGAAATGACTGACACGTTTGGTTGTGGGGATTAGCTCTGTTAGTTGGAAATGCCACGTTGGCACTTCCACACTAACATTCTGGACCCCTGAAAGTGTGAATGGAGGCTTCCATCTGCCTCCCAAAAATGATTATTTCCATTAATATACTATGTTAAAAGTGTTCTTGGGACACTATTAAAAATAAAAGGAATTGGGTGAGAAGAAAGGGATCCAAATTAGGAATCAATATACTATTATTTTAAGTAAGGGGAATGAAAGACACAAAATTTGCTTTGTTGTTGAGTTTATCATAAGGAAATTGTAAAAGCAAAATGCTGACTATAAATATATATATCTGTATAGATATCTATATAGATATATATCACTATGTATGTATATATGCATATCCCACTGGACATATCACTAAAGAGAGATTTAACTTAAATTGTACCTATAGAATATTGTTTAACTTTACTAGCTAGAACTACTATACAATAAAGGCAAGGATCTAGTTTGTCATAGGTTCTTTTATGTTTACTTTTGAAATGAATAAAATATTAGTTTTATCACTTTTCTGGCAAACCTGACTATTCAAAACACAACCCTATGCTATAATAATATCTGTTAACTGAGTACTTGACTGATTAGAAAAAATCCAAGCAAGTTTTCTGAGGAGTTTCTTCTTTCTAATCAAAGAAGTGTAACTTAAGATGCTCATTCAGAGAGTCCACTTTCTCTAATTCACTGCTTATACTAGGTAATGTGTATAATAAATAATGTGGTTTTCAAGAGCCAATCAGATTGGTAACAGCCAAGGGAAAGGTGTGAAGGAGGAAGAAGAATAACAAGGAAGGAGCTGACAGGGAGATACGAAATAGAAACTAAACTCGGAAAGTGCAGCCTCTAGGGACGGGGTCAACAACCAACACATATTAACGGGCCTGGAGCAGCACTGACTTCAGCACAAAATGTCAGCAAATGACACACCCCCAAGGAAGGGCTAAATTGGGTTTTGCACACTCAGTTTGAGAAGACATTTAGAATATTTTCTCTTGAAAGGTGTTGAAATAAAGTTTTGCTAACTTAAAGACATTTTAAAAGAGGACATAAAGAAGAGTCTTGTCAGTGGCAATTGGCTCCTTTTGATAGTAACAATCTGAAAGGAACTTTTCTAAACGTTTTGTTTTGATTCCAGAATCTAAATTTTCCTTATGGCTGGGGAAGCTTTCCTTGTAATGATCCCTGGATCTTATGACATTGGCTTCATTCATGGTGTGGTTGAAGGAAGTAGGTAAGCAAAACCCCAACTGTTTTAGCAGGCCTCAGATATCCCAGCGAGCAGCCAGTAATTCTTAAAAAAGCCATCTCCAGAGCACGAATAACAAATACCTATGGCTCCTGCCAATCATTACTTACCCATTTTTTGTTAGAATTTCTAAGCCTACAAATGTAATGTAGGTCATATTCTTGAGTAGTATTTCCAAACTTATGCTTTCATAGCATTATTCCTGCAAGATGTTGTTGGAAAGGGTTCTGAAGTTAAATTCATTTGAGATTGCAGTACACTGTCCTCTCCTTCTGGAGACACACAACAACACTAACATATTAAGGGGCATAAGCACCAGCAAAGGAAGCTGTTTAACTTTGTTTAAATCAACATTTCCAAAACAAATTAAAACTTTCTCTTTCCTTTGTTTAGGGACCAGTAGCTATAGGGAACCTATCCATGTGGAATGGCAAATGTAGCCCAGCCCTATTGGAAAGCTGATAGGAGCGTGTCAGCACACAGGAAGCCAATCCCAGGGATCGGCTTTCCCATGGGAAACCAGGCCTGCATTATACCTAGGCTGCTTTGAGGCTCGCTTTTGCTAAAACTCCCTCACCCTGAGTTGAAGCAGCAAGTGTTTACTGCATATCTTTAAAGTAACTTCCTGAAGTCTGTGCTGATTCTCCCAAGGATGGAGTGTAACCAGACCAATCACTCTTATTATTCCCTTGCATTTGCAACATTTTTTCCTTGTTAATCTGTAAGAAGTAATTAGTAACATCCTTTCCTTCGTTATCTGTAAAAAGTAATCACCTAAAGCAAACCTGAGAATAATGAATGGGAACCTTCTTTGATGTACGCTATTAGAAAGCCAATAAAAGCCTGTCAAGCCAAGGGTTGAGGTGCTCTCCCCTTGAGAGAGTGGCCAAGGTGCTCTCTCTCTCAGAGCGAGCCTGTGTCGTCCCTTTTTCTCCACAGGACTTTGGTGGTCCATATGAATTTGTTCCACAACATACGGACACTGCTGGATGGAGTCCGCATCAAGTAGCAATTGTTAACACCTCGCAAAAGATAACAAAGTGCCTGTGTTAGAATTTTCACTGTGTCATTAAAACCAACTGAGGGGAATGACCTCTTTTTATTTGTAATTATACCATTTTTTCTCAATAAAGTATATTTAATTACTCAGAAGAGTAACACAATACTGTGCAAAAGGCCAACAAGGTTTATAGCTATAAAGAGAAGCAACAATACTTTATAAATACCTGGAAATAAGAAATGCAATGAATATCCATTTGTCATCCCTGTAAGTAATAAATATGCCCAGCGATGAACAATACACAAACACAGCATCCATTCCACAAGTCTATGACCTGGGTTCTGATAAGGCATTAACATTTCTTGTTGGAGAGTCCTCTGATTTGTCTAGTCACAAACAAACTAACAGTAACAACAACAGAATAAAATTGTGACTTTGCTCTTTCTTCTCAACTTAAATAATCACATCCCCCCTTTTTTTGCTGAATATTTATTTCTGTAATAACTTGAGGAGAAGTCTTGTGAATCAGCAGCTACTTCCCATTGTATACAATGAATCCCAGGTGATAGCCAAGGATTTTAGGATTTGCATCTATCACAGAAAAAAAATGAAGAGGTACAAAAAGAAAATCTTAAAATGGGGGTGGCACATGGATTTTATGTTCTTCTGGAAGCCTCCGAGAGAGGCTAGCTGAGTGATCCTTCACTTGTCCTGGGCTTTAAGGGAGAGTGCTGAAATCAAAGGTGAGAAGGGCAGGTGACTTCTTGCAGGTTGTTAGTGCCAATACTTTGTTAAGTTTCAGGGAAGTAAATGCAAAAGGCATTTTGGAAATTCCTGGAAGTTTGGATAAGAATCCTCCAGGCCAGCAGAATAACATTTAGATGGGGGTCTTACATTTTGTCAAGGTGGATAATAATGATGCTTTTTAAGAGCTCAGAATAGGAAAGGTAGGGAAACCCTGGCATAAATGAGTTACCACGGAATAGGACATACCCAAGTGTGTGAGAACTATACATATTTATCTTGAAACTTACAATACTTTCACTTACAGCACAGTTTATTAATGACTGTCTAATTTTACTTAAATAATACTACTGATCCTTGTTAGTCATTGATTCCCCCTATAATTTATGTGTAATTCCAGAATCAATACTCATTCATTGGACACATGTAGAATGGCGAAAAACATTGAGTTATCTGATGTGCACATTCCCAGCTGAGGTCAAACAAGGTGATGCTTTGTCTTCTTATTCAGCTCTCATGCTGCACACTTTTCAAGGACTATTGAGTACCATGTTTGCCATATTTTTATGCTTCTTGCTGATGATTTCTTTGTTCAAAATCTACACCAAATATTGTGCTTAAAAGTGCTCTCTAGTATTCCTGTATACAAGAAGGCTGTGATGTGCCTCATGGAGAAATATGTGTGTTAGATAATCTTCATTCAGACATTAGTTATGATGCCTTTCTGAGTTCAATGTTAATGAATGAGCAATTTATGTTAAATGTCTTTAAACACAAATGCATGCACAAGGTTATGGGTTGGTCAGCTGATGAAAATGTACAAGCAAAGGCTTATAGGAACCCAATTGTACTTTTCTTCCCCTAGAAGCAACAATTCTGTGTTTGCTAATTCGGTGTTCATGGCAACTTTATAGAACATAATTACTGCAAATAACAAGAATCAATTATTTAATTAAATACTATCTAATCATATAATTAAATATTCAATCATATAATATTTAATTATAGAATACACAATTATTAAATATATCCAATTATACAATATTCAAATATTTAATTATATAACATTCAATTATTTAAGTAATATTTAATTATTTATCTATCTCTATTTAAAGAGGTAGAGTTTCACTTCAGGTCATTGTAGACTAGCTGATTTCAGACTAATACTCCCACCAAGAACTATAGGAGTTGAACAAAATATACATAAAACTTTGAAGACATTGGGAAGCTACCAAGGCAACAAAGACTTGTGGGGCCAAAATCCAGGAGAGAAGGGAAGGCCATAGAAGTGAGCATAACAATACTGAAAGAAACTAAAGAAGACCTAAACAAATGGATTCTTGGATTGAAAGATCCAATATTGTGAGAATATCAGGTGTCCCCTAAATTGATCTGTATTCAATGTAATTTCAATGAAAGCCCCAGGATTTCAAATAACCAACACAAACTTGAAGAAGAAAAGATCTGGAGTATTTACACTAGCATATATGAGCAATTTGTAGAAAGTTACAGTAATTAAGACAGTGTGATATTGACCCACAGATAGACAAATGGATAATTGAACAAAATACAGAATCCAGAAACAAACCCACCCATATTTTGACACTTAATATATGACCAAAAGACCCTTCAGAGCAGTAGGTAAATGGTGCTGTGTTAATTAAATGCCATATATGTAAAAAAGCTACCCCTATTATCAAAAAACAATCTCAGATTGTAGATATAAATGTGAAATGTGAAATACACATTCTACAAGGTAGTAAAATATCTATATATTTGGAGTTAGCAAAGATTTCTTAAGATAGGACACAAAAGCATGAATCAGAAGTAAAAAGATTGAGTCACTGTAGTACATTAAAATGTAAACTTCTGTTAACCAAAAAAAACCCCATTATAAGAATTAATGTAGCAATATTTTTGCTGATATATCTCCCAGGGCAAGGGAAATAAAGGAAAAAATAAACAAATGGGACTATATCAAACTAAAAAGCTTCTTCTTTCACTCTAGGTATGTTTGCTGGACATTCTGAAAATACTTGTTGAATGTCTAAACTCACTTAAATTTTCTTAAAAAATGTTTATTTTAATTTTTAATGATTCTTTTCATCTTCAGAGTTGGGAACAGCATACACTGATTTTTATGTGGTTGACTGAGATTTAAATACATGGTGGAAAAGTGAAAAAAACATTGTTAAAACTGTGATCACAGAGAAAGATGGATGTTTGATCTCCCCAAAAATGCGTTTGTTCTTTCATAAACCACTTTCCTTTTCATGAAATACATGTAGTTTTATATGAGTAATGGTGCTATAAAATTATATTTCAATATCTGCTATTACGATATGCTATGTTTAAAAGATTAACAAAGTAAAAAATAAATAAATAAAAAGCTTCTGCACAGCTAAAGAAACCATCATCAAATGAAAATGGTACTGACTGTATGGGAGAACATATTTGCCCATTATACCTCAAACAAGGGTTTGATCTCCAAAATATATAAATGTCTCATAGGACTTAACAGCAGGAAGATAAACAATGCAAATTAAAAATGGGCAAAGGACCTGAATAGACACCTGTCCAAGGAGGACATACAGATGGCCCATAGACATATGAAAAGATGCCCAACATCACTAGCCATCAGAGATGCAAATTAAAACCACAATGAGATATCACCTCATGCCTGTTAGAATGGCCATCACCAATAAATCAACAAACAAGTGCTGGTGAGGATGCAGAGAAAAGGGAACACCAGTGCGCTGTTGGTGGGAATGCAGACTGGTGCAGCCACTGTGGAAACAGTATGGAATTTCCTTAAAAAACTAAAAATGGAACTGCCTTTTTACCCAGCAATTCTGCTACTGGGAATATACCCTAAGAATCCTGAATCACCAATTCAAAAGAACCTATGCACCCCTATGTTCATAGCAGCACAATTTACAATGGCCAAGTTCTGAAAACAGCCTAAGTGCACATCCATAAATAAGTACTATAAGGAGACTATTCTACTAAGTGAAATAAGCTAGTCAGCGAATGCTAAATACCCTATGATCTCACCTATAAGAGGAATCTAGTGAACAAAATGAATGAATGAAAAAAGGGTCACAGTCATGGAAACATGGAACAGACTGGAAATGACCAGAGGAGAGGATGAGGGGGATAATGGTGGAAAGAAGGGGATGGGATTAGTCAAAGAACATGTATGAATGACCCATGGACATGGACAACAGTGTGGGGATTGACCGTGGGAGCTGGGAGTGGGATGGGTGGAAGAGGGCAAAGGGGGAAAAATTGGGACAACTATCATAAAATGATAGTAAAAATGATTTAATTAAAAAAGAAGGGGGGAAAAAGAATTGAGAGTCAAGTCACATAATGGGAGAACATGTGTGCAATACACATAACTAATTAAGAATCTGTACCTGGGTATATATAAACTCCTTTAAATCAATAGCCCAGGTTCCCTAGAAAATAGACCCTGGGGGAAAGCTAATGGGATAATGCTATATTAGAGGGTAAAAATTCCCAGGCAACAAAAGTTAGGGAAGTAGGAAAGAGAGTCAAGAAAGTAAATACCTAGATACCCATAGTTTTCTTAAAAAATATAGCTGATCGCTCGGTTTGCAGATAGGACACAGAAACCTAGCTCAGAAAAGTGTATGGAGAGGAAGGAAGGAGAAGAGTTTGTATGCTGATCTCATTCTAGCTCCTCTCATTGTCATAATAGGGCATTAACTTTTTTTACATTTCCATGTTGTCACCTGGCCTTTCTAGGTAGCCTCTAGGGAATCTTTAGAGAGGTACTGGGAAAAGCTAGACATTTGAAAGTCTGGTAGTATTATGCTATACAACCAGAACTCCTGCAGATCCGGCATAGTTGGTGTGAAAGAGGCCGTGCTTACTCGGAGGGAGCCCTAGGCAGCCTGTGGTGTTGGGAAAAGAGGCAACGGCATTAGCAGTTTGGGCTGTTCATGGAGCAAGTAGCTAAAGGCACAAGAGTTAGGGGTTAAAAGGAGTGACTTAACTGCAGAGGCATATAAGTTGGGCCCGATAAGCAATCAAATGGGAGAGTTGGCAAATGATGAAGTCCTCTGAAGATATCCACATGGCCAATAAACATATTAAAATGTATTCAATCTAATTTTTCATCACAAAAATAAAAATTAAAAAAACCACAAGGAAATGCTGGGAATATATTCCTACCCTAATGGCTAAAAGTAAAAATGTTAAAAAAAATGAACTGTAGATGATATGAGAATTGATTAGTAAGTTGGAACAATTTCAAGTGTAAATTGATATAATTACTTGGAATTTTCTACTCATTTTGAATATATGTATACTCTATAATGCAGCAATCCCACTCACAGGCAAATATCAACAGAAATGCATGCATATGTTCACCAAAAGACATGTAGATGGAGGTGCATAGTATCATTCTACAAAACAGCCTCAAACTACAAACAACCCAAATTTTTATTAATGGTAGAATAAATAAATCAATTGTGGCACAGTCTCATGATGGAATACTATGCAGCAGTGAAAAAGAACAAACTACTGCTACTACTTGCAGCAGTATGGATGATTCTCACCAATGTAAAGTAAACACAATAAGTCATGTGCAAAAGAATACATGATTATATTTATATAGAGTTTATAAACAAATAAAATTAATCATGGTGTTGGAAGTCAGGCTATGGTTACCGTCAGGGAGGAAGGTGTGGATGGTGTCTGGGAAGGGGTTAGGTGGTGGCTGTCAAGGTGTTGTTTGGATCTGGTTGGTAGGTACTTGGGTCTGTTCACTTTGTGCCCATTAATTGAGCGATACATATTTGGTTTGTGTGCTTTTCTACTTGTTATACTTCAACTTAACATTTTATTAAAAATAAAAAACAAAATTTAGTAAAATTATAATATCAATAGAAAGATATTCATAGAAGCTGAATTTTTTATTATTTCTTCATCACATTCTACTCACCCTTTAGCCTCTAGAAATCAAGATTCTGCTACAACATGCAACTGAAATTGCCAAGCAAATGAATAATAAATAAAAGCACTTAATAGGGGTCAGGTTCTGCTCTAAGTAGTTTGCATACAGTTACTCTTTCTATTCTGCAAGAAGTTCTATTGGGTAATTACTAATATTGTCTGAGCTCTTACCCACTGCCAATTACTACCAAATGTAATAGATGGCGTTCACCTCAGATATGTCCTTGACTTGGTGTTAGCAATGGAAACAAATGACATCTCTTTTCTTGAAGTGCTCATATCTTGCCTTCTCTTAATTAGCTCTTTTCTAAAGTGTGTTTCAGGAAAACAGTAGTCTTATGGCATAGTAGACTTATGGACGTAGTCTCGTGGTTTGTCTGAAAAGTGCTCTGTGGCCCAGCAGGTTGAGAAATCCCTAGATTATATAACTTGAACAATTTTCCTGACCAGAGGATTGTGCAAATGGAGACCCTCTCTTCAAGGAAGGACTATATTATGCAACATTTTCCAAACTTATTTGACAAATGACCCCCATATCATATCAAATCATAGGAGTACAGTTGCTCCTGAACTTACGATGGGGCTACATTCCAGTAAACCCATTGTAAGTTGAAAATATCCCAAGTCCAAAATGCATTTAATACACTTAATATACTGGCCATTATAGTGTAGCCTTGCCTACTTTAAACAGGCTCAGAACACTTCCATTAGCCTACAGTTGGGCAAAATCATCTAACACAATAAATACATGCACGAGTATTTGCTGTTTACCCTTGTGACTGTGTGACTGTCTGGAAACAGCAGCTCACTGCCACTGACCAGCATCACAAGACAGTATCATATCACATATCACTAACCCAAGAAAAGACCAAAATTCAAAAAAGCATGGTCTCCACTGAATGAACATTGCTTTTCACCATCATAAAGTTGAAAAATTGTACGTTGAACCATTTTAAGTGTGGACCACCTGGAATGTCCTACAGTGTGTCCTTTGGGAAGCATTTTATGAGATCAGTTAGTTGTGTTTTTTCTTCAGCTTTTCTAGCCTTTTCTAGCCATTCTTTCTTGGTCTCCTTTTCAAGGTCCTTTGAAACACAGGTGTTCTCTAAGTTTCCTTTGAGGGCCTCCCTTCATTTATCTTATGCTAGACTCGGTTCCTGTGTAACTTCGAATAAAACCATACCTCAATTACCACCTAAAATTTGATGACACCAAAATCCTTGACTCAAACCTAGATCTTTTTTCCAAATTCTTCATCTGTATAGTCAGCTATTTAATTTGATTCGTCCTATGAACACATGGGTTGCTACTACAACCAGTCTATATTCTCAATTAGGAAGCATCACCATCAAAAGCCCACCAATGATTAAAACAGAAACCTTGATGCCAACTGTCACACCCTTGTTATTTACTTCCTCACCATATAAAATTCATCTGGTCCTTTTGATTCTAGTTCCTAAATGTATCTTAAATCTGTCTTTTCTCCTTTGTCTCCATTGTCAAAGCAACCGCGTAGTCCATGCCGTCATCTCTTCTTGCTGCCTTACAGCAATATCCTCCTACCAAGCTTCATTATATCTCATCATGCCTTCTCTTTATTTGCCTACCTGGGATTAACAGATATCTCTTGCATTCCCCTCACTGTCCCTTCTCTCCCTTCTGGCTATGGCTGGGCCTAGCTTGAATTATCAGTGGCTGAGTAACCAGGGGTAGGGAGTGAATGAAGCACAGTAATAAAGGAGATGGCTTTGACCTCAGGCAACAGAATAGTGTCTAATCAAAAAGAAAAGTAAGAATGGAATCAGAAAAAGTCAAAGTGGATTTCTCACGTTTGTCTCAATTAGTGGCTGATTTGAGGACAATCTCTGTGGCCAATATAGGCAGGAAGAGTTAATATATTTTCTAGAGTTTAAACATTTTTTCAAAGTTAAAATTCCAAAACAGCCCTTTCATGGGTAAAGTATTATGTTGATAATAATTATTGTGATACTGATAAAAATTAAAAGCAACAATTCTCAGGTATTCTAAATAGCTGCCTTAGAGAATGAAAAAGTGAGGTAACCTTAAAAAGCTAAAATAAATGAGAATTTCTTAGTGTGGTTTCTCGGATAGGTAGTAGGTAAGAAGAATAAGAAGAGAGTGGGGTGGTCCAACAAAATAAATGTGAAAACATGTTTGGGCTGTTTATCTGAAAATCAACAAAAGGAAGCAAAGTGGAAGGAGCAATGGCTAGGAAGCCAAAACAAATGTGGACATTGCCCCCTGATCAGTGTTTGAGAAAGCAGACTTGGAAAGGGAGGCTGGAAAAAATTGGTAAGCACTGGGAAGAAGCACCAAACTAAAACGTATTGGGCACCAACTCCGTGGCAGAGAGCTTTGTACAAGGGTTTTTAGATTTGCCTCTCTCTGTCTCTCTTTGTTTTTTTCTCTTCTCTCTCTCTCTCGCTTTGTCACTTTTTCATTTTTACAATGTTATTGAGATGCAATTGACATTCAACACACTATACATATGTAAAATGTAAGATTCGATAAGCTCTAACAGGCATATACAAGCATGAAACCCTCACTGTTTGTGCCAGGACTGCAATTCTCTTGAGAGCAACAAGCGTGCCCTGTTTATATCTGCACCCCACACAATGACTGTGAGCCCTGCACACAGTAGGTGCTCAGTGGATGAGGTCAGTGCTTTGAAAAGTCTGTTAGTTTTCTGCTGTGGCAGTGAAACAGAAATAGTGAAAATTAAATGTGGTATTAGATTAGAAACAAAAAATAATGCAAAATGACAGATCACATTCAAATGTCAATAATTCTGGCATTTTCAAGTCTCCTCTATCACATTCCCAGCCAGAACTCTAACAAGGAGCTAAAACAGATGATTTTGGCCACTCTATATTTTTCTGAAACTACATACTCATTATTATAAAAACAGTGATGAAATATGCCATTAAAAAGAAAAAAAAATCCCTGACAATTAAGATGAAAAAACCTGAAACCCCCAATCTAAATAATGAGACATCTACTCACATTATCTAATAAATAAGAGAAAATATTAGCATTCCCAAATATAAAAGATATGATGCCAGAAAAGATAGTTTCTATTTTAAAGTAAATAAATATGAAAGGCTTACTATAATATTTGTATTTCTCATTCCATCCTGAACGGATGAAAACTGTGTTGTAGAACAACATTAGGGGTTTGTTTTTATCGGACTCTTCAAACACAGGTTGCACACTCTTAATTCAATATCCCTGCCCACTATGGCAGGGAAGTGTTGCCAGGTGGGTAAAGGCCATTCTCTTTTGATGTCTATGTTTCTCTTTTACTCTAAGTTGCCTTTTCTTAGTCCTTCTAAAGTGTTTTATTGCCTCCCATGCTCATTTTCTATGAACAATTAGACTGATTTCTCTCCTGCCTGTCACCTCTTCATTTCATTCTTTGTCTACTTATTCATTCTTTATCGCCCAAATAATGGTACTCTTCTATACAAATTATCTAGTCTTTCTCTTCTGGATTCACCACAGTTCTTATTTTAAAATCTGCTGTCCCTGTGCACTTAAATAAAATGTAATAATCTGCTTCTTCAATCTTTATTGCCTTTTGATTAAAAGGTACCAGGATTTAAAATGGAGTACTTCTTGCCTCAGATTTGCTGAGGCCTAAATGTTAAATTATAAATAATAGCCAACACCCATCACACAATAGAGAAAAACAGCTCGCTTATGCACGTGGGGTGTGCAAAGACACAAGCTCCAAATCAGGCTGTCAGTCATTAGCCAGGGGTCCCACTCCCACAATCTGTGTGGGAGATCGATATGAAATGGTTGGAGAGACAGAATACTTTGGAAGAGGGTGTCAAGGTGCAATGACAATTCTTCACTGGGGAAAAAGGTTCCTTTTCCTTTATCTAAGGGTTAGTTAGATCCAAATGGGTTAATAGGCACCCCATGAGGAAAATTTGGTAAGTGTCTCTTGGAGGGAAGGCTACACAGAGTGTGACTGTATTTCTCACACGAGCAGGGCAAAGGTCTCCCTGTTCTCTTTCCCTCTTGCTCTGCCTGCTTCTCTCCTGCTGTCTGTGATGAAGCAAGCTGCCGTGCTGCGAGTTGCCATGTGGAGAGGCCCATGTGGCAGGGAACTAAGAGTGGCCTTGTGCAACGGTCAGCATGAACTTGAATTTTGCCAACAAATACATAAAAGAGTTTGGTAGAGGATCCTTTCCCAAAAGAGTCTTAAGATGAGACAGCAGTTCCTGCCGATATCTTTACTGCAGTCTTGTGGGAGATTCTGAAGATGCAGCTAAGTCATATATCTGGGTTCCTGAACCACAGAAACTGTGAAATAATAGGTGTTATTGTTTTAAGCACCTAAGTTTTGGGATAACTTGTTACATAGCCATGGATAACTAATACACCTGGGAACCAACTCTGGACCCCATGAATGGGAGCTGGCCTGAGGATGTCTTAAAAGGAATCTCCTTGCAGAGGAGCCCCTAGAGTGTTGAGGGAAACCTCCCCAGGAGCGGGATGCCCCGTGAAGGACAAAATAACAAAGGGCGATCTCAAGTAGGAAGCCAGAGGAGGAGAGACATTGCCTGAATCAGGAGAAGATCTTGGGGAGTTGAATGGAGAGTGTGCTGGAGAATTGCTAAGGAACAGCAAAAGTGTCT
Source organism: Desmodus rotundus (assembly GCF_022682495.2). Lineage (NCBI taxonomy): Eukaryota > Metazoa > Chordata > Mammalia > Chiroptera > Phyllostomidae > Desmodus > Desmodus rotundus. The sequence goes on along the minus strand of NC_071387.1, from coordinate 47,200,554 downwards.
GTGAAGGAAAAAGTTTGTATTGCCCACGCATTATACCAGAGAACACTGTTGCTAGATTGCAACTGTGCTGTTCATGTAACTCCCTGATCACCTGTGCTGGATATTAATGCTCATGCAAATGGCAGCTCAGGGACCAGAGAGCAAGCAAGCTAGGGAGGAAGGATCAGCTAGCCATGCCACTTTCCTGCTGGTTTCCAGCAGGCCTCAGCTATGTGGGACAAATGTTTCCTCTGAATGAGTTTGTACTTTCGATATCTGAGCAGATGATGCTAGAATTATTTGATTCTTTGCTTAGAGTGGACCCTTAAGTGCTTGAAAGTAACCTCAGGACTTTTTATTATCATGAAATGATCGGAGGAGATACTGATTCTGCCTGATACTTTGTCTATGGTGGGGACTAGCCAATGCATGAAGTGAGTTTGCAGGAGGGTGTCTCAAGCTCACGAGTTTTGAAATTGGGAGAAGTAATTCCTTATCATGTATGTGTGTGGGGCAGAACATTCTGTGCATTGTGGGATGTTTAGCAGCATCCCTAACTTCTCCCCACCAGATGTCATTAGCAGCCCCCCATGTGTGACAACTGATAACATCTCCAGACATTGTCACATAACCCCTGAGATGGGGTGGGGGATCGCCCTCCGCCGAGGCATCTGACTCTTAAGAACCTAACCGTCTTTCCTTTTGCAGCACCTCCATTCCTTCCTGGTAAATGCTTGGCAAAACAGACTGAAGTTTGAATGAATACCACATCTCCATGTTCTGTCCTCGAGCACACACCCGTCCCCTTGTATTATGTTATTAAGGTTTGGCTTGGGCAATGACACAGGTTGGGCCTCAAAATGACGTTCAGTTGGTGTGCTGATTGCAAAGTCCTGTAAGTTACCAAAAAAAAAATTGACTAGCACTCTTAAAATGAATTCACCTCACGTTGTATAAATTATACTTCAATAAAGCTGATTTAGAAAAGGAGTTTAAATACAGAGAGTCAGTCTTCACCTTTCCCCCTCTGTGCAGGCCTTCTGCAGGTACGTTTTCTGCTGCTATTGAAGATACTGAAGACTTTCCTTTGGTTACTGTTTTTTTCCTGCTAAATCATTGCACTCAGAATTTACTACAACTCCTTTAACTTAGCTTGTGGCTAAACCCTCACACACTGATACTCCACTGGTGAGAAAGTTTTATTTTGAAAAATTGGAAAGGGAAACAGCTTGCTCATTTTTATTTGATTTCAGTTATTGTTGTGCAGCTAAGTGGTCACAAGCTTGTTTTCTCTTCAAACATTGAGCTTGCATCTCCAAAGAGGCTATTTTTCAAAAGGATAGTTTGCAGATAATCAGCACGTTATATAGAATAGAATATTTGGGGCCTGAGGAAAGAGAAGAGACTCCGTAAACTCGTTCCACAAAAGTGCCTCTGCAACGGTGCCATTGATTGGCTCAGCAAAAATAATGCCCACCAAGAGTAAAAGCAATTGCTCTTCCTGACTTTGGATTTCTAGAAGGAATAACCTATTGTGCCTATTTTAACTGTGGTGCCTATCCAGGGACAATTAACCGGAGCCTATAAATTGTTTGGCTTATCAATTTCTTTGACAATTTGGATAAACTAGTTAATGAGGAAGAAGCCTAAAAAAAACCTGAAGGTAAATGTTCCTTAAGATAACCATGCGTTTTCATTTTTAAGCCATTTTATACTTTTCAACAGAAGCTCATATTTGCTATGGCGGGTTTGCAGGTGGAGTCCTATTTTAAGATGATGACAGGGTCACTAAGAGAAGGTAACTTTCACCAGGAACATCAGGACACCACCAGACACAATTCAAGCATTTGCTTCCTACTCTGCTTCACAGGTTTCTGAAAACCCATTTTCCCCCTGATGACAAATTAATTCATGTTAACTGTAGAAAAATATAAAAAAATGTAGAAAGTACAAAGAAGAAAAAAATAAGTCATTCATCATCACCTGTCAGTGATGAGAATTTAGTCTCTTTGCCAAGAAATGACTATGAAGCAATGCAGTTAGTACAAAGGAAAAGAATACTTAAATTCCTAAGGGTCATAGGTCAAAAATTTTCCCTTTAATCTGTGCATAGATATGTATCTCCTATGAGTTCTTCTTGCCAGATCTCAAATCCATTTCCTAAGAACTCCTTTAGGTAAGACCTTGGAGAGAGAGTAGTCCCTTTTGAATTTCTCTGAGTCTTATAACCAGCTTACTGATTAAGCTGGGTTTAGTGGTGTACAAGCACAGAAATAACTTTATTTATTTTTACTACTTTTCTTTAAATCAGTGGTTTTCACTGAGGGTACACTGGGACTCCAGAGGACATTTGGAAATGTCTGCAGACATATTTGATTGTCACATTGGGGAAAACAGTGCCAGGACATTCAGTGTGCAGAGGCCAGGGATGCTGCTAAACATTCTCCAATGCGCGGGACAACCTCCCCCACACACACAACGAAGAATTACATGGCCCAAAATGTCGACGGTGCTGACAGTGTAAATAGAGATAACCACTGTTAACATTTTGCTGCATGTCTATCAATACATTTTTTTCCATTTTCGATTCCCTCTGTTCATTTTCCGTCCAAAATTATATTCACACTGGCCATCTACTTTCATGTCTATATATTTTTTTACTTCTAATTATACTGTGAATATTTCTGCATATCATGATTCCTCAAAACAGGACACTAAATGCTGCACGGTATTTTATCGCGTGATTTGTTTCTTACTGACGGTCATCAGTTGTGTTTCCAGTACTTCAGCACTGTAAATAATGTTGGCATGAACATACATGACTATAAATTTGTTTCCATTACTGCAATGATTTCCTAGAAGTACAATTACTGACTCAAATGAAATGAATGTTTTTAAAGCTCTTCCTCTTGTTACCAAATCACTTTCTCAATTAACATTCTCTCCGACAGCGTATCAGAGTATTCATCATGCTTGTACTGTTTCTACTATTAACACATCTTGCTGAGTTAAAATTTGACACGCTAACACTAGTACTGACATCTCAGCTGTAACGTGACTTAGAGGGTACAGAGCTGTTTCAATAGAATGACCTCATCACTGTGACAGCCATTCTCTCAGATGACTAATGTGAGGTGGGAAGTTCAGGTGCTATCACCCACCCTACTCCCAAGACCCATATAAGGAACTGTTATTTTGAAGAAGTAATTTCCTCGAGGTTACACAGATTAAAAAAAAAAAAAGATGAAGATTAAATCAAGACAAGAAATATACCTTCATTCTGTGCTCTTACCACTGAACCATAATGCCTCATTATCATTGAAACAATGCAACTTCCATCTCATAATGTGAGTTACTTGAACATGGACAAGCATTTTTCTGTCCAGGATTTAAATGGCCTGCGCATTCTCCAGTAGTTGGTAAGCATTTATTGCCCTACCAGCCCCTCTCCAGCAGATGGTGCTGTTTTTCCAACATTTAAATCTGCACCACAGAAAATTATTAGTTTTGATGGATTTGAGCAGGATTGCCTAACGTTGTTCAATGAAGTCAACTTTGCACACAGTATTATCAAAATTGCTCACAGACCCAAAATTGAACCTGAAAATGAGACAGCATACTTCAAACACGAAACAAGTCTTTGTACAATGTCGATGGGAACAATGTGTTTCCAAAGTACTGAGGACAAATAAATTATGAATCATCACCCTACAGCAAAGATGTACTAAACAGACCTTCTTCCCAGAGAAACAGAGGTAAGTGTTTTGGGGAGGCTGTGAGAGTCAGAGATGGGTCTTAAAAATTGTAATTGTTAAAAGATTATGAATCATTATACAGATTCTATATTTTTCTATGCTAGATATCACAGAACAGAAGTTAGTATAATATGAATCAGATAGAGTATAAGCAGTGACTCATTTTCCAAGATAATTTAATATTAAGATGGGTGAATAATTTAAAAATTTTTTAAAAATATGGATGAAGAAGCACAATATCTCCTTTCTGCCAGAACAATGGAGACAAATCCTCATTGTCAGTACAGGTTAGACGTTCCCTTAAATACAGTTAGAGCTTGGAAGAAAAGAGCCCCTTTCCTCAGTTCAGAAACTACTTACGATGTAAAAACTAGGCCAGTCAAACTTCTCTGGAAATTCTTAGTTTAGGTGAGGGCTTAGTTTCAATAAGAAATCCTATGATCTGGCCCTGCAATTCCATTGCTGGGATTATACCCCAAGAATCCTGAAACACCAAGTCAAAAGAACCTATGCACCCCAATGTCCATAGCAGCACAATTTACAATAGCCAAGTGCTGGAAGCAACCTAAGTGCCCATTGGTAAATGAGTGGATCAAAAACTATGGTACATTTACACAATGGAATACTACGCAGCAGAAAGAAAGAGGGAGCCTCCTACCCTTCACAACAGCATAGGTGGAACTGGAGAGCGTTATGCTAAGTGAAGTAAGCCAGGCAGTAAAAGACAAATACCACAGGATCTCACCTAAAATTGGAACCTAATCAACAAAACAAACAAGCGAGAAGAATACAATCAGAGACATTGAAATAAAAAACACACTGACAGTAACCAGAGGGGAGAGGGGAGGGAGTAATGGCACAAAGAAGGGGAAGGGTGAAGTTAAGGAACGTGTAAAAGGGCCCATGGACAAAGACAAGGTGGGGAGATTGAATGCAGGAGGTGGGGGTGGGGAGGGCAGGGGAGTGTAATGGTGGGGGGGGGGAAATGGGGACAACTGTAATTGAACAATAATAAAAAAATAAAAAATAAAAAAAATGGGAAAACAGAAATCCTATGATGTACTCATAACTAGGAAAGAAAAAAAGATGTGCTTGAAAAACAAAACAAAATGCAACAAAAAGCCATCTTTAAAATCCATTACAATCTGCATATCTCAGCTGTTAGTAATCCACTCAGAAAAGTCAGCCATATTTCAAGAAGTCCAGAAACAATCTATAGGCTGCTGGCAAAGAGATTGATGATCAATGATATTGATAAGCAGAGGACCTATGTATGATGGTTTCCTCCCCAAATTTGTAATTTAATAAGAAATGGAAATAAATTACAAATTTGGGTTTGGGGTCTTGTGTGACCTTCCGAGTGAAGTGCCCTCAAGACCAGAGAGAGATACAACAGTATTTGTGAAATATCTCGGGTCTAGCCCAAACGAATGTATTTATTTATGGAGTTATCTACATTCATTTTTAAAGTGGTTATAGAATACAGAGATACTAATGTATTAGATTGGCCAAAAAGTTTATTTAGTCTTTCTGTAAAATAAAAGACATTTTTTAATTTTCACCAATAACTTTATTGATTTGGATATTTTGAGTATGTCAGCTATCTACCACAAGATATAATGTTGATTGTTCTTAATTAATGTCTCAATTTGATCAGTATCAACTTCACCTGATCTACCCAACTGTAGAGCATCATCCATTGAGAGGTCTCCAGCATGAAACTTCACAAGCTACTTTAGACAGGTTTGATCAGTCACGGCACCTTCTCCATAAACTGCACAAGTCATTTTTTTGGTGTGCTTTAGTTGCGTTTTACCTTCCTTGAAATAATAAAGCATAACATGATGAAAATGTTGTGTATTTTCTTCCATCATCAATATTAAAATGGCTACAGAAAAATTTACCAATTTTGGTAAGTTCTTTTTTAAATGCAAGATACAGCAGCTGTTACAATACATTCTAACAAAACTGTTTCAAATGAAGTTAAAGACAACTAAGTGCTACTAGAGCCACCTTACAGAAAACAATCAAACGTTTTGGTCAACCCAATAGGCATCCTTTTCTTGCAAAATCACACATGTACATATGATCCCACAGAGATACTCGAAAAAAAAAAAAAAAGTAGATTCTCCCAAAAGGAAATGTTAGGTATTTTGAAAACAGGCAGGCAGATAACAAAGATAGGTCTTGAAACATCCTAGAAAAAAGCCACAATTTTTCTTCCCATAGTACTGCTTCAAAGAAACACTATTGCTGCAAAAACGAAAACAAAAAATGAACAAAATGCCCCCTAGCTCACATCACAGTATGGCAGTATGGGGCTTCAATGTACACGTCGGTTTACTTAGTCTTCTGCATATCCATCGGGTGCATTTGGCTGGGCTGCTCCTGCACACGCCATAACTGCTGGGCGATCTCCGTCCCAGTGCTCAAGGAAGGCATTCGAAGGCTAAGTTTGCACAGGGATCAGCACCCTTGTAGATCTGAGATCTCAAATAACCCACACTGAAGAACATGTGCACTAAATCTTCCAATCAGAGGAGGCCTGTGTTGACAGCTCTCTTCAGTACAGTTAATGGATTTAATCAGAAAATGTCCAGCTGAATGGTTGAATGCTAACCTCAACGTGAATCGTATCTAAGGAAATTCCTCTTCAAGTGACATTAAAGTTTATTCTAGAATTCACCATGACTGTCATAGCTGAAGGGTTCAGTCTTACGTTTCAAGGTTTGATGCTATACTTTATTACCGACATATTGAAAGGTTTTCCTGTTTTCACCACGTTATCTGAATTTATTGTACTCTAGTTCTCTTTCCACGGGTGCTGACGGGGCTACAGAAAAAGTTCTATTATAAGGACACTTGAGAGAGAGTGTCTCTGTACATTTTTATGAAAATTCAAGTTCACTTTCATACTATCACGTTCTGCATGCAGGAGGTAAAAGTACATTAAGCTGCAGATAAGACACTAATGATCGCTCGCTGAATGATGTTGTTAAATACATCCACAGAGCAAGTGTCAGACAGCTATAAAAAACCTCAGGAAATTCACAGCAGGAGAAAGGGAAAGGAATGTCAACGCACCTGGCAAAGACTTGAAGGCATCTAAATCTCCCCATTTAATTTTGTAAATTAGAAAAAGTACATCAAGATTTTCTCATGAAGAGAGAATAACATACTTTTCATTACATACTTTCTTGGATTGCCAGTTTCTGGTGGTTGGTTTAATGATCTTTGTTATTAGGAAGAACTTTCTGAATACTTTTCTCCTGGATCCAGCCTTCCAGTGTTTCTTTTATGGTTTGGGCACAGAGTCTCAGGTGCTCCATACTGTGTGCAAAAGGGAGATTTGGCATAGTCACAGCACCTGACTGGCCCCACCAGCAGAAGTGATTGAGGGCAAAATTCTGAGCGAGGTGCAATCACTCCAGGTCTCTTTTCCTTTAGGTATTGTCCTTCCTTCCCCTAATCTAGATTGCCTCCAGTCTGTTTTGAGCTTTGGAACAGATTTCTCACCTCCCACTAATTAATTGTTTCTAATAGCATTTATAAGCACTATTTACTTTTTATTAAGAACTTTCCTTAGACATCTCTTATTTCCAAGATAGTGACTACACTGCTTGGAAGCACAGAAGCTATTTTGGAAACCTTAATTCTTTCTGAGTTCTTATGACTTCAAACTAACTGTCCCATCTTTGCAGGCCATCTGGGTGTTTAGCTGGGAAGGCAAAATGGGAAGAGCGTGGGCTTTGAGGTCTGAGAGATGGATCTAGCATCAAATGTCAGTTAACTCTCTAGGTAAGGGACATCGGGAAGAAGCTTTAATGGTGTGAAGCCTCAGTTTCCTTGTTTGTGACTTGCAGATAATGCCGTCTGCAGGATTGCTGGCTAAAGCTCTATTAGCAATATTAGGACTTGTTTGAACAGACCATGTCCCCTCATTCCACTTAAAAAATTGCCTTCTCTTCAATTTCTGCTACGAGGTTGGTCTTAGGGACAGTCAGATTTAATAGATGTGATTTTCACTCCCTGGCTACAGTTCCCTAATCCCAAGGAAAGCCATTTAGAGATTAAGTGCAGCCAATGATGGTGTCTGTTCTTGAGAATTTAATCTAAGACACATACACAAAATATAGTTAAGACAGTATGGAGCACTGGAGCTCTTGTGACACTGACTTTCAACATTGGATTGCCTCTGTTTACTTCCTGGTGTCTGGCAGCTGAACTTGTTCAACTGGATTCAAAATAACATCATAATGCCCTGGCCTGTGTGGCTCATTTGGTTAGAACATTGTCCCGTAGAATGGAAGGCTGTGGGTTTGATTCCTGGTCAAGGCACACACCTGGGTTGTAGGTTTGATCTTCAGTCTAGGTACATATGAGAAGGCAACCAATCAATGTGTCTCTCTCTCTCCTTCTCTCTAAAAGCAATGAAGAAAATGTCCTAGGGTGAGGGAAAAAACCCATCATGACAAACCTGAGCCACTGATGGCATGGAGGAGTAGACACCGAGAAGCTCTGAGAAACATGATCTGCAGAGAGATGTGGGAAGACAAAGCAGGTGTGTGGAGAGAAGATGGAGTGGGAATCATGCAACCTTGAGACCTGGCTGAACTTTCCTCACAGCTGAACTTTCCTCTCTGCCAGTGCCTACCCTAGAATCTAGCTTAAATGGGTTTCTGTATTTTGCAACCAAGCTGTCCCTAGAAAAAGGCCTCAGTTCCTGTTCTGGCACAGCAGAATGTGTGATGAGAATTATTATGATTCCCAGTCAGCCAGCCAACCGTGGCTTCCTCTACAGTCCAGGAAAGACTCAGCACATACTCGGGAGAGAAAGCATTCCATGTTCTCATGGGTTTTCTAGCCATACTCACAAATGCTGGAATGCAGCTTTTTATTTAGTGGCAGCTGTTAAGTTTCAATGATCTTAATCATTGCCCCCCTGGGTGTTTTTTTTTTTCTTTTTCTTTTGCCTTATCTCTTAAATACAATTCTTCCTTTGACTTTTTCATTCTTTGGAGCCCAAGCCACTGGGAAAGTCAGTTTTACAAAATCAGATGTTCTGGGTGGGCCCCGAGGACAATTCTATCCAAAATCACACATTCTACCGGGTGCTGGCTGAGTTTCTTTTCAGCTGGTGTTGGATGATCCTTACTGTGGTCAGGGAAGCAACTGCTCCTCCCTCACTTTCTGCCACAGGGTCCTTGTCTTAACCAAAAGCTTCTCCAAATGCTTTTATCATACTTAAAACGTTTTTTTTTTTTTTTTTTTTTGCTTTTTAAGGACACTTTGCTGTCTTCCTTTCCAGACCTTCACTTCAGCTCTTTTCAGCTCCTTGTCTGTCTGCTAGAAGAGAAAGAAATTGCGGAATCTTCAGTATCAACTTCTGGGTGTACATAATATAATTTGTTCCTGAGCATGAATTTTATGACATGAATATTTTATTCCCACCTTCCTTGTGCAGCAAATGAGGCTCAGAGAACATGAAGAGAGAAAGTACAAATCCTAAAGGTAGTTAAGCACTGGAGTTAGGATGCAATACCTTGGGCTTCCTACAGTTTTTCTTCCTACACCCATTTGCTTGGGGCTGGAGGGGGAGAAATGAAGAGATCTACAGACACAATGAAGGATTGTGGGAAAAAACAATGTAATAGAAATATTAGTCACATTTGTAAAGTGTCTAGCATATGGCCTTACACAGAGAACATGCAGTAAATGGTGGCAAGTTATTCTCATTATTTTTTTCAAGATTGTAGTTCAAGAAATTGTCCACCTTGTCACTTAATTCTGATTACAGAAGGTCCTATGTGAGGATTCAGCAGCTCCATGGAAATTGTTTCTCGGGGTGAATTTTACACATCATTTTATCATCTTTAATCACTGTTTTCTTCTAATTGTTTTTTTATTGTTAAAAAATGTACCATGTATATTATTGACCTATTTTGTGTATTTAAATATTAACAGGTAAGCCACAGTATTTTAATGTTTGAGCCCACAATAAATAAAATGTTAAGGAGAGAGCAGGACACCACAGATTCTTATCAGTGTTATGTCAGGAGGGGCTACGAAATAAAGCGCGTGAGGACTGAGGAGCGACGGTGTCCTGGAACACAGCCGTGTGGCTTTTTTCGTGCAATGAAATATGACTGAACCTCAACCCACCTCAGTATCAAAAGTGGTTTCCATACACTTTCGCAAAAGAATACTGTCCATTTAAAAAATTCATTGAAAACAAGACAAAAAATCGTGTGTTCAGTTGAGATTAGGAAAAACAGAATAAAGAAAAATATTTGAGGAAAAATACAATATACATATTCATATAGAGCAAATGAAATAATCAGTGCTGAGAAAATGTAGATAACTTTAATCATTGGGACTCCAATAACTTCCAAACTCTGGGTTGATAAGGGAGCCTATTTACTTTTCTCCCCGCAAAAGCGATTTTGGTTTTTGAATGTAATGGAATTGTTTCCTACATTTTATGAATGAGCTAAGCAACCAGTAGACAATGTCCAGATTCTGCAGAAACCTATGCACAGTAGGGTTTCTGGCATAATAATTATCTTTATAGTAAAAGAACTTATATACATGTGTAAGTTATAAGTTTTTAAAGTGATTTAAATGTGTAGTTTGCATTTGGAAAGAATACAAGAACATTCTGAGAGCATTCGAGAAACAAAAATAAAAATGCAAAACATGTATAAACAAGCCATAGACAAAGACACATGGGAGAGGAGGATTGGATGTGGGAGGAGAGGCGGGTAGGGTGGTGGAGAGTAATGGGGGAAAATGGGGACAACTGTAATCAAACAACAATTTTTTAAAAAGCTAAGTAATTTTAAGACAGTGTATTCAAAATGCATAAGAAAAATATGTCCATAATTAAGAAATAAGAATGGCTTCATAAATGTAAGCTCTTGATGGCTAACACTGAGTAGAGACAGAACCCAGAAAATACAACTAAACCCAAAGATGTATACCTACCAGCTTATAAATAAGAACAATAAAATAAAGTTTGAAGAAAGCATTTCATTTAAATAAAAGTGAAAGACAGGATTATTCACCATTTCACTTTTTGTTTTGTGCTATAATTTTTTTTTTGCAGCATAGAAGGATCATTAGAAAGAAATGGAAAAAAATGAACTCTAGGGAAAATGGTGCTGTTTTTTCCCCATGACAAACCTTTTAGTATTTTCATCAATGCTTTTTGTATTCATGTAAAACTTTAAAATGAAAAACTGTGATAAATCTGGAAGTTTGCCTAACACATATGTAAGGGCGTTTCTACACTAAATGAGCATGTAATTGAATATTCCACTTAGTGCATAAACTTGTTCACTAAACTTAGCTCCTGAAGTTAAGGAAGCCACGTAACTGCATTCCCTGGACTCCATTGTTTTTACCAACCTGCTGGATGCTAAAGGGACTTCTCTTGCTGTCCAAAAGATGTATTTGTCAAAATCTTTTCATAAGTGTACCAAAAATCTGTGGAATGCACGGAACAGCATCAATGTGTGCTGAGCTTCAGAAGACTCAGGAATAACAAAAAAGGACATACAATAAGTCTACAATATGGAAGGACAGTGGGAGGATTTGGCAAGAAAAACATATTGGATAATTCTAGGATTAGGCCTAGTTAAAACTGAGAGCATTTCAGATTTGCTTTGCAAGTGTAAGTGGCAGTTACAGAGGAAAAAGTAGGTTTGGGAATCAGCTGGCCTTGGGTTCAAATCCTGTGCCACCATGAGCAAATTATTTAGCCTTTTTTTAGCCTCAGTTTCTTCATTACTAAATGGGAGTAAAATATGATCTCATAGGGTTGTGAAGATTAAAACAAACAACATATGAAGTTACATAATACACGCAGAGTACCTGAAATACATTAACTGTACCTTGTAAAGTTATTATGATGGTGAATTTGGGCTAGTCACCTATTCTTTCTAAGTCTCAGTTTTCTAACTTCCCCATCCTAAAAATGAAGAAGTAGTAATACTACCACCCTGGACTTGCTGAAACAATTAAACAGAATAATGTACATAAAATGGCTGTTACTGTAAAATTTCCTTCTCACTCAGTATAAAAGTTGAATATCTTTCTTTCACCCGTGTGTTTTCAATGAGGAGTGTGCAGTTGGAGCACAGCTACGGGAAACCTAACCTTGGATTTTATGAATTGTGCCATAAATGACAAAAAAGCTGGGTATTCATGTGCTGATATAACTCTAGGTGAGACGTTTGCAGTCTAGCAGGCTCTTCTTTCCATGGTAACAAGTTCTCAGAGAATGAAGTGCAAATTGTTAGAAAGCCCTTCATAGTTGAACCCCAATGTTCTTCACGGCCTCCTCTTCCAACACTTGCCTGTGCCCTTACATTGCAACTTTACCATGATCTCCATTCCACTCCTTTTATTCCGTCCCACACCATGGCCTCTCTTATCTATCTCATTAATTCCCACTCACCCAACTGAAAGAGCCTGTTCTATGAAGACTAACCCAATTCTTCAAGTAGTTGGGGTGGGGTTTTTTTGACATTTGTTTTTATTTGTTATTCTTAGAAAATCTCATTTTTAACTGGACTCAGACTTAAAGGTAGAAGCTCTCAGAGAGGACAACCTACATCTCTTGGCAATCTGTTCCTGGCATTTTTCTTTGGCCTCCTTCATTCTCTTAGTCAAAATTTAGCATATTCTGCACCCTCTTCCTTATTTTCCACAGCACGTTGTTTCAGAGCAATAGACTGACCTTTGTGTTACAGGACATGTGCAGGTTTAACAAGATGCTGAACCTTGGGTGCTTTGGTCCTAGGTTTCTTACCTTCTTTGTTTAGGGCCTTTCTTGCAACACATTGGTGGACATCATCATCCTTGGAGAGGCCGAAAAGTTTGCTGATTCTGCTAGCTCTTTTGGACTCCAGATGACGAGGCATAGTAGCACCAGTGAGACCAAGAATAACTTTCTCTCCCTTTTTTACAATGATCGAGTTGAGACCACTGAGATTGGCATCCACAATGCAACCCTGAACAGAGCTGTGCTTTCTCTAGTCCTCCTTGGTCTGTAATAGGACTGCCCTTTACTCAGCAGCAGGCAGACACAGCTGTGGGTCAAGACACCCTACTTCATGGGGAAACCTTGTTTGTTACTCCCACCACTGATTCAAACCACACAACCCTTCCACTCTTCACCCACACTGTCAGCAGCAAATTCTGTGGTCATGTGCTTCTTATAAAAGCTACAAAGTTTGCATTCATCATCTTCTTAAATGAGTTTCTTGCAGCCAGTTGCTGGGAAAGAGATCTTTGGCTTCATCCTGAAGCAGCCAACCACCTCTGAGGCACCACAAAAAAGAGCAGTGGTTGGTTTGTATCTCTTCTCTAGGCTTATTACACTCTAAAACTCTTTTTGAAATCATGTTTTAGTTTTCAATTACAGTTGACATATAATATTATATTAGTTTTGGGTGTATTCCCCAGTAATTATGCACTGTATAACTTACTAACTGATCGTCCCAATAAATCTCGTACCCATCTGACACCTACACAGCTTTGAGAATATTACTGACTGTATTCCTTATGCTGTAGTTTATACCCCCATGACTAATTTGTTACTACCAATTCGTACTTTTTAATCCCTTCACCTTTTCCACCCAATCTCCCAACCGCCTCCTCCAATCCAGTAACCATCAGAATGTCCTCTGCATCTTTGAGTCTGTTTCTGTTCTGCTTGTTCATTTATTTTGTTTCTTTACATTCATGATAAATACATATTTATTGCCATTTTATTGTTCACATTTTCTTCTTCTCCTCTTCTCTTCCTTCTTCTTCTTCTCCTTCTTCTTCAAGAAGACCCTTTAACATTTCATGTAATACTGGTTTGGTGGTGATGAACTCCTTTAGCTTTTTCTTTTCTGGGAAGCTCTTTATTTGTCCTTCAATTCTAAATGGAAGCTTTGCTGGGTTGAAAAGCAAGACCTACAACCAAGATTATGCACTATGAAAGTTTTGAGCATACCTGCATTGTGATACTTATCAGGTTGTATGTGCTTAGTCTGTTCATGGGTTTGCCTTCCCTGCCAGACTCGGAGCACTGCCAAGACAAAGGACCTGACTCGTTTTTGGAAGCATGTCAGTGCCTGCTATGATGCTAGACTGTAACAGCATTCAATGAACACTGGATGAAGTAAAGAATACATGCTGGGGTATTTCAGATAACAAGGCTGATTTGTGCAGTTATCTAACATGTATATCTATTAGAAAATAATACCATCTAAACAGAAAGTTGCTCACACTTTACAGGTTGCCTGCAAATACACCTAATCATTGGTCTGTACATACTGAAGATACATGAAATTACCTATTACCTTTTTACATCTACTTTGCTCACTTTCCCCATGAAGTGTGCCCTGTGTATTTGTTTGGGTCACTAGGCACCAGAAACTCTGACAAACTACCTACATCTAATAATTAGTCTGATGTCAAGAATAGGTAGACATTTAAATATGTTTTCTGGATAAGACATAAACACAATCAGTTTATATTTGTGAACTGATTAAAAAGAGGAAACACATATTCCCTGCCCCCTGCCAAGCATGATAAATGCTCTGCATCCTAATATCTTTTGATAGGCTTTTCACTCAGATCAGCTACCTGTTTCCAAATTTGCTACAGCATGTTTCAAAGCTGCAAGGCTTAGGAAAAAGAGTATTAGTGGTCCAGTTACTGACAGAACAAAAACGCCTGCAAACACTTGTGCATTTATGCACTTCCTTTCCTTCAAATGCTTTCTGATAATGCCAAAGACACCTGGCACTGCCTTAGCTAAAGAATTAACTTTGGCTCCAAAAGGTAGAAGAAAGAGCTTTCTTGGGGTGATTGTTCCATGAAAGTAAATTTATAATTTGCAATCATCAGCCTCTAAGATTTTTAATGTTGATTGCATGACATAAATGTACTGTAGGTTCAATAAGTGTAGTAAGTAAAAAAGTAAATGATTGACTGTACTAGTCTATAGATGTGAACAATAGTATTTCTTTGCTTTGATTCAATTTCCAGGAATTTCTAAAACAAAACAAAACAAAAACTTCAACTCCATTCACTAAATTCTATACGAAGACCTGCAGCCACAGAACTTTTCATAAAGGAAGTGAATTAAGTCCATCTCCTGCAAAACTTTGGCTAAGGATGGGGATGTATCTCTGCAGCTCTTGACAGAAGGTTCATTATTATCTTTGGAGTCAGATAAAGAAATCCAGGCGGAATTAGTGGAAATGGGAAACCTCAGCTGAAGAACAATTGATTTATTCAATCAAGACCACCGTGAGTTAGTAGAGGAGTACAAATGAAAACCAGTCATGGTTTGATCCCCACCAGGCTCTTGGATGTTTTGAGTAATGATTCAGATGAACTGAAAGCTAAGATCTTTACCCTTAAGGTTCTGGGCACTTTTGTTGGACATAAGCCTCCTCTGCTTTGATTTTTCCTGACTCAGTAAATAGATTTTCATTATGACTCAAGGGGTACACTCCCTTTGCTCAGGAAAGCTGTCTCTATAGACGAAGTGAATTAAAACCAAGCTCATTCGAACTCAGTTCAAGTGACTTCAGGCTTTGGCATCAAACAGGAAATTCCACTATACTCTCACTGCTATAACTCATATCTATCAAGATTTTCAGACTCCCAGATTCTCCGGCTATACAAAAGATGTATGGCTTACCACCAGTTTCCAATCTCTGCTATCTCAAAAACCTATGAACAAATCAGCCTGAGGCATCAACTATCTTATCCTTTTGTTCAATAATAACACAATGAGGAATGTGCCATGAACTGCTGAAAAGAGTTTTGAAGAAATTAATGAATTTGTTTTGTTATACATATTGATGCAATTTTGCCACATGGCAAGACTGATGAGATAAATTCTTTTCCTAATTGAACATTTCAAAATGAGATAAAATTTTAGAATTGGTTAGTTAAAGTAGATAGATAGGCATGGAAACAGGTGCTGAGCTAGGAATTAGATTTAGGTTCTGTTCTCTTCTCTAGTTTTCCTTTTCACATTCGCCTTAAACTGGTATCTTGGGGTAAATCGCTTAGCTACCACTCCCTCAGTATAACCATCCCTAAAAGAGAAGATTTATTTATGATTCTAAAATCACTCCTTTGAGGATCTAAATTGTAAGATGCTAATGAAGACAGAAAACATGGAAATATTTTAGAATATTTAATTTCATTCTTGCTGAAATAACTGCAATATATTAGAGCAAGAAGTGTTCAAAGTTACTGAGACAATACAAATTTTTCTGTGGACAAAAAACAATCACACTTTTTTAATTGACTGCCATTCTTGAGTTCAAATAAATAAAGTAGCGCATTTCACTGACTCGTGTGGAAATCTCATTAGAAAAGCAGTCTCAAAATGTGGCTGACTGAAAATGTGGCTGTCACTGAAGAGAAATCAGAATGTTCACTGGGAAGACTGTGAAATCTTTTTTTAAAAAGTTCTTGGAGCCCTGGCTGGTGTGGATCAGTGGACTGAGCACTGGCCTGTGAACCAAAGGGTCGTTGGTTTGATTCCCAGGCAGGGCACGAGCCTGGGTTGAGGGCCAGTAGGGGACCCTCAAGAGGCCACCACACATTGATGTTTTTCTCCCTTTCTTTCTCCCTCCCTTCCCCTCTCTAAAAATAAATAAATAAAGTCTTTTTTTTTTTTTTAAGATCTTGGATTATGGGAGCTTAAGCAATTGTATTTGTGATCCCTTGTGACTCTAATAGAACCTACAGAAAACAGCTCAGACCCTAACTGGATTCTCAGAGTAAAAAGCCAGCAATATTTGGGGAGGGGGCTGCTTCTAAAGAACTCCTATTATAATCTAATAAAGCTCTGAATATTTTACCTGTTAGTGATTTTCTGAGGATTTGTTCTTTAATGTGCCACTTTCCTATGAGAATCTTCTTTTCCTATTACAGCGTCTCAGTATATTTTGACCAGTAAGTAAGAAGGATTTGAATGACCATTTTTAGGAGATTTACATCTGCTGGGATGGGAAACAGAACATAGAGCTGCATCACTATAATGGTGCTGGGTACTTAGGGCTGGGTCTCCAAGGTACTGAGGGAGTTAGAATGCTCAATGATTTTTATTCCGAGATTTGAGTTGTCGGGTGAGGTTGCTTCAAAAACTACAGAGATGTGAACATATTTCAAAGAACCAATTCAAGTGCGGAGTAGCCATGTGATCTCCACTTTCTCAGGCCATATTCCCTTTTCAGCTTGCTGTGCCCTGAGCCAGCTCTCTCGAAGGCCACCACTGACTCTTTGTTGCTAACGCCACTGCAGACTTTATGGGTGTCATCTTTGATGAGCCCTCTGCACATCTGTCAGGAGGAAGCCAACTGTGCCTTCCTCCTTGATACTCTCTACATTTGGTGAGTATGTCTCTATTTAATCCTGGTTTTCCTCCTATCTCTCTGCTGATTCTTTCTTAGACTTTGCAAGTTTTCCGACCTCTAAACATTCCTTAAATAGTGATGCCCATTTCAGTTCCCTTTGCATCATAAAATGTTGCCAGTTATTGGTAACATTATTCCTTTCTACCTCTACCAAGGTGTCTCAGTAGCTGAAATTCCACCATTAGACATTCATTTCTTTATGATCACTTTGAATAATATAATATGCTATACATAGGCTATACCTTACTAATCTACTTCCCTGTTAAAATACATCTGCTTTCAGAGCCACTCTCCTCTGTGAAAGGTGGGGCCGAGTAAGTCGTGGCTTTCGGTTTCAAAGCAAATAATGAGTAAGGAGGGGAAGAGAAGACTGAAAGGGCGGTAGGGAAAGCCTGAAATGAGGTTTGTTTCCTTTACAGCTTTGCTTACGGTTGTTGCTCTTTACCAAAATGTTCACCAAAGTTACTGTCTTTATTGATGACAGAACTTTTCACAGTGAGCAAGAAGTTTTACCTACTATAGCTGCTAATTACCCAGCAGTCTCTGAAATTTCTTCTTCTCAGATGTCTACGGTACTTCCACACTTTTGCTCATAGATGTCAATTATTTAGTAAGATTAAAACCTTATTCTGATTTCAGCAGTAGAGCAAATATTAGTGCATCCCATTGCTTAGAGCAATACAAGATCTGAATAGCAAGAGAGAGATTTGCCTTAGCACTTTAAGGAAGAGTTTCTTGAGCTAAATCAACAAATCCCTAATTGGGTTATAGTAAGCAGACCTACCCACCAGGGCTGATTTTGTCAGTGAAAGACTGAAAAGAGAATTTCCTAAGATAAATCCAATTAAATTTTATACTGAAACCTAGAGCAGGATATCTAACAGGAGAGACAGCTCAATCTTTTGAACTGAGTGCTGAGTTATGAAATAGGCTTGCTGTAATCTCTTCCCAGCATCTTTATTCACTCTTTCTTTGGCCCTGGAGAGTCCCTTCTCCTGGATGTATTCATCATTAAGGTAAAATTAATTACTCCTGCTAATGACCTAAGATGTTCCTTGAAGCGTAATGATAGCATGAAAATATAGTACATAAAGTCCTCTGGAAGTCAGCTTGATGAGGCAGATTCTCCATTATAATCACTGCAAGTTGCTTTCCAGCTAAAGTGAGGAATCCAGACGATGTCTCAGTATTTAAAACGAAGAACCTTGATTCTCAGTTGATTCCTAGCTTCAACTTTCCCGTGGTTCCTGCAGGTGCTGGAGCCCCTGTATGATGTTTTTGAAACTATTTCCTGAGGAATACTGACCAGAATTTATGTGCCAGCTACTATTAAAAAGAACATATAACCTGTGTTAACTTATTTAAGACTCTTTACAACCATTTAGTTTGATATAATTATTAACTCCAAATTATAGATAAGAACATTTATACACAGAAAGATAAAATATTTTGCCTAAGTTCACCAAACTCTGAGGTGGCAAAGCTGGGTTTGAGCTTAGGTTTTCTTCATCAAGCTGTAGTATCTTGAAGTTTCCTTGAGAACTAGTTTGGATTCCATTTGACTCTAAAGACAGCATCACTGGAGGGCAATGGGTAAAAAATGTAGGCAAGGAAGTAACTCAATCTCAATCTTTCGGTCTTGATGATCCCTTGATTAAAATTTCCTTAAACATTTACTGCGTGCTGAGAGTGATATTAGGTGATGGGTGTTTCTTGCCATTATGAGACTGACAGAATGGTAAGGAAACAAAGGAATATGTAACAAATGAAGTAAACAAAAATATGTAAGCATGTGATGGTATATAATATTAACGATATGAAAGAAATAATCATAGAGCATCAAGGCACAGACCTGTTTCCAGAAGGTGGTCAGGAAAGTTTCTCTGAGGATGGAGCAGTGGAATTAAAATGGAAGGGTAAGGAGCTGGCAGTGAGAAGTGTGGGGACAAGGATGGAGAGAGGGGGGAAGGAGAGGGTTTCATGACGAGGGAGCATATATGCGAGGGCTTGAGGAGAGAAGGAGCTAGTTTGTGTTTGAATAAATGAAGGATGGCCAGCGTTGGTGTGTCTAGTGAAGGACAAAACTGACTCTCTTTTTAGATATCATTGTAACTGAAGTATTTACTTCACATTTCCCTTCAAAATAGTGAACAGTTTATGATTTCTAGTAGTTTGCATTTAAAGAATGCACAAATGGAATTTGAAAATCGTTGTGTAGTGTGGAGGGAAATTTGAGGGAGTCTCGTGGTGGTATTTGCCCTGCGGTGAGGGGTGCTCCCGTGGCCTGTAGATTTTGTGGATGCACAGGCTAATGCAGAAAGACGAGGATCATGGCAAAATGTCGACTTTCTATTCACACTGCAAAAGACCCAGGGGGATTGGATTGTGGCAAATGAGCATCTGGGTCCGATTTTGCCTCTGTGAATCCCCGGGCACATCCTGAGAGCTCAACGGACTCTTGGAAAATAGATATGATTACTGTTTGTCTGGACTCCTCAATTCAGTGAGTAGTTTCCATCCCCAGTTCTATTACTTGAAACAAAACAAAAAAATTAACCCATCTCTATCAGTTTCAAAAAGAATCAGTAGAATCCCTGGGAAATGTTAATATATTGTCCTTTAAACCTGCACTTTTTTTCCCCCTTTAGAATCTTACTACATACTCTTTTCAGCTTCCCTTTAGATGCCATTTGGCTGTCATCTGTGAGACAAACGGGTCATGAAGCTCAGGTCAGGAAGCACCAGCGGGAAGTATCGGCCACCCTTTAACAGGTAATAAAGTTTAACCGACTTACTCTCCAGAAACAGGCCTTTGAGAAAGTACAGACACTCTTCCCCCCTAAAAGTCTACTCTAGGGCCATTTCTTCTGATGCCCTTCTTAGAGCTAACCTTGGAACTCTCCAAAAGGCTGTTATGTATGTATGTGTACACATGTGTACAGACACACACGCACACTGGAATTAACCATTCAGGTGAGGTAGGGAGTCTCAGGCAAAGGAGAGATTGACACACATATTTAGGCTAAAAATGAATGGAAGTCCAAGAGGAGAGGCAAAAGACAAGGATGACAAGATTCAGAACGAAGAGAGGAGAATTTCAATTATCAGCAACTATATTGGCATATGATACACCTAATTTACAAACCAACTCTGGCTCTTGGAGAGCAAAACCTTGTTTGGAAATTTCACTGGGCAGAGCTTCTTTTCTTCTTTATCAATGATCATATTGTAATAAACACTGGCCCTATATAGTATGTGCCTTCCAGCTCCACTGGCATCGCATTCCAATCCAGAAGCAAGGTCTTTGGAATAAGACTGGATTGAGTCCTGGCTCCAGCATTAGGAGCTCCACCAGTGGCTCCACCATTGTTTGGGGGCACACTACTAACCCCCGTAGAATCTCTGTAATATGGATGATTTGACCAGTGGTTCTCAAATTTTGGTAGAGAGCTAATAAAGAACATAAAGATCAAGCTCATTAAAGGAAGGCAGAGTCTGGGCATTTGTACAATATTTTCATCCAGTGCCCCCGGTGATTCTGATACTCATCCAATTTTGAGAACCACCAATTTTGGGGAGTAAAGAAAAGCAAATGTAGTAAGTACCTGGCTATCAATAATGTTTCCAACTAGGATCATGTTGAAAATTGGAAAGGGGTTTTGTCATCTTCATTATCCAAGGCCTGAATTCCTTCATGGGTTCTACTGCCTACTAAGTGTGGGAGTCCAGCAAAGCCACTTACATTGTGAGACCCACAATGTCCTCATCTGTCAAACAGATAATAAGGCACCCCATCGAGGGGTCATGGGTTTAATGGGATGCGGTGGCTTACAGCAGGGAGCTGATAGATGTTGCTTGAAGTAGAATCTCTTCCTACATTTGGATTTGTTTACTTTGTTAGAAACGCCCAGACACAAAACTTACACGGATTTAATTCCATGAAGACTCTCTGAAGACTTTTCAGACAGATTACAGATTTCTTGAGTGTAGGAACTGAATGGATGACTGTCATTACATTTACTCCCAACACTCAGTAAAAGTTTTGACACAAAGTGCTTTGATTACGTAACACATAATTCCTGTATGCTCTAACTTTAAAACCCCTGTTGGTTTCTTATATCCATTCAATAACCTGAGTTGACTTTCTCTAAAGGGACTGAGGAAATATTTTGTTTTACTGGGCTACAAGTTATTTTTATTGACTATGAACAAACCCTCTTAATTTATGACAAAAATCCTAGTTAATCACAAACATGGATTATCACAGTTACTGACCTGTGCTGAGTTAAGCAGGTCTTTTACTTTACTAAACTCAAAAAATAAAATCTTACCATTTAGTTAGACATATTTTTGTATAGAAGTCAGTCTCCAAAATGCCTGATGCTTCATAATAATTTTATTGTGCATAAGTCACTATGATGAGAATGGCTTTAAAGTCACTTTTCATAAAATGATGACTCCATAGGATTACGTGAGTAACAGAGAAGAAAACTCAGTCTGGCCTCCGGTCTAGCTGGCAGTGCAAAGAAGGAAGTGTTGCTGGAGGTTGGTGAATGAAAGCCAGAGGAGGAAAAACGAGCAGTGGCATCATTAATGGCCACCCTGCTTGAACAATCCTGCCACCAATACGAAGAAAGCCACAAGCCTAAGTGAGAACCAGCCTTGGAGCACGGCACGTGTTTCTCTGGTGTTCCTTCATTTTGTTCTTTGACCTCTGAGTGGGCTCAACTTCTTCGGACCACAGAGCCCACATCCCTCTGCTTCATTTCCACACTCCCAAATTCTCTTATTTTTCTTATTCCTTTCTGTCCCCATCTTTTTGTCTGATCTCTTTTTTCTCCAGTGAAAGAGCTCATTAGTGAAGAGTTATTCTAGATCCTTTCTCTAAAGACTTTCCCTTTCCTTCTCCACAAATACTCCTCATTTCTTAATGTGTGAAGAGTGGGTGATAATGTCATTTGACAGCAATTTGAAGTCCTCCATACTGACAGCTTATACCAGTGGGAGAAACTTGATTTAGAGACACTAGAAAAAATGTATAACACAACTTCAGATTTCCCTGCAGTCTTTCCAAAGATTTCTTGATTAAAATGGCCAGCAGGGACATTAACCCCTTGAGTTTTAAAAATGATCTTTTGTGGTTTGCAAAGAAATGTTTACATTCATTTATGTTTGAAGGTTTTTATCTTCTCTCATTGCACAGAGACAGATTACTGCCTCACAGGGAAAACAGAAAAAACAAAACAAAACAAAACAGAAAAGCCTCAATACAACTAGGTTAGTAATCAGAAATCAATGTAGGTGTCTCCATGTTTTCCATTAAACTTAAGGCATCAGCAGGAGCAAGTGCTGTCATTCTTTGGGCCACGTTCTATTGTTTTTTTGCTTTTAAAGGTAACACGCCTCATTGAAAAGTCTCTTTGGGGATGGAGCCAGGGCACAGGTATTTTCTAAAAGCTCCCAGGCATTCTGATGTGCAGCCAGAATTGGAGAAATATTGTTTTCAAGGAAATGAGAAAGCACAGGAGAGTCTTTCAGCTCTCAGGACAAAGAGCCCCTGCCCAGCCTCGCCAGTCTCTTTCTGCCCTATATTCATGTTTTACTGCTTTTGTCACAGCAGTAACTACACGGAAATTATCTTCACGTATTTGTGTGTTGGCTGTCTAAGGTCTCTCTCCTTCCTTAGGAATATAAGCTCCAGTAAATCCTGAACAGTATTGGGTGCACGGTAGTTGCTCTGTAGTTGTCAAATGAGTAAATTTAAATCTACTAAACATCAGCTTTCCCATCTTACACTAAACACAATACTATTATATCTACCCTTCTAGATTGCTGTGATGATTCAAAGAAATCATGTCCCTGTAACCTAATGCATATAATGTGAAATGCCTAGAAATATTCTTGATATTACATAAACCCCCCTACCTAACCCAAAAATGTTTCCCCAAATAGCACCTAGCTTAAAATTTTCAACATTAAGTTCCTTTATTTGGCTTTTGGCTGACTATTGTTAAAATGTACATTGCTTACCTTGGTGGAACAATATCAGTTAGGTGAGTTTTTTTTGCCATTTAGCAACTGCTAGCAACCCTAAAATATAGAACAAGTTGATTCTGAATTATATTTAAAAATTGAAGAGGTTCTGTACCATTCATGTAGGGCAGCCCTAGTTAGCAGGAAGAACTGGCTAGAGGCCTCCACAGGAGGATAGACACGGAGCAGGGAAGTGAGGACACTGAATGAAACCAGAAGAGGGAGAGAGAAGTATGTGAATGGCGAACTTTGTTAAGCCTGAACCGGGAAGACCTTGGGTTAACCCTGGTCAGAAAAGTGAAGGAGTCATGTTTTTTGTCAGCATTTGTTAAGTATCTTGGGGGCTAGACAACTGCCATATATTAGATTGTTTAGTCCTTCAAGCAACCCTGGATGTATTAATATCCTGATTTAATAAAAGGGAAAATGGTAGTTCACACATGTTAAGTTTCTAGGGAAGCAGCACAGTACAGCGATAATGAAACTGAATCCACAGAGAGGCAGGCTGAATTAGAAACCCAGTCCCAACGTGCACCAGCCGTGGGACCGCGGGCAAGTTACTGCACGCACGTGTCCACGCATCAGTTTCCTCCTCTGTGAAACGGGGGTGATAAGAATTGTAACTATCTTTTAGGGTTGTAACTATCTATAAAGCACTCAGAATACTGGCATAGGGTGGATACTAATCATAGCTAAAGATACACGGTGATAGGGGGAACCAGAATTTTTAAAGCTATTATAGTTTATATATATCTTGATGGATTTGCACACACTGAACACCCTCAGGTAAACAGCACTCAATGAAATAGAATTTTACCAGTACCTAAAGTTCCCCTCATACTCTCTTCCAGTCATATCTTCCCCACCCCCCAAGAGCCTGACTTCTAACAATAGAATAGCCTTTCCGGTTTTGTCATTTATATATTGGCTTGGTCAAAATGTTTGTTTAGTTTTTTTTTTCTGTAAAATGTTTTCACCGATAACTTCATTGATTTGGATATTTTGAGTATGTTGGCTGTCTCCCAGATGGTATAATCTCGATTGTTCTCAATGTCTTGATCTGATCGCTATCATCTTCAACTGGTCTACCTGACCATGGAGCATCATCCAGCAAGAAATCTCCAGCACAAAACTTTGCAAACCATTTTTGACACGTTCTATCAGTCACAGCACCTTGTCCATACACTGTACAAATCCTTTTTGGGTTTCAGTTGCATTTTTAACTTTCTTGACATAATAAAGCATAATATACTGAAAATGTTGCCTATTTTCTTCCATCTTGAGTATTAAAATGGCTACACAAAAATTCACCAAATTTGATGAGATTTTTTTCAATGCACGCTGATATGACAACAGTCACAATACAATCTAACAAAATTGGTTTGAATGAAGTTAGACAACTAAGCGCTACTAGAGCCATCTTACAGAAAACAACAAACTTTTGGCCAACCCAATATAAGGAATCATACAATCCAAAACCTTTTGTATTTGGCCTCTTCCACTCAACACTATGAGATCCACTCATGTTGCTATGTGTAGATAAAAATCCTTTATTATCACTGCTATATGGTATTCCATTTGTAAATTTAACACAATTTGTATATCCAATCTGCTGGTGATAGGGACTTGAGTAGTTTTAGATTTAAGCTTTTACCGATAGTGCTGCTATACACATTCTGCCAACACTATTTGGTGAATATGTGTATACATTTTTATTTGGTATGTACCTGCAAGTGGAGTTTCTGGATCTTCAGGTGTAATATAGCTTTAGAATACAGCATAAAACAGAAAATGTTTGTACAATTAATAATGTCATCAGTAGAGTATGGGAATTTCACTTTTTGTCTTTTTCATTTTATCTGTTTTCAAGGTGTAGAGTGACATCTTACTGTGGTTTTACCGTGCATTTCCTTGACAATTAATGAGACAACCTCTGTTTTTGGCATTTGGATATCTTCTTTAGTGAAGCAACACGGAGATCTCTAGGTCAAAAGCCTGTGTGCTCTCTCTCTCCCTAACCCCACTTTAAAAAAAAGCTTCCTCCAAAGGTTTTCACAGACTTGTAAGAATTGTAAGTCCAAATTTAGAAACCAAGGGTATTCACTATTTTTATTTTGTATTCACTTTTTTCTTTTGTAACTTAGAGAATTATCTTATGGTAATGGAGGGAACAAAGGGGGTTCTTCCATAAAGAACATTTGTGTTCTTTCTTTTGTTGCCATTCAAAGTAAGATTAGAAATTATCTTGGCTCTGCAGGCCAGCTCAGAGGCTCGGAGGAGGGGGAAGGGGAAGACAATAAAGAACGCTGACCTACTTCTGGAGGCTCTGTGGCACCGTTTTCAGCGACTGCCAGGTGCGTTCACGGCGTTCATAGCTGAAACTGAGCCAGGTGTGTGGGGGGGCAGGAGGCTGGGCGTACGTGTGAGAATAATGAGAATACGGAAAGTCTGTGAGTATTTCATATGGGAAAACATAACTAGTTTGGGGTTTTAAGTTTTATTTTCACTGTTAACACATACAGATGTACCTGTTTTCTGCATGTCCCCCCAACTTTTTGTGGTGCAACTATGTAAGAAAAGTTACCATTATAATACATATCACTTGTAAAACCCTTCAGTTGTTGCTGCTTTTTTCTTTCCTATTTACAAAACTGCACAGGAATATCACCCAGTCCCTTAACATAACTTGATTTTATAAACAACAGCATGTTTATCATTCAGGATACAAAGTTTTATTTTCACCCTCAAAAGCTAATTTTTTTCTTATCTTTCAGGTAGAACACAAAAATTCTTTTCATTCCCATAAAAATAGTTCCAGCTAATAAGTGTATCTTATTGGCTTATGTTTAACACAGTTTTTCTTTTCCTAGGTTTGAAAGAAAGTTCTTCCTTAAGAACCCTTCTCAAATATAAGTTTTAAAAAATAGTTTACTATTTAGTTTGTGAAAAATGAGTAAGAAGATACATTTGGAATCACCTGTGCCAGTCTGAACATTGCTGAAAATGAATATACTATAATGGTTCTAATTCTAGGCATTCAGCCCTATTCTGACCTTTTATTGTCTTTCTCTCTATTGAGACATTAAGCTTAAAAGCCAAAAAGCCCTTTGATAACTATCATGATTTTGGAGGGTGACGTCCTCTGGTTTGCTATATCTATGAAGAATTGAAACTGTGATCAGCATCTGGGCTGTAGGTTAAAGATTAATGAATCTATTAACAATTGGAGAGACTGTCTTCAGAAACAGCATGGTTAGTAGAGAGGCTATTAAACAGACATCGCCCTCATTAGGAATTTTGAATCAGCAAATAGAATTTCTGCTGCTCACAGCAGTTGACATTCTTGCTACTATTCACTGTAGGTGGCCAGCTTCCAAAGCAGTCCCTGCTCCAGGTGCACTCACAGCATAATGTTGGACCTAGAATCACTTTGACACAGATTTTCCTGAACTACTTAACCAGGGGTGTCAAATTCATTTTCACCGAGGGCCACATCAGCCTCGCAGTTGCCTTCAAAGGGCCAAATGTACTTTTAGGACTGTATAAATGTAGCTACTCCTTAACTAGGGGCAAGGAGCTCTGTGCTGCCGCTGGGTAGAACCAGGGTAGAAACAAGGTGCCTGGCCAGATAGCCCACAGGCCTTGTATTTGCCACCTGTGACCTAAACCATTTGTCCTGTTGGAGGTTGCTCCACAGTTAATGGGCAGACAGGTTATCAGGCAAATGCAGTTAACTGCAATGAAGAGAAGAAGACTAACATCTTGACCTATAAATTTACTGAAACTGAGATTCTGAAAGGCCTGTCAGGTCTTATCCAACCTCTCCACTGCCTCGAAGTCTTCTTATAGCACATCTACCGTGCCATTTAATTTGACTTGTTCTTCAGATAGTCAGCCTTCAAGGTTTCCTTCAATATATAAGAAAATACTCTGATTCAGTCAACTTGGGGGAAACAATTGGTAGATCTTTGCACTTTAGGATTCAGCTTCAGTAGATGTTTAAGTAGTAATTAGTGGATATATAGAATGTCAACAGATAATGATGATAAACTTCTTGAGCAGTTTTCATTTCCATATTTAAGTAACTCTAAATCTGCAAACCATATGAACAAGTAATTAAAAAAATAGTATAGTGACAGAATTCTGTTAACCTGTAAGTAATCAAATTTTGGGTAAGAGGAGTCTGTTATTAATGTCAACATATATATTATGCACATTTAAAAGATCCAGGAAAAATAGGTACAGCATTAAGAGGTAAACTACCATATTTTTAGACTATAAGATGCACCTCCCCCCCAAATTTGGGAGGAAAATGGGGTGTGTCTTATAATCCGAATGTAGCTTACTTACCTGGCTTGCTTGCGGGTGGGGAGGCAGCAGTGGTAGAGTGGGGTGTTTTTTCCTATTTTCCTCCTCTAAAACCTAGGTATGTCTTATGGTCCAGAGCATCTTATAGTCCGAAAAATATGGTAAATCTTTTAAAATATACCCGTATTTTGTCAAGTATAGTGCACACTTTTTTGCCCAAATTCTTGAGGGAAAAATAAGGATGTGCATTTATACATGGGTATGATGATTACACATCGTGGGTGTAATGATCCTGTGTACAATGCGCACAAAAAGATGGTTGTGCATTATATGTGGCAAAATATGGTAATCACATTCAATTTAATTTTATTCTGTTATATAGCTAGCTCTTTCTCATTAAACACACTAAGTCAGGCATATTGTACCATTATTATGTTTTTAGAATTTCAGAAACAGGACAGAATATAAGTATTATTGTTTACATTAACTCAGGGGTAGTTAAGCTCATTGATAATATTTATGTCACAGTCTGTTCTTGTATCTCGAGGTAACTTGCAGGGAAATACAGATTTTGCAGAGCTAAAGCATTTTCTTCTGAAAGGGTTGCTTGTTCTTTCCTGCTTCCTATTACTGTTCTACATGACAAGTGTTTTGGTAATGAGAATGGAATTCTATGTAAATCAACCAACTAATTCATAAACATTCAAATAAGCCATAACTCATTTTATTGCATTTCCGCCTTCTGGAATTTCTGATCGGTTCAACAAAGCTTTACTCTAAACCCCAAGGCTGACTCCTTTAGGACAATGGCTGCTCTGGGGCAGACCAAAAAGCTCAAGGTCAGGAGGGTCCCCGGGATCCAGGACCCAAGAAGGTCTGATTCTACCTGTAGAAAACCAGTGCAATGCTGTGAACAGAAAACGCCATCCTCCTAACCATCGATGAGCCTAAAGTTCTTCCTTAAAAGATTTGCTTACTGTCATGCAACTAAGACTTGTATTCCATGAACTTGTGGCTAATGAAAGCATTTTTGTTTGTTTGTTTGTTTTGTTTTTGTTTTCTTTTAGCAGCAAAATGGTATTGCTCATCTTGCAGCCTGAACCTGTAGACAGGGAATGGTCTTGCTTCCTACAACTGCAATTGTGTTGAGTTCTTAAGTGGTATGTTAGAACATGTTTTTATGTGAAATTCATACTATACCTCTTAATAGGGACGTTGGCAATGGCCAAAAAGACTCACGCTAGCGAGTTGGCACAAAAATTAAATGAGAAATTTTTAATGATTGTTTACATTACACGAGCAGAAGGCTCTTGGCATTAGGACAAAGATAATAGAGAAAATGTACAATTATAAAGCTCATTTCAGGCATAGCAATTGTTAGATTATTTTGAGCTCCTCTCATATATTGGCCTTCTGATAGGCAACAGGAATGTGGAGAGGAATAAGACATGGCCAATTTTTGGAGGCACTTAAACTCTATTCGCTGTAAGGTTAAGTAGAAATTCATCTGGAAGATTAAATACGTGAGGGGGAAAGGGAAAGATCTGGAGCATACAGAGAGGTTAGCTAGTGAGCAGGAGTACTGGGGGAAGTGGCAATCGCTCCCTGAGGCTTCGATGAAGAAAGCCTGTGGCAGGTCATGGGGAGATGCATCTAGAACCAGTTGCTGAAAGGCCTGGTAGAGCCATGTAAAAAATTTTGGACTTTATCCAGAAAATAAGGACAAACCATTGAAGGAATTTTTAAGCAAGGAAGTGCCAAGTGATAAAACATTTAAACCATTTTTTCTGCAACTATGCCAAGTGCTAGAAAAAGCTATTTCTCTACTGACCCAAATAAAATGGAAACAGACTCAAAAATAGGTGTTTCTTTTCTGGTTAAGAGGGTATGTTGGTAAACTTTGAATGGTGGTCCATGGCTGTAGGACCCAGAATATTTCATGCTTCATTTCTACTCAACAGAACTTATATAGTTCAAATAAAAGACAAGGTCTATTGCAGACCCACAAATATTATCTTTTATTTTCCTATGGTGAGGAATCGGCCTGAGAATGTTTCATGTAACGGTCCTTCTGTTTCAAAGTGCTTTCGCTTTTCAGGGCCACCTAACCAGATGAGGCTCCGCTGAGAAGCTGCCACGTTAGCATACATGGCTGGTGCGTGGTGTCTGCAGACGTCTTTCAAAGTGAAACCTACTTCAGAACGAACCAATCGGCCCTGGTGAAGATTACTGTGAGTAATCTTCAAATCTCAAAAAACAAACGAACAACAAACAAAAACGAATCCACCCCCAAAACCAAGCTCAGTTAAAGTAAAGATCCAGTACCATTTCCAGAAAAATCTGTGAAATTGTCAAGCCTTCTAAAATGTTACGAGCACAAACATACTGTCTTCAGAACCCAGGAGGTTTTTTTTTAAGAATCCTGATTATGCATGCCATTTTTAACCCCCTCTCAGCAGCACAAGAATGGGCCTTGGGCCTAGAGTACTTTCTTACAAAATAAATAAATAAATAAATAAACAAATATGCTCATAGCCTGTGCAGGACTTTAATCTTGTGTTGGGAATGTCTGTTTCAGGCTCAGTGTGTACTCCTTGTGCTGCTTAAGAGTGTGTGTTAGGTGACAGCTGGCTGACTCCACTGCTCTATCTGTCCCTTGTAGGGAGGAGATGGGGTCCTTTGTTCTGTGGCTCAGCTGGGTGCCAGTAGGACCACATAGGGCCACCAGCCATGGGGGACTGACACTTACTACTGGGGCTGGTCTTGCTCTGTTTCTTCTTTATGTGAGTAAAGGGCTGTTCCATCCAAGGCTGGGCCGCATTGGCTTTTCCTTGGTGACTGCGACACCAAGATGTGGTGGGCAGTATTCGGATTTCTACTCCTCATAATAGGCAACATGAGCTAATTGCTCAACACTGATTATACGCTGAAGTCTTTGGAAATTATTTTGTAGACAATAAAAATGGCTTTATTCAAAACTAAATAAGATGACTACAGAGTTTGGCTAAGAACCCGAGAACGTGGGTCATAAATTGGAAATTGCTCCCCACCACATCTCAAAGGAACTTTGTGCATATAGCCACTAAACCCCAGTGCAGAATTGTTCAGTGAACTGGAAGAGGCCCTGGGTAGAATCCGAATAAAGGGAGATTTGTCCAAGACCAAATCTCAGATCTGACCATGCCAGTATTACAAGGCTCTCATCCAGAGCCAGCCCGAGACCTCAAAGAGGAAGATTGAGGAAACGACATTTTCTGCAATGCCTGCTACAGATTTAAACCTCTCATAGGTCTTCTGAGGCCAGGGCATTGGGAGCATCTCTGAAGAAATAGCATCCCCAAAAGAAATGCAGAGAGAAGACTACACTTCCCGGAGGACGTGAACGACCTCCGCTCTGGGGACAAAGTTCAGAAGGGGGCAGAAGGAAACAAAAGAAAACAGAGAGTTCACTACTCCTCCCTAGTATATTATAAGGAAGCCCACGTAAGGAGAGAGTCTGTGACAGTCCCTCTTCCCCATCCTTCTCTGCTGTGGACAGTGAAACACTCTCTCCATCACTCCTATAGCTCAGTGACCAGTATAATATCCTTGAGTGTGTCCAGCTGGCCTCTTTGGTGGTGGAGTGAAATGCCTTGATCTTGACCCACTTTTTTTAATGGATCAGATACAAGTGTGTAGAGAAGTGATTTTCAACCTTTTTCATCTCATGGCACATATGAACTAGTTACTAAAATTCTGCAGCACACTAAAAAAATTTTTTTTGGCTGGTCTCACAAAAAATAGATATAACTGATTCATTCACACCAGACAGCTATTGTTGTGTTGGCTATTGTCATTTGTTTAAATTTGACAATCTAACTGAAAAGAGGTCAGTGACCCTGACTAAATAGTCAGGCACTGCAGGTTTTAAAACCTCTTGCGGCTCACCAGTTCAAAATCACTGGTGCAGAGGCACATGAGAAGGAATGAGGATTCCAACTTCCGCTAAAACTAGAAATATGAGTAACATCGTATTTCCTTAAGCCTAATCTTTACATTGTTACCAACAGTGATTCGGGGGCAAATCTTACATTTGACATATACCTTTTATGTTGTTGTTTTAAAGGTCTTATTAAAGCAATGTTGGAACTCCTAATCACTGGAATCTTTGAGTTGTGGAAATGGTGTAACATACAAGAGTACAGGAATAAAGTCTTGTTTCCCACTCTTGAATACTTCCGATTTAACATTTGGAATCCTTGGTTTGTAACATCAGTCTTTTCATCCAAGTGTTATTAAAGAAAAGGTTCTGAAGAGCAGTAGTGTGTGAGCTTGTTTCTTGCCAACTATGTATCATTCTTCATCCTTGGGGTGAAGCCTGGGACCTACTCTTCCTAGGTTCTCTTGCCAACTAAGTTCCAATGGGAATTACACCAATGGGAATTGCTTGCAGGAAATATGAGCATAGAAGAGAAGCAGCCAGGTGAATACTGACAGGTGCCGAGGGAAGGTTTTGCCACGGGCTTTCTAGGTAAGTGCCCGTGAATCACTTGGAAGATGAAGACAAATATTTAAGATCATCAATAGCTTGTCTGTGTTTCCTGTACTTCCAGATTTCCTCAAATCCAGCAGTAATTTTTCCCCCTGACCTTTACTTCTGCAGCCCTTCCAGCCGTTATATGAGCCTCTGATTCCAGGTATTACATTCTTTTCTGCTCGAAGTTCTTAGAGTGACTGAAAACAAGGGGGGATGACATTCCTCCTTTACCTAGACTCTGCCCCTCTGCCTTTAGCTAACAAACTTTTTAATCCTCACTGAAGATATATTGACTTGAGAGAGAGAGAGAGAGAGAGAGAGAGAGAGAGAGAGAGAGAGAGAGAGGAGAGGGAGAGAGAGAGAGAGAGAGAGAGAGAGAGACATTGATCAGTTTTGTCCCAAGCATGCCCTGACCAGGATCGCACCTCAAAGTAGGTATGTGCCCTGATCAGGAGTTGAACTGGGGTGACCTTTTGGTGTACCAGATGATGCTCAAATCAACGGACCAACTGAGTCACCCAGCCAAGGCTAGGTGTGTTGTCGTTTTGGAGGCAGTTTCTGTATTACAGAGGAGATTACAGGAAGACTGAGGACAGTTTTTCAGCCTGATGTAGTTCCCTTGTCTCATCCAATTATTTTAATTTTTATTTACACTTTATGCTCCTGTCTCTAGATGCCTTCCACTCTCCCACATGGCTGTATACCGACATCAGTAGCAGTGAACATCTCTAGTTTTCAATACTTTTTAATTCATGCTTATACATACCATCCCACTTGGTCTTCACAGAAATTTTATAACTTGAATGGCATGGCATTAGATGTTCCTATTTTATAGCTGGGACACTTGAGACCCAGAGAAGTAAAGTGATGTACTTGAGGTCACTTAGAAAATCAGGGGATGTGCTAGGACTAGAATCCAAGATTTTTGACTATTGCTACTCCAGGGTATCTGATAGCATGCTACCAAGTAAGACAGCAACTCTGCATGCAGTTCCTGATCTGGAGGATTTTCTATGGGAAGAGCCCCGCTAACTCACAGCCAGCATGCTTCTTTTCTGTGAATAGAATCCAAGCCTGTGTCAAAGCTTTGAATCCCGTTCTTCAGATTCATATAACAAGCTCAATGGGTAACTGCAAGATCACTGTGGGCACAGCTCTATGATCGTCATTTGGCATCTAATATGTTTGGCATACTGGAAAAGTATAATAATAATGGGAGTGACAGCATATCATTATCTCTGACAACACTTCTGTTAACAATACCAGTGAGTCAGTGGCCTGATGTCTATCTACGGAGTGAGTGTCCCTGCCAGCTGAACTCCTAAGATTCCACTGAGCGATTCGGCAGTGTCACTTGAAGGGCACCCAACTGAGAATCAGAGGGACGAACACGTTTGCTCACTCAAAGATAGGCTTTTTCAGAATAAAGATAAAGAACTGGGCGATGCTGAGAGTGACAGACCACAGGCTACACTTCGTACATGAGTAAATGGAGAATTTGGATTGTACTAAGGATTAATCTTTGTTTTAAAATCATGTAAATAAATACAACCAAGACTATACTAAGAGAAATGTACATTTTTAACCCTAGAAAGCTTTGGTTTTTGTTACTTCAACATATCCACCTAAGGGTGCTAAATTTTAAATAGAAAAAAATAAGAAAAATATATAAACTGCAATAGGTCAGCAAGGCAAAGAGATTAGCTGTAGTAAGTGCTTAAAGCAAAGAGAGATGTTGAAAATCTGTAGAAACTTAGTGTTCACTAGATGTGGGTGCATGTGTTATGTACTGACGATATGCATATCATATGTAAGTAAGTGAGAGTTTTAATGATTTACTTCTCACAGTAACAATTCTTCCAAATTTTGAAGTTTTATTTAATTCTTTTCAGTAGCAGTGGTTTACTACAATGTTATTGGAGAAAGGTTTATTCCTCAAAGTGTACTAAAAAATGTCCAAATCATGAGAATGCTCAACCCTGATGGCTTCCTCCGCCTCTGACTCAGTTTCTCCATGTCCTTCCTGTGATTCACCAAGAGAGGCCAAGGCCTCATTTGTGCCGCTGGGAATAGTTTCATGATTTGCCATCATCCTGAAAATTTAGACTTTTAATATAATAGCTTGTTTCATCTGTTTCCCCAACACTGTGTTCTCTTCTAGTAGCTTTGTTATTTTCATACATTTGCTTTTCAATGTAAAAAATGTCCTTAATTTGTTCCTCGCTGATGTTTTTCAGGGGATTCAGGAAAACTTCACTTGGTCTTCTTTTTTGACTACCATTCATTATAAAAAGGCCACCATTTTGTTCAGCCCTACAGTTTCCATCGGAAGTTCAGTTGGCTTTTTGTTTCTAGTTGTATCACTGCTTGGGCTATCAGATCTTTTCTTTGGTTCCTGAAATCTGAAAGACATCTCATTGGCCACTTCCCCCTGAGCATTGTCCTCTGTGATCTCATCCCAGCCTCAACAGTTCATTTCCGGTCTGTCCCCTAGTCTGTCTCTGACAGGGCATTTCTGTTTGGGATGACGTTGCTCATTTTCCTCTTCCTTTGAGTCTGCTTTCTTGCCACCACACATATATTCACCTAGTTCTTTGCCTACTTCTTTTGTATATTCTTGAAACTCCCTCTTAAGTTTCTTAGCAAGTAAATGATTGTAGGTCTTGGGTTTCCTGATTTTGTCAACAGTCCCTTACATTTCCCAAATACCAAGTTGGTGGCCACCGCACCTTGATTCTGCTCCTGCAGCCCAACACCACCTGGGTTGTTAACCATGTTCCCTCCAGCAAAGTCAGTTTGTGGCTGCTCTGGCCAAACTGAGAAGGCTCTGGTTTGGGAGGTGGGGTTAAAACCTTTTTGTTACTTGTGTTTCCAAAGAGAGATATCAGCATCTCAATCAGAAAAACTCTCTCTTCCCTTAAATTCCCACCTTTTACAGTCAGGTGATGTGATACTGGTGCACAGGCTACTGCTGTCCCCTGGAAGGACCTCACTGCACTGTCCCTATCTAGTGCTTTCGATACCTGCAGTGGCCTGTCATTGGGTGTCATCTCGTGTCTGAATCCAAGTAGGAAAGCTGCTCATCTTCCCTGTTGCCTGCCCCCTTCACCATGGTCCCATGGTGCAGCACATCAAGTTGGGACTGAAGTTTTATTTTTAATGCACATGCCCTTAAACCAGACTTGTGTATAAATGCAATGACAAAGACAAGGGCAGACCCCGTGACCTGCTAATAGGCACTTATGAAACATCTACTGTGTGTTACCTACTACCCCACGTTATTATTGTCAAGGTGGAAAGTGGTGTGGTGTCAATAGGACTAAATTCAAATTCTAGCTTTGCCACTCACTGGTTGTGGAACAATAATGTTTTGGGCTAATGTTTTGTAAATCCTTAGTTTTCACAGATATGAACCTCATATTTGATTTTGAAGAGTATACCAAATGGAAGAGATATTTCATTACTTAGCAGAGTGCCTGACTCAGTTGATCCAAGAATACTCATTCCTCTCAGTTTCTCTAAATCTTGCAATAATTCAAGTACTCTGCCCAAAGTCTTTAAACCCAGCAGCTGGCCTGATTGCCTTTCCTCCAGTTTCCCCAAACTTCATCTCATCTGTAGTGATTAGACAAATATAATCAATAACAAGAGGCAAAACTTTTTATATTTAGGAAACAGACTCTAGCGAAAAGTCCCCCTCCTATTCTTTGGCACTCTTGCCAAGCGTCCACTGCTGTGAAGGAATATGTAAAAAAGATTGTGCTTCACCTTTAGAACTCACCTCCCCAGAGATATGCTCTGGGTATACAGGGGAGAGGGTTTAACAACCTGAAAATTAGGAGTAGCATCCATGAGACACCTAACTAGATACGGAACCTTGAGACTTCCAGATGCAGAACCGGAGAAGCATCAGGTGGCAGGCGATCACTGACTTGAGGTCACCTTCCTCTTAGAATCTCTCCCTCATTGCTGCTGTGACTACTCCCTGACTCCAGGGACTCCAGTGATTCCAGGGCCCAAGCATGGGAAATAGGCTCAGAAAGTGTAGGCTGCAACTGCTTTGTAGTCTGTTTGGTTTTCTGTATGTGTGAAGGACTTCTTAAAGGTGGCAAACACAAGTACAAGTTCATGAGGGGTTATCTCCCTCGATGATTGTAATACTCTCGTAGAAACTTTTAAGTACAAATGCCTTATTACATTGTGTAGTCATTGTTTGTTTAGGCATATGTTTCTCTCAATGTAGTGAATTCTAATACCCCATGCCCTGAGTCTTAAAAGATGCTTATTATAATTGAATGCAATAATATAATAATAATGATAATAATAATAAGTACAGTCCTTGACTTGTCCTCTTTGGAGCCCCCCACATTCTGAAGTCTGAGTACTTTTGATGGCTGAAGGGCAAGATGTTCTTGAATGAATAAAATGGGAAGTGTTACTTTTTAAAGGGAAATAAAAGTGAAAAGAACCAAGTAAAAAAGAGAGGCATGTTCATTTGGCAGCCAAAGATTACATTCTCCTTAAAAAGCAGCCCTCTGCCAAGTTTTTAGCTTCTGTTTGTTGTTATTTAAAAAGTAAACACAATTAAGAAAGAAAATAGCAAGTCTTTAAAAGCACAGCTGAATATTTATGTTTTCCCTCAGAGACTTCTGGGCTTATTTCTGAGGATCTGTCTTTGCTATTGAACATCATATAGTGAAACTCTACCAAAATAGCCGCTGCACCATTCTGCCTTGGAGACAGGGAAACATTTTCATTGCATAACGTCCATCCCTTCAGACTGTGTTGTAATTCCTCCGAGTCTGAACACCAGCATTACAATTTTCTCTCCCATTTCAGAAAATACACATTTTTTTGTTCTGAAAATTCCATGTTATCAAGTCTTAGTAGGCAGCTATCTGATCCATCTTAATTACTTTACCCTGGCTGAGCAACTCGATGGGTGATAGGACCCCCAAATGAGCTGCTGAACCATTTGGGCTTGCTCACTCCTGAACTATCTGAATTTGCTTTGCCAGAGAGGCAACTCCAGCCCTTGCCTGTATGTTAATAAGAATTCCCCTAAAAGTCTCTTGGTCTGTTGCAAGTCTGCTAATTCATTTGATTCTTGGGCTTTTGTCTTTTGTCTTCTTCTTCTTCTTCTTCTTCTTCTTTTTTTTTTTCTAATTTCACACCCAGGTGAAGCCATGGCTACAGCTAACTCCAATAAAGTAGTGTCTGAATCAAAACTCAGTGTGCGTGACAACATATTTCAACTTCTGGACAGTATGGAAAGGGCAAATGACGGAGAGGAGAGGTAATGAACAGCATCTCCGCTCATTCTGAATACCACTCTGGCTTCTTGTTAATCAAACCACTTCTCCCAGCTGCTCCCACATGATATTCCCTACCACCCAAGGAAGCAGTCTCTCTGGGAGACCGGTACAGCTTGTGTAACTGCCCATCAGAGACAACTTTTTAAAAATCTCCTTAAGAATGGAAATGCCCTTGAGACACCTGGGGGATTGTCTGGAGAGGTAGTCCCCAGCTCTCTGAATATCCCATATTTTAAACATGATACTGATTCCTCAGAAATCAAAATACTTCCTGATTACTCCTGCTCTAGCAGGAATATTGGGAGGCAAGAAACTCAGGGGCCTCTTCAGGTGGCTGCTTTCCCTGGGTAAGCAGATAACCACTTAGCACAAGCTGAGGCTGTGTTCACAAGTGCACATGTGGGTGGGCATGTGGGTGGCCTCTCACACTCACATATAATACACACACTGAAAGACAAACATGCCCCCCCCCAACATTGTCAGTGATAGATTCAACACTCTGCATTGGCGCCTTGTCTCTGTGCTTTTCTGGCCACTGCTCTGCCTTTTACTTTGTACTTTGCTTATGTCACTCCTCAGACTGAAGTGTGCCATGGTTTCATGTTGTTTAGGATAAACTTAAAAGTCTGCACTTAAAAACCTTCTCGATATGGTGCTGACTTGAAGTTGACAGAATAAATACCACCACCACCACCCCCCCACCGGCATGCCAGATGTCCAGGTCCTAATTCCCTACAACCTGTGAATATATTATCTTACTTGATGAAAGGGACTTTGCAGATGTGATTTATCTTAGAGATGAGAAGATGACTTTTGATTATTCCAGTGGGACCCAATGTAATCACAGGGCCCTTATGAGAGGAAGACTTATGAGAGGTCAGAGTCAGAGAAGGAGATGTGACAATATAAGCGGAGATTGGAGTAATATGCCCTGGAGATGAAGGAAGGGGCTATAGGCCAAGGAATGCAGATGGCCAGTAGAGGCTGGAAGAGCCCAGGAAAGATGCTTCCCTAGAGTCTCCAAAAGGAATGCAGCTCTGCTGATGCCTTGATTTTAGCCCCTAAAACCCAGTCCAGACTTCTGACTTACAGAACTGTTAGATAATAAATTTGTATTCTCTGAAGCCATTAAGTTTGTTATAGCAGAAATAGGAAACAAACACATTCACCTCTAACCAATCTCTCCTCGTCTTTTTTGAATTCCTGGCTAAAGCCATGCTTTTTCCAGCCAGGGTGTTTTCCAGTCAACTCCGCAGACCCCGCTCATCCTGCAGGAGTACCTTCAATCCCATCTCTTTTCTGACCAAGCGATTACTGCTTCCCCTGGACAGACAGCTCTAGTCATTATTCCAAGCCCGCCTTAGGTGTCCTCTTACTCATAGGCAGTATTATGACATTTCTACTACTTTGAACTAGTATTTCACTTCTGTGGTTACATTTTTGTCCTCCACAACCAAATTTTAAGCACTCTGAGGATGGGGCTTATGTTATATTATTTACTTGTTTTATCCACAGTCCCCAGCATGGTGTAGTGCATAAAGAAAACACTACATATGTATTTGTACTTTTGGTTTTCATAACCTGAGAGATATGAAATAATGCTGTAAGAGGGTTTACTATATGTATTAACCCAGATAGCCCCTCTCCCCTTAAACCTTCACAGGGTTAAACCCGGCGGTGGGATTCCGCAGAGGCTCGTTAGACTTCTGACGCGGTGTGACAGGATGGCTCCACGGGGTTGTGGTCACTGGTCAATAACGGGAAGTAACGACATAGGTAAAAATATTATCAACATGAAAAAGAAGGAGATGGCAGTTGAACTAGAGAGGACACTGAAGTCCTATACGGCGTTTCCCCAGGTAACATGATGCCTTCTAGTGCAGGCGTGACACAACCAAATCAAATTTGGGCTTTAAATTTTAGGGCTTGTAATGAGGCATTATGTGGCCTGTGTCCTTCCAGCTTTCTTGAGTGACAGACATTGAGGACATTTCCTAGTAAGTTTAGAGGGAAGAGTGTTAATAAACTTTTCCATTATGTTTAAAGCCAAGAATCTCTCCAAAAATAAGTTGAAATCTGTAGGTGGTAACCTTTACTAAAGAATTGCAGTAAAAAATGACAGGATCTGCTTGTATCAGGGCCCTGAACCGCAGTGGTTAAAAATCTACATTCTGGTCTTCTGGAGACTGACGGCCTGGCATGACGTGCTAAGGCCATAGTGGGGTAAACTTTCATCTTTCCGGCCTCAGTACTTCATCTCTACAGTGGGGATAATAGGATTCCTTCCTCATTCAGCTGTAGTGACAATTAAGTGAGATAATGCATGTGAAGTGATAAATAGAGTGCCTCATGAAAGATTAGTTGTAATTATTATCTTCGAACCTGCTTGGGTCACCTCTACAGTTTTCTGCGGCACAAATCCATTGAGCCTGCTCGGAAGTGAATGAAGGAGGAGCTGCTTGCTGATCCATAGGAGGAAACAGCATAGAGAAGAAAAGATTGTAATGCCAGGATTACGTGCCATTTTTAAATCATAGACCTCACGGCAAAATCAGGTCTATGAAATGTTCCCAAATTCATCCCATTTGTTGCCAGTAGCATTTCCGCATAGGAACACACTGCTTGTGACCTTTATTAACACCAGTCTAGGTAGAATATAACACTCTCACCTTTCCTGGCAACTGGTTGAGAGCCATGCACCTTACATGTTGTCCAACTCCAGCATCCTTATTACAACCACTGTGTCAGACAGGCATCATTTCCCCCATCCCACAATATAGAAATGTGCCTCTGTGGAAGAAGAGACACTAAACAATACATATGATTTGATTTCATGTGTATAAAGGGTACAACACCAAATTGCAATGTTAGAAGTCAAGAGAGTGGTTACTCTGGAGGGGGTCCAGCAGGGGATTCTGGCAATGGTCCATGTCTTTTTTTGGGTGGTGGCTACAGAGATTTCTACTGGTGATAATTAATTAGGCTACACATTGATATTTTGAGGGTTTTTGTGTGTGTGTGTTTCAACTAAAATGCTTACAAAAATGAGGCTCTGAAGGGTTAAATAAGTTTTCCAAGTTCACATGAAAAATGTGTGGCAGAGTATGAATTCACACCCTTTGTTCCTCAGAGTGGGTTCCAAAATCCACAGTCTTCTCACAGCTCTGCTGCCTTTAAAAAGAGTGAGTGAAAGGTCTTCTGCATCTATTATAGGCCTTGCTTTGGTCTAGAAAAAAATATTTTAAAGCAAGTGTCTTTTGTTGCTGTTTTTTAACTAATGAACGACTATTATGACATTTAAGATTCTATTACCTTTACATTTTTTCTTTGCAAAATGTGTTTTTTCTGGTAGTGTCTTCTTTGTGTTAGAAAGGTTTCTAACCTCAGTTTTTTCCTGTTTTTATTGATTTTATTGGGGTGACATTGGTTAACAAAATTATACAGTTTTAAATGTCATAGTGCTTTATTGACAAATCAGTGAATACCAGTTTAATACAGTGATTTCTCAAAGAAAGGTGAAATTTCTGTTCACCTGGGGCTGCCACTCTGAAGTAGTATATCCTTCTTGAGTATCTGCCATCATTATATTTATTCTTATTATTTACCCTAACTATTATTAAGTATATATTTTCTTTCTTTTTTTTTTTGTCTGTCTTCTACTAGACCATACATCCTAGAATGGCACAGTATATATCTAGTACCTAGATCAGAGAATAGGCTCAAAGAGGTTTGAGTGAATGAATACTTAAATAAATGAGTTAACAGAGAGGAAATAGGATAATAAGAGTTTAAAAACTGTGAGGCATTTTGGAAAATGACAGAGGTACATTACTAAACAATACCACAATTTCAGTATCATTGCTGTTTTTCCTTGTGTTTCCTCATTCTGTTCTGCATCCCGACATGACTAGTCTGGATAGCAACCATTTACTGAGCACTTACTAAGTCCCAGTCTCTGTGCATGGGGTGTAAAGGTTCTGGTTGAAGATCTCATGGACAAGTTTCTAGTTATATTCTGAACTGATGTGAGTTATATTATAAATATATTTGAATCACCACCACAGGTATAATTCCTATCCTTGACTACTTTTTATAAATCACAATTTGGATTTGAGTAATGATATTGTAATTAACCATGGTGTTTCATATCAATCACCTTTTTGCATTCCAAAGATTCTGCTTAGGTGTCTAGTTCTATTTTAGAAAATCATGAGAATTTTTAAAATCAAACTTTTTCTGACCCTTTCCTATTCTATGAAGCAGCCAAAATTAGCATCAACCTATATGTATCTCTGCTTACTTTTAATTTTCTGTCTGTAATACAATAAGCACCACATAAGCTTGTGGTTGTTTTAAGTTTCTGAACTAGTAGCTGACACAACCACTCTGTACTTAAACCTCGTTGTCGCTGATCTTACTGCTCTAGTTTAACTCACCCTCTCCTATCTAACTCCAACTTCTCCAAACATGGCTATAGTGTCACATCCTCAAGCAATCCTTTACTTATTTTTTTTTAAAATTCACAGAAGTGGCTTATGGGATATTTCCTTCAGGATATTTTACATTTCCATTGGTGCTTTAGGTACAAGGCCACAGGCTGTCTCACTGAAGGAGAAGCGCTAAGCATATTTATGACATTTTAAATTGAGTAAACATTGTACTAAATTTTACTTTAATAAGGGTCCTTAGTCATAAATAATGTGCTAAGTTTCAATTAAAAAGTTGTACAGAAACAGATTTTGATATAGCCGTAAAGTGTTAAAAGCTAAAAACTATCAAGATTTATACAGGGAGGAGAGTCATTTGTTTTAGTTGTATTTTTAAAAAGATATATAAGAAATTTAAATGTATGCCCATATCCAAGTTTAGAAGACTCAAACTTAGTATCTGTTTTGTGTAAATAAGATTTTTGTAATTGTGAACTTGGGATTGGATCACAAAGGGAAAAAAAGAGAAAAAGAAGAAAAATAAAGGAAAAAATAAAGCAGTTTCTTTTGAAACTTCAATGAGAAAATGCTGCCTTTTCTTTTAAAACTGTGGTTTTCTCACAAATTTACTCTAATCCTATTCAACTTCGTCAAATGTAGGACATTTTAATTCTGCATAATTCCTGTTTCTTAGAGACGACTCCAAAAGCCCCAGTTCCTTGGGGACAGTCAGTACAAGACAGGTCAGAGAACAGAGGGATCCCTGTGGGCAAGAGGGAACTAAGAATAGGAAAGATTTTGTGAAAGAGAAAAACCTGGACACGGATTTGAATAGGTTGAATTTGGATGGTAAGACATTAACTCAAAATACGTCTTTATTTTTACAACTGTACTAGTAGGAGAAGCTTTTGTGTAGAATAAGAGGTTAAAGTTAGACCCATTTTTGATCCAAAGAAACTGTTTACTTTGAGAACTTACATATGATTGTACAAAATAATGAGTAATCATGTCACTTTATGTAAGTACACATAGGAATTTCATGTGGATAAGCATTTCTCAAAATAAATTCTATGGGAAGCTTCAGATATTAACAGATAAACTCTAAATAAAGTGGTTCCATGGTCAAAATACCTGGAAAACCCCCTAATTAAACAAGATCCAACCATTTCTTTTTTATCCTCAAATACTCCTCAGCATCATTATGATGAAAATGTGCATTGAGAATCTCTAAGAGGGGCATGTATTCAGTGTTTTTCAAATATATTTTAGCATAAATCTTCTTTTGGGGTATGTCAAAGTTTCTACAATGCACTGTGAAAAACACGGATTCACATTATGTCATGTGAACTCCACAGAAACCAAGCTGGGGTCATGTATGGTCTGTCCAGAAGGTATCCAGCTATGTACTATGAAAAATAGAGATATTAGAAGATACAAGAAAAATTAGACTTCCGGCCAAGATGGAGGCATAGGTAGACACACTGTGCCTCCTCCTACAACAAAAGAAGGACAACAACAAATTTAAAAACAAAAGACAACCAGAACTGACAGAAAATTGAACTGTATGGAAGTCAACCAAGGAGTTAAAGATGAAACATCCATCCAGACCAGTAGGAGGGGCGGAGATGGGCAGTCGGGCGGAGAAGACTCTCAGCAAGGCAGCTACTGGCAGAGCGGGCAAGGTGGTGGCTGGCAGACAGGGCGGTCCCACATTCATGTGCAGATAAACTAGGAGGAACAACTGGGGAATGAGACAAACCACACAATACAGCATTCTAGTGAAGGGAAATAAAGCCTCAAACCTCTGACTGAAAACACCTGTGGGGGTTGAGGAGGCAGCGGGAGAAACTCCTGGCCTCACAGGAGAGTTTGTTGGAAAGGCCCACAGGGTCCTAGAACGTACACAAACCCACTCACTGGGAAGCAGCACCAGAAGGGCCCACGTTGCTTGTGGGTAGCAGGGGAAGTGACTGAAATCCGGCAGAGAGAGGAGCAAGTGCCATTGTTCCCTCTTGTACCCCTTCCCCACATACAGAGTCACTATGCAGCCATATGGGTTGCCCTGCCCTGGTGAACACCTAAGGCTCTGTCCCTTACTACATAACAGGTGTGCCGAGACAAAAGAAAAAATGGCCCAAATGAAAGAATAGATCAAAGCTCCAGAAAAAAATACAACTAAGCGACGAAGGGATAGCCAACCTATCAGATGCACAGTTCAAAACACTGGTA
Source organism: Desmodus rotundus (assembly GCF_022682495.2). Taxonomy (NCBI): domain Eukaryota; kingdom Metazoa; phylum Chordata; class Mammalia; order Chiroptera; family Phyllostomidae; genus Desmodus; species Desmodus rotundus. The sequence continues at coordinate 47,156,553 of NC_071387.1, read as the reverse complement.
ATCAGGATGGTCACAGAATTGGTTGAATGTGCCTCAGGGCCAATACACCCAGTGGACTGCTACAGACCACATCGAGCATCACCACCCTGCCCCTGCACAGCTGATCCTCCATGGAGGGTGGAGGTTGGTGTAAGTGGTCACAGCCAATCTTTGCAGCTGACTGGGTAAATGCTTCCCACTGATCTGCCATCATTGATCTGAGCAACCAAGGCTCAACTACAAGAGGAGGGTGTACTCAACCCACACGAAGGGCACACCTCGAGTGCCTAGCTTGGGTGATTGGGGAGGCTGTGACAGTGGACCCTACAGGACACCTACTACATTAGGCCACACTGCCAAGACACAGAGACAAAGCAGTTTTACCTAATACATAGAAACAAACACAGGGAGGCTGCCAAAATGAAGAGACAAAGAAACATGGCCCAATGAAAGAACAGATCAAAACTCCAGAAAATTAGCTAAAAGAAATGGAGATAAGCCATCTGTCAGATGCAGAGTTCAAAACACTAGTTGTAAGGATGTTCAAGGAACTTAGTGAGGACCTCAACAGCATAAAAAAAATCCAGTCAGAAATGAGGGGTACACCATTGAAATAAAGAACAATTTACAGGGAAACAACAGTAGAGTGGATGAAGCTGAGCATCAAATCAATGATTTGGAACATAAGGAAGCAAAAAACAACCAATCAGAACAACAATAAGAGAAGAGGATTAAAAAAAAATGAAGATAGTGTAAGCAGCCTGTGGGACTACTTGAAGCAATCCAACATTCCCTTCATGGGTGCCAGTAGAAGAGAAAGAGCAAGAAGTTGGAAACCTATTTGAAAAAATACTGAAAGAAAACTTTCCTAATTTGGTGAAGGAAATAGACATGAATGTCCAGGAAGTACAGAGATGGATACAAAGAGGCCCACTCCAAGGCACGTCATAATTAAAATGCCAAAGTCAAAGATAAAGAGATGGGTGTGTGTGTGGGAGAATGGATGAGAGTTGAGGGGATTAAGAAGTACAAATAGGTAGTTAAAGAACAGCCATGGGGATGTAAAGTACAGTATAGGAAAGGGAGTAGCCAAACAACTTACATGATAACCTGTGGATGTAAACAAGGGTGAGGGGAATTTCCTGAGGGAGTGAGGGTTGCTGGGTGGAGGGGGGCAAAAGGGAAAAAATCAGGAAAACTGTAATAACATAATCAATAAAATATAATAAAAAACCCCAATTTTACATGAAAAAAAAAGAATTGGTCTCAAATTAGATGAAAAAATGAAGGCTAAGTGAAATAAAGGCAAATGTACAGGGAACCAACAGTGATGGGAAGGAAACTGGGACTCAAATAAATGGTGTGGACCAGAAGGAAGAAAGAAACATTTAACCAGAACAGAATGAAGAAAGAAGAATTCAAAAAAATGAGGAGAGGGTTATGAAACTCTAGGACATCTTTAAATGTTCCAACACCTGAACCATAGGGGTACCAAAAGGAGATGCGGAAGAGCAAGAAATTGAACACTTATTTGAAAAAATAATGAAGGAGAACTTCCCCAACATGGCGAAGGAAATAGACTTCCAGGAAGTCCAGGAAGCACAGAGAGTCCCAAAGAAGTTGGACCCAAGGAGGAATACACCAAGGCACATCATAATTACATTACCCAAGATTAAAGATAAGGAGAGAATCTTAAAAGCAGCAAGAGAAAAGAAGACAGTTACCTACAAAGGAGTTCCCATAAGACTGTCAGCTGATTTCTCAGAAGAAACCTTGCAGGCAAGAAGGGGCTGGAAAGAAGTATTCCAAGTTATGAAAGACAAGGACCTACATCCAAGATGATTCTATCCAGCAAAGCTATCATTTAGAATGGAAGGGCAGATAAAGTGCTTCCCAGATAAGGCCAGGTTAAAGGAGTTCATCACTGCCAAGTCCTTATTATATGAAATGTTAAAAGGACTTATCTAAAGATCAAAAGTATGAACAGTATAGTGACAACAAACTCATAGTTATTAGCAACTGAACCTAAACAAAAACAAAAACAAAGCAAACAACTAGAACAAGAACAGAATCACAGAAATGGAGATCACATGGAGGGTTATCAATGGGGGAGTGGAATAGGGAGAGTGGGGGAAAAGGTACAGGGAATAAGAAGCATAAATAGTAGGTAGAAAATAGACAGGGGGAGGTTAAGAATAGTATAGAAAATGTAGAAACCAAAGAACTTATATGTATGACCCATGGACATGAACTAAAGGGAGGGAATGCGGGTGGGAGGGAGGGCAGAGGGGAATAAGAGGGAAAATGGGACAACTGTAATAGCATAATCAATAAAATATATTATAAAAAGAAAAATTGTACATTGGACAATCATGCCTCAAATCCCCTTCAAAGTTATGACCTCTTTAAGGAAATTTGGCTCATTGGTAGCGGTTTGAATCAAATCATCAGCAACTGCAGCATGATGTTCCTTCTGCTCTGGTGTCAGAAGCTGCAGGATGAATTTTGCCAGGACATCTTTCATGTCAAGATCCTGTGTCAAAATCTCCAACACAGTAGTTTTCGGAGTCCCCAGATCAGCTTCTAGCTGTTTCGCTGTCAGTCACCAATCTTTATTGATGGCAACCCATACATATTCAACATTCTCAGGTATTCTGCTTGTTGCAGGCCTTCCAGAATGTGGACCACTTTCAACAGATTCTTGACCATCTTTGAAGCATTTGTGTCATACTGTTATTCATGCTGCACTCATTGCATCGTCCCCCAAAGCCTTCTGAGTCATCTGAATAGTTTCCACAGAGGAATGTTCAAGCTTAATGCAAAATTTGATGCAGATTCGTTGCTCTACTTGCTCAGTTGTCTTGAATGCAATGGCCACACAGTACATATGCTCACTTGGTGGCACCTCTGCCCCCAGTGAGTAGTACAATCAGTTCATCATTGTTCATGCATGCGCATTTCAGTCCACTCTCCTTGGCTGCCGTGTTACATCGATGTTGCATAAACCATTCTTACTATGTTAACAATGGCTGGATTTTTTTCTGGAGAGCCCTCATATATTTTCTATCTATCTATCTATCTATCATCTATCTATCTACAATTTCTTGGAGTAGTGCTTGATACATAGTTAATGGTAAATATCACCACTACTACTATTACTAGTATTCTAAGGTCACATAGCTAACATATGTTAAAGCTTAGATTTGAAACCAGGTCTTTGGATCTCTATGCTGTACAGTAAAATTAGCATTTACGTGGACAATGGTAGACCCAGGGTATGAAAGATACACCTTGAGCAACAGAAACAACATGAGATTGAGCATCAGACGGGGCTATGTCTAATCCCAATGGAGCCGATTTTTTACTACGCACCTGAGGTAAACTAGTCAACCTCCCCAAACCTCTGTTTCCTCATCAATTGTATGTGGATGTTAGGACCTGTACCATAAGGCTCCTAAGAATCTTAGAGCTAACATATGTAAAATGTTCCTATCACACTACGCTTACAAAATGGTAATTTTCACTAATGAAAATGAATGATGCTTGTTAGGGTCATATTGAGGAGGAGACTGAATAAGACCCAGCATCCTGTCTCTAAGTCTTGCTTATTTTCTTCTACGTCAAAGCTGCATTGGAATCCCTTTAGGTAAAAGGCAATTTAAGATTATTTGCTTTTGTCTCAGATGAGTCTATAAAGGCTGCCAGTTTCTCCTTCTAGATCCCTGTGCTCATTTATTATCATTCAAGCTGTTCCAAACAGAGTTGGTACAGCTGATGGGCCTTTTTGGGGGGTGGGGGTAGCAATTCCCTAATACTGTTTCGGTCTATTCTCCTTTTCCCTGCCATTCTCCTCTCTGAAGTGATTTTGAGCTCTCATTATTGTTTGAAACATCATTTGCCCATCATCTTATGTTTTGACTATATCCACTGCAGTAAACTAGAAGAGCTAAAAGTGAAAGCTGGGATGAAATAAGGCTAAAGTGAATGCTTCTAAGCAGCAAAGCTGATCTGCAAGGCAAATCACCAGCAAATGATGCATCAGCAAGAAATACTGGCATTTGGGAAGCATCCTCACCTTCATCCTCGTCACCTGTAGATTTGCTAAGCTGTCAGCAGAAGGAAATATTTGAAGAATGGCCTATCACCCACAGATCTGGTATTTCAAAGATATATGTCTACAATGTGGCATTCAGAATTACAACGAAAAAATGAAGAGGAAAAGAGAAAGTCGTTTTTCTAACTCATCTGACAACAAAAACAGACCTAAAATGATATAAAGTTATTTAGAGTTTTCATGCCTCTTAGTGTTATATACATCTAATTCTGTGTTTGATTATAGGGTACTGCCTCAGACCCTACTAGAGTATTCTATAATACATATATACAGTATTACATTTCTAAAATCTGAAAAATACTTAATTGGAAAACATATCTATCTCCCCCAAATTATGGGTCTTTATAAGCAAAATACTATAGCTTTGTTTATTTAAAACTAGGTTTCTTTCTCTCTTCCACCAATTAATCTCTTCACAACTCCCACCCCCATGACATTGTGCTGACCTATCCAGCCCTTTCTGCTACCTTAAATATTAGTGACACATTGAAGTTGTTGATGATCCTCAACACAGGTGTTCTGTCTCCCCTTTTTGTGCCTTTCTTTAATTCACTGGGTGATTCTTCTTTTTTACTGTTCAGGTATCTGAGCTCTTTACTCAATCCTAGGACCACTCTTCAGTATCCTATTAAAACTTTCCTAAAATAATGGTGTGAACAGTGATACCAGAATTCCTTTAGAGAGGGCATTATCTTTTGGGGAAAAATACATCCTTTAGGGAAAAAAGTGAGAAACCATGAATATCTCAAGCAAGGAATGAGGAAATTAAGCTGTGCTGCATGAGGAAATAGGAGAAAATTGTGTTTTATTTCTTGAGTGGGCCTGGGGAGAAGAATAGAGAGGGAAAGAATGAGTAGAGGGGAAAAAAAAACATTGAGAAAATGAGTTGTATGTGTGTATGGTGTGTGTGTGTGTGGGGGGGGCGGGGGAGCAATTACCAGGGAAACATTCCTTGGCCAAAAGATGTTTAAAGGTTAAGGTTGTCTAAAGTGTGATTTAGGTTGTTTGACTACTAAAATTTTTGTGAGGTCTCATGGATGTTTTATGAAAGAAGCATTTGAGTGCATGAGTGTGTATCTCTCTGTGTGTCTAGAAATCAAGGAAGAATATGGTTTTCCTGTGTCGGTGTGAGAACAGAAACACTATGTGGAAGGAGCCCAAAGGTAGAGGTACCATAAAAGCATCAATTGCCACAGCACATATAAAAATCAACTTAAAATGGATCAATGACCTAAACATAAGAGCTAACACTATAAAACTTTTAGAAGAAAACATAGAAGTCATTCTTTGTGACTTTGGTTAAGCAACAATTTCTTACATATTATAACAAAAGCATACAAGGTCTGTCTGGAAAAAGTCCAGCCATTGTTAATATAATGAGAACAGTTTGCATGGCATCAACGTAATCCAGCAGCCAAGGAGAGTGGACTGGAATGCACATGTGTGAACAATGACGATTTCACTGTGCTAGTGAGTGGGGGCAGTAGACACCCCTCAGTGAGGATGTGTACCATGTGGCCATTGCATTCAAAATAACTGAGTGAGTAGAGCAAAGAATATTTATCAAATTTTGCTTTAAGCTTGAACATTCCTCTGAGGAAACAATTCAGATGATTCAGAAGGCCACAGCTATGGGCAACTGGTGATTGGCAGCTTTATCATGCCAGTGTGCCCACTCATGCATCACGTCTTGGGCAGAGATTTTTTTGTGAAGCATCAAATCACCCAGGTGACTCAGCCCCACTACAGCCCAGATTTAGTGTCCTGAGACTTCTGGCTTTTTCCAAATAAAATCACCTTTGAAAGGGAAGAGATTTCAGAGCATCGATGAGATTCAGGAAAACACGGCAGGGCTGCTGATGGTGATTGGGAGAACTGTGTGAGGTCCCAAGGTGCCTACTTTGAAGGGGACTGAGGTGTCATTGTCCTAGTTACAATGTTTCTTGTATCTTCTTCAATAAATATCTATTTTTCAAATTAGATGGCTGGATACCTTCTGGAAAGACCTCATAGATAACAAAAGAAAAACTAGATAAACATACCTTATCAAAATTAAAAACTTTTATGCACCAAAGAACACCACCAAGACAGTGAAAAGAGACCCACAGAATGAGAAAAATTATTGGCAAATTGTATATTTGATAAGGAACCTGTGTCCATAATATATGAAGAACACATAGTTCAATAAAAGATAACCAGTTTAAATACATGAAAAGTATTTGAACAGACAGTTCTCCAAAGCAGATATACAAATAGCCAATAAATACATGAAAAGGTATTCAACATCAGTCATCATTAGGGAAATACAAATCAAAACCACAGAAGATACCACTTCACACACACTAGGATGGTTATAATGAAAACGGCAGACAATAACCATTGATGGCAAACGTGAGGATTAACTGGAATCCTCACACATTTGTTGGTGGGGATTTAAAGAGTGCAACTGTTTTGGAGGCAGTTCCACAAACTGTTTAACAGAGTTACTATATAACCCAGCAATTTCTTTCTCAGGTATATGCCCAAGAGAATTGAAAATGGTCATATAAAAACTTGCATGGATGGTCAGACCAGTATTATTCATTATAAAAATGGAAATGATCCAAATGCTTATCATCTGATGTGGTATACCATACAATGGAATATTATTCAGCCATAAAAAGGAATGAAGTTGTGATACGTGATATGACATGGATAAATCTTGAAAACGTTATGGTAAAGAGAAAGAAACTAGACATAAAAGACCTATATAGTGTGTTTCATTTACCGAAATGTTCAGAATAGGCAAGTCTACAGACACAGACAGTACACTAGTATTTGCCAGGGGCTAGGATGAGCATGCACATTCGTGCTCTAGAAATTCTCCAGCTTCTTGAAGAGGACTTTGGACGTAGGTCAGTGCATGGTTTTTTCTACATCTCAAGGGACAAGGAAACCCCAAATGGATCTGGCTTATAATACTTGAAATGTTTCTTCCAGTAAGCATTATTCAGTTTAGAATGAGAAGTTCCTCTAATTAGTGCCCAGTGTGACCCACCAATATTGTTATTTTCTGTGAAAGCTATATCTAAAGAATTAGCAGCATGAATTGAGGTTATACATGATTTCTGCTTTTCATGTCCTGACTTTGGAATCTAACCCCCTGCATAAGGTGTAATCATACTCTTAACACCCCATTATTCATATATGGTATTTGCATGAAGACTTTGGCTTTTAAAGCCCCTTGGCATTTATGCTTTCAACAATTATTATTATTTCCAATATAAAGATGAAGTAACTGGAGTCTAGATAAGACTTAAGTGACAGAGAAAGTGACCCTAGAATTTGGGTCTGCTGGATCACAACCGAATCCTCTTGACATCTTACTAGGTACATCATTTCTCAACTCAAAGGCTGTGAATTTATCACAGCCCTGGTGGGTTGTGGGTGGTTAATATTAGCAGAGACCTATTTTTCTTAGTTTTCTTCCAATATTACCAAAGTCTCTGCTTACCCTGCTTACTTTAGCTGAGTTAGCCTAAATACAAGATGGTGTCATTCACTTGTAAATGCATTTAATTTCCTGGAAAAGTGGCTTATGCAAATATACTCATTCTTTTTTAAAAAAGTTTTTATTTATTATTTTTTAGAGAGGGGAGGGGAGGGAGGAAGAGAGGGAGAGAAACATCAATGTGTGGTTGCCTCTTCAGCACCCCCTACTGGCCACCTGGCCCACAACCCAGGCAGGTGCCCTGACTGGGAATTGAACCAGTGACTCTTTGGTTTGCAGGCCAGTGATCAATCCACTAAACCATACCAGTCTGAGCAAATACATTCATTCTTATGGAGTCCTCCTACTGGTTTGTGTTTATATGAGATATGAAACCTTATTAACTATATCTACATAGGAAATTGGAAGCTGTCGGGCAACTAATATCCTCCACTTCATGAGACATTTATTTTTTCTGAGCTTATCTAGGTATTTAGGCCATTCTCACTAAACTTGAATTTACAGCATCTTTAAGATAAAAAATAAAAGAGACTTCACGTGGGAACTTATTGTTATCATCTCTTCCCAATTTCACATTGTGACATCATGTTGTTAGCATTATCTCAGCCATGGCGAGAGTATTCCATCAGAATTGGCACATGATGCAAATTAGGGTCTTTATCTCCTCTCATGACCTGCTTATTAAACATCACTCATTTGGTTATAAAACATTTACAGCAAACCACTGGCTGAGAACTATCTCCTATTAGAAAGAAATAAAAACTTCAGACTAGAGTCATTGGTAAAGGCTACTAATTGTAACAGATATTTCACTGAATGCAATTTTTAAATAAAGTGCTATAAGTTGCACAGCATAAAATTAGTCACTTTCAAAGACATGATAAAATTCCTTATGGACGAACAGAGAATTTTATAAAGCAGTTTGTTGCCTAAAGGGACAATATTCCCAGGAGGGTAAATGAGTTGCTATATGCACAAACACTATGTAAATAGTGAAGAATGATACTTACAAATGCTATTAACTGCCTACTAACCAAAGAAGCCAATAGGCTAATCCTAGAAAGTAACCAGTTACTATGGTTGGAAAGCAAAGCTTTCTCTTTGAACAGCACGATAAACTCACCAAAGCATTTTCACACACATTATTTTTTTGATTGATATAACAGTTTCCATATATAAATAAGAAAGGCATTTTTTCCAATTTGTTTTTTTAACAGAAAGACGAATTTCAGAAAAAGTTAAGAAATGTACATTTAAGAAATTCAAAATTGATTGCAGTTCCATAAGAATGAATGACCATCAGTTTCTCTGGGAAGCTAAAGATAACTTCAGCAAAGGGGTGGGTCAGTAGAGCCATTTTACAGTATCATGTGATCCTATTTCAAAATGTACCTTTAAAAATAAAAAAAATAACAGATATATTTAGGATTCTTTAAAAAGAAAAAGATTGTATTATTTGCACCACAGCAATTCCTGGAAATACCTAGTGGAAAAGCCTTTTGAACGTCTAGGGTGTTATGCACACCTCTATGTGCCTCTTGGAATACATACATAATTCTACCCAGGGCCATAGGTCAGACTGTGTTTTATTCGTGTCAGTAAAAACTGGGTTTTTATATGCACCCTTGAGTAACATCGAATAGTCACAATTTCTAACGAAGTTTCTCTCATCAGTTGCAGTGGATAAATATCATCTAGGCCCGTAGGCCAGGGAAACCTCTCAGAGAGACCTGTCTTAGCACAGCCCTTGCTAATAGAGAGCTATATCAGAGGCTAAAGATGCTGCATCCTGTAGTGTTAGGATCACCTAGGAGCTTACTCTGGCTCGCCACCTGCCCTGTCTCGGCCAGCCTTCCTCTCAGCAGTCAGCATGGTATCATGGAAGACACACACTCTCTGGAATCAGGCCAGATTCGAATTCCAAGTCTGTCATCTTTTAGCCGAACAACTTTGGTCAACTTACCTAAATTCTCTGAGCCCAAGATTGTCATATTTAAGAATAGATAACAGGTTCCTTGAAGACAACTTATCCAAATAATAGTGTCCAGTGCCTAGGACATATATTTTACTTCCCTTTCTATCCATCCCTCTCCCCCAAGCTCAAGCTTCATTTCCAGCTTGAGACAGAATCCAGGGGATCTCATTTCTCCGTATCCACCACCCACTTTCAGTGCAATTATATAGTGGGAATTAGTCTCCTCCCAGTGGAAAGAAGACTATCCATGGTGAGATTCCCTGGACAATTAGAGAAAGGAGAACACAAATATGCTTGCACTCCCGACGTAGAACAACTCAGCATGAGATGGTGGGCAAGAAGGAGCAAGGTGAATTAAGTATCATCTCATGAGTCAAAACCTCAGGAAGTGAAGGGTTTGTCCATTGAGAAAGAAAACACAGAACAGGGATGCTAACTTCCCCCACCCAGGAGGTCCTGTAGTAGGGATTTCTTAACTAGGTGCACCGACATTCACACAAGTGCAAGTTCTCAGGATGCCAAGCAACTAGGAAGAATGTCCACAGTATGTGGTAAAGGGCAACAGATTCAAAATCATCCTACCCCACCTTAGATACTGCTTTTCTTGACAGCAGAGGAGTTCTCAAAGTGTGGCCCATCCACAGGCACCTAACAGAACACTTCTGGGACCCAGCCCAGACCTACTGAGTGAGAGATTCCTGGAGATTTAGGATATATGCTACACTCAGCTACAGTATGAGAACATCTAAAGAAGCTCATTTCTCTGAAAGGGCTTATGTCTTTAAAAAGGCAGTCTGCAGTGGTTAAGGAAGTGGAATCTGAGAACCCGACTGCCTGAATTTAGTGTTCTGGCTCCTCACCTTAGTATCTCTGTGGCCTTGGGCAAGTCACTCCACCAATCTATGCTTTCATTTCCTCTTGTAAAAATGTGCAAAATAATAGTCTCTACCTCACTGATTTATTGTGAGGATTAAGTGAGATATGTGATCACTATATCTGATCTAGTATTTTGTAAATAACAGTTATTAAAAATAAAATTCCTTGCCTGTGAATGAAGGATCCTAGCTGCTCCCGCTGATGGACAGTGGACAAGGGCCTGATAATCCCTCTGAGTTGTGATCTTCTCATTTGTGAATCACTGTAATGTAATTCTTTTTAAAACCCAGGTTTTTTTGAAGAAGAGGATGAAGGCATGGCATTGCTTTAAGTATGAAGGTCAAAACACAATTAAGAAACATGTGTAAATACAAATCTAAAACATGCTCCACCTGTGTGCTGGGGCAAAAGGGGTGGGTCAGCCACTGTCAGCTGCAGTGCAGCTTTGGCTAAAGTGACATGTGAATAGACAAGTGTCTTGGGTGCTTTTCGGGGCCACTGTCTGCTGAGATATGTATGTCTAGTGACCAAAGCAAACGCAATTCAGCCCATGGAGTGTAAGAAAAGCCGCTATCTTCAGCACAGTATATTTTACTCTTTTCTAGTCAATTGACATTGCTCAGAAAATCACTTTATGGGTTTTTCCCTTTTCAAAACTTGTGTTCTTTCCCTTTCTCCAGTAACAGTCTTATTTATTTAGTGCATCTATAGAGATGCTTTCAGTGCTTCTGAGACATCTGCATTCATGTTATTTCCAGTGTCCTGTCTGCAACATAAATCCTGAAACACTGCCTCCGCAAGGAAATACTGTAGCTCCCGTCGTAGGGTACGGCATTTAGCTTCGTGCTAATTTGCCACCAGCATAATTTAAACAACTTCATAAAACATAAATGGCATGAAATGAAAATGCATTTATTTTGTGGAATTCGGCTCTGTTTTATGGGAGGAAATGTGTCAGGTGCCACAGGCACCCTGGGTGCCCTGCCAGTGTCTTCAATACAACACACTGAGGTTTGGGTGCCACCCACGTCCCAGGGAAATGAACACGATTGCTCCAGAGTGCCACACTCATGCCATTTCCACAAATGCCAGAGAAAACCAAGATAAAATGAGATTTATTTCTCCCAGGGAAGAAAGAAAATCAAGATTCAGTATTGTTTTCCTGGTAAATATCTGGAGATAAATCATCTTTCTTACAGCAGAATAGAATTTCCAACTACTAATACAATAACTCCTAAGGCTAGATTGTGCGCTGCTTTTTGATACCAGTGATAGGTCGATACGCAAGGTCCCCTTTGGGCCAAAGGATTCATCACTTCAAGCCCAAGCCTTCCGATTGGTTCTCCTTATCTCCTGCTATACCTCTCCATTTCCCATCCCATTGCTCATTCATACCAACAGACTTGGGGAACTTGTGTGTTGAGGGGGATGGTAGTTTCATTTACTCATTTATCAAATATCTACTCTTGATGGATACAAAGATGATTATAGTAGTGCTCCTTTATCCAAGGTAGTACCAAACCCTATATATATCATACTCTTTCCTGTACATACATACCTATAATAAAGTTTAATTTATAAATTAGGCACAGTAAGATATTAACAATAATTAAAAACAAAGTAGAACAACTATGAAAATATACTGTAATAAGGTTTTGTGAACGTGATCTCTCAAAATAATGTTCAGTAGCCACCTCTCTTTTTGTGGTGATGTAAGATGATAAAATGTCTACTTAGTGACATGAAGTGAGACGAATGAGACATTCTTGAGAAAAACAAGGGTTACCGGAACACAAGCACTGCAATAGGCACAGCCGATCGGAGAATAGAGCTAGTAAAGGTCTGACAGACGGGGTGAGCTCACAGCGTGGAGACGCGGGACAAAGGGCTGATTCACACGTGTTCCGGGCGGGACAGAGCAGGACCCTGTGAAATTTCATCACACTCCTCAGAATGGTGCACAATTTAAAACTTAAGAATGGTTTTCTTCTGGGGTTTTTCATTTAATATTTTCAGTCCATGGTTGACTGCAGGTAACTGAAATCTCAGAAAGTGAAACTGCGGGGAAGGGGAGACTACTTCCTGATGGTTGTTAGTGCTCTAATTTTAACCTCAGTCATCCTACATTTGAAGGGTCTCTATGAAACATATAATAACGAGTAAAATCATAGCTTGTTGTCTAAAGAATTGCCCCAGGTCCCTTTTACATTTTACTTGATTGTTGAAATTTAGGAAGCTAGCTTGCACTAAAGTGTGGGTTTTATTTCTCTTTTGAGGTTTCAAGATTATCATATTTCAGTTTGGGCTGCCTTCTGCAGGAAGCTTCCTCTCACACCTCACACTGAAATGATTTCCTAGTATTCCCTCCATAAACCTGCCCCCCACCCCCCAGCCTTCCCCATCTCAGTTGATGGTCACTCCATCTTTCCAATTTCTTGGGCCATATACTTTGAAGTTGTGACCTGACTTTTCTCTTTCACACCTAAGACACAGTCTGTTAGGAGATCCTCCTTGTGTCTACCTTCCATACATATCTAGAATTTGATCTCTGCTCTCCACCTGTCCATGGGTTGTGCCATGTAACTAGTTCTTGCCAATGAGTTGTGAGAAGTGAAATGTGCCACCTCCAGGCTAGGGCACTTACATGTTGATGTGAGACACTCAAGGACTCTTGTTCTCTGTATGGAGATCAGCAGTGTTTGTGGATGGCGACACTGGTCTTAGAGTTACTCCAATGAGCACAACCCTCCCACACCTCCCCATGCCACCAAAATATGATATACATAAACCATGAGCAAAAAATAAACCTTGTTGTCTCAAGCCACTGAGATTTCAGGGTTGTGTGATTGCACATCATCTCCTGAGATACTCTGACTGATACATGGAAGATGGAAAAACTGCTTGTCCAATGTCACACAGCCAGGAAGGCTAGACATTCCTCTCCTATCACACACAATGAATTTCTGAAAGTGCATTGGAAGCCCAATGGCCTGCATGTCAAGCAATGTATTTTTATGCTTTAAAATGAGGTCTATTCCCAAGGACTAAAGCATTTTGGAAAACCCTGCATGTGGCTTGTGTAGATGCTGCTACCTTCAGAATCAGGCTCCCAACCAACAGGGGAGGACTATGATAGACAGCTATGATAGACAGCGAGGCTTAGGTGGAAGTGACTGCAGCAGGTTATCAGTTATTCGCCCATGCTGGTTCGGTTCATCCAAGCATTTTCCTTTTCCACTGTCCAGTGAGCCACTGTAAACAAATTCTTGATGAATCCCCCTAAGAAACTGCCTTCAGGAATAAACTGATTAGGTCCTCAGACTTTCCTGAATCTCTTTATCACCTGGTGCCTGCTAAAACACAAGTTGCTGGGTCCCACTCCTGGCATGTATGGGGTAGGCAGGCCTGAGAATCTGTATTTCTTATACATTCCTATATGATTCTGATGCTGCTGGTCCAGGCAGTACACTTGAGAACCACTGAATTTAACAGTAAGCCAACAAAGTATTAACCCCTTCAAAAAATATATATTTACCTTAGAGAGAATATTTTTTAATCTGATATTTCCAAATCAAATTAGGTATCATGGAACAGACCTTTCTTACATCTTTTGTATTGGATTAGGGTAATCACAGATCTCCCATTTGCTCAGCACATTCCCGGTTTATCCTGTTGTCCTGGCATCTGTCACTAGCTCTTCCTTTCACTCTCAAAAGTGTCCAGGTTTGGAAGATAAATTATATGTCTAATCCCTTTAGGCTTGTTTACATTTTTTAGTTACATCTGGTTATACAATGGTTTCATCAGGGTCTAGGACTTCAGTGGTCTTAACCCTGCCCAGGCGGTAGTGGTGTGGATAGGAGAGGGTGATGGAGGTTGGGAGGATCTTGGTCCTGGGGGAGAAAACAGCTCTTGTTCCTGGTTCCTGACCTCAGGTCCCGTTTTGGTTTTCATGGGGGTTGGGGAGGTGAAGGTAGGGATAAAATGGGATGGGTGGATGTTGTGCCTGGGCTTCCCTCCTCTCTCCTAGTTTGGCCAATAACACTGCCAGAATTAGCAATCAGCCTTGTCTGATATAAGCAATACAAAATCCAGAATAAGAAAGGGTTTTAGGGTGTTGATGTATCATGTAGAAAAAACAAATGTGGTAAAAAAAACTGAAGATCTCCACACACTTCCCTACCCACTACTCCACGCTCTTTCCCACATAATGGGAACAGAACCAGAATTACTCTTTCCTCTCAATGGCCACTGCCATTTTATTCTCTATGCTGACTCTGAAGCCTTAGAGAGGGCAAACGCTTGCTCTTTGCCAACCTTGCAAATATTGCTTCCTGAAGTCCAGGTTGCTAGACTGGTAAAGAGGGTAAGTCTGTGGGGGCACAGTTACTCCTCACATGAGGAGAAGCCCCATGGGACCACCATCTTCTGAGTCACAGGGAAGGATGCCTTGATGTAAATTATGCTGTGGGTGTGCTGTTCCAGGGAGGAGAAGGAAGAATTGCCCTTCCACCCTTCTTAATGGCATCTAATGACTTTCAGGCTTCTCCTGGACAGTTTTTCAACACAATGATTTAATGAGAAAAGTGATTTTTGTCTGCACTATCATATAATACTGACTTGATAACTGCAGGTGTCCTTACTTAAAATGGTTTATTTGAGTTATTTGTCCTGTATAATCTAGAACTTGCAGTATTGCTATATCTAGAACTCTGGTTTTGGGCAACTGGAAGTTTGCTGGAGGCAGAGGAGAAAGTAAATGGGGGAACCAACTCGATGCATAAAGCAAAACAGGCAGGAGATACTTATTAATATTAAAAGGAATAACAAAATTTACTAGTATTTTTTAGGTACTTGCTTTATGTAAACATTGTGCTCCTTATTGTAAGTACAGTTAAGGAGACAACCCTTGCCTGTGGGAGTTTTGTTCTACCAGGGATGACCTAAATTTAGCCAACACTCCTTACAACTACCACCACCTCCTCCTCACACACAGTGGTGTGGACTGTTGTGGTTGTCATATCAAAATGCCACACACTGGTAGCTTAAATGCAGAAATTTGTCTCCTCATAGCCTGGAGACTGGAAAGTCCAAGATCAAGGTGCCAGCAGGGTTTAATTTCTAGTGAGGGCTCTCCTCTTGGCTTTGTAAAAAGCCCCGTGTGCTGTGTCCTTGTGTGGTGACAGGAAATGGGAGTTTCTTTGGGAGGGGATGGAGCATCTCTCTTCCTCTTCTTATAAGGCCACAGTTCTACCAGATTGGGGTTCTAATCTACCCATCTCATTTAACCTTAATTGTCTCCCAAAGACCCTCTCTCCAGATACAGTCATACTGGGGGTTAGGACACATATGTGGGTTCTAAGACATCTGCTTCATGTTCTTATTCTGCTTCAGTCTTTACCCAAGCTGACTGGTTTACTTACCTCTCTGAACTCAATCATCTGGTCTCCATCTCCTTTACTTCCCACCACCAATTTATTTGTTCAACAGCATCCCGGGCCCTGTCAACATATCACCCCCATCTTCATTCAACTGCCTTGCCTTGAACTTCTGCCTAAAAAAGTGGACAGAAGTGATTAAAAATCAACTGAGCTATTTTTTAAATGTGAAAATACAATCTTTGGATATTTCATGGTGAGATAGAAGTGCCATGGCTTCTTCTCCCCTTTTTCCATCTTTGCCTACGTATTACAGTCAGAGAGTACATTATATTCACGTATTTTAAGAAATCTATGTCACAAAAAATGTGAGTTGATGGATGTGTTAATTAACTAGATGGGGGGAATCCATTCAAAATGTATACATATATCAAATCATCACAGTGTACACTTTAAATATCTTACAATTTTGTCAATCGTACCTCCATAGAGCTGAAAGTAAAAAGGACACACACACAAGACATCTAAAGCAGCTTTAGTACATACGCACACATGAGTGTACACACACACATGCACAAGAATACCTCATTTCTTGGGTGATTGCAAAGCACAAGAGTCACATCAAAGAAGTTGCTTCCTACTTAGCATGAGCTTTGATGAGCTTATAATCTGTGTCAATTCTCTGCTCTCCCATCCCCACAGATCTGCTCACTTCTACTGAGAAAGATGACAATGTGATTTGGTCTTGTTCAGAGCTTTATACATCTTGATTTTTGGAGCTGAAGTGTAGGGAAATAATTCTGTCATATCTTGTGCAGTTTTATAGCACAGTGGCTTGAAAATGGGAGAGTAAAAGCACCATTAGAGCTATCTCTTTGATTTAGGCCACTATCTCTAGAAATTTTCCTAATAAATTATGAATAAGGTATCTGGGAGTACATGATTAACCCATTAGCAAAGATTGTTTTATTGCCTTGGTTGGAAAGGAGATAGAAAATGTGTCATCTGGCAGAGTAGAAGTGTCAGGCAAGGTCTGAGAGAGTAAAGCTTAAAGGGAGACAGGTGCTAAAAGAACTGAGGAGTTCCTAAAGATCACTTTTGCCTGTGAAATTTTGCCTGGGAAAGTCCAGGATTCTCATCCTGGCTCCCCCTATCCAGCAGGGGGACCTCCAGCAAATCACCCACCCTCTATCAAGCTTAATTTCCTTGACAGTAAGACAGAGAAAATAGTAGTATCTAAATTATATGGTTGTTGGGAAGATGGAATGAGGTAATGTAGGCAAACATCTGGCAAATTGTTTGGTTCATTGTAAGTACTCAATAAATGCTAGTAATTATTGTTACATGAGGATGATAGCATCTTTTTGCTCACTCCATTTTGTGTGCTTCTGACACAAATAACAAATTTCAAAAATGCTATAGAAAAGCATTGAAGCATTTTAATCTTATAAAATATTATCTTTGTATGACCCCCAAACAAACTGGACTCAATCCAATAATGCACTAAAACTATTCTGAGGAGACAAAGTGATCCCGAGAGGACTACGTTAATGCGCCTTGATACACTGGTGTGACTCGAGCAAATCTTGCAAAGCTTTCAGCTCCTTCTGAAACCTTGGAGGACTGGGGCTATCTCACCATCTATAGTTCTGGGTTACACCCACCCTCCAAACTAATTTCACCCATCAGGAGTGTTCTCTTTTCCCTGGCACCTCTCTAGTGACTTTATTTCCCCAAGTCAATTATAATGTACAACCTCACATTCTTGGATCAATTTACTGATATAACAATAAATTCAAGATTATAAACCTCAACTGGGCCTTCAACTATACATGGCATTCTTTTCATCACTTCCATAGTAAACTATCTTTAATTTCCACAGTGACTATTTAAAACATTTCCAATCTCACTTTACTTTACTCAGAAAATCAAAAATTTCCAAAGGAACCTCTGAAAAATGGCAAACCTATTGACCCAGATAACAGTCCTTATCTTCTTGCCTGTTGGGTTAAAAATGTTTTTCCTTCTATTATCTAAGCTTTAGTTAGATCCCTTGCCTCTAGTCTTCTCAGGAACCTGACATATGCTTTCTCATTTTCCTCTTCCATATAATCAACTAACCCCCTTCAAATGTACCCTTCCTGTCAACATTTAAACCTGTGCAGCCTTAGTTATCTTCAAATAACTCTTTCCAATCCTCACATCTTACTCCAGCTCCCAGCACTTTTCACCCCCATCTTTATGCAGTCAAATTTGTTTAAAGCTTGCTAATCTCTCAGTCTTATTTCCTCATGTCTTTTTCTAGTTAACCTCCACAGTCTGGAATCCATGCCATCACAGTAAGCATTTCTACTAGGGGCACCACTGACCACCGTATTGCTAAATCCACTCATCTCTCATCAGCATTAGATGCTGTGAATTATTTCCTTCTTCTAAAACCCCTCATCTCTTGACATCCATGATCTTCCTGCCATTGTTTTTCTCCTATCCTCCTGATTTCTCTTTGTATTCTTTTGTAGGCTGATGCTGCCTTTCCCAGCCATTATATGTAGAAATTCCTCTAGCACCAGTTCCAATATCTCATTTTCCCAAGTAACATTACTCACCCTTCACAGCTTAGACCTTTCAGACCAAGGTAACTAAGTGCCTGCTTGCCACGTGCATGTACTGTAATACTTCAAAGACATCAAACGCATCCTATCAGAGGTTCATTTTCTCTCATTCCAGCATTTTCTCCCTAGTTGAAAGACATCTCTGTGGAAATAACCCCCCCCCAAAAAAACTCCTGCCCAAATGTGAACAAGAAAGGCTATTTATTCAGAGCAAGAACATCAGTCAACATAACTGGTATTTGGCAGAAACACAAAGGTGGGCAAAGGGTGGGGATGCTTTATAGTGGAGAAAAAGAGAGGCTTCAAGTATGTTCTGATTAGAGGCTGTTGACATAGGGTAGTTGTTAAGTGGACTAACTAGAAGTGGCTTCCTTTATGATTAATTAAAAGTATATATTTGGCCCTCTCCAGTTGGTCCTACACTGGAAATGGGGGCAAAAGTTAGGAAATATGTCAGTTACTAATCAAGCACTGGCTGTTTTAAGCTGATTGTTATAGGGATTCTTTTTTGGTTTCCTGGACAGGTTGCCAAGATGGTAATCTGACATCCTAGAATGGCAACTATAAATAGTAGGTTAGCTTCCTGGGCTGTTTGTGCAGATTATGGGCCATATTCCTACTTTATATACGGGCTGGCCATTGTGTATTTATATATTCAGTCTCTAAACTCCATCAATCCAGTCAGGTAAACCAGAAACCAAAGGGAGACACAGTTATTGCCTACCCATGGCTACTACTCACACTTTTGTAAAAGTGTTAAAAGCATTACCCATCAACTATGTGCTTGGTCTGACAATAATCAGGAATGGTGCATTATAAGTAACAGATCCTAAAAATGAGAATTTAATTGAAGAAAGATAGGGGGTACTGAGAACTCCATTATTCCAAGACTGGGAACTGATAAGATTTGTCATTCAATGTCAAAATGTTCAGTTTGGTTTGGTTATTGACTTATTACTTTACAGCAAAGAAAATTTTATTACTATAAGGAAAATTCAGCCCATTCATATGTGTTAGCTGTAGTCTTGCAGAATTCAGTATAGATTTTAAAGAGTCAAACTTGCTAAGGGAAGCTCTTTCTGCCAATAGCCTGAAATTTAAATAAACTGACTTCTATAATTTGAAGCTTTGCTGTTAGCTATAGTCTTGCAGAATTCAGTATAGACTTGAAAGAGTCAAACTTGCTAAGGGAAGCTCTTTCTGCCAATAGCCTGAAATTTAAATAAACTAAGACTTCTATAATTTGAAGCTTTGCAGCATTGGAATAATGGAATTCTCACCATGGTTTAATGTAAACAGAGAGAGAGGCAGAAGATACACCTGAGAAAATAATGAGCCTCTGGCATCTTCTAAGCATTTCCTCTTAATCATTCTCTGCTTTACAAAGAGGAAAAGACTGATCGCAAAGATAAGTTTAAGGGAGGTATCCTCGCATACCATTGGAGATACTATTTCATATTTTAACTAGAGCCACTAAAATCAAAGCTACTGAGATTAGTAGAGGAAGTGGCCTGGTGAGTAGAAGACAATATAGATGTCCTCAAGGATTATGCACAGGAACATTGTTGATTCTGGTGTTACAATATGGAACAGACTGGGAAAAAAAGACCAGAAAGGAAGCCTAGTAATTTTTGTCTCTGAGTACAAGATTGCTAAATTTACCACATGCCTGCTGAATATAATCTGTAACAGACTCCACAATGATTTTGGGGCTCTACAACTCATACCTGGAATGCAAAGAGGACATTGAAGAACAACAGATAAGAAAGATTCTTCCTCAAGGTAGAACCAATGATATCTAGATTGATTGACTAACTGTTACCAAAGCAAGAGTCCCTGCTTTTCCTGTATAAAAACATATGATACATTCCATTTTTAAGTAGATGTGTTGTATCTCATTTTCCCTTTTTTGAATAGTAGTTTAAATTGTTCTCATCCATTTACTTCTTTGGCATAGTAGTTTGGTGAGATAGGATTGAATAATTTTGCTTCTACACTTAGAATACCTAAACTTGAGTAGTCATATTCAGACCTGATGCAGGGGAATACCTTTCCACTAGTTACTCCCGCAGGAAAAAAGAAAACTGGTTAAGATTTAAAATTTTCTTCATAGGAGAGGAAGTCAGGGTATTCTACGTATGCCATTTCTTAAATGTATATGTGGGGTAATGAACATTTATGGGCCTCAGGTAGTCAACTGGACTGTGGCAGACAATTCCACAGTCATTCTCTATCCTCTCCCTTACTGTTTTTTCATTGATAAAACATTATGCTTATGTGTAAGTTCATCATGTGTTTGGTGTAAGCTGAGCCTTATTTCAGCCCCAATGTCAATCTTGTTATTCTGAGCCAATCTTGGCAATTCCATTTCACACCAGTGATTGTTTTAGGAATGAACACATGATGCAGTTCTGGCCAATAAGATAGAACAAGAAATACACTGAGAGGTTTCTAGAAATGGTTTTCTTATCTTTTAAAAAAAGTAATAGAAGAAAACTTTCTCAACTTGATTTAAAAAATCTACAAAATGTATATAGTTAACATTGTGCTTAATGGTGAGAAACTGAAATCTTTCCCACTAAGATCAAATATAAGGCAAGGATGTCTCTTCTTACTACTCCTTTACCTTATATGGGATGTCCTAGCTAATACAATAAGACAAGAAAAGGAAATAAAATTTATTTAAATTGGGAAGGAAGAAATAAAATGGTCTTTGTAGATTACGTATCATCTATGTAGAAAATCTGAAAGAATCAACAACAAAAATGCCCTCTGGAACTACTGACTGCTTACAGCAAGATTATAGAAAGGAGGCAAGATTAATAAACATCAGTCACTGTCCTATATACCGGCAATAAAAGCAGATTTTGACATTTAAAACATAATATCATTTATATTAATAACACCAAAATAAACTACTTGGGTATAAATCAAACAAAATATGTACAAGATCTATATCAATAAAACTTATGAAAGAAATCAAAGATGAATTAAGTAAATGAAGAGATATTTATGGAGAATAAGACTCAAAATTGCCAAGATATTAGTTCTTCACACTTTGATCTATAAATTCAATATAATCCTAATACAAAGCCTAGTGAGTATTTTTGTGAATATTGACAAACTGATTCTAAAGTTTATATGGAAACACAAAAGCACCAGCATGGCTAATATATTTAAAGAGAACAAAGCAGCTCCAGGTTCCAGCCAAGATGGAGGCATAGGTATATACGCTTCGCTTCCTCACACAGCCAAAAGAAGGATGACAACCAATTTAAAAACAAAAATCAACCACAGCTGCCAGAAAATCAAACTGTATGGAAGTCTGACAACAAAGCAGTTAAAGAAGAAACATTCATGCAGACAGGTAGGAGGGGTAGAGGTAGGCAGCCAGGATGGAGAGGTCTCACAGCAAGGCAGCAGCTGGAGGATCAGGTGGTCTCACATTCATGAGCGGATAAGCCCAGAAGAACAGCTGGGGAGCGAGACAAACTGCACAACCCAGAGTTGTAGCACAGGAAAATAAAGCTTCAAAACCTCTGGCTATAAAAATCGGTGGGGTTGCAGCAGCAGGAGAAACTCCCAGTCTCACAGAAGAGTCTGTTGGAGAGGCACACAGGATCTTAGAAAATATATAAACCCACCCACCTGGGAATCAGCACTTGAAAGGGCACAATCCGCTTGTGTGGAGCAAGGGAAGTGATGGAAAGTAGGGTGAGAGCCAAGCAACCTAGCAAGCAGCATTGTTCCCTCTCTGATCCCTCCCCACATACAGTGCCACAGTGCAGTGATGTGGGTTGCACTGCCCTGTGAATACCTAAGGCTCCGCCCCTTATAATATAACAGCTACACAGAGACAAAGAAATATGGACCAAGTGAAAGAACAGATCAAAGCTCCAGGAGAAAGAGCTAAGAGATGAGGAGATAGACAACCTATCAGATGCAGAGTTGAAAACACTGATAATCAGGATGCTCACAGAAATGGTTGAGTATAGTCACAAAATAAAGGAGGAAGTGAAGGCTATGCAAAGTAAAATAAAGGAAAATATACAGGGAACCAATAGTGAAGGGAAGGAAACCAGGACTCAAATCAATGATTTGGAGCAGAAGGAAGAAGTAAACATCCAACTGGAACAGAATGAAGAAACAAGAATTCAAAAAAAATGAGGAGAGGATCAGGAACCTCTGGGACAACTTTACATGTTCCGACATCCAAATCATAGGGGTGTCAGAAGGAGGAGAAGGAAGAGCAAGAAATTGAAAACTTGTTTGAAAAAATAATGAAGGAAAAATTCTGCAATCTGGCAATGGAAATAGACATGCAAGTCTAGGACCCTCAGAGAGTCCCAAAGAAGTTGGATCCAAGAAGACACACACCAAGACACATCATAATTAAATTATCCAAGATTAAAGGTAAGGAGGGAATCTTAAAAGCTGCAAGAACAAAGGAGACGGTTACCTACAAAGGAAATCTCATAAGACTATCAGGTGATTTCTCAAAAGAAACCTTGCAGGCAAGAAGGGGCTGGAAAGAAGTATTCAAAGTCATGAAAGGGAAGGACCTACATCCAAGATTACTCTATCCAGCAAAGCTATCATTTAGAATGGAAGGGCAGATAAAGTGCTTCCCAGAGGTCAAATTCAAGGAGTTCATCATCACCAAGCCCTTAATATATGAAATGTTAAAAAGGACTTATCTAAGAAAAAGAAGATCAAAACTACGAACGGTAAAGTGACAGCAAACTCACAACTATCAACAACTGAACCTAAAACAAAAACAAACTAAGCAAATAACTAGAACAGGAACAGAATCACAGAAATGGAGATCACATGGAGGATCATCAGTGGGGAAGGGGTGGGGAGAGATTGGGGGAAAATATACAGGGAATAAAATCAGTAATTGGTAGGTACAAAAATAGACAAAGGGAGGTTAAGAATAGTATAGGAAATGGAGAAGCCAAAGAACTTGTATGTATGACCCATGCACATGAACTAAGGGGAGAGGAATGCTGGAGGGAGGGTGGTTGCAGGCAGGAGAAGTTCAAGGGCAGAATAAATGGGACAACTGTAATAGCATAATCAATAAAATATACTTAAAAATTAAAGAGAACAAAGCTAGAAGACTAACACTGCTGAACTCCTAGACTTACTATACAGAGACAATAATCAGACTGTGTGGTATTGGTGAAAGAACAAATAGATTGATGGAATAGAATAGTCCCCAAATAAGCCCACAGAATCAACTGATCTCTGACAAAGTACCAAAGGCAATACAAAGGAGCAAAGATAAGCTCTTCAACAAGTGGTGCTGGAACAATTGACCAGCCAAATGCAAGGAAAAAATGAACCTACACACAGACCTTACAGCCTTCATAAAAATTAACTCAAAATGGACCAAAGACCTACTTGTAAAGTGTAAAACTATAAAGTGTCTAAAAGACAGTATAGGAGAAAACTTAGATGGCTTTGGGTATGGTGTTGGCTTTTTAGATACAACACCAAAAGCACAACCCTTAAAAAAAAAGATTGATAATTTGGACTTAATTAAACAAAAAATTTCTGCTCTGAGAAAGAAATCATCAAGAGAATGAGAAGACAAGTCACAGACTGGGAGAAAATATTTTCCAAAGACACATCTGATAAAAGACTGATATCTAAAATACACAAACTTCTTAAGATTCAATAATAAGAAAACAAATAACTTGATTAAAAATAGGTCAAAGACCTTATGAGACACCTCATGAAAAAGTACTATACAGGTGGGAAATAAGTATGAAAAGATGCTCCATATCAGATGCCATCGAAGAAAAGCATGTTAAAGCAACAATGAAATACCACTACAAACCTGTAAGAATGGCCAAAATCTAGAACACAGACAGAGGCAAACACTGGCCAGGGTATGGATCAACAAGAACTCTGCTTCACTGCCAGTGGGAATGCAGAATGATACAGCCGCATTGGAAGACAATTTGGCAGTTTCTTACAAAACTAAATATACTCTCACCATATGACCCAGCCAGCATACTCTTTGGTATTTACTCAAAGGAGTGGAAGACGTATTCCCACACACAAACCTGAATATGATGTTTATAGTAGCTTCTTTGACAATTGTTAAAACTTCAGTAAGTAAATGGATAAACTGTGGTACATACACATAATGGGAATTATTCAGTGATAGAAAGAAATGAGCTATCAAGCCATAAAAAGACATAGAGGAATCTTAAAATATACATTGCTAAGTAAAAGAAGCTAATCTGAAAAGGTTACCTACTCCATAAGTCTAACTATGAGATATTCTGGAAAATGCAAAACTATGGAGACACTAAAAAAATCAGTAGTTGCCAGAGATTGAGTCTGAATGGATGAATAGTCAGGGCATAGAGGAATTTTAGGGCCTTGAAACCCTTCTCTATGCTAGAGAAGGTTTATTTGGAAGAATAAGCAAGCACGTTTTTCAGGAAACTTAAAAACCGTCAATGTTGGGAAGGGGGTGGGGACAGCTTACAGATATTAAGATATTACATAAACTTCTACAATTAAAATAGTATGTACATGTGTATGAAGAAAGAGACAAACCAATGAGACAGGATAGAAGACCCAGAAACAGATCTGAGTACATTAAAAAATTCAGGATATGATAAAAAAAAGTTCTCAAATCAGTTACTTGAGGGAAGATAATTGACTTTTTAGCAAGTCGATAAACTGAGTAGAAATATGGAAAAAGATAAAATAGAATGGATTTCTCACAATGCATACCAAACATATTCCACATATAGCAGAGAACTGAATATAAAGAATAAAATCACACAAATGCTTTCATTAATTATGAGGGAAAATTAGTAAGTTTGAGTATATAGAAATAAAAGCTTTTTGTACACAAAAAGCATCAGCAGTAAAATAAAATGCCAAAATAGGAAGAATATTCTCATATTAATTCACAAAACACTATAATCTTAGATGTTACCCAAAATATATGTAATATATAAAGACTCTCTCAAAATGTAGAAGGAAAAGTCTTAGAACACAATAGAAAAATGAGCAAATGATCTAACCAGAGAGATGACAGGAAAATAATGCAAATGGCCCTG
This sequence comes from Desmodus rotundus, assembly GCF_022682495.2. NCBI lineage: Eukaryota > Metazoa > Chordata > Mammalia > Chiroptera > Phyllostomidae > Desmodus > Desmodus rotundus. Next base: position 47,131,041 of record NC_071387.1, on the reverse strand, counting down.
AACATTTGAAAAGATGTTTAGTTATGCTTCTATCAAGACAAATGCAAAGAGAATATAATGCGATTCTACTTTTCCTCTAGCAGATTGGCGAAAATCCAAAGTCTGACAGCAGTCATCACTGGCCGGGCTATCAGGAAACAAGCACTCTGATGCGTCGCTGGTGGGAAGGCAAAGACGCACAGCATCGCTGTGAAGGGAAGTTGTGTTCGGTGCTGAAATTACACACGCGTTTACCCTGTAAAAGAGCAGCCCCTCTTCTGGGAATCTGTTTCAAAGACACGTTGGCAAATATATGGAATGACATATATAACACATTCATTCATTATAACACTATCTGTAATAGCAAAAGGCTGGGATTTATTCAAATGTCTGTCAATAAAGGACTGGTCGAGTAAATTACGGTACAGCCATAAATGGCATTGGAAACAGCTATAAAACAGAGTGAGGAAGACCTTTATATCATCACTACAGAGTGGGCATCAGGGAATATTGTTAAGTGAGAAAACTCTGCGGGCAGGACGATATGTCTAGTATTCTGTCCTTTGTAAGAAAAGAGGGGATGTATACATCTTCATATTTGCTTTTATTTTCAGAAAGAAACAATGAGGGAATAACCATCAAGCTAAAACAAATGTTTACGAAAGAGGAAGGAAGGTAATAGAGAGGGGACAGGGATGACATGCTTTTCCTTCTGGACGTGGCTGTGTGCGTAACGACGACTGGTCGTCACTCTCGCCAGCACGCAACCACGAGGGACACGGCCAAAGGCTCACGGTGCGCACTGAAGATGGCAGAGTGGACCCAGAGTAAATCTGGGTTCCTGAGGACATGAGAGCTGATGAATCAACAAAACCACAGTATTTGAAGACTTTTATTATGCAGTATAACACTTAACCATATTGAGTTGTCTTTTTACTCTGACTTAAAGCCAAAAGAATACTAACTGATACATTATCACTTAGTCATTGTAAAACATGAGAAATGATTCATGAAAAGTATCTATCACACCTCATTACACACTAAACATTTAATAAATGTTAGTAATGCTATTAACTACTTTTCTATTTTCTAACCTGTCATACAATTCTATCATCATCAATTCCTCAATTTAATTGATATGCTTTTCTTTTCTCCATCCTCACTAATAGTTACCGTAATCTTTCTTCTGGAATATATAGAAGCACATTCATTGCTAATCTGATCATATAGTGAACGTGAACATATCTTTCTGTCCCCACCTAACTAAAAACTTTTAATTTCTTTGCTCTTGGAATAATAAAAACCTTTAGCATGACCTACAACAGTCCTCCATGGCCTGTCATGCTAAGCATTTCAGCTGTATCCTCCATTACTCTCTTCTTGCTCCCTGTACTATAACCATGCTTGACTTACTTCAGCTTTCAGAGTAAACTTTGCTCCTTCTCATCCCAGGGCCTTTGAACATGCTGTCCCCAGGTGGAAGGCATTCCCAACCAACCCTCCCTCATTTTCTGAATTCACACCTACCTTAGCCAAAGCATGGTATGTTCAGGGAAGCTTTCCCCCAAACCTCAGTCCAGATCAAGTTCTTTTATTAATGTTTTTTCATAGAAAGTTTCCTTCCTCCTTATATCTAATATATGCTATACGTGGGATCTCAACAAGACGGGGGTTTCTTGTCTACTCTAACATACATATGGGGCAGATCATTCCTTCTACCCCACACCACATTCAGAAGGGTGGGGGTTGTCAATTTAGCACTTTATTTCCTAAGAGATTCCTTGACTACTCAAAGTATACATGTTATTCTTCCTAGTGAGTGCATAGCAGAGTAGTGTAAGGAATATGGACTTTAGAGTTATATAGACCTCAATTTAAACCTCGCTCCTATTCCTGATGAGCTGTAAGACTCTGGGGAGTATCCCAAAGCATCATTGCTTTTTACTGTACAATCAACAATGCAGGTTGTAATAATTTGCCATTATTGGTGTAGAGGGCCTGACAGAGTACCGAGTAGGTGCTATTATAGTGGTTTCTCCTCTCTTCCATATTATACCTCTCTTTACTTAAAGTCAATTTCTGGTCCAACCCTCAGAAATTTTCCCCAAAATAAAAGCTACCCCCATGGTTTAAATCCTTTGGTCTGGGACTCATGAGTTCCCTCACGGTGTCCCCATAACTGTTCTCTCAAGGTCTGGTAACGCTCTGCAGTGCATGATAAATACTGCTCATGTGGGTATTGGCATCTCTCAAAACCACCTCATCTCATGATCAAAATGCCCATGATTTAAGTTTTCTTTTAGAACTAGTCAATAGAAAAGGCCTTCAGAAGTGGCCTTTTGAAAACCTGGGATTAGTGCATTCTATGACAAATTTGTTATCATCCCATGGAGAATTGAGAAAAATAAGAACATAAAAGGTTATCTTTTATTCTACAGTCATTCTAAATTTTTTTTGGTGTTAAAATATCTGTTCTTAAAGTAGGCAGGCTTATGTTAGCCACTGAGATTCTTTGGAATCTCTGGAAAACATCGCTAAAGAGCAAGATTTCTCCAATAGCTCTTCCCAGACCATAACGTCAAATAATTTCCAAACCAGGAATCACAAAGTCTGGCAGGAAGTTCTAGAAATCAACATCTTTAACAAGTTCTCCATTGATTCAAATGCATCCTCATGTTCGAGAGCCACTGCTGTGAAGTAAAGTGTGCAGACCTTCATTCCAGATACTTGAGAGTTTGAAATGCTGCCTCGTGTAGTTTTCTGGCTGGGTGACCTGCAATGTTTTACAACTGTAAGGAAATGAATTTTCCAACAACCTGAGGGAGCAGAGAGGGAGTTTGCCTCCTCGTTGGGTCTCCTTGTGAGGACGCAGCTGGCTGACGTCCTGCTTTCAATTTCGCCACCCCCTGAACAGAGAACTCAGCCACACTGTGCAAGACTTCTGACACAGAGAACTGCGAGACAACAAATGGATGCTGTTTTAAGTCTCCAACTTGGTGATAATTTGTTATATTGTAATAGGAAACGTGTGTGTGTGAGGGAATTGTGTGATTAGGTTTTTAAAAGGTAACATGTGAAGAACAAATTCCTTCTCTTTCTCATTATCCACACACCTATGCTGGTACCTATAACATAAACAAGAAGTGACAATTCTTATCTTAGGAAGGACAAATGTTAGGAAAAACAGCACACCCACCCTTTCTCCATAACGCCAAGGACTACACAAACGCACATCTCTTTCACTCCATCTCTTTTAGTTTGTCCTAAATTCCCCACAGTGCAGGAACCTTCCCATCTTCCCACAGGCTTAGCTCAGAACCTAGAAGTGAAAGCAACTGAACTCACTCGGAGAAAACAGCAATCCCCAAAGGTTTACAACTGCGAAGAGCTTTTTCCCTTATTACTGTTGTTGACTTTTCACTTCCTTAGTTCTTCTGTATGGCTGCGGAGAGGGGGTTGGTGCTTTTTGCTCTTCTGACCTGATGAAGATCAAGATTTTCTTTGAAAATCCTGGGTCTTTAGTAAGATCAGTGTAAGCTTTCTATGTTTTTCAAGCTAAATCCCAATTGGTTTGGATTGTTTAGACTAGGAACTTGGACATTTATCCAGACTCTATCTCCTAATGTGTTTCAAATAAAAATAAATTTGGTCACCAGACTCATAGAAGTCATATCTAATAAGAGCATAATGACCTCTTTTCCCATTTTTATGACTGAAAGCAACTATACGAGTGTATAGAAACCTCCACTTGGGTAGGAAGGCTTCGTGTGATCCCTATGTAGATAAAACACCTAGCAATTATTAAACAATTATATGCCGCACCCTTAAAGCATGCACTTTAAGTGTGTTAATTTAACTCTTTGAGAAAGGTACCATAAGTTCTAACCTCATATGTTTTTGTATAATGAGCAAACTAGAGTATGTAAATGACTTACCCAAGACCACATAGCTGATAACTGGAACAGTCAGGAACCCAGAGATTCTAGTTCTCAAGTTGTGTATTGAATGTCTATTCTATTCCAAAACAAGATGTATTATTTCTCTCAGTTTACAGATCTGCAAGCAAAGTGCAATGTTTAGCAGAGGAAGTTAAAGCATGTTTCTGCTTGCGGAGACGAAATGCACAGGCGCGAATGCAAGGAAACGTATGAAACCCAGGAAGGGAGTCCAAACCTTTCCCTCTCCAAACATTTCCCTCTCCTTCACTACTGTTACTGGCAATAAAAATGAAGAATAAGAAAGCCTACTTTGAAACTTCTGCCTAGAGCCTAGAAAATTCAATATGGCACCATAAAACACACAGTACAGTTTAAGTTATAACAAGGTAGCAGCTTTCAGTTTAAGTTATGAGATAAATAGGTCTCGAAAGGTGACTCCCTGGGTCCTTTATGACATGTTCTTGGAAACAAAACACACTGTACTTGAAACGCTTGTTTCAAAATCAAGGAAGGTAAAGTTCACTTCTCTTTTCCTGGGCTGTTTGTTTCTATAACTGACGTGAGGCTATTAAACAGTGCGTGAATGTGCACATGCGCGCATATTTACAAACTAAATACAGAAAGCCATAAAACGCACAAAAGGTGTTTCCCCTTGCTGGAAGAAAAGGTTTTAAAACTACTCAGTTCTTTTCCTACCTTGTTTTAAATGGGCTTTGAAGACAGAACTAGCACAACTGTATGTCTCTGGAAATACTATGCTTCTGATGCTTGCACATCTTGCAAGTGCTATAAATTAAATTGTATGTCATAAAGGTGTACCAATTTATAGGAGGTTTGCAATGAATCATTTCTAACCCAGATCATTACCTTTTAAATGACCAATTTGGAAGTGAATACATGCCATGTCGGTTTTACAGAAACTGCTCAGTTCTAGCTTCCTCATCTCGCATCTGATCCACGACAGGGCATTTCTAACTGCTTTCCTTATCCCCGTACTCACCCATTGGCACGCGTTCTTTTGAACCCCCAAGTTATTTCTGTGTAACATCTAGAGTAGAGGCTCTTAATATGGATCCATGGATAAATTCAATGGCCCATAAACTTGGATAAAATTGTATATCTTTATTTTCACTACTCTCTAACTGAAATTTAGCATTTTATTCCATTGTGAATGGAGGCAACAAGACTCAATATTATTTTCAGTGTCACGAGATGAATCACATTTTTATATCTCATTACAAATGTAGTATCTTCAAATATTATGTAAGCTCACCATCACTCAAAACTATTGTAGTTATTAGACCTGCTGCTAGATCTTACTATTTAATGCATTTAATTGAGCGCATATGTTGCTCTACTTCAATTTATTTTTTGTATATTTTGATCGCTGTATTTCAAGGTAATTGGTCTAGTTTACAAGTCTATATGTCTTTAAAAAACAATTCTGAGCATCCATTGGCTTTGTCACACTGCTGGAAGGGTCTGTGGCACACATACAAGAATTAAGAACTTCTGTTCTGAAAAAATCTTTCTAAATTAAAGTTCTCATAATGGTAATACCTTGCTTAAGCTTCCTCAGTGGCACCAGGTCACCTGCCAAGTGTCCCAGGCCTTTGTGGTCCATAGGTCTTCCACGATTTCTGTGTCTCCCTCTGCTGCCTTGTCACCTGTGTGTCCACCCTTGTACTCTGCACTCCACCAGTTCCCGGCTGTTCCAGATTCCCAGGCACCCTGAACCATCCAAGATCTCATTTGTCTCTGGGCATACTGTTTGTTCTCTCTGATAAAAATGTCTCTTCCTGAGTGACTGCTGGTAAGTTCCTACTCATCCTATGAGATCCAGCTCAAAGTCACCTCTCTGTGTGACATAACAACTCTTCATCCCTTTCAGACAAAGGACAATCACTTGTCTCTTTACTTTGCTCCTGCACCCCCGACCTGTGTTAGCACTTAACACAGGGCATCATGGTTGTCTATTTACAGGTCCTTCGATTTTAAGGGCTTATAAGTCTGGGAGCTCTTTGTACTGTGTTGTATAATGGTGCCCAGAAAGTTCTGGGCCTAATGACTATTGTCTACAAGTATTAAATAAAGAAGTAAATCTTGAGTTGGCTCACAAGCTGGTTTTCAGGCAGTGTAGGACTCTCAACTGAATAGGAAGTGGGACTGGCTAATTTGCTTTGTGGATAGCTTCTTTGTGAAGTAGAACTGCTGAATTCCAAATGTTAGTGTTGATATCCTGGCCCCTCTGTGTGGATTAATTTACATCCTCAAAATGCTCCTAGGGAGACTTCTTCTGTGATAAAAAGGGCCTTTAAGCTAACAGTGTAACTCTTTGTGATGTCTCCAAGTGGCATCCCCTCCTGAAAATTAGACTCCTCTTTTTTTATATATAAATTACTTTATTGTTGTTCAATTACAGTTGTCTGTATTTTCTCCCCACCACTCCCCCTCACTCCACAGCCAAACCCACCTTCCTCCCTTGCTTCCCCTTTTCCCCTTGGTTTTGTCCATGTGTCCTTTATAGTCGTTCCTGAAAACCCTTCTCCCCACTGTCCCCTTCCCCCTCCCCTCTGGTTATTGTTAGATTGTTCTTAATTTCAATGTCTCTGGTCATATTTTGTTTGCTTTCTTCTTTTGTTGATTATGTTCCCTAAGAGCCCTGAAACACCAATCCAAAAGAACCAATGCACCCCAATGTTCATAGCAGCACAATTTACAATAGCCAAGTGCTGGGAGCAACCTAAGTGCCCATCAGCAAATGAGTGGATCCAAAAACTATGGTACATTTACACAATGGAATACTATGCAGCAGAGAGAAACATGGAACTCCTACCCTTTTCAACAGCATGGATGGAACTGGAGAGCATTATGCCAAGTGAAATAAGCCAGGCGGTGAGGGAGAAATACCATACGATCTCACCTTTAACTAGACTCCTCTTTATATACACCATTTGTTCATCTACTCATTCACTTATTCAGCAAATATTCCTGAGAGAGTTTCCTACCTGCCAGACACTATCTGGGAGATTCAGTAATGGGAGAGACAAACCCTGTTCCTGCCCTCATGAAGCTTACTTACAACATAGGGCAGTGCTGTCCAACAGAACTTTCTCTAGTGAGAGAAATAATAAGTAAAAACCTGATACATATCTGCATCGTCCAGTACAGTCACCACTAGCCAAATGTGAGTGCTGGGCCCTAGAAATGTTGCTTGTATGAGAGAGAAACGAAATTAAAAAAAAATTAATTTAATTTAAACAACCATATGTTGACAGTAGGTACCCTATTGACACTGCATTTCTAGAAGGTGTGTGATAGAAAGGAGTAAGTGAACAAATATGTGAATAAATAGATAAGAAAAAAACAAATAAATGAAAGAAAAACGTTGGATATAGAAAAGTGCCGATGCAAAGAATTAAGTAGATCAATGTACAGCCATTGGGGTGTCAGAGGTGGTTCCTTTGAGGAGCTGAGAACAGAATATCAAGAAAGATCCCGCTATGGGAAGAAGTGGGAAATCTGGGCAGAGGGAGTAGAAACAATTGCAAACCTGTCAGCGTTGTGCGTGTGGCTTGTTTGAGAGAAACAAAGGCATTGTACCTGGAGAGCAGTAGGTACAGTGTTGGTCTGAGGGGGGCTAGTGCCACACTGCAGGATCTGTAAACCAGGAAGTAGTTTGGATTTTTTTCAAGTGCAATGAGAAGCTGTTGGGGGTACTGAACAAGGGGACATCATGATTTTGTCTGCAATTCATAAAGCTCATGTTGATAACTGAATGAAGAACGGATCTCAGAATGGAAGCCAGTAGTCCAGGAGTGAAGTAATGACAGATTTGGGTTGGGGTCATGGTAATGGAGGTAGAGAGAAGTGTATGGAATCAGTATATATTCTAGAGGTGAAGTCTCATTTTTTTGCACCAATCAAGTGTGTACAGTCAGGAAGAGAGAGAACCAATAGTTATAAGTGTCACTCTGTCCACCAACATGCCCCGGCAGATTAGTAAGAGCATCTCTACAAAGAATGTAACTGTGATACAAATACATAGTCATACAGACTTGAATTAAAATCCTGACTGCTTATTGGCAGCATAACTTTGGACAAGATACTTAATGTCTTCCAAACTTTATCGATAAAATGAAGTTATAGAGATTTAAGTAAAATAATGCATAAAATATTGATACCTAACATATAACAAATGCCTAAAATATGTTAGTTGTTAATAAAAAACACCTTGGCCAGTGTTAGCAATCCCAGTTACTGTGTGGATACATCTAAGAAATTTATCCAGGTGTATGTACCCAAAGCCCGTGATCTTCCCACAGTTCCATGGCTCCTGTGCTTGAGAACTACCTGACTTGGGTTCTTTCCCTTCCTTGCTTCTCTAATGCTCCCTAAAAATAATTTTTAAAATTTAATTCATTTTTTAAAATTAGAAAGTATCACTTCCTGAAATTGGCTCTGCCTTCTGCTCTCCGGCAGGGAGGCAGACAATTTTACCTCTCAAATATATACGCTCAGGTAAACTCGTTCCTTCATTGTTTCCAGTTTTCCCCCTCCCAGCCCACCTTACTCTGCAAAGCAACCTCGCCAGCTTACTCAGCATCCAGAGCTCACCAGCAAGGCATCAAGCACTTTCCCAGCCTGCAGTTAAACACAAGATCAGCTACATTCCTGCTGACTCTGCTTCTGCTATGCATTCTATTTAATAAACCTCCAGCCACTTTGGATGTGAGAAACAAAGAGATGGCAGGCAATTTATTTATCCCTGCTGATCAATTAGAAACATGGACCCAGATCCGTATCATCATCTCCAAAACGCCTTTTCTGGTTTTCTGCAGTGTGGTCTGCATTTGACTTTGCATTTGCCCAGGTGATTCATAGGAGCCATGTGGACAGTCCTCATGAACAACCATCACCAGGGCACACACAGGGGACTTTTGCAGAAAACAGAATATGCAGGTTTCCATGTCTGCTCTTCTCTCTCTGCGTGTGTAATCTCATCAGCATTTTCCTGCCTTACACTTGGCTGAAAATCATTCTAGGAATCTTTTTAGTGCAGCACATGTGTGCTGACCAGTTTTTAAACAGCCAGAACATTCTAGAGTTAGGGAGTTTAATTAACTCTCTTTGAATTGTCCTCATTAGGGTTTCCTAAAAAGATTTACTCAAAAATGCATTTAAATCAATGGGTCAACCAAATTTTCTCTAGGTCAGGGCAGATAAAAAGTAGGAGAGAGATGGATCACTAGCTACTTTCAACTCTTATTTTCCCTCAAGTGTGCATGTTAGATGATATTTAAAAAAAAATCTCATCAATTTAATCTCCAAGCGCAACACACTGGGTTCGTTTTTATTCAAACCTTCTCTCATTTTGTCATTTGTCATCCCTGTATACCAATTGTCCTGTCAATTAGGAAACACATCTGGTAGGATTTTTTGACATTTTTCTTTCATTAGTCTATGGCAGAATCTGCTAACGAAGAGTGAGGTATTGCTTGCCTAGCCATTCATAATCCTGCAACAGGAGACATTTATTTTAATTAGCTATATATCAGAAGTTCCTAGCATCTTCCCACATGTGTGGCAAGATAACAAATCAACTCAGCATTCCAGGCTCTTAAAAACAAATCCAAAAAAAAAAAAAAAAGCCCTGCAAAACCCCAGCTGCTGTCTGTCCCTATACACACCGATTGCTACCATTGCAGACAATTTCAGGAAGAGACTTAATCTGATCACTTTCTCCATTAGCTCTATGTGTCTCTTTATTATAATGTAGAATGCATTTTTAAAATTGGCTTGGGTTTGTTTATCCCAGGGGACTGAGAACTGCTTCAGAGCAATTACTGTCTTACTTGCTTTTATAATCACAAAATCTAGTGTCTTATACATTGAAGGCATGGTATAGTTGAATAAATAAAAGGTCTTTCTTCACCTTTTCAGGTGAATGGCCAATGACATCCTTTCCTTAAAAATATTGATCACATATTCATAGAAACATAATTCTGCCTATCATTTTAAGGGCTTAAGAACTTTTACCTACAGATATGAACTCATCCCCTTCAGTCTATACAGAAGGTGAGGTCTTTGGTGGTCAAATGCATGGGCCCAATATTTTTAGATCTCACAGGGAATCTGATAAAGAAATACTCTCCTCTTATTCCCTGCTCTATAATGACACCAAAGGATTTGGGCCCTCCTTGTTTATTTCAAACAAATCTTGAAAGTCAAACCAAGTAAACAAGACACCTGAAAGCACTATTCAATTGGCTCATGAAGGACCGAGCAAACTGGGATGGTAAATATATTGTCCCACGGTACATTCACATCCATGGCCAAGGCACTCAGATTGTGTCCAAGGTTAAGAGTGAATTGTTGGCCGAGTCATGGTATTAAATAATACCAGTTTGGCTCACTGGGGCTTTCTTATATACTGAACACTCTGATTTAATAGTTTATTTGGAATTACTTTTTCTTTTTATTTAGTAACTTGGAGTTTTCTGTTGTAGGGTTTAGTAATTACCTTCTTAAATTTCTGCCAAAGCTTTAACATTTACTACCTAGTATTTCAAGGTAGCTATTTGGTGCTTATGACTAGGCAGATGTAGATAACACTTTTTTGGGTGTCAGGAGTTTTGGGAAGGGTTGCCATTATTTATTCACCAATGAGAGCAAATTTCTAATCAGTCATGAACATCCCTTTAATAAGGGTTTATGACTCCTGTGTTTTTTTTTTTTTTTCCTCTCTTCTCCTAATTTGCTTTAATGCTCCATTGAGTATGGCTGCTTACCTTTAACAAGGGCTAGATAGACAACATAATTCCCAACAATAGATCTTTTTTTTTTCATTTAAAGACTACTTAATTTATTATTTTTTAATTATTTTATTGTTGTTCAATTAAAACTGTTTTATAACTGCACTAATACATTCCTTTTTCTTTTCTGTTTCCCCCCTCTGTATCACATTTTTACACTTGTTAATCTCAATGCTTTCTCTGGTTTTCTTTCACCTTTTCAAAATCTGACTTTTTCACATTCTTTCCAAGACTGATGTTTCCAATTTATTTTGGAAGCAGTAAATTCGAGTAGAAGAATTCCCAAACTCTTTGACCTTCACCTTAAGCAGGGAGTCTGGCTACTTTTGCAGGGCACGCCATTGATGCTCAGTTCCAGAATAATCTTCATAACATACACTCTATAGTTAACCTGACAGTATCTTCCATGTTCAATGTTCCTGGATATCAACATTTATTTTATTTTATTGTGGACTTCTACTAAAATTTTTTTTACCATTTTTTGTATATCTTAGGTGAACTATTGTGCCCTTTCTGATCTGCTTGGGTGTCTACCATCTCTGAACTGAAAGTAATTTATAAACTCTCAACGCTCTTCTAATACCCACTTACACAGTGCCCAAAAAAGATCTCTCAAAGCCTCACAATAGAAATTCCACATCCCACAGCACACAGCCCACACAGTAACAAGAAATACCTAGTCCATATGCCTTCAAGCTTGTTCCTATTGTTCTTGGGTTGTGACTGTAGCTAAAAAATTGTTTTTAATTTTATTTTCTATTTATATACTCCATATATCATGTTTTGATTGTATTTCTTAGTTTTAGATTTTTTTATCATCCTGATGTAACCCCTTTTAATAAATTTTATTTGTATTGCTATTACAATTTTTTAGTTATTTTCGAGTGTTTCTCACTGTCCCTCCCTCCTTCCACCCCAACTCTATTTACATTGTTCCCATGAAAAGGATGCCTTATTTACTGTTAGAATTCATATTACAACACTGTGAAACATGCAATTTCACTAGTGTGAGTTAGAGATCCTAGAACTGCATTTCCATTTATTTTAAAATGATGATCTATGCATGCTCTTTGAATGCTTATTTTCTGCTCTCCTATACCCTGTAATACTATACAGCATACTCATCATTTTCACACTTTCCATAATGTTCTGTAGCGTCTATATAAGGCGCTGTGGTGAAGTGCAGACAAATTTACCAGGCATGGTTCTAACAAAGCCCCCCTCCCTATTTCTGCCCGACAATCACTACCTCCATTAAGTTCCTTGGTCCCTTCCAAGTTGACCTCAAGATGAGTTTTCCACTTCTAATCAATTCCAGTTGCCTTTGAGGGAAGGGAGCGCACTAGAAGGAAAGCACTCAGTGAAGAGGAGTCAGAGTATCTGGCCTATCTGCTGCAGGGTCTCACTAGAAAGAGAGAATTAGAAGGACATTGACCTGGTAATATGCTGCCCATAGCCCCTGAAGTAGAGTGTATGGGTGCTCTCAATGGAATTGGTACGTCAGGCTGTGTGAATGGGGTCATCTTTGGTTGTCCACACTTTCTCACTTGGACTCCTTCAGGTAATGGCTCATGCCAGAAGACAGCATTATACTCAGAATTTATCAGGACAGGGCACAGTAGTTCCTTGATCTGACAGCGATCAAAAATAATAAGCAGAAGTGGTGATATTACCCTGGATGAATCCTGAAGAGGAAAATCAAGGAACTTTCACTTCTTTTCAAATGCGAAAGGGTCAACAGTTCAGTAGGTAACATCAGAGGAGATGAGTGACTGGAAACTCCAGTATAATTATTGTTTTATAGTGATGCTCTTGAGAACACTTGGCTAGCACGCATGGTGTCACAGATTCGGCATACTTTAATTGCTGTTATTTTTGGCAAGGTGGCATTTTAAAGTTTTGTTCCCTAACTGCAGAATGGATAAATACAGCACTTGACTCATATGTTGATCCAGGATTATTTATATTCTCCAGCACCTTCCAATGTCACATTGGAAAATGGTACAACTCTTTCTGGGCACTCCTCCTACAGACCATCAAATAGCCACATGGCTCTTAGGAGCATCTGAAGCAGTCCCCAGTGAGGTTCACCAAGAGTCTCTCAGGGGAAAATGTGCTTTTCCTCTGACTTCAGCATTCAGACCATTTTTAAAGGCAGAGCCTTCTTCAAAAGGAAGGGCCATGCAGACCCTGTAGTTTCATATATTGCGACAGCCTGGTGTTTTTCTGATCTCACTTACCCTGAGAGAGCCTCAGGGAGGGCCCCTGCAGAGACAGTCCACCCAAATTATGACTTCTTTCAGGGAAGGGAAACCCCTCTAGCACAAACAGGAAGTAATCTTTCAGCATAATGTATTCCCATTGGGAGCAAGTAAACAGTTTACTTTCCACTTCAAAGCTGTGAATTCAAGACACATAAATTAGTTTTGGCTCAATGTGACCCTAAAATCAAGTCAAATGGAATGAGTTTACAATTCAAAGCCTTAAGATTCTGTTTGGTTGAATACTGAGGTTGAAGTGTTGAATTCCATCTCGTTCCAGTTATTGTTTTTTCTTTAGCCATTTCCAAAGTACAGCTAAGTTTTGGAAATAAAATAAAGAAAGTGCTAAACTGGTTTTCAGATCCATGACCAGGCTTTCCTGCTGCAAAAATATGATGTGTGGTGTTTGATGTAAAATAAATTATAAAATGTATACATACAACAAAAGAAACTTTTCTCAATTTAGTTGGGATCTGGAGAAATTAAAAATTTACTTTTTAATTTATTTAACTTTCTTCAATTGTAAAACTTATCTAGTTTTATCACCTTTAGAGCTAATTAAACACAGTTTGCTCATTAAATAACAATCATCTATCATCACAAAGGAAAGAGATCTTCCCCTTTGCTTCGTTAGCCAAGATCTCTTATAAGAAGCTGGCAATAAAATGTACATCTGCTATTTAGCCCACAGGGTTGACACACTCTGAAAAGTCAGGTGGATTGTTTCTCCATTTTTTCATTAGTATGCATAGGATTAAAAAAATTCACAGAATCAACATAAATTGCAATCATTCCATCTTCTAATATATTAGTCCTGTTACTCCCATAGAAGAAACTGATATCAGTCTGATAAATTTGGTTGGTGTAAACATAATACTATTTAGAAAACAAACAAAATACCTTTTCTTCTTAGAAGGGCCTCAACAAATTATATGCAGAATACAAAATGAGTTTGTCCTGGTAGATTTCCTTAGTTCTATCTAATTGCCTTTCTTTCTAATAGATGAAAGATTGGGCTGGAACATTTTTGAGTAGTGGTTGGTGGATGGATGATTGAATGAGTTTTAATTATTTGTGTTTTGGGAACCCAAAGCCAGTTTCAGGTCACTTCAGTTCTGGGGACAAGGAGGACAGGCTGTGGGAGAACCCTTGGGTCTCCTCAATAGTAAGCCCAATATGGAAGTTACGTCTCTAAGCAATTCAGTACTCACTGTGCCTGATGACATCATTCATAAACCCTGGGGTAACTAACAAATACAGAGTTAGAGAAAAGATATACACACAACACCTCTGTCCCTTAGGTGTTTACCTATTTGTTCTTTCTATTAAGGTCATTTTGAGTTTTAATGCACTCAGCAAACCTGAGACTTCTGGTACCCCATAGTTCCAGTATCAGAGGTTACAATGTTCCTACTGATCCAAATGCATTCTGAACAGGCTAGCTGAATTACTTCTAAACGCTTTCTAAATGTCCATTAAGGAAAAAAAATACCCATAGATGATAGAGGCATTGTTAAAAAAAAAAAAAACAAGCCCAATAGACTGTCCTTTTATTTTTCTCCTATAAAAGCAGCAAGTCCCTAACCCTGCAGTATTAGCTTTTGGGGCATTGACTCCAAAGCAAAAAAAACAACAACAAAATCACTCTAACAGAAGGAGGACGGCACTGCTGACCCATGTGTGTCCAGACAGCTATTTCGTTTTTTAACCCAAGAAGGAGGAGGAGACATATGGCATCTGTTGGGTGGTGGTAGTAACTTGGAACTTAATCAGTTTTGTTTTGCCTTTCCTGATCAGTTGGCATGGGTATATGCGAAAGAGATGGAAGCTGCCCAGGATGGTTTTGTACAATACAACCCTAAGGAACAAAGGAAGTACCTTTGGGATGGCACACATGCCACAGACCAGGTATCAGGTCTTGAGTGCCCCCTTGTGGCTGACATGCCAATACATATGGAGGAATTTATCAAGGGTGGGGAGGGGGGAGAAATATTTGCATCCTGTTTCTTACTATTCATCTTTCCCTCTTTTCATCAGTTTCTAGAAATATATCTCTACATTGAAATTGGAGTGGTGGTTTTAGCTTTTGAACTTTAAAGAGGAAATTCAGTCTCCAGGAAACCAAGGGACCACATTTCTTTTTAATGAGAGCTCTCAGAGGAAATGAAAGACCAATAACCTTTTAGTCACACAATTACTCTATATTGATATTTTCAATAAAACTGCATCTAGTGTGCTGATCATTTTTCTCTTCTGACTCCTTTCTCCTTCCACTATACATATCTATTTTCTAGTAACTCCTCTAGATTCTTTTGCTCCCTATTATATAACAAATATAACAAGTATCCAATGAATGTTTCCTTGGTTAGGATGACCAATTTATTACTTAAAAAAATTATTTGTTTACTTTTAGAGAGAGGGGAAGGGAAGGAGAAAGAGAGGTGTGTATAGTGTGAATACGTTGTGTATTCTTATCAATGATGGATTTTTGAACCAAATACATACATGTACATACATACATATACATGTAGACATACGTATTTATGCACATGCCTACACAGCACAGATCTACATTTGGCCAAGAGTGAGAACAAGAAAGAGAGAGAGAAAAAAAATCCATTTGAGGATTTGAGGAAAAATCCATTAATTCCCATTTTGTTGATTACTGTTTTGAGTCAGAAATGGGTGGTAAATTGAATAAAATGCTTTTTTTATGGAGATAATGATATGATTTTTCTCCTTAGATCAGTTTCTGGAAATATATCCCTATTTACTATAATAAATTTAATTTGCTATAATTTACTATGGTAAACTATATTGGTGGCTGTCCAGTTATTGAATCATCCTTGAATTTCTGGAATAAAACATTCTTGGTTGTTCCAAAAATTTTAATGTGCTACTAGTTTTTATTTATGATTTTTAGATTAACAACCACATGTGAAATCAAGCTATTGATTTCTTTTTTGTGCTATCTTTATGATATTCAGGGACTAATGCCATACTTATTTCATAAGAATACTTTGGAAGCTTTTGTTTTTTGTATTTCTGTGCCATGAAACAATTTAAATATGTTTGAGATAGTCAAGCTTTTGAAGGTTGTAGAGCTTGCTTTTGAAATTTTGAAAAGGAGATTTTTGTGAGGTAATACTTTGATAACTATTTCTATTCTGTGGAAATAGGACTGTTTAAAATTTTTTCTCTCTTAAAGGACAGTTTTGGTAAATTATATTATCCTAAAAAATTATCCATTTCAGCTAGATTTTCAAATTTATTTGCATAGAGTTGTGTGAAGTAGCTTTAATAATTTTTAAATTTTCTTTGTTTATGGTGTTTACCCATTGCCATTATAAGAGAGAATCCCCTTACATTCCACTTTGAATTTTATCATGTGGGGCCTCTCACATTTATTCTATGTCCTTAGTCTCTAAACCAAAGCTTTCCTTGTAAAAATAGGCTAAGCAAAAAGAAAGCCAATGAATCACACTTGATTTATTGGATCCCCTATAAATTTTGGACATATTGTTGTTTCAAATGTAGTATTCATGTGTCACACCAAGGGGCAGGTTTTGAGCAATTCCCTAGATACAGCTTCCTTTAGCCTAATAATAAATCACAAGAAGAAATTCTGAAAACATTATCATCTGTGAGTATACTGCAGACCTCACTGACACCCCTTTCTAAAATTGTGGTAAAATACACACACATAACATTTAAGTTTGTAACCACATTTAAGTACACAATACAGTGGAATTAAGTACATTCACACAGTTCTAAAATCATCACTGCCCCAATCTGTGTGTCTCAGTTGGTCAGATGTCATGCCAGAAAACCAAGATACAGTGGTTCGATTCCCCGTCAGGGTCCATGCCTGGATTGCAGGTTCAGTCCCCAGTTGGGGTACACATGAGAGGCAACTGATTGATGTTTCTCTCTTGCATCCATGTTTCTCCCCTTCTCTCTCTCCCTCCCTTCCCCTTTTTCTAAAAATAAATAAATAAAAATCTTTAAAAAACTAAAACCATCATCAACATCCATCTCCATAACTTTACCCATCTTTCCAAACTGAAACCCTGTACTCATCAAGTAATAACTCCCCATTTCCTCATCTCTTCCCCCACGGTGATCACCATTCTACTTTTTTATCTTTATGAATTTAATTATTCTAGGTACTTCATATAAGTAGAAGCATACAATATTTTTCCTTTTGAGCTGGCTTATTTCAGTAAACATATGTCTTCAAGATTCATCCATGTTGTAGCAAGTATCAGAAGTTCCTTCCTTTTTAAGGCTGAAAATATTTCATCACATGTATGTTCCACATTTTGTTTATCCACTCATTCACCCATCCCATCAGTAGTGCAAAACTGTTCCAATTTCTCTACATTTTCAACAACATTTTGTTATTTACTGTTTTGTTTGTTTTTTTTAATAGCCATCCTAATGGGTATCTCATTGTGGAACATGCCTTTTATGCTTATATTATATCTATATTACAATACATAGCTATAAACACAAGATGCAGATTCAACCAACCAAGTAGACATTATGCCACCATGTGCTAGATACGTGTTAAGTACTCTTACAAAATTATTGGTACATTTACTGCAGGTAGCAAATCAGTTCATCTATTTCTTATGTAAATGCACCAAAGAAACTTTTCAAAATGTTCCCAAGGAGACTTAGAAAGGTAGTTATAACATATTTCTGCTCTGCTAGGTTTTCTGACCTTTTTAAAAAAATTATTTTATTGTTGTTCAAGTACAGTTGACCTTCTTAAATAAGTTAACTTTTATAACAAAAGAAGACAAGAAAAGAGAAAAAAGGGAACAGAAAGGATATGGGACCAACACAAAACAAATAGTATAATGGTATATTTGAATCAAAATATACATAAATTAGTATATAAAATCTCAATGGACAAAAGTTAATGAACTAATTTAGTTAAAGGGCATGCTGGGTCAGAAAAAGCAGAATAACAAACAAATAAAAAACAAAGGAACATTATATAATGATTATAAGAAACACATTCTAACTATAAAAAAACACAAAGGTTTAAAATAAAAAGATGGAAAATATATACCATGTAAAGATGAAGCAAAGAAAGATAGATTAATACCAAACCAAATAGGCTTCAGGGCAAAAAGCATCATTAGAAATAAAGAAGGGAAAATGGAGACAACTGTACTTGAATAACAATAAAAAAGTAAAAAAAATAAATCGACCACTTTTATATACAAAGTAAAAAAAAAGGAAACAGTGAAGGTTATTTCATAATCATAAAAGGTCAATTCACATAACAAGACTAATGTGTATATACTTAATTATATAGCCTTACAGTTTATAAAGCAAAACTTGGAAGACTCAGTAAAAGAAATTCCATAATAATTGTAGAAAATTATAACATATTTTTTCATAACTGATATAATACATAGGGAAACTATCAAGGTCATAGAAAATAACTAACAGACTTTACCTAAATGACATAAATAAAACTCTATACCAAACTAAAACTGATTCAAAGAAATAAAGTCATGCAGAAATTATCTCTGATCACAGTGGAATTAAGATAAACTTTAATTATAAAAAGATAACTGATAATCCCCAATGTTTGAAAGCTAAGCAATACATTTCTGAAAAACTCATGAGTCAGATAAAAAATAAAAAAGGAAAGCATAGAATATTTTAGAATGAATTATGTATGAATTATAATTTTAAGAAATACTATATTATATTATATTATATTATATATTTAAAACTCTAGATAGAAAGAAAATCTAAAGCCTTGGTTGAATATGTTAAAAAGGAAAAAGAAAGGCTAGAAATCAATGATTCAAGATTCTATCTCAAGAAACTGCAAAAAACTCAACTAATTAAATCAAATAAAGAATAAAGGAAATAATGAAGAAGTGCTGAGATCAATGTAATAAGAGAACAAACATCAAATGGAATCAGAAACCCAAAATGTGGTTTTAAGAAAAAAACCAATGGAATTTATAAATTTCTAGCAAGATTAATTTAAAAAAAAGAGAGAGAGAAGGCCCAAACATCAATAGTATAAATGTAAAAATGGTCCTTAGCCTACAACCAATGCACATTTTTTTAAAGATTTTATTTATTTATGTTAAAGAAGGGGAGGGAAGGAGAAAAAGAGGGAGAGAAACATCAATGTACGGTTGCCTCTTGCTCACCCTCACTGGGGACCTGGCCTGCAACCCAGGCATGTGCCCTGACTGGGAATTGAACCAGCAACCCTTTGGTTCACAGGTCAGCACTCAATCCACTGAGTCACACCAGCCAGGGCCTAATGAACATTTTTTAAAAAGAGAATTCTGTAATAATTTTTATGCCAATCAACTTGAAAATTCAGATGCAAAGGGAAATTTTCTTAAAAAAAAATAAAGCACCAAAGCTGACATAATAAAAAGAGTAAAATATAAAAACCCTACATCTTTTAAATAATCAAAACCATAATTTAGAACACCCTGACAAAAGGACACATGGACAAAACCAAGGGGGAGGGTGGAGAGGGGGGAGGGAGGTGGGTTCACCTGGGGTGGGGTGGAGGGATGGGGAGAAAAGGCATACAACTGTAATTGAATAACAACAAAAAAATTTAAAAATAAATAAATAAATAAATAAAAGAACACCCTGACAAAGGCAACTCCAGGCCTAAATGGAAATTCTTGCAAACACTCAAGGAAATAGAACAACAACTGTAACCAAATACTTCTGGAGGACAAACACAGGGAGTGCATTTTCCAGATTACTATGAGGCCCACAAATCCTTGATATGAATACTGACAAGAACCTTATGATAAAAATAAACTATCAGCCAATTGCTTTCAAAATCTTAGATTGAAACATACTGAACAAAAATGAAGTAAATCAAACTCAGTAATACGCAAAAAGGATGCTCCATTACAACCAGGCCAGGTTCACTTAAAAAATATGTAAGGGTGGTTTAACACTCAAAATTTAATTAATTTATCACATTAACTTAAAAAATGATGAGGGTTATACATTCACATGATAATCTCAAAAATGCATATAAAGAATTAGAAATAAAAGGGAATTTCTTGTTATTACCTGTCTTGTTGATAATGGCCATTCTAACAGGTGTAGGGTGGTATCTCATTGTAGTTTGGATTTGTGTTTCCCTAATAGCCAGTGAAGTTGAGCATCTCTATATTAGCTTTTGGTCATTTGCATGTCTTCTAAGGAGAAGTGTCTATTCAGGTTATCTGCTTATTTTTAATTGGATTGTTTGGTTGTTGTTAAGTTGTATGTTCTTTATATATTCAACCTTGTTGGTCATAAGCGAAACGAAAATTAAAACCACAATGAGAGTTTAAAAACCTACTCACCAAACTGTGTAAAATTAAAATAACTATCAAGACCACTGTCTTTGTGTAGAAATTGATCAAGTAGAATTCTCCTACATGTTGGTGCCACTTAGGAATGGTGAAACTTAAGAATACGGTTAAGCTGTATCCTTGGAAATACTCATGTTCTTTAACACAGTAATTGCACTCCTAACATAAGCCCAACAGAAAGTGTGCATCCATGTACCCAAAGACAGGTAAAAGATGTTTATAACAACATAGTCATAATAGTGAAAGAGGGGAAAAAACATAGCAAATGTCCACCAGAGTTGGAATAAAGAATTATAGCATTTAAATACAAAAACTACTTTACATTAATAAAAATCAAGGAATTAGTGCTAAAATCAGTCACATGAATGTCTCTCAGAAACCTAATGTAAAGTAAAAGAAGCCAGATCAAAACATCAATATTGTATCCTTCAATTTATATACAATTTAAAATCTGGTGAAGCAAATATAATTAGTGTTTAAAGTCAGGATAATGGTTATCTTTTGGGAAGAATAAGGAGTGACTGGGGTGGTGCACATGTTCTTTGGGGGTTCTGGTAATGGTCTATTTATTATAAAAATGTATCCGGCTACGCCATTATATTCTATACTTTTTATAAGTCCATATAATTCAACTAAAATAATTACTCAAAAAGATTGACAATAGCAAATTAAGGAATAAAAAATTTATTGTTCAAGTATGAAATAAGCTAAAATTTGACATAATTTTGAGTAATTGGTGGGGACAGTCTATTTCATTTGGTGTTAGGAGCATATTTATTGGAATGTTCCCTGGCTTGTTATTAGGCACAGTAGAGAAATTTATAATTAAGTATTTTTATTTTTAAAGTGAGTAATGTTGAGTAATTTTCAACTTTTCAAACTTAACTGAAAATTCGAATATTATTATAAAACAGAATGCAAATGTTAAAAAGTTTGAAAATATTTAAGACAAAGAATTTGAGGAGAAAGAGTTGGAGAAACAGTAATGCCATTTTACTAGGTGAGGAGTCAAGAGATGAAGGTTCCAGTACGTGTTTGACAGGTGCACTGGGGACCAGCGGTTTAACCACAGAGGAAGGAAGGTGGGAGAGGGAGTGGGCGGGGGTTCATTTGCGTGAGCTGAGACCCTATGCAATATAGCAGAAAGCAAATACATAAGATCAAAAGCTAATAAAGCAAGAGGTAGCAGTTTGAGCATGTGAGGGTATGATCTAGAGATAAAGAGTCAACAAACATCAGAAACTAAAATGCAGCTAGTAGACAGTTGTTGCCTCCAGGAGGCTGAAATAAGGATGTGCATGAAGCACAGGGTGCTGCTGTTCATTGTAAATTTACATTACAAATTAAAGATAAAACATTTAAAGCAAACTTGAAAAAGAAAAAAAGTGGGACGATTCACTGTACCCCAAATCAAGTCGTACTAATAGCTACATTAATGAAGACAGTGTGATGTTGGTAGAGGCCTATACACATGGACTAACGGAACTGAATGGAGAACCCTGAAACAGATCCAGACAAATATGTCCAACTTACTTTTGACAAAGGAGCAAAAGCAATTCATTAGGAAGTACAGCTTTCCCAAGAAATAATACTAGAGCAATTGGAATCCATAGACAATATAAATAAATAGATGAGCCCTGTTCTAAACCTCGTACCTCATACAAAAATTAACTCAAGATAAATAACAGACTTGTATGGAAATCATAAAGCTATGACAGTTTTAGAATCGAAACTTGAGAAAAATCTTTGAAGTCTAGAGCTAGGAAAAGAATTCTTATTCTTGACACCAAAAGCATGATGTATTAAAGAAAAAAATTTTTAAAAACTGATTGTTTGGACCTTTTTAATGTTAAAAAAGTTTTGTTCTGAAAATAGGAAAAAAGGTAAGTTACAAAGTTGGAGAAAATATTTGCAAACTGCATATCCAGCAAAAGGCTATTACCTAGAATATGTAAAGAACTATCAAGAGCCAACAGTAAAATAAAAAAAAGTCCAATTGGAAAATGGGCAAGAAACATGAACAGATATTTCACAAAATAGGAAATAAAGATGGCAAGTAAGCACGTAAGATGTTCAACATCATTAGACATCAGAAAAATGCAAGTGAAAAGCACAATGAGCTATCACTATTTCCCTATCAGAATAGCTATATTAAAAAATAGTGACAGTAACAAATGTTGGCATGGATGGGGAGAAACCTGTATCACTCATATTGTTGGCAGAACTATGAAATAATACAGTCATTCTGGGAAACAGTTTGGCAGTTTCTTATAGAACTAAACATCAACTACCATATAACCCAATAATTGAACTCTTGGACGTGTATCCTAGAGAAATAAAACCTTACAGTAATACAACAATCCATATGTGAATGTTAATAGCAACCTTATCATAACAGCCCCACAGTGGAAACAGCCCAGACATCCTTCAATGGGTAAATTGTTAAAACACCCATGAACTACTATCCAACAATAAAAAAGGGCTCATTTTTGATATGTGCAACAACTTGGAAGAGTTTCCAGAGGATTACACTGAGAAAAAAAAAAGGTAATCCCCAGACATTACATACTACATAATTTCATGTATATTAAACATTGAGAAGGACAAAATTTTAGCAGTGGGGACAGGCTAGCTGTTTCAGAGGCTAGGGACAGGGAAGGAGAGTTTTGGGAGGGAGACGGTGTGGTTGTAAAAAGGGCAACTCAGAGGCCTCTTGTGGCGATGGAACGCTTCCATGTCTTCACTGTGGTGTGGATACAGGAAGATACACATCTAGTAAAACCGTAGAACTAAATAAACACACTCAAAAACGAGCACAAATAAAACCTGGGAAATCCAAATAAGGTTAATGGACTGTCCAATGTCAGTGTCCTGGTTGTCACCTTATACTAAATATCCTGGCTATGATATTATACTGTGGTTTTGCAGGATATTACTCTTGGAGGAAACTGGGTAAAGGAAACATGATATCTTTCTGTATTTTTTTCACAGCTGTATGTAATAGATTTATCTCAAAAGAAAAAAAATTTAAACACAAAGATACCTTTAATAAACCCACAGAATCTATCTATCTATCTATCTATCTATCTATCTATCTATCTATCATCTATCTATCTATCTATCCATCCATGTAAATGTATAGATATAGGTACACACCCCTTAAGACAGAGGCACAGTGTGAAGAACTGAGCCTTTATCAGGTTCTGGAAAAGAAAGAACAAATTGGATAAAATAGTACAAGTGAGGTAAAAGTGCTGAGTAAAACTTAAACTAAAACTTAAATGAAGAGCTGGCAAGTTTCTACGTACCCAGGGAATGAAAATCCAGGGAAGGTATACCATGGTGCCTTCTTCAACTGAATATATCATCACCCAAAATACACAGTAGAGTGTCATTGTTTTGTGAGCTCTAAAATTGACTTCCTGTCAATTATTAGCAGTATGACCATGAGCAATTTATTAAAACTTCTCTGTGCCTCAGGTTCCTTAGAATACATGCATCCCATAAAGTTATTGGGAGTACTTAATAAGTTAATTTATATAAACATCTTAGAAAAGTGCCTGGCATTCATTCACTCAGTCTTAGCTAACATCATCATTATTTGATCATAGGGCATTTATTATATGTGATAAAACAAAGTATAATTTTCCTGTTTTTTCTTATTATTTATTGTGTTGTGATGATTCCACTATCTGAGTTCATCCCACAATGTCCAGGGTAACTGATATCTCCTCCTGTCTGATTTCTAAAGTCGTTTGAAAACAGACCAAAGAGGCACAGTATCGTGTGGCTGGCTGCTTACCCATCCAGACACCCACAATATTACTCAGGGAGCAAAGAAACCGGCTCATCAGTACATCTCACTTGAACCTATCCCCCTTTTCTTGGCTCTGGTTTCCAACATATCTTTGTTGTGTGAAGCCAGTACAAATTGGGGGTCGTTCTGTAGTTTCTTCATCCCCTCAGCACCACAGAACATATTTATTCTTGGCCAAAGCACAGTGCACCTTTGAGACATTCATTTCCCAAAGAGAGGCTATAATCATCACTTTTTAGCTCTGCCAACAATTTTTTTTCCTTATTTTGCAACCCACTTGACTGACGAAGATTGACAGATGGTAATGATCTAGACTGAAGTTGCCGGCTCTAAATCCCTTACAGGGGGTTTGTCAGAATGTGCAGAGGTAGCTGTTGGAGTAGCCCTGAAGCTTACAGAATGACAGCCACGAGAATTCCGCTCTGTGAGAGCCTGAGCACTGCTGGCAAGAATACGTGATTTGTAGAAAGGAAATATTTCTTAAATTCATGGGCATGAGAAATATGAGACTCATATTTTCTAATGAGCCATAATACGATCACTCCTAAGGAAAATACCATGTTGGTAGAACAGGCACATTTCTTCTGACTTAACAGCCATCACTATTAGTGTCCCACTCACACAAAATGCAGGCATAGAAACACACAAAAACCACCCAACGGGATCATCAGAATCCAGTCCATTGTGTGGCTCCCGTTGTCACTAAAGGATGTTTCACGATAGGAAGCAAAAGTTGCCCTTTCTTGTTAGTAACTTCAGGAGCTTAGACATGTAGGTTTATCATTTCTACTTCCCCTTAACTAAATCCCTTTAGAAAGCCATCATTTACACACTTAACTGTTGTGAGTTCCCTTTCTTTGTTC
The DNA here is from genome assembly GCF_022682495.2 of Desmodus rotundus. NCBI lineage: Eukaryota > Metazoa > Chordata > Mammalia > Chiroptera > Phyllostomidae > Desmodus > Desmodus rotundus. Next base: position 47,105,995 of record NC_071387.1, on the reverse strand, counting down.
ATATTGACAAAAATCGCCTTTGGAGATGAGTTGTTCCATGTTTATTACTTGCAGGGTCTGGAGAATCTACCATTTATTTTTACTTAATTCCTTAAATCCAACCACTTTAACAGTTCTAGCTGCCAGAATTTGGTTAATAGAGTCATCTCTACCTTATTTATACTCTTAAAAATTGTACAGGCCTTGGGTTTGTTCAGTCCTCACCTTCTCAAATCAGGGCATACATCCACCCCTCCATCATTTTAACTAACACTCACTGAACTTCCTCCACATTCTACATTCTTTTTATGTAAATACAGAAGCCAGAAACACATATCTGGCAAGAGTATATAGTGATTAGACACATCATAGCAACGAGATTTTTTTCTTTCTGGAAGTCTTCCTGAAGATAACCAGCTCTGTAGGGGTGGGAATGGTCGGAAGCAGAAGCACCTCTGGCTACAGAACACTACACTTTAGGAAACAGTCAACAATGGCTTCTAGGTCCACAGATGATTTTTCTAGAGCTGTTTCCTGCTTTCCTTAAGAAAGCACATCTGATAAGACGTATTAGTTCTTTTTGAGATGATCCTTATTAATCTGGCAACTCATTCCCTGGGTGAGATTAGCATCATCTATAGAGAGAAAGATTGGAAATTCCCTCTTCTAGATCATTTGGCGTTACCCTTATACTCTTCTCCATCTATCTTTTAATCATTCCATGTTGTTTATTTTGATTTCCTATCCAATCCTTTTAAGTTCTTTAATCACCTTTCTTTTTTAATATGAAAACTAATAGAAGATATTCTGAAGTCTAAGTATCAAGAAAGACTGGCTCTATATGGTACATTGATACAAAGGAATGTTATGTAGACATCAAGAAAATGAGTAAAAAATATTTAATGATAAGGCAGAATATTTATGTTATATGAACAAAAAATAGGTTATAAAACTCTATGCATGATATCATGCCATTTTTAAAAATGTAAGTATGTGCCTCAGCAAAAGACTGGAAAAACATACATTGAATAACAATAGTTATTTCTGAGTGGGAAATATAGCCAACACCTACCTAAAATCAAAGTAAAATAGGTTGATATCAGTACTATTGAGATAGGCATTTTAAAAATATGTATCTTAAATAAAAATCTAACTACTGAATTGGAATTTAAAGGTCATCTAGTCTTATTCTTAGAAAGTTCTTAATGTTTTAATCTAAACATAATTATTTTTATGTTGTTGGCATATTATCCTAATCTTTGGGGACTAAAATAAATAGAGGAATGATAGTCTTATTCTCAAAATAGTTTTTATGCATAAAATAAACTATATTTACAAAGAAAATCTATTATATTGAAATACTAAAATACTAAATATTATTGTTGAAATATTGAAACCAAAAATTGGTGAATAAAATATGCAAGCCTTTATTAATACATATATAACAAGATTTAGCAGTATGTCTAATAATTGCCATAATTTCAAAGTAGTGATGAATGTAATGAAATTTTAAGATATCTATAATGACTGTAAAGTGCTATATAAAAGTGCTAAAATATAAAAGTACAAATAGAGAGGAGGAGGTTAAGAATAATATGGGAAATGGAGAAGCCAAAGAACTTGTATGTATGACCTGTGGACATGAACTAAGGTGGGGGAATGATGGTGGGGGGGACACATGGCAGAGGGGGAGAAAAGGGAGAAAAAATGGGACAACTGTAATAGCATAATCAATAAAATATATTCAAATTAAAAATATATATCTGTGAATTTCATTGGTGACCGTCATCAATATTGCTAAGACTACTATGGTTTGCGCCTATATTTACAGATGAAGAAACTGCTAAATTTCAGTTAGAGGTTACTGGACATGAAGATGTATATATTTTTCCAATTCAAGCTCGCAGAGCCTATGAACTCAATCCTTGAAGCCTTGGGGAATCTGAGGATTCCAGGTAAAGAACTCTAATGAGAGCTAAGTATCCCATCAAGAGAAAGTAAAAATAAATAGTCAAGATATGGAAGCAACCAAAGTGTCCATCAATACAAGAGTGGATAAAAATGTTGTTTATATATATATATAATGGAATATAACTCAGCCATAAAAAATAATGACACCTGCCAATTGCAACAGCATGGATGGACCCAGAGGTTATTATGCTAAGTGAGATAAACCAGACAAAGACAAATACCATAGGATATCACTTATATGTGGAATCTAATGAACAAAATAAGTGAACAAACAAAATAGAAACAGACTTATAGTTACAGAGAACAAACTAATGGAGGCCAGAGAGGAGGGGTTTTGGGGGATGGGGTAAAAATATGATGAAGGGATTAAGAAGTACTAATTTGTAGTTACAAAATAGGCATGGGGATATAAGCTAAAGCACAGAAAATATAATCAATAATGTAACAGCTATCTATGGTGTCAGGTGGGCACTTGAATTCCCAGGGAACACTTTGTAACCTATCTGAATGTCTATCCACCATGTGCACCCCTGAAACTAATTTAAAAATAGTGTTGAGTGCAAACTGTAATAGAAAAATAAAAGTTAAAAAGCTATTAGTTTAAATGAAAAAAGAGTAAAAAATAAAATCCTATTAGGAATCAGCTTAATATTAACAAAATGGAGGGAGAGAAACAGAAGTGTGTGGTTGCCTCTTGCACATCCCCAACTGGGGACCTGGCCCACAACCCAGGCATGTGCTTTGACCAGGAATCAAACCTGCAACCCGTTGGGTCACAGGCCAGCACTCATTCCACTGAGACCACACCAGCCAGGGCTAATTTCTTATTTTTGATCATATTTTCTAAAGTTTGTTCAATGAACACATGTCATTTTATAGTTAGGTAAAGTTATTAAAATTATTTAAGAATAATTTTCCATCACTTGTTTTTAGAGATAACAAAGAAACCTTACCTGGTAAGAGGAATTATCTTTCCCCCTCATGGCAGAATTCTACATTTTAATGAAGCTTAAAGATTGCTAAAATGACATGTAGGTTTTCCTTGACTAATCAGGCTAAATGACATTTTAAGAACACAAAACATTATTTTAGTATAAGCAAGATTATTCATTTTGGAATCTAGTGCAACAATGTTATCTTGGATGTAAATAATAAATATATTAATTTGTAATAGACAATTTATGAATTAAAAAAACCTATGTATAATTAATACTATTTGGTCATTTTACCTGGGTTACAAAGACTGAATGAACATAAAGCCATTTCTCCTAGAGATTTTAATTCTTGCATTTATTATGCTGATAACTAACATTGGACATTTAAAAAGAAATTGCATAGGCACAATGTATTTATTGGTCACCAATAAAATTATTTGAATCAAATGTTGAATTATTGAAGTAATGGAATTTTTAGATTTATTTAAGCATCTCTGTAGTCTTCCCTGGATTATATCGGGGGCTCCAGCTACTCCCCACTGCTGCATGCTGAGGAATTAAAATGCTGCAACCACCTCAAGTCATATGGTCTCACTAGATGTCTGAAAGTATAAGAAAAAATTAAACATAATCCTCAATTACAGATAAGAAAACAAGACAGCTAACAAGAACTTAGAAGACATACTCTTATGTTCTTTCGATTCACACATGTACATTGAATGCCAAGCAAACTATTAGGTGTTGGAAATAGAAAGATGAGCGTGGTTAACACGGTCTCTGCCCTTTCAGAACTAAACATCAGATGGTTGGCCATAGTGGCACAGGAGCAGAACTATGGTCAGCTTGATTTGAGTTTGAATATTGGTTCTACCTTGTAGTTTCCTCTAAAGTTTTCTAAGCTTCAATTTCTTCATTTAATGATAACTCCTTTGTCAAGTTGCTCTCAAGAATGGATGCAGCACATATGAAATACCTAGTGTAGCAGTCAGCAAGCAGTGGTACTTAAGAAAGTCAGACACCTGGCACAAAGCAGATATTTTGAAAAGCACACTAATTATTATTTTTGCAGCTGTTGGTATTTTTAGTAATATTAAAAAATGTCATGCCAAGTTATATTCCACTAGGGTCTTGAAATTTCCAATTTCTGAGATCATGAAAGATTTACACTCTCCCTTTTCAAATGTAAAAATCTCAACTTGAGGGTCAAGGCTGGAGACACTGGGCCAGCCCCATCCTAATTGTGTTTGGTCACCAGTTCTTTCATCAAATATGTTTTAGAAACCATAATTTAGGAACCACTGAAATTTGAAACTTCCTAGTTTTTGACCGAAGCAGAATATACTGAAACCCATCCTTGATGTATTTACTGACATTAGGACTTAAAAAAATAAACATCAGGTTATAAATCCACCATTAACTTCAATATATTACAGAAATACAGTCTGAATATTTCAAAAGTGTAATAAACTAATTGATCAAGAGTAAAAATGGGGACCACTGTAATTGAACAATACATTTTAAAAAAGAAAACAAGCAAATAAAAACCTGCCACAGAAAAAAGAGTAAAAAAAGGGAAGCTTGCAGAAGTGAAGGTTAGGATAAGAAGCCATTCTAAGTTTCATAAATGGAATAACATTTCATAACTAGGGATGATATAAAAGAGTGCATAATGTAAAGGTCTGGACCAGTAAATTGAAAAAGCAATCTCCTGTTTCTAATTAACCTTAAGCTTGAAAACGTAGGCATTTATTTTTTTCCTCCACACCACTGACGGTATATTTTTTATATCTCTTTGAAAGCAGTTTTACCTTGATGATTCCTACTATTAGCTTTTATATTTTGCCTGTGGATTTGAAGAAATGAAGTATTTCTTTATAAGGAAGGGCATGCTGGATTACTCTGTCATTGACTTTGTATTATAAAATTTCATCTAAGGGTTTTTTTCATCTAAGTTTTTAATTGACTTCAATGACCTAACTGTGTAGATTTGGAAAATATCTGTTGATTAGAGTAGACAATTTCTAGACTGCCAGAATCATGCCCTTCAGTATGTTATACTATATGATACATGTGTATTCATATCGCACATGTATCAGGATATATTTATTAATTGAATTTCCTGAATCTGTAAGGAAGTAACTTTCCTCCCTCTCAGATGCATTTTACACATTTGGATTAAATCTTTCTTTTTGAATTATACTCTAGTACTTCCTGGACTTAATTTCACTATGTATTCATTACAGTCCCATTTACCTTGATTAAAACTTCCCACTTTACTTGGTGCCAATTATTTATTATAAACAGAGTTAAACAAGCAGATCCTCTTTCCATCTGACTCTTTTGGCAGTCATCTGATATTCTACTGATGAGTCATCTCTCCATTTCAAGCAGGTTGGAGCTTACAGTCAGTGACAAAGGAAAAAGAAGGAGGGGGTCCTTCTTCTGTGTTTGACTTCTTCTGTGTTCAAACTGTGGAGAAGCCAAACAGCCAGACTAAGTTCTCAAAAGCAGGTTGTGCTGAGAGCCAAGGGCCAGGGATGCAGCTGACTTTAATATCTCCAAAGCATGTCCTTTGAAGCTGCCTTTTCCGGCTCTCATGGTGGCCATGCCCAGGTCTGCCTGGGATAGTAGACCTCAAGGCAACACTCAGATTGGTCAGTAAGTTTGGGTCATTGGCAAAGTAATAGGAAGGCCTGGTGAAGAATTCATGCTTATAGATATCATTTATCAACTGAATGTGTTTTACTACATTGGGCTTTTTTCCAAGAAGAGGTAAACCTCATTGTTCTGTTTAGTTCACTAAAACATGGGGATAAGAAAGATAAATATTTCTTTATACCAGTTTACATAATTTTATATTGGATTTTGGGTCACCTCTGCGAATGATTCACACATGCAAAACCTGATATATTAGAGGTTAAATGGCATAGGGGGGTGGAGTGTGCAGTGGTTTGCTTCACTGGCTGCCTCAGTGTAAGAGCTAAGTGTGCATCTGTCTTCCCAACTCTGCACTCAGTAACGTGAACTTCACAGCTTGAAATGGGCCATGATGGAAGTCTTCACACCATGAAAATCAATAGTGCTACAAATCTGGGCATTTGTATTATTTTTTCAGAAAGCTGTTGTGTTGTTAAACACATGTTAGCACACCATTCAGTGGGTGTCTGTGTATGGGGGTGCATTGACTCATTCTGGAAATTTAATTGAAATAACTTTAAATCTTGCTTTAGTTCATCCATGCATTTAAAAAAATGGTCAGATATATTGTTTAGTCTGTACAAAATCTCTAAACACTGTTACCTACTACTTACTCATTTTGTACAGTAAGAAGTTGGTAACAGTGGGCTAATCTTAACCTGCTGGTAATTCCAGCTCAATTCTTTCCTTTAGTAGATGAACCCTTTTGTTATAGTTAAAATTATTCCAAAAGCTTTTCCATTTAATCTCATTTCTTTTTCTAGAATAATAAAAACTGGTTAACAACAACTCAACTAACTATACCTGTTAAGTAACCAGCAATTTCTAGAATACAGGTTGATCAGGAAAAGAAAGGTAAAACTACCAAAATCACCAACTGATGCAAACTCTTTCAATCTTCCCAGAAAATCTTCTAACAACAACAAGTCAGAAACTACTATTATTTTTATCTTTTAATTTTTTAACTTCTTATTGTTGTTCAAGTACAGTTTTCTCCATTTCCCCACCATCCCTTCCTACCTCCCACCCTCAATCTTATGCCCTTTGGCTTTCTCCATGTGTCCTTTATATATGCTCCTTGAGGTTACTATCAGTTTGTTCTCTATTTCAATGTCTCTGGTTATATTTTGTTTGCTTGTTTTGTTGATTATGTTCCACTTATAGGAGGGATCATATGTTATTTGTCTTTTATCTCCTGGCTTATTTCACTTAGCATAATGCTCTCCAGATCCTTCCATGCTGTTGTGAAGAGTATGATCTCCTTTCTTTCTGCTGAGTAGTATTGCATTGTGTAAATGTACCATAGTTTTTTGATCCATTCATTTACTCATGGGCACTTAGGTTGCTTCCAGCACTTGGCTATTGTAAATTGTGCTGCTATGAACATTGGGGTGCATATGTAGAGCCCAGAAATAAAGCCAAGTCTCTATGGTAAATTAGTATTTGACAAGGGGAGCAGAAGCAAAAAAATGGAGTAAAAATAGCCTCTTTAACAAATGGTGTTGGGACATCTGCACGGCTACATGCAAAAAAATGAAACTCGATCACCAACTTACACAATACACAAAAATAAACTCAGGCTGAATAAAAGACTTAAATACAAGTCACAACACCATAAAAGTCCTATAGGAGAATATAGGCAGGAAAACTCAGATATTCCACACAGCAATATTTTCACTGATATGTCCCCCAGAGCAAGGGACATAAAGGAAAGAATAAACAAATGGGACTTCATTAAAATAAAAAGCTTCTGCATGGCTAAAGAAAACATCAGCAAAATGAAAAGGGAACCAACTGTATAGGAAAATATATTTGCAAATGATACCTCGGACAAGGGTTTGATCTCCAAAATATATAAAAAACTCACATGACTCCACTCCAGGAAGACAAACAACCCAATTAAAAAATGGACAAAGGATGTGAACATACAGTTCTACAAGGAGGACATACAGAGGGCCCAGAGACATATGAAAGGATGCTCAGCATCACTAGCTATCAGAGAGATGCAAATTAAAACCACAATGAGATACTATTTCACAGAAACTACTTCTAGAGACTTGGTATAGTTCAAGAACAGGGACCAGGAAACAAATTTGCCAATTCATATATTATGTAAAAACATAATATAAAAATTTACTCCATTAAATTTTCTGGGGACCTGTTATAATTAGGACATCTCAAGAAAAAATGCTTAAAGAACTCATCTTATCGGAGTCATATCATAGATAATATTGCAACATTTATTAAGTTGAGATAGAGAATGTTTTATAAAGAAATAGATTCTAACTGAATTTTATCATATACCATGTTAAAACTCAACTTGGTGATACAAATATGGGTTTAAAAAAAAACAATTTCGGAGTATTTTTCCACTTTTAGTAAGAGACAAAACAAAAATGATCACCAAACCTAATTTTATGATCTGGAAAGGGAAGATTTTAGATTGCGTTTGTAAAGTCTCCATCTTCTAAGCAGTTAAGAGATTTCCCTCTTTGTCACCTGATATTTCCACAGCTATGGACATTCATTTATTAACCCTCAGTTGATTGGAGGAGGCGGCTAGCTACAGTACCTTATTCCTTAACCAAACCAGCAACCTGAAGTGTAACTGTAATTGCTTCTTATCCAGATGACAGAAAGCAATTTCAGTGACTGCTTCACTTAATTAGGATGCATGAAGCATGGACCTCCAGGTCACATCTCTTTAAATTATGCCTCTTCAGTTTTCTTGAGAAAGCACTTAATATTTCAGGCACCTTGACATGGTTTTTAGTAAGACCAAATATAAACTCAGTGTGACCCAATTCCACTTATTTGTGGATATATTATCTAGACCACCTTCTGGTTTTTCCATAGACCCCAGTTCATTTAATTACTTATTGTTACTTGCTGGGCATTAACTGGAAACTGAACAGTAAAAAATAACTTCAGTATACATTTGTTGGCCTCGTATTTTTGAGGGAATAGGTGAACGCAGGAGGAAACTCCCACAGTTTACTTTGCCTGAGGAGAACTCTGAAGAAGAGGCTTTTGGCCCCTCATCCAGACGCAGAGAACTTTTGAAAGAAGGCTAAGTTGGTGTCAGTCTGAAGAAGAGTGGCTGTCTACCATTATGAAGCAGCTTCTGAGAATGGCAGCACACGAACCAGGAAAATTGCTCTGTACTTGGGGATGCCACCGGTCACTTCAGTGAGAGTTGAAAAACAGTAGCCACTCAAATATGAGTAAAAGACACATTTCAAAGGCAAACACAAATTGGTCATTTTTAAATTATGCAGAATTCAGGACAACCCACTACAACACAATTACAAAGCATGTATTAAGCATCTAGGGTGACGGGAAGCTATGACTGAGATACCGAAAACTAGACATCGTTGCTGCACGCGCACAGCTCGTGACCAGTAACAGTAACAGTAACAGCAAGAGAAGCATCAGCAATAATGCAAACCTTTTAAAAGCATCCCATATGTAAAGCTATACGATATTATGAATAAACTTTACATTTATATTCTTTTGTCTTAGAGATATTAATTAAGAATTAACTGTAACTATATTAATTGAGCCAGCTTTGATCAATTTTTATTGTGATTATTTCCAACTTTCAATAGTGAGGAGATACTTAGATATGTGAGACTATCATGGTTTAATCAATTGAATACTTAGGTATGTAAGACTATCCTAGTTTAATCCATAAGTAGCTACCCCTTAAAGCTCAGAGTAAGTTCTGGTATTCTGGGAAGTACCACATTTAGAGTTTGATTATACAACACAAATCCAGTGTTTCGATTTAACAACTTTGCTGGGTGGAATTCAAGACTTTCCTAAAACTCAGTGGAGCTTCATGTATTTATGAACATTTGTATGTATATTTCTGTGTGTATATATGCACACAGCTTCAAATGGGACAAATGTGTGTGTGTGTGTGTGTGTAGAAAAGGGTTCTTGCCCATCCAGTCAGCACAACTCTTGCTTAATGGAGTTGCAAGGCTGTGCTTCTCACTTGGTCAAGTCTTCCCATGGCAGCAGACTACGTAGTTCACTTCATTTCTCCGCTAACAGCCGGCGGAACATTGGGATGATAAGGTAGGCATACACAGAGGCCTCTCGGTAAATGTATCACATCAGATCAAATCAGTACCGCACAAGAGCCCACTAGCTGTGTAACACATGCCATGTTGCTGTTCTTCCTTCCTGCCACTCGCAGTTCCATCAAGCATGGATGCCACAGGAGAATCCTAATCAAGAAAAACCTGGATAACTACACCATTCTTTTTAGAAAATAACATCTGTGCATTCGAAGAAATGGTGCAGCCTATTGTTCTTGCTGCTCGGGCTCTTCTGTGCTTTTATTTGTCTTTTTCAGTCAAAATATAGTAGTCTTCCTGATTACAAGGGAATGGAGGTCTAAGAATTGAATTTAATGACCATTTGATTTTTAACAGTTTTAGTTCAGTGAGATAAACGCTGGAATGTCAGAAAAGTGTTTTCAAACAGATTTACATTGTTTCAGGCCAAGGACTGTTTTAGTCTTTGGGATGGAGAAGTGCGTATTGGGCATCTGAGAACACTTATTTCCCGACAATTGTAGTTCTGGAGAGCAGAGTTTTAAGAGATTTGAGATGCCTCAGGTCTTCAAGTTCAAATCCTACTTTTAGTGATAAGAAATTAGAGGTTCAGAGAGGAGAAATGATTTATTCAATACCATAGAACAAATGAATAAAGAGGCAGCTAAACTCCTGTTTACTGGTCTAAGTCAGTAATTTTTTGCATTACAATACAGTGGTTGGAAAAAGTAGGTTTACAGTTTTGAATACGTGACACAGAGTTTCTTCTTCTATTATTATTGATTGTAATACTATTTGTATTGTTTGTCTCATTCATATTATTGTTATCATTTCATATCTTTACTTATGATTTATCTTGTAGGTAATGACGGTTGGTAATTTAACCTACTTTTGCCCACCTTTGTATATTTGTTGTATAACCTGAGAATTTTTCTTTCTTCTCCTCTCTACCTTTCTTTCTCCCTCTCTCCTCCCTCCCTTGTCTCTTTCTAACAATATCCCTCCCTCTTTGCTTTTCTCTCTTCTCTCTCCTTGTCTTATTTCCTTTTCTCTTTCCTTTTCACCCTCTCACCCATCTGTTTAACAATTATTTACTGAATATCTACTATGTGCCAGACATAGTGTTAATGACTAGGGGGATTCAGATGGGTCCCTGGCCTCAGGGAACTTACAGGTCAGGAAACACTTTGTGAGGAAGTCACATTCACATTGAGATCTGAAAATGAGGAGGAGACAACCTGTCATAGACTGGTCACTCTAATATTCTAGGCAGAGGAAACGCTTGGTGTTATTTTCTCATGGCAGAAAGCTGCTAGAAGAGGCCATTAGGGGGATCTCAGCAGAACTGATATACCAGGCAAGGGCTAAAGAGTATTATCATTTGACTAGGTCCTCAATGTTATGGGCTCAATATCCAGCCAAAAATCCCTTCAAAATGTTTTCATTGCTGTATAATCTTTAAAGTTTGCATTAATAAATCAGGAATGAACATTTTGAAGTAAACATAAGAAAGAGGAAAATGTGTCTTGTATTTGTGTTACAACACTGCAGTGTAACCACGGGTGGTAGCCGCGCACACCCGAGCCCTTGGGCAGCCAGGGTGGTCAGTGTGGGGTGCAGATGAGGGACTTTGCAATCAGACCAGATGCGGAATTTAACCCAACTCTGAACTTCCTGATGTTACTGTCTTCAGCAAATCTACCTCTAAGTGTCCGTTTCCCCATGTGCAGAATCGGAATTCAAAGTTACTATCCAGAAGTATGAAACCAGAAGGTTACACATGTAGAGCCCACCCCACTCCAGGCACATTAAGTACTTGACCATCACTCAATAAGTGGGTTAGAAGGTACAGAACATCTTGAAAGTAAAGGTTTGAAATGGCAGGTGCTCTTTAATAACACCAATGGGTATTACATGGAAAGGTAAACCTCTATTCCCCCATAGATACTGCCAGGGATGAAAGAATATACTATTTCAAGTGAACATATTGGGTCTGGAAATGCCACATGTGGCCACAAAAGTAGACAATATTTGTAAGCCTCTTGAACTATGGCATGGTCAACTCAGTCTCAATACTATTCTCGTTAACACACGAATGAAAACAGGTTCCAACTCTCGTGATTTATGAGTAGGGCTCAGAAACACTGGAAATGAAATGAAGAACACTTAAGTGCTCTGTCTCAGCGTGTTTTCTGCAAATCAGGATAATACCCCACGGCATGGTTTGGGACTATCTGGGAATGTATAAAATACTGTATTAGTATTTCCTGCATCTGGGGCATAAGTGATAAGTACATGTTACACTTTTAATTTATGATATACAAAGGTCTTATTTCAAAGTACATTTGAAATGCTAATACTTGATAATTTGATTATAAGGACAATAATAAAAAAGGTGGCTGAACTTCTTTCCTTATCCAATACATCTCATAGTTGTTATGAGAATTAATTTTTGGCCATAATTTTCAGGTAATGGAAAAAGTGAGTTAGCTGGTGTCCCTAGACAGGGAAGAGAAAGCCTGTGGCTATTACAAACAAGGGTTTAAAGGCTTTTAATCTGCTTTCGGTCATATATGAATGAGCTTATTGTTTCAGCAAAAGCAAAAGACAACATTTTTCATGTCTTTAAGCAGAAAAAAGTCTTGGTGGTGAAAGCTGGAATTCTTCATAAAAATAGTTTCTTCCAAAGCACATAATATTCTCAATGTTTTAAAGAAATCATTAGTGCATAAATTTTTTCTATTATAGAAGCTTTGAAATGCATAGCTAGCTGTTCATCAGCCTGATAAAGCTTCCCAGACCTTTTCAGGAGAACCCAGCTCCATGACATTTAGAGTCACAGCGGGGTGTTAGCACTGTTTTCTCAGGTTGTATATAAAAAATTTTATTTCAAGGTGGCAATTTGTAAACTAGTGTCATTCACATAGAATAGCATCTTTCTGAATACACAATTTTCAAAAATTGCATTTAACTTGGAATTTTAAAAGTCATCATTTGGCTATCATCGTGGTATAACTGATTCAGAAAAAGTCATCAGTGATGCTAAAACAAATGAGGTAAACTTTAATTAGTAATATGACATTTACATGATTGGAGAGTGAAGTTGAGGAGAGCAGGAGAAACCTGGTGGTACCCCCTTAACCTAGTGATGAAAATCGTCACCAGCAATGAGAAACAAACATTCGGTGCCTCCAGGTACGACACACTGGAAAGGACACAAATAATTCTGTGGCAAAAATGTATGATCTGAATGTAATCTTGAGGACATATCAGACAAACTCAAGTATTGAGTCTCCAAAAATACCTGTCCTATTCTCTTCAAAAGTGTCAAGGTCCTGAAAGACAAGGGAAGAAGACTGAGGCATTTTCTCAGGTAGAAGAAAAATCTGGAAAGATCCGAGTAAGGTAATATTGTGTTTGTAGTCGTTTCCTCAATTAGATCTCTGTGCTGTTGTTATGGAAGAGAGTGTCCTTGTTTGGGGGAACTATATTGGAGGGAAGATACATTATGAGCAAAGACACATTATTCTGTGACTACACACACATTCACGCGTGCAAGCACACACACAATCTAATTCGTCCCTGCCTCTCCCATGGGATAGCATTATCATTCTCATTTTAGAGCTCAAGAAACTCAGAACCAAAGTTAAGACAATCTGTTAGTTGTTTGGCTGGGCCATGTCCACACTCAATTTCTAAAGTATGTACTGTAGAATGTTGAAGTTTTATTTGAAAAAAAAAAGACAGAGTATATTGGTCAAAAACATTAGAGATATGTTATATTAAATGAACTCAATTAATTAAATTAGCCTCTACTGTGCTAATTTACATTACTGTTCTTCAGCATGCACGCATTAATGCAGCATCTCCCATTTAATATATACCATGCCACTGAATGGGATTTAACAAATTTGCTTGGTGCTATTTCATGTAATTTTGTCTCGTCACCGAAACAGATAGTATTTACTTAACAAATGGGGTCCACCTTGTACTTTAGTTTCCTTTATATGTTAAGCACGAGTAGGTATTTAATAAATACACCATAATTAGTGGCAGGAACACACTAAGTCTCCTATATGGTCCTTTTTCTTTTTATGGTATTCCTTAGTCATCCTCCTTGAATTTTCATCCCTCCAATATTCTGTAAAAAGCTAAAATTTACATGTAAGCTAAGTAACCTTTTGATGTCCTGAGACTGACTTCTAATCATTAGCAGAAGCCTCAGCCTTCTGACAGTCTTGGATTACATTTGTGTAATGTTTCATTCTCTTCCTACTCATGTAAGAGTCAATTTTGCAAAGAGCAGGGCCCTTAAAAGGTTTTGAATAAGAGAGAAAAAAATTAATTTAAATAAACATTATATACCTGGCAGCTGGGAAAAATGTAAGGGCCATAAACAGCTCATCAGAAGCACCGCGGTGTGTAAAATTATAGGCAATAAAATCATAGTGTCATGAAGAAAACCACTACACAGACTTCGACATGTCTTTTCTAAACTGCAAGAGTTGCACTAATTCCTATTTCCTGGGTTACACACGAGCATGACTGCATTTGGTGGAAAGCACACGCTTTCTGCCAAGTTCCTACAGTTCTATGAGAAAATAGGAATTCTGATATCTTTGCAAAAACAGATCTTGAGTTTTGAGGCACACGAATGTAAAAATGCACACATCGCTGCATTTGCAAGGCTAAAGTGATTATTGACACATTCTCCTGATTCTTTTAATCACTAAACTCTGCAGAAAGCTTCAAACTTTCCTATATCCCAACTATGATAGTTAGAGGGCAATTGTTGCACTACTGGTATATTTTGGTTATAAGGTGAAATTTTGGGGCAGTCTGGGAAAAAAGATGGAGGAGTTTAGAAAAGGAGACTATATTTAAGAAGTCTTTGCTCTCAGAGCAAGGAGAAAAGCTGGCTTTTTGTTATCTTCAATGTACAGGTAGCTCCTGAGGACCAAACATATAGAAGCTACCGTGCTGGACTGTATGGGAGGAAAAACCAGTCCCCAGAACTATAGCCTTTTCCCTTCTACTTTTCATAAGCGAATATGTTGAACTTGCCTCCATTTGCTGTATAGACATCATATTATCATTTATTCCTTTGTTCTCCTGCATCTGTTACAATCTTCCATTATTACATCACATGATTCTCAAAGTATTGTTCCTGGACTGGAAACATCAGCATTAGCATCAGCCGGGAATCTTAGAAGTGGGAATTTTCTGGCCTTACTGAAGATCTGCAAAGTCACGATCTTTGGTGGGGATGTTAGGAAAGAGAACTGACCCGCGACTTGGGTGTTTTGGTCAGGCCTCTGAGGAATCCCAGTGCACACTAAAGCAGAACCACTGCCTCTAGGAACTGCTCTCGAAGTTCACAACCACCTCTGATTCGCCAACCCTGCTCCTTCTTTACCTCTGTGCCATTTCAGAGCACGGTGGGGGACTCTCTCCTCCCTGGTTTTCTGTGGTTTTGTGCTTCCCTGATTCTCTTTTTACCTTACCTTATTTCTTTATCTCTTTCATTGACTCCTCCCTCCCATTTTCTGGAATTTTCCTCATTTAAGTGTTGCCTCATTTTCACTTTCTCTCATGAGAATCTAATAAATCTCTATGGTCTCTATTATTCATTTTAGTCCCCGGGCTTTCAGAATTTTAAACTTTATCTGAGTCTATCAGTCTCCCAGTTTGCATTTCCAATTGCTTACATAGAAATGTCATCTCTATATTCCATGGCCTTTTAAGGGGAATACATCAAAACTCAAATATTTGATTGTCACCAACCCCAAAGCAGCTGTGCCTCAGCTCTCATGTTTCTTTCTCTAGACTCTCTGACAAGAAAGTTCAAAGACTGAGGCTCATCCTTGTTTTCTACTCTCTCCACGACTTGTTGAGCCTGTTCATATATTCTTTGCATTTCCATCAGCTTCCCAGTAGACTCAGCTTCTACTCATCTTTCCCTTGAGTTTTTTTCCCTCGTAATTGCTACTAAGTTAATCTTCTCAATGTTTTGATTGTATCAGCGATTCTCTGATCCTCGCCTCTGCCTTTCACATCAAATCTTCATTCATTAGCTTGACACATAAGATTATCTACTATATAACTCCCAACTTCCTTTCCAAGCTTGGCTCATACTGCCCCCTGTTATATTCCAGCCAGGCTGGGAGACTCTCTATTGAAGGGTCTCTGGGCTTGATGATTATCTTTAGTATCTCTGTACTTTTATTTTTTTAATGTTTTCACCCAATGTGGAATTCCACCTCAATTTTCCTCCATGCCTCCTTTTCACTCCTTTATACTTTTCTTATGGCAGACAACACTTCTGAAAGTTATTACACCAACATGTACAGTGCTTTCTCTTCTTGGCTAGATTGCAAATTCCTTGAAGAAAAATATTGAGCTGATCTCTAAGATTTTCTTTGTCACCTGAGTACCTAGTGCACAGTTTGTCACATTATAGATGCCTAATATTTATGGACTGAATAAATACATTGTCTGTAGTTTGCTTATGAGAGGCTTGATGGGTCTTGTACGAGGAGCAGCCAATGAGGAGGAGGGAGAAAGGGCAGATGGAATCTACAGTAAGCAGATAAGAAATGTTATGACTGAGAGAAACAAAGACTGGAGTTTTCTGGGAGCGGAGATTTAAGAAAGCAATGTGGGTTCGTTCTCAACTGTGAAGAGTTCTAAGTGCAGGCTCAGGGACTGTTCGGGAAGAATACTTGAAGAAGTGCTTCCCACAGAGCTCCATGTACTGTGTAACAGGAGTTCTGAGGAAAAGGAACAGCTGATGTTGCTCATAAAATTGGGCGTTTTATGGTCAAATAACTGAGGAAAACCTGACAAACAAAATGAACAGGATTCCTTATAAATTCCTTATTTATACCACTTCCTAGATCTTTCCATTGATCAGTGTGTGACTTTCCAGGGTGGCATGTAGCCTGTGCTATTTCCTACACTTACAGGACCACCCACTGCTTTATCTAGCAGGGGCGTCCAACTGTTTGGCATCTCTGCCCCACATTGCAAGAAGAATTGTCTTGGGCCACACATTAAATACATTGCAACATGTAATCACAAAAAAAAATTCATAATGTTCTAAGTAAATTTATGATTTTGTGTTGGGCTGCATTCACAGCCACCCTGGGCTGCATGTGGCCCACAGGCCGCAGGCTGGACATCCCACACAGAGTCCTGGAAGAACAGCATTTTTGAGAAACCCATAATGGGAAATGCTGCGTGACTGTCTCCCTGTAATGGGGTGTTTTGTGAGCTTTTAAATAAGAAACTGAAGGCAAACTTAATCTCCACCACCTTAGAAATGGGAGAAAAGTAAATTAGCTGGCCCATAAAATGGCAAAAAAAGGGCACTTCTATTTCAAGCATCCAAATATTGTCGTCTGCTTCACAGTCCGCTCTCCCAAGAGGACTTCCCAGACTATCAGTCATTTGTGGCCTTCTTCTAGCTGTGTCCTCTGCCACCAATTCTCACTTCATGAGCCACATTTTTTTCCTGGAGGGATCTTCTTAGCAATCCAGGAAAGGTGGGAAGAAGAAAAGGAACTACACACGTAATTTTCAGGCTCTTGTAATTTTAAATGGATTTACCACAACTTGAAAGTGTTGCTAAAGCAACACATCTATTAAATTGCTATTTACCTGGGGTACAGAATAAGAAACTGACCTGAATGGATGGAGTTAATATTCTATCTGGTCTTTGGCATTTTATAGTTGAGGTATATTTTTAAAGGCCATGAAATTTACTTAAGAAATGTTCAAAATAATACTTTACAGTAATAAACACCAAATACAATGAGTTTCACACATATGCCAAAATAGTCTTACTCTTGTAATTCCTAAGAACTGACCCTCATAATATCTTGAAGGTAAAATACAAGCTGTATCTGTAGTGTTTTATAAAGATGAATTGCTCAGGACTGTTCTTTTAGGGAAAGAAAAGTGTATGTGTGTGCGTGTGTGTGTGTATTCAATTTAATGAAATGTTTTTCCAATGGATGAAAATAGTCCCAAGTTAATCTGAATAATAAGCTCATATGTAGACATCATCCTGGCAATCTGGAATTAGGATCATTAGTGATTAGTAGGAATTATGTACTAATGATCTTCATTTACTATAATTACCATAAAGAATACCTTATTTTTACATCTACTTTTATACATCTATATTTATCTGGATGTATAAATATGATGCTTTTTAATCATTCATGGACCTTCAATTTTTTTATATTACTCCAGTTTTTGTTGGTTTTCTTCTAAACATCCAAATGCTTTAGCCTGAACTGATCATCAGGTAAGAAAACTTTAACAATTTTCTTCCTGAAATTCTTATGAAATACTTTACCTAAATGCCCCAGAAACAGCTTACATCATTAAGAATCTAGACACGGCACAAACAGTGTTAACAAAGAATTCAATTAATAGGTTGATTTTGTGCAGGGATTGAAATCTTCTGGTAGAAAGGAGGCTGTCAAAACTCCTGCAACTTTGGCTATCTACCAGATAACATAAACACAGGGCTTATTTGATGATTTGAATAGTATCTAGAGAAGACATGACCGGGGCTGATGGGTCACCTTACTCAAGGACTCGCTCCTTCATGATCAGTGAAAGCTAGCAATGGCTGATTGCCACACAGCCAGAACCAGGCACCTGAAAGTTTGTGCACAGGCAATCACTGAGATCACTGCTTTTCAAATGGAAGCCCAATGGTCACAATCCCCAGAGAACAAAAGTGTGCTAAAGGCAGAGAATTTGACCTTCATTCACAAACACTTTGTAGAGTACCTGGCACCCAGTAGGTTCTAATAAGAATTTGTTGAATGAATGAATGATTCTATCTGGTCTTCTCCAGTCATATCATTATTCAACTCTAGTATAGACATTTAACCTAGTATGTTATTGATACTTTTTTTAAAGGTAAGAATTATTTTTATCAGCCCATATCCCACAGTCTAGTTCGGTTGCTACTGAAAGTAGGTGCTCAATATATTTTTTAAATGAAAGGATGACTAAAGCTATCTTTTACCTTTGTAGAGCATTTGGTTATTATATTACCTGCCTCATTTTATACAAAAAAACAAAAACAAAAACCTGAGTAACTACTCTGGGTCACTTGCCCAGAAGGTACCTGGCCTTCACCTAGTAGAAGGCTAACTGGGCTCAAACCCTGTCTCTTGGACCACTTCACTCGGTGGCCCTCCATGAAGTGCCCAACCTTCCCCAAGCAGGCATGCTGGGCAGTGTGTGCTTTCAGCAACGGTCCTGCAGTTCTTAGCTACCACGTAAGTCAGGAGAATTCCCAAGGTTCTGCTGCCTCTCTAGGCCCTTGATTTTTGGCTCCAGCCGGACGTGCAGGGCTGTGGAGAGAGCCTTGTCTCACTCACCTCATTTGATTCTGTGATTTGAACCGCCTGTGTTTTATGTGTGAGTGAGCATCTGAGCCTTGCACTGAAAGGGGATGAGCAATTGCAGACCATCACACCCCTGCATGGAGACTGCAGGTGCCTGGAAAACAGTGTCCAATTGTTGAGACTGCCTCAGAGAGGAAAAAATCTCACTTTGATGCTGTTAGGAAAGGAATGTTTCCATGGGGTATTAAATAACTAAAGCAACTGGAAATCACTCATTGCTGATATAATGGGGATGTAGGAGTTTTCATCAGGAGCTTGAGGTATGGCTTCTTTCCGGTCCATGATAGCCATTATAAGATGAAAGCAGATGGAAATTATTCATTCCCTTCAAACTCACGTTCTTAAATTTTGTGCCATGAAATGGCTTCACCATGATCTTTCACTTCCAGGAAAATACGACAAGTGAGCCTTCCCACAGAGCAGGCTGAGGACTCTCACTTTCTCCACCACACCTTTGCTGCACTAACATTTCTGCACCATTCTTGCTCATGGTTCACAGGCATTATGAACGACTCCGTCTCACTAATCTTTTTTATCAGAAGGCACCCCCTGACATCCTCAGCCCAAGGCTGTTCTGACCTGCCTTAGCGACTCGATCCTCCCCCAGAGTGCAGCTCCTGCCTGGCACCGGTGGGTGATAGCCACGCTGGCCAAGGTGCTCACAGCCATAGCCACCGAGTTCCGTAATCGTCCTTCAGGGCATGGGAGAACTCTGTATAACAATGTGGAAATGTGACTTTTCATTCCTAAAATATCATTTTACAATCGTGCAGAAACCAAGTGAACCAACTCTTGTTTTGTTTGTGAGAGGAAGGGGAAAGGGATGGCTCCGAGGGGCCCAGCCTGGAAGAGGGCACACGTGTTGCCAGAGGTCGGGAGAGGAAGGGAAGAAGTGGAAAGAAGAGAAGATCCTTGAAGGGATTGACACTTAGCGAGTTTTAATTTTCCTAGTTGTTATGGGCCTATTGGATTGGCCCTGCTGAACTGCTATTCTGTGGTGAATTAGAAAAGAAAATAGGTTTTAAAGTTCCAATGAGCCTAGATTCAAATCCCTTTTCCTCTACTTTCCAGCTGTGTGAGTCTGGGAAAATTACTTCACTTTCTGAGACTCAGTTCCCTCATCCGTGACCAGGGGGTTAATAATAATCTCCCTCCAGATCTGCTATGCAACATTGTACTTATTTTCAACAATCCTGTACTAGGTCTCATGTTAAGTTGTTATTATCACAATAAAGAAACCCACACCTTCCTCCAGGTTACTTTCGGGTTAAATAATATAACGTAAAGTGAAATAACAACTGGATTTGGAACACAAGAGGTGCTGCAAAGCCTTGTTAATTGTATTCTACAAAGTGACCCCTTCGTGACCCCTGCACATGGTAGAAAACAATGCAAATAGAAAATTATTCCATGATTACTATGACTCTTTCATCAATGTTTTGCTGTTGTGAAACATAGTACTTGGGACCCAAGAAGCTGTCAATTAATATTATGCATATGAATAAGATTTATCAATTATTTTTGTGAGACTCTTTTAGGTCTCAGACACACTTTGGTAACAGAGAATTTTAAAAAATAAGCAGAAAAAAGTGCAATCTGTACCTTTCAGTGAGGCGGGGATGAGGTACAATGGTGCTTACAGAAATGGAAGTGTTTCTCCCATGAGCACCGAGGCCTCTGCCCAGTCAGATAGGAATAACAAGAAAACCACAGTAATGGGGGGAAAAGGACACTTAAGAGAGGACATCTCTTGGCTTATCAAACTATAATTATTATTGTGTAAAATAATAAACACTTCTCTTTACATGCCGTACCTAAGTATATTCACAACTCGGATATACAGTCACTTTTCAGACATTTCTGTATTCATCTGCCCCTGCAAATGGGCCCGTGACAACAGAATGCAGGGCAGCAACATTACTAAGTAGAGGAACTAATATTGACTCAGAGCCCATGCCTTAGTTGGTCTTCTTTTAATGTCTCTGGACATCAGTTCACAACAGAGGGCTCCAGATAAGTTGGCAATGCAGGGAGGGCACCTGAAACGATCAGATGGGAAAAAGCCTAACATGTTGATTGACTAGCAATCACCAATGAAGACATTGACTTCAGCTCATGAGAAATAAGTCCCCCACATCCATAGGTTAATCTTTCTTATCTATAAAATAAAACATTTAGAACTGACCAGTGTTTTTGAAAACTGCCTCTAATGGTCCCCAGGCAGCTTCAGGGAGAGGGGGGATATGCCTGGACTGGGTTTGGGGTTCGCCTCTTCAACCAGGGCAGCTTCTTTTTGAATCTGTTTTAATTATTGGCTTTCCATAGTAAGATTTTTTTTTAACAAAGTAAATTAAAGAATATACTAGGTTGGTGGTCTCAGCCTCTACCACGTAATTGGTATGCATTCATTTCAGCATCTTTGGGCATTTTTAAAATTAAATATATTGGGGTAACATTGGTTAATACCATTATATAAAGTTAGGGTATATAACTTTATAATCTGATATCTGCATACTCTATTGAGAGCTCACCACCCAAAGTGTAGTCTTCTGTCCCCATATATGACCCCTTTACCCTCCTTATCCTTCCCTTCCCCCCCTTCTCCTCGGTAACCAGCATACTTCTGTACACACCTAAGAGTTTGTTGTGTTCATTCGTTTGTTGCTTTGTATTTTATTGATATATCCCACATATGAGTGAAATCATACAGTTCTCATCCTCTAGCATCTGATTTATTTCACTTAGCACAATACATTCAAGATCTACCCGTATTATTGCAAATGACAATGTTTCATCTTTTTAATGACTGAGTAGTATTCCATTGTGTATAATACCACATCTTCTTTCTTCAATCTTTTTTAAGACTCTGAAATATATATAAGTGCTTTGCAGTTTATTTAATGCATTACTAAATCACATTCAGGATCTCATTTTAACATTACTATGAGGCTGATATTATCATTCTCCTTCATTTTAACGATTATGAAGCTGAGGCCATAGCAGTAAGCCAGGTACCCAAAGATACACAGGTTGTCCATTATGGACCTAACACATAAGCACAAGTATTCTGATTCCAAGTTCAATGTCCTTCCCTCCATAGCCACTGCCTCACCCACACCAACATAGGGGACTCTCCCACTTAAACTCTACTGTACAAAAGGGGAGAGACAAAAAATGGAGATTATATACCCTGAGTATTGAGGCCAATACATTATTTGGCTGTTTTTCTTATCTTTTATTTTCTTTTTTGTCACCATGGATGACTACAGAACATAGTTTTGGTGTTCATTTCAGTCATATCATCATCAATGGGATAGGAGGAAAATTAATGAACATTTCACCCCCTTTAGTGTTCAAATATACATGTGTTACCTGCTTCTACACGACATGTATTAATCAGTTGTATTCTTGACAATGGAATAACCAAATCAGAGGGGAAGAAAGCTGGACAGGGTGAAGGAGAAAGTATAAAGAGGACACTATGTTGTCACAGATGGATGGTTCTGTGTCATGGGGGAAAACAAAAGCTTAGGGCACAATTGGCTTCATGTTAATGAGCCGTATTTCACACTAGAGGAATGAGATAGATGAGTTAGGAAACTTGGCTAAGGTCAAGTTTCCTAGTAAATGACAGATCGATTCCTACCTTACAATCTCCAAAGCAGCTATTAAAGGTGCAATTAAAATTAAGCTACAGTAAGAGCTCGTTAACCCAAACCATGCAAAATTAAATGTGCTGTACTTAGAACCCCTGTCTATTCCTTGGATGTCCACAGGGCTGAATCTTGGAGTAGCAGCTGGGGTGGGGGTACTAATTCTTATTAGCTGGCAGTAGCTTCCTGAACTGCTGTGTCGAGAAAGGATTCTGAGGTCTTGACCCAAGTCAGTAGGAGAGACTGCCATGTTCAAATCAGTTATATCTGTAAGGGGTGTGTAAGCAGGAGTAGGGACAAAAGTACTCTGAGCTTTATGACCCTTAACTCCTGACACTAGAAAACAACTAACGCTCATCACAAATACTTTACAGAAATTTTTAACCACGAGCTTGCTTCCACCTCTATTCACTGGCTGACTGAAAACTGCGTACCCATCTATAAAATCCTACAACTCCAGGTACGCAGGAGTTTGCTTCCAACTGTCGAGGAACCATGGTTTGCTTTCTTCAGTGCACGAGCCAAGCATAACTTATTTGCACCACTAAACTGAACTTCTCGTATGTCAATGAGAGATCATTATTTTTATTTTTGACTGGGATTAGCATCAGAAGCAGTATTTTCATGAGAAAAAAATACAATTTTACAAAAAGTAAACTGACAAAACAACATTTTCACCTATCTAAAGTGGATCTCAGTGACTCACTTGGCACCAGTGATGAATGTGAAGTTTCATAATCAATAAACTGATATACCTCTTTTGTAGGGCCATGGTATAAAAAAAAACTGAGCAGAGAGAGAAAAGGGAATTTGTTTTCTAGCCTATCAATCAGTAGATGTTCAGACTTTTGGAATTACCAACCTAGAAGGGACCTCAGGGTCACATATTTCAACTTTCTGCAGAAGAGTGCGGTTGAAGCCTGAGCCCCACTGACCGCTGCCGGTGTTTGAGCAACGCTGGGTCTTTCAAGCTAACTCACCCTGCCTCGTTATTCTCATGTGTACAGTGCTGTCCATCTTATTTCCCACCACGGCTTCTTATGTCACTCCAGTTTCACAGTGAATTTGAAAGAGAAGTGTCTTCACATCGTCACCAACACTTGTTGTGTGTTGATTTATTGATGGCCATTCTGACAGGTGTGAGGTGATATCTCACTGTGGTTTTAATTTGCATTGTTCTGGTGATTAGCAACATTGAGCATCTTTTCATATGTCTATTGGACATCTGTATGGAGTTTCCTCAAAAAATTAAAAAAGGAACTGCCTTAGGGACCCAGAGAGTCCACTTCTGGGAATATACCCAAAGAAACCCAAAACACTAATTCGAAAGAAGATATGCACCCCTATGTTCACTGCAGCATTATTTACAATAGCCAAGATTTGGAAGCAGCCCAAATGCCCACCAATAGATGAGTGGATAAAAAAAGTTGTGGTACATTTATATAATAGAATACTACTCAGCTGTAAAAAAAGAAGTAAATCTTACCCTTTGTGACAGCATGGATGGACCTGGAGATCATTATGCTAAGTGAAATAAGCCAGGCAGAGAAAGACAAATACCATATAATTTCACTTATGTGTGGAATCTAATGAACAAAATAAATGAAATAGAAATAGACTCATAGATACAGAGGACAGACTAACAGCTGTTAGAGGGGAGGGAGGTTGGAAGGCTTGGTGAAAAAGATAAAGGGATTAAACCAAAAACAAAACAAGACAAAACAAAACAAAAATCCTCATAGACACAGAGAACAGTATGGTGATTACCAGAGGGAAAGGGGATGGGGCAGGTAGAAAATGGTAAAGGAGGATAAATGGTGATGGAAGGAGACTTGACTTGGGGTGGTGAGCACAATATAATATACGGATGATGTGTTATAGAATTGTAAACCTGGAACCTATACAATTTTATTAACCAACATCACTACAATAAATTCAATAAAAATTGAAAAAAATAAATTTAAAATGTATCTCAAAAATGAAAAGATTTATTGATAAATGTACACACAAAGGTTGTGGATTTGAGAATTTGTGGACTTCTCCCAAGGTCACAGTCACAGAGGATGCCTATCAACTTGCTCATTGTGTACGAAATTCCACATGATGAAAGAGGTGCAGCTGCCACCTACAATTCTACTGCCCACCCTTGACAAAGGTGTGCTATTTTTCAGCTCTGTTAAGTATCGGATTGCCTCCCAGTGATGGGAACTGGGCAACAGAAGCTTCTTTCCGGTGTCTGCTCTGCCTCCTCCCATCCCTGGCCAGCATGCCTCAGCAGATGTGAGCCAGACTAGGCCACATAACAGCTGAGATCTCTGCAGCAGGTTCCCCTAAGGCTAGAAGTACAAACATCATTAATGCTTATTTTGGCCAAACATCACAAAACAACGTGAAGGATCTTCAGACACTAACTTGTAAGAGCCTCCAGCCAACCCAAGCACTTCAGAATCAAAGACAACCAGTGGGAGAATCATTGGACTTTAGAGCCCGAACGGGTTTTAGTATGGTAGTGTTAAAGCTTTAAATTCAGTTAGCGGCTAAATCCTAGCTCTGCCTCATACTAGCTGTGCTGTCCACAACTGACATATGTCCATCTGTAGCTAATATATGGCATTTAAACGATAATAGTAGTTACTATCTCCATGAGCCCCTCTCTCTTTGCATTAGAGATGAGGAACTTGGTTGAAAGAGGTGGAGTGACCCGCCCAAGGCAATCCAGTAAGTTGTGTGAATACTAAGCAAACATAAGGGTCCCTACGAGTGTGGCAGCCCCATTTTGTTGACTGGCTTGAGATTTCCCCCACATGCTGGGCTCCGCATCTTTGGTTATTGAGGATACCAGCTATGCAACTCTTCCCTCTTGTAGGAGGCTACATATCAGCAATGTTCTTTTATGACTATGAACTCATAAAGTTCACAGAATCTGTTTATTCTGCCCTTGAGGTACACTGAGGCAGTTGTGAAGTACAATGAAATTTAATTTAGTTCAGCTTTTGTTTATGTAAATCCATATAGTAGCAGTAGGTACCGCTTTGCTTTTCAGTTTTATTTTATGCCTTATCTGAAATCATCCGTTCCATCCATTTATTGATCAAACATTTATTGAGTGCCTACAGTGAAGCTAACACTATGCTAACTAAGTTGTGTATAACAGTTGGCATGTCCACCCTCCCCGTGGTGAGGACATAAAGGAGCTTTCAGTTTTACTAGAGAATTTGCTTCAGATGTACCTTAAAAGCCTAACTGGTAGATCTGAATAAGTGGGGATTGGGGCAGAGGATGGCTTTGGGGCCACAGTAAAAACAGCTCCTTGACTCCCAGTTGTGTGGCCTTCGGGAAAGCCCCTAACCTTCTCAGCCATTACTTCCATTCTACAAGCAATTTCTTACAAAGATAGTGTAACAATTTAAAAAGATGATTTAAGTAATGCATTACATACAATGTGTGGCAGCTAGTGAGCGCTCAATAAATTTCAGTTACGTTTATAGTTTAAGCAGAGATTCCAGTTCATCTGAAACACAAGGGAGGTGCTAAGGCTTCATTTAGTTAGGTTGAAGCCCGATTTTACTTGTGCTTAAGCCATTTGGGAGGCAGTCTGCTGACTAAATATTTGCTATTTCAAGTAGTGGGTTGAACAGAGTTACAGTTTAAGAAAGTTTATCAGGGAAGTGGTTGAACTGGAGAGGAGAAAGAATGAAGTCAAGGAGCCTAGTTATAAAAATAATCTTGGCAAGAGTCAGTGGGAACTTAAGGTAAAGTCAGTGTAACTGACACATGCAGATGCGTTGAAGAGGCAGTCTAAAGATAATTAGACACCATTAGAGAAAGAGAATAAAATGGAAGAAATTACATTTATCCCTAAGATTTCAAACATAATGCCTAGCAAAGCAGAGAATTCAGGATGAACAACAGAATCCAGAGGAGACAGAAAAGGTGTCCAGTTTCTTACTTTTCATGTTTATTTTTACAGCCAGGACTATGAGTGGCCAGAAAATATTCTGTGCACATCCTTTCTTATGTCAAAATGAAACTTTTTTTTCCCCCCAAAAGGGCAGCTTCAACTGGATCAGAATTCAAATGCATGCACATCCTGGCAACACCACTTACTGCTTTGTGCTGTTGTCTCTGATACGTATCATAGAATCCCCAGCCGTACTGCTTGCTCTCTTGAAGGAACTGATGATGTAGATAGAAGACATAAGTGTTCATATTTTTAAGTGAATTCTTTGAAGATAGTATTACATGTGCTGGGACTACTACAGCACAATGTGAGTGTATCTTTCTGAGTTCACAAATGGATATTGATTTGAATGAATGATTTGGGAGTAATCTAGAATAGTTTCTGCTTTTGACAGAGAACATGGGCTGAAGAAGACCATCCCTTCCTTCTTACAGCTTCCCAATGCAACATCCAAGAAGCCACCCTCTTTTTTGTACACCTTGTGTACAAATAAACCTCATAGCACTTTTCTTGTCCTGTTATCCCTTAGCCTCCCTATCAGGTAATAATCTTCCCCTTCTTACACAGGAGTGGACTGAGACCCAGGTGGGCAAACTTGCCCAAGGCCACTCAAATAACCAGTGGCAGAGCCATAATCCAAATTGAACTTAAAGGAGAATTAAAATAGCATGTTTAGGGCTGGAATTGAGGCTAGAAAAACTGAGGGAGAATATATTATATGCCAGTGTTTACAAAACACTCATTAGCTGTGAATGGCAATGAACACACCAATCACAGTGTACTGCCTCTTAATCTTTTTATAATATGTTCAAATGATATCTAATTTTATTACTTTCACAACTTCACAGAAGGATGTTTATTTGGCTCTAATCCTTAGGATACACTGCAAAGATATGGACAACTAGACACTGTTCATTGAGAAGAAGATGAAGCTTGTTGTCTAATCAGTGGGTCTCAATGTGAATTCCTTCTTTCCAGGAATGGTTAATGGGAATATATATGGGCTGAGTCATGTCCCCCAAAATTCATATGTTGAAGTCCTAACCCTTGTACCACAGAATGTGACTATGCATATTTTGGAGATAGGTTTTTATAGGGGTAATTAGATTAAATTAAGGTCATGAGGGAGTGTCCTAATCCAATATGACTGCTGTCCTTATATGAAGAAGAAAGTTGGATACAGACGGACACAGAGTGAAGACCCAGGAAGCAGACGGCCATGTCCAGGCCAAGGAGAGAGGCCTCGGAGGAAACCAGCCTTGCTGACACCTTCACTTCAGACTTGTATGCTCCAGAAGAGAGAGAAAACAAATCTGTTTTCTAAACCACCCTGTCCGGGGCACTTTGTTATGGCAGCCCCAGCAGACTAACATAGCGAGCTTGGATTCATCCACACACCAGAGCCTGGCTTCCCTTGTGAGGAAAAGCGTATGAGTGTATTGACTAAGATGGATGAAAGGATGAGAAGATATACTTTGGAGGCTTGAGTGTTTACTGACAAGATCAAAGTCACTAAAATAGAGAAAGGGGAGAAAACATTCAGTCTGTATTGTCGCTTTCACTTACTGAAGGCTCCAGACACCCATGTGATGGGCTCAGGACACCCTTGGCACAGAATGGCCTTCCATGCCCCTCTCAGTACTTCCACTTAGCCAGGGGTCTGGTCACTGTCCGCATTTCCTTTGAAGGGCCAAAGGGCTGTCAGTCCTTCCTCTCTGCACTTTTAACTGAACCTCATGACACTTTGCATACCATTGAATCTACTTCTGTGTAGGGTCTGGCCTGGCCTCAGCCTAACTGTTGTATTCTCATGCTGCTTTTGTGTTTGAAGCTGATGTCAGATAATGAGGTACCCTAAACTGCATCAGCTATACTGCTGCTTAATTACTCTGATGCAGGCTCACAGGTTTAAAGGGTTTTCTGCCTTTTTGTCTTACTGCTAGATCTTTACACATTGTTCTCATCTTTGTGGTAGGTGTGGCATTTCCTTCTGATAGATCTAAAGTACTAAAAGCAATAATTCATATTTATGGAGTGCCTATAACAGGCAGGGTACTTCATATTATTAGCTCTAATCCTCAGGCCTATCCTAAAGGTTAAATATTATTATTTCTACTTTATGGGTGAAAATATAAGACCTTAAAGAAACCATCAGGGAACTGAAGTTTAAAGAAAAGTTCTGGTAGCAAAGTCCAGCCTTTTCTCATTGGATATGTTTCCTAACTGTAGTCACTGTGAGGTCACTGTCATAACTTTAGCATGCCTGCCTACTGTCTGTTATTTATTTAGCATTTTTCTTTAAATAGACTCAAATTTTTATTAACATTATGTTAAGCTATATGAAATAATGATAATTTTATATAGCTTAATGCAATAGTTATACTTTTAAATGTGCATTAAAATACATACAAACTTACACCACATTTTATAAGAATATGTACTAAAATAAATAAGCACATCTATTTAGAATAAAACACCATCATCCATGTAGCACCTAAAATTATCTGTGAGTCACCAATGCTATGAATATCCTACTGTGAGATACTTCACTACAAACTGATAGCACTTATGAACAGAATGAACCCAGGACATAGCCCGGCACAAAGCTTGGTGTTTTCCCAGAAGTTACTAGATACATATTTTAAGCAAGTTTTGCAGCCACCTGGCACCATCTTAAAATCAATAGATTTGGATGATGGGTGTTGCAGTTTTACACTATTTTTGAAGTAAAATGCTCCATTCTTTTGTTTTCTCCTGCTGATCCTTCAGATGCTCAATCTCTCTTGATATTAATAAGGGAATTAGGAAACCAAACCAGGGACAGAGGCAGCACAGCTGCCTCGATGTAGGAGGGCGGGCCCTGCAGGCTAATGGGGCATGAGCAGTTCTGGGAGAGGTCAGCCTCTTGACAGGGAGAGTGAACAGATCTCAGGGATGGAGAGTGGGACACAGCTGGTCCACCTGATGAATCTTGTGCGAGTTTCCAAAAATAGCTCCCTCCCTGTCTCCCTTTAAAGTCTAAAGTTCTCCTGCAATGAATGTATTTCCATGACATGGTTTTCAAATTTCAAGACTCATCTATTAGGCTGTAAATAACTTGTAGAAGAAATAATACTATAGGTAATTATGAACGGAAACCATGCTACTAGCTTCTATCCAGGTGGCAGTTAGGGGCATGCGCACAAAAGGGCTGCACGGGGGATGGGGAGGGGTACGTTCACAGCTCCTGAAAACAAAGCAGGAGCCTGTCAAAGAAAACTGTCTCCTTCCCTCCCTCTAGGCCCCTTGACAGAGTCCTTCCCTCCAATCTGGGGTCTCCCTCTGTCGTCAGGCATTCTCTCATTCTCTCACCCGGATCAGGAGCTTCTCCAGCACGTTCCAGGCCTCCTGCTTGCAAAGGTGCTATATGTTCATGTAAATGAGTGGGTGCCATCTGGATATGTCTTACAGTTAATAAAATGTTAGCCCACATTAACACAAAAGTTGTTTCCAGATCAAAGGGGCTAAGATTATCCACGTCTGACCCTAATCAAAGTAAATATTTTGTGCTTAGTTTTAGCCTCATAGTTGAAGTATACTGTCTGTGATAGTTTAGCCTACTTGGCTAGACTAGAGCACCCAGTATTTCATCAAACACTAACTTGGGTATTGTTGTGAAGGTATTTTTAGGTGTGATTAATATCTACAATCAGTTGACTTTGAGTGATTTATCTTTGATAATATGGGTGAGTGGACATTACTGAATCAAGTGAAAGCCTTAACAGCGAAAACTTTTTCCAGGAGGAAGGATTCTCCCCCAAGACCACAGCATCAACTCCTGCCTGATTTTCCAGCCTGCCAGGGCTGCCCTATAGATTTTGGACTGCCAGTCCTGGCAAACACATAAGCAAATTTCTTAAAGTTCTATCTGTATCCTACTGGTTCTGCTTCTCTGAAGAACCCTCAATGATCCACTGCCCAAATAAGCAATTGTCAAGGGAGGTACTCAAGAGAGAAAGGAGTCTGAAAACCAGGAGGATCTGGAAACTATAGGAGGATTGGTTGAAGTATCAGAGATATTTAGTCTAGAATTAAGGGGGTCTAAGTGTGACTCTGCTAGCTGTCTTTATACATTAAAGGTCTGAAATATAGAAGAGAGATCAGACTTACACTGTATTGTCCCACAAAACAAATGGGACCTAACGTTAGAAGTTACAGCAGGCAAGATTTGAGATCAATACATACAAAAGCTTACTAAGAATTTGAGCTGGTTCAGCTCTCTCAAGAATAAATGAGCTCCCAGGGACTGGCTTTCTAACAAAACCATGATGTGTGCAGGGAAATCATAAAAGGGCCTCCCGAATTAGGTGAGAGGAAAGAGTGTGACTTTGAAGTTCCTATCCACCTTGACAGTTCCACGACCGTTGCTACCATTTACTGAATGCTTCCTATGTACCAGACACTATGCTCAGTAATTCATACATTTGATTTTGCTACGCCATTCTCTCAACTCCTACGATGGACTTAGTGTCCTCACTTTAAAGAGGAAAATAAGGCTCCTGGAAGGTCAGTAACTGGTCCAAAGTCATCCAATAAGTTGATTTCAAAGCTAGGTTTCAATCCCAGGTCCATCTGACTCCCTAGGCTCTCCTGGGGAGCCACTGCACTAGGAGGCAACTGTGTGTGGAAACACTCTTCTTACCCAGTGATAGTAGGATTCGAAATCACAAGCGTGAGCCACAAGTCATTGTCTGTTCAACCGTTCGCACACGCATCCTAATTATATATTTGTGTATCTGCCTTCAGTCCAGCGTAGTAAATTTATCTGTGATGGAGCCATGCTTTATATTTCAAAGCATTGAAAGTGAAAGAAACATTCTTTCATTAAACAAATACTGGTTGACCACAGGTAGCAGTAAGCTAGGAATACAGCTGCAAACAAGATAGATATAATCCCAGCCCTAGCAAGAAACATATCTAACAGGGAAGGCAAATATTAAATTAAAAGGTATTGATAAATATTTAACTACAATTACCATCAGTACTGAGAAGGAGGACAGAGTAGCCTGAGAGCAACAAGTGGGTCCTTATCTTATCTGAAGGGCCAGGAAAGATGCCTGCCAGTCAGTGACTGCCAGCGAGGGAACTGAAGGGTGTGCAGTGCTCATCCCAGTGCGGCGTACAGCAAGGCCCTGAAGTAGGAAACCACTGGGAGCACTGGAAGAAGTGAGAGGCCAGTGTGGCAGACTTCCTATTAACAAAGAGGGCAGTGTTTTAAGATTGGCTAGAGAGGCAGACAGAGGCCACTCAATGCAGGGCCATGTAGAATAGGTAATCTTTTTAAGTGAGTAGCGGTAGAGATAACTTGGTGGTGTAGGTCATCCTGAACATATAATGCTTTAATGCAGTTGCACATGGGGCTTGGGAGGTAGGTAGAAAGACACAGAATAGCAGACCTGGGACTGCTATCCTTAGAAAGGCCTGTTTGCGAGGTTGGTCCTTGGCTGGCATCAGGCTACTTGGACACTGAGAAGGTTCCCACCATTCCCAAAAGTGATGAATGACTCACTGTGCCTAAGCAGCGTGGGCAAATAATACAGTCTATGCTGAACACCTTTCTTTTTTAGAGTTGGGAATTTTGGTTTGTGTTCAGCAGAGGATGCCTGTATGACCAATCCCCAGTAGAAACCATGGGTACTGAGTGCCTAATGAGCTTTTCTGACAGTACTTCACACTCACAGCTACAGCTCAGTGCTGGAGGGGTTAAACACATCCTCGGTGACTCCACTCACAGAACTCATAGAAGTTTGTACTTGGTTTCCTTCAGACTTTGCCCTGTGCATCACGTCCTGTTGCTGATTTTGCTTTGTGTCCATTCTCTGTAATAAATTTTAGCCATGAGTATGACTCTATGAGTCTTAAGAATGTTTCTAGTGAATCACTGAACATGGAGGGTGGGGATTGGTCTTGGGGACCCCAGAGACAGGGAGTGTGACCTTGTGATCCCAAAGCCTAGGGTGACCATAGAATCAAAACTTCCTTTCTGTCCACAGAAGGGCTTAAATTGGTAGTCCAAAATGGTCTCCCGCTTCTGGGGAGCTCTAGCCTCTGCAGTTGCTTCACTCCTTTAAGATCTAGAAGTTTGTGCAGTATTGCACAGCTGGGTAATAAAAATTTAATGACATAACTTGCAATGAAGATTCCTAATAAATATTAAATAGCCACCTGTGATCCCTGGTGCCACTGCCCTGGATTTACCATCTTCCCTTCAGAAGTTCAGAAAGCCAATTTTGTAATGCTCTTTAGCTTTAACCTATCTGCCCTTTATTAAAACACAGGATGTGCCAAGAAGTCTAATAAGATGGCCTTAAGGGTGTTTCAGTTTTATATCTTTTTTTAATTGTTGTTCAAGTACAGTTGTCTCCATTTTCACCCCACCATGCCCCCCTGCCCCACCCATCCCTGCCTCCTGACCTTGAACCTACCCCCTTTGGCTTTGTCCATGTGTCCTTTATACATGTTCCTTGATGGCCCTTTCCCTATTTTCCCCCATTATCCCTCTCCCCTTCCTCTCTGGTTACCATCACTTTGTTCTTTATTTCAATGTCTCTGGTTGTATTTTGCTTGCCTCTTTATTATGTTGATTAGGTTCCAATTACAGTTTTATATCTTTATGTTAAGCCACCCAAAGTTATGGTTAGAATGACCTCTTCTTTTATGTTTTCAATGTATTATTCAAGACCAGGGTAAATTAGTCATTTCTTTGTATTTTATATTCTGCTAATTGCCAAAACTATCAATATAAACATACTAGAACACTATACAAGAGCAAATTTTATAAAATCTGTGCCAGCTTCACCATAGCCAGGTGGAGCAATGCTTCAAACTGTGGGTTTTGCTTACTAAATACCTTTATTTCTTTGAGGAAATGAAGATCCAATATAGTTCTTATTCTGATAGTCCCAGGAGAGCAAAACAGCAATGAAATATTGATGAAATGAGAGCTGGCATGGAAAAGAAATCTTGCCTTCTAAAGCAAACAACCAACTGACTCCCCTGGTCTTCGAGCTCTGGAATCCAGCCATTCGCATCGTATTATCAAAGCAGGTCTTAATTCCTATCACCGCACTGACTCTCCCCTCCAGGACGTGCCAGTTGGGAGAGCCATACACTCTCAAACCTGACATCTGTGGGGAGCCTGGCAAGTTATTCCTGTGGAGATTCTCCTTGATGTGAACCAATGAAATGTCTTCACCTTTGCTGAGTCCAGTTAGAATTCTTTTCTGGAATCAATAAACATTTATTAGGCACCTACGTCACGGAAGGCATGTGCTCCATCATGAAGGTGACATAGTTCTTGATGTCTAGAAACTGTCAGCTCCAGTGTGGAATCACATGTTGCAATACAATGAAGCAATAGGACTGTGTTGCCATGTACAAAAGCAGATGAGTATCTTGAAGTCAGAAGGAAAAGAACCCTCTGTGGCTCTAAACAACTTTACAGAAAGGATCTACATTGAAATATGAGGATCGGTGAGATTCATTGCTCTGAGATAGCAGAGCCTTTCTGATGGAGTTGATAATGTGCATAAGCGAACATCCTGGAGACACCAGATAGAGTAAGGTGGCTGAAGGGAGAGTGTATTTAAGAGAGTGATGCAAGATAAGGCTGAGCAGGTAGGCTTGGAGCCAGGCGGAGGGCAGCCTGAATGCAGTCTAGGAAGGTGGGCCTTCCCCTTGCTGACGATGGAAGACCACCAAGGGACATTTGCTTTCAAGGCGACATGGTGGATGCTTAATTTGGAGGAGTGACACAAGAATGACTAAATGGGAGAGAGGTGTGGAAGAGGCTGTACGTTACTGAAGCAGGGATCTGGAAAAGATCTGAAATGGAAGCCTGCCAATTGAAATAAGGAGAGTTCAAACTAGGTTGAGAACACAAGGAGGGGGAAGAGATATGTCTATGAGAAGCAAAATGAGGAATTAGCCAATAAACATTAGACATTCTTGAGATATGAAGCTATCTCCATATCTCAAGTAAAAAAAGTTTTAAAAAATTGGTTTTAATACACTTGTATAAAGTGTTGAACTTCTAGATCATAACCTTTAGCATAATCAAAAAAAATAATCATTAGTGTAACTTTTCATTTACTGTTATTCTCTTCTATCCCACAGCTCTTTGCAGGCTGGAATTGCATCTCAAGTGCCTGGGGTAGGGTGTGGCAAAGTACCACTGTTCAATAACTAGAGTTAGTGTGTAGGCATACTAGGAAGAGGAGATAGTTTGAGAAAAAAATGATAAATATGGTTTCACAGAAGGTGAATTAGAAGCAAAATGCCTAGTAAGAGTTGCTTATTTATAGCACACCTTACTATAGTTAGGGGACAAGGCTTGCAAACAATCGGTATATATCATATCGTTCACGATACTTTGTGTGTGACATTTGTCTAAACCCCTGGAACAAAGAGCCTTGCCATAAAACTGGGTGTTACTATAAAATATAATTGCCCCCAAGGAATAGAAAAGTTAATAGATGAAGAAATCATGTTTTAAGTAGGATTGTCTTGTCAGGGTGACTTTTTGTGCTAAATTATTTAAAAATGCCTCTAACTGGCTTAATATTTTTTTTCAAGCTTCTATTTGTTTGAAGCCCTGCCCCCCCCCTTTAAGTCTCAATAACCTTGAAATCTTTCTGCTCATAAGTACAAAATTAGTCCCTCTGAAACACCATTCTGACGAGTGAGTGAATGGACACGTGAATGAGTGAGTGAGAGCTCTGCACGCTGGCAGGGTCCGGAGACCACCTGTGCCGACGCTGATGGGCTGATGCTCACTGGTCCAGTGGCAGTCCTGCAGCCAACGTGCAGCCACGGCGTTCCGAGCCCCAGCCACCCATCCTACATTTCTAAACAATGGGGCCATGAACGTGTCCTGAACACTTTGAGGGTATATCCTCAAGGTTAGTGAATTTATTAAAAATACCTATTGATGCTGAGAACAAAGTTTCTCTCATCTCAGATACCACTCATCTAATGACCTTGAGTGCCTGAAGCAATTCTAGAACCCAGGAAATTGGGAAAAGTAACCAAAATTCATATAGCCTGTCTGTGACTGGCATACTGACAAGAGTAAGAAATGATACCTAGAAGAGGGATAGGAAGGGAAGAGATAAGAACAATTAAGTGCAGACATCCAAACTGCCCGGGCACAGCAGTCTGGGACTTAGGCGTGGGGAAAACCTGCAAACGCATCAACACTGCTCACAGGGGCAGTGGTGGCGCCAGGACCCAGAGCACAGTGTCCCTTCAAAAGGGACAGAAATGTATCACACATTTGAGTAAAGTCCCTACCCATATGTTTCAAGTTAAGAAAAAACTAACTTGACATCTTAAACTTATAAAATTCAGTCTCATGGAAAACAAAATTCACTAAAGTACAATATTTTATATCCTGATGACAATAATATCTAAAGAAGGCTTGCTTCGTGACCTTCATTATTAAAAAATCGTCAGCCTTGCCTATGGCATAGCTTGTCACTTGCTATGAGAAATACTAAGTTTCCTGAGAAACCAGGTATGGTCTGACCTTCATACCGGGAGACACAGTCCTAAGAAATGAATTTTTGTACAGACTTTCCAAGAAATTACCCATTAACTTGAGAGTTGAAATTGTAACAAACTCCATGACACAGGCCTTCAAAACAGGCCATAAATAATAGATCCTAAAAGTGTTTTACAAATGGGGTATTGACAGATGGGGTGCAGTCTTTCATTGTTGCTAGTACTGTTTGTGACAACATGGGGCAGAGCGGGCCCCCTACGACCTTCTGCGTGGATCAGGGTCACATTTCATGCTGCTTCGTGATTAGCAACTCCATGTTTGGGCCTATCAGACACACACTGATAAGGATTTCTGGCGAGCACTGAAGGATGTTGCATGTTAAATGACTTTTTTTTATACAGTAGAAAAATTACCACTGAATATAATTCATTCTTCATCTGTTTCTATGTAGCCTATCATAAAGCCACCCCCCACCACTGTCTCTTGGCTCTTGCTTCCCCTTTTGTCTCTAACCACTGTTTCCAGTCTTATTCACCCCTCTGTACCCCAAAGTTAACTCCTACAATCCATCCATTTATAGTGTTCTACAGATAAAGTTTGGAGAAACTCTCTTTCCTTTTGTTGATTTTAGACTTTGGTGCTATGGTGCCATATTTCAATCTATGAAAGCACTAAAGCAGTTCTGTCAGCCCTTGAAATTCCCACTGTACAGAAGCACTCTGAAGATAGACGGGAATATATCTCAGGGGCTTAAAACCTGACAGTCAATGCCTGTAGAGGTCAAGGATTCCCTTCAATGGCCTGAGACAAAAATGAAGGCAATGGAAGTCTCTAGGTTTATTGTACTGTGTATAATATTTTTTCAAATAATGTTTTCTTTTTGACTACCAAAATAGCAGACACATTTTGTAGAAAATTTGGAAAACAGAAAAGCAGTAAGCGAAAATATAATTACACACATTGCATGAGCCAGAGATAACAACCACTGTTGACGTTTATGTTTTACCATTAACATCTCAATGATGTTTCTTCATTTTAGGGCTCGTCCTGTTCAAACGCAGAAGCTAGCAGGAACAGAGCCAAGGTTACCTGCTCTTGTGTTTCATGAAAATGTGCATTTGTAACTGCTTTGGTTGTGATTCTCCCAACTGACATTAATCATCATTTCGCAGAAAGAAACCACATAGAATAATGATGAAAAGCATGGTTGTGGAGCCAAACTGGTAAAGTTGAATTAATACATTCTGGAAACTTAATTAATTTCTGTGTGCTTTATTCTCCTCATAAATAAAATGGGGATGATGTTGATAATAATACCACTTACTTTATGGAGTCATTATAAGAATTAAATGAAGATGTAAAGTACCTAGCACAATGTCTAGCACAAAGTAAGTGCTCAATTAACATTTTCTATTATAAAGATTGCAGATCCTGACAATGGCATGCTGATTTTCAAAGGCTCTTACTAAGGCCATCTTTATATATTATTTCAAAGTCATGAAAATGTCACTTATGAAATAAATATTAAGTTGCCAATATTCTGGCCCCATCCCTGCCATGAACAATTCTGTGACCTTGGTAAGTCATCCTAATCCTTTGGATCACTGTTTCATTATTGGAAAAATAAGGGTGCTAGGCTCTATTACTGGTTCTTAACCATTTTAAGGAGCTCAGAAATTCTTTTGACACAGCATTTTGTTTAGGTTTTCACGGGGTCTACTGACTCCAGGAAGTTGAGAATCTTCATGTTATATGATCTCTGATGGTGCTTCAAGCCTTGGCATTCTGTGGTGTTCAGTTCCATAGGTACGGTTCAATTTTTCTGATTCCTGATCTGACTATGGTGGAAACAAAGAAAAAGATGAAAGATCAGTTCAGGATGCAACTCTTACTCACTAAAGATTTCTTGGTTTTCTGTTATTGGAGATTGTAAGAGTTCTCTGGTTAAGTCCCTCGCACATAAGCACTTTCAACTCTGGTTCACTCAGGTTGTGGGAATCCAATAGCACTTATTTATGTGCTAATTTGCAAGAGAACTGTAGGCTTTCTCAATCCCAAAATGAACAGGCAACTCACTGAATAAGAACATATTCACCAATGATATTATCTTATAAAGGGAGTAATATCCAAATTTTATAAAGAACTTATGGAACTCAACACCCAAAAAACAATCAATCCAATTAAAAAAATGGGCAAAGGACCCAAGTAGACACTTCTTCAAGAAGGACATACAGATGGCCAATAGACATGTGAAAATATGCTCAATGTCATTAATCATGAGAGAGATGCAAACTAAAACCACAGTGAGCTATCACCTCACATCCATCAGAATGACTACCATCAATAAATTAACAAACAAAAAGTGTTGGTGAGGATGTAGAGGAAAGGGAACCCTTGTGCACTCTTGGTGGGCATGCAGACTGGTGTAGCCACTGTGGAAAACAGTATGGAGATACCTCAAAATATTGAACATGGAACTGACTTATGACCCAGTGATTCCACTTCTAGAAGTATATCCAAAGAAACCCAAAACTAATTTGAAAAAATATATGTGCCCCTATATTCACTGCAGCATTTTTTACAATAGCCAAGATTTGGAAGTAGCCCAAATGCTCAACAGTAGATGAGTGGATAAAAAAGCCATGGTACATTTACACAGTGGAATACTACTCAGCTGTAGAAAAGAAGGAAATCTTACCTTAGCAACAGCATGGATGGACCTGGAGAATATTTTGCTAAGTGAAATAAGCCAGTCAGAGAAAGACAAGTATCATATAATTTCACTTATGTGTGGAATCTAATGAACAAAGTAAACTAATGAACAAAACATACAAAATAGAAATAAACTCATAGATACTCAAAGAATAGACTGATAGCTGTCAGAGGGGAGGTGGTTGGGGGTCTGGGTTTAAAAGGGATTAAGCAAAGAAAAAAACTCATAGACGCAGACAATAGCATAGTGAATATCAGAGGGAAAGGGGGTGGGGTATGGGGAAGAGGGTATAGGGGGAATAAATGGTGATAGGAGGCTTGATTGAAGGTGGTGAACATACAATACAATATTCAGATGATGTATTATAGAATTGTACCCCTGAAACCTACATAATTGTATTAACCAAGGTCACCCCAATAAACTCAATAAAAGTTTTTAAAAAGAGATATTCAGCCTCATACTTTGCTACATCCACTGTAGTCTGATATAGCCTATACATAGCCAGATGCCAAGTGCCTTGGAGAACACAGACTGGTCCAAAGCACCACATGGATTCAGGTGGCAGTGGGATCGGGGAATGCTGCTGACTACCCAGCATGATGCCCTACACAGATAATAGGTGCCTCCAAAGACTGTCTATAGCTGTGTGGTAATGGGTGGCCCAAGGATCACTGCTCCCAGATCACCTGGGGTATATGTTGACAAGGGGGACATCTCTGTGAATAGCCGTGATGGGGCTCGGCTATCTGGGACAGCCGTGTTCTAGCAACTAACCCCAGACATGTCAGTAAGAACTTAAGAGAATAAAGCCAAGAAATCTGCATTTTCAAAGGCATTAAATAGTTCTCTTGTATTCTGAAATTGAGAATCTCTCACACAGAAAAACTTATTTGTGAGCATATGGAGAAAGATTTTCTTAATAATACCCAGCATTTAAGAACTGACAGTATTAACTCCAGCATGGTGCCATAACATAAACCAATCTACCAGACCCTGGAAGACAGAGATCACCCTGGCAGCACTGTAGGGGCTCCCAGAGCTTTGGTTTTCTTTGCAAATTCAGTATAATAATGCCTACCTCACAAGTAGTTGAGGACTTCATTGAATAATGCCCCTTAGACTGGTTCTATAAATTCTGACACAATAGAAAAGTATGCAGCTCTGTAACAGAGTAAGTTAGTTGCCTATGTACTCACATCAAACACTCTGTGAGATATTTTATGTGAGGAAAACAAAGTACACAGTAGTGTATATACAGCACATTATATTTTACCTTTTATATAAGAAAACCAGGGAAATAAGAACAGGTACTTGCATTTATATTTAAATGCATAAAGAAAATAATAAAAATGTTTACTATCCAGGGTCACAAGATGGGGAGAGATGGGTAGGCAGGCACAGGAGGACCTTTACATCAAAATTAAACCTTTAAGAAGCATACACTTTAGTCTCTTTCCCTAACTAACTTAAGTATATTCTAAGCAAAGAAGAGTGGACTTAGAGCCACCCGTTCAGTAGTTTAATATGCCAAATTATTACTCGCCTGTTTAATTTATACTTTAATGAGTGTTGACCATGAAATTATATTTCATTCGAACAGTCACCAAAACTGCTCATCACCTAAATCAGCT
Organism: Desmodus rotundus; assembly: GCF_022682495.2. NCBI lineage: Eukaryota > Metazoa > Chordata > Mammalia > Chiroptera > Phyllostomidae > Desmodus > Desmodus rotundus. The sequence continues at coordinate 47,065,419 of NC_071387.1, read as the reverse complement.
TACAGATGAAGGGGGGAGTGTATCTAAACGAAGTGTTATTATTAAAATGTATCAGTAATTTGCTCCTGGAGTGGGATTGGGAAACATCCTAGATCAGCAGAAAACAAAATAGGAGAAGACTCTAAGCTCCTGGTGAACTTATTTGTGCAGTGGGATTTCTGCATTGATTGCTGTGCACTTTGTCTGTTCCATCGGGTCATGAATGATGCATGGCGCCACCAGAAGTTCAGCTACACAGTTCTCCCCTGATGACTGAAGCAGAGATGACTGTGAGAGAGCAAAGAAAGATGTTTCGCTTTGCTTTTAGCTTTGCACCAGCTTGTGGAACAAATCCACTGCAATTTCTCTGAGCTTTGTTCCTTAAATTCTCTTGCACCAGATTTCTTATCAGATGTATTTTCCTTTAAAAAAATACCAAAATAAAACAAAGTCATAGCAAGATATTTTAGAAGAACAACATTTGCAAAACTCTGAGTTACTGGATACTCACTGTGAACTAATCTCTACGCAAATAACATATTCACTATTTTTTTTAAAAATGAGGTTTGTAAAGGAAGAGAGGATAATAGGAGGTATCCAATTCTGAAACTATCTTTTCAGTGTAGTTATTGCCTTTTATAATACAAATATAAATCTGTCTCTAGTTAGAATAAACAGAAATCTCATTTTCTCCCACCACACATGCAGAACTCTCTCATGGAGAAGGGCTAGAGAGTTTCCCAACTCAGCTGATGGGTCTGTAATATACAGACTTTTATATATGCCAAGACCACTACTATTGTCTTAAAAGATTTCTTTTCAGCTCTAAAATTGATATAACCCTACAGTGGTGAGGCTCTACAGTGGTGGGTAAGGTGAAAGCTCATCAGAGAAGACACTGAAATCTAGGCCAGCTTCAGCAGCAGAGACGCTGGAGAGCATTAGAATTTCTTCAGTTTGCGAGTGATGAGTCAGACAGCACTGATTGTGCTCCAGTGCATGTTTTCCCTTCTTCCTTTTAGCAGTAGAAGCTCTATCCCCACAGCCACTTGGTTAGAGGGTTCACCAGTTTTATTGTATGAGTTCATTTGGGCCAATGAGGTATGAATGCTAGCAACATGTGCCATTTCTGGGCCAGCTCCTTGACTTGGCCTACCTCCTTCTCACTTTGAACAGAAGTGATATTTGAAGCCATGTTTTGAGGACAGCAGAGATGCTTGCTAGTCCTGACTATTACATGAGAGAGGGATAAACTTCTCTCTTGTTGGAGCCACTGTATTTGGGGGTCTTTGAGTTACAAAAGCATAGCTTGTATCTTAACTAATAAAGATGGCTTGATGTAAGAGAGTGTTTTAGGAAATTAGCTTAGCTTTGGGTAATCAAGAGAGGACAGAGTCACAAAGAGTAAAGGATAAGAGATTGTCAGAGGACTGTAGCCCATCCTTTTCCAGGAAGACAGGAATACAATCATGACAATGGAATTAATTATATTAAACTATCCAGGAAAACTGTTCTTCAAAAATTTAAACAGGAAATTGTAACCCAGATTCTGCATCCATTGTTATAGATTCCTAATTAAGCATGACTGAATTGATGCATTATAGCTATATCTTTATCCATAGACTCTGTGGTAGAGTGATTAGAGACACGGAATAGGCTGTATCTATACGAAGATGGGCTGTAACACCACACAGACCAGAGTTGGAGTCCAACTTTGCCACTCACTAAATGTAAGATGTTGGGAGATTCATTTAACTCCTCTGAACCTACCATGTAAATGAGGATATTAAAACCTGCTTATGGCATGAGGATGTAAGTTAGAGTTTTGAGCAGAAAACAGGGTTTATGCATTGGGAACGAACAAATGTCAGGTGTATTTATCTCGCTTCTACTCATTTCTAGGGGCATCATAGATATCTTAGTGCCAGACAGGCAGAAAAAAGACATGAGAGAAAAGAATAGGAAATGGTATTCTGATTTTTGGGGTGTCAGATTTGTTGATTAGGTAGGTTTAATCTCTTAGCCAGGTAGAACTCCTAGCATCAGTAGTCCCAAAACCATAAGACATAATTTTAGAAAGGAGCTAATTGAAACTAATGTGACAAAGCACATGCCCCTCTGATTTTTTTTTTTTTTGTATAAGAAAACTCAATATTCAGATCTAGTTTCCAGGAGTTAATGGAAGGCCTTCATCGATTACAACTTCTATATTGTTTGTGATTTCTCTATTTACAATTACAGTTGGTAAGTATCAGGACCACATTTTGCTTTCAGGGTGGTCAGCAGTTAAATATTTTGTTTTAGTTAAGGTAGTTAAACCTATCATCATATCTACAAAGTATTTTATCGTATATTTGACTATTTATCTCACCCCTATTCCAGAAACAGCTGTCTGTCCATCCACGTCTTCAATAGCTAATACTTGTTGAGAACTTACCATGTACCAGACTCCTTTCCAAAGCACTTAACACCTGTTTTGTTATTTACTCCTTACAATGATAACCCTAGGAGGCAGGTGCCATTATTACCTCATTTTACAGAAGAAGAAAATGTATGACGGATGAATTCAGTTGTTTGCTTGAAGTCACACAGCTCTCGAAAAGTAGAGTCAAGTAAGACCCAGCCAGTCTTATATCAGAGCCTGGGCGATTATACTGCCTCTTTAAGAACTCAAAAAAGTTTGCAAAAACTAAAAAATACACAGAAACAAGAAAAAATGAAAACTATGAATAGAAGGCTAAAAAGAGAAATTAGGTAATAAGGTTGAGGATGGGGTGTGGAGGGAAGGTAAGACTTAATCGTCAAAACACAGGCTTAACACAAGATCATGGTTTTGAGCCAAAATTGTGCCTCTGAGTACCTGAAAATTGAGGGGGTGCGGGGACAGGATAGGCGGCATGGTTCCCACTACATGGTAAAAGGAAGACTACTAGTTTTCAAGGAGAAGCACACGGCATCATAAAGTATTCCCAGTCCCTCATTTAATTTCCCAGTTCTAAGCTGGAGAAGGCACAGAGATATCATCAGTGATTAGCTCCTGACACTATCTAATTGCTTTAATTTTGCTGGCCAAACATGTAGCTTCAAGTAATGTCCTGTCCCAATATACCTGTTTATATTTTTGAATAAGATTTTAAAGCAAGCTGTAGTGTGTTTCTCCATTCCACTCCACAGATTATCAGTGAATGATAAACAAATTTGTTTGGAAGATCTTATTTCTTACATCATATAACATTAAAGCAGACAGCTTGGCTTTCACACTGGAAGCTTATATATGGCAGGACTCCATAATACATGAATCAAATATTATTTAAGTTTTTAAAACCCAGAAAAAACATTGATGAGATAATGCTGAAAAGGGAAGGCCGAAATTTATAGTGTACAAATTTAGGATTATCTTGACTTCATTTCCCTAAGTGGCTATTAAAAAGCTCGAAATTCACTAATTTAAGGAAACGATAATAATTTAAGGAAATTATTCTAATTTAAACTTTCTTTGCTTGACCAGTTTTCTTCTTTGGAAAAAATATACCTCCTGATTTTGCTAATTTGGGGTTGGTGAATAATACTAATAATGTTAAGAGCTACCATATGTTTCTCCCCTCCCTCTAACAGGCCAGCAGCACCACAATTACTGTTAACAATGCAATTCAACAGCCTGCGGTTACCAGTAATTCTTCTTCAGTAACTACAGAACACGTAAGGTGTATACAGTTGGCTCTCATTTAAATTGTTGTCCAAATAGTGTACAACATTTTTTGGCACATGAGGCAAGCTGTCTGTGCAGCTGTTTCTTGCAGTATGTTTTACTCTGATTAGTATCGGAACAATCCAGTTACTAGGGAGAGGACTTTCTAGTGTAGGTGTTTGTTTATTCCTGTTAATAGATTTATTTTGTATTTTAAAATAGATAAGAATATGACTTTGTCACTTCCCCTTCACATTGTGAGGAGTTCAGAGTTCCCGGTATTTCTTGGCCCTGTTGTGTCACTGGTAAACATTGACATCAGTATCAGATTACCTGTGTCTAAACCCTGCCTCTCCTCCTTGGCAAATATTTATCACCCTCCAACTTCAGTTGCTTCACAACTAAAATGAGGATAATAAAATATTTATTGTGCAGGCTTGTTGTATCAATTTAAAAGAGATAACATTTATGAAGTGCTTAGAGTAGCACATTGTAGAATAGTACATAGTCGATTCTCAGTAATCATCATCGATGTCATTACTACTCAAAGAGTAGGGACATGGTAAGCTCTGGATAGAATTCAGAAGTACATTATTGTGGTTATTTTAAGGATAACCATTACCAAGAAAAGGCTAACTCTCAAATGACCCTCTTTAAAGCAAGGAAAATGTTTCATTATAAATAGGAGCTACAAAAGTTTCGGTGAGACGTTATCAAAAAAGAGTAACGGAATTATGAAAATGAGTTCTACACACCAAAAAACTAAATTATAATTGCATCTATGTACTGATCCTTAGAATTAGCCTATTGTTTCTAAAAATAAATGGGTTCTACTGGTTGTTTGTTTGTCTGCTTCTGGTGGATGGGAATGTAGCTAAGTTTCCTAACAAAGATGCATAATACCTTGTAGTGCGATTATTAAGATGGCCATTTTGGCAAAAATACCTAACAATTTTTGCTAAGTTTTCTCTCAGTTTGAATAACTCACTTCTGAAGAACCTATCCTGTCTTATCCTCAGACTTATTTTCTTTTTTGATTCTTGATTCAGCAAACTCAACAGATCATCCTTTGTTTATGGGTTTGCAAAAGAGTCATGCCGTCCACGAATATTGCCTTCAATGACATTCCACATATTCAAGGATTTCCAGTTTCCCTTAGAAGTCAGTGTGTGTTTTATACTGCATTAAAAAAATTTTTTTATTGTTATTCAATTACAGTTGTATGCCTTTTCTCCCCATCCCTCCACCCCACCCCAGCAGAACCCACCTCCCTCCCCCACCTTGATCGATTTAATTTAAATATACATCTGTTTTAACTTTAAAAATCTATAAAACTTTGTAATCATGAGTCAGTTTCATAAAGTCATGCAATGAGTGGCTTGAGGGTCATGAATAAACCATAAATAATAGATATCTGGACCATTAATTTAAAAGTTGAAAAATCAAATATTAAAACAAATGTTTTTTATCCTTTGAGGAAAACTGTCATTCTCTTGGGGTAAGTTTTATAACAGGAACTCTCGGAACACAAGTATTGTACACTATTTTTAATTGTGATTACATGAACGAAAGTCTTAAGAGTGCCTATTAACTAACAACAAGATACAATGTCCGTATAAATGAAAGTCAAACAGAAGAAAGATGCAAACAACTTGTTATGGCAAAAGGAATGAAACCTAAGCCAGCATCCTTCACGTTGGTTTTTGTTTTATTATTTCAATGAGATATTGCTTACATACAACATAAAAGTGACAACTCTACCTTTTTGTGAAAGAAATTATCAAAAGTAAAAGATTGCTAAAATGTAGGGGAGGGGAAAGATATATCTAGCAGTGTGCTGGAGCTACCTCCTCAGTTTTCAGGAACCTTGCAAACCAGGTGTTAAACTGCCATCAGCTTAAAATCAGCCATAGGAGAGCACTTATGGTGCACCATGAAATTGGCAAATGCTACCAGTCAGAGATTCTGTATTTTTCTAGTGCGGTGGTTAACCATTCACTAGCACATCATTGAATCTTATAATTAAAAACAACAGACTAATTTGCTACCCGATCAAATGGCCATCCTTGGGAAGAGGAGAAAAACTCTTATCTACTCTCAGATTCCTGGACTGAGTGGAAAGTTCTCTGCAGCAGCCATCATGTGAGAAAGGGAAGCTACTATACACACCAGGAAAAAACCTCTTGGAGTCACTGAAGATCACCACTCTGCTGCTCTTAGCATTCTCCAGTTCTTAGTGCAATGAATGACACATGCATTCCCCCTTCTTTGCTCCCCTCTCAAAAAAAAATCTGTTGACAATAGTAGCATCTTTTCCCTATACAAGTAATCAAGGATTGGAGGGGAGCTGAGTTGGAAAGCTAGAAAGAAATAACTGTTCCTTCTTCAACCTCAGACAGATCTAGACAAAGTTCTGAATACTTTAGTTCTTAACACTCTACTAGGCAGCTTTAAAAAGATATCAATACTTTTGTTCATAAACCAACAAACAAGGTAGAGACAGACACATAGATACAGAGAACAGACTGACAGCTGTCAGAGGGGAGGGGTTTGGGGCCTGGGAGGGGTGAAGGGATTAAACAAAAAAAGAAAAAGGAAGAAAGGAAGGAAGGAAGGAAGAATGGAAGAAAGGAAGAAAAAGAAAAGAAGGAAGGAAAGAAGGAAGGAAGGAAGGAGGAAAGGAAGAAAGGAAGGAAGGAAGACTCATGGATGCAGACAACAATATGGTGATTCCCAGATGGAAGGGAGATAGGAAGAGGTAGGAGAGAGTAAAGATGGGATAAATGGTGATGGAAGGAGACTTGACTTGCAGTGGTAAACACACAATACAGTATACAGATGATATATTGTAGAGCTGTACACCTGACACATAAAATTTTATTAACTAATGTCACCTCAATAAATTCAATTAAAATTAAAGTGCTTTGAGATTTTATCCTTAAAAAAAGAAAGACAAGAATGCTTGAGCTCCTGGAACCAGTGAATCATGTCTGGGGTTGAAGCCCAGGCATTAGGTGCAGTGTGATTGAGAATCACTTATCAGGACCATTGACTAGAGCAAAACCAGAATGTAAACCAAAGAAAGCAGGGACCTGCCTTGTTTACCATCCTGTCCTCAGGAACAGAGGATTCACTCCCTATACTTTTCCAAAAAGAGGAGAATTCACTTTCCTGAGGTACAAACAAGCAAGCATTCCATACATTACAAACACTTGACCTTAATGAATGTTGCTTACACCATGAACAGGTTATAGGTAGTCTTCCTTCCCTTTCACCCAAAGCTCTGTAGTCTAACCCAAGTGGTTCTCAATGCTTGCTGTATATAAGAATCACCTGGGAAATTTATGCACTTAGACAGAAAGAAAATACCAATTCCTTAGGCTCCATCTTCAACTTCCTGTATCAAATGGCCAGTATCAGCACCAGGAATCTGCATTTCCAAAATTTCCAAGAGACTCTGAAGTACCTCCAGGCTTGAGAACCACTGGTTTTAAGCAAGCACTACTAAAGCCCAGCCTCCCTCTGAAGATTGGCCAAGGGGTTGGGGACAAACGTCACGACCTGTTGGCCAGTCTGCAGAACTGTCTGACTCTGAGCTTCATCACCCTACAGTCCTCAATTCCATTTCAGGACACCTCTTTCCCACGTTATACACACCCCATTCAAATTCAATTTTCTTTCTACTCTTTCTTCCAACTCTTTCTTTGTCACTTCAGGAAAACCTATCCTGATCTATTTCCATGGTTCAGGAAAGAAAGGCAATGCAATGGTGAAAAGAGTAGAAATTAGGAGAGATTGGTTAACTTCTAAAGCCCCAGAAAGTTCCCAGAGAAAGAGCCAGTGTCCTTCAGAATCTCCACAGACCTTTTCTTTTCTTTTTCCTCTTTTAAATAGAATTTTTGATATATTTTTTCTTTTTTATTATTATACAGATTTCAGGTACACAATTCCATAACACATCATTTGTACACTGTATTGTGTGCTCACCACCCCAAGTCAAGTCTCCACAGACCTATTCATTTTCCTCTTACTTAACCTGGTAGTCTCCACGTGCATGTGTTAATGGTAAGCTACTTATTTCAACTGATTGCTTTTATCTTTTGCTTCGTTCCTTGTTTTTACCACAATATTGTTGCCTTCTTTAACCACAGATGTATAATTTTACACTCTGGGCACGACATGCTTTTATGTGATGGTTTAGGAATAGAACAAGTTCTGGCAATGTTTTAGTGAGGAAAGGCACTCAATGGACTTAACCAACTTTGGAGATTCAACCCATAGCTAAACAAGGAACAGCCTGAATACCAGTCCTTCTTGAATTGTTCATAAATGCTATGGGCTAAAGCAGAAAGACATTTGAGCTTCAAAAGAGAACTATGAACATGAGCCCTTTCTCCAACAACAGACCTATCAAAAGGAATCCTTAAGGGTGAGACAGCATGCAGCCAAGCTCACGTGAGTGCAACTTCTTCCTCATGCCCTCCGTCTCCTCCAACACCACTCAGCACACAATAGGTACTGTTTGCTAAACTGATCTAAACTACTTATTGTTTTTATATTCCATTTAAATGACTATTTCCTTCATGTTTTTAGCCTATCATAACATATTAATTCCACTCATAGTCATCTGTTTTGGTTTTATATTTGTCCTTATTTTTCTAACCCATCACAGTTTTTCAAATACTCACCAATCACACAAGTTCCTTGGAGTGTAGTTTGGAAATATTTATCAAAATGTTTAACTGCATGTATCTTTTCGGGTAGTAACTCCACCTCTAGAAAATCATCTTATCTATGTGCCTGTACATGTGAGCACAAGCATATTCATGAGATATTTTTAGTGCTGTTGGTAACTGCAAAAAAATCTAGAAACCATCCTTTTTAGATGATTTTACATAAATTAAGGAACATCTTTGAAAGGGAAATATATGCAGATGCTAAAAAATGAGACAGGTCTATTTGTGCTTGTATGTAACTGTCTCCTAGATGTAATTTTACATGAAAAAAAGGGCCTGTATTACTTCTTTAATTAATGATTTTTAAGAGCAGAAATCACCATAATCAAAAAAGGAGTTTTAAAATATTTAGACTGCAGCATATATGTAGCTATAAAATTTCGTTAGATAGGATTTGCAGCGTTAAAGGGATTACCAAAAGTAGCTTCCCCTAATCATCTTGCTTCTTTATAGAGCACGAAGAGAGGATTTCTGCTGGTAAGGCCTAATGGAGGAGCCTGGTAGAAAATTTTGTCTATGAGCCTAGAATTTCAACTAAAACATTTTCCAATAGTATTCAAATCTGCAACACAATAAATTCAGGGGTAAGTCCAGAGTAGAGTCCTAAACCAGCACAAAGCAAATAGGTGGCACAGTTGCTATCCTTTCTGGCCTGGCACCTGGGAGGCTACTGGCATGGCTCAAGCCCGCTTTCTCAGCCAGCCTGATGCAACTTCAGAATCTTCAAGGAACTCGTTGCCAGTTGAATAGAACAGAACCCATTTTTTCCACGTCAATCCCAAACTGTGCACCCTCGCCCCTGCCTTGAGTTCCTGGGGAGACAGAGAGGAGAAACCACTGCACTGGCCTGGCTCAAGTAAGTTCTCTTTGCACAATTCAAACATTCAAAAAAAGGGAAAATGTTTGACTGGGTCTGGCAGACTTGGCGGCTGGTAGTTGGATAAAACACCTGAATGATGCATGAGATGAAAAAGAAAGTGTTCTCTGGGGAAGGAAAAGGTATGGTCTATGGATGGTGACAAGCTGGGGTCTGGAGTGAAGGAGGAATTGTCAGGGTAGCCCTCGGCACTGTGATTTTTGGCCTCAGGTTGGTTTCTATCCCAAGGAATTTGTTCCAAGTTCCAAGGGAAAGGTGTGCTATTGATAAAAACCAGGCCAAATAAAAATTGTGGTTCTGGAGGTGTGTGACCTTAGGTAAAGTTAGGTCACCTCCCCAGCCTCATTTTTCTCTTTGGCAAAGTGTATTGGTGAGATGATTTCCAAAGTCCCTTTCAATTCGCACATTCAGAACTGTACCATTGGAAGGTAAGCTGGAAAGTACTGTATTTTGCCATGTATAATGTGCAGGTTTTTGCCCAAATTTTTGAGGAAAAATAAGGATGTGCATTATACATGGGTAGTACTAATTCCGTATCTATATAAATGTTTTTAATTCTTTTACTTATGCTTATACATTAAAAGTATAACTCTAGAAAGCAATAACGATATCTGTATGCTAAACAATGCCCTGAAATGTGATAATCGGTTTTGTTGAACTTTTTAAATCGAATTAAAAAATTGAAAGATTTTTTTCCTGGAAGTTTGGGCAAAAAATGTGGATGTGCATTATACATGGCAAAATATGGTAAACAGTTCTTCATTTAAAATGCATGTGAGTCTTCCCAATGAAACAAAGTGCTTGGTTATGCAAATTGCATCTGGCTGCTGCTTCTTCAGCTTGCTTAGTAGTCAGTGTTTCTTAGTGAGTCCGATGAACATGGACACTCTCTGACATCACAACATGGGGTGAGTTCTCTTTTCTTGCTGGGAAGCCGGTCCATCCTGAAATGGGCTTTCTATAGGGCCCACATTGCTCCCCAGTGGTCCTCTGGTCACCTTGGGAAAGTTTGTAGGGCCACAGAGGTGAGGCTTTGCCCTCTGAGATTTTCAATCTAGTCATGGGACTGAGACAACAACTACCCCAAAGGATGCTATCACGCTAATAGTGGCAGGAGCAAGATGTAGCTTAGAGGGGCAGTAGCCATTCTCTCCACAGCTCCAATCCTTAAGTCAAACCAAATACATATGTATAAGGAGCCAGCTTCATGGTCTCACAACCAGGGTACTTGCAGAGGCCCCATATTTGGAAGGGAGGCCTGCCCTCCTTTTGCAGTTGCCATTAAAAATTCTTTGTAATTTTATTTTAAATTTGCATTCTGTAAGTGAGGTTCAGTGAAACAATTGAGGATGTGCTGGGGCTTTGGAGTCTAGCCTCCACCACAGTCCCATCTCCCACTGCCTCCCTAGGATGGATTCTTAGTCATCCTCAACCCCACCCAGCAACTGCCTTCCCCCTTGCTCCTGCGGAGTCCAAGGTACATTCATTTAGTGAGTAATCTCCATGCCTGAGGGAGCTAACATTGAATTGCAAATAAACAATCACCGTGACAGATGCAACAAGAGACAACAGAAGAAAGAAAGAAATTTTTTTCTGCTTTATGAATAAGGCTCCCCACATACTTATTTTATCCTAGGCCTAGGAAATTATGTAGCTGGCCTTGAACTGGCTTGGCCAAAAAAGTCCGTTACACTTTTTCCATACAATGGCTCTAGTAGTGCTCATTTGTCTTTAACTTCATTCAAAACAATTTTGTTAGATTGTATTGTGAGAGCAGTCATATCAGCGTGCATATAAAAAAAGACCTGGAGGGAATTATGCTAAGTGAAGTAAGCCAGGTGGTGAAAGACAAATACCATTTGATCTTACCTACAAGTGGAACCTAATCAACAAAACAAACAAGCAAGCAAAATATAACCAGAGACATTGAAATTAAGAACAAACTGACAATAACCAGAGAGGAGTGGGAGGGGATAATTGGGGGAGGGGGGAGGGAAGGGTTTTCAAGAACATGTATAAAGGATATATGGACAAAACCAAAAGGAGGTAGGATCAAGGGTGGGAAGCGGGGATGGCTGGGGTGGGAGGGATTGGTGAGGAGAAAAGCGAGACATCAATATTTATTGTTGTACTTGAACAACAATAAAAAATGTGAAAAAAAGACATCAAAATTGGTGAATTTTTGTGCAGCCATTTTAATATTGAAGATGAAAGTATATACACATTTTCAATATATTATGCTTTATTATTTCAAGAAATGTAAAAACACAACTGAAATGCAGAGATTTGTGCAGTGTATGGAGAAGATGCTAAGACTGATCGAACATGTCAAAAGTGATTTGTGAAGTTTCTTGATATTATTGACATTTTGACCAAATAATTCTTTGCTGCAGGGCTGTCTTATGCATTGGAAGATGTTTAGCAGCAGCCCTGGCCTCTACCCACTAGAAGCCAATAGTAGGAGATAGCCGACATACTCAAAATATCCAAATCAATAAAGTCACTGGTGAAAATAAAAAATGTGTCTTTTATATTATGGAAAAAAAGCAATGGACTTTTTGGTCAACCCAATACACACACAGTAGGCATGAAAGTCCCTGATCAGGAATGGCTGATTCTAAACCACTTCTATATACACACATTCTAGAGTCAATTATGTACCTAAAAAGACTGGACAAAAAGCAGGAGAGTGTGTGGGAGAGAACAGAAAGGCCAGGTGCATTGGAGGCGGGACTATCCCTTCCAGCTCTACACCCAGGACACCTACTCAACCTTTGCCTTTCTGAATATGAAGCTAAAGTGATCTTTATCAAAATGAAATGTACTCTGCCTTTAAAGGTATAAAGAGGAACAGTGCCTGTAATGTATTAACAAACTACCTGAAAGGAGAGGATATAGTCACCTAGAATGGTAATTAGCAGTGAACAAGTAAGGCAATCTATAAAAGTAGTTAGGAAGATGGGCTTTCGAGAAAGATTGTACTTAGATTCCACTCCTGGCTAATCTCTCATTAGCTGCATTGCCTCTGGAAAAGGTGACCTCTGTATTTTAGTGCTCTCATCTTTAAAAATAGGGTAGTAAGAGTAGCTTCCCTAGTAACTGTTGAAAGGATTAAATGCTCAGAACAGTGCCCAGCATACAGAAGTGCTTTAATTAATGTTAAACATAAGGTTGCAAAGAAGGAAATTTTTTGAGAGTCTCGAGGTAATCAGGGAAAGATTTGCAAGGTGTCACCATAAGTATTCTATATTCAAAGTTTGTACGGCATTGCTTTCTTCACAACTGTGAGCTTAATATAAAAGCTTTCATAAGAAGGATCTTTGGTAGAAAACCTAGATGAAAATGTTTTATGTCATTATTTGAAAACACACACACACACACACACAAGAGAACACTTAGAAATAAGAAGTCCTGGCTGCTGTGGCTCAGTGGACTGAGTGCCGGCCTATGAACCAAAGAAATAAGAGACTTAGTTTAACTACTTGCTTCTGAAGCTATTTCTGAAATGATTACTGTTGGTTTTTCCAATCTCATCGAGTCTTGATTTGGTATTAAGCAGCCCTAATGAAAGTGTGCAAACATCTGCCTTATACTCTGGTTCTTTCCTTAGCTAGTCTGCCATACTGACTTATTGAAGTTACAATTTGGGATGATTTTGCATAAGATAAAAGCCACATCTGCCTATCCACAAATCTTTGTTTATTTATTTATTTTTTTACTTGCAGGACCTTATGTCCCTTCACAGATGTAACAACACCAAGTGATGTTTTAAAATAAATCCTGTTGGAAATAATGCAGAAAAAAATGCACCTATCTGATGATGAATGCATGTACTAGACAGGGTTCCTAAAGTACCAATAGTGAACTGCCTGTTCTTTGAATAGTTGTGTACTGTTCTCAAATGGCCCCAGCACCAATGTGCTGAGGGTGATTTCACTGATGTATCCTGATGATCATTTGGTTTCTTTGGATTTAATTACAAGTACTTCTTCCCATGAGTGTATGCCCAGAAGGCCAAATAGCTTAAAAATTAAAAAAAATGTACAACAGATAAAAGGTAGGAAACCATTGAAATGATACCAGTTTTTCTGACATTGATGGAATGTTATGTTATTAATGAGGCCGTGTAATTTTACTGTTCTGCAATGTCTTCTCCTGTAATACCTGCCAGCATAAGGAGCAAAGAGAGGATGCCCACAAGTTCAGTTACAGCTGTGTTCTAATGTCATTTTAGGTAAACAAAGGAAATCTACGTTTGGTTTTAAGCCATAAGTCCCAGACAGCATTGAGTTCACAAGACACCTTAACTTCCCAGAGCTCTCCCTTCATCCCGTGTGTGAAGAACAAAATGAACCAGATACTCTATAATATGCCTTCCAGCTCTAATGGTCTACAGAAATCTATCTTGATGGGTTATGTGATCTTACATGGCTTGATCCCCTCTCACATCAAACAAGACAGAACAGGTTGTTTTTGGAATTTAAATCATCAATGTCAGGAAAAGGAAGTCAAGAGGTTAATAATGTAACCACCGGTAGTGGGTATACCAGGAAGAGCATCTCTGTGGTACAGGAGGCAAGAAGAGTGTAATATAAACAGAACAAGGTACTGAATTTCACTTCTATTGTAAGAGACTTTGGGATGGCAGGAAGGAACTGAAAAGGCAGGAAGACAACAGATAACATCTTAGAAGAAAATTTGAAAAAGTTTTTACATGGAGGTTTCTTATGGAGGATTTTAGCTTGTCCTGAGTAGGGAACACTTTCAAATTTCTCTGTGTGTCTGTTCCAAGAAAAAGCTTCATTTAGATGATGCAATATGACAGGTAATGCATTTCATATAATCCATTGAACACTAAAAGGAGGTGTGAGTCTGAATTTCAAGTAAATCCTTTACAACATAGTAGAACTAAAGTGGCTGAGTGATTGTATGAGATGGAAATAATTTCATAAAATCATAATTAATGTCAGTCTGATAATAATAGTTACCATTTATTTAGTACCTACCACGGATCAGAAACTACACTGGATAATTTACATATAATATCTCATCTAATGCTTACAGCATCATAGGGGCACAATTTATACCTGAAACAAATGTTCCGAAGGAAAGCAATCTGCTCAAGGTCACAGGGATGGCAGATGGGAAACCGAAACCCAGACCCTTCTGATTCAAAGCCCATGCGTACTATTTCCCATCTTCCATACTGCCGCTGTTGGCATCTGATTGGGGGAGCCAATCGTAACAGACACGTATTCTGAAACTGTAAACACCATGATGCTCTGACTGTACAGTGTACTATTTTCGATGGGGGGGGAAGTATAAAGAAGATAAATAAATGTAGTCCTTATTTTTCATGACTATTATGTTATTCATTTTTTTAAAATTAGTAAATCTATACATTGAAGGGCATATATAGGGTCTGTCTGCAAAAACCCCAATCGTTGTTGATATAACGAGAACGGTTTGTGTGACATCGATGTAAACTGGCAGCCAAAGAGAGTGGACTGGAGTGAGCTGCATTACTCAGTGGGAGCAGTAGACACAGTGGAGTGAGCATGTGTACTGTGTGGCCATCACATTCAACATGACTGAGCGGTTAGAGCAACAAATCTGCATCCAATTTTGCATTAAGCTTGAAAATTCCTCTGTGAAAATTATTTGGATAATTCAGAAGGCCACAGCTGTGGGCAACTGGTGATTGGCAGCTTCATCATGACAACGCACCCAATCATGCATCGTGTTTCATGCAGAGTTTTTTGGCAAAACATCAAATCACCCAGGTGACTCAACCCTCCTAAAGCCCAGATTTAGCACCCTGCAACTTCTGGCTTTTCTCAAAACTAAAACCACTTTTTAAAGAAAGAGATTTCAGATCTTTGATGAGATTCAGGAAAATGTGATTGGGCAGCTGATGGCAATTGGGAGAACTGTGTGAGGTCACAAGGTGCCTGTTTTGAAGGGGACTGAGGCATCACTGTCCTATGTACAAATGTTTCTTGTATCTTGGATCTTCTTCAGTAGATGTCTCTATTTTTCATATCACATGACTGGATACGTCTGGACAGACCTCATACATACATATATACACACATACACACAATATATCACTAATGTATATATGTACCAACTGGTACATATTTTATATATATACACATGCCTATATGTATTTTATATA
Organism: Desmodus rotundus; assembly: GCF_022682495.2. Taxonomy (NCBI): domain Eukaryota; kingdom Metazoa; phylum Chordata; class Mammalia; order Chiroptera; family Phyllostomidae; genus Desmodus; species Desmodus rotundus. The sequence continues at coordinate 47,049,961 of NC_071387.1, read as the reverse complement.
TACACACACACACATATACACACACACACATAATTTTTAACCAACTTTTCCTTCCAGGTAGTGATAAAATATATTAAAATGAAGCAATTGCCTGGCATAAGATATTTAAAAAATTCTGTAGAAGAACTGTCTTAGCAGTAGAATCTTAAAGTTAAGTGATATGAACCCATCCATGGGGAAGAGAGTGATTCTACAGAGAAAAAGTTTTTCAAAGAAGGGGATAAAATGAACCAGAATTTGACTGAGGATCCACAATGCGCCAATATTGTGATAGGTGCTTCCTGAACATCTCCTTTACTTTCCTTGGGTGAGAAACAGCCTGGCAGACTGTAGTTGAGTAGACATTCTTAAATGGATACTCATACCCAGTGTACACTTTAACAATGGACCGTGCAGTATACTTACAGCTTAAAAACTGCTCTAAGAATCGGTGATTATACATGACTTCCCATAGGCAATCAGTGATGAATTAGTAATAACATGAAGACCGTGAATGAGCAAATGTTCCGAGACACTGACTTCTTGCTTCTAAAAGTGATTCATTCTAATTTTTTTCTCTTCTCAGCAACCTTCAAGATGAGCAGTAAGGTTGAATTATCATAATGAAACACACAAATGCATTGCTCGTAGTTAAATGCTCATCACCAATCGGTTAGAGATGTCCTTTTTCTACCCCAGACCAAAAGCCTAACCGAAAGAGATCAAAGTGACACGTTGTGCATATCCTGTCGGGATAAGTGGGAACTTGAGCCCATGGGGAGTCCGGTAGTTTCCTAATTGGCCTGGTTCACTGTAATACCTCACTGTAGTGCAGCCCTTTTATGCCAATTAGCCTTCCTCTCCCCGTGTAGAAATCGAAAATTGTGGCCCAAGGAAAGAATCTAGTCGACCACTTTCAGAGTCACAGAAAAAAGAGATTGGAAATGTTGGGAATATCGTTTACAGTGATGCTAACTTCATATTCTAATCAGGGCCAGGATTAGGTTAGGGTGAGTGAGGCACCATTTCATGCATTTGCATGGTTCTAAGCTGAGTGTCTCCTTAAATCTGTGTCCCAATGCACCTCGCAGGCTTTGCCCTAGACCCAGTCCTTACTCAAGAAGAGGAGCGTTACAGCTAAGTTTTTCGCACCGTTATCAAACCACCAAATTTCCTCCTGTTTATAAATTCACCCTGATATCTCTGATCTTGGAAAATTTTGAACACCATGACTTTTTATTGCTTCAAAAACTTTAATTATCTTCCTATTGCTGCCTGGAATATCAAAGCAAAATTCTTACCTTTTAACAAAAACTTTTGACACAAACCTGACTTTCCACTCACCTCATATGGAGTCAGGGGGCTGACCACTGGTACATTGTCAGCTCCTGCACCTAATACTCCATCTCCATTCCTACTTACCATCTGTGCCAGAGAATAGCTTTTCACTTGGTTGCTTCCAGCCTTTTCACCAACATATGTTTTCCTCCTGGAGGTTCCCTCTCTATCCTACTTATACCGTACAATGCATATCCCATTTACTAAGAGCTCAATGGAATGCCTTTTCCTATGGAAGGTCTTTTCAGATCCCACCCATAAGAATTAATTTTTTTCTTCTTTGTTTTACCACTCTCTTTTTTTCACAACATTGAGAGAGCATTTATCTGAGTGCTCCTTTTATTAAAAGAAAAAAAACATTATTTGCTGTTATGTCTGTACTGTGACTGCCCTTTGGACTCTTGGCAGGAAGAGTCTATTTTATTCATCTCTGTATTCCCAAAGAACCCTGCAGTGAATTGCACACGGTGGGTCCTTAATATATTTGCACCTCACTGCGTGACTGGGTACATTCTTTAGTAAAGTAAGTACATGGATTAATAAGCTTTTGGGGGGGCAGTGAATGTAAGCTCATTTCCTTCTTTTAATCAGCAAAGTAGATTTTAAACCTAGGCTATTGCATGTTTAGGCCAATTCTACTGAGTATAAAGACTCGGAAAACACTTAGAACTAATAAATGACTTCAGGGTGAGTACATGGTGTAATTGTATTTTGAAAATTACAATCTGCATGAGTACAAAGCAAATACATATTGGAAGCTCAAATATTAGAAAACTCAAAAAATGTGGACATGATGTTCTTTGGATTCCAATGTTGACAGGAAGAAAGTGCATCGAAGGCAGTCCGTCTGCCTTAACCCTCACACTGCTACTCATTCTTTAATCCAATGTTTACTGTTATGTCTCCATTGTGCTTGACGTTGGCCTAGCTGCTAGAAATACAAAGAAGACCAAGAGACTGTTGTTTTCAGTGAGCTATTGTTAACCATAAAATGATTATACCTATCAGTTTCCAGTGACTCCTTAGCCAACAGTGGAAGAAAAGGCACTTGAGACAGGTGTTGGTAGAGAGAAGCATTTATGAACCCAAATTATACAGAGGACAGAACATTGGTTTTACCAGAAAAGATAAAATAGATTTCAAAATGGAAGCTGTTCGAACAGACGGAAGGTTGAGTGAAACTTGTCCGAATGGCAAGAGAAGAACTGCATTTTATGAAGTGGGAACAGAAACATAGAGGATTCTGAATGGGTTTGGTGTATTCCAAGATCTATTATATTTCAAAGATATAAGATATCTTTGAAAGTCAACGTAGTCTATAAATGCAATCTAATGATAGTTTATTATAAAAACTAAACTATTGCTACCAAAATGTTTCTAAATATATCAATATTTATATCTGGTTCCAGACCGAAGCTTAATTTTAAAAAGCCTAAATTGTCTATGCTAACCAAGAGCCAACTGACATTTCTGGGTATAAGCAGCAGAATTTCAAAGGTGTAATGAGGTTTGCTTATTCTTAATTAGTTCAAGATAACATAATTAGCATATGAATTTGGTGAACTCACTTCCAGCTCCAAAATTCTACAATACCACTTCACCCAACTTTCCTCTCTTTGAACAATGCTTCATGCTCTTTTGCTTTTGGAAGTCACTCCACCCAAACTTGTTATTTGCACTTGTATATTGAGACCAAATGATAAGTTTTGTAAGTAGAGAGGTGAAAAATAAAGTGGGGAATGGGGTAACGGAGGCGGAAGGACACAGATTCTGATATGTTGGTCTCTTTTTTTTTCTAGTTCATTCTCTCTGAGAAGTGATAGTGGCACTATCATCATAACTGTGTTCCAGGGTGAAAGGCAACCCCAAATATCAAGCCACACTCATAAATCACTGTGTGTGCATGAATGTGTATAATATATATGTGCATTGTATATACACATTATACATCTATAATGTGTGTATATATGGTTATGTATATTATGCTATATATACAAACATTTGCTTATATGCACAGTTTCTATGTAACTAAACAATGAAATGATTTTGCAGAATTTTATCATAATTCCAAGCATATACAAGGATTTAGCATGTTTGTAAAAATACATATATACAACACATATTTTTCTTTACATAGCATTTTTATATCCACATAAGTTATATAGATTGTCTACTTACTAGATAAGAGACAGTAACAGACTGTATGTCTATATTATCTGTATCTTCCTTTATATAACCTGAAAGTATTTCTGTCTAGCTAGAGACATCTAGATACTTCACAGACAGAAATTCATTTAGAGTTGGTTTTTTTTCTGTCAAATCCATAAAATAACATTTAAATAATGAAGTGAAAAAGTACAAAATGGGCATCAAATTATGCCGTAATATCATAGAATCTTAGAATGGAATGGGGTGTTAGAAGGCATATAATGTACTTTCCACTTAATGCAGGACTTTACCTCCATAACCATGGTCTTCAGTTCTGTGTTGCAGAGGACCAGGGACAGGAGCTCAGTGTTTTACCAGTCAGGTCACTTCAGTAGGTGTCCTAAGCACCTGCTATGTGCGAGGCTGAATGGGGCACTCGGGAGAGATTCACAGATGAAATTAGCAAAGCACTTGTCCTCAAATAGCTTACGGGCTGGAGTCAGAGGTAAGATCTCCACAGTAGTAAGGAATACTTCAAGACAGGGGTGGTACCTTAGGAACAGCAGAGTCTCGGTGCCCTGGAAGTTACTGGAAGGGGATAACTCCTTTGATGGCAGTGGAAAAGGGAAATCAGGCAAGGCCCCATGGAATAAATGGCATTTTAAACTGTCAAGAGTGAGTTGTATTTAGACATGTAAAAAGAATGGAGAAATAGTCTAGATAGAAGGAATGGCATATGTCAAAGAGTAGTGTCTAAAACATCTTTCCTTAGCTTCTGTCTCCCTGACATATCCAATGCAGGGTAAGTATAATTCCGTATCTACAAGCCAGTTTTCACAAGTAGGATGATATACCCCAAGTATTCACACGGGAAAACCCTGATCCCAATGTGACGGTATTTGGAAATGTGGCTTTTGCATGGTCGTTAGGTCATGAGGATAGAGCCCTCATGATGGAATTAGTGCCCTTATAAGAAGAGACACAACGGCTCCTGTCATGTGAGGACATGGGGAGAAGACCGCCATCTGGGGACCAGGAAGAAGATCCTCACCAGATCCTCTGTCACCCAGATCTCGGGTTTCCAGACTCTGGAACTAGGAGAGATAAATGTTCGTCATTGAATCCACCCAGTCTTGTCTTAACCACCTGAACTAAGACATAGGCAAAATCATTACGTCCTTTTTCCTTGATATGACCCTCCTGATCTGCCATTTTCTAGACTCCTCACTACCTTGGCCATCCTGTACACCGTGCTCTCATGTTCACCAAGGTCTCCTGTAAAATATGCTTCCCAGGCTGTCACACCACCCCCTTTGTCCACAATGGCACAAAAGCAGCAGGAAGACTGCTTTCTTGCTGTGTGTTGTTTCTGGTGATGGAGTTTACTGAGAGCACAGGCCACTGTCACTGTCTCTCAAACTGCACCAAAGTTGAAGGCTGACTCTCTTATTCACTCACCCTGTAATCCTGGACGTGTTACTTAACCTCCCCAACCCTCAGGGCCCTCGTTTGTAAAATGAGGATAACAACTTATCTAGTTCATGTGTTTGGTATTTCATAAAATGCTGGGCATACAGCAAGTGCCTAATTAATGTGAGGCACTATGAATACTCCCATCATAGGTATGTATTGATTTTGAAAGCTCCAACAAAACAGTCTGATACTTGGTTCATATCTTCTGTTGAAAATTTTTAACTCTCTCATCATTTTTTTTCTCATAACAAGTCATTTTCTACATTCTAAATTAATTTTTGCTTAGTGGCTGCTTACCGTACCTTTTGACTCTGGCTCTTTAAAGAACATGTGGAAACACAAAAACTTGAAAATAAAATGTTTGCCATTCCCTCGCAGATAGGACATCTCATTTGGGGCACACAGACAGTGCAGGGTTGGAGTGTGTCCACAGGGCTAAGCTCCCCAGAGCTTCACACTCCCCTTACAACAGTGGTTGGAGGGACCTTACCAGCGCCCTTGAAACACGAAGATAGAAGTCCAGAGTTGTTGCAGTCACCTTAAGCCACAAGATGAGATTGTGACTGAGAAAGGAAACAACCCAAAGGAAGGAGAGTAAAAAGATTCAACAAGAGAAACTGAATAAAGTAAACGTTGTCTACTTTAAACCAAGCACCTCCTGGCGTCTCCAGTTACAGGACCCGGCAAACTTTTATGCTTGAAACTGGTTGGGATTGGATTTTCTGTCATGTTCATCTCACAAAGAACCATAGCTGATACAAATGAAATCACTGATGATATATATTGCTAAAGAAAATCAAGGATAGAAACCCTAGAAAACATAATTTTCCAAGCCTTTTCTAGTATTGGAAAGCCCATGCACAAAAAGAGGGAGTATGGGCTATTTTGACGATGAATGTATATGACGGGTAAAACGGTTTGTGTAGATGCCCCAGATTTAAAATACCATAGTAGACTTGGTTTCTAGCTATGCAAGCATAGCATGCATTATTTATATCTCTATACATCTAAACCTCGAAGTATCTGCACCACGAGATCATCAATAACATCTGTCTGTAGATAAGGATCCTGTCATACCAGTTAGTATTCTTCATTCTGACAGATGGTAGATCTCTTTAAGAGATCACGTCCTACTCATCTGCAAGCTTCTAGCCCAGAATTTAAAATAGTCTATTCAATAGATGCTAACATAAAATAAGTTATTATATTAATATGAAAATAGTCCCTAGAGAAATTGATTGGTTTTTGCAAATAGGAATCTATTGCTTTGACCTAAATAGTCCATATGGAGAGAGACAGGGAGGGATGGACGCTGGTGCCTGTGAAACTAGGGCACCCCTTCAGTCCACACAGATTCAACACAATGGGAATGGCGACCCCCAGAGTTGTGCAGTGGAACAACTCAAGCAAGGTTTTTAAACTGAAGAAGGTAAAACAACATTGATTATCTATCTTCATGAAAAACATGAGGAGATGTGAATTTATTGAAATTTAAATATGATTTCTCACCGGTGTCTTTCCCTAATGACATTAAGACTAACTCTTCCACTTACCAAGTATAGATTTTTTTTCTGTTTTCCTTTCTTAATATTTCATAAAAGATGAAATAAACTCAATTTGATATTTCAGAATCTGATTAGGAAGGTAGCCATAGTAATATCAGTTATAGTGCTTAAAACTGTAGTATTGACTTAAATATAACAAAGACAAAACCATGTATTTTATTCCACTGTGCTCTGATTGTAGGTTTCTGAATCTTTGAGACCAATATGGCAGCATCACTGAAATGACAAATCAACATCCTCTGCTCTTTGGCTATCATTATAATGTATCTTTCACATTAAACATAGTAACAAATATATAGATGGTATAATATAAACAGTATTTTAAAATATTTGGTTGCTTCTATTTGCTATGCACTGTGCTGGGGATACAAAAATGAAAAGAATAAACAAGGTCCTTCTTCTTGTAGAAACTGTGCTAGGGATACAAAAATGAAAAGAATAAACAAGGTCCTTCTTCTTGTAGAAACTATCTCTGATAGACATTTAGGATAGAAATTGAACCTTCTTCCAGCCACGTTATAGTCACATTTTATTAGCTTGACTGTGTCTCTGTTTCTCTTCCATTTCCGTGTGCTGTGCTTCACTGTTTTAGAGAATTCCTATTATGCCATGGAAGAGACAGAAGAGCATAGCAAGGTGAACATAGCAGGAGGAAATCAGTTAATGATTAAGGGCACAGACCTGGTGGGTTCCAACCTCAGCTACCCTTTAATACCATGTCCTAGCAGTGTAACATCTAATGCTCTAAGTTGTATGTAGAAAGGGTGATCTCATGTGACAGGGCTGTTGGAAAGACGAAAGAGACAAATGTATGAAGGTAATAAACACAATGCCTGCTACACAATAGCTGTATGGTAAATATTATATAGATACATTCTAAAAAATCAAAATGTGCCTCTGGTTCAATCCCTTAAAACATTAAAGAAATTATCCATTCTCAGTGGTATAACATTGATTTATGGGATACAGTCAGGATTTACAGGGAGGAGAGCTTAACAGCCATTAAGCTCTCCAGGTTTGGAAGTACACACAGCTAGGAAGGTCTTGCGTCCTCTCAGCACACTCCCTTCAAAATGACTATTATACTTTGTGTTTGGAGGAGGACCCATATCATCCCCACAGATGCCTATCTACAAAATGGACTGTAATCCAAGCCCTGGGAAATGCCGTGGCTTTTATCTGAAGTAGGGCTCAAAGGACATATTCCCTTTTGCTTTTTGGACTGAGTTTCTGATTACATTTGGTTGTTAAAATTTATGTGAACAAAAACTCCCCTGTTTTCACTCACAAAAGATTTGCTTATTAAATGAATACAGGAGGGGTCAAACTGACTCCACCATCACGTATAAGAGATAGGAGCTTTTTCCAGATCCCCTTCTCTTTTCTTCTCTCATGAAAGCACATGGAATTGGTGGGGGGACATGGGACATGAAGGGAGAGGCCTTTATTGGTGCTATTGAACAGCTTCTCATGGGCTCTTAAACACAAGTCAGAACAGGTAGAAGACAAAAATGAACTCTTCCAACTGAGGAGGATTTTAAGAATTTTCCATATAAGTTTATTCTTTTCTAATAGTTATGAGGATATTTCCATTGTTTATCTAGATCACTACCAGAAATGAGTAGATCCCTGAGATTTTCATGTTGTTACAACAATTTCTCAAGGAATTACAATTCTCCTTTTCCATATCAGAGAGATTGGTCACAAAAACCAAAGTGGGCCTGCGGTTTTCTTTTCTGGAGTCCACCATGGGTTTATCCAGTTAAGAGTTAAATGAAGGTATTTATTCAAGCAGGATAACTTTACAAGGCAGCTTTCTTGGTTTTGGAGGACCAAATTTGATTTTAAGTGAAGTTAATGTTTCAGAAATAAGTTCATTGACTTCTACCTAAAAACAGGTCACAAAAAGTACAATTCAAAATAACGTCAAAAATGTTATTTTTCTATTCAGAATCAAAACAGCACAGAGCATAGTAGCCCCTTACTGCAGTGGACTTTTGTATCTAGTGGCTTTTCTCTGTCTTTAACTACTAAGAACTGCTGTGACTACCCTGCTGGGACTTGAAGGAGGAAGATCATGTCTAGAGTTAAATTTCTAAATGAAAATCATTAGATAACTTGAGTCAGGAAACTGATGAAAAAGCAAAGTACATATTGCATTGCCTCTAAGTGCCGTGGAAACTTCCAGAGGTTGAGAGAATAAAAACCAGGAGGTGAGAAGCTAGCAGCATATCAGAACCTCTCCCTCTCTGTGCACACATGTAATTAAACAAAATGGTGAAGGAAGTACAAGAACCTAACACGACCCTGGAAGGTTTTATTTACCTGGGGTGCTGCACTCATCACCTGTAAACAACGGTCTTTCATAGTTAAACTAACTTTCAGATCAGCTGGTGGTGGGCTTAATTTACGTTTCTGCAATTTGTTTGAATGGGAAGATGCTGTCTGGAACTATTTGAGAGGAAATACAATTTTATAATTCAAACATAACCAGCCTGTCTCCAGAACTGTTTTGGAGTAATCTGTTTAGTTATAACATAGCAGTCCCTTATTAATCACATATATCATTTGCTTCAAAGTAGCTGGTGTTTCCAAGATGGAGGTGGGGCGAGAAATGAATGACTGAACTGTGACCTATCTGGCTAGAGCCCAGGTAACATTAGCCATTTCTGTGTCTTTCCTGACTCCAGCAGCATTTATGGCTTGTTGTCAGAAATACTCAAACATGGGTTTGCTTTACAATGTTTGTTTGTTATTTTTTATACAAGGGCTCCATGCTCATTGAAAAAAAAAACTGAAAAATTCAGAAAATATACAAGAAAATATAAATTGTCTGCACTTCTGTCCTATAATATTAACACTTTTAGATTTACATTTATATACACACAACCGGCCAACACACACACACATGTATATGTAGTGTAAGTTAGGATATGTTTAATTTACACATATGTAGAGTATTTATTTACACTTAATATTATGCATACAAAATATATTGATATGTAAGTATATACATTTTAGGTTCTGGGTTTTTCCAAACTTTTCCGAGCTTAAAACAGATCTTTCTGATTCTTCAAACTATGTATTCTCTTTATTTTTTTGGCACCACTGATTTCTCCCAGACCAAAATATACAGTCTATAAGAAAAACAAATTTCCCATTACTCAAGTTAATGTGGTTCTGCATTTTAGCATCTCAAAGGAGGCCCCAGTGACAGTTATACAGAAGCCAGCATGATTCCAGAAGAGAGATGATTATCCCAACATCACAGGTAACAAAAAACAAAGTACAGTTTTAAAAGACTTTGCCAACAAGTAAAGTATTTCCAGCTTTATCCCAACTGATAGATGTAGGGGCCAAGGGGTGGTTTGGATATAACGAGCAGCTGACAAATATAGAGGGTGGCAGGAAGTTAGAGATATGGGGAAAGGAAGGGATGTATGATTAGATCAGCCCAGTAAGGAAAAGATGCAGATAATATGCTCCTTAAGCCATTCAAGAATACTCATGAACATCCTGCTATAAAGCAGGAGAGAAGAGGATGTAAAAACTCACCCAATACCAGCATAGCTTCTTTGGTGCACACCCACACCATGAGGGTTTCATTGTGTAGCCATGGCTCTGTGGTCCCTACTGGAATATGTATGATATGTTTATTAATCTCCTATTAATCCCTTTACAAGGGCCGTGGATCGTGTCACGTATCCTCATGTTACTAACACAATCCCAAAGCAAAAGTAATGAAAAGGAAAATAAAGCAACAACTAAAAACAAGGGCTGGAAATCAACAGTGTTTAGTGTGAACCTAGTGACTCGTCAACATTAATTGATCTAGTGTGTAGGAGTTAAGGAAGTCTGTTTCACACTATCAATTAACTAGCAACCCTTAAAGAGAGAGAAAGGAGCAGATAAGTGTGGGAAAATAAACCAAATAGGCTGCCTGGTTGTTCATACTGGGGTTTCCTGGTTTAATGCAACCACTTTCACATACTATTCAGCTCAGTATTCGTAATGCTGATAGGCGATGAGTCCGTGCAGCGGTGAATGCTCCCCCGTCACTCAAACTGTTAAACAGATTTTTATTGCAGGTAATCTTAGGAGCATTACCTAGGCTCTCTGGATCACAGGCTAAGGGATAAAATTGGACCAGAGGATCACTTACCTAATCCCTATTCCCCAGACCACACTGGAGTGGAAGTTGTAAGTGTATGAACATAATTTAGCATAGTTCTCTCTTTCTAACCTCATCCAGAGGATTTCTAGTCCTCCTATTTTTTTTTCCATAGATATCTTGGAGTACCCTGGAGATTTCAGTGGCCAGTGAACCTGCGACAACATCTTACAAGGATCACTACCTCCAGGCCCACCATTCTAGAAATGATACCCAAAGCAATGTTAGCTGGTACTTTCAATATCTCAAGCACTATATGGGAAAAGAGCTCCTCCCTCTCCTTACTATACTTAATTCATAATCCCTGTCTCCTGAAATGCATAGCTTATGTACAATGCTATATATCACATTACTCCTCCCCTCTGATGTAGGTAGGGCCTTTTTAATGATCCAAGCTTATGCGTGTTATACTTTTAGATGAGTTCTTTCCCAAGAAGCTAGGGCAAACCCATTGTATGGGCTCTATTCATGTCAGAACAGAAAATCCAACTCAGGCTTCACATAAGATCTATCCTGCATTGGTATTATTACTTTAAGCTGCCTTTCATTCATTTAATATCAAATAATAAGAGCTAACATTTATTGAGCATTTACTATCTGTAAGGCCTTAAGTGCTTTATGTCAATTATGTTATTTGATCTTAATAACAGCTCTAGGAATCGGGTATCATTATTTCCTTTACAGATGAGGAAACTGAGGTTTAAAGAGCTTAAGCAATTTACCCAAAGTCTCCAATGACAGGGATGATATTTGGGCATATGCAACACCTAAGATAACCAGTATCTTTGTTGATGTTCATGGAACCTATTGTGTACGGGACAGTTCGCTGTAGTCTTTCCCATTGTTTTTACCCCTAGAGTTGAATGTGTCTTTAAGAAGTTTTATGTGACATAGCAAGGCCTCAGATCTTATTGGCCACACTTTAAGGGATTAATATACATATTTCTCTGTTACATCATGTTTCATAAATATTCGTTCCTTTTATATTTTCAAATTCTAATGTTTATACCCCAACTTTTAACTCCTTTCATTAATAAATCAATTAACAAATTAATATTCAATTGACTACAATGAGCCAGGAATTTTGAGTGAGGAAGATTCAAAGACACCAAGTCAATGTCTTCACCTTAATGAGTATATAATTCTGAAGGCAACAGTTTCATACAATGAGAAAACAAGAAACCATTGGAAATTAGAAGTAAAAAATTCTGAAACCTCTGGTCTTGTTCCTTTATCATTAGGCAGTGCTGGCCTCTGGAGGCAGAGTGTCCGAGTTCAAATCCTAGCTCAGTTACAATTGTTCCCTGAGTCTAGTTCACTTGAAGATTAAGCCTCGCTCTGACAACTACAAATGACCAGAACACTACTCCTCTCTTCTCTTCTATATTTATGGCAAGGATTAAATAAAATAACATATGTAAAGCATGTAACATGCTACCTAGCATATAGCAATCATTTCCTAAATATTTGCTACAATTGTCCTAAATGATTAAAGAGTAAGAGACTCTGAATTCTTTTCCTTCTGCATCAAAATCTGTGTACCATTAGCCAATCTTATTTGTTTTAGATGAAGTGTCATTTCTCACCTATTAGCTTATTCAACAAATATTTATTGTGTGCTTACTGTCAGACTTCTCCTTTCCAAGGAAAACTATTTACCTCTTATTTTGACTGATATTTTTTCTTAAATCATGCTTGAATTTTAAATTTCCCTTTCTCTACTTACTCTTCTTATGTGTCTAAAAGCTAAACACAAAGGGTTTCAATATATGATGATTCAACTTTTATTTTTTTGACTTTACAATGGTGTAGAAGCAATACACATGAAATAGAAACTATACTTCAAATTTTGAATTTTGATCATTTTTTGAGTTAGCAATATGCAGTACAATACTCTCCCATGATGCTGTGCAGTGGCTGCAAGCCAGGGTTCCCAATATTCTACATTTTACTGCGCTAACAGCATTTTTGGATATTGTGTTTTCACATCCCTTTATGTCTACAACACACCCATCTGTGTCTCCTGCTTCTAGTGCCAAGAAGAAGAGGAAAGTAATTATAGATGCTCCTCGCTTATCATGGGGTTACAGTCTGATAATGTAAGTGTTCTGAGTACAATTAAGGTAGACTACGCTAAGTTGTGATGTGAGGTAGGTTAGGTGTATTAAATACATTTATTTTCCATGTATGATATTTAATTTACAATGAGGATTGGGACATATAAACCCATTGTAAGCCAAGGAGCATCTGTGGGTCCACATAACTTTCCTCTGGGACCACATAACTACCTGAAGCTCCCCACTGTGTTTCCTCTGCACCAATGTTTATCCTCTTGAAATAGTGTACTCATTGCCTTCACTTCCTGCTTACTCATTTACTCATCCATTCAGGAAACGTATGAATATCTATGACTTTAGTGATGTGTTGAGGAATGAAATGTGAATAATGTATGATCTCTTTTCCTGAGATGGTCGTGGATGTTTTTGTTCTTTGATCACCCTACCATAGTTCTTCTTTAGTCACCCTTTATCTGACAAATCACTCAACTCAAGAGTCTTTTTTTCAGTCCTCATTGTCTTCCTCCTACCAAGGAACCTGATGTAAGAAAACCTGCTGAAGTAGATGCAAACAATTGTGAAGACTATTTCTAATGCCTAAAGGGAGGACTGAATTGTGTGTTTATGTGTAATTGAAGACAGACATAGGGGAGAAGAGTGGTGAACACAGGTAGGGTGGGATGAGCGATTCCAAAAAAATTAGTTCAAACTCAGTTAAGGAAACCTAAAAAGTGGCACAGAACTATATCGTCAAAGATAAATATCACAAAACACATGACCCATCCGAAGCAATTTGCTTAGGAAATACAATAGGTTTCTTCAAGGTAATAAATACTCAAGACCTCACTTCCTGTGAGGAAGAGAAAAGAACACTGTAAATGCTCTCTTTGTAGGCCTTCTGACCCAGTTTAGTCCCTAGTTTAATATTCAAAGAGCATATGTGTCCTTTTCCCTTTAGGAATTTTGATGTTCGAAGACAATTTAGGTCATTGGCTCCTGTGACGGCAATTCCCCTGTGAGAAAGCTATATTGAAGCATCCGTATCTTGTATCATTGATAACACAAGGCCTGGGAAGTCCAACAGCTTTCTCTCCAGGCTGATCAGAAGCAGCAATTAAATTAAGACTATTTTCTTTTATAAGGATACGTGTGTGCTTTGAACACCAAATCTGTGAAAGTAGAGTTCTAGCATAAATTTTCCTCTCAAATATATTGCAAGCATCCCCTCCACACCAAAGAAAAATCAGAAACAGCAATTACAAATACATTAAATTTTGGTTCCCAACATGAATATTTTTATCTTGGTAGTAAATGGAATAAGTTCTTTTAAAGGCAAAGCAAAACTCCCTTATGCTCTCAAATCCTTTCCCATTAAGTAGAGAGAACCACCTACCCTTTGTTTTTTCTATGCTGGTCTAGCTCCACCTGGGATTTTGGAGAGCTGGGAATACATTTTCATTCATCACTGTGATCCTAGTACCTAGTTTAGACTATGCCACCTAGCTGAGTTCTGTAAATATTTGTTGAATATATTTTCCCCTAAGAACATTTTAGAAACAAGATGTAGATTACAAAGTCCTGAGCATTGCAATGAGGTTTTTCCTGTGTTAGCTCCTTCCACTTTGCTCTCTTTTCCCCCAAGCCTGCCTTACTTAGCAAACTGACCCACGTGGTATCACCCAGCATGCCAGGCTCATTCACGTGACAGTGCTTTTGCTTGCGTTCTGTTTTTCATCTGGAATGCCCTTTCTCTCATTGTCTTCTTGTTGAAATCAGCTTTTATTGTACAGTCCAAATATGGATTTTATGGTTCCTTTTTCCTTAAGAAAAATTAATTATTTCACATACTGTTCTCTTATAACATCTGGAACACTTTCTATTACATTTTTATTAGAGAGCATTGTGATTAATTGTTCATGTCAATATCTCCCATCAGTTGGTCAGATCCTAGAATATAGATATTACATAATTTTCATATTTGTATTGCTAATGCTTAGCGTGGAGTTTGAGACATTGGAAATGCTCAAAAGTATTTATTGAATTAAGTTGATTTATGGTTCTCAGTCCAGCACATACGCTTTGCCCCTTTCTGACAAACTGGTATTTATTATGCTCTCCCAAAATTTGTGTTTTAACAGAATTTTGAGGTATAGTAAATTTTTTTTAAAAAACTAGTCAAAGAAGTTGTTTTTTAGTTTTTAGTAAAGATATTATTACCTCATATCCTATTTTACATAATAGGACTGTAAATAAGTAAAGAGTATAACAGCATTGGTCATTTAAAAATACTTATCCCTTACAAATCACATGCTGAATTTTTTAATTGAATTCTGATTGTAACCAAAATAAATACCCCTATTAAATTTTCTTATTATGAAATAAGAACTATTAAAAATGGAAAGTGAAATAGGAACCTTAGAACAAAGCGAGGAGAATATTAACATCTCTCTTATCGTCTGAGTATCCGGTGAAAAGGAGTCTTTCAACTTGATGAGGTCAAAATATGGCTATGTA
Organism: Desmodus rotundus; assembly: GCF_022682495.2. Classification (NCBI taxonomy): domain Eukaryota; kingdom Metazoa; phylum Chordata; class Mammalia; order Chiroptera; family Phyllostomidae; genus Desmodus; species Desmodus rotundus. The sequence goes on along the minus strand of NC_071387.1, from coordinate 47,034,716 downwards.
TTTGAGACACCTGCCAAATGAGGTCTGAGATTTCAGAAGCCATAGTTGTAAAAAAAAATTATGAAATACTGGCACATTAATTTGTGTCACTGTAATCTTTGAAATTACCTTGCAACAGACCTCAGAAAAACAAAGCAAACCAAGACCCTGTCCCAAACACAAAGATCGTGCTAACTGTAGTGATTTGGGAGCCAGTAAGGCTTCAAAAGCACCCTAAGTGGTTGAAGTATAATTGATGAAGGAACTAGTTATGTTGGGCTGGGGGGAGAGAGTGCACTCACAAAGATATGCTTTTCTTCTCGGGGATTCCATGAAAGCTAACGATAATCACTACATAACTTTGCATTTCCAGCTCTCACTATGACATCTCACGCACAGCATATATCTGAGAAGTTTGGTGGAAATCGTGAATTCCTCACTCAGTTAATGACAGGCTATGTCCTCTCTCCGAAATGCAGACACTCACTGTCCACATCAAGCTCCATGGAATAACCACAGCTGAGAACAATCAGACTCATTTATCATCTTTTCAAGGGTGGCCATCACCACTAGTCTGCATCTATCCCTCGTGATGGAGCCAGTTTTGTAAAACTTCCCCACGTTAATGTTAGCTGCACAAACCTGTACCCTACCACACCCCAATTTCCCTTAAAAGCCACGGGCACAACTGTTTTTATTTACAATTTGCAGCATTATGTTTCAAAACAGCAAAAACTTGAGTGTTCCTCATGTGCCAGGCCCTATTCTCAGTACTTTATATAAAAAACATAACACGTAAACATGTAAAACCCATTTGTTTCTCCCTAATACACAGTAAAGGAATTAATATTATTTATATCCTTATTTAACATCACTCAATTACAAATTCCTTATCTGAGTACTGGAAATAATAGTACCTTGTTATTAAAGGTTAGAGGATATAAATCATGAATCTTGGTTTCTAGATACAATAATAGCTCCATAAAAGTTCATTTTCTTTCCCTCTTTCCTCAGTTTTACCCATACATGTTTTGCTATTGTTACTATTTTTTATAAATATTTTTACATGTGAAACTTAACATCACATTACTTATCAGGAAAATAAAAACTATAATACAATAAAATATAATACAACTATGCACCCATCAGAATGGCTAAAATTAAAAAAAAGAAAGACAATGCCAATTCTGGTGAGAATATGCAATTAAAACTCTCATATGTTAAGGTGTGTTAAGGGGTGTGTAAAATGTTATGACCATTTTGAAAAACTCTTTGTCAAGTTTCTAGTGAGGTCAAATATATGCCTACTTTATAACCTAGCAATTCCATTTCTGGTATGTAACCAAACAAGTAAGTGCATACATTCATAAGAATGTTCATAGCACCTTTATTCACAGGAGCTCAAAATGGGAAATATCCCAAATGTCAATTAACAGGAAAAAGGATAAAGCAGATGGTATACTCAAAGAACATGGTATTACACAAAATGATAGACAAAACAAAATGGATGAATGTCAGAAATATTGTGTTGAATAGAAGAAGCCAGAGACGAGTACATACGGTGTGATTCCATTGATGCAAAATTCTAAATCAAGCAAAACTATGATAAAGTGACAAGAGCCTGAGGGTGGTTACTTGGGTGGCAGTGGCTGGGAAAGGGCATCAGGGGACTTTTCAAGGTCAGGTAAATGAATATGCCTCGACATGAGTGGGGGTCACATAAGTGACTATATTTGTAAAACTTTATTGAGCTTACACTTAAAACTCATGAACTTTACTGTATGTAAGTTTACTGTATGTCAGGTTAAGAAACTTTTCTTGATAACGTTCAACAGTTCACTTGGGTAGTTCACCTGTCAGAGCCTTTTACAAGACTGGGGAGGGTGCCCATCCCAGAGGAAGTCGGGCTGCATTTGGATGGTCCTGATGCCCACAGTTCAGGTGGTAGTTGCACGGGGACAGGTCCGAATGCACACCCACTCCTTCAGCTCAGTGATAGGCCATATTGACAACTGAAAAGTAAGCTCTCAATTTCATTTGCCTAACATTGTATAAGTTCAAAGCAAAAGAAAGTCTTGCACCATAGCTTTTGTTTACTATAACTCTTATAAGGCCATTATCACTCCAAAGGAGGACATTTTGAAATGTATAAAACAGGAGAAAACATTTCTCCATAATGAGGCAGCTTGCAAAATTGTTTGGATATGAAAAATGAGTTTGCCGGGGGCACAAAAAAGAAAAAACAAAAAGAAAAGGGAAGATCCCTCCTACAGTGTAACACTCTTAATAGAGCATTCTGCAGCTGCTGAGCAATTCTTAAATGACTATTAAATCTGGTTCGCCTCTGCATTTGCACAGTGGGGGGCAATGGTGCCATCTCTAGAGCTTTGAGGCAGAGGGTGAGGAGGTGGCAGTGTCACACTTCACTGGGGCAGCCTGAACTGGGCAGACTGTTGAGTGAGTATGAGCTGTACACCAGAGCAATATATATATACACACATACACACACACACACAAAATATAAATATACACACATATATACTCACACCCACCACCAGCAGCAGTTCCTTGCTTCACATCACTCTCTTCAACCCACTGCTCACTACAGCATTCCCTGTACACTTGAAATTTCAGCTTCCTTCACAGGACTTCCTCCATGAGCTGTGCTCTCCAGGGAGCCTCCTTGCCTTTGTAAATGCCACTCTATTTATCTGGAATGTTCTTTCTACCTCAACGTCCCATAAGTATCGCCTTCAATATTCAGATAAGGAGATACCTTTTCTAGTTACTTCCAGGCTATCTTTGGCCATCCTTATTTATACCCGCCAACATGAAAACATATAGCAAGCCATGGCGTCATCACCAATTTGCTCATCTTGTCTCCTTAACTGCATGATGAGCTCCTTTTGATTGGGGGCCTACTATTTTCCATTTTTCAATTTCTAGTACATTTGCACAATTTCTGACACACAGCTATAGATGATTGTAGAACAAATAAATGTGTGAACAATGAATAAATGTGGGAGAAAAGCTAATTTTATATTCCTGTTTTGATTTGTGAATTATTGTACAACAAAAAACAAAACAATACTCAGTTTGACAGAATTAAATGTGTATGAAATTTTCCCCTTCAAAAGAACATAGACAAAACCAGGATTATTCTGATTAAAACATTAATCTCTCTTACATGGAACTCCTTTAAGCATGGTTAATTATTTTAAAAATCATAAAACTTTTCTCATATTCAGTTTACTGTCCCATCACTACTTCTAAGCAATGCGATTTTGCTTTCTTTTCTCAGGGATATGAAATTGGGATGGTACAATTTCATTCAGCCAGCAGAACGGACAAACCCACTAAAAGCTTCATGGGAACTTTTAGCAGTGGTGAAACCATGAACAGTGGGGGAACTCAAGGAGGCATTTAAGGGGACATTGGAGCTCATCACACCATCTTGCAGTGGGACTCTAAAAGCATTTCTTCGATCTCAGTGTGTTCCTCCAGTAAGGGAGAATCTACTATTTTTCCAGGCTCTCTATGCCTCTTATCAGAAATATTGTCTCTACAGCACCCCTAAAATCAAGTTCTATAGTTGGAGTTCATTTCTTCCTGCTATCTATTAGGGAAGTGTGTACACTAATTGGTTATCTTCACTTGCAGAGTGAAATCTTGGTTTTGGATTACTTGCAGTACCTTTTAGGCTTGGGTGGCTTTCAGAACCATTAAGCTATTGTATGTCGAGGGGATTCCTGCTAACTGAATTAGCAAAGCATTGTGCCTACATCTTTGCTAAGAGTCTGTTCCCACCCACATTACATACTCAAAGAATGGGTCTCGATGGCCAGTTATATGTGATTTAATTTCTCTGACCTTGGCTATGCAAGCAAGGGTGGTTATCTGACCAAACCTGATTCGATGAGGTTCCTTAAGAATATGAGAAAGACAACGTGATAAGATATAAGGAATGCAACTGCAGGATGAGGTAGAACTGGACACTGTGGCAAGTGTCAGTGAAATGTAGAGTAAGAGAGGAAGTTGTTCTACAGAAAAACAACAACAGTATAGAGTTGATGAGCCAAGAGATTCCAGGGCCACACAACAGAGAAACCTGGATCCCTGTGTTGCCTGGCTGTATTTCCATGCCATTTTCTAAGTATCCTAAAGAGAAGCCTTAGGGACAATTTTTATTTAAGTTAGCATGACTATTTCTCTTATTTGCAAACTACATTTAAAAGAGTAATTCTAATGTAACTATAACAGTGATTTATGCAATGGTTAATTTTATATGTCAGCTCATCTATGTCACAGTGGCCAGATATTTGGCTAAGTGTAATTCTGGATATTTCTGAGTGGGTGTTTTTGGATGAGATTTGCATTTAAATTAGTGGTCTTTGAGTAAAGCAGATTGCCCTCAATAATGGGGGTGAGCCTCATCTAATCAGTTGAAAGCATAAACAGGAAAGAAAGGCTGGCCCTCACTGAAGCAGAAAGAAGTTCTCAAGTTGACTGCCTTTGGACTTCATCTGCAACAGCAGTTATTCCTGGCTCTACAACAGACTGCCTTTGAACTCTGACTGCAACTCTTTCCTGAGTCCCTGGCCTGCCAGACTCCACCATCAAATTTAGACTTGCCAAATCCCTACATTCATGTGAGCTGATGGCTTAAAGTAAATCTCTTGATTTACATATGCACACACATTCTATTGGTGCTGTTTTTCTGGAGAACCCTGACTAATGCAACCTATAATAACTACAAAGTATAATTAGTTGTACCTAAATAAAATATATTCCCTAAATCCAAATTACTACAAAAGACATCTTAAATTTTGTTTATTTGCATTGCATTATATGTTTTATTTGCATTGCATCATTTCTGTTTTATTATGTTGAAAGAAAAGAACTCATATTTACTGAATACTGAATACAGTGTATGCCAGTGATTTTCAACCTTTTTCATCTCATGGCACCCATAAACTATTTACTGAAATTCTGGGGCACAGCAAACTATATTTTTTGCTGATCTGACAAAAAATTTTGATAAAAATTTTAGATAAAATTTTGGTTCATTCACACTAGACATCTCTTGCTGTGTTGGCTGTTATCCTTTTTTTAAAATTTGAAAATCTACAGGAAAAGAGGTCAGTGCCCCTGACTGAACAGCATGTTTTAAATATCCTCTCAACTCAAGTGAAAATTGGCTGGTATATGCCAACACCAAACATGTATTAAGTTCTGAACAATACAAAGCAGTATTTTTATTTAATTTATAACTAAGAAAACTCAGCTGCAGATAAGTTTTGTATCTTGTCAGTGATCACTTTGAGAATATGCCTTTTAATTCTTTCTTTGTCAAGTACCCAAATAATCCCTGTCTTTGTATTGTCAGTACATAACTCTGTAACCTAGTTGGGTTTCACATTAAAAGAGAGTTAAAGGAGGGGGACCGATGCGAGGTGCAGAGAATTCTAAGTTTGGAATTAAAGAAATCCACTAATACATGGTTTACCCTATCTGGGCCGTGTGTGTGTGTGTGTGTGTGTGTGTGTGCGTATTAGGTTATTTTGCTATATCAGGTATCATGGATAAAAGTCAAATAGAAGTGTTAGTTTATTAGGTTCCTACTGGGAAGAAAATTGACTGAAGTCAAAATAAATTTTTTATGGGAGATATCAGAATCATTAGAAAATTATCTTACTGTATGTTGGTTAAGATTAATGATGGATATGGCTGGAAAAAGGGAAAGTAATTGTTTTTGGCATAATCTCTATACTAGAAGAGATACCTCTCTTTGCTAGAAGAAAGAAATGAATAAAAATACTTTAAAAAGTGAGCTGTCATGTATATATATATTTAGCTAAAAAGAGGAGTAATTGTGTTTATTACACTTGTTTAACAGGCTGCTATGAAGTTCAGTCCATTTTATATAAAAGAAAGGTACTCTACAAATTAGAAAGGACTTTTCAAATGTTACGTTTTAATATCATTTAACCTTCAGCCTCTGTACATTTTGGTATAGTTTGTAAATGATGACATTTCTGAAGAACTGAGAATTAGAAGTATACCCTAATTTATATACTAAATGTGAGTTACACTGTGAGGCTGTAAGCCCACCACACACGGCTCCCCAGTGAGCACGAGATGATGTTATAATTATATAAATAATTTACTCTAAGCTCTTTCAGTTATCACAGTAATTTTAAAAGAAACGGGGCCCTCATGGATTTCTGTCGTTCCTACCTCATCCAAGAGCGTTACAGCTGTAAGGGCCCTGAACGGTCATGACTGGCACAGTGCAGTCCACAGACCAAGTTCCCCCTGCCCTCGGTTTGTGTACAGACCGTGAGCTAAGAACAGTTTTTACTTTTAAAAATGTTTGAAAACAATGAAAATAAGAATATTTCGTGATGTCACATGAAGTTCAAATATCAGTTTGTCTTTGTTCAAGCTGCTATTAAAAAAAATATCACGGACGGGGTGGCTTATGAAAGCAGAAAGGTATTGCTCACAGTTCCGGAAGTTCGAGATCAGAGTGCCGTAACAGTCGAGTGATGGCCCTCTTCTCCGTGACAGACTTTGCCTTGAATCTTCACACGGTGGAAGGGGCTAGGGAACTCCCTGGAGCCCCTTTCACAAGGCACTGATCCTAGTCTGAAGGGTTCTATCCTCATGACTTAAATCCCTCCCTAACACCCCACCTACTAATGTCCTCACCTGTGGGGAGTCAGAGTGTCAACATACGAATGTTCATATTTTTCAAAATATGAAAAATATCTTGACTATAGCACAGTGTTCATGAATAAGTTCTAATGGGACACAATCACTCTCCTCTGTTCTATGTTGTCTGTGATTGCTTTCTCAAAACACAGTAGCAGAGTTAAATTGTTTTGACAGAGACCGTATAACCCACAAATCCATTTACAGTGTCTTTCATTTTTTAAAAAGTGTGCCAACCCTGATCTAACCCAATTCTGTCATTTATAGATGAGAAAACCGAGGCATTGAAAGGTACAACTATTCTAGGTAACTGAACAAGGATATGAATTAATGCAGTATTAGGGCTAAAATCTAGTTGTTCTATTCATTTTGTCATGTGGAATTTAATAATAAAGATTAGCTTTAATTATACTAATCTTTAGTTAAAATATATAGTCTCTTTGTACTAATTACTGGATTTACCTCAAACTCTTTTGATTGCTCACATCAGCTAACTTCATACAAAAATTCATCTTTATAAAGTAAAATATTTTCATTTATTCATTGAAATGAATTGATATTGTATTATTCTTCAATAGTTCTAAATAGAAGTTATTCTGGAATAAAATATGGGTAAAAATTGAGTATTTTACTTGATATATCAATCAAGTTAAAATATTCTCTGCTTTTAATTCACAAAGTAATAATACATGAAACATTCAAACACTTTCAGAAAAATTGGCCACATTCAATTTTCTTACAAGAGATGATTGACAATAAGATGAGAAGTAATTCCTTAGTCATTTTGTGCAGTGAATAGAACTAGACCAGTTATTTTCCCAAACGTAAGCTAAATTTCAGTCTTTTGTAAAATGAAAAAAAAAAGTGTGTCTAAAGTTAAAGCATACCATTCATATCCCTAGGAAGTCTCTATTGGGTTTCCAGTAAAATCAATTACCTACCCACCCTTTAAAATACATCTTGAAGACAAAATGCTTAAAGCAGTGGTTTTCGGCTGGGGTAATTTCCCCCCCTCCCCCAAAATATATCAATGTCTTGAGACTTTTTCGACTGTCACAATGGGAGATGGGAGGGAGGTCCTCCTGATGTCTTGTAGATAAAGTTAAAAAATATTGCTAATTTGCCTACAGTGCAAAAGACAGCTAGCCCCCACAACAAATATTTATGCAGCCCCAAATATCTGTAGTGCTGAGGTGGGAAAACTCTGTTTAAAGGGAAATCATTAGGCTAGTCCAAAGCATTCGACAACTACGAATTAAACCAGCAGATTCTAAATGTTCAAGTCATCATTTATTCATGAAGTAGCACTATAGAGCAAATATTTTTATGGATGTTAGTATGACAGCTCATTTTTTAAAGTATTTTTATTCATTTCTTTCTTCTAGCAAAGAGATGTATCTCTTCTAGTATAGAGATTATGCCAGAAATAATTACCTTTTTTCCAGCCATCTCCATCAATAACCTTAACCAACATGCAATAAGATAATTTTCTAATGATTCTGATATCCCCCATAAAAAATTTATTTTGACTTTAGTCAATTTGCTTCCCAGTAGGAACCTAATCAACTAACACTTCTATTTGACTTTTATCCAGGATACCTGATATAGCAAAATAACCTAACGTTAAAACATTAAAACACAACCCAGGTCACACTTAAATGGAAATGCCAACATACGGCAATAGGATTGTGTCTACATGGTTATCTCTAGACATTTGCAAACGGCATATTTAAAGGATACAGCAAGAATGGCCCAGCAAGTTTACCAGTGTAGTTTTTCTTTCAATAGTACTTACTCTAATTCATAGTGTAACCCAGCCAACAACATTATTAAAGGTAATATATTTAAGTCTCTTAGAGCACTAAATTAAGGAATGCCCTTTCACCAACATAATTAATACATACAGTAATTTCAATCTCTTTCAGCAAATATTTTCAAAAGAGAGATCTGGTGCCACCCTACTTCCAGCTTCTTCCTTGAGTACGTAGTGGTTATGTATTCAGTTCCTTAACTCAACTTTCCCTTTGGCCAACATACAAAGTGCAGGGTGGGGCAAAAGTAGGTTTACAGTTATAAGTACACAAAACACAGAGTTTATTTGTGAATTATTAGTTATTAACTATTATTTTATTTTCCATATGAACAACTGTAAACCAGCTTTTGCCCAACCCGGTATATCACCTCAAGCTCAAGTGTTCTTTAATTAGACAAAAACCAAGACCCTATAATACCATTCGGTTTTTCTAAGTACTGACTTTGAAGAACTGCATCAAGAGCACAGTTATCCATCTCCTCCAACATTTACGTATTCAAGTGCGATTCATCTAACACTCAAAATGTCTTAGGCTCTCTGCTAAAAGCTGCACACTCTGACTTGTCTAAGACATAATTTTCTGGCTTCAAGAGGATCTTCAGATGCTATAAAAGACCTAATAATGCAGCAACACACTAAAAGCAAAGACAGAAGCACCCACTGACTTTTATGGCCATGCATTTAAAAGAACTTCATCTGGTTTTGGAGACTGAGGGACATTTTACCTGAATTCATCCAGCTCACCTGAGTTAAGTACTAAACTATGGGCAGGAGTTAGGTAGAAGGAGGTGTGGTTCTGATTTTCTGGGCAGTTAAAATAGCTTGTGCAAAAAGCCCAGCTTTAAGGAATTTCATGACTTGAGGAAAGGAAAAACAAAATACGGAAGCAGAGAAGTAAGCAGAGGACAGATCACCAAGGGTCTTAAACAGCAAGGAGCTTAGACTTTATTCTACAGGAGAAGGAGAAATGAAGAGTGTCAACATGGGAGCATCCTGGTCTTACTCTCATTTAAAGTGAACCCTTCTGGTGGCTGTGGGAAGGGTCAATTTAAAGTAGACAGCTGCAGTGTTTTAGGCCCAAGAAAAAGAGACTGATATTGGGAACTAGGAATAGACAGAAGGGGGTGGATCAGACACACGTTTATGAGGCAACCTGAGAGGACTATTTGTTTGATTACATAAGGGTTATGAAAGCAAACAAAGCAAAAGGCATAAGCCCAGGTCTTCCAGTTTTGGCAACTTGGTAAATGGGTGATTCTGGCAATTGGGAAAAGGTATCCAGGAAAAGCAGCATACGTGAGGGAGCTTGTTTACTTGAGCAAGCGCTGAATAATTAGGACAGAGGACAGACTTAGTGCTCTTTGTGGCAAAGTCTTTTTTGCCTTCACCAGGTAAGTATATGATCCCTTAAAGTAAACAAGAGGTTAATATGCCATCTTTTCTTCTAATTCAGGATATTACCTATCTGCTACACATTCTTAGCACCTAAATTGGTTTTCCTGCATGATCCCTTAAGAAACAATTAGGTAAGTCATTCAATGCTCTGTAAATATGGGGACTTTCAAGATGTGGAAAAACCAAACATTATGAGCCTATATGGATTGACAGAAATATTGGGTGCTCAATTTTTAACAATAAAAATTAGATATTGAGGTGTGGTCATGCCAGAGGCATAATTCTAATAAGCCAATATCTCTTTACTAAAATGTCACACTTCAGAAGAGATAGTCTCAACTAATACAACGCATAAGGTTCGTCTGGGTTGCTTGTTAAAATGTAGAACCACACTTTGAAAAACACTCCTTCAAGAGCTCGTTTTGAGGGACAAATCTCCTTCCAAGTAAAGCAATTCGATATATAAAACGTTGCTGTTAATGGATTTATAAACAATAAAGTTCTCCCTTTTCCTGTTTATCATCTACTTGTCTATTAATTAAAAAACCTTGAAAAATCCGTAATTATTTGGAGGAGAAGCAGCAACACTCACCAATGCTATCCCTACACTGCAGTTCGCATGCACATGCCCCTGAAAACAGAGCTAGAGAGGAGCCACTGGCCGGAGAATTCCTACCTGCTTTCAAACATAAGTTTTAAATTAAATGTCACCTTCCTAGGGATTTTTGCTATACCTGCTCCACCCCACCCATCAGTTACGGCATTGTATCTTTCTCACGTGCTCAGGAGCCAAAATTTTTTTTGTTCAGCTCAATTTTCCAATTTTATTATTCACTAGCAGGTATTGTTTTTAAATTTTTTAAAATATACAATTAATTTTAATTTTGAATGTGGTGTTCCAAACAAAAGCCCTGGATGTTCTCTTCCTCTTCCTCCCTGTCCAGAATCCCTTTCTTCTTTAGTTTCTCAAAACTATAGGGTAGAGCAGTTGGGTAGGGGGATCTCTGCCATTGAGGGCATCAGGAATAGCTGCTTTGGTCTTGGCCCCCAAGTGAACTGGCCGCTTCTCACTCGGTGCCATCACATACCTTTGGAATTTATGGGGCCTGCACTTGAGTGACCACTGTAACTCCAAGGGCCATTACAGGGAATGTTAGATAAAGGGGGCAGGATGCGGCAGAATCTTGATCATGGACACTATCTTTGGGAACTCATATCTCCATGTAAATTCAATAGAATAGTAAAATCTAAAATTGTATGTGACATGACTAAAAAAAATCATGAAAATAGGCAGAGAAATATGTAAACAAAAATTTAAAAATACAGACAAACATTCCTTCAGATTATCATGTTAGTTCATCTACAAACCAAAACAGGGCAGCTGAACTCAATTTGCTTCTCTACCTGTAAATAATCTTTCATGACTAAATTTTGAAAACCCACGAACTGTTTACTTAAAAGCTTTTACTCTCGCTATTGACGAACACATGATCTGTTCTGCCCAGATGCCAGCATAAAAGAGAAGGCATTTGATCGGGTTTTTCCTTCTCTCAGCTCAATCCATGGAAGCTTTTCTCAATGTGTGGTCCTTCCGAGAGCTATTCACAACGGAATCACTGGGACAGCTTGTTGAAATGTGGAGTCCTGGGCCTACCACTGACCTACTGAATCAGCACCCCTGGGTTGGGCTTTAATGTTTACTTTGCCTATGAGCTCCCCAAGTGATTCCTAAGCATTCTTAGGATTTTATATATCATTCACATGTTTGTTTAGTCCTTTACTCTTCAATAAACATTTGCTGAATACTTTTGTCAGCCACAGTCTTTAAAATGTTTTGTGTTAGATAATGGAGAAGGAAAAAGGACGTGATCTGGTTGCCTGTAAATGAGCTCGGGGCCAGTTCAGTTCCACCAAGGGATGGAGGGAGGGGGGATGTGAAGCCACTGCGGGCCGAGGCAGTGCTCGCTTTCCCTGCAGGAAGTCATCCACCAGGAAGGCAGACCCTTTCCCTGGAGACCAACATTGACCCATATTACTGTGGCTCCACAGTCATCGCAGACCTAGGTGACCCTGGACTTGGACCTCCCAGCTACATCCTCCCTCATTCCCCGGTGACCACACACTTTCATTCTTTCCTCCACAAAGAGGGCATCAGAAGACAGAGCTCTCCGGAGGGACAGGAGGGTTTCTTGTTGCCTCAGGAATTTCCTTCAGGCTGCCCGAGGAACATTTCACAAAAAGGCAAGTCTCGTGGTCACTGTTCAGCAGTCTGAGTAGAAGCCACCATTTGAAACACACCAGATACATTTTCTCTGTCCGGGGTTTTAGTCTGGACACATTTTCTTCCCTTTCTCTCATTGTGTTCAAGGGAATCTGAGGCTGGCATACTGAGATGAAGAGACAAAAGTTTCTTTATTATTAGGCCCTTAAATTTTCCCCTAATAATACAGTGTGTTTTCCTAAAAACAATTTGTTCTTCAAGTTTTCCATCTTTAAGGCACTTAGTGGAATTGGTTCCTAACAAGTTCCCCAACCTCACTCACCACCATTCACCAGCACATCCAGATATATTAGGTATGTGCTTCTGCTCTTGCTGTACAAACTGGCTCATTGCTATTATTTTACCTGCCATGGAAAGATTCAGTATTTTAGATATGTAAGGGAGACTTTGAAAGTCCTAAATTTAAAACGCAAATTTAAACGAATCTCAATATAATTGTTTTCTAAGAGAACATGAAAGGAAGTCAGTTTCTGGAATGCCTACATAAACTGCAGAAAACACAGCCAATTCATTTCATCATTAGGTTATCGCTATGTTTAAGAGACAATATAATGGATATTGATTACCATTATATGGAATTACAGAAGTAGAAAACACCGGTACTTGGGCAGAATCGGTGATCTAATTGCCTAACTTGATCACTATTCTTTGCATTATTTCCCTTGTGTTACCCAGTTTACTTCCATTAATCCCTTGGATAACCTAAAAGAGAGATCAGAGAAAAAAAAATAAAATTCTGAGTTGTTTTTTTATACTGGATTCCAAAATATTGGGAGTTTAATATGCATTAAGAGTTGTTTTATAAGAAGTCAGGGTATAAATTGCAAAAGAACAATCTAAGAAAATTAGAAGTGATATTACTGAATATATACGATGTACTTCAAAGAGGTCCTCTACCAAACATTCAGTGGGATATGGAATGATACGGAATTATATTTCTTACTTTTATCTCAATCCCATCAGAATCAGTGATGTACTTTTTCTAGCTCACAAAAGAACTACAAAGTGAGAAGTTCTGTCCTTTCTTCTCAGGACCTTTATCCTCAGACAGTGGGACCACCATCCAACCAGGTGACAAAAAGAGAAATTGAGAAGTTATCCTATATTCTTCTTTCCAACACAGGTAATCAATTCACTAAGGCCCTTTTAACTTTACCTCCATTACTATTGCCTTAGCCCAGGTCCTCATCAATTCTCCAGGCTTCTAATCTAATCTCTTGGCTTTCAGGCCCACCACCTCCCATCCATTCTAGACATCAAACCCAGAGCACTGTACCTAATACCCGAATTGGGTGGTTACCTCCTTGCTCAAACCCCTTTAATGACACTCTGGAGCTTCAGGATAATGGTCAAATGCCTTAGCTTGGTAGACAAGGCCCTCTATGATTTAAACCCTGTTGACTATTCTAGTCTCTCTTCTATGTTAATATCTAATCCAGTTTAACTGTTTTTAGCCCCAATTAAGTATTCTCTTCAATGCCCACAGAGCACGGCAAGCTTCATTACAGGAAATCACAACATTGGATCTAAGTCAAGGACACCAAGCTACCAAGACGTTAAGTAACTTATCCAAGGTCACACAGCTGGTTAGGAACACAATGGAATTAGAACCCAGTGTTTAACCTTAACTCTTTCCTTAATGTCTTTCTAACATTGCTCAAAGTGGGCAGAGTCACACTGTTTCCCAGAGTAAAACTTTGAAAATCCTAATATCATATAATCCTTTGATCTTCATTAACAAACTGGCTTTACTATGTATATACAAAATCTGCTACAAGTACAGAGCTTTCCGTTCACCCAATGCAACCTAATTTTCAGAAGCCTTCCCTTTAGTAAGTCCACCAAGACTTCAATCCAGAGAAAGCTCTCTGCCCTAAGATTAATCTTCAACTTCAACATGTTACCCAAATAAAATCTCCCAAATAAGACAATGGCAGAGGCAGATCTGACAATGAATATACGCTAAGTACTGCCTGTCACTGAAATAAACTTGACTTTTTGTGATTAATAGCAAGATGAAATCTTGAAACACATAATAAGAATAAAGCAAACAACCAAAGAGAAATATCTTGGAAGGGGTCCTCTTTGAAATCTATTTGTTATAAAACAGCTTTTGTCTTTTGGCTACCATCATCAGGCGCCTATTCAGATATTCATTTTGAAATCGTATATCCAAATGCTGTCCCAAATTCAAAATCCGAGTTGGTTGGCATGTTCAAACTTTGCTCTGAGATGGACAACACAACAAATGAGGTGTTTTCAGAAGGAATAAGTAGTGCGCCCCAACATTCACTGGGCTAATTCATACTTCAGCTGATGGCCTCCCCCTTCTGATTCTTTAGTATCCTGTTTCTATTAGGAAATGAGAAATACAGGAAACAGGATTATGGAGCCATTTCCAAACATGAGCATGGTACTGAAAAAGTTAGCAAAGAAACACAGATTTTCAAGGAAAGGATGGGGAGGGAAGTTGGCTTGAGCCCAGTCTGTCAGAAACATTAGTGATCTGAGTTTACTGAAGTCTGGCCATGTCATCATGCCCTGCACTGCACTTACGGACGAGTCAGGGCACTAGGAAGGGCAAATTATATCAGGAAAACGCTTGGAAGAGGGACAAAAATTACCTGTTGAATAAGAGAATTTGGTTTGTTATCTTTGATTTCAACAGACTCTTGGATACCCAGAGAATCCATCCATCAAATCAATGGTGGTGGGAGGGTGGGGGAGATAGAACTAGAGACTGTGAGGAGAGGGAGGGAGGGAGCAGAAAGTAAGGAAAGAATAGTAAGAATTACCATTATTAAATATTTAATTTCTGGGCTAAGCCAGGAAGAACATTGACCAAAAGATGCAAAGGATTACTCAGGAATTTTCATTTTAATAGAACTATAAAAACCAGGCAAGTGTACATAGGGACGAGTGAAACAAACAGGGCAGCAACAACCCAGAGGGGGGAAATATTACATAACATTCACATCTGGAATGTCAATACTATAATTACTCATATACAAAAGCAGTTTTAATATCTTTCTAAGTATTGCTGAAATTATTTATCACTTTATTTTTTTTTATTTCTTTTTTTTATCCTCATCCGAGGACATTTTTTCATTGCCTTTATAGAGAGAGGATGGTGGGGGAGAGAGGGAGGGAGGGAGAGAGAGAGAGAGAATATCGATCATTTGCCTTCTCTTCTCACCCCGACCAGGGATCAAACTCTCAACCTGAGTATGTCCCCTGACTGGGAATCAAACCTGCAGCTTTTCAGTCTACAGGAGTACACTCCAAACAACTGAGCCACACTTGCCAGAGCACTTTATTATTATTTTTTGAGAGACTGAAATGTGCTGTATATCAGAAGTCTCCTAGGATAGCTATGATCTTTAAAAAATCCAGATGTGATTTGGAAAAGAAGTTCTCTAGTAAAACACATCCTGTCTTTTGCATATTGAGAAAATTGGAAGGGTACTGCTTCGTTGGATGAATTGCTATAAAGCACCATGTTAATAAAGGGTGTTAATAAAAGATGGTAGGGTTCAGCTGTGTGCCAACAACATATTGGTGTAGTATTGATGATGTCTGCTGATAAATAGCATGGGCAGTACTTTCAATTAAAAATATGACAGGTTTTCAAAAAATAATCTAAGACAGACACTTCCTTTTTGGTTTTGTGGCATGTAAATGGTGAACAGCATTTCCCATTAAACAACTAGAATGTTAATTAATTAATTCCTATTGAGGGTGATATGTACACACCTGTTAAGATCATTGTGTAAGTTAAAAAGCATCATTTTAGGGTAAAGCCAATGACTGGCTTTAACTGAAAAATGCTTCCTATTGTACATCAAATTGCTAGAACCAATTTCCACTATCATAGTTGGATTTGCCAAGACATGCTTTGCCCCAGACCCTTGGTTTGGTACTGATTCTGGAGGAAAATTTACATTCATTTGTTAGTTCCCTGGTCTCATTCTTTTTCATGCCCTATCACACATGTGGTTCCAATACACTTATATCCAAGGAAAAGCACTTATATCCAAGAAAGGTTCTCTCCCATTCCCCATCTTCAAACCTGCTTTTCCTCCTGAATACTCTTTTAGAGAAGAAAACCATCACCATGACAACGATATGATGGGGGTTTGTATAGGACGTGGGGGTAGTTTGTATTGAACAGAATAAGGAAAACTCAGAAGGTGGGTAATAAATACTCTATTGTGAAAAGCCACTTAGTTTTACGGAACTGTCCACATCAAACTTGACTCAACCAGAACACTGCCTGGGGGTGGGGGTGGGGGTGGGCGGGGGCACACGTTGCAAGTGTATTCTGTTCAGGGCTAACTCTTTCATCTTTCATTGTGGCTGGTTGGACTCAATGTCCAGTGGTTATTAAATCAAAATATCATATTAATATGGAAAAGAGAACTTTACCTTGCCTTTTTAACTTCTAATGGCTGTGGGATATCCAGACATTAGCACTTTTCCAAAATAAATGTTACCATATTCTCATTTTCTGGGGGGAAAAATACGTGCTTTCTGTACCTTTTAAATTTCATTTGTATTTGTTTCCCTACAAGGCAGATGATGAAGGCAAATGATTATGGAGTTATGGGGGCTTCTTTAGTACCTTTAATGTATTTGCTTCTACAAAAAGGAGCGCTGCAGACACAAGGTAGCAATCCCAGCCCAGGTGTAGTACCATTCTTTTGTGTATCTCAGAGCTTGAGAGAGAGCTCGACGCATACATTTAGTATATATTTAATAATACTTTCCCACTACTGACTTCTCTTAGGAGACTAAAATTATCATGCTGCTTAAAAAAAAAAAGAACAAGAACACCAAAAAAAGTCACAATCTCCTGAGGTTCATTCTTTGTCTTTACCTGAGCAACCACCTAAGGACACAGGACTTTTAAAATAATGAGGAGAATCCTTTGTTCTCTCAGGTTCCATTTAAAGGGAAAGTGGGTCGAAGGGCTTCCCCTGGGAAGGGGGGAAAAAAACAAACAAACCCTGGAGCCAAACACAGGCGAGTAAAAGATTTCACTCCCATTACTGCTCCCACCCTCCGGAAGAAGTTAATTAATTCTATTTAAGGGATATTTGGGAGGGGTAGGGGGAAGCACTCAGGAAGCCCATTTTCTGGACTATAATCTTGTTCTCTAATGTGGCTCAGCCCATCCTCTCCTCCCTGACACCATGGAGTAGGGCACACTGGAAACCTCTCTCAAGCCACGGGCAACAGAGCCAGTATTGCATGCATTTCTGCTCCCCCAAATGTGTGCCCTGGCCCAAGTGTGAAGTTGGGTATTGACACCTGAAAAGCACAGTTAGAGCCATTGAAAGCAGCAAGTTACAGTACCTTAAGAAGTCTGACAGATGGGAGAAAGGCTGCGTGGCACAGCTTCCGGATGGTCCAGTTTAGGGGTCGAGGAGCATCAGTCTGATTCATGACCCCTTCAAAATTCCACCGGAAAAAACAGAAACTGCACACCTGAGCAATGCCTAGAAAATAAATGGTCCCCCACGCCCCTGGCATCCCATGGTCATGTCCACATCTGCAAATTCCATTAGGGCAGAGGCTTCCTGGAACTTGGGAGACTAGTCAAGTGGCGGTGCCTGAGCCACTGAACCTTCTTGAGAAAGCCACCTCCCCTCTGCCTGCAGCCGTGCTCATGCATACCAAATGTGGCTGAATGGAGGCACACTGCCTGCTGCTTCGGGAAGCGGATGCACGGTTTTGAAGGAGAGGGGCAGCCTGCAGGAAACAGCCTGTGGTCGGAGTCAGAGCAGCCTGCTCAGAATGCGCGCTCCCTCTCCCGCTCTCCTCCCCGTAAACGCAGGGCAGGCATTGGGGGAGAACCCGGGCCATTTGCTCTGCTCGCTCGGTTTGGGGGGGAGCCAGGAAGAGAGGACAAGGGAACATCAATAAAGCCAGAATGGGGAACTTGCACTTTCTTGCACAAAGCATCTTTGAGGGGCTGGAAACTGGCACAGGGGGAGGGGCTCGGACACAGGGAGAAGGGATGACTCCGAATGATAAGATAAACACTTCCCTTTTGATTTTTGTGACAGAATAAATTGAGAGCTATTGTCAAATGGATCTATACTAAAAAGGATCTCTGTCGTGTTCTGGGCTTTTTATTAACCGTGATTGACGGTCCTCACCCTGATATAAACATCAGATAGATGACAAGCGGCAGAAAGAAAAGCAAACTAACACACACCAGGAACTGCGAGTTATCCCTTTCATAGAAAGCCGTGTGAACTAATCCACGTTTGGCTTATCTTTCAAATGTGGCACTTTCTAAATCGGGGGTTATCCCCTTCTGGAAAGCTACTTGATACTCCTTCCCTCTGACAAAATTTTAACCCCTGAGGTACCAATTGGAATGCTTTCTCTAAAAGATGGAGTTTCCTGAAGCATGGATACACACCCCCATCGTTTTCCAGGGAGATCTTTAAGAGAGAATTGCTGTGTTGGCGTATATAGTCTTTAGATATCCCGTGGTGAGAGAATAAAGGGGAACTTTTCAATTTGAAGGTAGAAATTGGATCATTTCACTTACAGTAGTGAAGTTTGCTGGTTGGGCAGTTGAATTCCCCTGTGACTCCAGGCATCAGAACTCAGTGGGCGCAGCTGTCCAATTGCTGCCCTGGAGAATTCCCACATCCTTAAAGCATTGGCATCTTATTTTTCCTTCCTATGTCCCTCCACATGACTATACTGATTTTCTATTTTCAATTAACTTGAAGAGACTGGTAAATCCCAGATTTACAACAACTGTGTATTCTGGAGCAGAATGGGGGAGGTAAGCGCAGATGTGAAACACAGGAACGCTGATGTAACTCAGAACTTGGGAGAGCGTGGATCCTCCCAGGGGCGTAAGGAACACCTGACGTACCGCATGACAACGCTACCTCCCTCCCAGTGGTCCTGTGTTCCACATCTAAGGACGCTACGGCAGAAAATCTAGTCCATTGGTGGAATCCAGACGTTTAAATGGCCTTGTATAGTAGAACCCATGCATCTGAATATCTTCTATTAAACAAGGTTACTTTAATAGACCCCCCCACACAGTAAGTTCATTTGCTGTCACCATTCTACTTTCACAAAGGAGTAAAGGTGGCTGTAAAGTAATAAGAGCTGACACATCAGGCATTGTGCTAGGCATGCTACGTGCGTTACACAAGTTCATGTCAATGGCCACCGTATGAAGCAGATGCTATTGTCATAGCCCCATTTCCCAGAGTAAGCAACTGAGGTCTTCAGAAATTAGCAATGGGCCTCAAACACACTGCAATTGAAACAGGTCTCCAGGCTACAAAGATAAATTCTCTCTTCTCTCCGATTTCGTTCATAATTAAGGGGGCCACAGCAGTAAAGCCACTGTCTCGTTTCCTGTTGTTTTAACCTTATAAAAGCGGTAGTGTGACAGATCTCGAAGAAGAACTGGTCAGCATTTCTTTCCGATTATTTCTTTGGTATGACATTGATGTGGTGGTTAACACTGTGAATTGTGAAATCAGGCTGCATGGTTCAAATTCTAATTTGGACCCTGGCCTTGGGCAGTTTACTCACCTACTCCATGCCTTAGAGTCCTCATCTATTAAATGGAGATAAAAATAAAATCACTCACCTCTGGGTGTTATGACGAGTAATGAGCCAATACCAGTGAAGGACTGAGAACAGTGCCTGGCACATACTAAGTCCCTTATACCATGATTTATCCCCTACGCAGCATGCACTGATATCGAGGACAGAAACCACTGATAATTTCCAGTAAGCGCAAGTGTGCATACTTACAGTACCAGGTAATGAAGTCAAGCAGGACAGATTAAAGCTAAATGCTCCTGATGAGCCACCATGAGTTTAATAAATGGGGTAGAGAGGCAGGTGGGAGACTATGCAGGCAGTGTGTGTTTCCTCATGCTGTATTGCAGAGTGGTGCTCATCAGATCACAAGCTGTTGCCTTTAGTTAGCCTACAAGGCTCCAGCCTTTCTAAGCTATTAAATGCTATTAAGTGGTTCCGCTGCGGTCGTGAGAAGTCTGCTCCACGAAAACGCTAAAACACTGCAGTTGCCACTCCCCTGCTCTTCATGGTGCCAATATGTTAAAACCCCACAAAAATGACGGCACCATTTTGACAACACACAGCCTTTGATCCCCCTAGTCCCTTTAATTTTTACTGAGTGAATTTGGTCAAAGAGACTAGTTAGGAACTCTGTGGAATGGGGAAGTGCGGGGATTCACAGCCCTCTCTAACATCAATTAGAGGAGAGATGCACAAAACCTCCAGAGAACTGATTGGGAGATTACACTGCAAAACAGGTAAAGAGTAAAGAAGGACAATGCGTGAGAGGGTTTTGTTTTGCTTTTTTCTTCCATTGTTGGGGTAGTTTGTGCCAGAATTGTTTGCTATCAAAACATCTAAAGCAGGGTTTTCAGGATTCCCTACCCCCACCTTTTAGGAAAGGGTATTTTCACATAGAATGGTGCCTCCCTGAGTTTTAGAGAACAGTCCAGTGAGGAAAGAATAGAGAAGCAAGCCTAGCCCCAAAAGTTAGCATCTTATACATTCAAAACGCTTCTTTACAAATTTTATGACTGTGGATGTTTATAAATCTACAGAACACATCTAGCAGGCTTAAAAGTCTGGCCTGACCATATTAGCTCTCAGTATCCTAAAACATAGCAAACCCAGCACATCAGATCTCTGCACTTCAAAGCCTGCCGTGAACGAGCTAACTGTCTCCCGTGCTACGGAAGCCTGTTTCCCACTGGTCATCACCACGTTTTATTTCCCACTTAAATGATGCCAAATTTAAGAGCCATGGTAGGATTGAACTTCCTCAATGCTGATAATAAGCCACGGTATAGACATTTCACATTCTTTCCTTTTGAAAACCATGTTCCCTCTCTTTAAACACACCACGGCAGCCTCAGGGTAGCATCGCACCACTTTGCACACTGTCTTCCTTCATAGCCCTTAGATGTAAAAGAAGCTGACCCGGGAAGACCTAAGGAACAGAAAAGAAATGACACAGCGACCAGGTACTCCCAAAGCCTCCTGCTAAAATGTTTTCTGTTCACAACACTCAAAAATATTCCAGTGTAATTGCTCACAGTTTGTTACTATAACACTGGAATTCAGAGGTACCTGGGTGTTAACTGAACAGACATTTCGAGGACCTAGCACATGAGTGTAGTATACACAGTGGAGAGGAACAATATTTAGGCATCTCAGGAAAATATCAGGACCAGCCCAATGATGAGCCTTTGTACGTGCATCACTTCGTTTGCCTCTGTATTTTATAATCCAGCATTAGCATCTTGCTTGCTGTATGACTGACATCCGTTATTAGCTTTGTTGTGTTTGAAATTCACCATTTTATCAGAAATTAATTTGTGTTATGAACTCTATGGCAATTTATTAATTTTTGGTCAAAAAAGCATGGCTTTCCTGTTTCTTCCCTTTAACTGTACTCAAATAAAGCTATAAATGTTTTGGAAATTTTAGAGGCTTCTACAATATTTTCAAAAATATTAAATATCTTTATAGATTCCATTGACCTAAAGAACAGGTCTTAGTTATTTCCAATAAGTTATTCCTGAAATAGATAAAATAACTTCCTTTCTTTACTTATTTTTTCCCTTTTGGCATCTTTTATGAGTAATAGATTCTAAGGTACATTAAAATCTGTCAAAATAAGTGACTCAAATTGTTAGGCAGCTTAAACAGCATTTACCCTGTGTAAAAAGAAAAGACCTCAGAACGGTTGTCTACTGTGTCTTCGCCATAGTACTGGAATCTCACCACCTGCTTCCCTGACTGCTGCCCAACACCCGCCCCCCTCCACGAACACCTGCAGTGACAGAGAGCAGGTGAGATTTTGAGGCAGCCTATTCTGTGGTTGGACAGCTGGAGTTGACAGAAAGTTTTTCCTAAAACGGAAGTAAAATGTGCCTCCCTGTAACCTCCAAGTCGAGTTTCTCCTCTAGAGAACGCTTCTCCAAATGTATAATGACAGGCAACAAGCGCCACTCAAACCTCCTCTTCTCTGCATTGGACATCGTGGACCTTAAATCCTTCTGTACATGTTGAAGTATAGTTATTTAAAACCCTCCTCAGGGCTAGAGTCAATAATATGTTACAGGGCACTTTAAATATAATAGTGTCTAATCCTCTGAAATCCTTTGACGTCTCATAAATTCCTTTAGGGGACTTCAAGAGGAAGCTCACTAGTAATTTAGCTTCTTTTAAAAATTTTCTTCATGAAGGTTATGCAACTTCAGTTTAAGTAATAGCTGATCCCCGCTGCCCCACCCCACACACTCAAAGCAAGTGTGCCAAAGAGAACCTCTTTTCTGCAAAATGACCTCCATTGTATCTGAAGCCAGAACACTTATAATTTTCCTTCCTCCCTCCCTGCCTCCTTTCCTTTCTTCCTTCCTTCCCTTCCTTCCTTCCTTCCTTCCTCTCTGTCTCTCTCTTTCTCCTGACTCACAAAGAAGGTAGTGATATCCCCTGTAAATTGGGGATAATAATTCTACCTATATCAAAGAATATTGTGAAATTAATTAGCTATTATGTGCAGAACCCTTAGAAGAGGACTCAGCACATGGTAAGAGCTCAAAAATATTAGTAATAAGAAGCCATTCCCAAAGCTGCTCTAGGAAAAGCAAAGCAAAACAAAACACCTTAATTTCCTTCTTCGCTTCTCCCAGTAAGAGGATAAGCTGCAGAGAACACACAAGAAGAGAGCCACACCCGGCTTCACTTCACTGCTGTCCTCTCCGCAGTGGAGAGGGGGGTGATGTTTTACTACTAGAGTCTGAAACTGTGATACATAAAATGTTTTGCTTTGGAAAATACTCGGGTATATAAGCAGCTTCTTTCACCAAAATGCTAAGGTATATAAGCAACTTGTTTTTTCACCAAAAATAGAAATCCTAAATGTACACTCATAATAATAAATATAATTAAAATGTATAACAAATTTTCAAAGGCCAAAAGCTAAAATACATCCTCATTCAAGCTTTAAAACTTTAAAACTTCTATTCATAAAGGGAAAGGAATGATTTTTTTTTTTGTATGATTCTGAAATTTCAATGAGTCCATAGAGGCTTATTAAACATATAAGAATTTGAGATGTGCATTCTAAACCAATTAATATTTGCATCTTTCCAGTACGGCCGATGTTCTTTGTTCTGAGCCTAGACATATCACACACACACACACACACACACAGAGCCCCCACACGTACCCACTAACATAGGCACTTAAAATAATTTTACATTATGAAAACCACAAATCTCATGAACACGTTAAAGAACTCATGAATGAACACCTTTTGGGAGGGGAATTTAAGTAGTGAATCTCCAATTGCTGCTTGAATAAATTGTGTGAATTGGAGGGAAGCTCAGCATTTCAATGCAGCATTAGTCAGATCTTCTAGCCAATGGAGGCTCAAATTAGACACAAGTCCAAGCTCAAGTCTCACTATACCTTCTCAAACACCATCTCATTCCAACCCTAAGAGCAGAAAACCTGCCCCAGTCACACACCACACTTGTGCATGTGGGCTTCGGAATCTAATGGCCAGCACTGGGTTGAACCATAGGTCTGCCACCCGGGAAAGAGAGGCATGCTGTGACCTGGAAAATTCTCAGAATGGGAGCTCTGCACGATGGAGGATTTTAATGACGAAAGCTAAGGAAAACCGTGTTTGTTATCTATTTTTGTCAGCCTATTAATTCTTATTCTGGTATCATATTTTAATGACCATGAGCTTTTTATTTTATTAATAATAGTGGAAGAATTATATGATTTCAGTTTTTGAGAGGCACGGTCCAATTTTGTTTTTTCTCATGAGAAGGCATAAAATCCATGCAAACAACTTGGATTTTGAAATCAGGAGGACTGAGTTTTAATCCACATTAAGTCATTGGGTAATTCATATAACTTTTACAAATTCTCATAATTGAAATGAACAATGGCTAATTACAATAATGTGAAGATAATGATTGATAATTTTTTGAACACTTACTATGTGTTCAAGGTCTTCTAGGTGCATAGTTTATTTAGTTATCACAGCAAACCTATTAAGCTTGCCGCATTATTATCCCCATATTACAGATGAGGAAATCATCTCAGGGAACCATAGTTTCAGAGAGGTTAAGAAACTTGCAGAAGGTCACATGGCTGGTAAACAGACTTGAATCCAGGTCCATCTGATTCTATAATCTGTGCATCCGGTTCTATAATCTGTGTTTATTCATTACAATGTTACTACCAATTAATATATATATATATAATATATAAATATTTGATATATAGTAGTCCAATTAATATCTATATTGTATTAAAGAATATATACATAATTATATATATTATATTTATATATATTTTCCTGTGGCTTTCCAAAAGGAAGACAGTATTTGATCACTAACACAATCTGAAGAGTGAGAGTAACTTAGTGGATCTAACCTCAACATCAGAATCCTGCAGAGCACAGGCAAGGCCAGTCAGTGGTTGTCCCCATGGTTCTGGGTTTCTCATGTTTTCACTGCTGACTTTCACATTCCCTCTCTACTCTCCAGTTCCATCAGGCTGGGGCAGCCTGTCCCGGGCAGGAAGCTCAGGCTGCTCTGAAGAGACAAGGATTTACCCTCACTCGTTTGGTATTCCCAATATGTAACACAACGCCTGGGATTCGGTATTTATTAAGTAGAAAAAATAAATGTTTCTGAAGAACTCAAGTAATTCTTGCAAATGTGTGGTAAGTTATATATTATATATGTGTGTATATAATATATAACTTAGTTTAAAACTTAGTTCTATATGTGAGGTTATATATAATACACATATATATGGTAAATTATCTCTCTATATATTTACTCATTTAACTCTCACTACTATCCTAATTTTATCTCCACTGCATTTTTTTAAATGAGGAAACTGATGCACAGAAAGGTTAAATACTTGACAAGTTTACACAGTAAGTTTCAGAGTCATAGTTTTAATTAAAATATAAAGTCATGTGTTGCATAATGTTTTATAATATATAAATAAATAAAACCTATATTAATGCAAGTAAACTAGTGTCAGATACTCAGATATTGTATGAAGCTGTGGTGTATCATTCTTCATGACTGAAAGGATATTCTAGCTGTTGCTCAGGGCAACAGGAGACTTCAGTCACACTGAAGTCACACTCAGCAAGAACACCTGATAACTATCACAGTAAGTACCGTATTTTGCCATGTATAATGTGCACTTTTTTTTGCCCAAATTTTTGAGGGAAAAATAAGGATGCACATTATACATGGGTAGTACTAATTCCATATCTATATAAATATATTTAATTCTTTTACTTATGCTATGTATTAAAAGTGTAACCATAGAAAACAATAATGATATCCATATGTAAAATAATACCCTGGAATATGATAATAGGTTTTGTTTCTAAATATGAATAAATAAAACATTGAATTAAAAAATTAAAATAAAAGATTTTTTTCCTGAAAGTTTGAGCCAAAAATGTGGGTGCACATTATATAAAGCAAAATACGGTAAATACCAAAGCTGTCTGTGCAGTCATATAAACAAAAGGATGATTATTCAAGGTTACTTGACTTTCATATAAAATGCATAAAACATTTGGGGAGAAAACAAAACAAAGTAGTATCAAATGCTGATAGTGACCTGAAGCTATTAAATTAGGAAACAGTACAAAAGAAGAATTTTATAATAGCTTCAAAACTGTCTAATAAATTAGATTCTGACTGCTGTTATTATAAATCTAGCCAAAGCCTTCCACAGGAGCCTAAACGATATATCCGCCAACACCAAGTATCTGGTCACCAGCACGGGGCCCCCAGCTGTCCCCGGGAAGCCTTCCCCAATGAGGAAGGGGTGGGATGATAATAGAGGAAAGAACTGCAATGTTTTGTATACCTGAAATTATCCCAAAGAGAAAATATCGAGAAATTATTGTTTTAGAAAATAATAGGTGGGTAGAACTTTAATGCGTGTATTTTTTTTCCTTTTCTCTTAAACTCTTTTTAGGTAAAGCACTGGCTACAGAACAGATGAGAGACTCATCAGTTCAATTTCACCCCAAATTAAAACAGATGAATGCGCTGCCGTAAGTAAAACTGCTCAGTTCTCTCCATGGAGTTAGGACAAAACCTCAGCTCTTCATCTCGGTCTACCATACTGAGACCGATTTGATCTTGTTTAACTCTCCAGCTTTAACTTCAGGCTTTTCACCACTCATCATGCTTCAGTCACACTGATGTCCTTTAATTTCTGTGTACCCTGTCACAGGTCATTTACCTACAGCGTTGCCTCTTCTAACGTTCCTTCACCCAGCTCTTCGCAAGGTCATCTCCTTCTCACACTTCAGTCTCACTCGGCTAAAGTGTCATCTCCCTAGAGAACCCTCTCTTGATTCCATCAGCCACTGCAGCTCTTCGAATATTTTTACACTTATAGAAGCCTGTAACTATTAAATCATTGGGTTTTTTATGTCAGCTCTTCGTCTCCTACGTGAATGTAATTTCTGTAATGGCAGTTATCAACTGTATCCTACGTCCTTCAGAATGTCTAAAACATGGTAAAAACTCAACCAAAATTTGGTGACTGTAGAATAAATAGATGATACGTGAATGACTTAAGACATGTTTGTTGTACTCTTTCTTTCAAGTTATTTGAAGGTATCTTATGGTGCCTAGGGCTTATTTGCAAACTAGTAAGAACACACTGATATTTTTTGCAGTGCCTTCTTGTTTCCAACTACTTAACTCCATTGCCTTGAAAATCTAAGAATTACTTATTTAGGTATCAAAAAATTAATAAAAGGATGACATTCTAACCTTCTAATAGAGGCCAAGCTCTAAACACAGAGGGATTTGGAACAGAAGAGCGAAAGAAGAAAAGGGGAAAGTATGGGTGTCAGAACTTCAACCTGAAAATAACTCAGGCTGGAGAATTCCGTCATTTACCGAGTGTGACAGTCTGGCCCGTCCTCAAACGTCTGCCACGTGGCGGTTTACTGAGGGATTAACTCAGTACCAGAACCTGCCTCTATGAGGCTACTCTCCATTTTATAGACACTCGAAATCAGTGAATTTTTAATGTACTAAAGCTAGGAAAATATATGAACTATTTTTCCTGATTATAAAAGAACAACTTTTCAATAAAGAAAATATTCAATATGGAAAATTTTGAAAATTCATAAAAGTATAGATAAGTAGATGCTGCCTATAATTCTATTACCCATAAATAACTGTTGATGTGATATTTGGAAATTTCATCATGTATTTTAGAAATCATGCTTTATATGTAATTTAATATGATTATAATATCATGAATTGATCATGTTATTAAATGATCTTAGAAAATACAATGTTACATGTTTATGTAGAATTCTATTGTTATTTTATTCACTGTGAGATCATCAGCCCACTTCCGTTTTTGTCATGAATAATGCTCTTATGGATATACTTGATCAGACCTTTTTATGCACATGTCCGATTACTTCCTTAAGATAAAATTTAAGGTGAAAAAGTCATTGGTTCATGAGCCATGAATCTTTTTTCAGACTCTTGATAGTTATTTCCAAACTGCTATCCAGCAATGCTGTACCATTTTACATGCCCCTCAGCAATATATCAAAATGTCCCCGTTACTGAATCATTGATAAAACCAGACATATCATTAATTTAAATTAAATTTTGGCCAAGTTTTTTTTCCCACAGAAAAAGAAACATTTTTATTTGGTAACTTACAAAGTTTCATTTTTCCTGTGGCCATTTGTAATTTTTCTAGTAAATTGCTTCTTCTTTCCATTAGAATTTTATTTTTCTTATTAATACATAAGAGAACTTTAATGCTTAGGACATTAATCAATTGTCATGAGTTGCTAGTATTTTTATAGTTTTCCATTTGTCTTTCAATTTTGTTTATATTCTTACAATAAAATTTTTACTCATAAGAAACTTTCCTCACTTACAAAATTTTTAAAATATTTATACATTCAAATGGAGCCGTCATTTCCTTTGTGGCTCCAAACTCAGACGGTGTGCCACAGAAAGGCCGTCCTCAACCCACACTCAGATAAACGTTTTGGTTACTGTGCTGTGGGCCGTTTCCAGCTCTCGACACCGTCTCTGCTCCACTCTCCTTCCTTTGTGACCACGTTATTTTGTCCACTGTCGATGAAAGCCTGCACGTATGTCTGTCTCTCTCAATTTCTGTCATCATAATTTAAATATTTAGACTAGAATTCCCTTGCTGATACTTAACCAAACTGCAATCCTATATGACTTTGTTTTATTATAGACCCATCCAAATGGTCTGATAAAATTTCTGAAACTGCAGCTGCGAGCGAAAACAGGAATCTTCTGTTCCATGAAATAGCCCACAGTCTGTTCTAAGTGAGGCACGTTGCTTCATATTTTCAAATATTATTAAGGGTTTTTCTTTTTCACAAATACTATCTCCATAGATGAAAGGATCCTGATGCCTTAACGTCTCTGTCTGCACCAGCCCTGCAGCATTCAACGTGGCGGTTGCCTCTGCCTCCAAATTGACTGGCAAAAGCATGGAGTGAATTGAATGCTAACTTACGGTCAGGATCCTGCGTAAATGTAACATAGATTTCTGGGTTTGCCAGGATCTAAGCCACTAGAGACTTTGAAAATCAGAGCCAATGCCTTGAACTGAGCTCTCTGGACTGGTAGCCAGAAAATAGAGAACTGTTTTTAGACCTGTCAACCCGGCACCAAACCAATTGGGGAAAAATCCAATTTTAAAACTCATGAAATCCTCACAACAGGAAATATGGGCAACAGGCAGACATAGAAAGAAGTCAACAAAAGGAACTTGAAACATAAATACAACCTTATAGGAACATACTTAAATCCAAAAATTCTGGAATTAACAATAATGATAACTTTCAGCATCCTTGAGTTATTTCAGTGACTCCTCAAGCATTCACCTAGAGCAGAAAAATTACTCCTGGACTCATAAAGTCACCTTTCTTGGCATCTTGCCCATTCACAGGACAGCAAATTCTCAGTCATCCTTCAGCTTCCTGTTCGCCTTGTTATGCAAAGCCTGCCATCTGTTACCTTCAGTTCTGATGCAAGAGCAGAGAGAGGAGCAGTAAGAAGCCATTGAGACATGCTTATGTAGAATGGGAGTAGTGCAGAAACCAAAGCATCTGGATTCTTCTCCATGCCGTGCCACTAAGGAGCAGCGTGAACTTCGTCAGGCTCCTCATTCCTCTGGACCCTAGGAAAGTGGTACTGATGCTCTGTTGAGTTCTTCCCAAAACTAATATTTTACATTTTAAGACCAGTTCCTCCCTAGATTATTGCCATCTATTTCCAGTATGCCAGTAATAAAACATTTGCAGCATTACTTATTTTGAGTAGAAAGTGAACATTGCTTAGTATTTACTAAAGGGTTCCGGGTAACGGGGCAGCCTAATAAACTCGCAGAGAGCCACGTGGAATCACAGATGTACGTAGAGAGTTTTTGCAAGCCACAGAAGTTTATGCTGTGAAATGCCAGGGCTAGACCTACCTGAGCACATGCTTATCTTCAAGCAAAAGGGAAAATATCAGCAAATTTTAGATGATATGTTTTATTTTCTCAGTAGAGTAAAATATTCCTGGAGCTATTAGTATAAAATACAAATATCATATATTATTTGCTGAGGAATTACACAAATATATTAATATAGGCCTAGAATTTATTTGATGCCACACTTGCAGCCTGATCATGACATTCAGATTTTAGCAAACTTATAAATACTATTTAAAAGAAATTTAATTGGCTGGACTAACTGCAGATTTGTTAATCTAGTCAATTCATCCTGAATGCCTGCTAGGTATCCAGTACTATGCCAGGTGCAGAGGGTACACAGAGATTAAACTATAATTCACAGGGTGATTGAACACATAAACAAATTACTTGAGAAAACAAGATGTTCACATATTACGGTAAGTGCTAGGCTAAAGATAGAATTGTGCAGGACAGCCTCCTAGACAAACTAAAAACAAAAATTCTTTAGCTAATGGCTCAAGAAAGTTTAATCCTTTCAGTCTTACTTTGAAGGGGTGGCGGAGTGTCATGTTGTGAATGATTTAAGATTGCTAGGCCTAGCCCTCGCTGGTGTGGCTCAGTGGATTGAGCACCGGACTGTGAAGCAAATGGTTGCCGGTTTGACTCCCAGTCAGGGCACATGCCTGGGTTGTGGGCCTGGTTCCCCATAGGAAGTGCACGCCACACATTGATGTTTCTCTCCCTGTCTTTCTCCCTCCCTTTCCCTCTCTCTAAAAATAAATAAATGACATTTTTTAAAAAAGGATTGCTAGGCCTAAAACAAAGATTTCAAAAATTTATATGGAACCACAAAAGACCCTGAACAGCAACAGCAATCTTGAGGAAGAAGAACAAAATTGGAGGAATCACACTACCTACTATCACACTATATTGCAAGGTCATAGTAACCAAAACAGCATGGTACTGGCATAAAAACAGACACATAGATCAACGGAATAGAATAGAGAGCCCAGAAATAAACCTAGGAATTTATAGTTCATTAATATTTGACAGAGGAAGGAAGCACATATAATGGGATAAAGATAGTTTCTTCAATAAATGGTGTTGGGAGAATTGGACAGATACATGCAGAAAAATGAAACCAGACCAGCTTCTTAAGTCACACACAAGCATAAATTTAAAACGGATTAAAGACTTAACTGTTAGATTCAAAACCTTAAAAATCCTAGAAGAAAACATAGGTAGTAAAATCTTGGACATTGTTTATAGCAATACTTTTTCTGATGTCTCTCTTCAGGCGAGGGAAACAAAAGAAAAAATAAACAAATGGGACCACATCAAACTAAAAACTTTTTGCATAGCAAAGGAAACCAGCCAAAAAACAAAATGACAACCCACTAAATGGGAGAACATATT
Source organism: Desmodus rotundus (assembly GCF_022682495.2). Taxonomy (NCBI): domain Eukaryota; kingdom Metazoa; phylum Chordata; class Mammalia; order Chiroptera; family Phyllostomidae; genus Desmodus; species Desmodus rotundus. The sequence continues at coordinate 47,003,544 of NC_071387.1, read as the reverse complement.
TGCCAATACATCTGATAAGGAGTTAACATCCAAAATTTATAAAGAACTTATAAAACTCAACAAAACCACCCCCAACAAAACTCAAATAATCCAATTTTTAAAATGGGCAAAGGATCTGAATAGACACTTCTCCAAAAAGGATATACAGATGACCAATACACATATGAAAAGATGCTCAAGGTCACTAATCATCAGAGAAATGCAAATTAAAACCACAATATCACCTCACACCTGTCAGAATGGCCATCATCAATAAATCAACAAACAAATGCTGGTGAGGATGTGAAGAAAGGAGAACCCTTTTGCACTATTGTTGGGAATGCAGACTGGTGCAGCCACTGTGGAAAGCATGGAATTACCTCAAAAAATTAAAAGTGGAATTGCCTTATGACCCAGCGATTCCACTTGTGGTAATATATCCAAAGAAACCGAAGCACTAAATAGAAAGAATGTAAGCACCCCTATGTTCATTGCAGCGTTATATACAATAGCCATGATTTGGAAGCAGCCCAAGTGTCCAACAGTAGATGAGTTGATAAAACAACTATGGGACATTTACGCAATGAAATATTACTTAGCTATAAAAAAGAAGAAAATGTTACTATTTGTGGCTGCATGGATGGGCCTGGAGAACATTATGCTAAGTGAGGGAAAGACAAGTACAATAGGATTTCACTTATAGGTGGAATCTAATGAACACACTGAACTAACAAACAAAATAGAGCAAACTCAGAGAGAGAGAGCAGGACAACAGCTCTGGAAGGGGAAATTTTGGGGTGGTGGGATTGAACAAAAAAGTAAAAGGACTCATGATTATGGGGGTAGGAGGAGGAAGAGGGGAGGGTGGAGGTGGAAGAAAGTATAAGGGGGATAAATGGTAATGGAAAAATACAATAAAAAATAATCTATTACAAAAAGCATTGGTAGGCCCAGGCTCTCCTCTATTGCCCCAAGTCATTTGGTACTGACAGCAAACATGGAATCTCCATCTGGCAATGCAAATGAGTCACAGAGACGCAGACTCATCCACCAGAGAAGGGATTTGCACTCTTTGACCTTACTTACTTTTCAACTCTTCCCCAACCACACACTATAGTTTTGTTGAGAGGAGTTCTAATAAATTTAATATCCTCTTCCTTAGGACATCTGCAGAGGTATTAGGGTATGTCTAAAGAAATTCAAATGCCCATTATGGAATAGGGACCAAGTGGTGCTCCCAGGTGTGCTCCTAAATCCAGGCCTGGATGGAGATATGCTCGAAATGCTAAAGGGAGCACAGTCAGAGGAACATCTGGGAGTGGCCTCCATCTGGGGCTTTGGGAGACAATTTCTGAGCTACTTCTGGAGGCACAAGAATTTAGTCAGTTTCACCATAGAAATGGGAGAAAGGCATTCTGCATAGTAAGAACAGCTCTGGTAAAGCAAAGAACTATGAGGCCCATGATCATTTTTAAAGACAGGAAGGAGTTTTGCATGGGGATGGATGATGATTATTTGAACTATGATACTTGTTCTGTATCATTAAATTGGATGGGGTGGGGGAGGTCACTGAGGATTTTAAATGTGGGAGTAAAAGTGATCAGGATTGTGTTTTAGAAAATGACTCTCATATTTGTATTGAAAATGGATTGGAGAGGGGCAAGACTAGAGGAAGAGGAGCAAATCTAGTCAATTACAGGAAACAAATATTCTTTTTTTTAGTGGTTTACATCAAATATTTCTTTAACCCCTAGATGCAAAGGTAAAGAGTTGAAGGCAACATAATGTTTCAATCACATGCTTAAAAATGCAACAGTTATTTTTTAAGTTGTGGTTTTTCCTTAAAACTAAAAAAATATTGAAGTGTACACAAAAGAGACAAAGAAGAAAAAGATATTACTTCAAAGAAATAATGTGCCACCGTTTTCATGCTTCATATTAACTCAAAAACTTATTATGTCTGATATAGCTTCTTCCCTGTAGAAAGAACTGATACCTCCCCTCCAAATAATAATCTAATAAATATCAAGTAAACAGATTACCTTAAATACTTAAGTAAGAACTTAAGACAAGCTTGCTTGATCATAATACATTTAACATAAAGAAGTGATAACTGAGTTCTGAAGATTCATTGGTGGGATTATAGACAATATATTTGGTAACTGTGTCAACGTAAACTTTGCTAAGTTGGCTGAACAATTCCAATTATTTTAATCTTTGTTCTGGAAACAAAATATGGTTCTTATCTTACTTCCCTTTAATTTCCTGATGGAAGAGCATAGGACTTTGAGCTTTAATCCTTTATTTTGATATGTCAATGGAGGACTCACATAGAAAAGATTCAAGATATCCAAATATCCAAAATATCCAAAATATCTGCAAAATATCCAAAAGGAAACTTCATGGTTGAATGATACATTTTAAGTATTCTTTTAAGGAAAGTAACATTTTTACATATTTAAACAATATATGTTTAAAATTTTTGCAACTAGCAATAGACAACAGCAATTTGTGAGGAGGAAGTATTAGAAATAAAAAAAAAAAGGACCCATAGCAACAAAACCTCCTTTCTCAAACTCACACAACTTTTTCCCTATCAAAGGCCTCCTTGCCATCTTTCTCCACCCAGCTTTCCCTCTGTGTGTGTTTGTGTTTGAGGCCAGACAGCTGAGAAGGAGAGCTGGTGCGCTCCTGTTCACAGGTGGGTGATCCTGTGCACACACTGGGGGTGCTGAACGCAGGAAATGGAGAGCGATGCGGTGCTTGAATATTACTTTTAGCTTTTTCTCAGGTTTTAAACAAAAATATGTCCTCAAAATGATTTTTTCAGTGTTTGGCTGAGCTTCTAATTGAAAATTAGCATTTTCTAAGCCTTCTCTCTTTTCTTTTATCTTTATTTTTCAGTTTGCTTGCTTCACTTAAAAACAAAGGACCAAACATTGAATTGTATACTGTAAAGGGGTAAACTTTTTGGTATGTAAACTTTAACTCAGTGAGGCTTGTTTTGTTTAAAAACAAAACAGATTAGAACATACACAAAATAATAGGTTTGGATTCTAGGATTATAGTCTCAATTTCCCAATATGTCAACTATTTATTAGGTGGAAATCACATCTGGTTTCCCTGGGGAGATTCTCCTTTTCTCTGATCCTTTCCAGTATATTGATGGCATACGTTGTGAACACGTATGCCATCAATATACGTATATTCTGTATTTTCACGTATATTCTGCCTGCTCCAATATAAAAAAAAACAGATTTTAAAAATGTGATTATTTTTTCACATATAAACGTGAAAATATTATTGCTCAAGGCTGCTGACTTTGCAGACTACACTATTATTTAACTTGTATAATATAAAGTCTGTGATTAGTGCATTTGCAGGGGGCTCTTAAATTTCTAGCACAACAAATTTGGCTATAGATTTTACTTTCATCCTTCTCCCTCCTCTCTAGAGGTTCCTTTTCATTTTCTTTGTTTTATTTACCTCTTTGGTATTCTTACTGGATTCCCTGAATACATGCTATTTTATCTTCTCAAAATGCTGTCCTCTTTCACCACAATTCACATTGTAACTGAAATAAGCAATGTCCTCAAAGACTAAATTGATGGGAACAGCATATTAGATGAATTTTCCCGTCAGCTACATCGTCCACGTAGAAATGGCTGTGTGGCAGGGTATTATCTCCAGGGGGTTTTCCGCAATGAAAATTTTATAAGTTGTGAAACTCTGAGGTAAAATTTAACCTTAATTCCTAGGGACATTTTTAAAATAATTAAAACAGAAAATTCTACTTGTCTTCATTGATATTTAAAAAAAAACTACTGTTTACACTTCAGCCCTATAAACAAGAACAAACTCCTCTTTGTTGGCAATTTGCACAAAAATGAGTCGGGGTATGATAAAGAAAGGATGAGGGCGGAGATAAAAATACTACAAGGGTAATAATAATATAGTAATGACTGAGTTTATAAATAATATATACAATAATTGCATGTGACAGGAAGCAGCATATTTTACCACAGAAAACCTTAATTTATACTGGAATGACTCTTTTCAGTGGGGTACAGAGTAGTTATAATAATAGTAATAGTTATCAAATAATTACTTGATAATAATAATATCAAACCTATGCCAAGCATGATGCTGAACAGTAATAATTCTTTTAACAGCAGGGACATATACTCCTGGCTGGCTACCCAACTGGACAAGGTAGTTGTTGTCCTTCTGCTAGAAAGGCTAAAAATAAGATGTTTGTTATCTAAGCCCCCTTACCGTTAGCTCTGGTAAATAAGGGAAAGAAATGATGAGAGGTTTGGGCAAAGATTTCCCTTTCTGAAAAATGAGAAAGGCACCAAGCCGCTTACTGTCTCTCCAATTGTCTCTGCCTCTGTGATGCTATCATTTGAGAACGAGATGCCTGGGGCGGTAGTCATCATTCCGAAACCCTGAGGGAGAGGCCAAAAGACGGGCATGGCGGCCCCGTGGTCTCATGTCTTAAGCTGCTGAACCGATCCAGAATCTATTGCCTCTAAGACTTCTACCTATACAAGATAATCAAAAGCTTTTATTATTTAAGCAACTACCAGGTTTTCTGTTATTTACATTCTTATGCTTTAGAATAAAACAGTCAGATGAAGCAAAATATGGGTGAAGGAGCAGAAAAACAGAAAAGAAGACCTGCTCAAAGCCACAGCTAGAAAGAGACAGACACAGTTTTCACCCAGGTGCTTCGTGCCCAGTGTCTTAATGCCTACTCTATGTTGTCTTTTACTTCCAAAGGGAATGGTTTCTTCTTTACTCTAATTTGTTCTAATTTAACCCCTTTATCCTCCTCCCCTTCCTCATACAGTATCCTGACATTCCCCCAAGTTTGGTTCTTTATCCCATCCTGTAATAATGTTTGAAAATATTTAAATGTCACAGTACCTTTAAAACCAATAGACCTATAACTTTCCCCAATAACTGCTCTAAACATATTGGGTTGACCAAAAAGTTCATTTGTTGTTTTTCCATAAGATGGAAAGTAGCACTTAGTAGCACTTACTTGTCTCTAACTTGATTTGAAACAATTTTGTTAGATTGTATTATGACAGCTGTCATATCAGCATGCATTTAAAATAAAACATCAAAATTGGTGAAATTTTATGTAGCCATTTTAATATCAAAGATGGAACAAAAGTGACATTTTTGGCATATTATGCTTTATTATTTCAAGAAAGATAAAAATGCAACTGAAATGCAAAAAAAGATTAGTGCGGTGTATGGACAAGGTGCTGCGACTGATCAAACATGTCAAAAGTGGTTTGTGAAGTTTCATGCTGGAGATTCCCCACTGCACGATGCTCCACGGTCAGGGAGGCCAGTTGAAGTTGATAGCGATCAAACAGACATACTCAAAATATCCAAATCAATAAAGCTATCAGTTAAAATAAAAATGTGTCTTTTATTTTATGGAAAAATCCATACAGACTTTTTGGCCAGCCCAACATTACTTCATTCATTTATCCATTCATCCCAACCACTCACTTACTGAGCTTCTGCTGTGTGCCAGGCCCTGAGATAAGCAGCAAGCACTAGTGCCTAGCAGTTGAGTCACACAAGTACCAATACAGGAAACACTGTATATTAATATATTGTACAAATACATATAGTGAACAAGCTATGATTTTAGCAGAGGAATAAAGCAACTGGCTCCATCTGGAGTATCTTGAACTTCACAGGGGACATGCCTGAGCTGGGTTATATCACATTCAAATTTACTTAGTTTCTGTATGCAAAGGTAGTCAGATAAGGCCCTTGATGTCTAATTCATTTGTCCTGTGTTCATTCACATTGAAATATTAATATCATACAAATCCCATCTTTACCTTTTTATACTTATAAATTCCAAATCAAGTAAATTACAAAAAATGAAATTAAAACATTTGGCCTGGCCAGTGGCTTGGTGGGAACATTGTCCTGTACATCAAAGGACCGCAGGCTTGATTCCCAGTTGGGGCGTGTGCAAGAGGCAACCAACCCATGTTTCTATTTCACATTGATGTCTGGCCGTCTTGCTCTATCTCCTTTCCTCTCTCTCTAAAGTCAATAAACATATCCTCAGGTGAGGAATAAAAAAAAAAGAAACCTAGAAAAAAGATAGACTGTTAGCAGATCCTTAAGCTTCTGATCTTACTCCACCTTCAATAATTTAATTAGTTATATTAAATATTCAGTATTACAACTTATCGATGCTCTTAGCTTCAGAAGTCTTTATAAGTAGCATCTAGTTGAATAGGATTTTGATAAACTTGCACAGCTTACAAATATTTTGAGCATTTAATATAAATACAAAAATACTGAAATTCTTAAGATGAATTTTAATGTTTAAAATGATGCTAACAAGCTGTGAACATTTAATTTTTATTTATTATTATTGTTTTCTTAATCCTCACCCAAGGATATATTTATTGATTTGAGAGAGAGAGGAATGGGAGAGGCAGAGAGAGAGAAACATCAATCAGTTGCCCCTCGTACATGCTCTGACCCAGGATCCAACCCTCAACCTAGGCACATGCCCTGACTGGGAATTGAACCTGCAGTCTTTTGGTGTTGGGGATGATGCTCCAACCTACTGAACCACCTGAGCAGGTCAACATTTAGTTTTTAAATTGGGGTGGTGGTGGATGTAACTTAGAACTTTGTCTTCTGATTCTATTCTTTTACTAATGACTTCAATGAAGATCTTTCTTAATTCACCTTTTAGTTCCTGAATATCCCTTTTACATGTTATTTATTAGGTTAAAGGGGCTTCTCAACAAAACCCTGGAATAATCTGAGTTAATGATATTACATGTATAACATGTGATGGTTTGAATCTGCAGCAAAACATGACAGTGTTTCGAGCATATCATTGAGGCCGTGAACAATGGAATTAATAATACTACTACCACATACATTTTATTACATTTCATAGGTTGACTACATTTTCCCCACATCACATTCACTCATGTTTGTACAATAATTCTGTTAGATTTTGTCGTCTTGAAAAATCCCAATTACTGATACCTTGGCACGGCCTTTTGATTTCACATGGAATGTTCTTCCTCCATAAGAACATTCTCAACACTTCATTACTGTACTGGTTATGTTTTGTTTCTGAAGTTCCATTCACTGGACCTATAACATAGCCAGGCTCCTTGCCTATAAAGAATATCATCAAAAATGCCAGTATATAAGATCTAAATGTCTTCAAAACTAAGCAGAAAGGTTTTTGTCAAAACTGCAGTGTTTCTATCATAATCTTTATCTCTGTTACATAAAGAATTTTGCCATGTCTAATAATATCAAGAACACTAAATTTGGAGCCCAGAGGGTAGAATTCTCTCTCTTTTATGTGTGACACTGGACTGGGCATCAATCTCGCCGGACATCTGTTCACCTATTTCTCAAGAGAGGGGCTTGAGCTGAGTAATTTCTTGACTGGGCATCTCTAAAACCCCTGTGCACAGGGTGGCCACGCATCTGAAATGGTTTAAATGTCTTAAAGGTCTGAGATTGGCTTGAGTTCTCCCCCAAACAAACCTTGAGTGCTAGTGGTCTGTTTGGTAATTATCCCAGGAAACACAGAAGGAAAGTAGAATTGGTACTGGAAGGGAAAAGACAATGAGAAATATGCTATTAAGCTACTACAGTGAATACCTGGAGTGTCTCAGCGCCTGGATGCTGTGGGACATGATGTAGAACATGCTTACCTGCTCCCCAGAGTTATCTTATCTGAACGCATGGGGAGCCAAGGGCTACTGAGAGGAGAGGTGTTAACACCAGCACTTCAGCTTGCACCCAGAGGAAGTTCTTAAGCAATGAGGAGCTGTAAGCTGGGCCAATGTGCACTGAAATAGGCTGAAGGCATAAGTGGGCCTGCTATTCCCCTCTTCTTGTGCCCTTCTCCTGGACTCTCTAGCAGACTCACGGTCATCCTCTGGACTAAGTCAAATGTTACAACACCTGTATGCAGCTTCCCCTGACTCTCCAACTCTGTGAAGCACATCTTTCCATTACAGAGATTATCACATTGCATGTCCATCTCCTCATTAAACTGTAAGTTCTTTAGAGTTTACCTATATATATTTGATCAATGCTGTTGGATCAGCTTATGGTTCTTTTGCATAATTTTTATTTAACATTCACCAAGCTGCCTCTTCATTTCTCTAAAGAAACAGAGCATGCAGAAATTACTAGAGTTGCTTGTGCCAAATAACCATCCCTGTCTGTGACTCCTAAACTATTTAGACATCTAAATAGTGGGATAGTTTGTCTTGACATTTTAATTTTGCTGTCAAATTCATAACACCAAAAACTTGGTGAGCCATGGCATTTGAAAATTCATTCAGCTCCAGTAAACATACACCGGATTCCTAATATGATTAAGGTGCTATGCTACTTATGACTTTTCCATTATTCTACACACATACACACACACACACTATATATATATGTTATACACATATATAATTTAACCTAAGGTAAAAATCTAACATTTGAATTTTAGTTCTGAAATCAGATGATCAAAATCCATCAGCCACACTCATCTGAGCACATTAACTGTAACAAAGATAACATCCTCAGATTTAGTTCTCACTGATAACTTATAAAAAGAAGCTTATCTGGCAATTTATACGAAAGTTGTCTCTTCTGCCTATGCGAAGATGCATTTTTCATGCACTGTCAGATTCTGTTACTTTATATAAATACTACAGTCTTCACAGCAGTTTTATGTTTTCTGGCTGGTAGAACTTTGTCCTATTATCTATTACAGTACTTAATAGAGCTGCCTTTAAATATATATATACACACACATATGCACACACACATATATACACACACACATATATATACATATATACACACACACACACACATATATATATATATATATTTGTATTTGTTTAGTTTCAACAAAATATCCCTTCCTTTATGGTTACCCTATAGGAGAGAAAAAATACAAGAAAATGAATAGGTGAATAGGAAAGTTCTGAATTTTGTCATGGTCATGACTTCTAAGCTTGTTACCCAGGTTTGATTCTGTGTACCCAGCAGAAGCGGTACTTTCTGTTAATTTCCATCTCACCCAGTGCCGGCCCACTCAAAAACAAAACAAAAGCGTTTTCAACTCCTTTCATCCAGCCGTCTGCTCACAGACACCTGATCTGTGGCTGGTTCCGCCCACTCATCCATCTATTCTCATTCACCGTTTTTTAGTTATGAGTCCGTTTTTTTGCTGCTAACCTATACTTAATAATTGTTATGATATCATTTTTAAAAGATTTTATTTATTTATTTTTAGAGAAAGGGTAAGGGAAGGAGAAGAGAGGGAGAGAAACATCAATGTGTGGCTGCCTCTTGCATGCCCCCAACCAGGGGGGACCTGGCCCACAACCCAGGCTGTGCCTGGGAATTGAACCTGTGACCTTTGGTTTGCAGGCTGGTGCTTAATCCACTGGGCCACACCAGCCAGGGCCGTTATGATATCTTTAAAATAGGCAGAGCACAGTGATATTCTGGGACTTTTCTTAGAGGGTGTTAAGGTTTTACTTTTTATTTCTCCCCTCTGGGTCAATTAGATTTCTATGAGCTCCCTAGTGAGTTGGTCTAACACATTACAATAAGCTTTATTCTGGGTGTTATATATAAACCTTACTTGACATATCAGCAGGAGAAAGGAAGAGGAGCAAAAGTCAATCTAGACTGCTGATCATTTTGACACAGTTTAAACTGTTCCCTTTGGCAATAAAAAGTCTTTAGAGGAAAGAGAAAATAGTAAAGGAGCAATATGCTAAATAAAATAACTTAGTGAAAAAGAACCTCAATTACAATGTCAGTATTTTTGGTTAAACTACATTATATACTAAAAATAGCTTTGTAATAATTGATAAAGGAAGTAAGCCTCTGCACGTATATATCCATGACAACCCAGGTTTATATTTATAAGTTTCAAATAGCTATGTCACCAAAAAATGTAAATTATTTAAAAAGCTAGAATAGGATAAAATTGTTTCCATAAATAGCCATTAGTTTATAGTCTAGCAAAGAAACTTCACAGCAAATCACAAATTATGAAATGTTTTTAATATTCTTCTAAGAGAAACTAGAAAAAATTATTTCTTATCATAATTATAAATAAGAACAAAGAGTTAAGGGGGCACTTGCCCTTCAGACTGTTGTGAAGTCAAAAAGCATATAAAAATAAGAGGCCACGTACATGCTACCTTATATTCCAGATGGAGCTCCATTTGGAAGTGTGATAGGGTAATGTCCCTAGAGCTCAGACACAACAAAGGAGAATAACAATAGAAGAAAGAAGAAATGTGAACATTCAGGCAAGAGCTTCCACTACTTTTTCCTTTTTGCAAGAAGGGGTATTTAGATATGGAACTTTGAGAAGAGAGTCTGGAATACTCTGTAAGTGAGAAAGTAGAAAATACCAAGTCATTACATTGAGTTTACTCAGAGCACTCTGAAAGCCCCAGTAAGCTCTGATGGAGCCTGGAGGTGCCCTGTAGAAATAATTTCAACTTCTCAGAAGAGAAAATATAGATAATATGAAGAATGGACCAAATAGGCTTTCCAAAGTCTATTTTCTTAGGTAGAATCCTATAGGAGACCGTTCTGCATGGCGTGGGCCCAGCTCCCACTTGGAAAGGCCAGTGGAAAGTGAGGTACGGCATACAGGACCACGTCTACAGATAGGTTCTCCCCTGGGGAATCAGGCCTGCATTGTACCTAGGCCACTTTGAGACTTGCTTTTTGCTAAAACTCCCTCACCCTGAATTGAGGCAGCAAATGTTTACTGCATATCTTTAAAGTAACTTCCTAAAATCTATGCTAAACCTTCCAAGGACAAGTATAACCAGTTCAACCACTTTTCTCTTTACATTTGTAAATATCCTTCCTTTTTGATGTAATTAGCACCATCCTTTCCTTTGTTTTCTGTAAAAGGTAACCACCTAAAGTGAACCTGTGCACCTGTGCATATTAAATGAGGACCATCCTCAAAGTAATGTGCCCAGAAAAGCAATAAAAGCCTGTCAAGGCAAGGGTGGGGCACTCTCCTCTTGACAGAGTGGCCGTGCTCTCCTTTTTCCTCCACGGGACTTGGTAGTCTGCGTGAATTTGTCTCATCTCAGTCACAGTGCCACAGACACTGGGGGCTGGCGTCCACATCATAATCCTAATTTTTCTTTTGTATAATCAAAAAAGAAAAGTGTACTACTGCTAATATAGCATTATAGTCATATGCACAGAAAAAAAAAAGCATTGCAAGAAGCTTGTCTTAAAATGTGAAATTTAATTTTCAGGTTAATATTTTCCAATGGAAAATATTCTAAATATTTCTAAAATATTCCTAAAATTTTCTTTTAACGAAGGAAATTCTTACAAACTAATTAGAATGTAATATGAGAAAAAAAATCCGAAAGTACAAAACTAAACCTTTTAATTCCCCCTCATTACTAAATTATATTTTCAGCTCATCAAGTTTGGTGGAAAATTCCAAAGAACTAAGAAAACTCTGCCCCTTAACAGGCTGTTTCACGAAGACGTATGAGGTGGAGTCTGATGTTTTCCTTGAGCTAAGTTAAGTGCACGTTCACTCTTTTAGGCACATGTCTGCTATTTAGGTCAATTCTTCACGTTCGCACAAAAGTTAACTAGTAAATTCTTCTTATATTTGTCTCTTTGGCAGAGTAAGAGAAAATGTTACCAAATCATATTTCATTTTCTAAACGTGTCCTCAGGTGTGTTTTCATTTTTCCCCAAGCTTTATTGAGAAATAATTGACGTATGACATTGCATAAGTTTAAGGTGTACAACGTGATGACCTGCTGTATGTATATACTGCAAAATGATTACCACGGTAAGGTTAGTTAGCACATCAATCACCTCCTACGATTGCTGTATTTCTTGTACTGAGAATATTTAAGATCTATTCTCTCACCACCTTTCAAGTGTACAATATAGTTGACTATACATGCTGTACATTAGATCCCCAGCACCTTCTCATAACTGGAGTTTGTACCCTTTGACCATATCGTCCCGTGTCCCCCATGCCCAAGCCAAGTCCCTGGCAATTAGCATTCTACCCTGCCTCTCTGAGTTTATTTTAGATACTTCATAGCAATGGAATTATGCAGTATGTGTTCTTCTGTGACTGGCTTAGTTCACTTAGCATAAAGTCTTCAAGGTTTATCCATGTTTTTGCCTATTGCATGATTTACTGTTGTTAAGGGTGAATAATATTCCACTGTATTTTTAGGTAGGAGTTAGAAAATTAGGAAGGCAGAGGGAGAGTGGAAGGGGATCCATTGTTCTTAACAGAAAAGTAGCCCCAAATAATTTTGACTAACTGCTCTGGTTATGTAACTGTTTCACACCATGACCAGATGCTGCCTGGAGTGGGAGATAAAGACCTGGGGAATAGACCCCTACACACGCCTGTGTTGAGGTGTTCAGGTCCTTCATGGGAAAGCATGCACGGTTAGCGCCACATTATCTGCTAATCACCATGTAACTCCCATTCTCTAATGTCATACTAACCCTCACCTCACCCCACAAATTATGTAAATCCTCAGGACAAGGCCCCTACGCTTCTCTCGCCACCCTCAGCAAGGCCTGTTCTCTTCCTTAAGAATATACTGATGGACTCTGCTTGCACACTGCTCGACTTGCAGATCTGCGATTCCTCACTGTGTTGGCAAGAACAGAGTCTGCAACAGCATTTCACATATACCACGTTTTCTTTATTCATTCATCCTTTGATGCACATTTCCACTTCTTGACTATTGGAAATAGCACTACAATAAATATTCAAGTTCTCTTTCGGATCCCAATTTCCATTCTCTTGGATAAATATCCAGAAGTATAATTGCCAGATCATATGGTAGTTGTATTTTTAATTTTTTGAGGACTTTCCATAGTGATTCCCATAATGCCTGCACCATTTTCATGTCCACCAAGCACACAAGGGTTCCAATTTCTCCACATCCTCACCAACACTTACTATCTTTTTTTAAAAAATTAATCTTCCTAATAGGTATGAGGTGATATCTCATTGGAGTTTTGATTTGCATTTCCCTGATGATTAGTGATGTTGAACACTTTTTTCACATACTTGTTGGCTAGTTGTTTGTCTTCTCTGGAGAAATGTCTGTCGATTCTTTAGCCTATTTTTTGAGTTATGAGTTTTGTTTTGTTTTGTTTTCTATTGAGTTGTAGGAGTTCCCTTATAAGTAATATGTTCCTCTTAGAGCTCAGTTATGCTCCAGGGTAAACCTTAAATAGCAATAGGGGAGATTGGTTGTTTTGCCTTGACCTGTATGTATTCTTCTTCCTCATTCTTCTGGAAACAAAACCATTCTTCCTTAAGGGCAACCAATTCTACGTTTCCTGTCTGACTGTTCTCACACCAACTACATGACTCAGATGTGCGCTCCAGACTCTGCCCACAGTGATTGGTTCTGCAATAAACATGTGACCCAAAATAAGCCAACCAGAGTTCCTTTGAACTTTTCTTCTAAATCTATAGGAAGATGCTATTATCTGCTGAGTTAACTAAATGGTAAGATGTATGTCTGGGGCCCCTGAATGTTATCTTGTTACTCCATGAGAACAATTTTGCATGAGAACAAAGCTCAGTAGGAGCAAGCAAAACTGGAAGACAGAGAGAAACACGACAACATTGCTTGAGCCCCCAAATCTAGCCTATCCAAACTCAGTAACACCAACTTGGATTTCCCAGTCTGGAAGCCAAATATTCCCTGTTTTGCGTAAGCTAGTCTGAGTAGGGTTTTGTCACTTGCAAACTACTAAGGGTACAATATTTTTAACAAGGAGATAGCTCCATGGATTTCTTGTTTAATATTAAATACAGCTTAAAACCAATAAATTCCTTAAAGAATTTTTCTTTCAAAATATTGTGTTACAGATGAAATTTTCCTTTGCCCACTCCAACAGCCACCACATTTATTATCATTTTAGTTTGTATCATCAGAATTACTTTTTCTTCATGTTTACAAAAGAATATAGAAAGAGGGCTAAATATGTGTATGCAAATGAATAGACAGCCTCTTGTACATAGATGTAAAAATAACAAATGACTGAATATCTGGATAAATGAATAGACAGTTATTTTATATGCTTTAAAATAGCTGAATCACCTTGTGTGTGGTTGTATGTTTTGCATCTCGCTCCACTTGCTTATCAATATGTTGTAGTGCTCCTTAAAGTATCAGAATATTGATCTATCTTTTTAAAAATTCTCAATGGCTCCACTGAGGTGAATGTATTATCATCTGTATATTTCCTTATTAGTAGACATTTGTACTTTTTCCTTTATAATTACACACAATGATACAATAAACATCCAACTTCAGGTCTTTCAAAGTCAGCATTGACTTTATACACCTTAGGTAGTAATATTGGATGTAGGAAATAAAGCAACATCCATGTCCTTGGACACTTGAAAAAGCATGTTTTTTCCTAAGATCACAACAGCTGGTAGTAACCTTGCATAGTTAAAATTTACTAATATTCCCTCATTGAACAAACATTTGTTAAATTACTATCTCATGCAAGGCACTGTCCCTAATGCTCAGACTTAAAAGTCGAGAGAACTTGCTTCCTATCTCTAAGGAGTTTACAATTTATTAACAATAATTCTGAGAGGAATATATACCATATACACATTAATATGTGCAAAGCATTTTGCTAAGTCCTTTACCTGTATTCCCTCATTTAGTCCTTTTAAAAATAATCTTTTACTTTTCAGTGACAGTTGACGTCCATTATTACATTTAGTCTTCAGAGGGTTCTTCGCATCATTCTTGTTTTACAGATCAAATCAAGAGGCTCATGTCACACAGTTAACAAGCTCAGAGACACGATATGACTCTAATCTCTCTGTCTACAAACCCCAGATTTATAAGTGGATGATCACCTGCATCTGCAATAAATACAAATATTTAATTTTGTTTGTATCGGGTGACAAACGGGTTAGAAGGAAAGGGATAGAGGGAGGGGCATGCCACAGGCCTGAAAAGGGAATGGGAAGACACAGACTTTGAGAAAAGGCAGTTGGATGCTTAAGAAGCCCTAAGGTTAGGAAATGCCAAACACAATTCCCATTCAGTTCTGGGTACTTCCCAAAATTCCCATGGATTTGGTCTCTGCTTTCATTGATTTTTTGGAATGTATGAGTGGTAACTTATTCACTTGTATTTCCTTAACTCACAATACTCAATGTGTGTATATTACATGAAATGAAGAATTAAAACATGTAACATACATCTAGCTATATCTTAGGAAAAAGAGCCTGGAAATGACTGTATGGTTTCATAAGATATTGAAAGGCATGGGTTAATGTGCTCCTGTTTTAAAATCTCTGTGTGTTAAAAATAGACCTTGGAAACTTTAGAACAAAAATGCCATACAGGAACTATCTAAAATATAACTGTACCATAATTGAGATAACTGTATCTCTTTTTTATTAAACCAAAATACACATACTTATCATTTAAACACTCTCCCACCCCAGCCCCACCAACACACCCAGGGCAATAAAATTTACACTGTCTGGGAAAAGGTTCATGGAAACCAATTCAACTTCCCTTCCTCATAAGGGAACTCTGTCCCAGAGCTTCTCTAAAGTCCTATGCACACACTTGACAGAAACCCTCAAGAGATCTGGGTTGCATACTCAGTGATTGCTTTAAACCCACTTCCAGTGTGAATGGAAATCAGGTTTAAAAAGTTCTTTAGAACTCGGTCTGTTTCAAGGGCTCTAATCACATAACAGACTCAAAAAATAACTTTACTTGTGGCCAACCCCACTGATTCTGGGTCGCTCGGACAGAAAATACTGCCTCTGGACAAAGGTCGGTGCACAACTCATATCTCAGACCTGCTGGAAACAGCAGCAACACTATAAACAGGGGCCTCACAAGTGGCACTAATTATGTGACATTTTCTGACCAACATTCCATTTTCCAGGGGTCTAGAAATATACTCTCTCCCCTCTCTACCTTGACAAAGGTCTGTCCAGCTCATCAAGGAGCCTGCCTTGAAATATCCACCCAAAAAGATTCCCTCATTTTGTACTTAATTACTGATTCTTAAATGGGGATGACAAGGAGTGGTAGAAGAGAATTGTCTTAAATTTTAAATTCTTCTGAAGTGATTATGACATACTTGTTCTTCCATTCAAAAACTATTAGAGGCAGAAGTACCACATTTTTCTTGACTCCTTAGGAAATGAAAAATTTTACAGAATAATTTTTTTAATCAGCTAAAATTACCAGGCAATATTTAAAATATTACAATGTTTCTTTAATTACTAGAATATTTACAGTGCTCACTTTGGCAGCACATATACTAAAATTAGAATATTTCTAAGAAATTATACCTTTGCTCAAATTTTTATAAATAATATTAAGAGTAATTTGCATTTTTCTTAACACCCTGGGTAATAGTAATATATACCTTTACTGTGTGATATGCTACAATAATGCTTTCAGATACAATGAAAGCATTGGTGTACCGGATGTTTTTTAGAAGTGCTTTGCTGTTATGGGATATATATTAAATTCATATGTTTTGAGGGTTTTTTGAGGGGTGATAATTTTATTATTTTTTACTATAAATAGTTTCTTATAATTCAGTTACAGTTGACATACAATATTATATTAGTTTTAGGTGTACAACCCAGTGATTAGACATTATATATCCTACTAAGTTTTCCTCTATTTTTCTTCTATCAACTGGTCACAGAATTCTCCAGAGCAGAATATGTAACTAGCACATGGCAGAGTGATGCCTAGGAAGATACTAGGAAAAGCATGGACCAAGAATATTATACCCAGCTGAGCAACCATTTGAGTAGAAATGCCACAGAAAAGAATATATGAATATATAAGAATTCAGAGAATAGTGTTCCAAGAAAGCTTTCATGAAATAGTTTTTTAAATTTCTTGAAAGGAAATTTTAGAAGATAAATTTCAGCAGAAGACAAGAACAATGGAATAAGAATAGCAGATGGCAGAGACTATTGAACCTGTCTAATGCTAGGGTAAAGAAAAAAAATCAAGCATGTTGATTATGGTAATAGAATTATAAAATGCAGAAATAATATAATCACAAAACTTGAATAAAGAAGGAGGTGGTAGTAGATATATGCTCATTTTTCTCTTTTTAGAGTTGGGAATTTGAAAGGTGTCACATATACCTCAACATAAGTAGTGGTATATGTAAGGACATAAATAAAAATATCAGGACTAATAAAAATGTGATAAACCAAAAGTGTGAAGGAAAAGCTAGGGAGGAAAGCAAGTGAGATGGAGTGACAGAATACTAAATCAGACACCACATTTGGAGGAAAGCTGATAAATTTTATCTAAATAAATAGGAATACACACAAAATATGACAGAATTAGGCCTAACAAATCAGTCTTATAAATAACCATTTTAAAAATACCATTATCTATTGATAGAAAGACATTCTTAAAAGAAACCATAGCTATATGTAGTACATAAGAGATGAACTTAAAGTGATTAAGAGTGGTAAAAATAAAAAATAAAGGTAAATAAAGGTATTCCAGGAAACGAAAATGGAGTTTAAGGGTTATGAACGTAACATGAAGCAAGATTATGTTTGGGGCCATGAACATTCAACCAAAACAAAGACATTCAGTGATGATTAAGAGTTTACCCCACTAATGATTCAACAGTTATGATATGTGTAAATAAAATAATATAGCATTAAATTTATAAAGCAAAAACTACAGGAAACATAAGGAGATGTAAATGAAGTTGCATCAGTCATAGAGATTTTAATTCCTCTTTCCCAGCTCACAAGAGAGCAAGTGGACCAGAAATAATAAAGGCCATCTTAGACCTAAATAATAAAACTAACAAGGTAATTAATATAAATTTCTATGTCCTGTAAACCAAGACAATAACTTCTTTTGAAGGAATGATGAATTAACCATGTATTGGACCATATAGAAAACTTCAGTAAGTCTCCCCAATATATATTCAGTACAGATACATGTGATTTAGAGGAAGTGAATATAAAATTACAGAATATATAGAAAATACAGATAATGAAAACTACCTTAGAAAAAATAATAGCTAAAGCAAGATTTAAGAGAAAATTTGCAGTCTTAGCTATAAAATAGTGAAAATGAAAATTACTGAATAATTATACAACCTTATACAAGAACTTTGAAAAAGAGAAAAATGAAACTAAGCAATGCAAAGTGAAAGAAATAGTAAAGAAAAATGAAAAGCAAATAACTGAATACAGAAATGTTGCAGGATCAATTTTAAAAATACAAGAGATGGATTATGGATTTTTTTAATACAACAGAATAACCAACAAACAACCAAGAAAGCAGGCACATATACAAGGTTGAAAGGAGAAATAATCTCAAGAAACAAGGGAATGAAATAAGAGATGGCTATTTTTCTCCGTAATTTGAAAATAAATTTGAAAATCCATGTGAAATGTATGGTTGGCTAGAAAATACAATGCGTACAAACCGAGCTAGAGTAAGGAAGCAATGAAGAGGCAGAGCCCAGAGGAGTTTAAGGCAGTGGAAACATTCTGCATAGTACCATGATAATGGATATGGGTCATTACGCATTTCTCCAAACCCACGAAAAACCAGTAACAAAAGCCAACCCTAAGGTAAACTGTGGACTTTGGGTGATAACGATGTGTCAATGTAGGATCATCATTGTTTTTAAAAAATAAAATAAGTAAATTAAAAAAAAAGAAAAGAAGCACCATTCTGGTCAATATGTTGATAACGGGGGAGGCAATCTCTATTCCTCCCTTGAAATTTCATTGTAAACCTAAAACGAGCCAGAAGAAAAAATGTCTTTAGTACTAAAAACTGACCTTGATAAGCAGAATATATAAACATCAAACCGGTGAGAATAAAATAGAGGAAACACTAGAAGAGTCATTGTCCTCACCTTTTCATATACTTTGGAAAAAGCACTAGTCTTAAGTAATTATCAGGTTACAGCATTTTGTAAGGAGTAAATAAATCCAATATTGTTTTAAATTTGAAAGTGCAGGTACCTCCAATACTATTAATACTATTCTACAACATAGAAAAAAGAAAATCTTTCATATATTTGTATGAATCAGTGTAACACAGAATTTGATGAAATGGCCTCCCACTGAAATGACATATATTGGGTTGGCCAAAAAGTCTGTTACGTTTTTTCTGCATGATGGCTCTAGTAGTGCTTAGTTTTCAGTGTATTATGCTTTATTATTTCAAGAAAGGTAAAAACACAACTGAAGTGAAAAAAATAGATTTGTGCAGTGTATAGAAAAGATGCTGTGACTGATTGAGTGTGTCAAAAATGGTTTGTGAGGTTCCTTAGTACTACTGACATTTTGGCCAAATCATTCTTTGCTTTGCACTGTCTTATGCTTTGGAAGATGTTTAGCAGCACCCCTGGCCTCAATATAGCAGGAGATAGCTGACATACTCAAAACATCAAATCAGTAAAGTTATTACTGAAAATGAAAAATGTGTCTTTTATTTTATGGAATAAAGGTAACAGACTTTTTGGCCAACCCAGTAAATAGCACTTAAGAAAACTGATGCACAAATCTTAAATACAATTCCAATATATTTTTAGACCTATATCAAGCTGTTTATTTAATTCATATGGAAAAAGAAATGTGCACAAAAAATTTTTTTAGAAAAAAATTCTGAAGAAGAAGAAGGGGTAGAGTGAAAATTAGTTTTATTGTAAGTCTACTGCTATTATTAAAATATTGTGGCTCTGATGCATAGCAGATCAAAGGAAAAGATTAGAGTCTAGACATAAATCCAAATAACATATGAGACTTAGTTTATGATATAAGTGGCATGATGAATCAGCAGGAGAACTAGATTAAATGTTGTTGAGAAAACTGGGAAGCCATCAGGAAAAACAGGTTGGGTATGTATCTCATATTAATTAATTCTAGATAAAACCACTGGAAACAAATAAGAATTAGAGAGAGAGAGAGAGAGAGAGAGAGAGAGAGAAACTGTGATGAGAAGTCATAAAATAAAAGATTCATAAACTGAAAAGGTAAAAAAAAAAACCCTAAATTTCCTTCATGGCAAACATATCACTAAAAACAAATAAGGAAAAATATTTGAAAATCTTACTAAAAATCATAGATTTTCCAATATGGAAAGAGTTTCAACAAATCAGAAATGACCAACTATCCAAGATAAGAATGGACAGAACAGAGAGAATTCATAGAAAATAAAATATAAATAATCTCAAATGCTTGGGAGGGGGATAATGGGGCAAAGAAGGGGACAGGGAAAGCAAAGCAACACAAATAGAGGACTCGTGGGCACGGACAATAGGGGGCATTGACTGGGGGTGGGGTGAGGTGGGGCAGAGAAGGGCAATGGGGGAAAAGGTGGGACAACTGTAACTGAATGACAATAGAAAAAATGAAAAAAGGTATATAGATACCATCTTTCATCTATCAGATTGGTAAAGATCTAAAAGCTTGATGTATGTATGTAAAGAATGATCTATCTTCTCACACTCCTGGCCAAAGTATAAATAAATGCAACCTATCTGAAGGGCAATTTGGCCATATTTATCAAAAATAAAGGACCCCAGTACCCAGCATTTTCCCTGCTAGAAAGTTATCTGCAGAGTAGTCACCCACGAACTCAATGTCACACGCGCCCCGATAGTCCACGCGTCATTGTTCATAGCAGCAAAAGTGTGAAAACACATAATCACTCTCACATGGATGAAAACTTATCTACATGATGTAAATCTAAATAAAAGGATATTTAGCAGCGATTTAAAAAGCGAGGAAATTCTATATGTACTAATATGGAATGAGCTCCATGTGATAAAAGCAAGGAGGACAACAGTGAGTATTTCATGTTTCCATTATTGTAAAAACATTTTTCAGGCTTTCATGAGAATGTTCTGTTTTTTTTACTTCAACTATCTGCCGTCAACAAGTGAAAAATGTACGTTATAAAAACCATACTATGATATATCTACCTCTCTTTCAGAAGAGGTGTAAGAACCATGACTTGTAACCAATTCAAATGTCATAGCTGATTTTATGATAATGAGGGTTTTTAAATCGGAACATATGTTATAAATAACCAGGAGTGTATGTCCTTAATCACATATAAAACTGTGAACTCCTTGTTAATAAGAATTTTATCACCTTCAACTTGCTCTGCTATAAACTGCAAGAGAAATGATTCTGAGATTTACTGCACAGCAACTTGGAGATTTATTTTTCAAGTCAAGGCCACTGCTAAAAGCCAAGTCACTTTAGAAGGCATTATGTTGTGCATTCTCAAGAAAGGTGCTCAATGTTGATTGCTTAGTACCTTGCTTCTCAGGGCTTACTGAGTATTTCTTTACAATTACTGTTGTCCTTATATGAATAAATCATTCTTATTAACAGGTGTCAATGTCAAAGAAATCTTTACATGGGAGAGCAGATACAGCTTTGAGCAAAATAAAAGTTTCTATTTTTCCATTTCATTGGATCATTTATGTCCAATGAAAATAATATAAATACAGGAGAATTTTAATTTATGAATTTCAACCCATTAAAGTCTACCTTGGAGATATTGCAGGTTCCATTACCGATGACCACTATAAAGTGAGCATTGCTGTGAAGATGGTAGTAGCTTTTCTGCTGGTGGAGGGTTTCTCCTTCAGTTTGTAAAAAGTGCAACCCGCGTGAAATGCAGTAAAGCAAAGTGCAATAAAAGGAGGCATGCTGCATATTTCCAATGAACTGAAATACAGAGAGACCCAGGGGAGGATGATACATAGATACACTAAAGTTTGCCCTCACGTTGAGTGACTGACTCAGCCCTGGCTCTTTCTGGCCTTATCGCTTTCCCAGAAGGTTGACACCACCAAGGATTAAAATCAATATTCAGCTGTCCTTTATTAGCTCATTACCATATCAGGGCAGAGATGTGAATGGTCAAAATGATAACAAGATCCCCAACAAAGTAACTTTTGGATGACTATGTACATAAAGAGGGCCTCCTCCATATCAAGCATGGTACCAGGCAGACTCAAAGGCAAAACCAACTGTGGCCTTAGCCTGAAGAAACAAAGCCTAATAGAAGAGACAGCAGGTCGGTGGGGATGGGGGGGGGCAGCATAATATTAAACATAGAGAACTGAGAAAGAGCCCCTCATCGTCACCATAGCCAAAGACTACCATTTTTACCCCCTATCTCACAGAATCTGATAACAGCCCTGTGAGGTTGGCAGGCTCAGAGAGGTCACTGGCCATACTGAGCCCAGGGAAAGTAGGACCATCAGCTGATCTCCGTACTGCAAGTATAACAATGCTTGACACATGGTGGCCTCCTATTTTAATTACTCTTTCTTGCTAATTAGGTGCTAAGCTTAGCATTTATGCTGTCAATATGTAAACGCTACACTATTTTAAACTGTGCCATTAAAATTTTATTTTAAAAAAAATGCTTGTACTCCCTTGGGAACACACCCTTGTTCACTTCTGTACTTTTACCTCAGGGCAATTCTGCAGCTGAGCTAAAGGATGGGCAGGGATGCCCTGCCACGTGCTCTAGGGCCCCGGTCGTAAGTAGTGGAGTAAGACTTGCAGCCAGGCTAACCTGACTCTGAAGTCCATGCTTTCGAACTCCAAATTCTCCCAGAGAAGATAAAACTCTACAGTAACCCCCCTCATCTGTCTCAGGGGATACGTTCCACGGCGTCTAGAAGATGCCTGAAATTGCAGACAGTACCCAACCCAGTACGTACTACAGTGCTTCCTACACTTCCATGCCTACAGTAAAGTTTAATTTATAAATTAGACACGGTAAGAGATTAATAAGAATAAAATAGAACAATCATAACAACACACTATAATAAAAAGTTATGTGAATGTGCTCTCTCTCAAAATATCCTATTATATTGTACTTAACCTTTTTCACAATTTTTGTTTTCTTTACAATTTCACAGATAGAAGAGTTATTCATAGCAACCTTGGCATTTTTAATATGTGGAGAACTTTTACCCTTTCACCTAAAGGAAACACTTTCTAGTTTCCCTGTGGCATATCTGAATCGCCAGCATCATTACTCCTGCACTTTAGGGCCATTATTAAGTAAAATGTGGGCTACTTGAACAAAAGTCCTGCGATACCAAGGCAGCTGGTCTGATAACCGAGATGGCAGCTACGACATGACCGGTGGGTGGGAAGTGGGTATATGGCATGGAGATGCTGGAGGAAGGTAAGCTTCATGTTACCCAGGCAGCGTGAAGCAGGATCTCATGAGATTTCATTGCACTACTCAGAAGAGCGTACCATCTAAAACATGAATTATTTATGTCTGGAACTTTGCACATAATATTCAGCCTGTAATTGACCATGGGTAACCAAAAGCGTGGAAAGTAAGACTGTGGTAAGCGGGGACTGCCGTACTCCTCAAAATGTGGCACAAGTACAGCGAGCACCTTCATTTTTCCTTGTGACTTAGGAACCCAACGTACTTTCACATAGTCTAATTTAGAAAATTCCCTTTGAAACTCCTTCAGTATTGTGCAATTTGAAGTGAATATAGCCATCTTCACATAAAGCCAATGTTAGAGTACAAGGAAAATTTTTATTTTGCTGCTGTGAGGGTGTCTGGAGGAAGCTTCTATAGCAAAGTTCAAATCTTAAATAGCAAAAATATTTTGGAGCTTATAAGCTTGGAGTTCTCCAAAAGTAACATTATTTTAGCTATTTCCACAGAAAAGCTTTAGCTTCAAATTTTCACTTGAAATGACTGTTTATGCTTCAGATCTCTCATCCATTATTTTGTGTGTATTCATGTATATGTATTCTGACCAGAAGGTATCCAGCTACGTAATATGAAAAAGAGACATTTTTTAAAGAAGATACAAGGAACATTGTACATAGGACAATGATGCCTCAGTCCCCTTCCAAGTAGGCACTGCGGGACCTCACATAGTTCTCCCAGTCACCATTAGCTGCCTCATTATATTTTCCTGAATCTCGTTGACAGTCTGAAATCTCTTCCCTTTCAAAGGTGATTTAAGTTTTGGTAAAAGCCAGAAGTTCACAGGGGGCCAAATCTGGGCTGTAGAGGGGCCGAGTCACCTGGGTGATTTGATGTTTTACAAGAAAACTCTGCAGGAGACCTGATGCATGAGTTGGTGCATTGTTGTGATGAAGCTGCCAATCACCAGTTGCCCATAGCTGCAGACTTCTGAATCATCCAAGTAGTTTCCATGGAGTTGATGCAGATTTGTTGCCCTCACTCGCTCAGTCATTTTGAATGAGACAGTTACACAGTACACATCCTCAATCCACGGCATCTACTGCCCCCAATGACTACTGCAGTGAAGTTGTCATTGTTCACGCATGTCCATTCCAATCCACTCTCCTTGGCTCCTAGTTATCATTGATGTTGTGTAAATTGTTCTCGTTATATTAACAACGGCTGGACTTTTTCTGGACAATTTTTAAAATATATATACACACACATACACACACTTATGTTTAGAACATGTATTTCAGGTTTTATAAGCACAAAGAAAAAGATTTCCTTTAGAGTAAACACAAAAACATACCGAGTAAACCACCCAGTATCTTAGCTAACAAAGGCAGAGCATTTAACCACACTGAAATTACCAAGAAAAGTCAGAGTTCTAGATTCATTTCTTTCTGGGTCTTACTTTCCCTGATGTAAAATGAAATGAATGAACCAAACAATATGTAAGGTTTCTTCACACTGAAAGATGCCTTGAGTCCATTGTTACTTTGCAACCTAGCAAACTTCAATTGACAGCAGGTCAAATTATATTTGCATGGGGTGGAACCCACCTGTCCTTTTCTTCCTTCAAAATAATTAACTGAAATAACCTTTCCCATCCCACAGGAAGCACTGAGACAATTTTACTCAAGAAGTGATCTTTCTTTTATATTATTCTATAAATTTGTACCTGAATTGGGTGGTATCTAGAATATGCCACCCTAAATAAGCAAAGACCAAGAACTTCTATGAAATATTTTAAGTGTCCCCTACTGCCCAGCTTCTCATCTCTACAAAAGGAATTTTTCACAACCAATTTTATTTTATCCAAAGAATACTGTGCCATGGCTGAAAGCATTGTCACAAAAAAAGAGAATGATACAGTCTGGAATTCAAAACCCAAGATTCCCTTCAAAATGATATAAACTACAGAATTAAAGCTAATGTTAGTAATAATACACATCCATCCAAAATGTATTACATTGAAATTTTGCTGGATAGTCTAAAATATTAACTTTGCTACATAGTAAAGATGTCACTTTACTAGAAAACATAAGTAATATTTTTCAAATACGGTGTTGTATCCTGAAATAGGAGTTGCTATCTCAGCTATAAATAAAGCCTTTATCAAATAACCGTAATTCTAAACTAAATCCAGAGTACTTCTATCTGTACACCAGCTGTGTTCTCTTTCTAATTATCCAGGAAAAAATGATATGCATAGAATTTTTGTGCTCAAAGTTGGGAGAGTCAGTTTAGTTTATGAGCAGATAAACTAAAAATCTATCCTAAATTTTCTCTGTTTAATCATTCATTCAACACATGTTTATTGAGTGATTACTATGGGCTGAACTCTACACCCTGTTCTAGAGATACACACATGCTAAATCAGCACAGATGGCAATGACACCAACAATAGACAAGGACAAATCAGAAAATTGCAACAACAACAAAAAAAGTGAAGGCAGAGCTTCAGTGGATTTTAGGCCAATTGGAAAGATCCTGAGGCAAAAGTGAGCTAGGTCCATTCTTGGACTAAACTGTTGTACCTAATGCACACTAATGTATTTTTATTATAATTATTCAACAGTTTGAATGTATTGAAATTAAACTGGAAACAAACCTAAAGCACTCCACAGAATGCCGGCCCTACGAGAAACAGACTGCTCTAAGCAAATGCGTTATATATTGGCTGCGCATTAATATCCGTTACAGAGCATTTAGGAAACTCCCATGCAGAGGCCTCACTAAGATGATTTGAATCTCAAAATATTTTAAATTTTTCCAGATAATTCTGATACACAGTGAGAGTTAAAATTCATTGCTCAAAATTAATCTAGAAATGTCATGTTTCAGCAATTAGATTGTGCGTTGGGGTCCCTCACTCTAAGGGTCAAACCCAGATTAATTTTTGTTAGTTCGGGTACCCTGAGACTTTGAGAAAAGCCATTGAGGGTCATGGGGTAGGGAGTCGGATCATTCCTAGTTTGAATACTCTCGTCTGCTGTATAGACTTGGGCAAGTTAAGTTCTTTAGGCCTTTGCTCTTTATATATAATATGAGTATATGACCAGTATTTACCTCATTGTTCATCAGCTCATGAATATACAGCATTTGTCACTGCACCAAGTATACAGCAACTGATCAGTAAATGCCAACTATGATAATAATTAAAGAAACAGCCTAGTCTTTTTACTTACTTTTGTTTTAAAACAAATCTAATTTCCTGCATTCAGGATTAACTTGTAATGCTTTAAATGAGAAGATTTGATTGTGATCAGGTTGCTACCCATATCATCCCTTATAATTAGTTTATTAAATGCTTTTCATTATAAGACAAAACTGTCCTTATATTTCAAAATTATTCATCATCATACATAAGGAAACTTTCTATAAGCATTCCTCAGGATTCTTAAGAGACTTACATACACTTTAAATATAGGATCAGAAAAATTCTACTCTTTTGAAAATTCGCAAAGTCTTATAAAACAATGCTCACCATCACTTGTGAATATATCCCAAATTGCATTGGATAGAAAAATAATAGTTTGATGTGATAGACACTTTCATGACAACCATCGCCCAAGACCAAATCCCTTGGAAGTGCTGTAAGTCATAGCCCTACGGCACTAACAGGGGCTTCCACAAGAATTGTCTTAAGAATATCAAAGCCCAGTATAATGTCCATAAAAGATATTTCATCAAACATTTAAAGGCTCCACTTCTGCCTCCTTCCCACACACTTAAAAGAGAGAGGGCTTCCCTGACTGTAGTAATAATCCCCATTGGACACATACTGACTTTTCTCAGACTCCAGGTTTATTTTCCAGATTTTAATAGAAGATGATGAACAGTTTATCAGCAAAAAGCACAATGCCTACACTATGCTGAGGGGACCTTTTGGTTTGCTGAAGTAACAAGTGTTAGAGTTCTGAAGGCTAAAAATATTTTTGCCTAAGCAAATAGCACGAAGTGCTATTTAGAAATTTAGATGCAAATTACCATGAATATGTATATAATGCTATCTAGACATTTTTAATAGTACTACCTTTATTTCAAAAAGTTTGAAAGTTTGTAGCTATCAATTTCAAAAGGTGTTGGTTTCAATACATGTTCTATCCTACAGTCACCTGAACATACAGATGGTATCTCTTGTCCAACTCTTGCCTCTTTCACAGCAGAGTAGGTTAACATTCAATCAATGTCAGTCTCTAAGGAATCTATTATGCTACAAAGATGATATCAATTAAAATCTACATGTCAAAGCAAATCCATTCTGATTTTGCATTAATGTATTTTTTCAGAGACTCATAACTCTGATTGAAGTTAGTAATTAGCCATATTATGAGCCTACAAATGCTTTGTTGCATCAATATCAAGTATTACAAAGAAAAAAAAAGATTTGTGATAGTCTAACATTTAACTGACACTTAATATTTGAGTGCATATGGTAATAAAAGAAATTGGGTTAGATATATGCTATTTTTAGCTATTCTTTTGTAGATAGGAGGAATCAAGTAGCTTAGTAAGAGAAGATCTAAGCTGAAGAGCACACAGACTATTGGAACTGAAATAGTTAAATTATGCAAAAATTATGAGGACAGATTGTCAAAGATTTTCTGCATTTGGACCTACAGAACACTTGAGCAGGTTAAATGAAGTTAATACAACTGGCTGTGCCAAGCTAGGAATAAACAGTCCTTGTTGAAACATAATTACAGTGTTTTACAATGAGCTACATTACAGGCACTTTTAAAGTTGTGACATCACTTATACTATTAATCCTTACTTTGTAGCATACTTTGCCAAGCATACAAATAAAAGGTCCTACTATATTCAACTAAAATAAACTGTATAAGGAACTCATACAACTAAAATATCAAACAATCCAGTTAAAAAATGGGCAGAGGACCTGAACAGATACATCTCCCAGAAGATGTGCAAATGCCCAACAGATATACGACAAGATGTTCAACTTCACTAGCTATTAGGGAAATGCAAATCAACACTACAATGAGATACCACCTATAGAGGTGACTCCTATAGAGTCATTGTAAGGATAAGTGATAAATTATAGTACAAACACTGGTGAACACACTGGGCTGTAGAAGACCATTAACACACTCGGGCACATGCAAACATGTTTTTGTATATCCTTGCTGTATATATTGTCACAGTAGGGAAAAGAAGACTTGGCTATACCATCTGTGTTAGTTAAAAGAGGAAATTCAATTGTCAATATGTTGAATCAAATATGTCAACCATGCATTTTTCAATGTTTGGTCAAAAAAAAACACCCCACACATATGTTAAAAAGAATAATCCTAACCAACATAAAGCCTGCAAACATATCACTTTATCTTTCCACCCCTTGTTTTTTAAGAATGTCATTGTTAACAGTCTTCTTAATTTCTAACAAATTTCCCTTGAATACCCTTGGGGTAAAAACCCTTTCCAGTGAGAAATACCTCATACCTGGATATGTTTCGATCACAGGGAACATTTAACCGTCCAAAATGTTGCTTCCTTACTATTTGAAGACTCATGAAATCATCTCCATTCCAGAGATCTATGAGGTTGAGTCAAAGTTTGAAATACAGAATCTATGTCGATTCCTTTTGCTAGGAAACAGATAGATAGATCACCACAACCCTTCCTGGGGAAAGCTGTAGCAGAACACCGACTCCACATTTAGTATGAGATACCCATATTGTGAAACTGTTCATGGTTTGGGGCAAGTGTTGGCAGAGGAATCAAGAAAGTCCTTATACCTTCTATTAGAGCCTCTATGACCCGCCATCACCCCACCACACACCTCTCTAACTAACCTTGAATTCCCCTCCTATCACTTAGCATCAGTTATTCAGTCTTCCATGTTATTCTCTGAACACACCAGGCACACGGTGACCTCATTACTCTCTTCTCAAAACATTCTATCCTCCTGACATATATGAATCGTTCTCTTCCTCATTTCTAGTTTCTGCTCAAATGTTACCTTTCTTAATGAATTATACTTGGACTGTCCAACTAAAATGTCAGCTTGCATCCTTCAAGATGCAATCCCTTTTAGCCTTCTTGAAATTTTATTTTTATACCACATAATCACTTTGAAAAGCCTTTATATTTTTTCTATTATGATTATTATCATTTGCCTCTCTCCACTTGCACATAATGTTCAACTTTTGTTGAACGTTGAATGCAAAGCACGTTCTGCCATATAGAGTATTTTCTTAACCTTGCAATGTGTCACCTCTGCCCTAACCCACGAAGACCACTGACCACTCTCCTTGCTCTTTCTAATTTCCATGTTTTTCTCAGAATATAGTTTTAATTAAAATTATCTTTGCACCTCAGTTCTATCTGTCAAAATCCAAATGTCTTTAAAGCCTGCTCATGTCCCATCTCCTCTGTGAAATCTTCCCAGGTTCCACTAACGAGAAACAATCCTCTTTTCTTTTTTACCGTCATAATTGGGCCTCAGTTATAAGATATTTTATGAAACTGTCCAAGTAAGTATGGTCTTTAAAAAATCATCTGTAGATTTCCCTTAGCACCTAGCACAGTGCCTGATAATTTATAGGCACTCAGTTACACTTACAAGTTTAAACCAGTCACCTTTCTGTCTTGTATTATTGATTAAAAAAAGTATTAACACAGATAAATCTTACAGTGCATAGAGGATGGTACTTAATTACGCCCAACTCAATGTAAATCACTTCAGTCTGATTTAGCATGAGGTTTCTTTTATTTTTTAAAAAAGATTTTAGTTATTTCTTTTTAGAGAGAGGAGAAGGGAAGAAGAAAGAGAGGGAGAGAAACATCAATGTGTTCCTCACACACCCCTCACTGGGGAGCTGGCCTGCTACCCAAGCATACCCGACCGAGTGGGAATTGAACCAGCAACCCTTTGGTTCTCCAGCTGGCACTCAATCTACTGAGCCACACCAGCCAGGGCTAACATGAGGTTTCTTACTTAGTAACATTTTACTAAGCAAAGAGGTAACTCCAGAAACCCAAGATTTTCCCTGAAGATTAGGCAAAATTATATAAATCTTCCTACTCAAATAAATGAAAATTTTCAGGCTTACTAATTTTGGTTTTATAAATATCTCTCAATTTATTTATCACAAATTTTAATGTTCCCTTAGGAGAAAATCCCAACTTCTTTTGTATGGAATCTAAGCCCTTCTCCACCTTTTGGTTACCTCTGGTTTGGCCCCATCTTCTGTTATGTCTCAATACAACACCCTTTATTCCAGAAATAGCCAAACCTGATTCTAGAGCCAATCTGAGATCCTTGTGCTCTATCGAGAGTCAATGACATGCTTTTGGTGATCTATGACTTCCTGAATATTTAGTTAACACTTACAAGTATACGAGTATTCTAAGTGCACATGAAACATTCTCTAGGATAGACCATGTTAGGACACAAAACAAGTCGTAATAAAATCAAGAATGTTGAAATTATATCATGCATCTTCTCTGACCATAATGGTATCAAACTAGGAATCAATTACAATAAAAAAAAAACCCCTGGAAAACCCTCAAACACATGGAAGCTAAATAACATTTAGGAAACAATGAATGAATCAACAATGAGATGAAACAGCCAGAGAAAGACACCATCCTTGAAGCTGCCCAGGATCCATGGCTAGATCACAATTTCCATCTGCAACCTAGAGCAAGGTGCCCACATTAAACAAACCATGCTGGAGGGCCTGGAGCCCAAGGAGGCAGAGCCCAAGGGTGAGAAGATGGGAGACATGGGGGTGAGATGGGAGTGAAGATGCATGTAGTATTACGGGGAGGGGTTGGTACCAGACACAGAGGGAGCACCTGGAAGTCTGGCCAGGAACAAAGACAGGCCTCACCACCCATGTGCTGGGCTGCCCATGGAGAGGACATCCGGGGGTGGGTCCTGGGCTCTGGCTGTGTTCTGACTTTGGGGGCACATGGAAATGTAGACACATGGGTGATCTTTTCTCCTCTCACAACTCCAGCACCAGCCCAGGAGGCAGAGCCAGCTCCTGCTTCAACATCTGTCGTACAGCCCGAGGAACCTGATGCAGGGGCAGACCAGGAGGCTGTGCCAGACCTGGAGGGGTGTCCACCTCCAGCAGTCACACTGCCTCTATCAGCCACTCCTTCTGCAGCTCTGGAGCCAGGCTGGTCTGTGCAGCATCTCCTGATCTGACTGAGGCCCCACCACCTCTGCCTGAGGAGCCCGCCCTGAACCTGCCCTGGCTCCTGCCACAGACAAGGAACTGCCTCTGGAAGATACATCAGGGCCAGCTCCAGAGCCTCCTGTTGAACTTGCTCTCTCTCTCCCATCAGAAATTGTTTTGCCTTCATTCCTTGACCTTTTTCTTCTATTTTCTCTTGTTGTTATGTTTTTCTTTTCTCCAAGGAGTGATTCAGTGTTTTATTTTTTAATTTTCCTTATTTGGAGTTCTTTTGGGGTTTGTTCTTATATTCTTTTCTTTTTTATCCTCTTTAGCCTTCATTTTTCCATGGTGTGACTCATTTTAAGTAATAAATAAAAATTACTGTTTGTACGACATACATTCATGACACTGTGCAAGGATCAGCACCGTCTAGCAGCAGGACACTCCATCAGCCCGGGAGGAAACCCTGAACCAGAAGGACTCACTCCCCACTCCTCCTGCCCCTGGCAACACGTGATCTGCTTTCTGTCCCTGTTCCTTTACCTATTCTGGATGTTTCCTATAAATAGAATATTACAATGGGTGCCTTTTTGTGTCCACTTACATATTTTTGTTTGTTTTTATCTGAACTAGCATTTTAATTATTTCAAAGAGAAATTCCAGATGGTTTAGAGATCATGGGTTAAAAAAAAAGTAGCCCTTTTAGTGAGTGTATTGATAGTCTTAACGTAGAGACCACAGTGCTAAGTGTGACCCCAGGGCCAGAAGCCAGTCAGGACTATTCCCAAAAATTCAAGAGCATCGGTGTGTGCACTTTCCTCAAAAGAGGACCTATTTCAGATTTTCAAAGGGTCCACAATTCTAAGGAGATAAACAGTCATTCTACTGTTGTTCTCTGTTGCACTGTATGTTGAAGATACACTTAGCTTTGCAGAGGATATATTAGGGGCTTTCTAAAAGAAAGAACATCTTCAGGAAAGCAGATTCAAGATAGTGTCACTGAGTGCCTGCTGAGTATTTGGCTCATGCTAAGAAAAAGATGAATAGAAGAATCTCTGATTACTCAGAATCCAGAGAAAAATGTAGTTACTTTAGGAAAAAGTTGAGAGTTTAAAAAAAGATGTTATACATTTAACAGTACTATAATAGAGAGATAGGTAGTAAATACTACACAAAAGAAAGATGCTTGATTAGAGACTTCACAAGGACAGGAAACCTGTATCTTGTTCACACAATGCCAAGCACATGACAGGTTCTAAATAAACACTGGTTGAAAGACTGAAAAAAAAATGCATTCCAGGAAAGTTATTTAAAAAACAGATTCTTAGCAATTTAAAATGCTGCACAGAGATGAGTAAAATACCTAAAAGTTTGCTATGCTTATATTATTGAGTATATGCAAATGTCAGAGGATATTTTAAAACAATCTTATTAAAAGGAAATAGCTGCACTGAGGAATAGAGTAAGATTAGCTCATAATAAAATATAATACTTTTGACTCTGGTAGCCTACGGGTCCCTTATTTATCATATAATTTATCCAAGGAGGACATACAGAGGACCCAGAGACATATGAAAGGATGCTCAGCAACACTAGCCATCAGAGAGATGCAAATTAAAACCACAGTGAGATACCACTTCATACCAGTCAGAATGGCCATCATAGACAAATCAACAAACAAATGCTCATGAGGTTGTGGAGAAAAGGGAACCCTAGTTCCTTGTTGGTGGCAATGCAGACTGGTGCAGCCACTGTGGAAAACAGTATGGAATTTCATTAAAAAACTAAAAATGGAACTGCCTTTTGATCCAGCGATTCCAGTGCTGGGATTATACCCGAAGAATCTTGAAACTCCAATTCAAAAGAACCTATGCACCCCAATGTTCATAGTAGCACAATTTACAATAGCCAAATGTTGGAAGTAACCTAAGTGCACTTTACTGTTTGTAAATGAGTGGATCAAAAAGCTACGGTGCGTTTACATAATGGCATACTATGCAGCCAAATGAAAGAAGGAGCTCCTACCCTTTGAGACAGCATGGATGGAACTGGAGAGCAGTATGCTAAGTGAAATAAGCAAGGTATTGAAAGACAAATACCATATGATCCCACCTATAAGTGGAACTTAATCAACAAAACAAAACGGCAGGCAAAATATAACCAGAGACTTTGAAATAAAGACCAAACTGATAGTAACCAGAGGGGAGGTGGGAGGGGATAACAAAGGGAAAAGGGGGAAGGGTAGTCAAGGAACATGTATAAAGGACCCATGGACAAAGCAAACAGTGGGTAGGATGGAGGGTGGGAGGTAGGGATGACTGGGTTTGGGGGGAGTGATGGGGGAAAATGGAGAAAACTGTACTTGAACTACAATAAGAGAGAGAGAGAGAGACAATTGACAGTTATGACAATGGACATATGACAGAAGACCACTGTAGATTCAATCACTTCCACTATAATATTTTGGTATTATGTATTTTATTACATTCTAATTCAATAAAATGGACACATATGGCAAATGTAGTTTTATACAATATTAATTGAACTTGGTAATAAGCAAGAAAGCAGCTGCCCTCAACACATGCTAAAGAATATTTGGAAAGAGAAATGAAATTACATAAATAAATTGTTCAGAGGAACCATTTGAATATTTTAACTGAGAAATATTCTGCTGGTGTCTTTTTTATTTATTATAATATTTCACTTATTCACATATCTATATTAATCATTCATTAAACAAACATTCATTACCCACTCTGAACTGGGCTAGGTTTTGGGGAGACAAAGAGCATAGGCTTTGGACTTCAGTATAAGAGACAGAAAAGTAAGCGGACTATTCCAGAAGGATATGATGAGCACCGAGGCCCTGATGTGCGAGTAAAAGAGGCTGTAAAACCACAGAAGAGGCGCATCCATGGTAGGACAGGGGGTCGGAGAAGGTTTCCTTGGGAAGAGGAACCTTCACATGTGTCTTACAGAACAGGGACAAAGGCTTGGGAGAATTAATCTACATGGAGCATTTAGAAAATGTTATGTTTGCTATTGCTGGAGTGATGGATACATGTCAGACAGGAAAAGAGTCAATGTTAGACAGCTCAACAGGGGCCAGGTTATAGGGCCTTTTATGTTCATGCTAATGAGGTGATTCATTGTTCTAAAGGGAATGGGCAGTTAATGACAGCTTTTACCCAGAGAAGTGACATGATTCAGACAGCACTTCAGAATTTCCCTCCAAGGCCACAGTTTTAAGGAGAGATTGGAGGCAGATTTGAGTGGAAGGAAAATAATTACTCAAAGCAGTTGTGGTGATTTTTGGAAAGAATAGATGAGACCTGCACTAAGGCAGGAGCAATGGTAGTGAAGAAGAAGAGGGCAGGGGAGGGGAGGGGAGGAGAAAGATTGGTTAATAATGACTGGAGAGATACAAATGGTAGGATTTGGTGACTGAATAGATATGACAGGGTGACTGAGATGGCTTGGTGACTGGGAGAACTTACCAGATAGGCAATGTCAGAAAGGGAAATTTAGCGGAGGATGATGAGTTTGAAGTGCTTATGAGACCATCACATTGAGATAACAAGTAGACAGTTGCATATGTGTCTGGAGATCAGTAGAGAAGACAAAACAAGAGACAGAAGTTTGAAAATTCCCAGTTTAGATGCATCATGCGAAGCCATGGCATGGATAAGTACATTTAAGAACATAAAGCATGACACCAGAGGGTGAAAAGCTGAGTCCTGGAGAAAGACACTACTAAAGGGAATGGATGGCTGAAGAGAGATTTGTAAAGGTGCCATAAGTACTAGCTAGAAGGGCCAGAAGTCCTGGAAAGAAGAATCCTGGAAACCAAAGAAAGAGATTTTAAGTAGTAGAGAATGATCTATATGGCAAAAAGAAATAGAATTATCAAGAAATATGACAGAAATGTAGCTACTGGGTTTGCCCTTTGGAGGTCACTGATCACTGTGGCCAGAGAAATTTCACTGGGGAATCAAAATCCTGCAGTGAGCTAAGTGAAAACCCGAACCTGAACCCTGTTAGTGTACTATAATATACATAGTAAAAAGCGCAGTTTTAAACTGTGAGCAAGAGAGACGCACAGACCATTTGTGATCACAGGAACCATGAAACAGGAGTGCTGGGTGTTCCCAGTTTTCTTCTGCCACTCCCAACAGAACTGCTCAGGGACTAGCTGAACTAAGACTGGAGCATTAGTACTTTTTCCATCAAATGATAGGTGCCAACCAGAACCAGCTTAAGCACAGCACATGCTGGGACAGCTCCTGGCATCACAGGATGAGCTGAAGAACCAGGAAGGCAGGAACCAGGGCATCCTCAGGGCCAAAATCCCAAGAGATAATTCACCATGTCACCAGCTGGCTGAATGGCCACTTTATTCAAAGCCAGTTTGCTAAAAGCCAAGTCAGCAAACAACCAGATCACTGAATTTACTTGTTTCTTTTAACAATTCGATGGTTTACAGAAATTTGTATTGGATAAAGTAGAGATAAGCTTGTGAAAAGTTGATGCTGTTTTAGTTGAGCAGGTCTTTATTTCTGCTCCAAAATGGTATTGTCTAGAGAGCTCAGCTTGTACCCCTGTTAGAGCTGGAGGGAGCTAGCCGGAGAAGAGGTAGAGAGCAAGAAACCCACAGCTGGAAGAGAGCAGAGAGGAGAGTCAGAGCACATCACAGCTGCTGCTGTGGATCTGCTGAAGGGGAAATGAGTGGGTGGAGCATGAGGGGCAGAGAGAGAGGAGGAGAGAGAAGGGAAGTGAGATAGTCCGAAAAGCATGCTTACAGCTAGGAGGAAATCATCAGTGATTTTTAAGGAGATGAAAAGTGAGAGCAATGAACTTCATTGTCTGAACTTAGACTGATTTTATTTATCTATAAAACAAAATAGAGATATCAGATAGTATCTGAGATGAGATGACAATTATGTTTTGAACTTTTTAAACTTGCTTTATAAACACATCTAATATATTCAGGGAGTTACTCACTAAATAACTGCTTTGACACTTATCTTTGGAAGGAATTGCTTTAGTGTTCTCAATCTTTCATGACTAATCTTTGTATTTATATAAAATCCATAAAGTTCTTTATTCATTGAATACAACAACAATTTATGAAGTTACATGCATAAATAACAATCACCTGATTTTCTTAAAAGAATCTAATTAAAATTTGATATGTTCTTTCACATACCAAATCAGACTGAACAAATTATTTTGTCCAATTGGCTTTACCAGTAACACCTGTTCACAATGATGTCCTGTATTTACAATAAGGACAATCAGTAGAGATGAACCTCAGGCCAAGGCTGCCTGGGCTCCAATACCAGCTTCCAATATCAGCTATGTGACCTCAGGCAAGATACTCAACCTCTGTTTATTTTCACAAGGCAACATTATAGCAATAATACTACCAACCTCATAGGGTTTGTGAGTATTTAATACATTAATATACATAAAGCTTTTAGGACAGTGTCTTTCCTATAGATAGAACCATTTAAGTGTTTGCCATTATTATTGCTTTCAATTATTTTATTGTTAGCAGGGGTGAAAAATGCTGCAAGACATGTTTCTGCGTCAAGACATGGTTTCTGCCTCAAAGTAGCTTAAAATCCATGGAAAAGAGATAGAATGTCACACATGTGTACACACACACTCTAACAGCATGTTCAGTGGGACCGTTTGTATTGCAGAAAGGGTCCAAAGTTGTACTAACAATAAGCCACAAGGTGTGTTCCTCTTCTAAAGGAATCAGAGGTGGCAGAACCAACTTCCCCATTCCCCAGCCTTTCTCCCTGCCCTCTATTAGCCCAGTCCATAGAAGAGAGAGCCTGGAAGACAGCCTTAGACTTGATGAGTATGCACTCTTGGTGCTGACAGGTTGTTCACTCCTGTCCCAACCACAAAAGAAATGCAAGAATAGTCTGTTTCTAAAGCCAAGAAATTCGGGGAAGGAGGAAACTCACTTATAGTAGTTGGTAGGAGCCTGGCCGGTTGATTTCTGAGTTGAAGTTGAGTACAATGAGAAAGTTCTTAGGTGAGATTAACATCAATCCCCTGGAATGTAGGATATATATGTATCCTGTTGCCCATCTCTGGGCTAAAGTTGTCTGAAGGCAGAAATTCCTTCGGAGTAGCCTAGTCAGCAGGTCTTAAAACGACTAAAGCCCATGACACATGTGTAGAAAAATGATAGGCCAGCCCCTTGTAGGTTCGCAGCGGCTGTCAGTGGGCAAAAAGAAGACTGCCATGGCCCCGTATGAAGGAGCAAGGAGGACAGAGGAAGGGCAGAGACAGGTGAGAAGTACCCACCACAGGAAGGAATTGACAGCATGCTTTCTGGAAGGGCTCAGTTGAAACCAGCTGTCTGAGTCATCAGCAACAGAAGTCACCAAGAGGAGAAAGAAGAAGGCCCTCACTTCCCTCTGACCTCACCAAAGTGTGAAGCATCTTCATGGAGCCATTCTCTCAGCAGGTCCCAGATGGAACAAGAGCAGCCTAGTTACATAACCAGTTCTACTTCCACTATTCGTCTGGCTCCCTATTTCAAGAACTAGACTTTGAAAAGGAAGGGGAAATGAGGATATAAAAGATAGACCCTCCTACTCTCCAAAGTCCAAGTAGCCAAGAGGACAGCCTGTACCTGGGGGAAGGGAAGAAAACTTTGAAAGCAGATAGACACTGGAGTTGCAACAGGATTAGGCTCATTATAATAACCCAGAGTGAGGAGAACGCCATGGTAGCCAGCCAGACTGGGCCAGAAGGGAACAGGAAATCCAACACAGAAGATTAAAAGCTGTGACTAAAGAAATAAAAATATAATGTTTTCATGATAGTATTTTTTCAAAAATGGCCTTTTGAGGAGCACTAGGAGGACTAAAGAATCATCGATGTACAGGCTCAAAAGTGAAAATTAAATATAACTTTGATGATATAAAAATAAATCTAGTTAGATTATCAAGCATAAAATATTGGAAGTTGCTACTGAATAAAGTAACAAAGTAAAATAATGGGTTGTATAGATTGAAATTTTGTACAAATGACCTGGAATCAATCACTGATTAAAGGCATTGTGGCAAACAGGGTGGAAATATCCCAGGTACTATCAATACCATTTCAATTTCTTATCTTGTTTGAGAAAAATGAGGCAAATGGCAGGAAGGATTCAAAAACTTCACTGAGTATTCCATTCTCATACCCAGTAAATATCAATGGAATTGGTCTCTAACATAGAGTCGATCCACAGATAAAAGAAATGGGTTAGCAAATACAAAACAAAAAAAGAAAACATTTTTTAGAGCTAAGATTTAAAAATACTGAATCAAGTGAAATATGTGATATATTACAATGTAAGACGATAGTGTTTAGTTCAAAACCAATATGAGAACATCCAGATAATTCCAGAAAAAAAAGTTCATTTTAGTCTGATCTACCTAGTGAGTTGATTTTCTCATTTATTTATCTTATTTCCCTCATGTGTTTTTTCCTCAAGGCCACTGGGTGTGGTATGAAGATACTGTTATCTTTCAATTAACATTCACTGTTATTTCCTCTGCTACCCCAAACTGTATACTAGAAGACTTTAAAAACTCAAGAGTGAATTTACCAAAATAACAACTGCTTTGTCCATAAAGCCAGTCTCCCATGCTATTAACTTTAGATTCTCTATGAATACAACTTTTCCACATAGTGACAATACATTCCTAACTTCAACGGTCTTCTACTCCATTCAGAGGTTAATTTTGGACCTAATTATCAGTTTCCAGAATTCTGGGAAACATCCACTCATGGCTGAGGTTCCAGATAAAGCTCCCCACTAACCTACTAACTCACCCCTCACGTGAGTTTGAGGGTTTTTTTTTAATGTTTTCCCTACTGGGCTATGAGAGATTATCCAGACTTTCCCAGTAAACCAATTATAGAGGGAATCATGACGGCATATTTTTTAGTCTAACAGCATCCTAGCTGCATTATGAAGAAGAAAAAAATGAGAAATTAGAAGGAGTAAGTGGAGGGCAGGATGAGGGAGAATAGAGGAAATAAAAGAATAGTTTTTATTAGGTACATGGTTATGTTACAAACAGCTGCATAATACCATGGGAAATAGACGGCTAAGCAATTGTTTTTGGTGAAGTTGAACATAAATACACTATGACATACTTCATTTAGAGGAACAACTGCTTTTATCATCTTACAGAGAATACAAAAATGAATTGGAAAAAATATCACTTCAATGGGAATAGAAAACCAAATGAAAAACTGACACCCATCATTGTACCCTATTTAGTAGTCTTGTTTGCATGTCTTTGAAGCCACCAGACACTTCTGGTTCCAAGTGACATCCAGCCTGCAATGATACTGAATTTACTCTTTATCTGCTGTCTTCCCTCGTGGTCTAGTTTACACTCATGTGTACTTCTTAGTATCAGAGAATAAACCAGGACAGACCCTATACCACCTGTCCTCTCCCAATGCAGCCCCCCACTCCTCTCATGCAGGAGGAGAGGAAAAGACAGCAATGGGTATTGCATGGTGATTTAGAGTTGCAGGGAGTTTAAATCAGCACCTCACTTCTCCTTTGTTTGCAGCTCCAGCATCTCTGACACCTTTCTTTAAACCTGGCCTTTCTACATGGATCATCTTGTACCACTGGCAACGAGTTACCTTTGGGCTGTTAGTATCATCTTAACAGTGACATCATTCTTTTTATTTTTTCAATGGTCACAGGCTTAAATGCCTACAAGAACAAGAAACTTAAATGAATGGAGATGTCTGTTCAAGTTCTCGACATACATTATTTTTTTCATTTGATATGTAAGAATATGCTTCATAGACACAAGGAAATAAGTAGTAGCTTCCAGTTTTTGCTTGAAATAAGCTGCTCTCTTCAGCCATCTTCCATTTACCTTTAATTGACAAAGCCATGGATACAAAGAAGTATTTCTCTTCAATAGGAAAATACAGTGAAAGAGCAGAAATGAATAGCAAGCCTCCGTACCGGGGGGCCAGCAGGGAGTGAGTGGTGCAGAAGGAGCTCTGCTGGGGAGTGGATATTTATAAAAGATGACGTCGTTGCTGCTAAGCCCCTACTGATAATTTTCCATGTTGTAAAGTGGATTATTTGTTGGAATTTTTAAAAAGTAAAAGCTAGAAAGATGAATTTTTGTGAAATCTTCTAACTTTCATGTGTTGTCTGAAATTTTTTTTTTTTCTGTAGTGTGCTTACCAAATTTGCAAAACCAAGCCTCCGGTTTGCAAAGTTTGCTGTTCATGTTCACCAATGGCAGGAAACAAAATCCCCCAAATTTATTCTGCATAAGAGGAGATGGGGAAGTGCAGCCTTGGAAGGGTGTGTGGGTGAATGTTACTTATGTGCAACAGACAAATGAGGTGCAGAATGTGACCACACACACAGATTTGGGTGGATTGGGAATGTTAATTAAAAACTATGTCTGGATAAGAAAAAACATCTATTTAGAGACAATTGCTCTACTCAGTTACTTTGCTTCAATTAGACAAACATTTGATTCCTTAGTGACATTATTAAACCATTTCTCCCCTTCATTGGGAAGGAAGGCAGCGATAAAATCCAAATTCAATATTTATTGCTGAATTTCTAATTTTTGGTGGCAAGTGTGGAGGAGGATGGTGAGAGATGCACAATTAAAATAAGGAAAAAGCCCTGGAGGAGAAATTGGAAGTGGTAGAGTTTTAAAAAGATTCTCTAGTATTCTTTCTATAAAGTTAATGAGTCAGAGGAATAAGGTGGTAATGGCCAATGAACAAGGTGATAGCAGACGGAGAATGCATAGACAAAGGGACAGGGAAGAGGCAGTCACATCAGAAGTGTACGGGACTCTTACGAAATGGAAACCCCAGTGTTTTGGATCAGGAGCCAGAATTGAGGAGGAAGTCTGAACTTCTAAACCTATAAGTCAGGGTATGTAAGAATGAAGCCTGCCTTTGAAGTCATCAGTAAAGTATGAATTTTACAAAGAGACTTGATTTGGTTTTCTTTTATTTATTTATTTATTTATTTTTAGAGAAAGGGGAGGAAGAAGGAGAGGGAGAGGAACATTGATGTGTGAGAGAAACATCTCTTGCAGGGGTGTCAAACTCCTTTTCACCAGGGGCCACATCAGCCTCACAGTTGCCTTCAAAGGGCCGAATGCAATGTTAGGACTGTATAGATGTAACTACTCCTTAACAGTTAAGTGAGAGTTTGGCGCTGCCGCTCAGGCCTTGTGTTTGCCACCTGTGGTCTATTCATTGCCTCTCACACTTCCCCCAAGTGGGGACCTGGCCTTGTAACCTAGAAATGTGCCCTGATCAGGAATCAAACCAGCAACTTTTTGGTTCGCAGGCCAGTGTTCAACCCACTGAGCCACACCAGCCAGGGCTATTTTTTTTCCCATTAATCAAATAAACTTTTATTCTGTACTTACCATGGACCAGGAGTTAAGTCACACTGTCTCTAAAATACTTACAGTATGTTAGGAGAAAGAAATATTAATCAAAAGAAACAATACCGCCACAGGGGAAAGTAGTGGGTGCTGCCACTGCATGCTGTCACTCAGGCTGGGAACTGCGTAAGCCCGGGGGTGCCGTTCACATACACTGGAAGTAAATGGTGACCCCTGGAACTGAATCTCATGGCATTTTCAAGCATCTAACTGAGATGAGTTTGGTATCATAGAGGCTTTTTGAAGGAAGTCGCTCTTAGACTGACTCTCAAAATTATCAATAGAGTTCAGCCATACAGAAATTGGTTGTGAGAGAGAGGGAGGCGAACAGGGAAGATTTCCTTCCTGTCAGAGAAACTTTAAAAAAAGCAGGATAAGTGCCTTTAGTAGTTTCATTATTGTCATGTTTAAAGGACATTTGCCACCAAATAACAAGTCATACCTTTGTGGGGTCTCAGAGAGGAATGATCAAAGCTTTCCCATTGTAGCCCAGATTTACTGAACGACATGTGCATGAACGAATTCCCCAAACAGCATATCTAAATAGGCTCTTCTCATTGACCCCAAATGGACTGAATCAAGTGCAGTGTAAGAAACACAGAAATCAAAGATGGTGTAAAGTGTAGCAAGGACATCATGCATGGAAAATGGATGTATTTAAAGGGCAGAGGAGTGAGCGAGGGTTCTTTTTCCTCTCCAACCTCTCCAACACTTGTTATTCTTACTTGTCTTGTTGATGATGACCATTCTAAAAGGTGAAAAGTGGTATCTCATTGTAGTTTGGATTTGCATTTCCTTATTAGCTAGTGAAGTTGAGCATCTTTTCATACATCTGTTGGCCATTTATGTGTCTTCTTGGGAGAAGTGTCTGTTCAGGTCTTCTGCCCATTTTTTAAAAATTGGATTGTTTGGTTTTTTGGTGTTGAGTTGTATGAGTTCTTTATATATTCTGGCTATTAAGCTACATGGAAAACAGTATGGAGGATTCTCAAAAAATTAAGAATAGCCCCAGCTGGTGTGGCTCAGTGGACTGAGTGCTGTGAAGCAAAGGGTCGCCAGTTCAGTTTCCAGTCAGGGCACATGCCTGGGTTGTGGGCTGGGTCCCTGATGTGGGGCTTGCAAGAGGAAACCACATATTGATATTTCTTTCCCTCTCTTTCTCCTTCCCTTCCCCTCTCTCTAACAATAAATAAATAAAATCTTTAAAAAAAGAATAGTGTTACCATATTACCCAGCAACCCCCCTTCTGGATATCTATCCTAAAATTTGAAAACATTTATTCGCAAAAATATATGCACCCCTATGTTCATTGCAGTATGATTTATTAGCAGTGGCCAAGACATGGAAACAACTGAAGTGTTCTTCACCAGATGTCTGGATAAAGAAAATATGGTCCATATAAACAATGGAATACTGCTCAGCTATAAGATGAAATACTGCCATTTGCAGCAACATGGATGGATCGTGAGAGTATCATGCTAAGTGAAACAAATAGGACAGAAAAAGTTAAGAACCATACGATTTCACTCATGTGTGGGATAGAAAACTAAATGCAAAAATGAACAAACAAGGAAAACAAACAAACTCATAGACACAAACAGCAGTATAGTGGTTACCAGAGGGACAGGGAGTGGGGAAGTAGCAAAGGGTAATGGGGCCAAATATATGGCTACAGGAGAATATCTGACTTTGGGTGGGGGGACTCACAATACAATATACAGGTGATGTAGCATAGCATTGTACACTTCAAATCTATATAATCTTAATCAGTGTCACCCCATAAAATTTATTAAAAATAAAATTTTAAAGGGCAGAGGCATTTGGTAACTGGTGAGGCAAATGGGCATGAGCAAAGAAATTACCACAACGAATTGGAAACACTACACAGATATGTGAAGGAATAGCTAGCAGGGCCCTTTTTTCTACAAACCATAATGTCTCCCTCCCTTGAACACCTTTTGACTGAACCACCCACTTGTCAATGGTGCCCAACTTTCCAATTTGTTGTTCTATCTTCATTACTAGACTTTAAGTGCCTTGTCTCATAACTCTGTGTTTTCACAGAGCCTTGAGCATGAACCTGAGGCATTAATGTTGCTGATGAGTCTGAACAGCAAGCAATAGCACCACCAACTGCTTTATGATATGTGGATTACAACACCACCATGTGCAGCTGCCCCCAGGCAGGCTTTATGAGTGCCATCAGGATGTAGGGTTCTTTGCATTTTCCCCCAAAGACTCTGCTTACACTGAAGAGGATTAGTAAGCAAAGTGGACTTTCCTAAACATTATGTAGTATAATTGGAGGAGGGCATTGTATTTCACTCCCCACAGCACAAATTTTAAATCCCCATTTGATATGTTTCTTTTCCTCCAGTCCCTTCACCCAACCTCCCTTTGAGGTCCTGAGAATGTATCTAGGACAGTATATTTACCATTTGTCCTGATCTTCCTTCTATGCCTCTAATACTTCTACCGCTTTCTTATGCGCAGCAATTTAACTTTGCCCTAGACTCTCCACACTTTAATACACACATTTAGTGACTCAGTTTAAAAGGCTCTCTTGCTTCAAGCACCCATTTTCCATAGTAAGGTATTATAATTATCTTTTTCTAATTACAGAATAATAAGGACAACTAGAGAAACAAAGAATGCAGAAGGTAAACTGTGAACTGATGGAGTTCAGGACATGCTGTGCCAAAATATGGTTTCTTGGCATATTGAATATTTTAAGCTAAAGGAGTCCAAGAAAACAAAAGCAGGAAGGTGACTCTGATCTTCCCCTACAATATGTCTCCTGAAACAAGTTATGACTTCACAACCTCACATGTGAGAGGTGGCCCCTCTACCCAGAGGAAAGGAGCATCCTTACCTCTGAAGACAAAGAAAGGTTCCAAAGTGTCCACACAAGGAGACCTTGCAAAGTTTCCCCCAGGTGCTACACTTACTGCATACTCCTTAACCTATATTCCTCCACGACCGTGCACTCTTCATCAAACCTAGCA
This sequence comes from Desmodus rotundus, assembly GCF_022682495.2. Taxonomy (NCBI): domain Eukaryota; kingdom Metazoa; phylum Chordata; class Mammalia; order Chiroptera; family Phyllostomidae; genus Desmodus; species Desmodus rotundus. Next base: position 46,958,572 of record NC_071387.1, on the reverse strand, counting down.
TAAAAATACTTAGGTCTGTTTCTTCACATCTCCATGTCCTTATGAAGGCTCCTGTGTCAAGTAAAACTTACATTAATTAAACTTGCATGCCTTTATTCCTGTTAATCTGTCTTTGCCAGTTAAATATTCAGACCCCACCAGGAACCCTAGGAAAATGAAGGAAAACTTTTTCCTTGCTGACAAGACATACATAAGAAGGTCATATACTGACCTTATAAATCTTATATTTGGGGTTGATGTAAGAAACAAGTTTGAACTTTGCAAGAGTTCTATTCCTTAAAACAAAGCTGGCAAAGGAAGCCCCTGTATTGGAAAGAATAAAAGATCCATAGGTGTGAATTGGTAGGGGTGCCTACCAATTGGCAGGGGTTCTTTATAGAAAATTCCATGGGGATGCAGGGAAAGACAGAGCACCACCTTCCAATAAGGAAGCTTTGCAGACAATCACATCACAAATCAGATCACAAATCAGATCACAAATCATCCAGTTTAAAATTTTCATCTAAGGTAAAAATGATATTGAAATGGCTGCAGGACAGCTTAGGTCAACTTTTCATTTGTTTTTAGATGTATTACCTCAGAAAACCAGCTTATTTCTTGATGTTACTGTTCTTACTTGTGAGTTTAAACTTGTAAAGAAGACAATGAATTTGATTATGAAATAATGGACATGATCTGGGCATTATTTTGCATTAAAATTGCTAAAAATAAAGTCATTCCATATTCACTGCACTCAAACATAAACCAAATCACAATCATCTGCAATATAATGTACTTTCTGAGAAGGAAAATATTTCAAGATCTATGGAAGTGATAACTGGTTCTGCATATGATTATTTTTGCACCAAGCCAAAAGACTGTGTTTCTCTTAGTATTATATTTCTTCTCTCAAATGTTAAAATAAATTTGGAGATAAAAAATCATTTCTAAAAGGAATGGCATGGAAGAAAAGTTTCGAAACACATAACTGATTAAATTTTAGACAGCTAAAATGAAAAAAAAATTGTAGGAAAAGTAAGTTGAAATGTTCAGAAGGAGTTATAATTGGAGTTGTAATTTTAGAGAGAGATTTGTGTTGGGGAATATTTGGGGGTAACATGAAAATATTAGATAGTTGGAACTGGGGAATGCCAAGCAAAGAATAAGGAGGGAAAACCATCCAGGATAAACTTTTTAAAAGATATTCATCTTAGAGTCTGCCTGGTTAAAAAAATAGCCATCAGTTAATAAAAGGAGAATCAGAGCAGGACTTTTGATGAATTTGGATTCAGCAATATTAGAAGCCAGAGTCCAAGGACTTAGGGAGATGCTGCTGATGAAGGTGATGCACCAGTCAGGTGAGGACCACATATCATAGCAGCTCAACAGAAGACAGTGAGTCAAGAATACTGAGAGAGGCCAGCAAAGCCAAGTAAATGCTGTTTGGTGTTTCATTTTCAGATACTGAAAAGCTAATCCTGTTTAAACGTAGAGAGGAGAAGCTGGGGTCATTGGAAGTCAGTGAATGATGGAGGGCCTTGAAGCAGGTAGGACAAATTCCATGGAGGCATGAGGTGTAGGGAGAATAGGACTGGAAGGAAGTGACACATAGAGATAACGTGACCAAAGATACAGAGTAGCTTTTGCGAAACTGTAATGATCCTTGTCATAAATTTGGAAGTGAGGGAAGTCAGGATTGAGATTCAGAGAAGAGGAATAAAATGTCACCAATGGCCTCTGGGATAGTAAGTTTAGGGTTGCACAAAAGAGAAGTAAATGGCTTGTGAAGGTACATGAATGGCCAAACCATATTTGTATGACCCTGAAATAGGCTCAGCCTGTATAATTCTTCTCTTTCTCCCATCAGGACAAGCCATTGAGGAGCAGAAGAGCAGAGAACATGAGCTAAGACAGCTGCCAGTGTTATCAGTGTGTATGGGAAACTGAGACCAATAACAAGAGACAGACTGTGGGTGGGAAAAATAAATTTCTGTCTAATATTTGAAGACTGGAGGTAAATGAGAGGGAAGTGTTTGATGAGCTGGAAGGCAGCCAGTGATGTAGATGTAACAGGCAGGCTGGAGTGCTTAGGCAGGGAGGACAACATAAGAGGACGGAGGAGAAATCTCTGAGACAATACTCATTGATCAGGTTCAGTGTTTGGGATTCTGATGAACGGCTGTGCCATGAACAAAGGCATAAAGCCAGGTGATGAAAGGGTCAGGTTGGTTTTCAAGATAGAGACTAAAATCAGCAAATGTTAAAGGACATACGTAGACTAGGCATTAACAATTCAAACCAGCAACAGAAATGTTGAAAGGTATGAAAAGCAATCAGTGATTTTATAGCATGAAAAAGAAAATATTTCTCTAACCCACTGAATACCCAAGTTTTCACACACATAGACAGGATTCTGTGTCATTCAAGCATTAGGGAGATCCAGCTTTTCCCACACTCAAATATTCAACTTAAAGAAGACCCAGCTAATACTCTAAACATTCGAGGAGTTACTCAACCCATACTCTACTTGATTGGGTTTTTAGATTTTTAGTTCTTCTGACTTCGGAACCAGCACACTAAGGCTAAGGTTTTAGTCATGTGGGAGTACGATATGGGGTTTATCTTACATCAGTATTTTTTAGTTTTTCATTTTCTGTTTGCCTTTCCTTGCTTATGTTTTAGGGAGATTGTGCTTTTGTACTGCAATGGAAAGAAGAGTTTAAAACCAAATGCTTCTGACTTAGGAAGATGGCACCAACTGGGTAGAAGCTGAGTCCACTTGCTCTTGCACCCAACTCAGACACTTGGCTTGTCTTCCAAAAAATAAACTGAATATTCAATGGAATCTTAACTAAGATGAAGTTTGGAAGCCAAGGAATACAGAAGACACTTCACAATGGGTGGTAAGGAGATTTTATAGGTGGAAGGGGTAATAGCCCATAGGTGGCCCCTGCAGCTGTGGAGAGCCTGGTTAGAGATTCCAGCTTTTCATCTTGCTCCCCTCCCAGGGCAGGGAACCCCCAGACCTGGTCTGGGAGTGACTTGGATACACAAAGTCAGGGAGATCCAGGCTACACACACACACACACACACACAAGCAGTACTCCCATAGCTGCAGCAGCAAACACCAACTGGGAGAGTGCAGGAGAGAGAGAGGGATTCTTTCTGCATCTGGGTGGGATGCAGGAGTATGGCCACAGCAAGCTGTGACTATGAGAAACTCTTGACTTTTTGGAGAGGTGGTGGGTGCAGAAAGCTGGACAGTGACTCAGTGCTGCAGTGGGAATGCTCAGAGAAACTTTTTAAAAGTAGACTGAGGTGTGCTGGGCAGGGACACCATGCACAGCTGCCCTGTCAGCAGAGGAAAAGGACTGAGGGCGTGGTTTGCTCCCACTGAGTGCAGCTGGGCAGATCGATCAGAAGGGTGCACAGTGAGGGGATTTCTTGGCCCCAGCCTGTGCAGCTGGTAGGCTAGAGGCTACACAGAGTGGAGAGTTTGGGACTCTGTCTGCTATGAGGGAACTGGAAGGGCAAGAGGTGAGCACCTGAGATTATTTAAAGCCAGACAGCCCCCTTCTCCTGTGGAGATCAAACCTTGAGGAAGGGGAGGTTGCACCCAGCCCTCACCTCCTGTAGGATTGAAAGCACCACCAATGGGGAAGACCCACAAAACAGGCAGGTCAAACTTAAGAACCCCCTGCAGGGCACATATCTGCAAGAGAAAGACAGAAAGAGGAACATCTAAAGGGCCCATATTGAACTCCACTGAGGAAGACAAAATACACTGGTTCCTAGGGCCCTGTTTCACTGAGGCCAGCAAAGCAGGGAGATCAATAATCAGTGCAGCAAGGGAGAATCAAGGTCCCGCCCAGCCTCAGCTTGCACACAGTGCTACCATCAACACCAAACAGGAAAGAGGTGACCCTCTTACACAGATTGGTCCCTCCCTTGAAACAGACAGCTAGTTTATTAGAAACTATACATTATTGGAAATAAGCTGGGACAAATCAAGAGGGGTAGTATAGGGACAGTGGGAACACACCCACAACTTTCCCAGAAGACTAACAGTGCCTCCCAGGGGAGACTCAAGAGTCCCACCCTCTTGAACAAAACTGAAGCTCCTGCTAGAGGCAGGTGAAGGTCATACAGGTGGTGCTGCCAGAAGTTGGACAACCCACCTGAGGACCTTGAGCTGATAAAAACCAGAGGGTGATCCAGAAAGAGAAGTCAGAAGGTGAACACCAAACTGCTGAAATGAATTTCACCTCATTCTTCTTCAGAATTTGCATTTTTCTCTTCCTTTCACATAGTCTTTTAATATTTCTTCTTTTGCTTAAGTTGTAGTCCAACTAATTCACTATTCTTTATCTTTTATTTTTTTATTCTTTTTATTGATTTTATACTATTTTTTATTTTACTGTTATTTCAAATCTCACATTGTACCCTTCCCTTGTCTTATTCCATTTTTCCTTCTTCCTGTCCTTCCTTATTTCTGCTGTAAATTTTATTTTTCCTGATGCTACGCCTTGCTCCTATTCCTTACTGTTACTATTTCTCCTCCTGCTGTCCTCTAAAGCAAACTTCCTTCCTTTAGTCAGCTCACATTCTTTCTTTCCCCCTTATGATATTCTTATTTCTTTTCTACCTTTATAAATTGTAGCTTGTTTGGAATGAATATTAGTTATTGATGTTCTTCTTCAACAGTATTCCTACTTGTTCATTATTTTAAAAAAATTTTTTAAATCTCATAGGTTACTCTCCCCTTGTCTCCCTCCATTTTGCATTCCTCCTGCCCTAGTTTATTTGAATTAGGAATTTTATTTTTCCCCTTTTCTTACCCTGGATTCTATTTCTTACTTTTATTATTTTTCCTCCTCCAACCTCTAAAAGTCATTTTTCTTTATGGTAGACGTCTCATATTCTCTTTTGTATAATATTCTTATTCTCTTTCTACCTTTATTAGTCTTTGCTCAGCTGTCATTGTTATTTATGCTGTTGTGCTTTTCTGCGGTTTTATTCCCTTTTGTTCACTACCTTTTAACTTTTATTTTAAACCTCATAGTATACTCTTCCCTTCTCTTACTCTATTTTGCCATTACCCTTCCCTGTTTTACTTACATTTTAAATTTTATTTTATCCCTTTCTTTGCCTTGTTTATATTCCCTACTCTTATTATTTCTCCTTCCTTTTCCCACTCAAAATCATTTCTCTCTCCTTTAGTCATCTCATATTCCCTTTTTCCTTTCTATAATATTCTTAATCTCTCTTCACTTTTATTTATCTTTGCTCAATTGCTGTTGATACTGCTGATATGGTAGGGGGATACTTTTGCTGGTGTGTGTTTGGTTTTCTGGGTAGTATTCCTTTATTAACCAGCACCTATACAACAGAATAGAAAATGTGGCAGAGATGTGAATCCCAGTCAGCCAGCTGTAGGGGAGACCCCACCAATGAATGAGCCACAAATAACCAAAGCCTAAGTATAACAAGAGAGCCCACATGAACTGAATAAAGGGCAACCCTAGAGCACCCAGATCGGAAGATCAAAGAGAGTGCACCATTGAGTCCCACAAAAATCCTACAACAGAAGTCCAACCCATGAAGACAGGCAAGCAAAACACAGCAACCTGAGATGTAGAAACAAACAAAGAGAGTCACCTAAAATGGGGAGATAAAGAAACAACCCCCAATCAAAAAGAAAAGGGGAATCTTGAGAAAAAGAGCTAAATGAAATTGAGGCAAGCAATTTTTCAGACATTGAATTCAAAATAATGGTTATAAGGATACTCAAGGAACTCATTTAGAACTATAAGGAACTTAGTGGGAACTATAGCAGCATGAAAAAGAACATAGAAACTATGAATAAGAACCAGGAATAAATGAAGAATATAATATCTGAAATGAAAAATACACTAGAAGGAATTAGGAGAAGGCTAGATGAAGCAGACGACTAAATAAGTGAAGCACAAAACTAGGTAGAAAGAAACACCCAATCAGAGCAACAAAACAAAACAAAACAAAAGACTCAAAAACAAGGAGCATAGTTTAAGGGAACTTCAGGACAACACGAAATGTAACAACATTAGCATCATAGGAATATCAGAAGGAGAAGAAAAGGAACAAGGGATAGAAAACCTGTTTGAAAAAGTAACGACAGAAAATTTCCCTAATGTGGTAAGGGAAAAAATCATGCAAGTGCAGGAAGCACAGAAGGTCCCAACCAAGATGAACCCAAAGAGGCCCACTCCAAGACACATCATAATTAAAATGGCAAATTTTAAAGACAAAGAGAGAAGCTTAAAGGCAGCAAGGGAGAAACAGATAGTAACACACAAAGGCGCTCCAATGAGGCTGTCTGATGATTTATCAACAGAAACACTACAAGCCAGAAAGGATGGGCATGGAATATTCCAGAATGAAAATCAAGGATGTACAACCAAGACTACACTGTCCAGCAAGGCTCTTATTTATAATGGAAGGCAAAATAAAGAGCTCCCTACACAAAAGAAGGGTAAAAGAGTACATATGTACCAAGCCAGTACTGCAGTAAATGCTAAAGGTACTGCTATAAAAATGAGAACAGGAGAGAGAGAGAGATGTGTGGAAAAATGGTAGTGAATAAGTACCTATCAATAATAACCTTAAATGTAAATGGATTGAATGCTCCAATCAAAAGATATAGGGTAGCTAAACAGATAAGAAAACATGACCTACATATATGCTGTCTATAAGAGACTGACCTCACAACAGAAGATATATACAGGTTGAAAGTAAAGGGATGGAAAAAAATGTTCCAAGCACGTGGACACAGAAAGAAAGCTGCTGGAATAGCAATACTTATATCAGACAAAATAGACTTCAAAACAAAAGCTATGGAAAGGGACAAAGAAGGTCACTACATAATACTTAAAGGAATAGTCCCACAGGAGGATATAACCCTTGTAAACATATATGCACTCAACATAGGAGCACCTAAAGATATTTTTAAAATCTTGGAAAACTTCAATAAAGATATTGACAACAATACAGTCATCATAAGGAATTTTAACACCCCACTGTAAACAATTGGTAGATCTTCCAAACAAAATATCAACAAGGATATTGTGTCACAGAACAACATTATAGATCAAATGGACTTAATGGATATATATAGAACCTTTCATCCAAAAGAAGCAAAATATACATTCTTTTCAAATGCACATGGAACATTTTTAAAGATACACCACTTGGTAAGACATAAAACAAGCTTCAACAAATTCAAGAAAATTGGAATCATATCAAGTATGTGCTCAGATCACAATTTGTAGTTTGAAACTACAAACCAGCCTTAAGGAAAAAGCTCAACATTCAAATACATGGAGACTGAATAACATGTTATTAAATAATGAATGGGTTAACAATGAGATTAAAGAAGAAATTGAAAAGTTTCTGGAAACAAATGAAAATGAACACACAACCACCGAAAACCTATGGGACACAGCAAAGGCAGTACTGAGAGGAAAGTTCATAGCAATACATGCCTTCCTAAGGAAAATAGAAACATTTCAAATAAACAACCTTACTGTACATCTATAAGAACTGGAGGAACAACAACAAACAATGCCAAGAGTGAGTAGAAGGAAGGAAATAACCAAGATCCAAGCAGAATTAAATGACAAAGAGACTAAAAGAACAATTCTAAAGATAAATAAATCCAAGTGCTGGTTCTTTGAAAAGATAAACAAAATTGGCAAGCCTTTAAGGTGATTCATCAAGAAAAAAAAGAAAGGACCCAAATAAATAAAATCAGAAATGAAAGAGGAGAGATTACAATTGATACCACACAAACACAAAGGATTGTAAGAAATTACTATAAACAACCATATGCCAAGACATTTGAAAACCTGGTTGAAATGGAAAAATTTCTAGAAAAATATAACCTTCCAAATCTGAATGAAGAAGAAGCAGGAAGTCTGAACAGACTGATGACAGCTGAGGAAATTGAAGCAGTAATCAAAAAACTCAAACCCTGGACTGGACACACAAAAGCCCTGTACTGGACAGTTTCACAGGACAATTTTATAAAACATTTAAGGAAGAGCTAACCTCTATCCTTCTCAGAATATTCAAAAAAATCCAAGAAGAGGGGAGACTCCCAAACTCTTTTTATGAAGCCAGTATCATCCTAATCCCAAAACCAGATAAAGACATAACAAAGAAAGAAAACAATAGGTCAATATTGCTGATGAACATAGATGCTAAAACCCTCAAAAAAAAAATGGCAAAAGCATTGAACAATACATTAAAAAGATCATACACTGTGATCAAGTGGGATTCATCCCAGTGATGCACGGATGGTGCAATATTTGCAAATCAATAAATGTAATACATCACATGAACCAAAGGAAAGACAAAAATCCCATGATCATATCAGTAGATGCAGAAAAATCATTTGATAAGGTAAAGCAGCCATTTATGATAAAAACACTCAGCAAAGTGGGAGTAGAGGGAGCATATCTCAACATAATAAAGACCATATATGAGAAACCTACCGCCAACATCATACTCATGGGGAAAAACCTAAAAGCTTTCCCACTAAGATCAGGAACAAGACAAGGATATCTGCTTTCAACTTCTATTCAACATAGTATTGGAAGTCTTAGCCACAGTAATCAGACAAGAAAAAGAAATAAAAGGCACCCAAATTGGAAAGGAGGAAATGAAACTGTCACTGTTTGCAGACGACATGATAGTGTACATGGAAAACCCTATAGACTCCACTCAAAAACTACTCGACCTAATAAATGAATTTGGCAAAATAGCTGGATACAAAGTCAATATTCAGAAATCAATGGCAATTCTGTACACCAATGAAATATGAGAAACATAAATCAGGAAAAAAATCCCATTTGATATAGCAAGAAGAAAAATAAGGTACCTAGGAATTAATTTAACCAAGGAAGTAAAAGACCTTTACTCAGAAAACTAGACAACACTGAAGAAAGAAATTAAGGAAGACATAAATAACTGGAAGCATATACCATCTTCATGGATTGAAAGAATTAACATCATCAAAATACCCATACTACCCAAAGCAATTTGTAGATTCAATTAAATCCCTATTAAAATACCAATGACATATATCACAGATATAGAACATTTGAAAAATTTATATGTAACTATAAACAACCTTGAATAGATGCAGAAATTTTGAGAAAGAAGAACAAAGTTGGAGGGATCACAATACCTGATATCAAACTCTATTACAGGGCCATAGCAGTCAGAACAGTCTGGTACTGGCATAAGAACAGACACATAGATCAGTGGAACAGAATAGAGAACCCAGAAATAAACCCAAGTCTCTCTGGTCAATTAATATTTGACAAAATGAGCATAAGTGTAAAACGGAGTAAAAATAGCCTCTTCCACAAATGGTTTTGGGGGTTCTAGACAGCTACATACAAAAACATGAAATTCAGCCACCACCTTACACCATACACAAAAATAAACTCAAGATGGATAAAAGACTTACACATAAGTCGTGACACTATAAAAGTCCTAGAGGAAAACACAGGAAGGAAAATCTCAGATATTCCATTTAGCAATATTTTCACCAATATGTCCCCTAGAGCAAGGGGTATGAAGGAAAGAATAAACAAATGGGACTTTATCAAAATAAAAAGCTTCTGCACAGCCAAACAAAACATCAGCAAAATGAAAATGGAACCAATTGTATGGGAAAATATATTTACAAATGATACCTCAGACAAGGGTTTGATTTCCAAAATATATAAAGAACTCACACGACTCTACTCCAGGAAGAAAAACAACCCAATTAAAAAGTGGGCAAAGGACCTGAACAGACACTTCTCCAAGGAGGACATACAGAGAGCGCAGAGACATATGAAAGGATGCTCAGCATCACCAGCCATCAGAGAGGTATAAGTGGCCATCAATAAATGAAAGATTAAAAAATATGGTATATTTACACAATGGAATACTATGCAGTAGATAGAAAGAAGGAGCTCCTACCCTTCATGACAGCATGGATGGAACTGGAGAGCATTATGCTAAGTGAAATAAGCTAGGTGGTAAAAGACAAATACCATATGATCTCACCTATAAGTGGAACCTAATCAACAAAACAAACAAGCAAGCAAAATATAACCAGAGACATTGAAATAAAGAACTGACAGAAACCAGAGGGGAGGGGTAAGGGGAATAGTGGGGGAAAATAGGGGAAGTGTTGTCAAGGAACATATATATAAAGGCCACATGGACAAAGCAAAGGAAGTAGGATTGAGGGTGGGAGGCAGGGAAGGAGGAGGCCAGGGGTAGTGGCAGGGGGAAAATGGAAAACTGTACTTGAACAACAATTAAAAAATCCTAATTATTTTCTATTGTGGCAATGTCTAAAACTAGATTTCTTTTAGGATGTTATGTTTACGGCACTGGTGATTATAGGATAGTATTTTTAAAATAATCACCCAAAATAGGAAAATTATAAGAAGATGAATAATACACATTAAAGGAAAATAGCAGTTTTATAAGATTCATTTCTACGAATATTTTTCAACTAAATACAAGACACAAAATGTTTTCCATGCAAAACTGTCTTAGTAATCAGCATCTTATCCCTGCTATTCCAATCTGGTGTTAAAAATATCTGCTTCCTCCCTCTGCAACCCTGACAGATAGAGATTCTCTTCTTACTTCAAAGAAGCTCCTTAATTAATCTGTTTCATTCCCTCAGTGATATTCCAGCCACCATAGAACCTAGATTGTAAAAATTAACTTTTGTTTAAAAACATTTTTAAAGAGTAGTTTAAATTTTCATTAAGTAGAAATTTCATGCATTAGAATAATGAACTAAGTAAAAGGTATTTTCCAGAAGATATTAACACCTTGATTTTTCTTAGTTTTTAAATCCTAACACTTACCCTACTAACAAGAAATTGAAAGTCCAGTTTAGAAGAAAATGTGAATACATCTGCAACAGAAAATGATTTGCTGCTAAATGCATTTAGTGACAATATTGGTGAGAGGTTGGGCTGGTGCATTCAAGATTGGGTCTAAAAAAATGATAGAAAAAGCCAATTGTTAAAAGGGGCAGGGAAAAGCAAGAGGGATCACCATTTACGATTCCCAAAGACAGTTAACAGTCACCAGACAGATATCCTTTTGTCTGGCAAAACAGCAAAGCCTACACCATATCCAAAGTTGTGGGCACAGAATGCCCCCACGTTCTTGTTCTTTGTGCTTGACTTTGCTTTTCTTTATTAGAAACCAAATCTAAAGGTGTATTTAAAAAATGAAATGGAGAATTCACTACTTTTTAGTAAATTTGAAAAGTTTAGTAAATATTGAAGCTTTAAAACAAAATGGTTCTGAATGAAGCAAGGCAATAAGGAAATCAGACACTAAGCTTTTTCTGAAGAGGCAGGATATCAACTTAGCTAAAGACAACTGTCATTAGAAGCATTTGACTTGTCTTACCAAGTAAACACAACAAACCATTGGGGGAATTTTCAATTTGGAAATATTTTTCCAAAAAAATTCTGTGTAAACAAACTTTTAAAATCATGTTGAGACTGCCTAATCAAATCTGCCTCCCAAAATAGAAAGTAGGTTTCAGTGGTTCGCCTGACAATAGCAGCAGGATCCACCATATGGCATTAATGTGTCTGGGACGCTAGTGTTCATCATTGTAGGAAATTGTTTCACTGGAATTGTCTTGTTGGAAATCACCTATATCTCAGTAGAATACAATAAAAAGGGAGATCCTTACCACCGATATTTCTTAGAAAGGAACATCGTTCCCAATGTATTTCAAATTAAGTTCACCTAAAAAAATAATTTAACCTGGATATAACTCCCTAAGGTGTGGGTCATGTTCTGACCCCATTTCTAGAAAGAAGCCTACACTTTAAAAGTGTTAGAGATGAGGTTGGCTCTCAGTTCTTGACCTTGTGCCAGAAAGATTTCACAACATGAATCTAGGTGATTTTGAAAGTACGTTTATTAAAGCTGGGGACAGTGAAACAAAGGAAGGGTTTAAGATAGAAGAGGCAAGATTGTAGCAACAGCAGTGAGCCTAGGCAGCACTGTGGGCCTAGGCAGCACTGTCTTGGCCCTTTCGAAAGTCACAGAGGCAGAAGTGGGCCAGCTGGGCTGCATGGACCCTGGGAACAAGTTAAAGAAGGGCCCTTGGAGACAGGGTCAGGGGCTTAGCCCAGGACAAGTTTCCAATGCTCACTGCTCCCCTGGTTGCGACTGTCCTGGGAGCTTTTAGAGCTTAGCAGAAAGAAAACAAAGATGTATGACTGAGGAAAGAAGTGGGGGAAAGGTGCAGGCATGATGCAGGGAGAGCATGCACTGGGTCCTTAGTCTTAGGAGTTTTTACGTGTTTTCTAAAGGCAGAAATTTTAGGGGAGGTCTTAGGGGAGGATCTCAATAGAATGTTCATTAGCTTTCTAGGTGTGTCCTTTCAGGATCATGGTCTCTACTGATTGGTCAGCACTAGGACATGAGGTCACTAGTCATTGCATGTAGTCCTGGTGGCAGCTATGGCACCACTTTGTTTGGTTTTTCTGCTTTTATGGCCCTGGAGGTGAAACACAAGTGAGGCCTAGATGTCATCTCTAGTTTGACTAAATCTCTGTCCCTGTGGTCAACAAAAGTGAGGCCTTGTTCCTAAGATTATTTGATACTGATCAGAACCTCATTGTCTTAACTCTTAAGGAATTTGTCTGCAAGGAAGGAGAAGGTGGATGAATTAGGGTGCTAGATGAGGCTGGTTTGAATCAGCTATCTGTCTCAGTTTCCCCATTCCACCTGACAAGGAATTTTCCTAATTTCTTACTATCCTGATTCACAAGTACTGTACTTAGTGAGAAATGTGAGTTTCAATACCACACATGGAAATCCATAGCAAGACACTCTAAAGTCAAATTAATTTCTGAAAATGTGTTATATAGAATATAAGGGAAGGAGGCAGAGTAGCTACACAGTTTTCATTGAAACAAGTAGTGGGCTGCTGCGGGGATGTGGAAGATGTCCTAGACCACATGATCTTTCCATTGCCTAGAAAATTATGAAAATTTTTACTATAAAGAAGCAAGCATATATCATAAGGGATCTCTTTTTTATACAAAACAAGATTTGAATAATTTGACCCCAGTTAAAGCTTCTAAATCCCAAGACTAGGCAGAGTAAATAAAAAGCTAACAGTTGTTGGAAAGAGGCCCTTCACCTACCCCCTAAGTTCTGGCATATTAGGTATTCTAATTACAAAATAAAAGACCCTTTAAAGGTTTGGCATTTCAGTCTTGTGAGAATTAAGTGCCAGAATAAAAACAAGTGGTCTTGAATGCCTTACAGTGTTTATTTTCATCACACTAATTTAGTCACAGGGGATTGAAAAGATTGCCCTTACTCGAGGACCCAGAGGCTTCAGAAGTTAGACTCATTTTTACTAAAAATAACTTAGCAATGACTTTTTTACTACTCCTACTGTATAGAGCAAAAACAATCTGCTGTCTTCCTGAGAACAAAGGAGTTTCACCAGTCATTCATTACTCAGACTATTTAAGATTCTCTTTTAAATTGTATTGCAACTGATCATATATTGCATAACCCTCTACAATTTTGGACCCTAAAAGCAAAACTATGTCTTTTTATTTTTACTCCTTCTGTTTTAATTAAAATAATTGGACATTGCTTTGCATACTTCCCAATATTTCTGGCTCTTAGCTTAGATTTTTAAACACCTAGTCCTTTGATTTGTTTTGTTTCTTAAATAATAGAGTGGGGAACTGCTGTTTTCTTTTTCTTTTTTCCAGGGAGGCTAGGATGTTACAATACTTGCAAATCAATAAATGTAATACATCACATAAAGAAAAGACAAAAATCACATGATCATATCAGTAGATGCAGAAAAATCATTTGATAAGGTACAGCACCCATTTATGATAAAAACACTCAGCAAAGTTGGAGTAGAGGGAGCATATTTCAACATAATAAAGACCATATATGAGAAACCTACCGCCAACATCATACTCATGGGGAAAAACCTAAAAGTTTTCCCACTAAGATCAGGAATAAGACAAGGATATCTGCTCTCAACACTCCTATTCAACATAGCACTGGAAGTCTTAGCCACAATAATCAGACAAGAAAAAGAAATAAAAGGCATCCAAATTGGAAAGGAGGAAGTAAAACTGTCATTGTTATCAGATGACGTGATAGTATACATAGAAAACCCTATAAACTCCACCAAAAACTACTCAACCTAATAAGTGAATTTGGCAAAACAGCGGGATACAAAGTCAATATTCAGAAACCAAAGGCATTTTTATACACCAACAATGAAATGTATAATCAGAAATCAGGAAAAATATCCCATTTGCTATAGCAATAAGAAAAATAAAGCACCTAGGAATACACTTTACCAAGGAGGTATTTTCTTTTGATTAGAAGAAAACCTAGTTCTTCAAAACACAGGGTTATAACCAAGATTAAAAAGCAAACCCAAAGGTCAACTTACTCTATTGAAAAATAAAGCAGCAAACAGGAAATGCATAACTTAAATAACAGGATGATAAGAATATATGATGTTTATTAAACATATTATCAGACATTATGTGAAATACTGCATGAAGTATTTTACAATTACTTTCTTAGGCTTCTCTATGAAGCAAATACTATGATTATTGTATTGGGTTGGCCAAAAAGCTAGTTTGTTTTTTTCCATAAGATGGCTCTAGTGGTTCTTAGTTGTCCTTAATTCGAAGCAACATTTTTAGACTGTATTTTGACAGCTGTCATATCAATGTGCATTGTTAAAAATCTTACCAAAATTGGTGAATTTGTGTATAGCCATCTTAATACTGAAGTGGAGGAAATATGCAACATTTTCAGCATATTATGCTTTATTATTTCAAGAAATGTAAAAACACAACTGAAATGCAAAAAAAGATTTGTGTACTATATGGAAGGTGCTATAACTGATCAAATATATCAAAAGTCTTTTGCAAAACTTTGTGCTGGAGATTTCTCACTGGATCATGCTCCATGGTCAGGAAGACCAGTTGAAGTTAATAGAGATCAAATAGAGATGTTAATTGAAAACAATTGATATCATACCATGCAGGAGATAGCCAACATACTCAAAATATCCAAATCAATAATTATTTGTGAAAATGAAAAAAATATGTCTTTTATTTTATGGGAAAATACCATACAGACTTTTTGGGCAGCCCAATATTTCTTTTGAATAGATCCGGTATTCTTTTCTAAACTTAGAAGAGTAATGTCAAATGAACCATTGTTCTTTAGTAACAAAAAGGTCATTTTTCACTTGCCTTTTCTTGTAGCTGCCATACACTCATTCACATGGGACTGCTATAACTGAACTAGCCGATGAGTAAGTCTTAGATACAATTTTTGCTTAAATGTCTGATCCCAGGTAATACTTTTAAGATTATTTCACCATGACTACAATGAAACAGAGGTTTAAGATTATCCCTAAAGTGTTGCCTCTACTACCCACCTACCTGCATCATAATCACCCAAAATACAATTCCTAAACCATTCCTTAAATACAGAACAAGAATCAATGGGGCCTTGAACTCTTTGACAAACTCCACAAGCGATATTTTAAAATTGATTTTTAGAGGGAGGTAGGGAGGAGGAAGGGAGGGAGGGAATAAAAGTTCATTTGGTTTTTATTATGCTCAAATACATTCCTAAATATGCATTTAGTACTAGGATTTCAGAGATGTGGAAGTTGAAGTTACAGCACAGAATAAGAAGTAGAACAATTATTGGTGCTGTGTGTGCATGTGTGACGAATATTTCTACTCCCCCAGGTCACACATCACTAGAGATGCACACACTTCCTGCCCTATTGAATTTCCCTCCTCAAATGTTACCCACAGAAGGAAGAGTGACTCTTGGGGTTCCAAGGTTACATACGTCAAAAATATTTATGACATAATGAGAAGAGTTTGTATTTAGGAATTGTGTCCTGTGCCAGTATGCATTCCCTAATCTCACTTGGTATGAATTAAACCTTTTTCTATTGTTACTCAACTACAGTTGTCCTCATTTTCCTCTCATCACTCTCCCCCACATCACCCACTCCCACCTCCCACACTCAATCTCCCCCCCCTCCATTGTCTTTGTCCTTACTCTATACCACGATTTAACCTATGGCAGCATTTGAAAAAAAAAGTGTTACGGCATTTCCCCTATAGCAGAATACAGCCTAAGGAATGGTAGAAAAAAACACAGCAACAGCTTTCAGGCCTCCCTGATATGCCCATTACTGTATACAGTACAAATAATTTAATAACAATTCAATCAAGGCCCCACTGACAAATAGTGAGCCATGTTATTATAGTTTTGTTGTATCTTTTCTCTCACCCTTGTCAGGAAATGTCAGTTACTACCATCAGCTCAGCTAAAATCAGGACAAGTTTCCAGCTACACTGGTAGCCAGCTTTTCAATATAAATTTGCAGAATCCACTTTTGGGGGTGCTCTTCCACATGTCACTAGTGCACAAACGTCAGATAAGTGAGTAACACTTTCCACAATGACATGTAACTATTACCTACAAATTATCAGTCTCAAATATACCACATGGAGATGGATCAAAACATAACCAACAGTGCCCACCCGTGCCAGGGCCTAGGATGGGGACTCTGAGAGGACCACTGCTCACACTTAGCAAGAGCCTCAAATCTAGACTGCTGGCTTTCTCACTAAGTGAAAGAAGTGTTAATATGTTGCATGTAATAATTTAAACCACTCTACAATTTTTGTGACCTGTGTGTTTGGCACTTTTTAATTTTCTTTTTATTGTTATCAAAGTCCTAAAAGATGACAGTGGTGTGGGCCTTTCTTGATATTGCTAGTCCTGCATTCGTTCCTGGCCGTTCCCCACAGTGACACCATTTGGGCAGATCTGGGTCTTCATCGAACGGGCAGGCGACTTTGTTGGGGAGTGTTAACCTAGAACTAGCCTTGGGCCAAACCAGGACGAAGGCAGAAAGGTCTCACAGACACTCTGCCGTTGCCTTTTTCCCGTCACATTGACCCATTCTTTTTCCCTACACTCCTTTAGCAGCTGGTTCATTGAGAACTCAGCGCTTCACTCTGTGTGCCTGCTCTCAAGCAAGGATCTGACGGCAACTTTTGCGTGAAATGTAAGTTCATGTGTTCCTGACCCCAGAAGAATCTGCATTTGAGTCCCATTTTTAATTGATGAAAAGGGTTTTTTTTTTCTTATAAAAAGGAAGATGGAGAAAAGTAAGACATAGGCTGTCAAAGTACAAACACACACACACAGGACGACCAGCCTAAGATTTGTTGGTTCACTATGATAAGCAGATATGAAAGTACACGCACTGATGAGCAATGTTCAGAGAAACCAAAAGACTTTTCAAGAACTGTGCTCTCGACTGAACTACAGCTGTGGAGAAGCTACAAACTATAGCGATAACAATTCAGTGCATAACTGATCCATGAAAGGAAAGAGGAGACATGAAAGAAATCAATTCAGAGCAATCTCGGCTGTAAAACTTAGTACAACTACGGCTGTTTCATTTCCATCCTTTCTCCCCACTTTCATCACTGAAAAGCATTATAATATCCTTTGATATAAAACAAAGCTATGAACTTGTAGAAATTCCACAAATATTTATGTTTTCATGGGCAACGGTAAAATATATAACTAAATAGAAACAACGATACCAAAAATGCTTGTTTTGGAAGTAGCTAGAACCTCTTCGTTTCCTGTTCCACAGTCCGGGCCAGACACAGAATAGCCCCTGTCTGACACAGAACTGGCTTCTCTTGCTTAGACTCTAATACAACAGACTTTGGACAAAGCTTCTCAGGGAGTGTCTTCTGCCCTCTTACTCACAGAGAGACAATGCATGAGAACTCATGTTTATTTATTCAGCATCGATTATGTGGCAGGCTCTGTGCTCTCTGTTTTATGCGTGGTCTCACTACACAACCGTGCTACGAGGAATTAGTCTAAATATTTTATATGTCAGGAAACTAAGGCTCACAGAAATAAGGTAACTCATCCCTAGGCAAATCTAAGAATGCCACAGGGTTTTAAACATACTTCACAAATATATTTTCCCTTATGAGTTAAAACCTCTTCTTAAAATCATCTATAATGGTACATAATACTTTTTATCATGTATTAGGAACACACAATTCTGGGCCAGTTTTAATTAAAAGATAAGCCTGGTTTATAATTATTAATATATTTGCATACCACTAATTAGCTCACTAAATCTTTAAAAGGAGTTCTACAGCGCAGAACAAACAAGACTTTGGCTATCTTTATAACAGTACTATTGTGCTTGAAAAATTTCTCCATAAGGCAGATAAAGTTAAACTTTAGTTAAATTTAAATTAAATTATTCTCTTATTTCTAATTAGTCTACATTCAAGAGGTTGTATGCTGGCATTCCAGTCTTTGTTACTACATAGTTTGTTCCAACTGAATTATCTTTCTACACATCTTTTGAAGTTTTCTCTTCCCTCCAGGAAATTCCTAGCCTCGATGCCAACAAAATCAGATTTACCTCATGTTCCTCTGCATTCTACTGGGTGCTCAGCACTCTAGGCAAAGGCCTTCCCGCCAGAAGGGGTAAAGAGCATGGAGAACAGATGGTGTTCCCTTGGCCATTCTACCAGGCGTATTCGCACTGCACCACTCTCTCTATCAAGAAATGTCTAGGAAACTAGTCTGAGAAGACTGACTTTAATGGAAGCTGAAAACACAATTACCTCAAGAAGAAAATGAAGTGCTTTCTTTAAACCTAAGGTTTATTTTTATTTAAAAATAATCTATAAAATAAAACTCAAACACAGAAGTATCTTAAGCAAAACGTAAAAGCTCCCCTTCTTACTTCCCCATTACCTGAAGCTGACCACTCCTAATTTTGTTCTTATTTCTCCACTTTCTCAGAATATAGTCACATAGAGGCACAGGGTTTTCACACACAAAAAGGAATACACTGTACTTTCCATGTTTTTCTATAACACTCTTCTCTCTGAACATGACTTCTCTTTTCACATCAAAACACACACATACATTTACACATACATTTTAACTTAACCAGTATTCAATTCTATAGCTATCTCAGAATTCACAACATTTAACATCTCTCTCTTAACATGTAGGTTGTTTTCATTTTTTCTATTATAAACAACTATAATAAATATCCTGGTACACCTTGCTTCAGATAAAAACACAGTAAGTGTCTAGATGGGGAAGTGCTAAATAATGCTGCACACATTTTTAATTTTAGTGGGAAACACCAAAGGCCGTACCAGATACACTGCTGGCAGCACCGTGTGAAAGTGCACACTCCCCCACATTCTTGCCAACACGGGGTATCATCAACATCTTAATCTTTTCCAATCTGATTAGGAAAAGGGCACTATTTAATTAAAAACATATCAACTTGACAGCAGAGCTAACTGACAGAGCTGACATGCAGAGGTTGACCATGGCCCCAGAGAGGTTTATATCACTGTGATCACAGTGCACAAGCAATTTCACAGGCTTCCTTTCTTGTTTTTATCTACAGGGTGAGCCTTTTGATGCTACCACGTACTATTTGCGATGATAACGCTTAGACGCACAATTGCAGATTTTGAACAGCTCCGGGGCTAGGGACAAAGTGCAGGTCTCTCTGACGCCTACAGAACTTCTCTAGGCAGGCCTCAGCATGCTGCCCCAGGACACCCCAATTTTTCCACATGATCCAGGAGCCACCATGCTTCCTCACCTGGATAAAAATCACAATTTTACAAATTCAAGAAATGAAGAGACTGATTATTTTCACCCCCAAGCCCTGAACATGTAATTGCCAGAACTGCCTTTAAATCCCTGTGTGCAAACACCACTCCAACAAAGATGCTTCTGAAAATCAGTCGGTCAGCACTAGCCTCTCTCTGGTGTCCAGGATTTCTGGGGTAAAGGTCATCCAGCCCCTAGACACTATCACCTCTAAAATTCCTCTAAACTCTAATTGTGGCCCTCCTAAAATTCTGTACAAGGTCATTTGTTTACTTTGTCCAATCTGCTTTAGAAGTACAGCTTTCCTTTGCTTAATAAGCAATATATTCTGCCTTTTTTTTCAGATATGGTACATTTGTGTAAAAACAATAAGGCTAACATATGCCCTTTATTTGCTACGGAGTAAAATTTACCTATTCCTTTCCCTATGAAAATTTTAATCTCCAGCATAAGCTACAAATCATCTGAGGAAGCTTTCCTGAGAAAAGAGAAATAAAAGCTGATTTCTTTCTCAAATCTTATCATAACCCTCCCAAAAAACTATTTTTGATAGAGAATAAACTGACAGTAACCAGAGGGGAGGAGTGGGGGATAACGGGGAAAAGAAGGGGAAGGGTCAAGTCAAGGAACATGGCCCATGGACAAAGACAATGGGTAGGGGTGGAGGGTTGACTGTGGGAGGTGGGGGTGGGCAGGGCAGGAGAGGGGAGAGTAGTGGGGCAGCTGTAATGGAACAATAAATTTTTTTAAAATTTTTGGGTGGAAGATTAAGATAGGTCAGTTGATAGGAACACCTGTTGTTCCTGCCACATAAATCAATCACGATAGGAATGTACATTTGATTCAGGTCCATCTGAGTGTATTGCTGTTTTACACAAAATTACCCATGTGGTACATAGTGGTTATTAATGTACATACACAAATCCGCAAGCTGGTGGGCTTGGCTTATATACTGTTGGATATACTAACGCCTTAGCCCCAAAGACAAGATCATTTGCATTTCAGGACTATAATCTCATCTTTTTTCTTTTAATCCCATCCCATGGCTCCCTGACAGCTTCTACTTTTTCACGTTTTTGTATTTGTGACCACACTGCCCCTGCTGACTAGAAATACTTCCTCCTCCCCACATAACCACTTGCTTACCAAATTCCCACTCATCCTTGAGGCCCAATTCAAACATCTCTTCCAGCCCTTACCTTCACTTCCTCTCTCTCTTCTCCCATAACACTCTACATATGTCTCAAGTTACCTCTTTCCACATATATCTTAATTTATTTGTGTATCTCTCCCCTATCCTAGGTATTCTATACCTCTTGAGAACATATATCTATCATTTGTTTTTAAAATATTTTATCTCCAAGACTTTACATATCAATAAATTACATATATAGTATGCCCCCTCACATGCACTATTCATATAAAAACTCATCTGCAGCCCACATAAGGTACAAATTGATCTCCCCCATAGCTATCAGAGATATAAGGATTTGAAAGAGCAAACCAAACAGAGCTTGCCTTGACTTCGTATTAAAGGATTGGGCTTGGTTGTGTCAACAGTTCAGTACAGAAGGCATGAGCAGTACTGGACGGTTTTTGTACAGTTGCTCAATATACTCAAGGCAGCACTGGCACTGCGTTCTCTGCTTGAGTTGGGATCCACAAGTATCAGACATGCTGAGCAAAGCAGCTCAGTGCAGCCTGCCCCTAAAGAGCTTGCATAGATGCCTGCCTGAGCATTTAACATTCAACTCAATTAATACACTCTGCGTAAACGACAGGCCACTTTACATCCTCACCAACTCAAGTACTCCCACTCATATCCAAGTATCGTACTGAAGTTTTTGCCATGGAGACTTAGTGCAAGTAGCTCAAAGACAATAATGTTCTTTTCACATTCAATAATTTTATAATTTATGAAGACATACAAGTCTTCCAGGTATCCAAGGCCACTCTGGAAGGAGAGATGGGTAAGCTAATAAAGGGTAGGGTAAAGAGGATGCTTAATTTTGTACAGACACTTATAAACTCCTGGCATTAATGTCATACATTCCATTTAAGATATACATTTCTTATAAAATAGGGTCTCCACACCTACCTAAGTACAGAGAACCATGATATCACTTATTCCAGGACATCAAGCTTTAATAGCACCCAACTGGCCACCCTGTTCCTCTGAGCTAGAGCACCTGTTACACAACCAGTATGATCATGATATAATGCACCCTGGTAAGACACCTGTGAGGACTTCCTGTGACCTATAGAATGTGCCCACATGTCCAGCCACCACTGAAAACCATTCACAGAGTGTCTCCCAACCAAGCACCCTGATGAACTCTCCTGCTGCTCCACTAAATGTAAGTTGCAGTCACGGAAAAGCAACTTCAATTTTCTAAGCTCTAAATTATGTACACACCATGTTTAATAGCTGAAATGTGGTTTTCTCATTTACTCCTTACAACAGTTCTGCCAGGGACCCATTATGTCTTAGATTAGGAGATGAGGAAACTTAAGCCTCAAATAATAATGTAACTCTTCTAAAGCCACACAGCTAGAAAATAATGTAGCCAGAATCTGAATATGGATTTCAAGCCCTCTTAAACCTAAAGTATATTGAACAGGCCTACAGCTTCTGACTTCAACCCTTGTCTCTATCCTCAGTGGCCAGTGTAATGTTGGGTACATAGTTGTCAGCCAATAAACAGAAGGATCCTATGAGGTTTGCTTGTTTTTTGACTCTACTGAAAAAGCCCTCCTCCCCACTCTCTCTTTCTTTAACTCCCTTTCTAATTTTATATTCTTCCACAATGCTTCCCACGTCCGGCCTTTCCAGCTCATTTCTATAACAGAAAATTGCAGTTAATGTCCTACTTCCTTGAAACATTTATGTATTTGTTATCTTTATTTTTCATTTATTTTTATTTACATAGACTCGTTGATTCTTAAATTGAATACTTTATACCACCTAGCTAAGTGACTGGGCCCCAACGAGAGCTTCTACAGACATTTTCTGTGCTGGACTGTATTATACTTGCCTGCAACAGTGTGAGATAACTATTGGTAAGCATGGTAGTTTTGATAATTTGGAGCAGTTCCTGTTCAAATATAAATTTTTGTGGACAAATGATTACTTTACCTTGAATGTGCTTTTATTCCTGTAAGACACAAATGAACAGCAATTTTCTGAACCCACCACATCATCATGGACAGGAAAACTGGAGTGTGAATTAACATACTATCTGTGAGGTTCATTACCTTCTTTCCTGACCTGCAGAGCTGACAAGAAGCTGTCTTTGGCTGCTTGGCTCGCTTTTGTAGAAATGAATATAACATTGTGATAGACTTGTTTCTTTTTTGCCCTGCCTTTGCAGTAGCGAAATAAAAAAGAGGAAAAATGTATCTCATATATGGTGACCTTTATTTCTAAGCTTACAGAGCCCAAGGACTTCAGTCTTCATGAAACGATGGCTAAAAATACTGAACGAGAAGTCCAAAGGGTGTACTGTGACTCTCTCCTTTCTAAGGCATCTTAACAGTTCTGAAGAGGTGAGGGTAGAATAAGGTGGGTTGTTTTGTTCCCTGAAAGTAATTTGGCAATGTAAGGTCCAATCTTAAGAATGCTAACAAATGAATGGAAAATCCTTTAAAGGAATTTACAAGAGGAGTGTGTGTGTTTGTAAAAATCTTTAGTAAAGATATAATATTAATGATTATGTAGAAACCATGTATGGCACTAGATGCACTTGTCCAAAGATGAGAGAAGATTATTTTGGTTTTTATTATGACTCTGCTACATTCTCAAAAGTCCCCCCCTTCATCTTCCTTTTCACCATAATGATGTAGCCTCATCTCCCTCTCATTTCCCCTGTGGCATTCACTTTTGTTGCTTCTCTGCCCTGCTTCTCAATCCATTTTAACGCCTTCCACCTCCCTCGCTCCATTGCAAATACCTGAGAAAGGTCACCGGTGCCCTTCTCGGACTCCACTTAGTATTTGATGATGCTGTTGTCCATTCTCTTCTCTTAACTCTCCTGATTTTACTCTCTCGTATTAACCCAAACTCTCCCCAAAGTTCAGTTTCTTGAATGAATTCATTCTCAAATCTCCCCTTCATTTCTCATCCTTGCTCATTACCTATCCTCCTCTTTCTCTTCCAGTGCTTCCTAAAATACCTATTTTCCTTCTTTAATTTCAAATGACATTATTATGCTAGTTACTCATTTTCTATCTCTAATCCTCAACTTTCTAGTTGTTTCTGAAACTGAAGTTTAAATGATCTGTTAAATTTGTTCACAAAATATCTCATCTCAAATACAGTAAGTCCAAAACTAAATACAAACACATCTCTTTTATTTTCCAGACTTCTTTTTATTCTCTTGCAGCCCCTAACTTAGTGGATGGTGTTGCCATTCAGTAACTCACTCAGGTAAGAAATCTAAAATGCAGAACTGCAGTGTGGGTTATGGACACTATGCTACTAATAAGTGGTTTGATATTGAAAAGTGACTTACACTAACTGGAGTTCAATTTCTTTATCATTATCAATGGGTAATGCTTCTGCGTTTCTCACATTTTCAGCATTCATTAAAGCATCAGCTAATAAGAATTAATCAGTAAATGAGTGGATCAAAAACCTGGTACATTTACACAGTGGAATACTACTTAGCAAAAAGAAAGAACTCTTACCCTTCACGACAGCATGGATAGAACTGGAGAGCATAATGCTAAGTGAAATAAGCCAGGCAGTGAAAGACAAATACCATATGATATCATCTATAAGTAGAATCTAATCAAGAAAACAAACAAGTGAGTAAAATAGAACCAGAGACTTGGAAATAAAGAACAAACTGACAGTGACCAGAGGGGGAAGGAGAGTAACGGGGGAAAGGAGGGGGGGGGGCAAGCAGAGAAACACCAATAGAGGATTTATGGGCCTGGACAATGTGGGGGACTGACTGTGGGAGTGGGGAAGATGGGGTGGGGTGAGCACCAGGGAAAAGGCAGGACAACTGTAACTGAACAGCAACAAATAAAAAGCAAATAAAAAGAATTCAGGGTACATCAAAACCATAAATTTAGATAGTTAAACTAAATAAACATACATACACATTTTAAAATAAAAAATAAACATTTTACACTGTAGTTGATACTGAAATTGTTTCATATTGTTGAAAGGGATGATACTGTTTGCAATTTCTGTAATTTGTTACGGTAACAGGTAGCTTGATCAGGTTTCCCCCACTTACTCTTTGTTTCTACTAAATAAAAAAATTGAATTTATAATTATGGGCTATGGAAATATTTATAAAGTGTTTGTTGGCTCTGCCTAATAGTTCAGAATTTCCCTTGGGAAGGGGATGAGGACATTCCATGTGTGGGAGAAAGACTAACATAGATACATGGTGGCCAAGAAAGTCGACCGTGGCAGAGGCTACGTGGTCACCACATCCTGTTCATCTCTTTCTCCCCCACACAGCTACCCTATGTTTCTCACCAGCTCTTTAGTTGCACATGGCCCTGTTGCTGCATTATAGCCAATGGAATTGAGCAAAAGAATACATTCTACCTCCAGACCCAGTGAGTCCAGGAAAACATCCCAAAGGTGATCACTGGTCAGAGGGTAAATGGCCCCCAGTGTGAACCTGGTCATCATAAACTGAGGATGGTGACACCACAGGACAGAAAGAGCCTGGGCCCTGAGTTACTGCTTGCAGGACAGCTGCAGCACCAAGAGCAACCTCCCTGATTTGACATGAGTGAGAGGCAAAGTCCTATGGTGCTAAACCACTGGGTTTACCTGCCACAGAAGCAAGCTTTGCCTTAACTATTACACATGAATTAGGAAATGCTTTTACCCACATATAATGGGTTTTACTATAACATTGAAAGTATGCTCCACAGTTGGAAGTGTGAAGTTCTCCAGAAAAAAAAATAACACCTTGATTTTAATTAGTTCTGAGAACTCAGCTAGACTTGAAAATGTGATGAGATATTATCAAAATATATACAACAACAAAAACCACCAAGAATGATCACCCTGAACCAATTTCTAAGTTGGTCACCCATTTAGGATCAGTGGCATATATACTACACATAAACACAGTGACACCCGATCTCTCATTTCATTAACTACAAAAAGAAGCAATGTGGAATAGACATCAACCATCACTTTAAAGAATACTGTGAAACATAGGTGTATATGCATAGACATATAGACACATTTTTAACTACTACATGATAGTGTTTGGTTCTTATTTGCTATACTATCATATTTATTTAGTTTCCAAACTTCTTGACCTATTTGTTTTTGTTTTTTTCTTTTTTAATACATTACTTCAGTGAAATAACAGAAAGCAAAAACACACAAAACAAAAAACCCATCACCCACATTCCCATCTCCAATTGCATAGTTTTAAATCTCTGCCATCCCTTGCTCCTACTTCATATATATATTCAATATTTGCATTTGCACTCTAATATCATGGATAGTTTCATAGTCTATGTTTTCTGTTAATAAAAGTCTCATGTATTTTGCCACACTCACTCTTTCCCCCCTGCTTATGGACCTACCCTGACACTGTCACCTCCTCCCGACTCCACCCAATCATCTTCCAATGTTTGGTTTCCTAATTAACACCTGGCAATTAAACTCCCACTAAACCGAATAAATATCAGAAACATTAAGAGACTTTCTTTTCTTTACATTTTATTTTGCAATACTCACAAGACTTCTATAGATTTCCACAGAAAACTAAGGTAGGACTGTTAAGCCACTGTTTATGCACATAGAGGCAACTGCATAGTACTCTTTGCTGTAAAGCAGGATGAAATATGTTAGGTCTTTATGGACAGCTTACAAGATGATTCAATTATTAATATTTTAACAGGCCTGGGTTACAGAGTTCTCTAGTGTGGACTTCATAGGATGATAGAGATCTCAGGTTGTTACTTTTAACACTTTCTGACTTTTGCTTTGTGCTTGCTCTGAGCATCTTTCCAGGTATAGCAGATACAGGTAAGCCTCCCATAGAAGACTACTAGGCCCAGCACTCAACTGGATGATGAAGGAGTGTGTGTCAGGTTGAACTTCAGTACACTTGGTAGTAATGCTTTGGTGAAAAATCATTTTTAAGAGTTTAAAATATGCAGCCAGACTGCTCAGGTTTCAATGCCAACTATGCCACCGACAAGGTCATTTACTCTTTGCACCCCCATTAGTAAGATGAAGGTGATGATACAGCTTACCTTGTAAATGTCTTATGAAGATTAAACAATAAAATTTATGTAAGTAGCGTTAAATAGTGCCTGATACATAGTAGATATTAGAAAAGGATTCTCCAAGCAAGGACAACATAAATGTTGAATAATATATTTTTTCTTTGGTAAAGGAGATACTCCGAAAGTGGCAAGTAATACCATGGTATGCCCTGACTATATGAAAACAATATCAATTATTCAAAGCAAGGTTGCAAGTTGGTGACCTATCGGTTGGCACCCAGAAGCATTTGGTTTGGCCAGCACACATGTATTACTGGTTCTGCTTCTCTGATTGACACTGACTGATACATGCTCTCTGAGGAAGGGCTGGTTCCAGAGAAGCTTTGGAGCAGGACGAAGCTGTTTACAATGCTGGCTTCACCACTTAACCACATCATGCACATTTATTAACCTTTCTTGGCATCATTCTCCTTTATCTGCAAATCTGGAAAACTTTCTCCTCATAATGCATATTCAAAATTATTTTTACCCCCTCTTCCTTTTAACATGTCGCAGTAACTTGCAGCCAAATACACCATGCTTGCTTTTATACCAAGATATAATAAACTCCAGTGTGTTTTAACTTTTATTTGCTCATTGGTTTCATCAGCCAAAATTGTGTCTTAAAGACTCAAGAGGGGTGGGTAAATCCGAGTATTAATGATATTAGATACTAGGAAGACAGAATACTCTGGAGACAGACTGCCTGGGTTGAAACCTCAGCTTTGCTATGGACTACACTAGCTGTGTGACCTTGAAATTGTTGCTTGACCTCTATGTGTCTCAATTTCCTCATCTGTAAATGCTTATAGTTGTATCTGCTTCTTAGGTTTGTTGTGAGAATTAAATGAGTTAATATAACTATGGTGCTTTAAAGAGTTCCCAGCACAGCGTGAGGAGTTTCCACAAGCATCAGCTATCAGCAGCCATCATTGTATTACATGCCAATTTAGTGCCTCGTGTAGCAACTGAATTGTTAGTACTCCCATTTTAAAGATTTAAGTGTAAACAGAGGGGGAAAAAGATTGTATCTATGAAATATATACTGTTTTTTAGTCTGAAAGCTTTAAAAAAAGCTACTCATGGAGCTCAAATGTAATGTGTTCCACTTTGAATGTGCTTGAGTTTTGTGAGTCCCTGTGCCTAGGTGTGCTTCTTCATCCTAATGGGGCGGAGGATAGTTGGGGAGGAATGCAGCTGGACAGGAGGGTGAAGGGGATGGAGTGGTGCCCACGCCAAGTTTGCTGGGCACTTCAACATAGAATTACATGTAACGCATGTGAAGTGTTAAAACACATTAGGGGTTGTTTGAGGACACAGACAAAATAAGAGCTATGCTACTAATTATGCACTTTCCTATAAAATATGTTTTTACATTTTGAACTATACACTATGTTGTCTGAAAGATATCAGCTCAAAAATGATTCATCCTTCCCAAATTTTCATTTTGTATAGTCGCAAAAGTAATTCATTCACACAAATTAACAAATGTCTCCTGTCACCACAAGGAGCAGATTGAACTGTCTACTGGTATGTTTCACGAACAATGACAGAAACCCCTGTGTTTGCACAGTGATTTCAAAAAGGGAAAGTGTGAAAGAGTCACCTCAGGGGAAGAAATCAGGCAAATGAAGCCTTGGCTTCCATTCTAAGAGCACTCTTCAGGAATTCGAAAGGAAAAGATGAGGGGTACTAGATGGCTGGGGTAAAGAGAAAGCTTACGAAGAAGAGAAAATGCACAGGTTTGCAAAATACTTCGCAGGACAAGCACAATTTGTAGTATAGTAAACGGGGTCTCTAACTTACCCCAAATATACCTCAGACGGTCTTTCCAGAATGGTCTTCTTTTCAACAGTTGGCATGGGCACAGAAGCTAAACAAGGAGACTAAGTAGCTACTAGTGCAAATAAATGAAGTTGATCTTGTAAGTCCATGCTATTTACCTGGACTCTGAACAGAAATGATAGCATTTTTCCTTCAGGATCAAGCAACCAATTTCTACTAAAATTTTTTTTTCTTAAATAAAAGAATTAAGATACTATAAAAATACCTAACATGTCACTAACAACTGCAGACCCAATTCCTGGTGTAAGTAATATTTCTCAACTATTTTACCTTTTTTAAATGAAAAAATGGGATTCTTCAATAGAGTACACAATTAAGTCAAATTGGTCATTATTTACTAAAGTGACTTTTTCATAAGAGATAAAGAGATAAATGTGAGATATACAACTGATGTTGTAATGGATATGGCACATCATTTGGTTAATTCTTCACCACATGGAAATTTGGCACTTTCTAGTGTGCACTATATAATATGTCCCCATAGGAATGGACAGTGTAATCACAGAAGCTCCATGAATCAGCTATTGTTCAAAATGGAATGAACTTTAAAGTGTTTTTAAATACATCATATAAAACCAATTGGTCTCTTTAATGCTTTCTAACAGACCTTCATTGCCCTTTTGAAAAATCAATTTAAAAAAACAAAAAAATATAATAAGTTGATAACATGCCATTTTTATTTTTATCAGTTCCCCAATATACCTTAACTTTTTTCCTTAAATATCCCCAAATTATGCTGATCCAATCTTTGAACCCCTTTTCCCAAAGCTTTCTTTTCTTAGGACCACACCTGACCAGTGGAATAAGGTATCTTATGTTAGAGGGGTGCAGAGGAGGGATGGAAGCTGAAAGGAAAAGGCCAGTATTATTTCAAGTTTGTTCTGTCATCTCCAGTCCTAAAAAGAAGAGAAAAAGAGGTCTTGAAAAGAGAATTAACTTTTGGAGGTGTTTTGGCAAAAAAAAAATCAGTGCAGAGATAACACTATTAGATTTTAAAACAATTATTTTTATCTGGCATACCTATCTACCCTAAATTGGCATTTGCCTTAGAGGGAACTGTCCACTGAATAAAAAGCATTTGCAGCATTGAAATTCTACACTTTGACATTCATCCTTACCCCAAACCTGAAATAACAGTCAGTAGAAGTGGAGGACATGTAAACATCTGATGGCGGTGTGGTGGGGAAGCAGGGGGTGTTAAGAATAAATAGCTCGAATTGCTCTGTGAAGGCCAAATTTGGCTTGCATTACTTAACATTGGCTCTGTGGTAAAATTCCAAGAGTTGAGAATCTCCTTAGGTCTTTGAAGACAAAATAAAATATTCTATTTTTATTAATGGTAATAAAGCTTACCAAAAGAAATTAACATAAGTTTTTGTAAGTTATCTAACTACAATTATATACCACCACAGGAATAAACCTCATGATCAAAATAATATCTCTGAATATTTCTGTGGTAACTGCTAAGCTGCCACCATAATCGTCCCCTTATTGCCCAACTTCCCAAGGTGAAGAGTGAAATGGCCAGGGACACACATACATAAATGGAACCCAGTCACTGAAAAATTATTGTGAAGTTTTATTACATATCTTAAAGCCCTAGTAAACGTAACACATTTCCAGTTGTGCAAAGCTGAAGACCTTAGTAGCAGTCCATGAAACTATTTACTTGTGAGAATTCACGTGAATATAGACCTCTTAGCCCATCCAGACGCAATGTAAACCTTGAAACTTCAATCCTTTTCACTACGCATATGCCATGGTTAGAAAGTGAATTCTGGCCATTGTTAAGTGGGAAAGAGTAATTAGCAAATTGATACCCCATTTCTATTCTGCATCACGATTGCTGATTCTGCTTGCTTTTAAAGAAATAAGCTTGTAATTTATAAATATTAGAAAGTGAATGTTTGCATTTTAATAAGCAAAATTTACTTTTAAGTTTTAACTCAGATAAGGAAGCCGGTTCCAAGAGTCATCTTGAGTTAAAACATCTAACCAAGGAAAGGGGCTTTCAATTAGAGAGACAGAGATGGAAAAGTGGGGGGGAAGAAGGAGAGAACTTACTTCCTTCAACACAGTATCATTCTCTAGCAGGAATACCAAATTGATGGAACAACAACAAAAAAAGTTTCTCAGTAATTTCTAGCTAAATAGTACCAGGTAGCAGAGCCACCTTCTTTGTTCTCCAACATCTGCCAAATCATCGTTGGTGCACAAAGATTGTCAGTGAGCTTGGCAAAATTGGAGGGAGAGGGTAGGAACACCTGCTGATGAGAAAGGGGCACATTCCTGGGTAAGGAGAGCAAACAACTGCCCACAGACCAAATCCGCCTCACTGTCTGTTCCCATGTGACCCGTGAGATATGAACAGTTTTCATATTCTAACACGGTTGAAAATATCAAAAGGATATATTCCATAACATACGAACTTCACATACAATTTAAGTGCCAGTGTCCATGGTAGAGTTGTACTGGAACTCAGCTATGTACATTCACTGGCATTTGTCCATGGCAGAGTTGAATGGTTGTGACAGTTTATGTGGGGCACAGATTCTAAGGTATTTCCTAGCTGTCCCTTTACAGAAAAAGGTTTGCCAGCCATTAAACACGAGATTTGCTTTCTTTCTTTGGTTTATTACTTAGAATAACATAAATCTTTAGAGTGCTGTCGTTAATCACACCACCATTATCTGTCTTTTTTTACTTTACCCTTTTAAGGAAGGGATGCAAAACAAATGAGAAACATCAGATCTTGAGGCTACTAGGAGGTGGGGTGCATTCAAGAGATATTACAAAGATCCCCAACTTTTGCATTGTGACCAAGACAAGGTCCCTATTTTGCATTGTCTGTACCTACTTCTTGTATAAATAAATGATCCCATCCATTGGCTTTTTAAAAGCCAAGAATGTCCAATTTTTTTCTGGTACTGTCAACACATAATAGCACTGGTTTGCCATAGTAGAGTCAGCCCCAAGTTTATGTTTATCTTGAATACTTAAGTCTAAAGAATCTGGTATTGTGATATTTTTTATTTTTTCTTCAAATGCTTCCTTTTCTCTCTCCAAGTTTCAAAAAGAAAGTCATTTTACTTGGGATGTAAGATTATTTCCTTCAAATGCTGTCTCAAAATTCATAATTTCTTAAAAGATATTGAAACTCATAATTATGTGATGGGGTTTGTTGAAGCAGAAAGCCTGCAACTCATTTAACTGGTATAAACAAGGTCTAAGGCAGGCTGCCGGCATCCCCAGAGTGAAGAGGCTGAGAAAACTGAAGAGAAAGTCTGAGAAACGAGCAGCAGTTACAGGCATGAACCCTGACTCATAGGTTAATGTATTAGATAAATCAGAATTTCCACTCATCACAACACAATTTTAGTAGCAGTAAGACGGTTTGGAAATTCTTTCAAAAGTTAAATGTGTCTATATCATGCAAGTCAGTTGCTCCACTATTGAGTATCCGCCCAAGAACACGGAAGGTCTACGGCACACCGACTTGCACACGAATGTGCACAGCAGAGCAATTTGTGGCAGCAAAGAAGGGGCAACAAGCTAACGGCAGCAACTGCTCCAAACCCTCTAACTACCGCTATCAAATAATTCCATCTTTTCTGTGTAGTGGCTCCATTCATCATCCTCAAATGTTTGTCATATGTCATTTTCCTTTCAAACCTTTGGTGGCTGTCTATTACTAGCAGGATGTACACTACCAAACCTTTACAGGTGTTACTAACAGGCACCACGTGCTCCAGCCATCTGGGACTGATGACCTGTCCCTGAATATTCCGTGTACCTCTATATTCCACACCTCTGCTCGGTCAGTGCCTCAGCCTGAAACGCTTTTCCCCATCTCGTTCACCTAGAAGCTCATCTTTCAGGGTCAAATGAAATAGACTCTCACGCCTGATGCCTTTCCCGAGTCCTTCCACTTTCCCAGGTAAATTATCCCACTGTTTCATACCCAGAGGCCTCTTCACAACTGTCATCCTTTTATGATTTTTCACTCTTTAGTAGATGTTATTATTATATATTTGTCCACCCTATTAAAAGAAACCCTCAATACACAAAGTTCTGTGAGGAGAGGAAAAATGTCTTGTGCATGTCTTATTCAGAAATGCCTGACAAAAAGCTGTGGCTCAAAGTTTTTATTAAGTGACTAATATCCTTGAACACTACACACATTTTTAGTAATGTTCACTTTATTTAAAAAAAATAAGCTTTAGGTTTACAGAAAAATCATGAGGATAGTCCCCCATACCCAGTTTCCTCTGTTAGTACCCTATATTAGTAAGGTGTGTTGGTTCCAATGAATGAACTAATATTCACAAATTATTATTAGCTGAAATCTATACTTTATTCAGGCTTTCTTAGCTCTTACTTCATGCCTTTCTCTGTCCCAGGATCCCACCCCGTACACTACGTTACAGTTAGTTGTCATGTCTCCTTAGGCTCCTGTTGGCTGCGATGGTTTCTCAGACATGACTTGTTTCTGATGGGCTAGACAGTTCCGGGAGCACCGGTATAGAATTGTACACTACGCACATTTTCACTAGCAAGCACCTTTCAAAAATCTTACTTCTTAATTTATCTTAATAACATGATGGATTCAGCTTGTATACAGACATGTTGAACAGCATTCATTTAAAGCATAAAATTAAGCCAACGACGAAGACAAAGATCATTGTTTCATGGCATTTGTTTGTATTATATGGCACATTCTCTGTCGTCCCATCTCTACAATCCTGTGAAACTTGAAAAAATTAAATTTACTGGGGTAACATTGGTTAATAACATTATATAAATGTTATATACATCTGTTATTATACACATGTGTAATACATCATCTGTATATTTCGTCGTGTGCTCACCACCCAGTGAAAGCCTGCAGTTAAGCTAGCCTGGGGCCTCTGCTTTGCAAGTCACTTTTGCCCAAGATCACAAATTTAGTGTTTGTATCCATAGGATTACAAGACTTCTTAACTCCTCTGATTTTCAGTTTAAGAGACTCCTTCCGAAGCAATCAGAGTTAAAAAAAATTTTTTTCCTTTGAACTTGGGTCACTACCAATGGATGCACTAAATTTTTTAGACATCCTGGGGAATCTGAAGTCCACTGTTAAGAAACTGGACAATTTACTTAAGTATGAAATAAACTTGAATGAAATCTCTAGAGTGCCAGTTCCACTTTGGGAAAGAACTGAGGAATTTTCTTTGCTGGTGGTTTTAATTGTATAAAGCATTTACTAATTTGCTGTGTTAAAAATGTATCCACTGCTTTTCTTTTTGCCTTTTTTTTTTTAATGCCAGCACGAATAGACATTTCAGTGCAAAACAGAAGAAGTTTGTATCACTGAATAACAGGGAGACCTTTGAAGTTACTTACAACATATATAAATGTCTGCTCCTAATGGGCTCACAGGATGGGAGGATAAAGGCAAATGTTATAGCTAAAGACAGAACAAAAGCTAATAGTCTGGAGCCAGCAGAAATTTCTGAAAAAGGGTCCAGCATATGTCTACCATAAAACCTAATCATTTGATGTTTGAAACAAGAACTTATACCTTGACTGTAACCAAACTATAAAATTATTGACATAATTTTGCTCCCAAATCAGGGGACCTCTAAAATTCTTGGTTGTTTATTAACAAATGTGATTTTATTAAAAGCAAGAGAATTACTGCAAACAATTAAATTGTAATACTAATCACTCTACTAATTTGTGTACATCTTGGAATAAGTTGATTTTATAGATACCTATCAAACAGATTAAAATAAATTTGGAGGTATTTATTCTTATTTGACTTTCATATTGCTTAGTTCTTGGTGAATAGTGAAGGAATCAAAGATTATAAATCACTTTCATATTGCAGTTGCCTAGTAGGGCTAACTGAATAATTACACTTTAATCTACATAAAATAACAAAATACAGCTCTTTCTATGGCAGAAGCTTGGAAATTTGACTGGGTCTTTGTATCTACATTTCTGTACATTGGTCCATATTGACTTTTAGGTACATGTGCATGGAGAGAAAGTAGCTTATCTGTTAATTACTCTGTAGGGCTGAATGGAAAATGAAGAGTTAGGCAAAGGGCATGTTTGCACTAAATTCAGTATGATACTTGGTGTATATATATTTAGTTAAGATCTTCTCCCCTATAAATTCCTTGAAGGAAGAAATTGATCTTTATCTTTTCATCTCTGTAGGTTAACAGCACTAGGCACATACTGGGCACTCAACACATATAGCAATACCATCAAATTGAATATCAACATTCTAGTCTTATCCCTTGGGAAAGAGCAAATTCCTCTCCACACATCCTCAAGAAAACCTGCTTCACGAGAATACCCCGGTGAGGTCAGCCTTGTACAAACACACTCAGTGGCCCTTTCTTAAGAACGTTGTCTCTCCTATGGGTTCTGGACAGTGCAATGGAATCCATGGCCATATGTTTAGCAAAGACATGTCATGCCAAGTTCGGCTTATTACACTTTGCAGACACTACTGTATGTGTATGTCAGGGATAGGGAGAGGGGACGGAGGGATGTTTCATGTTTGTCCTCTATGAGCAGGTAAGATGGTAAGCATAGCATCTTCTATGCTTATAGGTAGCTTCTGCCTTAGCTACCTCATCACTTCCCTGCAAAGTCAGAATTTATGTCCATGGTATTTAGTACAGTATCATGCTTACCCTGTGCACTATAAAACTTTATCGATGGATTAATGCCATTTAATAAAATATCAGGCTAAGGATTAATGGAAAACCTTTGATATATAAAGGTTTAGTACAAGGATTTAAAGTATGAATTAAACTCACATTCTCTTGATTAAATCCAATGTTCTTTCATCAGGTCATTCTACTTTGGAGAAAGCTGAACAGCTGAGTTGGGAAACAACCCAGCAAACTTGGAGTCATGGCATAAGGTTTTAAGCAACAGTGCATCTCGGCCACAGTGACCCCTCCAGGGTCCTTCTGTTTAACTGTACTTAATGGCAGCCTAGGGGTCTGGAAGGATTCAGGAACCTTGTTTACCACACAATTTATGACCCTGGAGTGACCATGACCTAGAAAAAGAGGAATTACTGTTTTCCTCCAAACATTTTCTTGCCACACTGCAAATTAATTCACTTGAATCAGACCACATCCTTCTGTGTTCCCACAGCATTTTGCTTTAACATTTGTCATATTCTGTCTTTTATGCAAATTAGTTACTTTTATGATTTGCTGTTGTGAGGGCCTCACACATAGGCCTTTATTCCAAGACGATTGAAAACTGTGAGAATGGCCAACCAAGAGCACTGCTGGGATTACAGGGACGTGTGGGTGTGTTTGCGAGCTGGTGAAAACGACAGAGAGAGAGGCAGATGTCCAAAAACCAACTAAAGTCAACATCCTTACAGGAAAGATTTACCTATTGGTTAAAGTCTAGGTCAAGTGTCCATAAACTACGGTCTACGGGCCAAATCCGGCCAGTCCCTGTCCTGCACAGCTTGTGAATTCAGCCATACTTGGCCACAAGCCCAAACCATTTACTGTCTAGCCACTTACTGGAAAAGTTGCTGCCCTATAGCAGGGCTGTGGAATCTGTGTAACATGCTTTTTAATATTAAAGATTATATATATTATATAAATTATATAATTTTAAATTTTCTAGTAGCCGTATTATAAAAGTAAAACAGAATTGTTTTACTATTTTATTCCAATATACTTAAAAGCATTAAAAATTGTTAAATGGGATATTTTACTCCCTTTTTCTCATACTACATCTTTGGAATTCAGTGCATGCTTTGCACTAAATCGCACGTCTGTTTGGACTAGCCACGTTTCCAGTGCTCAGCAGCCACGTGTATTACACGATGCTGGTCTGAAGGGCCAAGTGGCATGATGAGGACAGTAGTGGCTGTGTGATCAGGCCGTGGCCAGGTCACTAATCTCAACACAGGCATTTGACCTCCAGGAGCCCTATCAGGCAATGGGTAACTCTGGAAACTGCGTTAAACAAATCAGGGAGTAAAACACAGGTAAGATAGAAAGCAAGAAAG
This sequence comes from Desmodus rotundus, assembly GCF_022682495.2. Lineage (NCBI taxonomy): Eukaryota > Metazoa > Chordata > Mammalia > Chiroptera > Phyllostomidae > Desmodus > Desmodus rotundus. The sequence continues at coordinate 46,921,641 of NC_071387.1, read as the reverse complement.
TTAGAATGTGCCAGAGGAAGAAGGATGAAGGAAACACAGCCACAGGAGATGAAGCCATCAGAGTTTCTATGAATGAATGTGTATGCCCAGCTGTTTGAAGTTTAATAAAATTAAATATCAACTTCTCTACCACTTAGGTTGGAAACAATCCTTACATTTGTTATGTGCCCTTAAAGGATCATTAGGTCTTGAAAGGAAGAAATGATGTTACATTCACCTCATATGAGCATGGAAGCTACCATGGTGCTTGGCCCTTAGTGTGTGCTGAAAATGCATCCGTTCAAGTGAAACGAAGCAGTGGACTGTTGAGAAATGGATAAAGAATAATGGGCTGTCCTTGTGAGTGACTGAAAATACGATAGTTAGCCATCTCTCAGTGACTGATAACAGCTTCTATCTCCCCAGAATGCTTGGAGTTTCATAAGGATCAGAGTCGGAAAGTTACATAAATAAAGTTCTACTGACAGACAGCATGTGCTATCCTGGTGATAGAAGAAGTGATCTTTCATTCTTTTGGTGGTTGCTTTGGGAGGGGGTGTGGTAACTCCCAACCACAAGTTGCCTCCATGTATTCTTTCCAATAATTAACACAGGTAATTTTAACAAAGTGACCTGATACAAAGGCGTTTATAGGCAAAAAAAAAAAAATTCTGCCCCAAATTCTGTACTTGCAAAACAGGTGTGTTCCGATTCCTTATGCCTTTACTCTGAGTGATTTAAGGGCCCCGATGTGCACAGCTTTCAAAGCACTGAAATGCAAACTTGGACATAAACTGAAGACAACCTAAGGAAGGGTACAGTCAAGCTTCCAAGACTTGGGATCACAAATGCGGTTCTGCTACTTCCCAAGTCTCCTATCTCTAAAGTGCATATTTCTGTTTTGTTTTATGGGTTGGTTTTCTTTCGCATTTAAAAGGCAAACTTCAAATGACTCAACCACAGTAAAGTATTTGTCACAAAACTTGAGAGAAAATGTCTGTTTACTACTTTTCAGTTTCACTAGGTTTCAGAGCCACAGTTTACCCAGTACCATCTAGCGAAAGTTCCCCAACAGTGACACGGGGAAGAAAGCAGTGTTCTTCTATGGAATATGGCCACCTAACATCTACATCGTGGAGGCATTTAGATTAGGACAATACAAAAATTATATTCACCAAAACATATAAGGAACTCATACAACTTAATATCAGAAAACAAACAATCTGATTTAAAAATCAGGCAGAGATCTGAATAGACATTTCTTCATAGGACATACCAATGGCCTACAGACACACAGAAAGACTCTCAACATCGCTAATCATGAGGAAAACACAAATTTAAAACCACAATGAGATATCCGCTCACACCTGCAAGACTGGTTATCCTCATACATGAACGAAGAACAGGTACTGGTGAGGACGGAGAGAAAAGAGAAGTCGTGGTGCACTGTTGGTGAGATTGCAAACCGATGCAGCCTCTATGAAAACAGTGTAGAGGTCCCCCGCAAATTAAAAATAAAACCACCATGTGACCCAGAAATTCCACTTCTGGATATGTATCAAAAGAAATCCAATGTACCAATTCAAAAAGATATATGCACCACTATGTTCGCTGCAGTGTTGTGTGTACTAGCCGAGATATGGGAGCAAGCTTAGTGTCCATTGATAGACAAACGGATGAAAAATGCCGTGGTATATATTTACAACGGAGTATTGCTCAGCCCTAAAAAAGAATGCAATCTTGTAATTTGCCATAACATGGATGGACCTAGAGGGTATTATGCGAAGTGAAATAAGCCTGATGGAGAAAGACAAATACAATATAATTTCTCTTATATGTGGAGTCTAAAAACCAAAAATAATGAACAAACAAAACAGAAACAAACTCATAGGTACAGAGAACAAATTCATAGTTGCCTGATGGAGGAGGGGTTGGCGAGAGATGTGAAAAGGTTAAAGGGGCTAAGCAGTACAAATTGCCAATTATAAAAATATACAGCATAGGAAATATATTCAATTATATTGTAATATCTACATATGGTATCAGATGGGTGCTAGACTTATTGGGGCGATCACTTTGCAACGTATGTAAATGTCTAATCACTATGCTGTACACCTGAAATTAATATAGTGTTATATGCTGGCTATAATTGAAACATAAATTTAAAATATCAAAATGTGAAAACCCATGGATAGACCTAGGTGGTATTATGCTAAGTGAAATAAGTCAGCCAAAGAAAGCCAAATACCATATGATTTCACTTACATGCGGAATCTAAAAAACAAAATAAATGAACAAAACAGAAACAGACTCATAGATACAGAGAACAGACTGATGGTTGCCAGATGGAAGGGCGCTTGGGGAGCTGGGTGAAAAAGCTGAAGGGACTAAGAGATACAAATTGGAATTTGCAAAACAGTCATGGGGATTGAAAGTATAGCATAGGAAACATAATCAATAACACTGTGATAACTCTACGTGGTGTCAGGTGGGTACTAGACTTATCAAGGGAATCACTTCGAAAGTTATATAAATGTCTAACCACTATGCTGTACACCGGAAACTAATATAATATTGAATCCCAACTGCAATTGAAAAATAAAAATAAAAATAAAACAGCAACATCTATAGCTGTGATATTTAAAACTGACAATCACTATAACAGTAAATGACAAGCCTGCAGCCTATAGGATCTGCTAATAAACTGTCTGCTGTGACTGTTATTAAAGATAAACTTATGAGTTATCACTATTCAACCATTAAACCCAAGTGGAGAATGTCATAGGCTGAATGATGGCCCAGTCATGTCTCTATCCCCCAAACCTACGACTATGTTACCCTCCATGGCAAAAGGAACTTTGCAGATGTGATGAAGTTAAGGATCTTGAGATGTATACATGGGTTGGGTTATCCAGGCAAACCCAATGTAATAACAAGAGTCCTTATGAGAGGAAAGCAGGAGGGTCAGAGTCAGAGAAGGAGGTTTGACGATGGAAGCAGAGAGTGAGAGACATTGGAAGATGCTCCCACCTAAACTGGAAGATAGAAAGAGGGTAAAGCCATGAGCCAAGAAATGCAGGCAGCCACTAGAAGATAGAAAAGACACAGAAGTTTCTCCTCTAGACCCTCCAGAAAGAACATGAGCCTTCCACCTAATATTTTAGGGTTTTTGGACTCCAGAATTACAAGAGAACAAATTTGTGCTTTTCTAAGCCATTAAGTTGGTGGTCATTTGTTACAGCAGCAATAGAAAACTAATACTCGCATTATCTATACACGCATACTTACATTTAAATAATAAACTTAAAAATTAGGTTATTATCTAAATATATTTATTTTAGTCCTTTCGAGGATTTGAACTCAAAGTACTCCAAAGGCATTATGTTCCCCTTGGAACTTAAAAGATGCCTGCTAGCTAATAAAGTATCACCTTTCACAAGTTAAAAATAAAGACTAGCATTAAAGAGCAGGATTTCAAGCAGCTGTTAACAGCAAATGGGGCAGATTCTAAGAAGGAAGAGAGTAAGCAAACATAGGAAAGCGGAGCTTCCAATCTAGAAACAGACTGCAACCAGCACTCTCACACGTTAGTCTGGCCTGTGCTAGCTCTCTTGTTGCACCATCGTAACAACCTGCCAAGATCAGATTATTGATTAGTAAAGAGTGGAACCAGAAGTTACACTGAAATGGATATGACCCCAATGTACATCCTATCAATGTTCTACCACCCTGCTTTCCATGCATTTGCTACAACGGTATTACTTGTTCACAATCCTTACCCTGTCATGACTCATGCATATTCTAATGCATTCTATAAACTGGATTCAGAGTCAAGGGACTGGTTCTTTAACTTGTACCCTCTCCCTTCCTGGTCCACACTGACCTTTGTATCTCTCCTCTCCATTGTCTCGTCTTTGCGACTGTGCTTTGATGAGCTAACCCTCTAGACCCCATCGTCACATAGTTGTCTTGGGGGAGTGTGGGGTCACCTTCCTTCCGCGAGCAGGCTTGTGCCTGCTGTCTGTCCTCAGTCTCCATTCAGGACTGACCCAAGCTCCGGACTCTTCCTGAGATGGCATTTGAAAGTGCCACCTGTAGCTAGGAAAAGGCAAGCCAAGGTGTTCATTCTACTGTCCTGCTTTTCTATCCAATAGTATATATTTTTCTTACCTAGAATAGCATAGGGCAATTCTATTATCAAACCTAGTAATGACATGAGATAATACTCTTTTCAAACACATAAATTTTATTTTCCTCTTTTAAAATTCAAAAGGATAATGAAAAATCCATATTAACTTTATCAAAGACTCTTTGCTTCATTTCCATTTTGTAAAAGCTGTAATCCCTCAAAGCCAAAAGATGTCTTATGCCTCCGAATTACAATTTTGATAATTGGAGTTTCACTACCAAATACTATATTCAATCAAAAATCTGCTGTAAGCAGATATCTTCAATTGCTCATTTCCTGGCATAAGTAGTATATGCACAATTAAATGGCATATTAAGATGGAGTCTCATTTTAATTTGCAAAGGCATCATTTATACCATTAAAAACAAAAAACATTGTCTTATCCGTCATTCCCTGGGGAACAGCCTGGATACTTTTAGAGTAATAACTGTGCAAATTCTGTTTCTGGGAAACAGCAGAAAGAATTGCTACCTTCAAGATTAAATTAAACACACAGGGGCATGTGTTTAAAACTACACTTCAATAAATTGTAGGTGTTTGGTTTTTTTTTTTTTTTAGCATTCCAGAGTTTCCAAGAAGCCAAATTTTCAAAAACCCTAGCCAAAAATTTAGTTAGGAATTTTAAATACCATTCTAGGCTTGGTATTTCTCTTTGCATGAAGCTTGAAAGTCTTCCCTTTAATTCAGACCAAATAAAACCCCACTGACTAACTATCAGATTCACAAGAGGTGATAGAGCTATCTTGCTGAGTTCCTTTCTCTTTATTATATTACCTATCTATTGTTATAATTTCCCCCAGACTTAGTGGCTTAAAACAACAATATACATTTATTATTTCACACTCTCTGTGGGTCAAGGTTGAGAGCAGCATGGCTGGGCAGTGGTGGCTCCTGATCTCTCATGAGGTTGCTGTTAGGATGCCAACCGGGACTGCAGTGTCTGTGTCTAAGGTTCCCCACTCCCACACCTAGCTATTGGCAGGGGTCCTCAGTTCCTTGCCACATGAACTTCTTTACAGGGCTGTTCATGTGCCCTCATAACATGGCAGTTGGCTTTTCCCAGGAATGATCCAAGAGAAAGCTAGCAGAAACTGCAATATCACTTATGACCTAACCTTGGAGTCACCATTACTTTCCATGGGTTACACAAATCAGTTCCATTCTGCACGTGAGGGAGCCACACAAGGCTGGGAGACCCAGGAGGCAGGAACCCCTGGGCCCCAGCTCTGGTGCTGACCACCACAACCAGAAAATTTTGATGACTCCCAGATTCATCAGTTTTCTAGGGCTGTCATAAAGAACCATGGATCAGGTGGCTAATACAGTTGTTCCCTCACCATTCTGGGAACTAAAAGTTTGAGAAAAAGGTGTGGGGGGGAGTGGTTTCTTCTGAGGCCCTTTGCCTTGTTCATAGATGGCTGATTTCATCTGTCTCCACATGGATTTTCCTCTGTACATGTCTATATCCTAATCTTTTCTTCTAAGAACATCAGTAATATTGAATTAGGGCCCACTCTAGTGGTTTCATTTTAAGTCAATTACTTCTTTAAAGGCCATATCTCCAAATACAATCACATTCTGAGGTATGGGAGGTTGGGACTTTAATGTATAAATTTCGGTGATGTACAATTCAAATAGTAACATCCTATAATCCACCTTCTTCACAAAAGATGTTCTTTTCCCTTGGACTTGTAAAAGTAAATATTCACAGTGCTTACCCAGGAAGTCCTTTAACACATAGTGAATAGGTAACTAGTTGATATATATCTACATGTAAGTCACAAGTGTCCAAGGGAAGGCTTCAAGAGGGACTAGCTTCAAATTCCTTAGTGTAAACTGAGTTTTCTCCATCTGATCTGGCCCCTGACTATCTCGCCAACCTAATTCCATACCACTTTGCCTCAGCTTCCTCCTTTCTCCTTTAATAGGGTCCTCTACAAGGCCATTTCCATAGGACCTTTGCCTATAGCAGACCATTCTGCGTGGCACGGGCCCAGCTCCCACTCAGAAAGACCAGTGGGGATTGAGGTCCAGCACACAGGACCCACACCCACTGATAGGTTCTCCCATGGAGAATCAGGCCTGCATTGTACCTAGGCCACTATGAGGCTTGCTTTTGCTAAAACTCCCCCACCATGAATTGAGGCAACAAATGTTTACTGCATATCTTTAAAGTAACTTCCTAAAATCTATGCTAAACCTTCCAAGGATGAGTGTAACCAGTTCAACCACTTTTCCCTTTACATTTGCAAATATCCTTCCTCTTTTATGTAATTAGCAGCACCTTCTCCTTTGTTTTCTGTAACCGCCTAAAGCGAACCTGTGCATAGTAAATGAGGATCATCCTCAATGTAATGGGCCCAGAAAAGCATTAAAAGCCTGTCAAGGCAAAGGTCGGGGAGCTCTTCTCTTGAGAGAGTGGACATGCCATCCCTTTTCCTCCACAGGACTCGGTGGTCCATGTGAATTTGTCCATTGCAGCCACAACACACAGATCCTGCGGGCTGGGATCTGCATCATTTGCCCATGCTATTCTCTCCCTGCGATGTTCTTCTGCTATATCACTCCATGGCTTGTTTACTCACTTATTAGGACTGTGCCCAAATTACTCCTTTTCAGAGACACCTACCCTGACTAACCATTCTCTTTAAACTTCCTCCCTCTTCCCCAGTTACTCTCCTAAAGTTTACCGTGATTTAATTTTTATCATAGAATATATAGCTACCTGAAATTATAGTATATATTCTATCTCTAATTCTTTATTGTACATCTCCCACACTAGACTATGAGACTCATGATAATGGGGGCTTTATGTATCCTGTTCACTAAGTATCCCCAGTGCCTAGAACATAGTGTATACTATGTGAGTTGTATATTTAATTGTTGAATAAATAAACAAATGACTAAATGAATTAGGCTAGTTTGGGCAGCCTGATTTATAGATGTATCAGAGAAAGATAAATTAAAGTGGCATCTATGTTTTGTCATCTACATCCCCCAGGGTTTCTGATCACTAATAGCATACTTGTTTTTTTTTGCTTTGATGATATGATTTCAGTAAATTGCTTTAATCATACTGAAAATTGCCAGTGAATGTTTGTTTTCCCTACATGTGAGACTCTGACATTTACATATTACATATGCAGTGTTGGACAGGTGAACACAAAAATTAATGCCAATCTGGATATGTTTCCCAGAAATTCTCGTTACTAAAAAACTCGACTTCCCATTTTTTCAAAGGTCTCTCTGTTGATGCATACTGCTTTGTACGTTATCCAAATATCAAGCTTACAAAGTGCTTCGCAACTTCCCTTTTTTGCAGTACATTTAATTTCTGACACGGAAATCAAGTTCCAAGCCTAGAAAGTAATTTTTACCTATCGTGGTAGGACAAAAGATCGAATAGCTCAGCAACCATGTGTTTTACAGATGCCATGTAAGAAATTAATGGGCATAACCTACATAAAGCACTTCCAGAGGCACAAATTATCTGTGTCCAGTATCAAGTTTGTTTGGTATTATGTGCCTCATGACTGGGGTTTAGAGGACCTGATTTCTAGTGTTAGATCCACAACTAAGTGTGTATTATCCTAAGGCACTTAAATTATTTGGACATCGGTTTCTTTATTTATAAGTTGAGAAGTGGCTGTTCAATCTGTATCACTTCTTTTGATTCTAAAGTTCTGTCATTTACTTTTTCTCATCCTCTTGCCTCCAGAAAAACAAAGAAGTAGCTGGAAAACCTTAGGAAGAAAAGTGGTAAATGAGGGGCCCCCCCAAAAACAGAATTTATTAAAAATTATGTACTCTTACATCTTTAAACTTTAGTCACTTTCAACGTACTCTCCATTTGATGCAATATACCTATAGAGATATTTTTTCCCACTGCATCAAAACTGATCAATTTTGATGCCTTTTTGTGCTTCTGCCACTTTTTGTTTCACTTCTTCCACATTGGCAAAATATTTTCCTTTAGGACTTTTTTCATTCAAGGAAACAAAGAAAAGTTGCTCAGGGTGAGATCAAATAAATAGGGAGGGTGGGGCATGGGGGTCATGCCATGTTTGGTCAAAAACTGCTGAGCACTCAGCACGGTGTGGGCAGGTGCACTCGTAAAGCATCCATCATGAAATGTGCAAACGGCAAATGCACTGAGTGAAAAAAAATTCACTGAAGCTGAACGCAGCCTCTCACAACAATGGCAGCTGGTGCACCGATACAGATGGGTTCCCAAAACACTCAACTAGCAGGGGAAGCCTGTACTACAAGGAGCCCACCCTCCAGAAGATAATTCCAGTTTGGGGGGATCCTTCCTCATGTAAGTAAATAATCTTATTTCACTTAATAAGAATTTTTAAAATGTACTTTCCTATTCATTCTTCCTCAATTGGTGTTCCCAAACCTCTAGAGGATTTCCTGGCCATAGGAGGTCCTAAATACACACCTATGTTGAACGTTCAAGCTGGAAGAAATTAGTTACCAGTTTGCTAGTATCAGTTAAATAAAGGCAGGTGGCATTAAATTAACTTTCATAATTTAAACTCTCCACATACAAGACAACCTAGTCATAAACATTAATTGAGCATTAATTGAGTCCCCTCAACACAGAGACAGGATAATGTAGCTTGTGTCTGATAGCAATTATGTAATTAGCATGCTCGAAAATTGTTCATGATATGCCAGTGTGTTTCTCGCTACTACAAGTTTGGTAAAACTTTTCCTTTATCTGAGAAAAAAAAACTCTGTACGTAAAAGAAGCTAAATGTTCAAATAGGTTGGTTCTGAGCTGTACAAGAAATGAGTATAATTAGACTGTGCAGCTTTGACACTTCCTCATTTATCATCTTGACCTATTCGAAGTCTTCTTAGTATATACTCTTGAATCAAATGCTATTTGCTTTTGTCTGAGTGAGGTGATTATAATATGAACATGTTCCAAGAGCATATCCAATATGACTTTGACATTTCCCTAGATTGTATCCTTTAGAAATATTTCCCCCTTGAGCTTTTAAGTGGTCTTTCTTTATCCAGGCACATTGTTTCAGAAACCCGCTTCATTTTCTGCCAGGAGCAGGTATGGATAGCAGAAAGAAAAGCCCAAATTTTATACTTTTATTTATTGGGTGGTCTAGAAGATGAATTCCCTTCTAAAGTCCTCTGGCATTTCTAATAGGATTTAATCTTTTTGTAGTCCTGACACCATTTTTAATTGAACCACGAATCCCCTAGCAAAAGAGCAGCAGAATCCCCGAAAGTGATGGGCAGACTTTTCACTTCCATATTTCCCCTTGGAGGGTGTAGGTTCTACCTATCGAATTTCTAATGCTCATTGCAGTGAAGAATTGGCAGCATTTAACATGTTTTCTAAAGCAACATGCATTTCCCTAAGGTAAGTCTATGGAGAAAAAAAAAAAAGCTGTGGTAGCATTAAATTATTAGGACATCCATTTTTCTCCTCAGTTAATCTACCTTTATTCCCTCTCACACAGATCATAAGCAGCTTCTGCCAGAGATGATGCCTAAGTTTCCAGGGAGTAAGTCTGGTTTGCTTCTCCATCTAGCATCCCCTAACTCAGGTTTAATGACCACTACCTCTCCCCATCCAAGTGTTACACAGTGACGTAAACTTACTTATCAACTCAACCACAGGAAAAACTCCTACTTTATTTTGTGGAGCCCTCTGTTAATTTTGGCCATCTTTCTCTCTCATCTCTTGGGTTTCAGTTCCCCTCAAGTTCCTCCTGCTCCAACATCTAATGACTGAGTGCAGAAAGCCTCTTTCTGGAGTTATATGAAATGAAGGTACGATAGTATCAAATCTGATATGATGTATCTTCAGTTTTCAAGAGCCATTTACTTAGAAACTCAGTGTCTCTCTAATCAGTAGAAATTTTCAGCAGTGAGACTATGAAGACTGTCAAAAAAAACAACAACAGGGAAAGGAGATCATCTTGATGCTACTTAAGCAATATTATACAATCAGCTATTCTTCAGTGCGGAAGGGTATTTGGGCTTTCTCTCTCCCCAGTATACGTCAAGAGTATTGATGTTACTTTTGAAGAACACTTGAAAAGATCTGCCAATCCTTGCTCTGAGAGGTATTAATATTCTCTTTGGTGTGATCCTCAACCAATTGTACCTGTGGTTACGAAAACACAGTGTGCTATGAAAGATAGAATACTCCAGAAGTGCGTATCAATGTGTTGGACCAAATGCATCTCTCTTCTTGAGACAGCCTTCCTTTGAAGAAGAAAAAAAAAATGACAAGATTTTTATAACTTCCTGCTACAAGTCCAAGTGGAATTTTAACATTTCAGGCAGTAAAATTTAGCAAACAAAATATTTTTTTGTATAATAGCATTTCCGATACCACAATTATTGGCATATTTTGAAGAATTTCACATAGATAAACATTCCAAAATGCATAACTCCAAAAATTCAAATGTCTTTAGGGCACTTGTGAATAATTAAAATAGTAAGTTACATTTACTATATAGATTAATATTTTTAGGAAAATATATACCACATTAATTCATGATTTTATCATTCAAAAATTATCAAATGAGTATTTTGAAAAAAATAAGCTTTACTAAAAAGCAGCACAAACTTAAAACAAAATCACCAATCAAATGTCATGAATCAAAACATGAATTTCATTAGTTATCGGGAATATTTGCCTGTTTTCTTTGAAAACACTCACTATATAATTTAACCGGAAATATAATGTAGTTTTTCATTCCTTAGAATGGTAATACCCTATGCATTTCTTAGAATGAATAATTTATTGATGATCTCTTTTTTTTAGAGATGAATGATAAAAATGTATTTTTACGCAATTTATTGACTTCAAATCCTTAAGTATACCAAATATAAAAGTTATGCATTGAAATTATGATATCACCATAAAGCCTGATGAATTAGAGTTTACAAAGATTGCTTTGCCTATTTCGGTCTTTGTTAAAGGAAAATTTCATTGTATTTAAAAAATGGAATTAATTAGTGCCACCTGTGGAATTTATTCATAACATTTGCTACATGAGGATTTATTTGCTTGAAAGGTTTCATTCTTTGTCAAGGATTAACTGAAGAGAACTTTATAGCATCTAAGTATAGTTCAGAGGAATAATTTAGCATATCTTGAAATTCATTACATAAATGTAAAGTTTCTTTCCCACTAAAACTGGATGAGCCTCACATGTACCACTTTTTGCACCTAATCCAGATTATCAAAAATTTATTGTGTAGATTTAAAAATAATTTGTACATCAGCACTAAATAAATGTTTCGGTTCATTTAGGAAATGTTTAAGTTATCATGATAACAAAATGACCTCCGGGAGAAGAGTGGTTAGCTGGAGGACAGACTCCGGGAGGGCAGGGATTATGTCACATTCCTACCTTTATCCCCACCTCCCATCTACTGAAGTAAGATAAAGAAGTGTTGTCTTGAATGAGTGAAAATAGACACATTGTAAATGTAGCCAGGACTGTTAGCGCTACTCCCTAATTTAACATCCTTTATCCACGTCTGTATTGCCTCTAATACAGATTGTGAAAGTGCCAATACTACTTTACCTATGTGCATTAAACACAGAATTAAACAACAAATGTATCTTTTCTTATTTAAAACACAGATAAGCATTTGAAAAAAGATGTCTTGTGTTTAAGACTTTTACAGAGACATTTTTAGCATTGAAGGTAGATTCATAAAAGGGGAGGAAAGAAAAGAGGGAGAATGCCAGAGGGAGAGAAAAATACCGACATTTTTAGGGAAATTCAAAATAAAGCAAAACAGAAATCTGTAGCCGACCCGTTGTAGGGTTAGTCTGCTGAAAGGAATTCAAATGGTGGTATCTAGGTCATGCCAGGAATAAAATTTTAATTGAACTTTTTGGCTCCTAGTAGAGAACAAAATCGTCTACGTTAAAAATTTCCTACAATGTAGATTGCGCTTTATATTATTAGTTGACTATTAGAACTTTTATGAACATTGTGTCTTTTTAAAAAACTCTTTTCTTTCCAAGATGAAAAGCTTTATAAATGCTCTGCGTTTCTCGGCTTCTAAGAGGAATGCAAATGGAAGGAAACACTTCAAAACTATCTTTTCTTTTATAGTTAACAGTTAATAGCAGAACATGTTACTTCACCTAAATGCAATCCTTCAAACAGACCTTGAACCTCAGGCAAGCACGCACTCTCCACTTTCCGGTTTCACAACTTTAAATCTGAAATCCTCAGTAGTGAAGATGCAAAGCTGCCGGAGCTTTCCCTGCTTGTGCTTTTTGTAGCTCTTTTCACTATAGTTTCTGTGGCTTTTTGCTTTTTTTAAGCCATTATCTATCCAAAAATGTAATTGGTTCAACACTTTAAATATAATTCTGGGTTGAAGCCTGGATGTAATAATTTTTACACAATATATCATAACTCTATTATGCAATGTATTAATGCCTTATAAGCTCACTAATTTGTTACACCATGAAATCTAAAGTCATCTTACAAAAAGATCAAATCATAGAAAAATAAATGTGATAAGTGCAAACTTACTTTAAATTAAAAGTTGAAGAAATAGACTTTGGACTTGGGGCAATTTAGTGTTGATTTAAAATATTCTCAGGTGGAAGCTGCCTCACGTGACTTTACTCAGGACATTCACTTCATCGCCTGCCAGCACTGCTCATTTCGCCAGTGGGCACACAGAATCAGAGTGACTCAGATATGATGCTGCTTTTGGAAGGTGACTTTAAGACAAAAACATTTCTCACATTTGCGTATGTGTCAGCTTGGGAAATCACTGCCTCTCAACAGCTGTAGATAATTGTTCTGGCCAGCAGATGTGGCAAGCAGTATTCTAGGCACACGTTTCCGATGTCCTTAAGCAGCACAAGGTAGGGGACAGCAGTGCATGGCTGCAAAAGACGAAAAGCCACAAAAACACCAAGACGCCTCCAGCTTAGGTCACTAAGTCCAGACGCATTGACTTCCCTGGCAAATGACAGGCCTGGTCCACGGATGACTTTCAGCTCTAAGAGGCTGATTCTGTAAATGCTCATTTAACTGAGGAAATGTTTCATTTCCTGCAGCCTGACGCCCTCTATAACCGCAAAGTGTCCCTCCAAAGAGTCTAGGTGATTATTGGGTGAAAGGGGGAAAGTGATTTATTTATTTAAGCTTGACTTTTGTTAAGAAAAAGGCATGTCAATGAAAAAATTTAGATTTTGATCTAAGAATTCAATTTAAGTTGGCTGTCTAAAAATTTATTTCTACAAGTATTCAATTCAGAACTTGACAAAGAAAACAATTCTATATTACTATTATTGCTATACTACCGACACAAATATTGATGCCACATTTATGATTTCCATTATTAGTACTGCTCCTGTTACTATGACTTGCAATCGTCAATACCACAACCACTCCTTGCCTGGCCTTCTGTAATAGCCTTCTCACTAATTTCTCTACTTCTACTCTTGCTCTTTTATTACCTGTTATTGCCGTTAGCAATTTCCATTCTCCATTCTCCACACTGTGAGCAGATTGAGCTTTTAAAAGTGTGAGTTAGACTATATCAGCCCCCTGCTTAGCGCCCTCCAATGATTGCCCATTTGCTCAAAGTAAATGTAAGCTGTTTATCCTGTTACCAAAAATTATCTTGTCCTTGTTTACCAATTTCATACCACACTAGGGTGGCTGGGGTGCACTGGCAGGCACTGTACCCGGGCCCTCATGGCCCCCAATCTCACTGAGCTCACTCAGGCCCCAGAGCCTTTGCACCTGCTGTTTGTCCCCACCCTGCCACCTGGAATCCTCGGGCTCCAGCTTCTGTGTGGAGGTTCCTTCCAGCCACTGTCATCTCCACTGCTCCACTGTCACTCCCTGTGAGTGTGTTTTCCTGCCTGCACAGTGCTGCCCTACGACCCTCTAGCATTTCATTCCATCTTTTCCACTGCTTTCGGCATAGCTTGCGGGTTTTTTAAGTCTTTACTGTCTCTCTAAGATGTAAACTTCATGAGGGCAGGAATCCTGTCATTTCACATGAAATTATGTAATTACTAGATAATATTTTTGAACAAATGAATGGGAGACTGAATTATTACTCTTAATGGGAGCTTATATTTACTAATCAGTAGGAACCAGGCAATGCACTGTGATTAGATTATCATAATTACTCCACACTGTCAGCCTGTAAGGGAGGGAGGTGTTAATTATCTCAGTTTTATAGCTTAGAACATTCAAGGCTTAGGGAAGAAGACAAATAGAGACCTGCACACCTTGAGTCTAAACATTCAAAAAGTAATAAAGCAAACTGATAAACTGTTGCATAAAGCACATTCTCTACTCTTACCTTGGCAATACACCATCATTTAAATATAAGTTGGGCTTGAATCCTTAAATTCCTCAGATTCCACAAAGGCACACAGAGCCATGGGAAAGATCATTCTGGACCCCATCCCCTGGCCTGCCCTCCCTTGTCTCCGACCCCCCGGCTGTGTCCCACACAATGATTAACGTCATGTGCACAGCCCGTGGACATCTCAGCTTGCATGTCTGATCTCAATCCACACCTCATCAAACAGCTATCAATGTGTGCCTGTCATCTCCCCGAGGAAGGAAGAAAGGCTGAGCACAGAGGCTTGGGAGGTGCTGGACGTGGGCACAAGTTCATCTGAGTGGGAAGTCCCGGGAATCCCGAGCGTTTTCTAGAGGCGGAAATACGGGCTCTAGGTAAGCATGCCCTTTTCCTAGCATCAGCTGTTCCTCTTGTGAAGACAAGTGTGGCCAGAGGAAGGCCAGGGCAGAGCTTTCCAAAGCAGAGACCCCCTTTACCCGAGTCTAATAATAAAATTAAAGACTCAAAAGTGAGCAGCAGAATCTGATTTCTAATCCAGCCATTCTCCTTCCGGCAGCCGTGGTCTTCACCACCCTGCCAACCGTGCTTGGACCTCAATAAACAGAGAGAGTGGTAACATTTTTAATCCCCACTGGGGTAAATCTTTTAAGCTACCCCACCCCCTCTCCCGTTGCCTTGATTGCTAAAAGGATGAATAACTTGGACACACAGAAAATCCACTTGGGGCAAACTAGTGCATTTCGCACTAGAAAGTTGAGCACTGTGCTTTGCTTTTCATTGTAAATGTCAGAAAATTATAAAGATCACATCAAAATACAAGTCAGACTATTTGAGTGACAGGAGATTTCATTGCAGCAAATATTATTGAGTTTCTGCTGTTGGTAAAGCACTCTGCTAAGTGCTTGGAGTAGGGAAATGGAAATGGTTACAAAGTAAGATACAGCCTCCCTCCTCAAAAGACATATTATCCAATGGAAAAAATGCAAATAAACCACTAGATACAATAAAAAGCGGTAGAGGTGAAGTGATTTGGTAGCACTATAAGGAAATTAGGAGTACAGGAAATGTTGGGTTAATTCTAACTAAAGAAATCAGGAGAAGTTTATGAAAATCAAATCCGGGTGGCATTCAAAGTGGACCTGGAAACATAAGTGGGACTTTAAGAGTTCGGGTTGGTGGGGAGGACATTCTGGGTAGACAGAACAACGTGAGCAGGGGCAGGGCAATCATAATGATTGATACAGTATTGGCAAGTGCAAGAAGTCTAAATCTGGACTATTCTAGGAGAAGAGTTTGGAAAGTACTGAGGAAGAGTATGAATGAAAAATGAAGATATCTAAATTTAGCCTTAGACCACAGGGAGGTACTGAATGTTTTTGAGGCAAGGACTTAACATAATCCTAATTGTTTTAAGAATATAGCTGAAGGAATTCAGAATAAGAATAAATTGGCAAGGAGGCCGTAGTGATGAGGCAGGAACTGGACAGAAGAATTAGGGAGTTAAATGAACAGGAATGAGTAACTATTGATCACGGCCTCTCAGAAGGGGCTAGTAATGATTTGAAACTGTCTAGCCTGGGTAACTGGAAGGAGAGTGGCTAGAAGGCTCAGGAAACAGGAACAGATGTTATCAAATATGCAGGGTTTAGAGTTTACACTGACCTCAAAAGGGAAGGAGTGGAAGGAAGATTTATACAGGAGAAGTGGTAAGGATATCCGGTGAAGTTAATGAAGAATGAATTTTATGTTCTCAGTGAAGCAGATACAAAATCATTACTTAAGAAAGAAAAAAATCTGGAGTTCGGTTGTGGTTTTAAATAGTGTATTAAAACTTCTAAAACTACGGAGTGGGATGTGGACAGGACTTTGGGAAATGGACTGCAGCACGGCTCATTTGGATCCTGATTAGGTTCCCTAACGTACCCCTCACTCGATCCGCTGGTGGGGGGAGAAGTGAGTCAATGAATGATCTAACACTGAAATGGGTTTACCAGAACGCTGTATGTTCTACTCCCAGTTTTTTAACGTTTTGAATGGTTTTTAACATGTTTAAAGTATGCACATTTTAGAAAACAATGAGAAAAGGCATGTTTTCTAATTGTAAATAAGACTGATCATATTTTAGATTTGTGAATAAATGGTATCAATGAAAACGAGAGGGGAACAGTTAGCAGAGCACAGCGCACAAGCCACACGAACTTACTGAAAGTGCTGCCCCTTCACACCTTCAGCACGTGATTAGGGAAAATGAGATATTTCACCAAGCCCTTGAGTCTTGGCCACAATATAAAATGGACTGATATTTTAACTACAAAAAAAAAAAAAAAAAAAAGGAATGGAGCAAACAATGGTTTTAATGAAGAGCACTCAGAATTGAATTGGCCCTGTGTAATAGCCATTTATACAAATAACTAGTTTCACAAAATTAACTGACATTGCCTACAATTTTATCAACCTATTTTCAGGGTGTGACTAATAATGGATTTATTTTGCCATCTCAAGATTGGCCTCTGTAAATTCACGCAGTTCTGTTTATCTGCCCTAATACCAGGAAGATTTAGTTGTAAGACACTTTAATTAGTGCTCTGTCTGTACTGGTAGTTAGTTGCTACCATTTTAGCCTCTTCAGGTTTTAGGTACACCCTGTTATTCTGTGTACTGCAAAGCAAATACAGATTAACAAAAGGTCTCTCGCAACACTTTATAAAACTAACAAAAAGGAACTCTATTTTAAATGCCAGACAATTGCAAAACTGGATTCAAGACACATAGTCTACTGAGCTCCAAGAGCCTAAAATTACTTCAGCAAGAGACGACAGTGGCTGTAGGGAGGGGAAAGAGTGAGAGCTGAGAGGGAGAATCAATGGAAACTGGCAACTCCTTGCATGCGGGGGTCATGGAAGGGTTAGAGTTAAGTCCATAGTGTCCTTGGAGAAGGACTGAGATGAGAAGGCTCAAGGAGTCAGGAGAGAAAGGAATCAGAAACAGTGGTAGAGAGAAAATGGCATTGGAAGGGAGGAGAGGTATTCCATACTCAAAAATGAGAGGAGGAGGAGAGACTCAGAAACGACAAAGGGAAGGTCAGTTGATGGGAATCATATGAGCTGACCTTTATTTTCTCAGTAAGAGGGAACAGCTGCTGTGGGTGATGAGCTAGTAGAATGCCAGGAAACACTGCTTTCTTCTGAGTACTTATTAACAATGGCCTAGAATTACCATTGCTGGCAGAAAATATAGGATTCAACAATTATGAACCCAGGCTTTAAAACAAGGAGGCCCAACTCCGACCAGTGTGGCTCAGTGGGTTGGGTGTCGTCCCACAAAGTGAAAAGTCACCAGTTCGATTCCCGGTCAGGACACATGCCTGGGTTGCGGGTTCGGTCCTATGAGAGGCAACCTATCAGTGTTTCTATCTCTTTCTCCTTCCCTCCCCCTCTCTCTAAAAAGAAATAAATAAAATCTTTAAAAAATTAAAAAATAAAAAAGGAGGTCCAGAAGCCCAAATCTTTATTCCATAACAAATACTCTATTTTACTAGCTAGGGCAAAAGCTTTAAAATAGATGCAATAATAAAATACTTGAGGGGACAAAAAGGAGGCCAGCTTTTCCCCAGCTGACAGCACATCCTCAAAGGCTGAAGGAGTATTATTTCAAAGGGTTCACGATCCAAGAACACTAAAACTACTGAGATTTTTAAGCAAACTCTTATCTGATTAATGAATGTGTTCAGCCCTCCCAAGCGTCTAACAATTGAGAGAAAAGTAAAGCATCAGAAACTGTTGGGTGTCTACCCCAAACCCATTCACTCCTCTTGGGTGTTTTTCATTGGACAATTCTCCCCACCCCTATGTGGCTCACTGAATAGTAAACTGAATAGTTGGAGCAATCATAGACATAAATTGCTTTTCCATAAATTGGTTTAGAGAAGGGAATTCAACCAATGAGACCAGAGGGAGCTGGCCCTAGGCCTCTGTGTATGGTTAGATGGAATCTTCTTTCTCTGGACATTCCAGTGTTTGAATGTAACTCCTAGAAACATACAATCATCCCGTGACTATAGGGAACAAGCTAGAAGACAAAGCTGACAGGCTGGGGACGGTAGGAGAGAAAGGCAGAGAGGGTATCTACCAGTCTCCATGTTAACCAACCCTGGAAACGTTATACCTTGCTTTTCCTTTTCATATGTACGAGGACACATTTCTTGTGTTTTACTCTAGCTAAGTTTTTGTTTGTTTTCTGTTATTTGGAGAAAATTCTACCTTAATTGATTTAAGGGGGCATAGAATAGACTCCCTAATACTAGCTAATCACTAGTTTCATTGGCTGATGGACTTATTCAGCCAAGGTACTTTTACCTGAGCCCTGATACGCACTAAAATACACGTTTAATTACTGTTATACTCCCTATGCTTGTCAAGCTCCCTGAGCACTAACATTTTGGAAGAACCCTCAAGATCATAAATATAATCTGTGTGTATTGTGGAAAGAAGAGAAACTTATACTATAAAGTACAAAGAAAAGCCATTTGAGGATACACAGATAAAAATCTTCATGAAGGAAAAATATAAAAACATTTATTTCAAAAATAGATCATCTCTAATAAGCTGTAAGATGTCTATGGTTTGCTTTTAAAACAGTAGGCAATGAAAACAGTGTTTTGTGTGCAATATACTCTCTGACTTAAAAATAGCATTTGCAAACTATTAATAACAAAACTCACCTGGAGCATCTTTTAAAATGCTCTGAAAGAGGAATCTCTGAAAGTATGATCTCCAAAGCTTTGTTTTATAAAATGCCAAACAAAATTTCTATTACGAGGCCAAACAAAGAATTTAATAAGGAAATATCCAAACTCAAAGGAAAATTTTTCTTAAGGAAAACAATATATTTTAAAAGGTTAATTTGTCTGGAAATACTATAAAATCAATGTCTAAATTACACTGGAGCTTTGGTGTGGATGTATATATTTTACCCTAAATACTTAAACCAATCATAGGAGTTTTTAACAGCAAATGAGGTTTAAATATTCTGCATTTTGCTGCGAAGAGTAGAGCTTGAAGCTCCCCATGTGGAGTCATAATATCACAGTTCAGCAGTCTGATGCTACCACGCAAGCTAATCATAATGCCTTTAAAACAAAAACGTGACACGCACACGTTATATATACATAATTTCCTCACAGATTTTAAAGAGTCCTATACAGCTTTATTTAAAACAGAGGGAAAATTTTCTATTGTTTTAAAGTACAGTTGAAACAATTAGAATGAATTTTTTTCACAATGAATACCCTTCAAAAGAATGTCCTAAAGATCTCTCTAGGAAAACTTACACATGACTGGTATCGCAGGTGGGAATTTATGTGAGAGGGAAGAAATGCAGAATGAAAGCCATGCAGACTCGGGAACACAAAAGGAATCTAGATGAGTGTGTCGAGTTCTTGAAAACAATGGAGAGACGCCATCAAGTGGCTGAAGAAAGAATTCTTCTTGAAGAGGGGACTGGTTTTCCCAGACATCGCCATCTGGTGGCCAATATTGGGAATCATTTTAGATTGATGACAATGTGAATATTGATTGGTCTTTCCCATGGCCCATAGTTTAAGGTTTCACAACTCCCCATTGTATTAACATAGTAAATTCTACTAATAACCTTTATTATGCATTTAGATAAATGAAAGTTTTATAAAGAATATTAATAATGGAATATATATGGGGTGGGAACTATCTAAAATTATTATATGTAGTTTAATAAATACTTTTAGGGAATTTTTCTATAATAATTTCAAATTGAGTAGATATTTGCAACTGTACTTAATCTTGACACTATAATTTTTAAATTAACTCACCAATTGTTTTCTTTTCCTTTCCAGACTTATTGGCATCTCATGATAGGACCAATAGGCTTTTTATATTGCTATTGCTTTTTTGCTTTTTACCTGAAATGACCCATTAATTCATTCATTTCCATCTTCAAAAAATATTTACTGGCAATCTTGTCAATCTGGGCACTGATCTAGGCATTGGTTATACAAGGCCGAACAAAACAGGCATTCACCATGCCCTTAAGAGCTTATAATCTAGTGTAGGTGATAAACACTAGAAGAGATGTATTTGCTTATTCATTCAAAATATATTTATCGATTATACACTATTCCTTATGCCTGGTTCAGGGATACATCAGTGAACAAAATAGACAAGGGTTTCTACTGTTAAGGAGTGCTTTGAAGAATAAAGGAGGAAGTGAACACAGGTTGAAATAGGGTTCTTTTCTAGGGAAGTGACATTTCAGCTGTGATGTAAAACATGAGACATAGCCAGCAGAAGGACAGGCAAGCAGCCAAGAGCAGAGGGAACAGAAAGGTCCTAAGATGGGGTGGGGAGAGACCAGCCGGAGCTCAATGAACAAGGAGACAGTGATATGACCTGAGGGCTGAGAGATAGGAAGGTTAGGCTCCTTGCAGCATGTGGGAGGTGGAGGAAAGGGATTTGATTTTTAGTTTATGAGCAAGGGGAAGGCATTGAAGGGATTTAGTCACAGGATTAATGATTTGATTTGTTTCGGAAAGATCAGTACAACTGTTGTTTGGCGGATGGATGGATGGAAGGACAAGAAAGGGTATTCACATATTTTTAGAGAACAATCTGTTGAAAACACTGTAACAACTTTCTACTAACTTCAACACAAAAGGATGACTTTTTTTGACCTGCAAATAGCCTTGTGCTCAAGAAATAAGAAAGCAAATATTGATACTCATTTTGCCTCGCTTACCAGTCATAATGCACCACTTCCTCACCTGAGCTTCCCTACTACAGCACAAATCTTACTTTCTGATGAATTAACCTAATTATTTTATGCTCTTCTTCCCGATAAGACCATAAATGCTTGAGAGTAAATAGTGTCTTCACTTTTTTAAAGTCACATAATACTGTCACTTATATTTGAGAGTTTTACAATAAGTATTTAAATTAAAAAACTGAAATATAATATTAATTCATTGTGGCATAGAATTTTAATTTTTAAGATTAGAATCTTCACCTCTCCAAAGGAAAATTTAGATCCAAGCTACTTTATTTTGAGTTCATTTATATTTCTAGGTATTCCGACATGGTGATTGAGGTAGAACACGTGAGTCGTCATAAATTCTAACTCTCAGTTCTTCAAAGAAGGACCACAGAGCCTGGGAGGGTAATGAAATCATTTTTCTTGGGTATTTAGGTGACATTTCCAGTGCTGTTCATTTTCTGTAAAGCTATGGCACTGGTGTACCTGGCATTGACTTTGCTTCCTTTGTGTTTCTGACAACGATGACAATTTGGGAGATTAACCACCTCAGTCACCATGACTCCCACGGCAACATAGGAACGCTGTGAAAGTCCCTCACCAGGACCACCTTCTTTCATACAAAACCATGCGATTTTTATTGGAAGCAGGGTCCAGTAACTAATATTAGTAGTTTTCCCACATCTATCTGGCTAGAAGGGGACTTATCTCCTAGGGTATGTATCTAAAACAGGAGAAACAGCTCTGAAAATAATGCAAAAGTGCTTCTCATTACAGAACTTCCCTATCTTCTTTTGGAGCTTGATTCTGCATCTTTTGAGCTTCCGTGGCGCCATGGATTTACCTCTACAGAATTATACTTGTACCCGACAGAGTCCAGCTTCATTTCATCCATCTGTCTTCCTTATTAAAATGTAAGTTTGTGAGAGCAGTTTCTTATTTATTTTTGTATCCTTAGCCTCTGATTCATTGTAACATGTTCAACATATGTATGATGGATAAAGAAAAAGATTTCAGTACTAAACTTTTCCTGACTGAAAGGCAAGTTTTTACTTCACAGTAAACAAAAAAACCACACACTGTGCTTTAGGGCAATTTAGGCCCTCAGGAGGCATTTGTCAGTATCTGGAGACATTTTTGGTTTTGTTACAACCGAGAGGGGTGGTGTGTTACTGTCATCTAGTTGGTAGCGCCCAGAAATGTTGCTATATGTTGCTAAATCATACATTGCACAGGACAGCTGCCTACCACAAAGAATTATATGGTCCAAAATGTCAGTAATGACAAGGGTGAGACACCCGGCTTTAGGGTATGGTTTCAATTACTCTTCACACATATTAAAATAGAACAGCAGCCTGCAAGTTTATGCTACCATGAACTGCTTTGGTTTTATCCAAAGTCTTAGGATCTACAAAAACAGCATTTTTAAGTCATTGAATGCAAAAGCACTTTAGCATTCCAGCCTTGTATATCTTCAGATGGTTTGTAAAAGCTTTATGTGTACATGATGTTAAAGTAAAATAGGAAATGAGGAGCACACTTGAAAATTCCCGGAGCCAACAAAACCATCTAAGCTATGTAAGCAAAACTAAACCTGGCTCATTTCACCAACACGAGCAAAACTTAACTTGGGTTATTTCTTGTAAATGCCTTGATCATCACAAAAGAAACTTAAGTCATCTTCCTAAAATGGTATAAGATAACCACTCGTAACGAATCTCTTTCCTCCTGGAAACCCCCATTGTCACAGCTGTTCGTTGTAAAGGTTAAACAACATTCTCACTGTCACTTTACAAGCCATCCTGTAATGTCATGCCCAAGAGCTTCATATCAGTTTTGGGTTTGAAAGCTCCCAGCTCACAAACTGTTCTTTTCTGCATGATACACTCTTACTAAATACAATTTTACTGACCTGGTTTGATTTTTGCTGTTTCTGGAATTGTGAGAGTGGCGAGGTCAAATCTCAAGAGCAAAGAGAGGAAAGTAGGCAGGACTGAAAATAAAGATGAGAAGAAGGAAGATAAACTGTCCCTCCTTTGGTCTTTTTCAGATAAGGCCGGCCACAAACGTTAATAATTTTTATTTGAAATATCAAATCAAAGCCCTATCTCTGTCATAGATAGCCCTCATTCCAACAAAGCCACACCCAGTGTTGCATTCTGCTGGTATATACGACATGGAGCAGTGGCCTTTCCTAAACCAGCTCAGGGTAGTCCCCAGAAAGGTTGCATTGAAGTCTCTACAGCTACCCCAGTCCACGGCTGGCCACACTGTGAGCACACATGACCAGAACTTCCAATGTGACCATCTCTGCCCGTTTTCACCTTCCCATTGCCTCACATTTAACCTATCTGGCCTCCATAAATGTTAAAGTCTTCTGTTGTTTTTTAACTAATTTTTTAAAATGCTCATTGTAAAGAAAATGCATAATAGATGGCCAGTAATCTGTTTTTTCCTATATTAGAAAACAAATAAATCAAAATTAAAGAAGTGTGCTTTAGATTCAGCTTGCAAAACTTTTCCAAGATGGTGATCCACCGTTACACTCACTGGCTGGCCAAGCATCACCCACCCTGCCCGAGTGTGCAAACCCCATCTGTCACTTCCTAAACCCTTCCTTGATATTCCTCTCCATTTAGCTCTGCTAAAACAACCTACTAACATGAAGAATCAGTTAGGGTGAAATACATTAAAAGACACATATTACACACAAATTGCAAATAAAAAGAAAAGACAAAAGCTTGATAATATTATTTTTGCTAAATGATCTTCAAGTCTACTATGGTTTATTTTTCTAGTCTTACTTAATCTGTGTTTTTAAATATTGGGTATTTTGTTCTTGCAACCTTGGGAAAGTCTTTAATCCCAGTCCAGCACCATTTTCTTATGTATTACAATATGGGTTCTATAGGTCCCCTTTTAATATAAAATCTCTATAATGATATTATTCTGAGTAAATTCATTCTCTGAGTATCGTTTCTCCTGGGATAAAGCCAACCCTGCTGTTTGCTTCTTATAGACAGCTGTTGCCACAATTATCTTTTTTTTCTAAAACGAATGATGTACAGCCAACCAAGAGTGAATGGTTAAATCAAAAAGGGAAAACAACCTATTATTGTTTTTCCTTTGATCTCCCTCCAAGATCTGAGATGGGATATATTCAATAATGATTTCAGCCCCTCTGAAGGCCATTCTGTTCCTTTCCTCTTTTATGCAGAGATACGGTGGCCATGAAAGCAGAAAAAATGAGAAAGTAGGAAGTAACCTTCCAAGTTACAAATGCTCACCATTTGGATTGAGGACATGTATTTGAGGAGACAGTGCAGTTGGAATTCAGATTCTACTTCCGCTAGTGATGTGTTCATATTTGAAATTGCTGTGTATTAATGAGTAAACAGCCTTGTCTCTGTGATTTCATTACAGTCCTAACTTAGTCGCACTTCAGCTCTCTCCTGACAACAGGGTGCCCGTTTCCCTCTACAAAGCACCATTCCTTGTCTAATTGAACACCAACTATGTGCCAGGTGCTAGGACACAGGATTAAAGAGCACCACGGACAATTGGTTTAATCTTACAAGTTGATGTGAATTTTGAGGGTTTGTAGAGGCAAATAAAATAGTATTTCACAAAGCGCATTTTACAGAACACCAGTCCACTCTGCACTCTTCCAAAACAGAACTTTTTGGTCAGTAAAGTTTAGGAAAAAATATGTATTATAGTAACCTCTTGGAAAACCATAATGGATAAATTCCAAAAACTCTGATAAATCTTACAGTGAAGGGTCCTGCTTTACATAATTTAACCCAGAATTTCCCCAATGTAACATTGTTAACCTCCTGCAGAATGAGTGTTTGCAGAGCAATATGGGAAACGTCTGATAATATAGTTAGATTTGCATTTTAGAGGAGCTGCTTTAAGGTCATCTTCTAAAGTAATCTAGCAGATGGATCAGAGGGGGAAACAGGTAGGAAAGTGTATTAATGATACAGACGAAGATGGTGAGGCCTTAAATTTATATCTAAATGGGCTGTTAGATAAAGAATATTTAGGGGAGAGACTTCCAAAAACACAGTAGCTGACTGGTTGGGAGGTGAGTAGCATGTAAAGAAGAAAAAGGAGAGATGAACACTAGCTTGTCAAACATCGTAACTTAGTAGATGGTGGGTCAGCTGACAGGAGAGGAAACAGGAAGAGCAGGTGGGGAGAAGAACAGTGATTTCAGTTCTGGTGCAAATGAGAACCTTCATGTCTAGGTTCAATGGCTGGTCACTAAGAACTATGTGATAGTGATGAAAAAATTATTACATATAAAATGTTTTTCCATATAATAGCAAAGATACTGGTCTGAGCTTTTAAGGTGTATTTCTTTACATATTTACATATACAAATTTATGTACACTGAATTGATTTACATCGAGAGAAAATGTGTACTTTTAGCAATCCTAGGGGAATTTCATAAACCCCGTAACCCCAGTGGAGCGCCCGTTTGTACTAAGTTTGCACTTGCATACGTACTGACTTGCAAAGCCGAGACGTGCTCACAGGTCTTTTACAACGTCATGTGACAGCCGACATTCCCCCATTATTGCCAATATGCGGGTAACTGAGTGAACCGTTTCAGTTTTCATCCAGATGTCTGATTGCTTCACTTCCTGAGAATGAAGTAATGTTTCTTTATAAAGTACATAAAATTGGGGAGGAAGGTACATGGGTCACTAAGTATGAAATTGCTCTGTGGGAATATTGCTTGTACTCATTCAACAAGAATTGCTTGTATTCACACCTCAGGAACACAGCATCTGAAGATTTTCACCATCTAAAAGCATCAGGACTCACATTTCCAAGAATAGTATTTTATTTTATTAACACCATGAGTGGATGAGTGGCTAAAAATATGAAAATAAAAGTACTATGTGGCATCAGGCTTCACAGTCACATTTTCGAGATAAATTACATGGCACTCCTGAGTGTACCAAGCACTGACTTCAGCTCTTTGCATATATTGACACATTTAATTCTTACCACAACAGCATGAAGTGAGTGCTGTTATTAACCCCACTTTACAGATAGGAAAACGGAAGTTAAGGTGTCCAAGTTTAGCAGCCCAGCTGGATTTGAACCCAGGTAGCCTGGCTCCAGTGTCTGGGCTCTTGATCCCCTGGCTGTACCTTATTTGCATTTGCCCATCAGTGACCTTTCAAGTTCAAGCCTCCCCCAATCCCCATGAATTCTATTTATTACGGGGAGCACAATATATTCATCATCTGAATTTTATACATTATTGAGAATATATGCCTATGTCTTTTTTTTCTATTCAAAAATAAATAAATGCCTCTTATGATTACAAGTAATGGATATCTACCTTGTAGAATTTTCATTTTGAATTCTATCTCCCCAAGTAATGTTTTCATATTTGTTATGTCAGTACTTTAAAATATACCAATACATTAAATTAACATCTTCCTGTGTGATTGCTGACTGCCAGATATGGTGGCAATTGCTTTATATGCATTATCATATTTAATCTTCCCATTAGCCACAGAATATTTTACAGATAAGCAATCTGAGCTCCAGAGGGCTAAAAAACCTTTTCCTAGTCTCAGCCCCCTTAAAAATTATAGGCTCCTTACAATTTGGGGATCTCAATAGTTTTGTAAGTTCTTGGTGATAACAATTGTATTCAAGTATCTGACCTCCTCAATTTTTAAAACTACGTTTACAAGAATTTCAATGGCTTTCAGGAAAACTGGAAAAAGCTAAAAATCGCTATAAGTCCACAATGTACACTGACTACCATATTTTAAATCTTTTTTTTCCTAACACTATTATAATCCTGATTTTACTTAACGTTCAATCATGTGTTTTGTAATTATCATTTCTAATGGCTACATCTTATTTCACTTAGTTGACATTATAACCGCTAACTTTCCTGCAATCATTTGTATTTAGTTTACTTACAATTAAAAAACATTCTAAACGTTAGAGTAACTAAATTTGTGCCAACCTCTTTCCTTCTCTTTGGGTTAATTCTGTAAGATTAAATTTCAAAATGAGCAGGAGGCAGTACCATCAGAGACTGTTTGTTTTGCTTGAAATTCTCTTCCAGAATGATGAGGTAGAACAGCCCCAGGAGATGGGTCTCATGAGGCTTCTGAGCCTGCAACGGTATCTTTCTTTCATCTTTCAGTTCTCCGAGCTGTAATTCCCATGATGCTCATCACAGATCCGCTGGTAGTTGTCAGTAAACACTGTCTGTGCTGTGATGACTCGCTCCTTAGACTAAGTGCTCCTGGCTTATCTACCTCCTCTACACAGAGCTCACATTGTTCTGCTGAGAGGACAGAAGCGAAGTTGTGTGTTGATTTTGGCATAATCCCAGTGACTGGAGAAACAAGGTGTTGTGAGTATGTACAAGAGCCACAGACCCTGCTGAGGGAATAAGCACCCCAAATCTCGAACACAAAACGCCTCACCTGTTCTAATTTGAACTCCCTACCCCTTTTTCTAGCCCACAACAATGAACGTCTTTATCTTTGACCCAATTGTTGTGATTCTGAAGCAGCAGGGGAAGGACAAGGAAACAAAAGTGACAAAGAAAAGGATTAAGAATGGAGCTAGAAAACCACGTTGTGGAAGCGCATGCCCCCTCTAGAGGGCAGTAGTGGCTCCACTTGCTTACTGCTGGATGTTCCCAGGAAACGAACGTAATGATCTACTGTCGTCACATTAAGTGACCAAAGGGAAGTTCCCAGTACACCACAGGAGTAGCTTCCTCTCGGAGATTTTGTAACAGGCGAGGCTACACCATGCACAGTCTCTGAGAGCTTTAAACACATTCGCTTACTGGATCCTTACAAAGCCCTTATCACCCATTTTGCTGATGTGGAAACTGAAGCTAGGAACATCTGGGCGGCTTGCTCACGAGTGCCCTTGACCAGAGCCTGAGTAAGAATCCAGACAAGTGCACGTCAGAGCTGCGCATGTGCTCACTGGGCCTCTCTGGGTTTCCCTGAACTTCATTCCACCTTCCTTCCTTCTCACATTATAGAGTTACTTTACCTTCCACCGTCTATAGTTCAAAGCAGAACATTTCTATGATAGGGTGTATTTTGAAACTCTATTTTATGCCATTTTTTTAATTCTTAGAAGCATATTGGTTGTGTGTGGGTGTATAATTTCTCATTAAAACTGAAAAAAAAAGACTAGAATGTTTAAATCTTACACAAGGTGTTCTAACAAAGAAATACATTTAATTGGATGATAACAAAGCACCCACTCAGTTCTCTTAAATCTAGGTGTGGGATCTTTAATATTTTAATTTAAATTAAGGGAAAAGATGAATTAGAACTTTCTTGACACAAAGAAAAAAATATGAAAGTTAATAAAGCCATTCTCATCTATTACTTACAAAATCTCCTACGCATTTTTGAAAATAAAAATGACCACTTTGTGATTTGTAATTTTCTTTGAGTATAAGAACACCGAAGGGTCCTTGCAGTCACACAGACTACACACCTGGGCTACCTTTTTGACATTAATGTCAGTTCCTTGGGCAGCTCATTAAACTTGTACTCACGTCCTTCAGAACAATCACTTAGATAAGATACGGAACTATGAGTTCATAAGACTAATCTTTATAAGAAAGCTTCTTTGAAAAGGGTGGCATTTTTGCATGTGTGTGTGCTATTGCTTTATTGTCCCCGTGACTGCACATGTCAGGTTAACTAAAATCCAAGACATCCTTGATTCCCACGTCACTGACTTTATTCCCAGTGCCTCCTTACCCACCATTTGTTTTCAAACATCTCTTTTCAGAAGATGCTGAGGCCTCTTTCAGTAGCTTTCCCTCCTCTGTGTTATGCAGCCTAGAATGACTTGTAAGTTCATTATGGTAAGTGCTCTAGCATCATGGGTAAATCCCTCTGATATTCACAACAGCAACATCATTTGTGTTTCCTTTCTAACGTCCAGCAGTGGGCTGGGCTAATGTCTTCCCTTGCATGTCACCTCTCCTAACCAGTGACTATTCCTGTCTCTCTCACCTCTTTCCCCATATTCTAAAATCAAGTGGCCCACTCCACTGACATCCAAACCTGTCCTGGCTATTATCAACTCACGTCACACCCTGACTGCCCATTGAGGATAAATAGCCTGTCTTATCATTTCCTACCAACCAACTTGCAGTGCCTGCCCCCTCTGTGGCTAAAGAAAGGTAATTTGTGTCCATCAGCGTTTCTAACACCACACGAGTGGTTGACGTCTGTCAGACCCCTCAGAGCTAAGGAGCCTACCTGCAGCCGAACCCAGAATCCTAAAATATTTGCCATTTCCTGGGTATTTTCATAGTCTAGCTCACCCCCTTCCACTGCACAATTCCAGTGAACTAAAGCTTCTCTGGACTCTTGTGTCTATTTTATCCAGCTCTCAGGATTAAGGGATTCTGGGCACTAAACCTGGAGAATAACTTACCTGAAGATGTCCAAATAAAGAAAAGTTGAGGGCTGTGAACGTGAACTAACCTAGTAATTTTTATATCATGAAGGAATGAAAAAAGATAGCAGTTTCATCCTCGATGTTCCAGCCAGAAAGAACAAAACCATTTATTTAATTGTTCATACAGACAATGCATTAACACTATATTTCCATTTTATTCTGTCTAGTTTCCTTTTCTGTACCCTTGTCCCTCCAGTAATTCCTTCTTGGAATCCTCTCCTTCCTTTTATTTTTCTCTCCCTTCCTACTCTCTAAATGAGTGGCAAAGTGAGCACAGATGCATAAGTAAAAATAGTTTTAATGTGTTCTGTTTTATTAATAAACAAAATATTAATTCTTCGAATGCCATTTCTTCCTTCTCCCCCCAAAAGAATCATGCCAAGTGACAAGTGTTAATTTTAATTTCACATGACTCAAACTGTTTTTTTAAAAAAGCAAGAAACTGAATCCTGTTAGTCATTTACAGCAAATTCTTGGATAAGAGGACCCTAGGAGCTCTTCCGCCCACCCAGAGTGCTGGATCTCCCCTCGCCATCCTGTCCCACCCCTCCTTCTCCTCCCCATGTCCCATCCTATTTGCCAGCCTACCTTGTTCTTTAAGACTCTAATTACATGTCACCTCCTTAGAAGAACCTCCTAAAAGCCCCAATGAAATTAGGACCCCATCCATTATTATACACTTTAACATCCCCCGAACATTGCTTATGACATATAACAATACAGTAAACAGATGATTCGGGTAATCAAGTCCGTCATCCCTTCTGCCCTGGAAGCCGCACGAGGACAATGTCCTGTGAAACACTCAATACTGGACCTCCAACACTCAGCACAGTGGCTGTCCGCAGGGAGAGCTGAGCTTGGTAGATGGCAGTTGAATAGATGAATAAGTGAATGCATAGATAAATGGATGATAATTTCCCTATACACTCAGCACTGAATTACTTCCTGCCATCCTCCCACTCCAGGAGAGAGTTGGAAGTCCCAGGCAGGCTCTTTTTACTGATATTCTATTCATTATCTCCGCCTTTCCTCCCTCAAAGGACCTGAGCTGTTACAGCCCACATCCCATTTTATATGCCAAGGCTCATTCTTTTAGTGTGATCATTATACTTACTTTCAGAAGGTTCAGAGACATGAATGGGCATTATTTGCTCCCACACAATCTAGATGGACATGACAGAAGATGGGCTTGAGTATCATTTTTCTAATATTCCAGTGGCTGATACATGATGAGAACAATCATCACATAAATAAATTTCAGATCTTCCTATTGTTGCTCCCATAGAAATGACTGTGCGAGAAAAGATGGGAAATACTTTCCATCTCAGTGCATTTAAAATCCCTTGAGATCAATAACCCTGAGGTTGTTCCTGTTCTTGAAGCTGTTACAAGATTCTTATAAGCAAATGACACAGGAAAAAATTTGCTCAGAAACATTGAGATACCTTATACTAATTATTTAAAATGGTTTGTACTAAGTCATTAAGATCAACTTTTATTGAGCTTATGATATATCAGAGACTATGAATTGACTTATGTCTTTAAGAAATTATGGTACTTAGACCTAATTTCTCTTACAGGGACCTGAATGTCCTAGCATGAATTTATGGTGGGAAATGGAGTTAGATGCACTTATAGGGACCAGAGAAGGCTTCTCTGGTAAGTGATATTTGCCTTGAACTTTGAAAGAGAAGTATGAATTCACAAGGGAAGTAAGGTTAGAGGCCCTTACAGGCAGAGCAAACCAAACACGCAAAGGAGTGAAGATAGAAAAGCACATGGTATACTTATCAGTGAATAACAGTGTAGCGTACAGAGAATGGGCAGAGGTAGAAAGTGAACCAAGATACGGGTTTTCAATTCTACAATGCAGGTACATTCCAACTATTAGAAATATTTTTAATAATAAAGACAAAGTTTAGTAGATTCATATTTGAAAAGTTGGCACATCATATACATGCTCTAAAAGTGCATGTTCCTTTTCTTTAGTACAAAAGAAATTTAAGCAGTAAAGAGATAACAATGTCACATCAAAGCATTAGACTTGAAGAAAGGTTAATTTTGCACACATGATCAGGATCAGAGACCATGAACATTTTTATGTGCTACATTCTAGTACCGCTGAAATGTCTCAAGGAGCATGGCAGATATTTAAGAGAAAAACTGAATATATTTCTGCTCAAGTCAGTGAACTGTGGCCTGAATCTCGGCACCTGCACAGAGCAACAGAGCAGAATAATCTCATTTGACATAAAAGGCTGCATTTTCTCTGGAGGTTGGAACCACCTTGAAAAAGGCAAGACTCACAACTATAACTGAACAACGATAAAAAAAATAAGAAAGAAATTGACTAACAATTAGAGAATATAAAAATATCTGCTACTGAAAAAAAAAAAAGGCAAGACTCACCATCAGCCAGTGAGCTGGGAAGTTAGCACATAGAGTCAGAACAAAGAGCTATTCTTTTATGTCCAATTAAATTTTCTAAAATTGAATGAAATCCTGCCTTTTAGCAACATGAGAAAGAACTGGAGAAAATGGAGTGAATGATACTCTCTCCGGCAAATAGCAGGGAGAACTCCCAACTGCTCAAGCAGGAATGTAACTTGGCCCTTGAAACATTTATAAACTACCACCTAGATATACTCCTGCCTGAAATTCCCTGTGGATTTTGGTTCTGAGAACTGGTCAGGATGAGAAGGAGAACCTCTTTCTGATGGCGGGACTGACTGGAGGTCAGGGCAGATTCGGAGGGTTCACACAGCAACCCCCGGCCGCTTTGGTTCTGTCACTCAACAGAGCAGAATAAATACTTCTCACCTTTAGGAGTTTCCCCGCTATGATCATCAAGGGCCAAGGTCAAGATTCTTAGTCTAACTCATGCTCTTTAGTATTACAATTTTTCAGGTCCAATTTAGTTCTTAGAATTATACTTTTGTTTAATAGGTAGGCATGCAGTTTTTGTTCACTCCTCTGCTTACCACCTTACAACAGTTTCTCCCCACATTCAGAATATCTTCCAAACCTTTATAAAGTCCTATGTAATCTGGCCCTTGCTCGTGGGACTCATCCTGTACAACTCTTCCACCTACTCACCCTAGCCTTATGTTGATTTTTTCCCCAATTTTATCTTGTATTGGTTTTAGGTGCACAGCTTAGTAGTCAGACAGTCATACGCTTTACACAGTATTCCCCTCTGTATTTCCAGTGCCACCACTGGCACCGCACACAGTGACAGCAATACTATTGACTATATTTCCTAGGCTTTGCTTCTCCATGGCTATTTTGTAGCTACCAAATAGTACTTCTTAATCACTTCACTTTTTTACCCACTCTCCCAACCCTCCCCCCTCTGGCAAGCACCAGTTCGCTCTCTGTGTCTATGAGCCTGTTTCAATTTTGTTCATTTATTTTGCTCTTTAGATTCCACAATTAAGTGAAATCATATGGTATCTCTCTTTCTCTGTTATGTGTATTCCTTGAAAACACCAAGATTTCCCTGTGTCAGTGTCGTAAGACCTGCTGCTCCTTCCAGCTGGAATACCCTCCTCCCAAGTACTCAGGTAACAGATTCCTTCCAATTATTCTGACCTGAGTTCAACCACCACTTCTTGTGGTAGCCAGCATCCAAAATGCATCCCCAAATGGTCCTCTCACCTCCCGGTATCTGTACCCTTGTAGCTGTCGCTTCCCACACCGCATGTGATCAATAGTATAGAAGTGAAGCCATGTGACTTCCAAGGCTAAGAAATAAAATGTATTGCTGCTCTGCTGTGCTCTCTTGGACCATTTGTTTCGAGGAGGAAAACCAGTCAACATTTCATGAGGACACTTTCCTTATGGAAAGATCCACAGGGGAAGGAACAGCGGCGTCCTGTCCATGGCTGTGGGAGTGAGCTATCTTGGAAGCGGATTCTCCACCCTGGTGAAGTTTTCAGATGGCTGCGATCTCCTAAGAGACCCTGAGATAGAACTGCCCATCCAAGTGGTTATGGAATTCCTGCCTAACAAGAGTCACGTGATAGGGTAAGTGTTTGTTTTTAAGATGTTAGATTTGGAATAATTTGTTACACAGCAATAATAACTATTATACCCTCTGACAAAGGTCTTCCCTAACAGTCAATCTAAAAAGCAAACAAATATAACTGGAGACATTCAAATTAAGAACAATGTAACAATAGCCAGAGCGGAGTGGGGAAGGGACAGTGGGGAGAGGGGATTACAGGAACTACTATAAAGGACACATGGACAAAATCAAGGGGGAGGGTGGAAGCAGGGAAGGGAGGTGGGTTTGGCTGGGGTGGAGTGGGGGGATGGGGAGAAAATGCAGACAACTGGAATTGAATAACAATAAAAATTTTAAAAAAAGACCCAACCCCATCACACTTTATGAAATTATTCCATTTTATTTTCTTTCTTATACTTATCCATAGCTTGTTTCTTATTATCTTATTCATTTTAATTTTTTTAGTTTAGTACTTATCACCTCCACACTGGAATATAAGTTTCTTGAAGGCAGAAACTTTGTCTGACTGATTCATTAATATTTATGCCCAGACTTGGGTCATTTAGAGTAGATGCTCAATAAATATCTGTTGAAAGAAAAACTGAGCACTCTGTGCAAATATGATTTCACTTACTCCTTTAAGGTATAGAAGGTTGGTTAGCGGAATTCTCGTCCCAACCTGTGTAGTGGGTTACCTCCCACAGATTCCTTGTAAGAGTAAGGGAGTGCCAGTGCCCAGCAAAGAAGTGGAACCGGGGGTCCCGGTTATCCCTTGGCAAAACCGCATATTCTGAACTGCAGAAAGGGTCAAGTTTTGTTTTGTTTGTGTGATATTTATGCAAATTTTTAGGACACAGACTATATGGAGATCCAGTAAAAATGTACGTGATGTGGAGAAGAGGATTTTTTTAGCAAGAATAAAAAGGGAAATATTAGAGGATCAGAGTTAAGGTAGAAGAGATGATCACCACCCAAAAAAGTGGGGGTGGGGGTGGATATTATAATGAGGTGGGAAACAATTCAAAGAAATGTAATAGAAGTAGTCTGGTTATCTTCGGGCCATCTACAACATTTGCACCTGAGTCATCCAAAGCAATTTTAAGAGCAAGGCAGGGAAAACTACTGTATATCCAGTTACTTTCTCTATTAAGTTAAACATACATTTTTCAAAGTTATACATAAGTACATGGTTTAAAGCCTCAGAAGCATATAGTAGGTGTAGTATATATAATTCCGTGACCGAAATGGGGTAAAAGATCTACACACATCCAGCATGGATATTCACACAAACAGCGTGTTATTTTAATGTGGTTTTTACAGAAGATTCGGTGGAGAAAAACTGGATCTGTTTCTTGGCTTCAATTCAGGAAATCCTTTCACCCTCTCTGGTTTAGGTTCTGCCATCTGTACAAAGTCACAGCTGCAGAGAGCGTCTGTTTAATCACAGCTTTCAATAATAAAAGCAACATTATACCCCAACACCCTAACACAGTTGCCATGTGCTCCTATATGTATGACTTTCCAATCATGCTTCCCTAGAAAGTATGTTGGTATTCGGGTACCAAGAGAAGCACAAACCATTCAATGTGTCAAATTCCAATAAACATTTTAAGAGAAAAATAAAATAGCTTTCCTAAACTTGATGTGGGAAGGATTTTCCATGTAGTTATAAGATAAATTTTGTAGTTAAGCTATCAGAGGCTTGGAAGACCATATTAACCATATAATTTTCAACAAGCGCTAGTAATAAAATGAGTCCCCATTGACAAACATAAAAATGTGAGTTTTCCCCCTGCTTCCTACCCTAAAATCAAAACTGACAAGTAATTTCCCTATATTTAAAATTATTAAGTCTATTTTAGTTACAAAACTTAACTACTGAATACAGATAATCACAGTTGGAAAAAAGCATCCCATCTTTTTTGACCTAACATGTTTTCTGGATTTCTCCACTGTGGATGCAAACTTAGCAGCAGCCCCTCAGGTCCATGGATAAAGGACATGTCCGTGGATAGAGGAAATGTAGACTGTTCTTACAATAAAGAAAAGAGGTGACTCTGATGGGGCAGAAGAAGAGTGTCTGGTTGGGGAAAACAAAAAATAAACAAAAAACCCCTAAAAGAGCCACAAAGGGCTTCCAGAGGATCCTGGTTTGATCTGAATAATGACTGGACTGGCAGACACACCTCCATGGAGGTCTCAGTGGGGGGTGTCACTATGGTCCCCCGCAGTCCCAAACACACGAAGTGCAGTCATTTTGTCACTCGATGAACAATAGCAGAAGCTGTCTCCTTGAATCAAAAGACATGAAAGGAAGGGTCACGTGAACAGGACTGTGAGGAGAGGAGAAAAAGGATAAAGATCTATTCATGCTCTCTCCCTGGAGGTCCAAAGCATGGCTCTCATCCTTCCTCTTGTGGAGAGCAGATCAGTTATCCCAGCCTTGTTTTGCCAGCTGGAGAGACTGAGACATAATTTTGGGTAACAGGGGAAATACCTTTTAATTCAAAACTTAGAAAAGTAGAACTGTGCTTCAAAGGAAGCTTGGCAAATGAACCCTGCGGGTAATAACTTGAAATGAGAGAGCACCGTATTCAAACAGTGCCTGGGTATGAAAGGAAAGTATATTTTTTTCTTATCTTTTTTTCCCACTTTCAATGATTAAGACATCAAAAAAGTGGAAATGGCATGGAGGGAAACTGACATTTTTTTAAAGGTGATTACAATTTTCCATAGCTAGGTTCTAAATAACAAGAATAATTTCAAAAATTAAAAATACAAAAACCTACTTATATGTATGACCCATGGACATGAACTAAAGGGGGGGAATGTGGGTGGGAGGGGGTGTGCAGGGTGGAAGGGAATAAAGGGGGGGAAATAGGACAACTGCAATAGCATAATCAATAAAATATTTTTTAAAAAATACAAAAACCTGAACATTAATGTAAAGGAGATTTAAAAAGTGAGAGTGTGTTCTGTTCTTCTCTTGGCATTGGACTCTGGCAGCCACAGCTTCAAACCCTAGCCTCAGTGACAAAACACTCATGCAGCCACCCGCAGCACGTCACTCAGCCTCTCCGTGCCTGGAATTGCACTCTGAAAATAAAATTGAAAGTAGATATGAACCTCACTGCACTGCTGTGAAAATTAAACAAGGTGATGCCCATAAATCTTGGCATGATGCCCAATTCACTTTAAAAAAACAGTAACTCATAGCCTTTCAAATTATTTTGATATCTGCACTTAAACATTCCCCCCATTCAGAAAAAAAACCTTGATTTTTTAATTTTTCTTAGCAAAGTTCTTTTTTAAAGTTTGTTGTTAATGTTATCACATTACCACAAATCCTAATAAAGCAATCAAATCAGCTTAAATTAGATTGCCACATGGGCAGAAAACAAACAAAATAAATAACAGTGAAAGTCTATTTGGCAATATACTGCATCAAGTCTACGTAATTCAGTATGTACTAACTACTAGGGAAAAATCAGGTGTATACATATTTATGTACGTTATTAGCTCATTTATTACTTTATTCACTTATTTACTTACATATTAGTTCATTTATTAATTTATTCACTTATGTGCTTATATATTAGCTTATTTATTCACTCATCCACGTATTCATTATTTGCTAAGTACTTAAAGAGCTTGGGGGATGCAAAGATGAGCAGATTCAGAGGTGTATAGACTATGACGAGTAGATTAAATGCAGCTGTCTATACGTCTATACATGTCTATGCAGTACCTAGGCTCACATGTCTATACAGTACCTAGTTTACTGCTGGGGTCTGATGCCATGAAATTAGCCCATTTGGAATAGGAACCATGTAAGTTATTTATTTTATATATTATGTAATTTTATACAGTCATGTTTATTTGGTGCTATTTACTCATAATTATGCTCTATGTAATTATGCTCTATGTATCATTCTAGTCAGGTAAATTGGGAGCCAGGTCTAAAACGTACATAAATTTACAATATAGAAATTGTACTGGAGCGTGCTTAATTTTCTAACAATACTGTTGCATGACTAGAATCCTGAAGTTAAAAAAGAAAATCAAAATTAGATTTGTACTCTGTCCCCCTTAACAATCACAGACACATTCAGTTCCATCCGCACAGTTTCTCAACAGCGATTACTAGAGCAAGGCTTAGTCACTGCACTGTGGTGGTGACCAGAACCGAGGATGTTGGAAGAGAGGAAATGATAGCCCTGTCCTCTGACCTCTCACCGCCAATCTGTTTTCCTGCCTGCTATTCTCTTTCATCTCCTGCCATAGGGACAGAAAGATGGCATTGGCAGATCAAGCAGATCCCAGTAAGTGATAATGACAGGGGTCATTACACCCTGTAGTTTTTCCCTGTTAGCATTTTAATTAAGAATATCACTAAGGTTACACATTAAGGTTTTAAGATCAAAAAGAAGGCTTTATGTGATTGAGAACTTTACACTGTTTATTATTAATCTACTCCCCAGAGTGCCAGTTAAGCATGTTGTTCCTGTAACAGGTTTGGAACTCTTGGGGGAGATAATGAACCTCTAAAAATCATTTCGAGGTTGTGCATTCACTTTAATGTTTGTGCCCAGAGCAAAGGCCAGCTTACTGTGGCCTAGACACATGTCTGCTAGGCCTGATGAAATGTGTTTTCCAGGCCAACCCTGATCTCCACATTAGTGGCTTCGCAGCACCTCAATTATATCCCACACACTGTTCCCCAAGACTTTCTCCCTGAGTTACCCTATGTCTTTCAACTCCAGGTCCCAAATATAATGCAGGATATGACACCTCTTGTCTCTGAGCAATTATTTATAGATAACATGTGTCCGTGGATAAAATCCATGCATTTGGTCATGTGATACCGATGGTTTCTGTATGATGTTTATTGCCTTCTGCCCCAGAGCTGTGCGTAAGCATCCCCTTTGTCCATTATTCACCCACAATCCAGGCTGCTCTGGGGGCTCAGCCCACTTACTGTGACAGGTGTGTGCCAGACAATGGTGCTCTTAGATCTGTTATGCATTGGGTTTGGTTTCTAAAATCTCCAGGTTGATTTGAGAAGAAAAGCTTCCTTTATGCCAGGATGAGCTCTGAGAGTTCTGTTTTCATTTGGGATGGAACTGAGTGATTTTTACTGAGAGCTCAGATTTCTTTTACAGTGAGACAGCTATTGTACTATTTTCTCTCCATCACTTACATTCATACTTACCCAGGAAGATGTCAGTGAAAGCACACCAGGGCCCTCATGCACTTACTGGGACTCTTAATGGGCCCTGCAAGCACATTGTCACCTTCTCTTACTCCAGGAAATGCTGCAAAGACTAGTTAACCTGTCAGCCACTGTGTTTTGTTAATAGGGAGAACTTTGACAAAGGAATTCCTGAAGAGGTTGCCCACTGAGAAAGCCAGAAAATGCTTAGGTGAAACTTTGATGAAATTTTACACACTGGAATAAATATCATTTTCTCAAAGCTATTCACCATGCAGTGGCATGTATTTTTGTCTACAAACTTAGATATGCAAGAAATATTTTATTTTTCTCTAATAGAAATTAATTTTTATTTTGAATCCCTAATACGTTTTGTGGTATAAACATAACCTTAAATTGGCATTTCTTCCTCTGTCTCCAGGGATTTGCCTCGATTCTTAAAGGCTCACATGATATGTGAAGACCTCACACAGATGGGGCAGCTCAGCTGATTTTTGGCTTTGGAATGTTGAAAGTGTCTCCTTTGAGCTTGCAAAAACAGGCAAAGATGTCTGTTAGCACACCTATTCATACTTGTTTTGGAATTCCTAGCCAATCTAGTAATACGAGAAAAATAAATAAAGTTTCAAGGATTGGAAAAGACAAAACCAAAATTATCTTTATTCCCCATAACATGATTATGTTTGTATACAATTTAAAAATTTTTTCCAATTATCATAGTTATTTTATGTTGATATTAGGAAATATTTTTTAATTTTTAATTTTTTATTGCTGTTGTTAAGTTACAGTTATCCGACATTTTTCCCCACGATTATTATAGTTATTAACACAATGGGCATGATTATTAGAGACAAACCCAGCACTCCAACATCATTTGAATTTCTATTCATCTGCAGCAATTTAGAAAATGAGAACTTTAAAAAAATGACACTATTTATAGTAGTATATAAATCATATGCAAAATGTCCATGGTGAACTCCTAAACCTTTATTGAAAGAAAATGTA
The DNA here is from genome assembly GCF_022682495.2 of Desmodus rotundus. Classification (NCBI taxonomy): domain Eukaryota; kingdom Metazoa; phylum Chordata; class Mammalia; order Chiroptera; family Phyllostomidae; genus Desmodus; species Desmodus rotundus. The sequence continues at coordinate 46,881,630 of NC_071387.1, read as the reverse complement.
AATATTTTAATAATTATTTAAAGACTAATTTACTAAATGAGAATAGCATATTAAGGATGTAGAATACTGGCTATTGCAAAAATGTTATTTGATCACAAATTTCTCTATAATTTCAATTCCAATCAAAATTCCAACTGTGTGTGTGTGTGCTGTTTTATATGTGGTGCTTGACAAACTGAGTCTAAAATATACGGGACATTTTAAGTTCCAATGATTGCCAATATTCTAAGGAGGGAGAGGAATAACCCCAAGGCGTGTGATTATCAGATACCAATCTTTATTATAAAGAGATAGTAATAAAGGTAGCCTGTATTGGAGCGGTGACTGGCAAATAGAACAGCTAAACAAAGGAGGATGGTGACTGTATAAACAGGGTATATGACTGAGTTTAAATGCAGCTCAGTGGAGAAAGAACAAACTTTTTAAGATAAACTGTACTGGGGCAACTGACTACATGTGTCAGGGGCAATACCTTTCTCAGTCACACGTACAAATCAACTGCTAATGTAACAGCACTTCAGTGTGAAAGACAAAATGTTTGAAGCAAGGCAGGGGTCTTTTTTACCTTGCAGGATAGAAAATTTTTTCTTAAGTCACAATATAAGCAAACTATGAAGAGAAAAATTGGCAAGTGCAATTACATAACAAATAAAAACTTCCATCCTTGTAAGTCATAATGGAGTAAACATATAAGCTACAAATTTAGATGAGAGACTTGCAATACAGTGAAAGGGTTACTATGTAATACATACAAAGAACTCTACAAATCAATAAGATAAAATCAAATGACCCTATTGAAAAACGGAAAGAAACACAAATTTCATGAGAATAAATAACCCCAAAGCATATTGGAAGATACTAACTTTTTTGGTAATCATAGAAAGTATAAATTAAAATCATAACTAGATATAATTCATGCCTACAAGGTTGGCAAAAAGTAAATAAAGAATAATACAAAGTGTTGCCATGAATACATTATATAGCAAAAGGGGTAAGTTTCCCTTTTTGCTATATAATGGGTTTTACTTCCATTGAAAATATATATGGAAATCAGTAAAACTACTTTGGAAAATTGAGTGGGAAAGTTGAACATGTGCCTAGCCCATGATTCAGGGATTCCACTTTTAGGTATTTATCCTGGAGGAAATTCTTCCATATGGGCACCAGGAAATATGTATATGAATATTTATAATTATGCTGCTTATACTAGCAATTAAACTGAAAAACCTCTATGTGTGTGTACCTCAAAAGTAAGATGGAAAGGTATACTGTGATATAATTACACCATGGAATACTACACTGCCATGAAAAAGAATAAACATTTTTAAAGGTCCTCTTTATTTTTTTATATTTTTATTGAATTTATTGGGTGTCATTGGTTAATCAAATTATATGTTTCAAGTGTACAAAACCATAATACATCATCTGTATATTCTATTGTGTGCTCACCACTCAAAGTCAAATCTCCTTCCCTCACCATTGATCCCTGTTTTACCCCTTCTACCTGCCCCTACCTACCTTCCCCCCTGGTAGTCATGATACTGTTGTCTGTGTCTATGATTTTTTTGAAAATGAATAAAGTTAAGTTGTGTTCAGCAAAATAGATAAACCTCCAAAATAGAACATTGAACTGTAGAATCAAATCATCTAAGAATTCATAAAGTGTGATTTTATTATAATTATATAAATTACAAAAACAGACAAAACTAAACAATATACTGTTTAGGAATTCCTACAAATTTCACTTTTTTAAAGCTATTAAGAAAAGCAAGGGGATACTTAATGCAATATTTAGGGTAATGGTCCCCTCTGAAGGCCTGCATAGAAAATTAGAGTAACATAGAAATGGCAAATACATTTTTTGCTTTGGGTGACATCTACACAGATGTACATTTCTTTATTATTCTTAAACTGCATATGTTTTTCTGTACTTTTTTCATATGTTTTCTATACCCCTCCATAAAAATATTTTATTTGTTTATTTTTATTTTTTTAAAGTTTATGATGGACTATTTATAGTTGATGTAAAAATATGTGAGTGGAAACTTTTGGAAAAGTCATTATAACAAACCAAAGGAGCAGGACTGAATTTGCTGATTTTTAACACTTGTTTGAAAAAAGAAAGATGGGAACAATAAAGAGTAGTAAAAGGTGGGAAATTCTGAAGTCTACAAATAAGGTTTAATAGCTTATAGTATGTTCATATGATCAGCTATAAAGCAGAACATTGCTTTGCTTTAGAGAATTTAGAGCATTTAAAGAGAAAATGCCTGTGGTTCAGGTTGAGTATAATGATATGTCTCTTGTAATGATTTTTCCCAACAAACATCTAGCCTGTATCTAAATTAGAAGAATAAAATACTCAAATTAAAAAAAAAAAACAATTCATTGTTGTATAATTCACATATACATGAAATAGCTAGACACTATACTCCACAGATGGTTTCGGGAAAAGAGGATGCAGAAACAGGTCAGAGAGACAAAAAGCAGTGCCTTTTATAAACATACAAAGGAAAACGAAGGAGAAGAAAGAAAAGGAAAAAGAGACCTCAGTAGAAAGAGTGTGGCATAGCAATGCAATGCCATGCAATGCAATTGGTTCTGGGGTAACGTGTCAGTGCTGTTCTGGGGAAGCTGCTCACACATACCATGGAACACTCAGCTGGACAAAATAACTACTCTATTCCACGATCCATAGGAAACAGCCTAATTAGTTCAATTCAGATATAAATAAATAAATAAATAAATAAACAAACACACCAACTGGGAGTCTATTATGAAGCAACCACTGTTCTAGACCCTAGGACATGGATGTAAATAAAATGTGGCTGGAAGCATGAAAATCAACTATTCCAGCAGAAGGGGTACATTCCATGGGAGAAGTATGCATAGGACCCCACTGCAGCGCAGAACATTCGCACGGAGTCAAGCCAAAAGGGTCAGAAGAGGCTTCCCAGAGTGGGCCGTGCTTGGGCTGAATCTAAAAGTTAGAGACGATGTGAACACCACAGTATTAGAATCAGAAGAAAAGCAAAAGGTACTAAATCAGCTCAAACCAGACCATGTTGGAAGAGTCTTTTTAATATTTTAACGAAGAATAAAGTACTTATTTTTAAAGAAACACAACTCTTAAATGGAGGAAGAAGTATAGGTTATTAGGTATGAACAAAAAATATGTATGAAACTTAATATAATCTGGAGCGAGTACAAACTCTAAGCCTGACATCAAAGGAATAAACAATTTCGTCTGAACCACATGTAACTGCTGGATTTTTTCACACCATGTCTGATGAACAGAAACAGCAATGACATATGGCTCAACCAGATATAAAGGACTAAATGAACAGATTTGACCTGAAATAAGAACCCGGGGACATGTGACAAAGGGTTAATGATTCCGCATTAACATAGCCAAAGGAAGCATACATAAAAATCTTACCTATCAATAAGGAAAGTCAACCTTCAAAAGAAAAACAGGAAGGAGGCCTGAAGCAGCAATGCACAGACTATATGCCAGTGGTCAGCAGCATCATAAAAACTGTTCATCTCAACGGTAATCAAAGAAACACAAGTTTAAGCAATAAGATACTCATTTCCGTTCATCAGATTGCCAAAGATTACACTTATTTCTTGAGTTCTCTATTAACCAAAACTTACCCTGCTTAGGCACAGAAAAACACCCTATGACCATTTATGCTCATTATTTTCTTCAAGTCGAGTTGCTGTAGATTACCCCATAGTGGAAATGAAATTTTTTTTAACAGATTGTCCTTTTCCGAAAATATTTCCTTTGGCCCAGCTACTAAGCCCAAAGGGTTCAGAAAGGCAGAGAAGGGTGACTCCTTCCTGTGAAAGTATCAACAGCTGGAGTGATATCCACTGGGTAAAAAATATACTATGAGAAAAAAAAAATACGATCGTTACGCAACAGAGCTCAAAGGTATGTTGGCTTACTGAGAGGTTTGCCAAGGCAATAGAGGGTGAGTTAAATATTTGTTCATCTGGCACTTTTGAAAAAATATTTTTAAAAGAGAAAATAAATGCAGGCTGAAAATAAAAGCTTTTTTATCTAAGTGGGAAAAGTTGAAATTATGTATTTTCACCAAGCCTGTGTGTTGGTGACAAGAGTCTCAGAAGGGAAACAAGCCATTGAGAAGGCCTGGGGTGACACGGGAAACTGGTGGGGATTCTACGGCATCCTAAGAAGAACAATGATGGGAACACTTGGAAGTATCAGTCCCCCTGGACCCTCAGAGAACGATGTCCGAGAAAGGAGTCTAACGGTGGGACTCTGTAGACAGGGAGAGATGATTTGGAGGGCAATGCTGATTCACACTTTGTCAGCACCCAGCATGAACAGAAATAGTCCCCAGGTTCTTAAGAGAGGACGTGGGCAAAACTAAATACAACATTTAAACTTAATAATAAGGTTTTAACATAAGGTTTACTTTAAGAAACAGATTCAGGCCACCCAGCGTTCCAGTTCGAACTCAATGTCACAACAGCCTTTGTGAAGGTCCTTAAAGGTGCTGGATTTTGTTTCTCTTTGCTCAGGGCCTTTGCACATGGTGTTCTCACTGCTTAAAATGCAACCCTCCCCTCACAGAAATACTTACATACACGAATACATATAAAAAGGCTCCTTCCTTCTTCAACCTCAGCTTACATAGTACATTATCAAGCAGGAATTCCCTGACCACCATGTCATCCCTAAAGTAATTTCCCTTATTATTCTCTTATTTCAACATCCTGTTTGCTTCCTTTATAACACCAGGTTATAACACTCAGACTCGAGTGTTTATGTGTTTTTGCATTTTTTTTTAACCCTATCTAGGCAATAAGCTCCGTGCAGGCAAGGACCTCGTCTGTCTTATTCATCACTGTGTGTCTCACACCTGGCTCGGCGCCTGACATACAATACATTCTCCACAAATATTTGTTGAAATGACCACTGAGTGCACTGAAGCAAGGGGCACTGCCACAGACAAAATCGGGACTTCCAAAGTGAAGGTCAGAGGGGTATCAATGTGATACAAACCTATCCTGGCTTGTTGTAATCTCAAAAGCTTAACCTGCAATTGTGGAAGATGCCAAGAAAGCAGCAATTCGGAACACAAGGGACAGAAGAGAGGCAAACTTCATCAGGGACAATGATCCCACTTGAATGCATATGTTAAAAAAGAGCACATAAGCTCCCTGAGATACATCATGGGTCAGGGAAGCTTGGGTCACCTTGCCTCCAAAACACTCATCTTCATCTAACAGGCCACCTGTTTTTATTTGACTCTGATATTTTCTGTGGAATAAAGCTCCACAGAAAAGCATTTTGCCCATTGCAGCTGGTTGGTAGTATGCACTCAATAAATATTTGATGATTAAACAAATTCTGTTAGTAAGGGTTTAGAAAAAAAATCTTTTATAATTGTCACTGTGGTTGTTATCCACATCTTTTTGTACTTTCTTAAACTAGAGACGTGTGATGTCCTTTTATTTTAGAATTTGCTGGATCCCTGAGCCATCTTATTATTTTTTTACTAAAGTTATATAAAGGAGAGAAGAAACCCACATTCAACAGTGAGGACCATCTAAAAAGGAAAATGGTAATTATACAGAGGTTCACTCACCCCATGTAATTGAGACTGTGGTATTATTTCTAAAACAAAAGGTACGCCAAAGCACTGCAAACTCTATGTGTATTTATGTTTGAAACTTGAAGTAGAGTCGTGATTTTTAGAAGTCTGTCATTTGGGAACATCTGTTAGTACCATCTGTATGGAGTTCAAGCTCAAACTGAACAGCATGCTCTTTCTTGTGTGAGGCTCACCAGCCGAAGAAGCTGAAACCATTGGATTGATGTTCTTAAAAAAAAATAAATTATTGTTCCCGCCCACTATCCCCTATGAAGTAATTCACTACCCTGTTTTTGGACATAATCAAACTGAAGCTGATGTGACCAGATACCTCTAGGTCATGATCGGGTGTTCTTAGTTAAGGAGACCAAGCACGCATGTGTGGGTGTGCATGTGCGTGTGTGCGTGTGCACATGTGTGTGCATGCATCACACTACAGCACTGCCAGCTACCCTCAACTTGGGAGAATGTCTGTATCTCCTGCCCCTAGGGGCACTGCCACCGGTACTTCTCCCACCTCACTCACCATTCTTTTTCAGTCTCCCTTTCAGGCCACCTATCCTCTCCTCTAGTGTTCCCCAAGTTTCTACATTCAGACCCTTCATTTCACCTATAACCTTTCGGGGCGGGGGTGGGAATTGCATCTACTTCTATATTTTTGATGACCACCAGTATTCAGAAGTGTTAAGATTCCAAGCTGGGTGTGTTTTCTAGTGCATCACCATCCATGTGAGCATAGTTACCTGTTTTCTGATATTTGTGTTTTATCATTGTATTTTTATTCTTCCTTTTTCATGCCTGGATCTGTCACATGCTCAGTCACCAGTGGGGTTCCTCCAGGCCTTCTGATAGGGTCACAATATATCGGGAAGCCAGACTTCCAGAGTATGAATGCTGGGTTCTGCCACTGGCTAGCTAAATGACCCTGGATGACCCTGGGTCAATTTGCTGAATGTCTGTGGCCTTCAGTTTTCTCATCTGTAGTATCCACCTCAACGGGTTCTTGTAAGGATAGAAGAAAATGAAACATGGGAAGCGTAAGCACTGTGTTGATATATGGACAAGTGCCTGGCCTGATATGTTATAAAACCGAACAAAAAGCTATTGTTAGATTTTAAATCAAAAAATTATCTTTGCAAAAAATAAAATCAACATATTTCTTTAGAAAAGCTTGTGATTCAGGTTGAGTCTAACGCTTTTAATACTTCAGGTAGCTTGCCTCAATGTTCGCGAAGATCAGGAAGTTCAATTTTAGTTGGTCTTTAAAACTCAGCCATATTTTTGTGTGAGGAAAACATGCAGAACAGAGCTCTTCACCTGTCTAATGGTGGAGAAGACGAGACCGGATGGTCTTACAAGTTCTCTTTTGACTTTTTCCCTCTTCAAATCTGATTCTAATACATTCTATGTTGTTATATCAGTTAGTGGTTCTTTTGAGTGGTACCGTCAAGCATTTCTGATGACAAAAAAACACATTATATGATAAAACTTATTCAAAATTAAACTATTTTAAAAAAGAAAATGGCTATAAATTGTTATTTAGGAGATTTGGGAGCTTGTTAGCTTAGAAAACTCTGACTTAGGTAACTTTACTTAGAACTCTAATTGTTTTTTTTTAAAAGAGCTTATAAATGAGCATAAAACTATATTCCCTTTAATTCAAGGAAATAGTGAAGAATTCATTGCTTATTTTGCTTCAAATATTGACTTTTTAATGCCCTAGTTTTGAGGGGAAAGTATCTTGCAGGTCATGTTTTTTGCAGTTCCAGATTAAATCAAACTTATTCTACTTGGCAGGTTCTGTCTCGCACTTCTGTAAGCCGATTTGCAAAATCTAGCACTTCTAATTGTGAGACTCATCTATTTCTATAGTCGCCAATAAATAAGTAAATCCGAACATGCTAGTCACTTAAATACTCTTTTTAGGTCAATGAGGGCAAAGTAATTACTAACGTTTACTAACTTGGTATTTTATCATACCCAAGATTTCATAGGTTAAGGACAAAGTGCTAGGCTTTATACTTTAAACAGTTCTGAACTCGCCTGGGAAACAAAGGACTATTCACTCTGGAAAATACTATAAAAGCTAGATTAACTAGTCCTAAGAAGTGAAGAATAGTGAATTAAGTCTGAACTTTGTATGAAACTTTAAAGTACATTATAATTTTGTGCAAAACAACTTTTTATAGACTAACAAGCTGCAATTCCCAAATTTTTCTTTAAAAATACATTCTCCATAATTTTAATTTCATTTAAAATTAGCAAACAGAGAACCAATAAACCCAGAGGTGGCTCTACCATGAAATTCACGAGTTGTCTTCGGTGGTAAGAAAAGCACCCTGGCTGTTTTTGCACATTTGCAGGTTTTTGTAAAACTTAAGATAGTTTGCATTCTTTTTCTAAAAGGGGCCCCTCAAATTGTATAAATTTTAGGCCCCAGTGAACCTCTACCCAATCCTGCCTGAGTATGCACCATTCGTCTGAGTGTTAGATATAGTCCAATTATTCCAGACTTGCTGTACAGATTACCTGCCTACTTACCATTGCCCACGAGAGGGCCCTAGCTACATTATGTAAAGAGATGCTCTGGGCCTCTTTCTTTCAATTTCTTTTTGTGTGACCAGACAAGCAAGACAACCCTGAGCAAACAGCTCTCAGAGTTGAAAAGCTGCCTGTTAGCTTCGAATTGAAAACGACGGCCATCAACAGACCGATGTGGCAGAAATGTCTTGCTCTGTTCCACTGCTGCCAACCCTTCACCTGGCAAATTTGAGAGGAAAGCAAAGCACAGCATGCCCTTAACGTTTAACAAAGTTAAATGAAAGATCATTTCATCCGAGGGATACTTAGTCAAAATCAAATAATGCCTAAGCTGTTTGGTCCCAGCCACTCAAGTGCTCAGACATCATATAAGGCTTTCTTTGCTGAGAACAAGCGCCAGCACCACCAGTTTCGACACACATTTAGCTTGTTCCTGCTGCTTTCTGTAGCCTAACCTCCCAGCAGGGGTTTGTACCAAATTCCAAAATCGAGCCTCACAGAGACTGCCATCTAGACTCCCTTTGGCAATCCCTCCACAGGTGCAAATTAACCTATTATGTCCACAATTTCAAAACAGTTAGCACACCCATTTTTCAAAAGCAGAAGATTTATATTGCGACAGCAAAAATTACTTATGTTTGCTTGTAACTTTTCTCCAAATCCTTATCTCTTCCAATGCTTATTTTCCTCCAAGGCAAAAAGCCATGTGACTTTCAGAAGAGAGAACCTCTGTGCCAACAAATCTGGAGACGTAGGAGCCATGAGATAAGGGCCCCACATCTATGAGAAGGTTGTAAGGTTTAATAATGTCCCCTGAGATCATAAGAATTCCCTTCTGGAGGCCTCTCTGAGTGGGTAGGCAAGTGTGGTAATCACGGCAATTCTGTAATGAAATTCTGGGTCATCAGATTAGGAATAGTCATTTTATAGCTTCCCAATCAACTTGTTGATAAATCATAATTAACAGTTTGGGGAACTCATATCAGACAATAGTGATTCAAATTAAGCTAAGCCAAGGGAGGGCATGTAATTTATTCAGATTTGCAATCTGTTTATTGCAAGAAGCCAAAATCTTGCTGTGATCTGCCCTTCATGTGCAAAGCTCGCTTTGCAGAATCTGTCTTCCACAGAGAGGGGAAAATCTCTTCCCAGAGAATCCAGCTCCTTAATACCCTTATTCTTTAATACATTTATTCTTTAATACCTCATTAATCAAACAAGCTTTTTTGGTCACTTGATCCCAAAGGAGTTATGATGAGTGGGGAAGGCTGGGATAGAAAGAGACATCAATAGCTTACATAAAAGAAGAGCAAAAAGTTTACAAGGGGAAGAGACAAAATGAAGAGGTCAATAGGTAAATCTTATTCAATTCCACCTGGAATATTGTTGATAAAAATCCATATTAAATGGCCTAGCCCTGGTCTGCTTCTCAGATTTCATCTAGTACCACTCTGTGCCTTGTTTGCTGTCTCAGCTACATTGGCCTCCTTCCTGTTTTTCAGCACACCAACCTCTTTCCCATGCCTGATTGATCTGTCATGTCCTCACATGCTTAGTTTCTCCTCATTGTTTAATTCAAAGCTCAGATGCCACCACTCACAGAGGCCCCCCCTGACCACCCTATTCAAACGTGTCCTTCCCATCCCACATCTCTTATGTCTCCAGAGCACTTATAACTATTTAAAATCCTTCTTAATTTACTTGTTCATTTTCCTGCCAAGGTACATTCCATGAGAACAAGGCCTTGTATCCCTTATTCTCTAATATGCATACATACCTCAGAGCTGAAAACTTTTCTACCAGGTGCCTTTTCGTAAGTGCTCAATGAATACTTGTTGAATGAATGAATGAATGAATGGGAAGCTTACTCTAAAAAATAATAATTTTGAATAATTAATGTTAGAAAACTATACGATGATACCCATCCTCTGGGGATTTGCCATCTAATTTGAGAAATATAGTATGTAAGAAAAACATTACCTGGATGTATTGTACAAATGCCAAGAGGAAGAATTACAGGTGTTCAGGGAAGAAGCAATGACTTGTCCTTCCTTCCTGAGCCTCAGGAACATTGGAATACAAAGCAATGTGCTTTAGTGGCTACATACCAAACAGGATTTTATACTGGCGATCACTACAGGGTTGGCATGCAAATTCTACCTTATGTGAGGTATAGAAGAAACATTAACCTAGGTACAAAAATCTGCATGTGCTTTTGGTAATAGATAAGAGTTTTAAATAAATGCTGAGCAACTTCAAAAAAAGTGGAAACATGGCAATTGTAGGTTCGCACTTTGGCGGGGAAGGGGGAGGGCCTTCAAAATTCAACTGCTGGACTTCAGTACACAAAAAGGCTAAAATTTCAGAATCATAGAGTATGTTGTCATTTACTCAGAAAAATAAGACCTGAGCTATCAGTACTTCACTCTAGACACGCACTGTGTATCCAACTGTATCTACTCTTTTATTTCTCATGGCAGCTACACGAGACAGGTACAACTATTGTTTTCACTAAACACATTAAATAAATGAGTAAAGGGTAATTAGAGAGGTTAAGCAAGGTGCCCAATGCCACATATGTAATAAGAACTAGGATTTGAACTCCAGAACTGCAGACAAGATCACATTTCTGAGAATTCCTCTGCCTGTTTGCTCAGACATTTACAGACACTGCCAAAGACAGGGAGTCATGGCCCTGAACTTAAACTTCCTGAAAGACAGAAAACCTGCATCAACTGTCTCTCTTCTGTGACTGAGTCCAATCCTATGTGTTTGTTAAGGTGGTTTATTCTTTGTTGCTAGATGATAACTTTGTAACATTTGCTGCCTCCTCAAAGTAAAGGGCTTCTCCCCATTATTCCTTGCTCTAAATTCCTGATATTTAATTTCAATGATGACATTAAAGAAAAGATACTATGAAGATAGTACAAGAACAATTTATAAATACATAATGTGGCTTTACTGTATATGCTGTTTTCTGTATATAGAGCTAAAGTTGTTTGATTATTAACAAGATTAAAGTATACTATTTTTCCTTAGCACTAAATTTTTCATGTACATTTGTATATATGTACACATGGGTGTGCATGTGTATACATGTGTGCACATATAAACATGTGTCTATGTGCGTACACATATAAACGTATGTCTATATGTGTGTACACATAAACAGAGACAAACACAAACAATAAAAATAAGACTCCTCTGAATATAATAGAATGCAGTCTAGTGGAAAATATGCACATACTATTGGCTTCCCAATAGTATGGCAGATTAGTTTTAAACACATAGACACACACAGACACAAAAATTCTGTGATAGAGAAGATCTAAAAATGGTGAATTTTAAAGGTAATTTGAATGCAGGGCTGAGCTGATGGAAAAATGAAGAGAATTCCTTGGAGGACAGAAATGACAAAAAAAGCACGTGAATCCAGAGGGAAACAGCACTGAAACCAGTATTTACCGTGGGAGTACCAGCCCGCCCAGTTACCCAGCCCTAGATCCTTCAAGGTCGCATGACCAGAAAACAGGAGGAAAAATCTTACGGCTCAAGTAGATGGAAGATCACACAGAAGACCTGCACACATGGAAGCTGGAATTACTCACACGTTCCAGCTAGAAAAATAAAACCTCTTGCAGAGGTTGGCAGTGGGAATCAGGGCTTTGGGGAAAAAACCTTTCCCCTGACACTTGCTACCCCCAAGTCCAATTGTGTTTTGGGAGTTCACAATAAGTACAACCTACGTGGCTCAAAAATTCCTAACGTACACATTTATTTTAAAGAAGTAATGAACGTGTAGTGTGGCCAGCACCACACACAAAGCAAACTCAAATCCTCTCTGTAGTACTTGTAATAGAAATCAGAACCTTAATGAATGAGTTTAACAGGAGATTAGACACAACTGAAACAAAAGCTGTGAACTTCAAAGACTGGTCTGAGTAAATTAGTAATGAGAGGCAAAGATATAAAAGAGTGTAAAAGGCTAGAGAACAGAATGAGAAAAGGCAACACAGATCAATTCAAAGTTCACCAAAGAGAGGAAAGACAAATGGGGCAGAGGCAACCATTATGAGTTTATGGTTCTGCTGACAGTGAAATTTGATTCCCCCAAACTTTATTATGGAACCAGAAAGGACTTCAGAAGTAATCTGAACAATATTTTTTTCTTCACGTAGGTGAAGAAATCCAGGTTCACAGTCTTAAGTTTGTTCAGCAGCTGTAGGTGCTTAATATGGTACTTTGCTAGTCCCTATGTCTACTCTTTTTGTTTTGTTTCCCTCAATATTAGGAATTCAGAGCCTAAACAGATGCCCCGTCACTGCTTGGCCAGGGCCCAAGACAGAACTGCAGGTAGGAACACAGAAAAGGCCTCGAATGTCACCTCTGTGATATCTTCCTTCCTCTCTCCAGCTCAAAACAGGCCTCCTTCAGAGTACTTGCGTCACTGGGCAAATGTGCTTTCATCTGAAGAATAATCTGAGTATATTTATACAGTCCTACCTTTTAAGGGAAAAGAAGACACAGAATCAAAAAAGCAATGTGGGGATAAGAAGCAATTCAAATTACAGCCTACATTGTCCTACTTTTATAGGTAAGGCAAACAACTTAGTATTTTATTCTTCCCATTTCTACAAAAGTGATACCAGATAAATCTTTGTCCAAAGAAAATTTAAGAAATAAAAGAAATCACTGGATTTGATTTCTTTTTTGGAGGGGGAGGGGAGAGAGAGAGAGAAACATAGATTGGTTGTCTCTTCTATACCCCATCTGGGGACCTGGCCCACATCCCAGGCATGTGTCCTAGCCAGGAATCAAACCAGCAACCTTTCAGTCCACAGTCTGGTGCTCAACCCACTGAGCCACATCGGCCAGGGCTGGATTTGATTTCTTAATGTCCTCCTTGAACCCAGACAACTTTTTCCTATTTAAGACTAGTGCTTTCTCACACACACCTTCTCAATGATGAAAACCACTGATTTTGTGTGCAAAGCAGAGGAAAGGCCAGTGAGACAGAGCCAAGAGGTCTGGTGTTGAGGTCTCACTTTGCTTCTAACTAGCTGAAATAACTTCAGCAAGTCAACAAACACTAGGATGCTTAAGATGATTAGAGTTCTTATATTCTAAGCCTGTATGTGTTTTGACTGAGATGATGTTAATATTAACACCAAAAATCATGTGTTTGACTTAATAGCCAAATTTAATTTAATGGTTAATCTGTGCCCAGCATTATACTAAGTGCTAGCACATGCTAATACCTTTTTGTTTCAACAATTCTCTTGGTATATATTAGGTAATAATACTATCCCAATCTGACAGATAAGAAAATTAAAACCTAGATTCTTATATGAATGGTATAATTCCTTTACTTTAAAGGAATTATATTAGTATAATATTTAATCAGTATATTAAAAGAATACTGATTTTGAAGGACACTGCCATGGCATTAGAATTTTATCCTATAAATCAGATATTTGCAAACTTTCTCAGTTTGCAACCCTCTTAACCTCAGAAAAATGTTTCCCTGGGATTCTCAACCTAAAGAAATACCTAAAATCATTCTCTCTGTTAAATAGTTATATACTTTTAAATATTTTTGTCCTAAAAACTTATTAACCATTTCCAAAAATAATACACATAGACTGGAAAAAAACTAACATTTTTATTTCATCCTTAATTAGCCACATTACTTACCAACAGGAAATGCTCAGGTGGGCACTACCAGTCTTTAGAGTCCAATTAGACACTGTCACCTTCCATTTATGTTTTACCTTTTTTTCTGATACTTTGTTTTTGTTTCTTTGGTTTACAGGAGGGCATTCATTTAATTCATCCCATGGTGTATTCATTTCCTGAGGTGCCTGAACCAAAGTCCCACAAAGTAGGTAGATTAAAACAGAAATTTACCCTCTCACAGTTCAGGAATGCAAAAGTCTGAAATGTGATACTTGTTTTTCATCACAGCAACAACTGGAAAACCAGCTTCACAAAATAGGACATCATCAAAAGGAAGGCAGCCCATCTAATGTTAAAACCAAATACCCCAAGCTGGTACAGAGGGCATTTGACAGATTGATTGCTCTGCTTCCCCCTAAACATTGAAAATTCCTCAGCAGACCTGGGTGAGTTCACCGCAGTGTGTCAGGCACTGTAGCATACAGTTTGGGAACCACAGCTCTAGTCAGTGAGGAATCGTGGAAAGTTTTGAAGCAGGAATATGATGTGATTCGGATGTACGTCTAAAAAATTCACTGATCATCAGAGAGATGCAAATTAGAACCACAATGAGATATCATCTCAACTGGTCAGATTGGCCATCATCAATAAATCCACAAATAACCAAGTGCTGGTGAGGATGTGAAGAAAGAGGAACTGTTTTTGCACTGTTGGTGGGAATGCAGACTGGTGCAGCCACTGTGGAATCCAGTATGGAGATACCTCAAAAAATTAAAAAGGGATCTGCCTTTTGACCCAATGATCCCACTTCTGGGAATATATTTGAAGGAATCCAAAACACTAGTTCAAAAGAACATAAGCACCCCTATGTTCATTGCAGCATTATTTGAAATTGCCAAGACATGGAAGCAGCCTGATCAGTAGAAGAGTAGATAAAATAATTATGGACATTTGCACAATGGAATACTACTCGGCCAAAAAAAGAAGAAAATTTTACCTTTTGCAATAGTGTGGCTGGACCTGGAGAACATTATGCTAAGTGAAATAAGCCAGTCAGAGAAAGACAAATACCATATGACTTCACTCATATGTGGAATCTAATGAACAAACTGAACTAACAAGGAAAACAGAAATAGACTCATGGATGGAGAGCAGATGACAGCTAAGGAGGGGGCAGGGTAAGAGATGGAGGGATTGAACAAAAAGGAAAAAGGACTCATGGACATGGACTACTGTGTGGTGATTGCAGGGGGGAGGGTGTATAAGGGGACTAAATGGTAATAGAAGTACAATTGAAAATTATTAAATAAAAAAATATATCAAAAAATAAATAAAAAATAAAACAATCACCCCGGTAGCTGGCTGGAGAAGAGAGGAAAGTGCCAAGACTGAAGGCAGAAGATGTAATTCATAAATGGCTTCAGTGTTCCGGGAGCAAACTTTAGGTGTTATTAAATCACTATACATCTCTGAAAACAGCCTCTTTAAATAAAATTAAAAGAAAAAGGTCACTCATAAAACTATACTATCAGTTTATAAATAAAGGTAAGTGATGGAGGGATAAAAGGAGGATGTGGACTGAGGTTATTTCATTATATTCTTGTGAAATATGCGTTATTTTCCATGCTATAAACCATTCCTGTTACACAGTGGCACTTACTAGATGTTGGAATAGAGGGTGGGGATAGCTAAAAATATAGAAGAGTTTTGATAAATATACCATTGTCATGTAAAATATTAAAGTTTAATAAGTTCAAAAGCAAAAAATATCAAGAAAATATAAAGATGGGAAAGGAAATAAAAGAATTAGAAATTTAAGGAAAGAAGGGAGAGAAAAGAGAAGGAAAGAAGAAAAGAAAAGAGGAAGAGAAGGAGAGAAATTAAAGTATTTCAAATTGCAAACTTTATCATTGTTCAGCTATTGGTTTTAGTGTAAAATGCATGTCTCAGTTCTCAGAAAAATCAAAGATCTCTTTCCATCTAAAAAGTTTTTCAAGATGGCAAACACATTTGATCTACATGATATTTTCCACTGGGTGACTAACACTGCATACCTTCTCCTAAAATGGTCTTGCATTTATAAACATAGAAACTGAAAAGAAAATTTATGAAAAAATGTAACCTTTGAGGAATAAACACCAGAAAAGGGGCAAAGATTTTCTGGGTTTAAATAGGCATATCAGCTTGCAACATAAGAGAGAGGGAAAATGGAATAAGTATCCATTAGAAGGACACATTTATATGAGAGATTTGGTAGTAAAGGTCTTTCTAGGAAAATCTAATATAATTAGCTGGGCTCATCTGCCTCCATGTGTTATTTCCCATATGCAAAGGGGAAATGAAATTTCTAATTAAAAATTATTTTTCTCTGCACTTGGACCATAAAGAAGCAAGGCATCATTGGCACTGTGCCTCATTTCATGGCTTTTAAAGAGAAAATGAACTCAATAGTGATGAAATATTATTAATTATAAGGCAACCAAGAAATAGTAACTTAAATATTAACTTTATAAATATTTAAATATATTCTCACAGGTGGTCAAAACACACTTTCGAAATGCATAAAGCAGTGAGCTGGTTTTCATGGAAGCTCAGAAATGGTATGCCTACCTATTAATGGGCTAATAAATTATTTAATTGGATTTTTATCTCTATTTAGTTATAAAGTACATGCATTTCTTAGCTTACATAAATTTTCTTAGTGTCTTATTTTTATTCAAATGCTTCTATTTTTTAAATTTTTTAATCATTGCTATTTTTATCCTACTACAGTTGTCCCTATTTCCCCCTTTGCCCTCCTCTGCCCATCCCAACCCCACTCCCAAAGTCAGTTCCACACTGTTGTCCATGTCCGTGGGTCATTCATACATGTTCTTTGACTAGTCCCTTCCCCTTCTTCCCACCATTATCCCCCACCTCCTCCCCTCTGGTCATTTGCAGTCTGTTCCATGTTTCCATGCCTCTGGTTCTATTTTGCTTAGTTTATTTTGTTCATTAGACTCCTCTTATAGGTGAGATCATATGGTATTTGTCTTTTGCTGCCTGGCTTATTTCACTTAGCATAATACTCTCCTGTTCCATCCATGCTGTCACAAAAGGTAGGAGTTCCTTCTCTTTTTCTGCCACATAGTATTCCATTGTGTAAACGTACCACAGTTTTCTGATCCACTCATGTACTTAGGCTGTTTCCAGCACTTGGCTATTGTAAATAGTGCCGCTATAAACATAGGGGTGTATAAGTTCTTTCAAACTGGTTGATTCGGGATTCTTAGGATATATTCCCAGAATCACTGGGTAAAAAGGCAGTTCCATTTTTAGTTTTTCAAGGAAATTCCAAACTGTTTTGCACAGTGGCTGCAGCAGTCTGCATTCCTACCAACAGTGCACTAGGTTCCCTTTTCTCCACATCCTCACTAATATTTGTTGCTTGTTGATTTATTAATGATAGGCATTCTAACAGTCATGAGGTGATACCTCACTGTGGTTTTAATTTGCATCTCTCTGATGGTAGTGACGAGCATTTTTTTGTATGTGTCTGGGCCATTGTGTGTCCTCCTTACAGATTCTACTTTGTCATAATGTAGAGTGAGGATTTAAGTGTAAGGTTTACACACTTAACCACAACTTAAGATATTTAACCATTTTCAACTGTGCATAGTTAAGTCAAAACAACTTCCTGAATAATGAATACAGCAGAGCTTTTGTTTATATGTTTGTTTTTAAAGTTGATATTTATATAAAAGCTCAAATGTAATTCTAAGTCAGGAATTTTCTCACATTTCCCAGTTTAGAATCCTTAACTCAGTGTCAGTCTTCACAGTCTAGTTCATTATTAAGAAAAGCCTCTTCCAGTCAAGCCCGGTCAAATAGGCAAATACTGGGCTCACCTCCTCCCATGACCACATTAAAATTACAATTAAATTATAGAACAACCACCTTTGAGAACCATCTGAACACTAGCTGAAAAGAACTCCTACAAATAAAAATATAAAGAAAAAGCCACAACAGGACTTGTAGGAGAAGTGGAGACCCAAAATGGGTGGTCCCACACCCATGTGTGGTGGTTAACAATTGGAAGGTATATCTTGGCCATGGAGGTCTCCCCTAAGGAGCCAAAGATCCCAACCCTACACCAGACTCCCCAGCCCAGACCACGAGTGCCAGATAGAGGAATCCCCACAACATCTGGCTATGAAAATCAGCAGGGCTTCCATCCAGATGAGACAGAGGGCCACTCTAGTCCCAGGCATTTCTTTTAAAGGGCCCACACATGGACTTACATGCTGATGGATTCACTTACTCTGAGCTCCAGTGCTAGAGCAGCAGCTCAGAAAGCTACAGGGACATATGAAGAGGAACGGAATTGTCATGCTTCAGGGCAAGGGCTGGAGGAGCAGCTCTCTTAGGACTAAAGGGCTGGCAGGTGCCATCCTTCCTTGGTTGAGCCTGCCTCCCACCACCCAGCCTGCAGGAACAGTCTCCAAATCTGAGTCTTCCTCAAACTTACCCAACCCTGGGGATTCCTTGAGAACTTGCCCCACCCAACTTGTACACAAGCTAGAATCTCTTTCAGACCACACTGTGTGTCAACTTACCTAAGTATAAGAAAAAATCCACAAACTCCAAACAAAAAGTGACCGCCGTTGGAGTGCCCTGTACCACTTCCTAAGTGCTCCCCAGCTTGGCTCTAGCAGCAACCAGCTTCGGTTTACAACATAGCCTCTCCCATGCACCTTGAAGCCTAGCACAAGCAGATACCAAATACAGATCACTTTGTAGCTCCTAGCAGGTGGCCCAGGCTAGGTATAGGCAGCAGCTGACCAGGGCCTGCACCGCAGCTCCTTCCAAGAGGCCCTGAAACCAACATACCTGGAAGCCTCAGACCACACCAGAGCACCAACCAATTAACTGCACAAGGAACACATCCAAGGGGTGGACTCAGCAGGCATCAAATCTCTACTATAGCAAATCTCACTCCATGAGATCAGCCCCCACACAACAGCTCATCTGTCATGACCACTCCTCACAGCTAGTCAGCCTGAGGGTTAATTCCACCCACTGATGTGCCAACAGCAATCAAGACAACTAAAAGTCTGGGGCACATACAACCCACTCAAGGGCCACCCCTGGAGCACAGTTCAGTCAACCAAAGAGACCGCAGCACTAGGCCCCATAGGACACCTGCTACATAAAGACCACCCTGCCAAGACTAAGAGTCCTAGCAGATCTACCTCATATGTAGAAACAAACACAGGGAGGCAAGCAAAATGAGAAGTCAAAGAGACATGTACCAAATGAAAGAATAGGACAAAACTCCTGAAGAATAAAAACACTAAATAAAACAGGGGCAAGTAATATAGCAGATACAGAGCCCAAAACACTGGTTATAAGGATAGTCATTGCACATAAGGAAAAAATAGATGAAGTCAATAAGAATTCACACAGAGATAAAAAACCATAACAAACCACCAGTCAGAAATGAAGAATACAATAACTGAAATGAAGAATACACTAGATGAGATCTACAGCAGGTTAGATAAAGCAGAGTATCACATCAGCAATGTGGAAGACAAAGTAGTGGTAAACTCTAAATTGGAACAGCAAAAAGAAAAATGAATTTTAAAAATGAGGATAGTTAAGGGACCTCTAGGACAGCATCAAATGTAACAATACCCACATCGAAAGGAGAAGAGAGTCAGCAAGGTGTTGAAAACCTATCTGAAAAAATAATGACTGAAAACTTCCCCAACCTAATGAAGGAAAAACACATACAAGTTCGAGAAGCACAGAGTTGCAGACAAGATAGACCCAAAGAGACCCACACCAAGACACATCATAATTACAATGCCAAAGGTTAAAGACAAAGAGAATCATAAAAGCAGCAAGAGAAAAGCAGTTAGTTAGCTACAAGAGGGCTCCCTTAAGACTGTAAGCTGATTTCTCAACAGAAATTTTTCCAGGCCAGAGGGATTGGTTTGAAATAGTCAAGGTGATGAAAAGCAAGAAACTACAATCAAACTTTGCTCTACTCAGCAAACCTGTCATTTAGAATCGAAGGAAACAAAAACCTTTCCAGCCAAGGAAAAGCTAAAAGAGGTGCCTCACCACCAAACCAATCTTACAAGAAATGTTAAGGGGACTTCGTTAAGGACAAAAAGTTAAAAATAGGAATAATAAGATGGTAGTAAGTACATGTCTATCAACGCGTACTTTAAAGGTAAATGGATTAAGTGCTCTAGTGAAATAATATACAGTGGCTGATGGATAAGACAGCAAGGCCCATGCATATGCTGCCTACAATACACGCACTTTAGATCAAAAGACACACAAACTAAAAGGAAAGTGATGGAAAAAATATTTCGTGGAAACAGAAATGAAAAAAAAAGCTGGGGTACCAATGCTTATGTCAGACTAAACAGGCTTAAAGCAAAGGCTACAGCAAAGCACAAATAAGGACACTTCATATACAATAGCCAAACTATGGAAGTAACCTAAGTGTTCAGTGAGAGGCAATTAGATAAAGATATGTGCTGCGTATAAAAAATGGAATATTACCTGGCCATAGGAAAGAATGAGCTTACCATCTGCAACAACATGGATGGATCTAGCGGGCATTGTGCTAAGTGAAATAAAGTCAGACAGAGAGAAATAAATACCAAATGATTTCAATTACGTGAGAGTCTAAGGAACAGAATACACGAACAAAAACAAAACAAAGTCACAGATACAGAGAAGAAACTGGTGGCTGTCAGATGAGAAGGGGTGTGTGGCATGGGTGAAAAAGGTGAAGGGATCAAGAAGTGCAAATCGGCAGTTACAAAATAGTCATGGGGATGTCAAATACAGCAGAGGAAATGTAGCCAATAATATTGTAATGACTATGGATGATGCCGGGTAGGTACTAGACCTACTGGGGGTTATCACTTCATAAGGTATGTAAATGTCTAACCACTATGCTAGACTAATATAGTATTGAATGTTAACTGTGATTGAAATTCTTTTTTAATCATAAAAAAGCTCTGCTAGCTTTTTCTAAATTGTACAATTATTTCCTAGGTGATATACTGTAGTTCAAAGATAATTTTTTATGAAATGGAAAAAGCACCTAAAGTCAAAAATGTCCCCCAAAAGATACATGGAATTTCACAGCTTATAAGGGTCCCTGGTACTAACTCAGTTTCTCCAGATAAGATTGAGCCTTCAGTCATGTCTTAAAAAGCACCTTGAAAGTCAGTTTACTGTGATTAACTCATATTCAATAGCCAATTGGTACTAGATTCCACACTACCAAACTGAGGCTCCATTTTACCATACTTTCCTTCCATCAGCATCCAATGAATATCTACAGGCACTTTCTATATACAACATTGTAAAGTACGAAAAGAAATCTAGGAAAACAGCACACCTGCCCTCAGGGGACTGTCTCAGGGCAACATGTGCCAAAAATGTCTTAGATTAGTGGTGACATCGGAGTACATGAAAGAGATTGTATCTTACTCATCCTTGTCCTCTGAATGTGGGATGTACAGCCCTGCTCACAGGATGCTTGGGGTCCTGAGTGGTACTACGAGTAAATTTTTACCTTATGGATAGGACAAAGCGTGAGAAGGGAAATCTTTCTATTTCTAAAATAATGTCCTGGAGGGAAAATTGATGCTTTCTATGTTGATTACTATGACGCCGAACTCCCAAGAGTCACTGAATTTACGCCAAACTATTGTGCTCAGTTGTTCTCAAGATCACGTATTTATCCATAGTTTCAAAGCCACATACTGAGTCAATATATAAGAAGAGTCAAAATAAATTTTTACAGTTTATGGCAAAACATGTTATTAAAATATGTTAATCACTTTCTGGTTACATGATTAACTGTTTTCTATGAAATATCTCTTTTAGAAATATTACTGTTTTCAAATGTCACCTGCTGCACATCTGATGGAGAGAGAGATTGTAAAAAGATGGTTTTTGTGTTTGTCATTAGGTTGAAAGAGACCTAGTTTTTAATTACAGTTTGACCATATGCTGGTTACTTCATGATAAAGTACTTCATTATTATAAGAACTACATATCTAGTAGAGGTTAAATAAATGTCATATACATATGACTATTAGTGTAGTACTTGGCATACAGTAGATCCTTCATAAATAGTAATTCCCTTTATGTTTCTGTGGAAACATGGATTTACCCTCAAGGGGTTTCCTCAATAGTTAGAAAATCTGATCAATTATTCTCCCTACCAGTGGTTCATTGAATGAAGTTTATTGAAATAGCTTTTGTGTTTCTGCCCTTCTTTATCCTGAATCATTAGAGATCATTGCCATCACATTGGGAATAACAGAGCAAACTCCAAATGTCTATATAAAACAACACACACACACACACACACATTTATATAATTATAATTTAGTGTCACAAATCAACTCCTACACTCTAGGTTTTTTAATTGTTTTCTATGAAACTATAGTTTTAAAAATCTACAGTTAAAAAATAAACAGTAGTTATTTAAATCCCACAGAACAGGTCATTGCAGAAATTTTTTAGTATGTCCAGAATCACAGAAACCTGCCAATAAATATTAGTACATCGCAGAAATTTTTTAGTATGTCCAGAATCATAGAAATCTGCCAATAAATATTAGTACATTTTTTGTGCATTCTCATTGCCTACTATTTTTTGATCAAATGGAAAGGCCAACAGACTATTTGAGTAAGTATGGCTACACAAGTAATACAAAAGTAAAAAAAATGAAATATTTTCTGGGACAATACTGGACAAAACCAATATGCAAGATCTGTAGCCATCAGATTATTTAAGGCAGATGGGGACAGACTCATAGATGGAGAGCAGGATGACAGCTAGTGGTGGGGAGGTTAGGGGATGAAGGGACTGAGCAAAAAGGAAAAAGGACCCATGGACGTGGACAACAGTGTGGTGACTGCTGGGGGAGAGGGGTGTAAGGGGACTAAATGGTAATGGGAAAAATACAATAAAGATAAATAAAAATAAACTGGTAATAGCAAATAATTCTGAAATATTATTTCATGCCATTTTTCTTTAATTCTTGCTAACTCTTAGTCTATGCTTCTCAAAGTTACGGTATCCATTAGTTCAAAAGAAAGGGAGAATCTAGCAGAAAAAATAGAATAATATTCTACTTTTGATTTCTAAAATAGGCTCTTAACGTCTATTTTGGAGACAATGCAGTGAGACCCAAAACTTTCATTTGGAAGAGCCTGGTGTTGAGAGGATGGGTTTATGAGGCCCAATGAGTCAAAGTCGGAAGGCTCAGTGCACAAATACTTAGGGTAACTGCAGGATATGTATGGAATAAAGAAATTTTTATTATAAATGATTTTTAAAAGCCCTTGCTAGCTGTACTGCACAATGAAGAGATTGTAAAGAGACAGAAGCCTAGCATTAAGGTACAGCCTGGATCACTGAGAAAGGCCTGGGATGAAGATGAGGGCCCAAGAGAAAATTGTATCAACTCCAGATAGACTGAAGGGTAACCTAAAAGGGAGGGGACTTGTGCCCTGGCTCATATTTGGAGTTCTGAGAGGAGCATACTGGGTGGCCGTCAGGAAGCTGAAGTACACATGTGCAGTCTCTGAACTTTGAGGCCTGAGGCTGTCCCAGACTCCAGGGACACGAGCAGCGAGGGTGACCAATGCTCAGCCAAGAGCAAGTCCAGTTACCTCACTCAGGGTGGCCAGAGGGAACAGAGTGGACATCCTGAACACTCTACCCCATCTCAACTTCCCACCACGGTGTTAGGCAAGCTTCCTCCTCTTTCCCAAAAGAAGGGAAGGAAAGGGGGTGGTAGAAAAGGATTCTGGACTCATTGTCTTATATCGAGATTAAATTGTATCAAGGGAAAAAATGAATTACTTTGAAAAAAGAAAGGCCAAATTTATTTTCCCACCATAATGGGAGCTCAGAATCAAGTTTAATTACAGAAAACAAAGTCAAATTTCTATGTATCTGCATCCTGCACAATGAGTTCTAATGGATTACAGTTTGTTCCCCTTGATGCTATTTGAACACTGGCACAACAGAGAAGCAGAAAAACTCAATAAGAACCTAAAGATAAAGAAGTAAAAAGTTGGCAAGAACTCCGAGTGGACTCAGGCAAACGACGTGGGGGCCATCCTCATTATGGTGGTCATAATCTCATGCGTCCCTTGGCACCTCAATGTTCTGAAGTTTTAAGCCCATTACTGGAAAGAAGAGATGAGCTTTCTGAAGGGGAGAGAGAGGAATGGTTAACCCTATAGGAGAAAACTACCTACAATTAGGCAAAATGAAATCTAAGAGACTAGCTTGTCTCGTTAGCTTATTAAAATATAAAGCTACACACAAAAAAATCCTATTACCAAACCCACAGAAGAAAAGGTAGACTCTAAACATTTTTATATTATTTTAAATGGGTTTTTTAACAGAAGTGCTTAAGGAAAACAAAACTATGATTTACGTCCATTATATTGCAATGATTACTCAAGGTTTGTTACTGTGAATTATAACCTCCCCCAAATAAACTGCTCTCAGGCTTATACAAAAGCACACGGAACATACACATACCTGTGAACACGGAGACACACACCTCTTGGGGACTAATGGGGAAACTTCCTAACTTGAAGAAATTGCACACATAATTGATGTAACCAATTAAGCTTCATGTACTTAAAATAGTCTACATACCTATACATAGTTATATTACATAGTAATAAAGTTATATTGTAGCTTGGATAAATTAACATACTAAGATAAGAGTAACTAGAGCTCTCCAGGTGGAATTTTGATTTTGGTTTTCACATAGACTTTATTTCTTTCAAACTAGTGCTGACCTTGAAAACTTCAGTCTGTCCTCACCTTTACCCTCACCTTTACCCTCCACGGAGGGTAAAGTTCCAACTCTTTTGTTCAGTGAGATGAGAAGTCTGCATCTGCATGACTGGCTTGAGTTATAAACAAGCACAGTCTCACGAGTTATCAGCCACACAATAATTAGAATAAAGATATACAAACTTCAAAAAAAGTCCAATCGAACATTTACTGTGAAAGTAATCCTTTCATTAAATCAAGTTCCGTTTTTAATTAAGCCTAAATGAATTATTCCCAAGGCCCCACATTGAAAATAGTGCCTAATAAACAGATAGATTCTGCAACCATACAAATATGAAATATGGTACTAAAAGTTAGGTCAGCAATTATGTTTATATAAGTCATTCTTCAGAGCAGGGGTCTCTCGAGGCTTACTTAATACTTCAGCATAAAGTGCAAAAGTGAATCATGTGATTCATTTAGTTTGGTTCTGTGGTTTGAAGTGAGTCCCTAGTTTTGATCATGGCGACCTCTCCCATATTTAGGATTCCAAGAGCTTCTTACACACCATCATTACCACAAAAAATTGTTCAACTTATAGAGCACTTTTGTGTAGGAACTGTGCTGGGGACTTGGCCTTTCTTATCTCATTTGATCCTTGCAATAGCCTCGTGAGACAGAGATCAGTGTCTCATTTTACAGATAAGAAGGGGGAAAAAAGGGGAAGAGTCTAATCCATGAACGTGTACGAAATGACAGGACAAAAGGGTGGGGATTGACTGTGGGAGCAGTGGGGTGGGGGGAAGGGCAGGGGAGAGCAACAGGGGGAAATGAGGACAACTGTAGGAGGACTTTAATAAAAAAAAAAGAAAGAAAGAAAAAGAAAACTGAGGTGGAAGAGAACAAGTAATTTGCCCAAACCCACTCAGTGATAAGAATCCAGATATGTCTGTGAAGGCCTTGCTCTTCTCATTAACCCAGCAAGAAACATGTGAACATTTGGTGCAGTGAGAAAACCAGACACATTTTAAAACATTTAATTATAATTAAAGTACACTCAAAATGTTGTGGGATCAGAGGAAGGCCAAGAACCCAAACAAGAACTGAGACTTGAAAACTGCTAGGATGCACTGAGCTGGAAGACGATCTTTACACATTGGTAAAAGTGATCTTTCAGGAATGGCAAGCCTCGTTAAATGACTGCATTTATTATTCCCGGGGAGTATAATGCAGAAGCTGCCCACATAGATCTAATTTATGTTCAGCTTTCTGATACCGCAGTTGCTATTTTTTGCTAATTTAAGGGCCTGGTAAATAAAATTTTAGAAAACTGAAAAATAACAGCAAAGATCGAGCTCTCTAAGGCTGTTAGAAATGGTTAAAGTGACAAATTTTGATACAAATATTATATAGTTTGTTTCCACACAATTAAATTTCCATGTAATTTAATGGGCTCCAATGTAACGAAAAGCACAACTCCCCCAAATACTTTAGTGTGTAAAGAAGGTTCACAGTGAATTTAGGGGTTATTATTTAGTCTGCTAGGAATGCCCAGGTTAATGAAGTAGCTAACAGCTGAGCTCAGAGAAAAGGCAACCTCTTGCCACCACAGCCACGCTGTCTGGAGTTGCACACTCTAATCATCAAGAGCAGCGCTTGCCAAAGTGCGGTCCCAGAACCAGCAGCATCAGCATCACCTGAACTTCTTCGAAATGCATAGTGTTGGGCCTCTCGACCCATATGTATTTTCATCATCAACTCTAGGGGTGGGACCCAGCAATCTTCAACAAGTTTTGCAGGTGATCCTGATGCAGGCAGAACCTTGAGAACCACTGATCTAGGGAGATTTTAAAAATATGACAGTGCCAGGCTCCACCCTGGAGCATCAGATTTAATTAGTCTGGAGTGGAACCCGGGCGTTCCGCCCCCCACCCCAAAATGCCTAGGATTTTCTAATGTCTCAGCCACCGCTCCTGAGAACCACTGGCCTATTTTCTTTTATGGTTTGTTCCAAATGATACTAGTACGCATATTATTCCTCCCAGAAAATACTACAGAAAAAAAATATCTGGCTGAGCTGAACATACTAATGTTTTCCCTCTTTCAGTAATTCTCATCTCTAGAGAGTTTAATTACTGGGTCCATGCCTGACAGATGGCAGCTCCAGCAACTAACATCATAATAACAAGGAAATCATAAACAGCCCCCTGGATGTGCCTCATGATTCAACTGTCTTAGAAAATCGTGTCAGATATATGGAGACCAGAAAAAGACACCAAACTTCCAACCAGACAATCCAAGCACGCATGTTTGGCATAGGAGGTATGGGCTCTGGGATTCGCCAATCATCCTCCATGCCAACAAACTGGGAACTTTGGAAGTACAGAAGCAGCTTTCATTGCTTTCCATGAAAAACTTACAGGAAAAGGAGCTCAGGTGGCTCCTAAAATTGCCAATTAATAGAACTCAAAGATTACTGCTGGCTCTATGGAGGAATGCTATATAATTTATATTCAACATTTGTATTTTATTTTATTCTAACAAGCACACTAACCAATACTTATTTTTTTATTTTAAAGATTTTATTGATTGATTGATTTTAGACCAAGGGGAAGGGAGGAAGAAAGAGGGAAAGAAACATCAAAGTGTGGTTGTCTCTTGTGTGCCCCCTACTGGGGACCTGACTGGGAATCAAACCAGCAACCCTTTGGTTCACAGGCCGGCACTCAATCCACTGAGCCACACCAGGCAGGACACATTGACAAATATTTAAAGAACATCATTTTCCACTAACTCAGAGACAAAGGGTACAAAAACAAGTCAATGGGAAAAGAAGAGTTAAAGACCCAAGACCTAAGGATCCAAAATGTGGTTCTCAATCAGCATCACCTGGAAATTTCTTAGAAATGCAGATTCTTAGGCCCCACTCCACACCTACAGCTCAGAAGCTCCAGAGGTAGGGCAGCAATGTTTTAACAAATCCTCCAGGTGAGTCTCATATTCATTCTCTAGATGTAACGTTCATTCTCTTGTCTAGTCGGCCAAAGGAGAACATACTTTGTTCCCACAAATTCTCCCCAAGAACAAACCTGGAGAAAAAGTCATGTGGTAGATTAAGTGAGCTGTTTAGATCATGGAGCTAACAAGAGGCAGAGATGGTTTCCACAGCAACAAGCCAAGTATGGGTCAACAAAGCAAAGATATGTTCCAAGCCTCAGACTCCAGTGGTGTTGGCCCAGTTGTTCCTATAGTTGTCATTTTACTAACCTCTGTCAGAAACTACAGAACCTACTCTGACCCAGGAAGTGTTGATTTAATGTTACTATATAGGTAACTTATCAAATCCTTTTGGCCAATATTCTCATTGGCCATGTGACTTAACTCTAGTGTCTTGACCTTATTTTTGAGACCAGACACTTGGGGTACTTGAATTCCCATCCTATTTTACAACAAATGACTATTGTTCAAACGATTTAATAAGGTTAATTGATATGGGGCCTTGATAAGTTTACTTTACACCAAAGAATAGGAACCACCACCACCCGGCCAGCCAGATTTAGTCTGCGAGCAAAAACAAGCTCACAGATGTATGTTCTTCAGCTGGAAATGTTGATGCGCACTGAGTTTTTTAAATATTGGGGTGATGATACTCGAATATGGAGTGACTTCACATGCAAATCTGAATGTGTCCTCGTCTGCTGTATCCCCAAATGTGGCAATGACCAGGTCTGCATTCCTGCACGATGAGGAGCAGCTGCCGTTACCGGGGCCGCCAAAAGTTAATTGTCTTCTATTATCACCCCAGTGCAGTGATGTTCAACCTTTTCATCTCATGGCACACACAGACTAATTACTAAAATTCCGTGGCACACAGAAAAATATATTTTTTTGCCGATCTGACAAAAAAAATAGGTACAATTTTTATTTTACTCACACCACATGGCTGTTGCTGTGTTGGCTGTTTTCATTTTCTAATTGGACAGTCGAAGGGAAAAGAAGTCAGTGCCCCTGACTAAATAGCCAGGTATTGCATGTTTTAACAATTCTTGTGGCACATTGGTTGACAATCACTGCCCTAGTGCTGTATTTATGTATGTTAATACAGAAGCTAAAATACGCCTGTGCCGAGTATCTACTAAAGTTGGGCAAACGAGAGAGAGACACCAATGGCCATGCGTTTTTAAAAAGATGCAGGAAAACATTTTTGAAGGAGGACAAACTATTCCTACACATTAAACATGTAAGCAAAGTGTGTGCTTTGATAGATACCACTGAAGACACTATTATGGAAAAAACCTGGACAGCTGCACTTATTTGCACTACCTATCAGGACACTTTTGGTAACCTCTATTTTTATTTGCTACCTTTATTTATGAAATAACTATTTTAACCCATTGATATTTCAATAAGGCACTGATTCTCAACACTGGCTGCATATTGATATCTCTTGGGGAGATTTAAAAATACCCCTAGAGATTATATTTTCATTGCTCCGTCATGGCCTGCAGGTCAGAAATTGGAAGCTCTCTAAGGTGATGGTAACACGCAGTCAGGAATCAGAATCTTTCTACAGAATCACTCTATGTGGGGAGGATATAAAATGTGAGCTCTCGGGTTAGGTTTACAAGTTTTAAAAAGCTTGTGTTGCCCTGCTTTCTTTCTTCCTCTAGGCCACCTGTTCTTCACAGCTACAGCGTTTTTATAATCAGAATTTACTTTATATGTATATCAGAATTGTGTTTTTCGTGTGGAAAGTTCTTTATGCAATTATGGTTCATTCTTGCCCGGGATGTTTCTTTGCAATTTTCTGTAGCTGCAAGAACTTCTGAGGAAGGTGATGCACGTACACTAAATTTTCCCAGTCTGCCTTTCAAGCGATAGTCTAATCCTCCTGTAGGGTTTAACAGTCGCCATTAATAAAAAGGATGTTTGTCACACATAAACATATTGTTTTAAGTGCAGGGTATCTCAAGCAAAAATGCAAGGGAGAAATGCCCTTACATTGCTAACTATCACTGTATGCTTATTTGGTTGGTTATAGTTTGGAAGGTGGGGAAAAAAAAAACCATTTTGACTACTGAGATCAAATCATAATTCCTGGTATAAATTCTGGATGGGAAAGAAAGTCCCTGCAGACCTCTTAACTTTCTATAATATAAGTGGACCATTTCTTCCTTCTTACATGAGTTCTTGCTTGCCGTGCAGCAAATGACTTAAATTGACCTCCAGAGCCTCGATTTATATAACTGGTACCACTCGGCAGAGAACTTCTGCCTGAATCGAATGAGGAACACCTTACGGATGTTTTGTGTTTTCCCACCCTTGTCTCAGTTTGATGTTCTTGTAAGTAATAGACAGACACAGGCAATATACAAAGTTTGTCTTTATTTCTCAGTTTAATATTGTTATTTTTATATTTAAAAAGTCAAATAAGTTTGGAAAACAGGAGGTAACATAAATTTGCTATTCTAATATAATTACCTCTATGTCTTTATATTCCTTTCCAAATACATAGTTAAAAAAACAAACAAACCTTGAAGTACCTGCTCAAGGATATTTCCATATTCTCCTGACTTTATCAGTTACTGTCTATAAAAATATTCCTCTGGCATTACTATAAAACATAATTTAACACCTCACATCTTGGTCACTGTTTAGTCTGCTTTTAATTTTTTAACAGAATAAATACTTCTGTGCTGAACATGTTATTCATTTATACACGTAAAGATTTTAGCTTTTTCTTGTTTGGATTAACCTGGAATGCCGAAGTGGGATTACTGGGTCCAAGGCTATGAACACTTCTGTAAATATTAATAATCTTTGAACTTAGTTTTATGTGCATGGACTGAAGCAATACAGATACTTTATTGCAATGGTCTGGAACTGAACCCTCAATATCTCCGAGGTGCGCCTGTATATAGTGGTTTTATAACAACCTCATAAGAGAAGCTATTTCCTTCTTCCTTTTTATTTTTATTTTCTACCTTTGTTTTATTTTTTCTAATATAACAGGTGCTTTAATCTTCCTCTATTTTCATTTTTATTTACCAACATAGCTCCTCTTTTGTGAATTTTATGTTTGACTTGGCCTTTTATCTGCTTAATCAAATGCTTTTCACACCAGATTAAATAATCACATTTTATTATCATATACACTAATTTAAATATATTGTCTTTTAAAATATTATGCATATTTGTTCTTAATATCTTTGAGTATTGTACTTACTTAATTATTTTGGTTCCTTGGGGTGCATAACTTTTTAAAATTTTTATATAATTACATTTGTTGATCTTTCTTTTAGACTTATAGCAATTTTAAATTTAGACTAGTTTTTCATGTAAGAGATGATAAATATTCTATTTTTTCTTACTTATTTACATATTTATTATAATTATTTGGAAATTATTGTAGTAAAATGTGCATCAAACTAAATTTGCTCCCAAAACTTCCAACAATTTATTTAAAACAATTTATTTCAGATAGTTTCGCCTCTTTTCAGGAGGTTGGGAGCAGTGTAAATATGTATGATAATTAGGTTTATTGAGAGGTCACCTTCCCTTTTCCAAGAACTCATGTCTTCTCTTAAACGAAAGCAGCATTTTGAAGAGCAATCTTGGGTGCACTGACATATGTATGAAATATAGTTTCCCCACCAGAAGTATATCTAGCATTGTATAGTAATGTAGTACATTGTAGTAATGCATATCTTACATTAGCTTTATATCATCTCAGTAAAGTTTCATAAGAAATGCACATTTCCTTTGCACATTATTTTTTAGATATTTCATATGCATCCGCTGTATTAGGAATTGCTTTTTCCATTATCTTTTCTAAACGATATTTCTAGTAAGGAATTTTTTATCACTTAATGATTTATCTTGTATTCATCTACTTTACTAAAGCCTTTTATTAGAAATTGTTTTTAATTAATTACTGTAAATTTTCCTGGTTATTATAATATTGATATTTTGGGGTCAATACTATATCACATTTGTCAAAACATCAAAAATACATTGTTAAAAATAATATGATAAACATTTTTTATATTTTATAAAAACAAAAATGTTTTTAACTAGGTATAATTAACATATTGCTTTGGAATACATATGTTAACTATGTCAAGGAAGTATCCCAATATTTATATTCTGAGTGGCTTTATAAATTTTTGTTAATACATATTAAATTTTGTTCTTCTCTATTAACATAAGCCTATCTGCAATTTAAATCTCTTTCATTAATGAATTTACTAATATTGAACAAATTATAGGGTCTCAGTTGTTTAAGTAGGACTACTTTATCATATTGTTTAATCTAACTTTTCTACTTTTGATTTTTATGTCTCCAAAATGTCACTCATTATCATGTTTTAGGCTATGATTCTCCCTTAAAAAATATTTTTACTTTCCCTGGCCGGGAGGCTCAGTTGGTTGGAGCATTTTCCCACACGCCAAAAAGTTCGTGGGTTCAATCCCCAGTCAGGGCACATGCCTAGGGTGTGGCTTCAATCCCTGCTCAGAGCACGAATGGGAGGTAACTGATTGATGTTTCTCTCCCACATTGATGTTTCTCTCTATATAAAATCAACAAAAACATGTCCTCAGATAAGGATTGAATATATATATATGTATATATATATGTTTTATTTAAGGTATTTACTCATATAGCAATAATTAATGTTTAAGGTTTATATGAGTTTCAATATATAAGGGTGGGCCAACTAGGTTTACAGTTTGAATACATGAAACAGAGAGATTATTCTTGTGTTAATTATTATTTACTGTATTGTCTCTTTTGATATGAACCACTGTAAACTTACTTTTGCCCACCCCTGTATTCTAACAGCCCTAACCCCCCAAATCAGTTAAAACTTTATACTTATAATCTATATGAAAGTAGTTATGACATTTGAGAACTATTTATCTATTAAAAAAAAATTACTCCACTTATTTTGATACAGTGTCACTTCCTAAGTATAGAGGGTTATGTTGGATTTCCTCAGCATGAATTCGGAACAGAGGGGAAGATTAAAAAGGTTGTTTACACAACTAATTTAAACATCAGTTTGTGATTACGACATTTGTCTGGTCTTAGCAACTGAGGCAGAGTGTAGTTGTCATTTCTAATTAATCATCAGTTATCACTTCATTAAAATGCCTATCCTACAGGCAGTATTTAACACCCTTAAATTAAAGAACCTAATCGTTTTCTGTTCTAGGGCCAGCTGGAGACTAGGGGGAACTTGATGCCACTCAGAATGAAAATCATTCTATACTTCAGCAAACAAAGTAATCAGGTGCTTTGACATAAACAGTACCGTGCTCTGTAATTGAAGCTCAAAGACAGACTGTGAAACCACAGAAGCAGAAAACTAAGATAGACTTTTGACAAAAAGAAATATAAGCCAACGGTGCCTCTGGTTAAGACTGATTCTCAGTCTTCAGAAACATAATTCCGAAGCCAACTGGAATGCATTGGGACCTTGCACTGGCACTAAATTGCACTCCTTCCTTGCAGTCGCTCTTCAAGGTTCCCAGAGACTGTATTATTGTTCTTGCATCAAGGGGCATCAGAACATAAGATTGACTGGGACTATCGGAGGTTCCCGTTGGGTAGGGTCTTGCCCTTGGATAGTCATTATTTGAAGGTGCTGCTACCTGTTTCAAACCATCATAGTAGCACCCCACCCAAAGAACACATGGTTTAGTATGAGAAATATAAACATAGTATTACTGAAACACACTTCTAATCTTTAATGTGCAGTAAATAGTGCAACTTCTCAATATTATTCATTCCTTTTCAAATGGATTCACAATAAACTGCCTTATCTGTCATTTCCTTACAGTTATAATTTTCTGAAGTGAGTTTCATAAATATTCCATTTTTGTGTTGTACTCATGGCAAACTTTCTATTTGTTTCATGGATAGTCTATACAAATTGGTTCAAGGTAATATAATAAACAAACATTTCTCATAGTTTTTCAGAAAAATATCAATGTGTTAGTTTCATTTTTAATGCAAGCAAAATGGACATGTCCCAGTATAGATGGTTAGGGGCAAAATCATTTCAATTACTTAGTAAACTTCTAAGCAAAGGATTCTGGCCATCACTATAACCACATATCAAAAAAATAAAATATGCTTGGCAAGATCCACCACTATTGCATTTTTCTAATGCTGAATCCTTTTTTTCTAATCTTATCATTTTAGTGTAATTGTGAAATAGTATGCACATGAATAAAATGCTGTATTTAATAAACACTTCAGGAAAAGACACAACTTGAATATCAGGTTGTTTTTATTTTCTTAGAATGACATTTTTTACAACCTATATTTTGACATTTTAATTTATAACTGAAGTGTACACACTTTCATTTTCATTAAAATGCCATAAAAACATCACAACATGATTAACAAAAACGACAGCAAAAATGATTCCTATACCATGCTATTTTTATTTTAACTTTCTAAGGGTGACTTGTGGGATTCAAAATTGAATAAACTATTTCTATCTTTATAACAGCCCATAAACAGAATTATGTAAAAAACATATTGTGGAGAACAAACCTTTAGAAAAAACATACCTTTCACAAAAGAATGCTCACATATTACGGTGAGTATCAAAAATGCTTAACTACTGATAGTTATAAACTATCAAAATAAAATATAAAATTAGAATTTAGATCTTAGCCTATCATTCAATGGCACAGGGAAAGAAAACAAAGAGAAAAAAATAGGATACACTCCTAAGTCAAAGTATGTCAATCTCTGAAATTAAATGAAATAAGAATCAACTCGCAATAGCTGAAATCCTTTGTAACCTATATTGTGTTCTTACTTTTAGATAGTTTTTGAGGATGAAAATGGCTCTGAGTCAGCAGAATAAACCCACAGTAAAATGAAACTAATCTGAAATACACCATAACCTTGAATATAGAAGCTGGCATTTTATGAAGGATAATTTAATGACAGTATATTACAGCAACTTTAAACAATCTAGAAAAAATAAGTTGTAGAGTAAAAAATTTTAAGGGGAGATCTGGGCAACATCTCTAGTTATTAAACTAGAAAAATCCCTGGAGGGGCAAACAGCAAATTATCAAGCTCCCCTAGCTGGAAATAAATATCTGTTAATATTCAATTCCCATTGCTTTAACTTCATAGCCTCCAAACAAATTTCTTATCTATAATTTGGCCACCAGAGTGCATGTACTCCCACAAAGGGAGTATCTTTTTTTTTCAATTACAGGTGGCATACAATATTATATTATATTAGTTTCAGGCATACAATATAGTGATTAAACATATTTATAACTTACAAAGTGATCACCGAAATGCATCTAGTACTTACAAAGGGAGTATCTTGTACAATTAACTGATGCAATTGCAGTACAAAATGTAGCCCCCACTGTAAATTAATGAGTGGGCGTGAAGACTCACAAATTAGTCCCTTGAGATTTGGGTTAGTATAATCAATCTTTCAGGCTGTATCACTTTCAGCTCACCAGACATGCCCTGCGTTTTCAAGTATAGGACAGTACAGTAAATAATACCCTTAACAAGGACCTCAGAAGCACAAAAAAGACCCAGTCAAAACAAAGGATACATTAGTTGAAATAAAGAACAATTTACAGGAAAACAACAGTAGAGTAGATGAAGCTGAGAATCAAACCAATGATTTGGAACATAAGAAAGGAAAAGACAACCAATCAGAACAGCAAGAAAAAAGAATCTCCCTCCAAAAAAATGAGGATAGTATAAACAGCCTCTGGGACAACTTCAAGAGGTCCAACATTCACATCACAGGGATGCCAGAAGGAGAAGAGAAAGAGCAAGAAATTGCAAATCTATCTGAAAAAATAGTGAAAGAAAATTTCCCTAATTTGGTAAAGGCAATACACATGCAAGTCCAGGAAACACCCAGAGAGTCCCAATTATGATGGATGCAAAGAGAGCCACTCGAAGACATACCATAATTAAAAGGCCAAAGATTAAAGATAAAGACAGACTCTTAAAAGCAGAAAGAGAAAAGAAGTTAGTTACCAGATGGTTGCTAGATGGGAGGGGTGAGGGGGAGAATGGGTGAGAGGTGAGGTGATTAAGAAGTACACATAGGTAGTTACAGAATAATCATGGGGATGTAAAATACAGTATAGGAAATGCAGTAGCCAAAGAACTTATACACATGACCCATGGACATGAACAATGATGTGGGGATTGCCTGAGCGAGTGGGGAGGGCTGGGTGGAGGGGGGCAAAGGGGCAAAATCAGGACAACTGTAATAGCATAACCAATAAAATATAATTTAAAAATAGATGACATTCAGTATGGAAAAAAAGTATATTTAAAAGAAATAAAGCACAAAATTTAAAAGTAACATCTTTATGAAGTAACATCATCTAAATTATTGCTTACTAATATGAATTCCAAAATCTAGTATTTTAAGAGCTTTAAAAAGGATGGGCTGATACTTGATAGCTGGTTCCTAAATCTCTGGTGACTTGTTCTTTAGACAGAGGTAATTTTATGCCAAAGTAAATTACAGAGAAAAACAGCAAATTCATTAAGATACTATTCATATTTTACATCAAAATTATATAATTAACTTAAATGATTGCTTCCAGAAATAAACTTTAAAAAAAATGTTTAACTTCTCTTTAGATAAAGGGGAAGCGAGACAGATGGGAACACCGGTGTGTGAGAGAAACATGGACTGGTTGCCTATTGTACACGTGCTCTGACCGAGGGCTCTGAACCTGCAACCTAGGCATGCGCCCTGACCGGGGATTGAACGGGCAACATTTTGCTTTGCAGAATGAGCCACACTGTTCAGGGCCACCAATAAACATTTTAATGTCTGAAAACATGTGCCTTTTATAATTTTGGACATACCTTTTCTTGACTTATCAGAATTGAGAAATTTTCGTTAAATAACTTTTCTAATTACTTTTTCCTGTTCCTAAGACAACGTGATACTTAGGTCTGCAGTCACTACCTGATTTCTACCAGCTTTAATTGCAGAAAGATCACTGAATCGATTAACTTGCAACAATGGCAAGTCCCATCTGGCCAACAGGATCTTTATTTTCCCTAACTGGTCACTTGAAAATTCTCATAGAATCTTATTTTTCATTATGGAACCTTATTTGTTTCTCTGGTTTTACATATTGGAAGAATATAATGAAGCAGAAAAAAATGTCAACAATAAACCACAATTCCCTAGGCAACCACTGTTAACATTTCAGCAGCTTAGTTTTGAATTTTTATGTATTTTCAAAATTAAGAAAATATACCTCTAACTTCCCATCTTATTTTTAAAATATTATTATAAATTCTTTGTAAACACCACTGTTAAAGACTAATGACATCACACTGAGATACAGTAATGTCTTTAACCATTTTCCTATTGCCAAGCATTGCAATGTTGCAATGAATACCTTTTCACAGCAAAGCCTGCCATATTTTAAGAGCCCCTTACAGGTACTTTTCTAAATGATACCATATTGACCTTAAGGATAATTCAAATACACCTGTGATAAATAAACCATGAACACAGTTATACTTTTATTTATCACATGAAAATATCATGTAGATCTGTATCATTTTATCAAACATTTCCCACATATTCCTACCTTCCTTATTCCTTGATGCATAAGAGGTTTTTTTCTCCTTTCAGTAGTCTGTGTGGTAACTTATTTCATCTAATGTCAGCTACAGTCCATGTTATTGAAGAAGTTCTTTCAAAGTCAGGAAAATGATTTTGGGCCCGCATTCTACCCCACTAACCCCCATGAGTATGAGGAAGGGCGGAAGAGATGAGAAAGCAGGAGTGTTCAGAGAAATCTCACGAGGGCTGATAAGACAGGGAGATCTGAGCTATAACCATGCCCCATCACCATGCAGAAAACACTCCAGACTTCATGGTCGATCTGCTCCCAGAGAAGATTCATAACAAGGAGGGAGGTCTAGGTTAGCGGAGTACATGGATCACACAACTAAGATCAAGAAGGGCTCCATGATTTAAAGGCTTTTCTAATTCAAGGGTTCTGGGATGTGTTGGGGGATCCTGTAAACCTGTCAGTGTCAAAGGTTTTGAGGGATTATTTCTTTTTTAAAAAATTTTTCTTTTAGGTACACAATGTGTTCTGTTTAAGGAGAGGAAGCAGAAAAATGGGTCTCAGTTTCAAGAAGCAACATGGAAGCAATGAGAAGAACAAAGTTTTGGGGTCAAGTCTATGTGAGTTCAAGTCAGGCTATGTTGGGAACCACTCTGCCTGGTTTCAGATGCTGTAACCCCCCACGGTTAAGGCTGAGTCAGAGACCTTGGGACCATAAGCCACTAAGGAGACAAAACTTATCTCCCTGGCAGAGGCACCGCCTCTGCCCACTTTACTTCAGCCTGCTTGGCCCTAAGCCTGACCAGTTAGCCAATGACAGGTAAGATTCCTCAAGGGAGGGATGACCTAAGACAGGTATGGTCACGAAGAGGCCCACAGGGAAGTACTCGGGGGGCTATAGAAAAAGGGGGTGATGGACCCTTGCCCCTCGGCTTTGACATAGCCTGAGTCGTCATTCTGTCTGCAAGAAGTCTCCTAATATCTTGGCTGCCTTACTTCCCCTGCTCAACTTAAGCCTGAAACAATGCCAGAGGTGGGTGCAGCCCTGTGCTGGAAAGGGCAGGTTCCCTGGGGAGATCAGGCATAAGAAAGAATGTATAAAATCCTATGAAACCTGCTTTACTAATACCCTCAATTTAAATGATAAGGGTCCAAGCCTGAAATGAGTTTGTTTCCCAAAGTCTTATAGCCCTTTAGCTAACTGACCCTGACTCAGAATAAGCCCTCAGAGTTCTTTGTTTGTTATCTATTGTTTGATAGATAACAAACTTACTGCCTGACAATGATTGATGAGCTTTACCTGTATTCCTGTGCAAATTGAACGCAGTAAAAGCCCACTGAGGAAAAGGCTCTTGGCCCTTCTCCTTTGAGAGATCAGCCACCTTTCCTCCCCAAGCAGACCATGTCTTGGTAGACTTATTCTAATCCATGGCACCTGGGGGGACCCTGCAGGCGGACCCCCCCCCCCCCCAACAAGGCTATATACTGCTTAGGGTGTGTTTGACAAAGTTCTACTACTACTATTTTCTCTCTTGGATAATAACTAACTCAACCAATTGTGGCAAGTGTACCTGGTACAGAGTAGATGTTTAACAGGCCATTCACTCCCTTCCCTGCCTCCAGGTGACCTCCACTTCCATCAGTCCTTTCTGTTTCTCCTCTAGACTTGAGAAGAGCGAGATCAAGGAGACTTTGGATTCTTTCTAGGTTGTCTGGCCTACTCCAGGATGTGGAGAAAGAGAATTATACAAGTAAATAAGGTGATAATTTACAACCTCATATGGGTTAACTTTTAGAAATAGACCATATAACTCTATTGCATAATTCAGCTATTTATTGTATGTAAAACCAGTTACTGTTTTATAAAGATCAGTGTTGGGAGGGGGGCATTTTTTCAAACATTTTATATTTGAAGCTGAGGAATTTCCCATGACATGCAAAATTACCTTCCCCCTCTGTCTGGATCTCTGCCTTTCACACTTGTCCCTGACTTTACAGCTTGTAGCAAAACTACAGTTAATTTTCAGACCATCAAATCCAGCTATACTTGCAGCTGCCTATTAGATTCACTCGAGTGGTAATTGTATCCAGCTCATTTATTAAAATCAATTTAAGAAAAATGCAGTTTTAAAAGAATTCTCTAAAAAATTAAAGGCATCTAATTAATCAGAACAAAGAGAACATTATCTAGCAATGTTTTAAATATATTTTTAAAGTGTAATCTGCCTTTCCTTATCAACTAAGTTCTGTATCAACTGGAATGTTTTGCTTTGCCAATTTAAAAGCTGGAACTAAAAGCTGCCCTCCTATTGATATTTACGTATCATAGTTGTATCTAAGGACAACATCTTGCTGAGAAGACACTTCATCTCTGGCAGAGCTCGCCTACAGTTACGGTCCTTCTCCTATGGGTCCTAAATACGCCCTAAGCAAAAAACTCTAGGTTGAAAAACTGTTTATTAACCTAGTTTTATTTTACCTTAATAGTTGTCAATTAGTTCGCATAAATGTTTGCACCAGAACTTCAAGTACCTCAGTGATAGAGTTGCATCTGCTACCCAGATTGAGAAACAGATGACGGATAAGCTTGTTAGTGTAGTTTATTGAAATGTTGAGTGAACAAGGAGTATCACTCTTTATGTGCAAAGTGTGGTAACTGGTAACTAAAATGTGTTTTCCTAATGCCTACTTATCTTTTGGTTACTAATTTCCTTTTTCATTTGTTGATTCTTCTGTAGAAAACCACATTATCAGACAGTCTCTAAAACATGCTCATTAATTCAGTCTTCCCTTTGCCCCTGTTTCAATCCCTAACTGTTCTTGTACTTCACCCATATGGTAGGCAGAGTAATGGCCTCCCAAAGATGTCTACGTCCTAACCCTTGGAACCTGCGACTATGTTATCTTACATGGCAAGGGGTGAGGGGGAATCTGAAGATGTGATAAAGACTGTGGACCTTGAAAAGGGGAGGTTATCCTGAATAATATGGGTGGGTCCAACCTAACACATGAGTCCTTAAAAGAACCTTGCTGACAGATAAGAATCAGAGAGAGGTCACAGGGAGATGCAATCTTGCCGTATTTGAAGATGAAGGAAACAGGGCACGAGCAGAGGAATGCAGGGCAGTGCTCTGGAGGCTGGAAAGGGCAGGGAAACGGATTCTCCCCCACAGCCTCCAGAAGTGAATCTAGCCTGCGGACACACTGATCTTAGTGCAGTGGGAGCCTCCGATTTCTAACCCAGAGAACACTAAGACAGTGAATGTTTACTGTGGTAAGCCACTAAGGTTGTGCGAATTTCTTATACCAGCAATAGAAAACTGATATAATCCACACAAATTACTTTCATTGTAAAAGAGAAAATTCTTGTGGACCAACTGACTACTATGCTGTTTTCATATGAGTAATATTCACAACTCTACGACATCACTTCTCAAACACTTTTCTATATGAAGATAATCCAGATGGTGAAACCCCAACGTTTTGAGGCATGGACTACTTTGAGGTTTACATAAGCCATATTCCCTGTGCCACCTTTTGGTTTCTGTCATTCTATTTTGCTCTCTACTCCAGAAGACGTCAGCTATCTGTTCTTACAAGGAGGATGTAATTCTGACCTCTCATACTATGTTTGCATGCACTGTACCTGTGAATGCTGAGATGAAAGGCTGAAAAAAAGAATGCATGAACAAGAGATTAATCCCTTCTTTGTAGAAACAAAACCATAAATATTTTTGGCCAGAATGATCATAATGTCTTGTTAAGTGAAGAATGGTGATTGATTTTAAAAAATTGTGTTTTCTTCAGGGTCAAGAAAATAAATTGTTCAAAATACAGAACAGGAAAAATCCCCTGTCATTATAATTCTATTTACATCTTTGAATCATTACTCTCATTTATTCTTTCACCTAACAAAATACTTTTTATTTTTAAGAAAATACTGAAAAATGATCAAAAATAGCATTAATCATGTTCATTAAATTTTGGCCCATCTATGGCCAGATGCTTTAAGTCACAGGGGCCAAACACAAGGCCCACGGGCTGAATCCGGCCCTCCACCTTGTTTTATCCAGCCCAGCACCTTGTTTCTACCCGCAGCGCAGAGCTCCTTGCCCCTAGTTAAGGGTAGTTACATTTATACAGTCCTAAAATTGCATTCGGCCCTTTGAAGGCAACCCTGAGGCTGATGTGGCCCCCGGTGAAAATGAGTTTGACCCCCAGGCTTTAAATAAAAACAAAAACGTGTATTTTAAATATATTCTAGTAAAACTGCAGGCAGAATGTTGGGTTTCAACATTTAAAATAGAGTAGGAAAAAGTGAAGCTTTGTAAGTGATGTCTAATAATAGAGATTGTGAGAATTCAGAAATGTATTTGGTCGTTATTGAATTCAAGTTATTAAAAAGTAGTCAAAATCTGGTATGTTTCAACACAGGCTTAACTCCAAACATAATCATGGTCCATTAATATATCACTATTTTTGACAACTATTAGTGACAAAATGTCACTAAAATGACATTTTCTTTAAAAACCTACAATTTTGACTTGTTACAATTCGGGCAGGATTTCTACCACTCCACATTGATAATGAGGTTGTATTGCACATAATTAAAGGACATGTGAATGGTTAGTAGGCAGTTTCGTTAGTTTTGACATTTTAAACCATCACCAGAATCAAAATAATGAGAATTTTCATTATCTCCTAAAGTTTATTCTTGTCCCTTGCTAACCCCATCGGAGGCCCATCCCCTACCTCTGTGCCAGCAAATTTAAATGCAAATTTAAATGCAAATTTACCTGTAGTAACCTGCTTTTTAGTACAGGTAAATTTGCATTTTCTAAAATTTTGCATTGTTAAAGCCATACAATTTCTTTCTTTGCCCAACATCTTTCACTCAGCATGATTTTGTTGCTTATGTCAACATTTCTTTCCTTTCTATTTCTGAGTAGTATTCCAAAGTTTGATTTTTTTATTCATATAATGAACTTTCAGTGAGCAAATTAATGAGCTGTGATTCAGAATTATTTCCATCTCCAAATGCTACTTGCACTTTGCAAGATATTACTAAATGAACATACTATTAGTATTTCAAAATGTTAACCTCAGCCTCAGACATTGCACTACTGTGGCAACAAGCAAATGGCCCTTAGCAAATGGTTCTTGCTGCGTGAAAGGGGAGGGGAGTTTCGAGAGGGAAAGAACACAAACTCCCTTGTGCCATCACTGCAGGTTCCTGGGACGCCTGACAAGGAAAAATGACAAAATCCCAGTGTGAGAAGAATTTATATTTTCTGTACTTTGTTATTTTAAAGGATTATACTACAATATTCAAACCAGATGAGCGAAGCACATGTTAAACACAACTTCCAATAAAGCTGCTCTATAGAAGGA
This sequence comes from Desmodus rotundus, assembly GCF_022682495.2. Lineage (NCBI taxonomy): Eukaryota > Metazoa > Chordata > Mammalia > Chiroptera > Phyllostomidae > Desmodus > Desmodus rotundus. The sequence continues at coordinate 46,838,956 of NC_071387.1, read as the reverse complement.
TAAAGACTTGAGTAAGGGAGGTGGGGGTGTCTCCTGGACCACAGCCATCCCAGAAGATACTATTTGTCTTCCCTAAAGTGCAAGTTTGATTTAAAAACAACAGCAGATACAGTGAAGCTAATTCTAGAATTATGTATCCTGTAATTCTGGTGTTGTAAACATGTTTACAATATTAATTGAAAAGAAACATACATTTTCTATGGTCTAAGCACTGAGCAGTTGTTCACAAAAGAGAATTCTCCACCTATCCAAGAGTCTCTGTAAATGAATCAGCCCAACATAGCTTAGAGTGGAAACTGGAAAACAGCACGATGGTCAGAGACAGAGAGAAAATCCCCCTTCTCTCAATATCCAACATGCTCATCATCACTTGTTTTTTCATTGCTCCTGCCCAGTAAAATCCAACCCTGACAGCTTCTCTATCTCCTTTTCAGGTTTAACTTCCTTCACCCAGTGGGTAAATGCTGAAGTTGCTCTGAGCTTCACAGTCAGCCCCTCTTTTCCTCTCGGACCATCTCATCCACTCCCATGCCTTTAATTGGCACCTGTACATGATGACTCACAATAGTATATCTCCAGCTGAGACCTCTCCTTACAGCTCTAGAAGTACATAACCATTCACCTACTTAAAAATTCCCCTTGAATGTTCTAAAGCCATCTCAAAATCAACATGCCAAAAATAAACTTTTGATCTTCCTCCCAAACAAGATCCTCTTCTACAATCCCCCATATCTGGGAATGACTCATCCAGCCACCCACACATAGGGGCCATCCTTAAACTTCTCTCCTTTATACAGCTCCCACACCTAAGCCATCCTTTATCCTTGTTTTCTTTGCCCTCTAAACATAGTATCTCTCTGGAATCAGCCCATTCCCGTCAATTCCGCTGCTTTCTTCCAAGTCCAAATTGCCATTATGGACAATTGCTGTAACTCACTAACAAGTCAACCCATACCTCCTCCAGCATCTTCTGTTCATTCTCCGCAGTGCGGCCAGAGAGATCTTCAAAACACAAAAAACATTCTCCTCTTGCTCCTGTCTGCACATTTGAAATTCACACAGTATTTTTATTCTACCTACCAAATATCTCTTGAATGTGTTCATCTTTCTCCAACCCCAGTGCCACTCAACTAGACCCTGACATCATCACCGTCTCTCGCCTAGATGATATCAACCATTTTGAAACTGTTGTTTCCACTTCCAGCTTTGCCTTCTTAATTTGTTTTGTAAGTGCAGTCAGAGTCATTGTTCTAAAGAAAAAGATTAACTCTCTCCCCTGATTAAACTACTGAGTTGAAATTATACAAATAGAAAAAAATGATTAGCATGAAATTACGAATACACATAAATACCACTTTCAACTTATATGAGTCCTTCATATCTGAGGCTTCCCACATAAGAAACACAAAAATAAATGGAGTTCAAATTTTTATGCATTTGTCAATAAGATAGAAAGTATATTACATACATGTTGCAACTAAATGAGAATAGATACGAGAAAGAGAACCTCTTGGTAAATATAATCAATTAGACGTATGAGAGTAAAAGTGTGTATGAGCTGCTAAGGGGCCTGAGCTGGGGCTACCACCTACAGGAAGAAAATCATTCAGAAAATGTCTACTGAACAGCTTGCATGTGCGCATTAGTTTGATAAACTACTTTCAGTACATACAGAGGTCTAAGAAATGGTCCTTACTCTCTACATTCTCATAATGTAGTTGAGGAGATATAACTAATATGTAAGATAGAGTTTAAAAGCATGCAATCAGAAGATATCACAGAAGGAAAGCAATGAAGTGAGGGAAAAGAGATAAGCTTCATAGGAAATAAACAGAAGTAGGAGACCTAAATAAATATTTAATAAAAATTGGAGATAAAGTAATCTATAGGTTTGGGGCAGGAGGTTTGCCTTAAGAAATTATTTATCAAAAAGTTTTTTGGTTATATAGACAACTTGGACTTTTTGTGATATGGTGAGGAATTGGGGTGTGCCGTGATATTTTATCTAGTTTGAGTTCATTATAGGTTTATCAGTGCTTTTACATCCCTAATTATTTTATATTATTAAAATCATTTGTCATTCATTTCACCATAAGCCATCTTAGATGTCAAGAGACACACCCCTGGCATGATAAATGAATGTTGGCCTGTGAATTTTGCACAGATAATTCACATCTGGACAAACCATTGAAATGATTCATATAACTAGATGATTATATCATAGTTGTTGGCTTAAAATATTATTATTCAAAACATTTTTGTAAGATGCAGTAAATTCTCTTAAATGAAAATGTTTAAGCATCTTCATATATAAGTAGCTCTCCACCCTGATATATTATGATGTAGAAATGACACCTCTGTCACATTGCCTCCAAGTTAGATTATGCCAGCATGTTCTCAGAGTCAGATTATGCTAGCATGAGTAAGGTGCTTAGGAGGAATGTTGAGTCCTGTCTCACCAACAACATTTTGGGAGCAAGGGAAAAAAAGCAATTAGCATTTTTCAATTTATGTTTTATGAGGTCAATCGAGATCATTAAAAAATAAACTATATCAGATAAACATTTATCCCTGGATTTTATGGAAAAAGTGGCATATCAAACAGCTAATATTTTTTTTAGTTGATTTCTTTTTTTTATTGCTGTTCAGTGACAGTTTTCCTGCCTTTTTTCCCTGTTGCTCTCCCCTGCCCCTTCTCCCTCCTCCCACTCCAGTCAATCAATCCCCCCCTATTGTCTGTGCCCATGAGCCTTCTATTCATGTTCCTCGTCTTGCCCCTTCCCCTTCGTTCCCCATTATACCCCTCCTCCCTCCCCTCTGGTCACTGTCAGTTTGTTCGTTATTTCCACATCTCTGGTTCTGTTTTGCTCATTTGTTTTGTTGATTAGGTTCCAGTCATAGATCATATGGTATTTGTCTTTAACCACCTGGCTTACTTCACTTAGCATAATGCTCTCCAGTCCCATCCATGCTGTCAGGAAGGGTAGGAGCTCCTTCTTTCTTTCTGCTGTGTAGTGTTCCATTGTGTAAATGTGCCACAGTTTTTTGATCCACTCATTTACTGATGTACACTTAGGCTGTTTCCAGCACTTGGCTATTGTAAATTGTGCTGCTATAAACATTGGGGTGCATAGGTTCTTTTGAATTGGTGTTTCAGAATTCTTAGGGTGTAATCCCAACAGAGGAATTGCTGGATCAAAAAGCAGTTCCACTTTTAGTTTGAGGAAATTCCATACTGTTCTCCACAGGGTCGCATCAGTCTACATTCCCACCAATAGTGCACTAGGGTTCCCTTTTCTCCACAACCTCGCTGGCACTGTTGTTTATTTATTTGTTAATGATGGCCATTCTGACCAGTGTGAGGTGGTATCTCATTGTGGTTTTAATTTGCATCTCTTTGATGGTTAGCGATGTTGAGCATTTTTCATGTGTCTCTGGGCCCTCTGTATGTCCTTCCTGGAGAAGTGTCTGTTCAAGTCCTTTGCCCATTTTTTAATTGGATTGTTTCTCTTTCTGGTGTGGAATCCTGTGAGTTCTTTATATAGTTTGGTTTAGTTGATTTCTAAGTTCTAATATAGTTAGAAATTTTTTGTGTAAAAGCACCATAGCAAAGAGCTGATATTTTTTATGTTTAGCTGATCTCTAAGTTCTGATACATGTTCAAAATGATGTTTCACAGTTCAGCAATTCTCCTTCGATCTCATCATTTACAAAGTAAAGAAAAAAAGAGTAGTTTAAGGCAAACCATAAATTAAGTACATGAACTTGATAAAAAATTAATAGTTCAAGTTCAAGGTAATAGTTCAACTAATAAAGTATGCTTGCTAACAAAAAGATCAGGCCCTTTCATTCCCCTTTTGCAATATTTCTAAGTTACTTTTTGTCTCTTGTAATAAAAAGTGATATATTATAAATGTCAAGATTAGATGATATATTAAATATTTCAACATTTGGGAACACAAAAACTCTTTTCCCCCCTATACAGTTTCAAGCTAACTTGTCCTGTTTCTATATCTTAGCAATTTAAACACACTGAGTGTCTGTTCATTCTTCAGAGACACCATTTCATTAGTTTTCATGTCTTATAGTACAATTGGGGCTAGAGTCCTTAAAGTGAGTTGGAGTGAACTTAAAGGGAAATAGCAATAGTCTCAGGAATACTAGTTGCCAAACACTTCACCATACCCAGTAACAACTAACCCCCAGAGGAATTCTTTGTTGTTATAGAACTCTTTACCCAATAATATCACATACATTATTGATTTGATTCTTACATTATACGTAAAAGGAAGTAGTGTTATCTACATTTTTTCAGGTGACAAAGTGTATCTGAATCTAATCCAAGCTGACCAAACTAGTAACGGTTTACCAGATGTGTTTTCTTATTTGTACCCTTCCCGAGCAAAACTGCCAAATGCAGCTGGCATGGATATTTGACCCTAAGCAACCAACAGCCCACAAGACTGTCTGGAGAATTTGAACCAAGATACAAAGAGACTATTGTCAATCACACATGGGCACTGGCAATGAAGGGCCACACTATAGTCTGAGAGACCAAGAAATGACTTTACTAAACCATATGCAGTATGAGCAAGCAAAAGAAACTACTTAATAAAATGAAGTCAACCCACTAAGATCAAAGAGAAGATGACGTGAAGGGAACCATGCAATTTAGAGAGAGAAAGGGATCTCATAGCTGGCTTTCCGGTTCTGATCCCCAAGATGTGGGTGTACTTTACTTCCTGACCTTGGATGATGACGAAATTGAGTACTGGAGACTTACAATAAATCTCTTTGCTTAGGCTTAAGCTAGCCTAAGCAGGCTCTGTTACAACCAAACCTTTCTTTACTAAAAATCAGTGGTAGACACATGACTTGAATCATCACTGTCTGGATTTTATTCTCAGTGCTATTTGGTGTTCACAAAATTGTGAATTTTCTCTTCCTTATGGAATTCATTCATTTGATACCTTAAATCGAATGTGCTTACAGGTATAACCTCCTATTCTCTCTCTGTAGAGAATGGAAAGTTATGGTTGTATAGAATTGTTATTATATATAGTTAGGAAAATAATAATTAAGCAGAAAATAATTAGGAAAAATAAAAAGAATCTTGAAAATCATAGGTCTCTTGAATAAGTGACTGAAAATTATATTTTCTGTAACCCAAACCAAAAAGCCGATTCTCTCTACCACTGGACCCTTAAGCAGGGTTCCACACGCCTGGGAAACGGGACTGTCGTTAACCAAAGCAGTTTCTACATTTAGAGCCGGTGTCATGTGCAAGAAGATGTGCCGTCCCGTCTTCAAGCAACATTTTATCAGATGTCATCTTGGAGGGCCGCCCACACACATCAGTGGCCTTTTTCACGTAGTGCGTGGTAAATCCTCACAACGATCCATAAGGAAAGTGTTCCCCCATTTCATAGGTGAGAAAACCGAGACTCACAGAGAGCAACTGTGAAGTCTAGAATCACAGAGATGGTCAGTTATAAAACTAAGATTCAAGAGACTGTCATGTAACTTTAATCTACTTTTGCCCATAGGTGAGAGAGAGACTAGGATGCATTTTAAAGAACTGGCTTTCACCTAACAGATAAATTTGTTAATAAATGAAATAATTGCTTAGGTACAGGGAATGAACCAAGATAATAATCAAATCAAAGATGCAATTTCACCCTTCTTTGTTCTCATAGATTCTGGCCTCATTTCTCTCTCTCTCTCTCTCTTTCTCTCTCTCTCTCTCAACCTCCCTCCTTCTCCCTCTCTGTCTTGCATACATGTACACACACAGAATGATACAGATTCTGCCACATACTTCATTAAATGGGAATATTAATTTGATGCCAGTTTTCTCTTGGGGACTTTGTTTCTCTCATTCTGCTTTATAACAACATATTTTTAATTGCTAATCATAACTGATCCACCTAGATGTCTTACATGTGGCAAGCTTGGGCAGAATCTAGGACTGTCATTTCAGAAGGTATTTCCACTATAGAAGAAGTCCATCCTAAAAGTCAGATTCTAGCCATGAGATGAACATTACATTGTATCTGAATTATCCAATTCAATAATACTTGCCCATGTCAGGAAATGTCTTTACTTTTTAGGTTTAAAAGTTTTAAAATACAGGCATTGAACAATTTACCATAAGATTGTTGGCTGAATGTTTGATAAATAAGGGTTAGAGCACATGTAATAACTGAACCAATAAAATAATGCTATCGTATAACAAAATATTCTACATTCTAAGAACCATGACATTTATTGATAATAGGTCAGAAAGAATCATGGAACATCAGACACGAATAAGAGCCAAGGAACTATCTCATATAATGTTCCTATTTTACAGATGAGGAAATTAAGGCCTTTCCATGTGACTGGCAGAGTCACAATGCCTATCGGGTATTCTTTGTATTACAATTATTTCCCTCAATGACTATGAGTTCTTGAATGGCAGTGAATATATATTTTATTTATCTGTGTATCCATAGCACCCAACAACTTCCAACAGACTGTGTTGGGAATGTTGGTTGAATGAGTGAAGAATCCATAAGATGCAACTCAGATCCCCAAAGCATGGGTTATAACAAAGGCAAAGAAGTAGATAATTGCTGTTTTAACACAGTCTTTACCATTGTTTATACTGTCATTGAGTGTTTCTACTCGGCTTGCAAAGCATCCCAAGAATGTTTTTGTGATATGGAAGGTGAACAGCAGAGATAGGAGACATCTGGAGCCTCCCCAAGTCCATAAATATCTTTTTAGTCTTAATATCTCTGAGCCCTGTGAATGAGCCAGGGTCCTCTCTCACAACCTCCTCTGAGCCAGCAGATGAGAAAAGGGGCTAGTATCTCTGATATGGCTCCCAAGCCCTGGTCTTCCTAAGAACACACTGTGGGAGAACAAGCTACCTGTAGTCTCTCTCCAGGTGCACTACACACTAGTTATGAACTCAGCCCACATGACAACATTCTGATTGTGTCTCTAGACAAAGATGCATGAACCGACCAATCATGTGTGCTATTCACAGAGACTCTATGCCTATACAAAACTCTGCTCAGTTACAGGTCAAGGAGTTTACACCTACTTCTTAGAACTTGCTGTTTGGAGTTAGGCTGCTTCTCCATCTTCCTTGGACATAGCATCTGCTTTCTTGTGATATTTAGGATTTTATTCAAATGTTGTAAGGGCCAAAAGATCATTGAAAAGGGGTGATCTGTGGAGAGCAATGGACAACCATGGAATGTGAGTATTTCCGGGAATGCCGAAAGAACCCTGTTTGCAGGAATAGGCAGATGGATCAACCACATCACACACTTTTTGCCTCCCCAGCTAATGTGCCCTCCAGCAGAGAGGTACTGGCTTTTCAGGGTACAGAAGAATTTTATCTGCAATAAGAGTCACATTGACAACGTTTGAAACAAACCCACCAGATGAACATGAAATATGAGATGAACACTATGACCAGATGGAATAACACGGAACGAGTCGCCTACTGGCTTTTCAACCAGAAAAACTATACAGTGAATGAACAAGTGTTTTAAAAGATTTAAATAATGTAGTCTTTTAAAAAAAAATTTTGTGTATCTGGAACAAAACACATACTGTTCTTAGGTTCCCTCAACCTTTCTTTTTTCTAACAGCCTCTGAATTCCCTTCAGAAGTTAGCTTTTCTTCTGAAACAATCTGTGGCAACTTCCCGAGAGGTTCTTTTTGTTGTTATTGGCTTAAACACCATAAATTTATTGTCTCAGAGTTCCTTTTTTTTAATGTTTAATGAATTTATTGGGGTGACATTGGTTAATAAAATTATATAGCTTTCAGGTATCTAATATTATAAATATGTCATCTGTATATTGTACTGTGTGTTCCCCACCCCAAATCAAATCTCCTTCTTCTGTCACCATTTATCCCCCTTTACCCTCTTCTACCCCCTGCCATCCCCTTTCCCTCTGGTAATCACCACACTGCTGTCTGTGTCTATGAGTGTGTCTGAGAGGTTCTATCGAGGTTTTTTAAATGTTGTAACGCATTAATATTTATGCCTTGCCTGCTTCCAAAAAGGACGTAAGGAAAATTATTTCATGAGTGTCAGCTGTATGCATTATTTAACTTTAAGAAACACAACAGGAATGCGGCCCTTCAAGTCATCTGTTGTTCCCCAGGCCTGAAGCTCTGCCAGCTGCTCCACAGCACTTCCGGGCTGGATTTATTTGGGGGATGATGATGAGCCTCCAAACATTCAGAAGAGTGGGAATGATTCCATATGGCATTAGCCAGGGAAAAGATAAACTGTCATTTTGAGAAAAAATAAAATGCCCAAATGACCAGTGTGGAAAAGCCAAAGGGTCCCCAAACCCCTCTTTATATTCTCTGACTTCTCTTTCATCTTTGCTCCATCCCTGCGGCTGAACTTGTCCCAAGTTTGTCACTCAGTTGCCCTACTAGGTGCACCTCACATTTCATATGATCCTTTCCCTACCCGCTCCCTTCCCATCAGGCCATGGGGAATAATGACTATGAGTTCAACATGTGACTGAGGTGGGGACTTTCTGAAATTTTGAACTGAGGGGGAAATGTTTTTAATTAATTCACTAATAATGCTCAAGAACTAATTGACTACAAGGGTCTAAAGAATGCCTGTCACTACTGCTGTCTCGGTGACAGTCACGAGGTTTCAGGCAAGCAGGCCTGAATTCCTCCCAATTGCTATCAGAGTAGAATATGATCAAATAATTAAGGGGAACCACTTCCATGGCATTTGAAAGATTACTAAAAAAATGAAAAATAGGCATGAATCAAGTCTCCATGTCCAAGTAATTAATGTTAAATTCCAAATCAAGTCTCCATGTCCAAATAATTAATGTTAAATTCTCATCCAACACTATGACAAGCAGGAATGATTGTTATAGATTGAAAAATTGCTATTAATGAAAACATTCAGCCTTGGCTGGTTAGCTCAGTGGATTGAGCGCAGGCCTGCAAACCAAAAGGTCACTGGTTCGATTCTGTCAGGGCCCGTGCCTGGGTTGCAGGCCACATCCCCAGTGGTGGGGTACGCAAGAGGCAACCACACATTGATGTTTCTCTCCCTCTCTTTCTCCTTCCCTTCCTCTCTCCCTAAAAATAAATAAAATCTTTTAAAAAATGAACTCTTATTTTTACAAAAATAAAAAACATTCAGGCAGCCCACAAAAATGTCCATTTTTTATCCTGTCTCAGCTGTCAAGAAAACCTTGGTTGAAGGAGTCTGCGATACCAAATTCTATCCCCAGATCTTTAACTAGCTCTGCAGCCTAGGACTAGTCATTTGAGGTCTTTCAGGGATTTTCTTATCTTTCCAAAGACATAAAAGTGCTTGTTACAACACAAGACCTTGTTGTCATAAATTCATATCTATGATAATATACAGGAAGCTTCTTTCAAAATATAAAAGGTTATTCAATGGATTTGTTATTTTTATTATGTCTTATCCATTGTATTACAGCACAGATCTCGTTTGTATTTTAACTGCTACCTTCAATGCTGTCAGACAAAAAAATGCATCCCTGTCACCATGCCCCAGAGGCCAAGACTCACATACGGACAACCCCCGAGTGCCAGCAAAGTGTAACAACAATAGTATGGACTTAGCAGGTCTCAAAACTCAGCTCTGGTGCATATGGGCAAGACATATAACCTCTCTGAGGCTCAGTTTCTTTATCTGTAAAAGAGGAGTGACAACAGAGCTATCTTGAGGTTGAAACAGAATAAGGCAAGAAAAGTACCTGACACCACTGAATTAAGCATTAGCTGCTTTTTGTTTTCTTGGGCCTTGTAGCATCTATAAAGGGTATCGAGAGCAAGAACCCCCAGACCACCATGTAGTTATACTTGGTTACCTACCTGATTGTTCACGCTTATTTCATGCGTTACAATCTTGTCTTTTAACTCCTGGAGACATGTGAGTAGGTCTTACAATTTTCTGTATTTTGTACAGTATCTAGTGTTATTGTGAGCACAAGGTAGACAGATTAAAGTAGTTTAAATAATTTGAAAACTTTTAAATTTTTCAATTCATCAGAAAAGTTGGGTATGGAGTATCCCAAAGCTGTATAGCTGAGCTGAGCCTCAGGAATACACCAGAGGGCTCATAATGGCCAAGAAGATGCAGATTCAACTCCAGGAGTTCTCCTGTATGTTTTATAAATTAGAGATCTGAATGAAGTTGAAATTAGGTAAACGTGGGGGACATTTTTAAAAAAGGTTGGAAACTATTGCCGTAGGAAATCAAAATGATATGTGACCACAAACACAAATCAATATGCACCTTCTATATCTTGCCTCAAACCACTTATTATCTCTAAATTCTGTAGTGGTCTTCCTCTATGTTCTTCCTGCATTCTTTATCCTGAGGAAAAGAGACATGTGCACGACCCTACAACTTGGAGGAGGGGGTACCATCTCTCTATATCAAGGTGAAAACATGTTTGAAGGTATTCTGATTCCACTCAAGAAGCATCCCTGAGCACCTGCTGTATGCAGAGCATCTAACAACTCAAACACAAGTACTCATGAACCTTTGCAGAGATACAGAAAATTTCTTGGAAGCATCATATTCGGAGTTTTAATTTGAAGCAGCTGTGGGATGTAAGTTGACATCCCACTAGAAAAAAAATGGTCAAGAGAAATATGACCCCAAATTAGGAAGACAATAGAAGAAAGCCAACATCCCAGATATTACATCCTGGTAGCAGGTGTAGCATCATTCTCAATGTAGCACCAAAAAGCATTCATTTGCTATGCAGGGCCCTGGTGCAGTCCTCAAACAGGCAGCTCCCACGTCTGTCAGACCACACACAGGAATCTCTCACCAATGTTGGCTAATTGGAGCTGTGATTGCCCTCTGAATTGGTGAAATACTAAATTGCAGAATGTTTTTTTTACATAATTTAGTTACTTTTAAGATTACAAGTAACTCTATTAAGCTAACAATAGCTTTACAGTTTAGCGGAGGGCCTACTTTAATGAGTAAAAGATGTTTTTATAATCATTGTATCAATTCATACATAAATTGCATTGCCACAATTCAGAGTTTTATACTAATTAGTTGCATTAAAAGAAGGATAATGAGCATTATTTAATACATGCCAATCACTTGCCATTTCATTATATTACTAATGATCAAAATATTCCTGAAAAGTTGAAATTCATTATTGCCAATATTTTTTGAAATAGTCCCGTGTCCACATACAAATGCCTGTCACTAAGTCTGCCATTCATGAAAGAACTCAAAGTTTCACCAGGACACAGTAATACTCCCAGTTCTAAGGATGGCTTCCTGGGGTGAGGGACTTGTTGCTAGTGTTGAGAGGTGATTAGCATGGAAGAGAGAGGAGACAAAAATTCTCCTGGGACCAGGTTTCTTAACTACATGTAGATCTATAAATAATTACAATAAAATCATTGTCATATTGGGGTTATAAATGGGGTGAAGTAAAAAGAATCATACAACAAAAACCTATCAGAAAGGTTTGTTGTGAACTCTTAAAATATCTGTGTTTAGAAGCAAAAGCAACTTTTCATTAATGTTCAAGTAAAGCCCTGGCTGGTGTGGCTGAGCGGATTGAGTGCCGGCCTGCAAACCCAAGGGTTGCTGGTTCAATTCCCAGTCAGAGAACATGCCTGGGTTGCAGACCAGGTCCCCAGTAGGGACACATGAGAGGCAACCACACACTGATGTTTCTCTTCCTCTCTTTCTCCCTTCCTTCCCCTCTTCCTATAAATAAATAAATAAAATCTAAAATAAAAACAATTTCAGGTAAAATAAACTAGCCATATATTTATTTTGCCTCAGAAGTAAAACACATCCTTGAAGTGATCTAGGTTATGAAGTGGACTTCCAGTAAAGACGACTAACTGATATTGGACTTGCTAACAGTGTTAACTCTCCACCAGTTTCTACATGGTGGGAAAAAAATACCTAGCAAGAAGTATCACAGTATACACTAAGCATACTTTTAAAACCTTTTATTATTTAAGTTATATCCTAAAAATAGTGAAAAAAATCATGGTAAATAAATTAATATTTATTCAAGTTATTGTTCAGATAGTGTTTACAAAATAAATTCTGTAACATAGTAGGGCCAGGTAGTAGAAAATTCTGGCTAATTGAATATAGTGGTCAAATAATAATCAATACATCTGAATAACTGATCATCTCTTCAACATGAAAGCTATAGTATGCATGTCCAAATCTTGGATGATTAAAAAAGATATTTCAGAATCTTGTTATACTTCAGAGTTAGAACTATAAATATTATTTGTAGCTTTTTCAGAAAGTTAAGCTTTTATTCTAATTAACTCTTTTATTATTTTAGTTAGGAATAAAAGAGCATTTACTGAAAATATATCTTGCTAAAGTCTCTTTAACCCAAAGGAAAATTGATCTAGCTCAGTGATTTTGAATGTTGGTTATGTGTTTTGGCAGTGAAATCCTTTGCAATTGAGCTAAAAGTGGATTTTATTAACATAAATAAATTCATGTTTAAAAACTAATAAAGTCAGTTGATTAGAATACATTCTGTTCTGATAAATCAGAAAATGTTAAATCGGGGATATAATTCAGAGTTATATTTTCTTCATTGTCAATTTATTCATATATTTCATTTTAGTTGAGAAATTTCATGGACTTGCGGTTACCTTTCCACATGAATGCTTCACACCACTGAGCATTTATGTAAAATGTTATAGAATTTTTAAAAGACCAGTACAGTGTCACAAACTTTTAATTAATAACACATCTACACAAATTTAAAATGTATGTGCAAAGTAGATCATTTACCCAGAAAAGCACAAATTACCCTTTGCTGGTTTCTAAGTGTGACAACTTTTATGGAACTCCTTCTAGTACATTTTCTTAAACAGTTTTTAAATAATTGAAATATCTATGTTAGTAAAGTTTGGATCAAGATGTAGACTGCTCCTACAGAACTTCTGAAGCACTAAGTGGTACCTGGTAACTGGCCGGTCTACATCACACCCGGTCCTTAGCAAACGCACCGCTCTGACCCCGTGTGGTTATTTTGTCTCCACGGGGCAGAGAATGGAAGAATCTGGAACTGTGGAACAGACGTTGCTACAAAAAGAATAGCGACAATAACATTAAACAGGGCCCCCAGACTCGATCGCACATAGAATCTCAGCAGGTAACATAACCAGGGTAAGGGGACTGGTCAAGGTCAGCTGTGGACAGGAGAGTTCATGACCTCAGCTGTAACACATGGCTGTGCTGTGAAAACTCAGGAAGAGGAACAACAGACAACTTCTAAAATGGCTCCTGATAGCATTCACCCACTCAGGTAATCTCCCCTTGAGTGTGGGCTGGAGCTATGACTGCCTTCCAACAGAGGGGAAAACAAACGAACAAGAACCACAGCAAAGGCGTCTGGACAGCATTGCCACGATTAGGTTACAAAAGCTTGTATCTTTGGTCCTGCCGGCCCTCTCTCTGGCTCTTATTTTTGTTCTAATGAAGCAAATTGCCAGGTAATAAGCTGCCCTATGGAGAGGTCCACGTGTAAAGGAACCAAAGGAGGCCTTCAACTAACATCCCTGAGGAACTGAATCCTTCCAACCACCTCGGCAGTGAGCTTGGGTGATGCTCCCCCAGTGGAATCTCGTAAGGATCCTAGCAGACGCCTAGAGCACAGCTTTGTGAGCGACCCTCGGCGGCTGCTGCACTCCTGGCCCACAGACGCTGAGATAAATGTTGTTGTTTTAAGCAGTAGATAGCTAATGCAGAGTGTCACCAGATTTCCCAAATTTCCAAAGCAGCTAGACAAAAATTCAGATTCCTGTGTATAAAATCTAATTTTTTGAAGTTGAAAACCAATTTATTTAACAGATAAATATGTAGCCACATCTGAAGGCTAAAAGGGGTTACGAATTTCCAGTTTCTCACCGATAACACTAACAAGGGATATGCCTTAGAATGTGCATATATAACTATGTGGCATGAGGAAGAAGCCCTCTAAAATCAAACCAACAAAAAACCATTTCTTCTTCTAGTTATATAAAGTATAACACGACAGAGAGAGTATATTGAAACGTAAGAGGGCCCTGTTGCAAGTAGGTATGACAGTAATAAAATAAGAGGGAAAAAATCATAACTGAGCAATTCACCAGAGAGAGACCTTAAATCAATCAAAGCTCTAATGTTAAATCTGCTTAACATTTTGCTTGTGTTTTCATACTAAATGCTAATAGCAAGCAGCAGAGTGAACCCAAGGGATTATTTCTTTTCCTTTTTAAATTTGAAAACTTATACTATTGTAAATATACATGAGCTGCTAACTGCTAGGAAAAAGAGGCCAATTTCTAATACAGAAATATTGTCAGGAATAAAAGTCATACTAAAATATTTTAAGACTGAACGTTTCTCTAAATTTGTGCCACAGAATTACCATAATATCATCCACTCTACTACCAACAATGGCTAATCCCATCTTACTCTCAACATTTCATTTATCACTTTCACGAGAATGAATCCCAGCTATGCATTTCTATCCCTGGCTACATCCCTAAACTTCAATTCTTAATTTCAAATTGTATTTTCCCTCACTATCCTACTTCTTATTCGGCAATCGTCTTTCTCCTCAGATGGTCTCCCCTCCACCACGCCACACATCTGGTTACCAAATCTTATTGAAGAATATCCAATCAGATTATCTTAATTATCTTAAATATTTTAAATATTACTTCCTTTATATTTCTACAAAAATGACACTGGTTCAAGCCCTCACCAATTAACACACTAATTCGCTATTTTTCTATTTTTTTTCTTTCCAACTATTCATTCATTAGTTTATACACATTCATATATAACACCAATACACAGCCATACCAAGACTGAGCTTCATAAAGTAACACTGAATAAAATATCAATTATTAACAATAATATAACAGAATTTTGCCCTACATTACAAAATGCAATCACCACAAAATTTTTAACTGCCATAACGGGATGAAATGGGCTAGGAGATATTAGAAAGGTGATTAGACAATCAAAAATTATGGATAAAGCAAACTGTAATCAATTTTAATGACCTGGGTGTATATTAATATGTTTGCCAAAATGAGACATATGGTCAGGGCTCACTTGGCAAGATTTACTGCTTGGCATAGACGGGCTATTACAGACTGCGGTGAACCCAAGCCCTACCCTGAAACTCTGGGTAGAAGTTTAGGCAAAGCAAACTTTCAGATCACATTTTATTAGAAGACCACTTATACAAAATCCATATCAATCAAACAATGCTTCGTAAAGTGAGTAGACACTCTTAAACTTAAATAGTAGATTCTCATATACTGAGTTCTCTTAAAACAGAACACACCTTTATAATCTTCCCATTATGTGACTCATACTAAACACCATAACTTGATGAAGCTGGAAAAGGAAGTCTCCACATCACTATATGAAACAATTCTAAAGACAATTGCCAAAATTGAATTCATAATTTTTTCATTTAAAATAAGCAGAAATCATAAATTAGTCAGATATTATGCAGCTGGGACCGATAAACTGGGAAGAATAAGCAATTTTTTTTAAATGAGGTTTTTTCTTATACATTTACCATATATTCTCCAATTCTTCAAATTAATTTTATAAACATGAAAAATACCTGGGTAAGGTGTAATATCAAGTAGTATTTATCAGAATCTAACATTTAAAAACTAGTTTGGGGCTTCCACCCAAAATATCTTTAACCCTTTTAGAAGTGGGAAGATAAAGTGTTCTTTGGCTTCAGATTCTGCATATAAACCACATGAAAGCAGTAAAGAATCAGATTTACCTGATTCTGGTAAAGAATCAGGTAAATCCTCATGGGGTCAGGGACAGTGATCAGTCCAGGAGAAAATACTCAAGGCAGTTGCTCCTCCTAACTACCAATGAATTCATAAAGAACAGTTGAGCTATTAGCTTCCTACCACACACCAAGACCATGAGGTGTCTTCTGGCAATCCATCTTTGAAAACATAACCCCCAAAATAGTAAAACACCTAGAAGTACCAATCACTTGGTAGGGCATTGAGGTAAAACAGAACAAGCACAGACTTTGGGGTTAATTCCACTGGCACAAGTCTTGGTTCTAGACTTCTGAATTCATTTGGCACAGTTGTTTATATCAGACTATATTGTAGCCTGCCAATAAGAATAAAAAAAATCTAGGCAAAATATTTTAAGTGTGTTTGGAAGTATTGGAGAGTGACCAAAATTAGACAGGAACTGGAAAGAATCCATCTCTTGAAAGAAAAAAATGACACTGAATGAGATCCACATGTATATAGTTACTCCTTCGAGAGCACCATCCATTCTTTCCAGAGCAAGGGCTAGACCTCAAGTACAAAATGCTAATCTTAATGAACTGAAGATGTCAGAGTCAGGTTGCCAGAAAAACTAGAAATCCAGGAGGAAATGCTCAGAAAGGAGAAGAGTTCCAAAGTAGGGAATCCCAACTCTACATCAAAAATTTTTTGAAGTGTTTACATGGCTCCTAACCACACATGTTCAAGCAAGACTGCAAGCCAACCCAGGGGCAAAGATAAAGAAGGTGAAACAGCTGAGCAGAGACGTCGGCAGCTGCCCACCGTACAAAGTCAGAGGGGCTTGGTAACCACCTCAGTCATTCCGCTGAAGCTCTCAGGTTACTTGAGGAGTAACAATTACATTTCATAACTAACAGATGTTCCTTAGATTAAGAGCAAACTTGATATAGGAACACTCCAGCAAAATCTGAAATGCAGCCTCCAGAAGGTCAAGGTGATCTGCCAGTAATTTAAGTGGCTGCTAGAAATATACTCAACAATCTTCACATGGACATGATGAATCTGAAGTCTCCTCAGGGTGTCATATACATCATGCCCAGTATACTAGCAGAGAAGCACGGAAATATGACTCATAGTTAAGAGGAAAAAAAAAACCAACCAGACCCACTGCCAAGACAGATTTTGGAATTAGCACACAAGAATGAAAAACAAAAAGAACCTAATGTTAAACTATAAAGATGAATTTCTGATGGAGATTTCAGGGAAAATATGAAAACTGTAAAACAGACTAATAAATCTTAGAATAGAAAATAAGCAATATCTGAAATAAAATATGCAATTGGTTGTGAAAATGTCTTTGACAAAATTCAACAGCTATTTCTAATAAAACCCTTGATAAAGGAGAATGAACAAATACTTCCTTACATACACACACATGCACACACACTCCCCACCTCAGTCTTGGGACAAGCATTTTACTTGATGGGGAGACAAACATTTCTATGAAGGTCAAGAACAAGGCAAGGACTCTAATATCCACTATCTCCAGTGCTATTTAACATTGTACTGGAGGCATTAGCTGATGCAATTAGACATTAAAAAGGAAAAACAAAATTATCTCTTTTTGCAGATAACATGATATTATGCCCAGAAACTACAGAATCAATGATAAAACTAACCAAAACAAAAGAATTAGACAAGATACCAGATATAAAATTAACATGCAAAATCAGTCTGTAATGAATAATAATAAGATAAAATGGAAGAAAACTTTAATTCACTATAACAAGTAAAAATAAATATTCAGAAACAAATGTATCCACTTAAATTAAAAATATTTATGAAGCAAATTATGAAAACACCCATAATAGATATAACTAGAGACTTGGTAAATGGAAACTATCCCTTTTTAATTCATTTTAAGGTCTTAATAATCCTCAAAATGTAATTTCTCCCAAAGTTAATAAATTTAATGTGATCACAATAAAAATCTTTTCTCCTGGAGTTAGACAAGTTGATACTACTATTCAAATTAACAAATAGATATGCAAGAATAACTAGGAAAGCAGTAATTAAAAAAAAAAACTAAGGAAACTATCTCTACTTGATATTTGAACATTCTATAAAGCCTTAAAAATTAAAGCAGTGTGGGCTCTGGTGTATCAATAAACAGATAAACCAATATAATAGACTAGAAAGTCCTAAAATAGACCTAACAATTTACAGAAATTTAGAATATGATAAAAGTAGCATCTCCAACATGTATCTTCACACCACTGGAATTGACAGAAATTTCCTGTATAGAACTCAAAATGCACTAATGTGGTTTTTTTTAATTGTAAACTGGATTTCATCAAAATTAAGAACTACTGTTCGTTCATCTAAAGACACTATTTAAAAAGTAAAAGTGCACATCACTGACTGGAAGATTCATAATGAACATATATGAACATATATGACTTGTAACCAGACTATATAAAGAATGCCTGCAAATCAATAACAAGACAAACTGCAGCTTAAAAATGGCAAGAAGATTCACACAGACACAGCACAAAAGGAGCCATGTGAATATTTAATAACTATATTAAAAATATGCTGAACATTAGTCATCGGGGAAATGCAAGTTAAAACTACAAACAGCACCACACACCCCCTAGAATGACCCACGTGGGAAAGACTGATAGAACAAAACGTTGGCAGGAACATGGAGCAACTGAGACTCTTAACTTAGCCAGAAATATAACCACTTTGGAAAATTGTTTAACACATTTTTTCATAAAAAGTTATACATTTAGAAACTTAGGTATTTTCCCAAAAGAAGTGAAATTATATATCCTCAATATTCATAGCAGTTTTACTCATAATATCCCAAAACTAGAAATGAGGATGTCCCTACAGGTGAATGGGTACACAAATTATGTGATATATTCTTATGATGTAGTACTACTGAGCAATAAAAAGGGGTGAATGATTGATACGGAAAACAAGGAAGGATCTCCAGAGCATGAGGCTAAATGCAGGTAGAAACAATGGAGTGTATACTATATGACTGCATTTATATGACGTTTGGGAAGAGGTAAATCTAAGCTGAAGGGGTGCACATTAGAACAATGTTTACCCCTGAAGGGAGAGGGAACTTTCTGGGTGATGTAAATTCGGCTATCTTAACTGGCGTGGCAGTACAGAGACGCATGCAGTTATCAAAATTTATCAAACCATTTGTTTAAAATCTGTGCACTTACTGCATACAAATCAAACCACAATTTAAAAAATTTAAACTTTGACCTCTTCCTGTTATGACCTTTTTTATTTCCAATCCCCGAATCCTGTTCCTCCTGATCTGTAACTTTTTACCAAGAGCAGGTCTAGGGTTTAAGGGTTTGTGTGCTGCTTCTACAGTTTTATGGACTTATTTTAAGGAAAGGGATGCAATATTGCAAGTACAAAATTAGGTACAGAGCCTAATTAAGCTCCATTAGCTTCAAGGTAATCACATTCCTGGTTGTTACAGACCTTACCTGTGGGGATTTCAAACTCTTTGCAAAAAGAACCAGTGTCACTATTAGCTGTTATAAACCAGAAAATATAAGAAATAATTTTTTTAATTAGAAAGAGGTACCTTCTGGGAAAAAGAGGAGTCACTGGTTCATGAGCCGAAGGAAGTGGAGAGGGAACAGAGAGGAAAAAAGAGGCTGGCCTCAGGTGAATAATAGAAGGCGAGAAAATTAAGATAAGTGGACAAACAGCTCCACCTTAATGCCCAGGTTGAGATAGGACAGCAAAGAGAGACCACCACTACTACACACCAAAAGGGGCAGAGCGAGGTGGGAGGGGTGTGCTGATGGAGTGGGGGAAATCAAGATGTAGATCTGTTTCCTATTTCTGTTTCCTGGTCCTGCACCTTTAGACTATCACATTGTTCCTTCTGTTTGGCAAAGAAACTCGGCACAAGCCATGAGTGAACTCTAATGAGAGAAACCCTGACATTTCTGGTATGTTGGGAAGGCTGGTTAGTAAGCAAAAACGTAAAGGAAGAATTCCCTGTAATAGACAATGTGCAGCGACTCTATGTTCTACTTTCCAATTTATTCTCTTTGTTCCTATATCATGCCTAGTTTAGCCTTCTAGTGGTTGAACGTTATCCTCATTTGGACAATAAATTATATATTCACCCAAGAATGAGGTTGCTGGGAAAATTAACCACGAAAACAAATGCAGAAATGCTAACATATAGGAGGCATTTGGTTATGTCCGTTCCTGTTGCTCTCTCTGCAACTCTCTTTTTCATCATCAATATCCTTGCATTCATTTGCCTCTTTCCCCCCAGTGAGTTGACACTTTTCTTGTTTTGTTTTCTGCCTGGGCATTTTTCTATCTAGGCATAGAGGGTCTTCGTTCCTAAATTTTACCCAGGTATGTTCAGTGGTCTGGGATATGAACTTACTATTACTGAAACGCACTATTATCGTGCTTGGGAGAGAATGGTTGATTTTAAAACAAAAACTTTTATATGGATGCTGTGGTTTTACAGTTTTAAACATCACAAAATATATGTTTTGGATTAAGCAGTTTAATGTTTTGCCCACCAGATAATATATTCCTTATCTGCAGTTTAACAAGAACTTTAAAATAAATTAGTAAGACTAAACTTTTTAAGTTA
The DNA here is from genome assembly GCF_022682495.2 of Desmodus rotundus. Lineage (NCBI taxonomy): Eukaryota > Metazoa > Chordata > Mammalia > Chiroptera > Phyllostomidae > Desmodus > Desmodus rotundus. The sequence goes on along the minus strand of NC_071387.1, from coordinate 46,818,486 downwards.
GTTTGTAGCAGTTTACATGTACAGATCATGCTATTGAATGCTCATTTCCTGAAAAGACGCTATATAATAAAGCTGATTTACTTGCATTTATACTAAGAAAATTTTGCTCCCCTTCATTGAAGAAAAAGTCGAAATGAACAACTTTTATGAACTTTAAGGAATATTTTCCTTTCTACCAAAATGTCAAGTGACCCAGAGAAATACAAACTTTAGAAAATTTGTCATTTTTTCTACTTATGGACAAAGAGTTTAAAGTTTAAAGCACTAAAAAAAAGAAGATTTTTGCCCTAACGGTAGGAATTTAAAAATTACCATATGCATATGCACACACTTCCATGAGTATCAGTGGTAATAATTCAAATAAATGTCCACGATTGTTCAGAGACTACCCAGAAAAGGTTTTGTGGCTTATTTATAAACCATTGCTACATTTTATTAACAGTTGCTGTATCCATTACACCATTATTTTCTGTGACTTGTGATTGAATACTTTAAAGCAGCAAAATTCCCTGACTTCACTCCTTTCCTCTGGGTAATGGGCTGAGCACTGGTACAGACAGAAGAGCTCAATTAGTCCTCAGAATAATCCAGGAAAAAAAGCATCACCATTTTCACTTTTGCACACTGAGAAACTGAAAAATTCTTCAGTTCATGTAGTCATAATTTATAGCCAACCTTTCTGAAAATAATTTTTATTATTTCTGATTGAAGGATGAGCATAAGCTTTTCCTGGAATAGCCACTGAAACTGTTTTTATGCTATTTCCTAAATAAAGCTCTTGAAGAGGAGGTAGGTTAGCCAACATGTGAAATCAAAAACAAGTGAAACTTCCTATCTTTAAATCCAACCTACTTGGGGTTCAAGTGCATAATGTATTCAAGGATATCAACCAGTTTTATTTTAGGGCCAGAAAAGGCCTTCATTCTTTTGAAGACTGCCTGCTCCAACAGGGCTTCAGATTAGAAAGATAGAAAAGGGAATAATATAAATTCAGAAATGCATCTTATGTCAGTGTTATGATAGCTTTGAAATTACTTCTCTGCTATCCTAGCATCCAAATAAAATTCATACCAATAGTTCTAACTAAGGAAAATTATAAAATTATTTGTTTTCAATATTAGGGCGTTGTATTACTTTAAAGGCTCAAAAAGAAGAGTTTATCTGGTAGAGAGGGAGGGAACCCCTATCTTAAAGAACAACAAAAATGTACATTTCTAGAGGGCTCCCCAAAATTGAACAGGCAGACTCATTCAGAGTTGATCCCGTTCCAGAGCACCAGTAAAGCAAAATTCCATTAAGGATATTTTTAACATAATATTCAGTGAATGTGTTCCTTAAATGGAGATTGATCTAGGTTTTTAAAATCCCAAGACATTATACTTCACTATAACATACTGATTTTATAAGTTTGTCCCCAAAATACTACTTTTTTAATGTATATTTTATTATGTTACTACAGTTGTCCCATTTTTTTCTCCCCTTGTTCCCCTCCATCTTGCACCCCCCTCCCACCAGCATTCCCCTCCCCTTAGTTCATGTGCATGGGTCATACAGATAAGTTCTTTGGCTTTTCCATTTCCTACGCTTTTCTTAACCCCCCCTGTCTATTTTGTGCCCACCATTTATGCTTCTGATTCCCTGCACATTTTCCCCATTCTTCCCCTTCCCACTCCCTACCGATAACCCTCCATGTGATCTCTATTTCTAAGACTCTGTTCCTGTTCTACTTGTTTGCTTAGTCTGTTTTTGTTTTTGTTTTGTTTAGGTTCAGTTGTTGATAGTTGTGAGTTTGTTTTTACTGTTCATAGTTTTGATCTTTTTCTTAGATAAGTCGCTTTAACATTTCATATACTAAGGGCTTGGTGATGATGAACTCCTTTAACTTGACTTTCTCTGGGAAGCACTTTATCTGCCCTCCCATTCTAAATAGCTTTGCTGGGTGGAGTAATCTGGGATATAGGTCCTTGCCTTTCATGACTTGGAATACTTCAGTCCCTTCTTGGCCTCAAGGTTTCTTTTGAGAAATCAGCTGATAGTCTTATGGGAATTCCTTTCTCTTGCTGTTTTTAAGATTCTCTCATCTTTAACCTTGGCTAATGTAATTATGATGTGCCTTGGTGTGTGGTTCCTTGGGTTCAATGTCTTTGGGACTCTCTGAGCTTCCTGGACTTCTTGGAAATCTATTTCCTTTGCCAGATTGGGGAAGTTGTCCTTCATTATTTTTTCATATAAGTTTTCAATTTCTTGTTCTTCCTCTTCTCCTTCTGGCATCCCTATGATTCAGATGTTGGGACATTTAAAGTTGTCCCACAGGTTCCTAAGCTTCTCCTCATTTTTTTCAATTCTTGTTTCTTCGTTCTGTTCTGTTTGAATATTTATTTCTTCCTTGTGCTCCAAACCATTGATTTGAGTCCCAGTTTCCTTCCCTTCATTGTTGGCTCCCTGTATATTTTGCTTTGTTTTATTTTGTGTAGCCTTTATTTCTTCCTTCATTTTGCAACCAAGCTCAACCATTTCTGTGAGCATCCCGATTACCGGTGTTTTGAACTGTGCATCAGATAGGTTGGCTGTCTCCTCGTGGTTTAGTTCTTTTTCTTGAGTTTTGATCTGTTCTTTCATTTGGGCCATATTTCTTTGTCTCCAAGCCTGTTACATGGTAAGGGGTGGAGCCTCAGGTATTCACCATGATGAGGCAACCCATGGAAGGGATCAGAGAGGGAACAATGCTGCTTGTGTGGCTCTCACCCTGCTTTTAGTCACTTCCCCTGCAGAAATGCTCTTTTCATATGTACATTTGAAAATACTATTGTAATAAATGATTATTTGAGTGTCTTTTCTTTAGACCTATTTTCTTTCTAAAACATGTTTAAAAGACAGCCCCAAAAGCAATTCACCTGTGTTGTGGAATTTTCCAATTTTCCCTAATAACTTTCTTACACACTGATACAGAATTAAGACAAATTCACCTCCTCCAATCTGTTTACCACAAAAAAGGGAGAAGAAGTGACAATGCAGAAACCTGGGACCCATCACCCTATCCCAATAGTATTCATATTGTAGTCATCTACATGAACCTTGTGGCTACTTGAACTACATGACTATTTCTCTCCAATAAGCTATAAGGAGAAGTACATGCAATTACTCTCAGGCAAAAGCAATTCATTGCTGTTACAAGACCCTCCAAAATCTCTTTCTATCTGGCTTGGGTCTTTAACAACCTTTAATGGACATGGACACATAGCATAAGGTAGAACAACACCTTTGTTGTTGCCGACCACTGACATTTAGGACATTTTTACCAGGGGCTATCACTATTATATCCTTTGAAAGAACAGAATACCCTAAAAGAAGTTTAAGAATTTTAATAGAGAACCAAATCTGTCATTAAAATTGAAATGTTCAAAATCATACCACTGAGAAAAAGCACACTTGAAGAAAAACAAAGTCTGATAGCTAGTGGTTGATTAGGCCTCATTGTGTTCTCATTCCTGAAGGAAATCCCTAACTGTGAAATTTCAAACCCTTAATGTAAAGGCACTAGAAAGGAAAAATACAGAAAATAGTGTATAGCCAGAGAAGATCGCAGAAGAGCAGGAAACAAGGCAAGGTTGAAAGGGAAATTCAGACGGGTTAAAGCTGGGGTGTGACCTCTCTGTTCTGCCAAGTATCTGATCATAGGGAGGTAAAAAAAAATAATAATCCAGAAATTATTTTTCCCCATCGAAGAAAAAAGTTTAATACGGAAATGGTAAAATTTCTTAAAACAGCAAAAAAGGAAGACATTCCCTATCATATGTTGCCATATAACAAATCCATAAAATTTACAAGCAGCACAGTTCTGCAATTATAATAGATAAATAGAATGAGATACAGTAGAAAACATAAAAAAGAAAGTATTTACATAATAATCTAGTATATGTCACTTTAGAAAGAATAAATTATTTAGCAATTAGGGTTGGGAAAATCAGCTCAAAATATAGAACATAAAATCAGACTGATACCACATATCATATTCCAAAGTTAAGTCCAAATAGACCAATGTGGAAGGGGAAAATTCATTAAAAAACAGACCCATAAAGCACAAGTCATTAAGAGAATTTTTAGGTCAGCTTTGTGGAAATTGCAAAATTTTAGGGATCATCCGGGTTTGCAACAAACAGATGCTACTGCCAAAGGAATAAACAGGTACAGCTTATAATTCCCAAACTTTTTACCAGCAGCAAGCACACCTCAAGGACTTTTAAATTTTCCTAAAAATAATATGACCTTTATGAATCAAAATAAACTTAAGTAACACGATTGACAGTTTAAGAATTCAGTCATACTGCTTTTGATGACATGGTTTCTCAATGAAACCAGAGCTAGGTATCATTTATCTAAGCGCTAAGAACTGAAGTCAAGGGAAGATTAATTATACCAATTCTCCTACTCTACCCAAAGAGTGAGAATTAGGACACAGCAATCAGTATGTAATAGGAAGAAGAGGCTTAGAGCTTGAATGTGAGGCAATGAATCTGTTAGCATTTACACAATCCATTTGGTGAACAGTCAACCAATGGTCAGTAAGGTAAGGGAAATGTGCCTGTTTTTTCTGGCTGGGTCTGTGCTCCAGTATGGCTGTACCCATGAAGCAAGGAAATCTTCAGTGGAAGTCATGGAAGCCTGGACAGCAAATTCTGAAATGTGCTTAAGTAAATGCCTATTATTCTATAATATAAATAATTTTAAACACACTGCCATTATTTTTTAGTTTATCTGGTAGTGAAAAATATTGTGGTTAATCTCCCATAGTTCTTAATATTCTAGTATTTTTAATTTTTTCTTGTGTTTTCTTAATAACTTTCTCCTTGGGCACATTTTTCCACCCAAGATTTTAAAGTGTTCCTGCAACTTCACATGAAGCAACAATTTTTATCATTTTCAGGACTTAGGCTGACAGAAGGGACCCACAGGTAATATTTCTTGATTCCCAAACAAGAGTGCCAAGATGGCTTATGAATTCCATTGAAAATTTTAATTTAGCATCACCCTTGGTTTCAGTCACAATGCACATACCTGTAACATCTTACTGATTTTAATCCATTTCAGAACTCTTCACCGCTATTTCTACACATGGATTCGTCCACAGAGACCTACTTTAGAACCTTTAAGACCAAACTTAATATTCTTAACATTCTTAGTTAACAGCTGACATTAAAGAAGGAACTACACTTACTCAGTATGATCCTTTACAAGGAAAACAAGTGTAACTTTATATTCTGAATACCTGTTTTTAAACATTTTAAACTCTAGTTTCATCAATATGGCAATTTCATCAATTGCCATATTTTCTATGTGATAATTTAATAAAATGCTTTTGTAGCTAAAAGCAACATTTTAATTTTTGTTATTAACCTCTAGCTACTTTGATTCACTAGTATCTTATATTCTCATGTAGTTTTTATCAGTCAGAACTAGAAATATGCTAACTTTTCCCCTATTTCCTACTTTTTCTTCCATAATAAACCTCATTTTTTAGAAATAAAAATTAAAATGACTTAAGTGTGGTTGTTATATTTTTTAAAAAGTCCACCTTTCTCTAAATCCAATTTTATATTGGTTGTCTTAGGTCCTATCAGCTGGGTGGCTTAAGAAATGATCCCCAGGAACAACATTGCTCAAATTTTAAAACAAAGTGGCACTCTCTATGTTGCCACCAGAAAAATCACAATCACAATCACAATCACGATTGAGGATCTTAATTAACATGCCAGCGACTAAATGACTAAATGAAGGGGAGATAAAACTGTCCTCTCGCCTCCAACAGAAGTTCCCTGGAAACAGGCTGAATCATGTGGATACAGTATAACCTCTTTTTGCCATCCATGGTTTCACTTTGAATGACATAGCTAAGAACTTCAGTAAGAAATGCAGAACTGGTGGTGGGCATAGCAGAGTGATTACAAATAAAGGCTTTGGATTTCAATATGGAAACAGTGTTAAAAGGATTTTTAAAATATGCTTTCTGAAACCAAACCATCTGCTCAAGTTCTGGGTGTCATAGCCTACCTGAGTGACCATGACTTTGAAATGCTTCAACTCTCTGTGACTCAATTTCCCCAATAATAAAATGGAATAAGAGTAGCTATCCATAGAGTTGTGTGAATTCAAATAATAGGATGATCTATACAGAACACTACAAAATAAGATGCATGAGAGCAGGGATATAGCTTTGCTTATTGCTACACTTCAGCACCTAGAACAGTGTCTGGCACTTCATAGGAGTTTGATAAATATTCATAAGGAAAGGAGAAAGATTGAATAATGCTGGTGGAAAAGTGGCTGGAGCATAGCTAGAATAATTATTGGTTATTATTTTCATCATTATCATTCTTATCATATTTGTCCTAATCTTTAATTCCTGGCTATAGGACCATAGGGCAGTTATTTAATCTGTAAGTTTTTACTGGATTTTAGAAAGTATGATGAAATAGTGGTAACAGGCTTGGCCTAAGAGTCAGGAGTCCTGTTCTAATTCAATCGTACAATTATTTGACTTTGGACAAGTCTCTACTGTTTTGGTAATCAGTGAACTGATAGAATGGTATAATAAATAACATCGTTTAGTTATTAACATTTCTGAGTACAAAGATCATGAGATCTAAACAATAAACTGTTAAGAATTTTAAAAGACAAATACCATATGATCTCACCTATAGGTGGAACCTAATCAACAAAACAAGCAAGTAAAATATAACCAGAGCCATTGAAATTGAGAACAAACTGACAGAAACCAGAGGGGAGGTGGGAGGAGATAATGGAGGAAAACAGGGGAAGGGTTTTCAGGAGCAAGGGTTTTCAAAACCAAAGGGGGGTGGGATTGAGGGTGGGAGGTGGGGATGGCTGGGGTGGGGGGTGTGGTGGGGGGAAAATGGAAACAACTGTACTTGAAGAACAATGAAAAAAAAAGGGTTTTAAAAAGAATTTCAAAAGGACATATCAATTTCACTGAAATTAGCTTTAAAATAAGCCAGATATTTCATCATAAAATGTTGGATTAAGTATTTTAGCTGGGTATAAAAGGGTAACAAGAAACCATTCAATCTCTAAATTTCTAAGTTATTCTAATCTCTAAATTGGAAAACAGTCCAAATATTAATTGAACTGTCTTTAAAAAAAATAATTCTCTCCCAAGCTTACATTCAGTACGTGATTCATACATAGGATGACATCATATATCAAACTCTTAGAGACTATGTCTGATTGCATAGCATCATAACATCATTTCTATATGGAATCAGATAAGATAAGACAGCTTATTTGTAGTTTTCTGTTCATACAACTGAGTTTTTCTAAAGAAAAATTTCTAAATTTAGAAAAATTAATAGCCAGAGCACAGCACGATATCATTATTTCTGTTTAACTTTAATAGTGGAGTTTTCAGAAAAATGCTCCAGAGTAATTGTCAGGAAGATTGCCAAAATGTTGGAAATTGTGGAGGCCTGATACTAGATATGTGAGGGTTTATTGTTATTCACTTATCTTGTGTACATTAGATTTGTGTAATAATATAACTGTCATCTAGTTTTGAAATGGACTTTACCTTTCCAAAAACTAACAAATACATCAGGACACTAAATGTCCCTATGATGTTTTCAGAGACTATAGCGTAATAACAAATTTAACTCTCAGTCAGATTATCAGGAAAATAAAAGGGATGAGGAGGAAACAAATGATGGAAAGGGGCTAGAAAAATCTATCCAAAAATGCTACCTCCTTGAGCCACACGTACTTATGGCAGGGATTGGTTCACGAACAGGCCTTTCAGTTGACCCTAACCAAAATCACTGATTAGACAGTCAGTGGTGGCTATAGGAGTTTTACATATGAGAGGCTCTAAGTGGGGGTGCTGGGTGGAGCGGGGTAGGGGGCAAAGGGGGGAAAATCAGGCCAACTGTAATAGCATAATTAATAAAATATAATTTAAAAAGAAAAAGAAAAACACTGCTTGCATGACTATTTCCCCTGTGGCTGGCCCTGAAAAATTGTACACTGTTCCTATCATCTGGTTAAAGCAAATTTCAGCGAGGGTAGCCCGTACCCACACACACTAAAAATATAAGAGCAGAAATCAATGTTTTTAATCAGAAACATTCAGAACAATCCTTTCTAGTTAATATTACTGCTTGTCTCTATGACTACAGGTAAACCTTCTGAATATAATAGATAACAATACTTATAACTTGTAATTAAATACATTTTCTTCTAACAGAATTAAATTGAAAGTTCCAAATTAAACAGCACCCGAACCTGCTAAAGCTGAGTGACTTGGAAACACAGAGTATGGCTCTAGTTAATGACTGCATGAAATTTAGTCCAGAACATTAAGATAAAAGAAATAACAACCACTTTAGGAATTAAGCTTTGTAGGCATGAGGTTAGGAAAGCATACTGGCACTTTATCGGGATTGCTTAAGAGCATAAGCAATTCTTTCATTTACACAAGCAAACAAACTTAAAAAACAAAATCAGTTTTAGAGCAATACACTGAAAAAAAGCAGCCTTACTAATGGTAAGTTTGAGAAATTAGAAATGTTAATTTTATTCATATTATTACTTATACTACTTGTGAGGGACCACAATGATAAAATTTTCATTTGGCAAAATCTTTGCATGTGGGCTCTACCAGAACCCAACAAATTACTTTTGGAGAGTTAAGAGTATATTAAGAGAAACACCCAGCTAAATGAGAGGATACCTGCTATTACTCCCAGGTTAATAACACCATTTACCATCACTTACTGCACTTGATCTTAGCCAAAAGGCCGAGAAGCCATCACTTACTAATTATGGAGTTACTAATTTTGTCTTCAGTCCTGCCTATACTACACCAATGAGTAGTCCACTCACTACCAGACCTGGAGTTGTACTTTTTTTTTAATGTTCCAAACCAAATTGAGAGATTATAGTTGGCATTAACTGAATTCTTGCTCTATTCTAAGCATGTAGTATATACTTTATATTTATTATCTTAATTAACTCTGAATCACTGTTAGATGGCTATTATTATTGTAATAACTATTATAGGTGTTATTGTAGAGATGGGGAAAGAGAGGCTTGGTGATATGAACTTGTACAAGCTAATATGTAGCAGAGCCAAAACTAAGACACAGACAGAGTAACTCCAAAATCCAAGTTCCTGTCTCTCTACTGACTGCTTCCCTTACAAGTGGCTGTACAAACTACCTACAAGTGATGTGCCATTGAAACTATCTCACAGAATCTGGATTGCCAGGTTGTTAAAGATATACTTTTACTCCCATCAAATTCATCTTTTTTAATTTAAAGGAATAACATATAAAACTCCAAACATGTACTCCAGAAAAACACAGAGTAATGGAATACTCCAAAATGCCTGCGTAGGTTCTTGAGCCCAAAAAGAAGATATAAAATTCACTTTGTTTGTGAAACTACATTTATATTCACTAGCACTTGCAAAAAAGATGCAATTATCACCACCATATTTCCTGGAATAGGGTAATTTGATCCTGAAAGAGGTACCCATGTCATGTCATAAATATAAGGGAGAAAAATTAATCACTCAATTCAAATGCCTTCTCATAGGCTAACTAGCTCACCCTACTGCAAATGTTTAATGTCATAGATGGTTTTCAGATCCTTCCAAGAGTCCTGAATCAGTAATAAAATGATACCATTGAAAAAGGAGCTACTGCCCTGACCAGTGTGGCTCAGTGGGTTAGGCATCGTCCAGTGAAGCAAAGGGTCACTGGTTCTCTCCCTGGTCAGGGCACATGCCTGAGTTATGGGTTTGGACTCCGGTTGGGGCACATTTGAGAAGCAACTATTGGATGTTTCTCTCCCGCTCTTTCTCCCTCCTTTCCCCTCTCTCTAAGAATAAATAAATAAAATCTAAAACATAAAATAAAAAGGAGCTACTGTATGCTGATATTTTATACCTCATTTAATCTTAACAAACTCTGGGGAGAAAAGAGAGAACTGAAGGTTGGCATACTTAAGGATTGTATTCAGAAGCACGTACTGTATTTTTCCATGTATAATGTGCCTTTTTTTCCCAAATTATGTGTTAGAAGTGTAAATCTAGAAAGCAATAACAATATCCATATGCAAAATAAAATCCTGGAATACAATAATCAGTTTTATATACAAATGAAAAATTGAATTACAAATTTAAGATGAAAGAATTTTTTCCCTGAAAGTTTGGGCCAAAAATGTGGGTGTGCATTATACACAGAATATTAATTACAAATATGGTAATTAATAAACAATAGAAGAGGGATTTGAACCCAAGCTTCCATCGTTTCAGCATCGTTCCATTTTCATGTCACTATGTGGCCTGGTATGGTTTAATTATATATTAAGTTTTATTTTTTTCAACTCACTGAATTGCTTTTTGTCTGAAACAACTCTTTTGGTCATAGTGATCTACATAACACACATTTGCCAGAGCTAGAAGCTCATAAGCACAAAAATGAGTAAAATTGTGCTTTGTAAAATCTCTTTCTCTAAGCTAACATTCTCGCCCATCATGTCTCAGCTTACACCACACCTCCTCTGGGAATTCTTTCCTGCCGCCTTACATGAGGCCCCTGACACATGTTCCCACAGCTCCCATGCTCTGCCAAAACACATCACACTAGATTCAAGTGCTTGCTGAAGCCTGTCACGCCACTGGTCTGTAAATTCTTTGAGGGTAGATCCTGAGCTTGGTTTAGACCCCCCTCTTTCCCAAGACCTCGTAAATAATAAGTGCACAAAGATGCTTAAAAAATAAATGGGTGAAATTATATGCTAAACTTGTGATATTTAAGTTCACTTGGATTTTGAAAGCTGTTTGTTTATTAATGCCAACAAATAAAAATAATAAGACTGGAAAAAAAACTTAGGGCAATCTCACACTAGAATAGGCATCTCTATGCAAAGAGAAAAGAGATTGAAAAGCAGCAAAGCATATGGAGTGTGACCAAAATATATTAAATATATAAAAAGTGTTGGACCCCTGTGTACAAAGAGAGCATTGTCATGCAAGGGGCTGTGTCATTCCTGGGAAGAAATATTCCTTAATATTTCTATTCACTGCTTTTAGGCTATATCAATTCCAAAACAATACTGAAAAGTAGTTCTTGTACAATTTAAAGGAGCTTGAGCATTTAAAGGTAATATGAGACACAGGCAGTCTTCGTTTGCCTATGCCTAATTAAATGGAATATTCTGGAAATTTTCAACCAGTAAAGCATGTGTCAACGGGGCAGATTACCTTAACACATCTGCCTTCAGCAGTGTCAAGAAGAAAGGGAGAGTCATTAGAAAAAAGGTTGGCTAGTTTGTTTGCTTATCACAGAACCCAACTGGTTATTCCAAATGACTATAAAGGATTTTAAATCCTCTTAGAGTTTAATGTAAAATTCAGAGCTAAAGTGAGACAAGGAAGTGATTTTAAAGTCTTCACAAATCCTAGAAGAGGGGAGGTGGAAAAGATCTCATGTATGAGACAATAAGAGTATTCATACCTATATCTTGACAGCAGCATATCCCAAACAAAATGTCTTTTATCAGCCTAGGTAACTGAAGTTACTGACCCCGGGGCACTGAAACTGTCAACAGGCCCGTCTACGATTAAGAGAACCGCAAACTGTGAATCACTACAGATTTACTCAGACACAGGAACACATCCCTTTTCTTTCTAACTGAATAATCACATGAATGTTCATAAATATTCCCTCGGGGGGAGCATTTTTCAGGAAGGAAATAACATAAGATTCAATCTTGTTTCTCACTAGAATCTGCTTATTTTAACAATGCAGACCTATAGACAAAAACAAAGACCTTGTGTTGCTAACACTGGTTAGAAAAAAAAAAATCCAAAAAAGATACAGAAGGAAATAAGGTATCAGAGGATTTAAGAGCAGCAGAACTTATTTCTCAAGGTCGTTGTAGACAACATGTCCTTGTAGACAATAGGCCAAAGCCCTTCCTCCACTGTTCCATGACCAGGCGTCCCTGGAATAAATGAGCAAATGGAGTCTACCCACAAATATCCCACTGGTTTGTGATAAATTGCTTTTTTTATGTTAAACCACATAATATCATGGTTTTTTGTTAAGATTTATTTTTCCACTCATCAATCCCAGACACCATGTGAAGGTCATAATAAAAATTTTTTACCTCCATTTTTTTTTACTATTTTTCAATATCCAGGTGACATATTGGACTGATCTTCAAGTATTTCTCTTATTCTATCATAATAATATTTCTCTTATTCTATAATAATAACTTGATTTCACTCAAGATATCACTTTATCTTAGATTCTCAAACTTCCCCAAATATAAACATTAACTGGATCAGCTATCTGCACAGATAGAATAGATGGCAACCTTTCAATTATGATTGTAGGGGTCCTGAAGGGTATGCCATAGCAAAAAAGCAGACAAACAAAAACCCCTCTCTCTTCAAGAGCTCTTATATGATCTGCCACTTAATTAATGAGGATCCCTCCTCATATCAGAGGTAGGGAAAGTTACAGCATGATGTAATGATGGACTAAGGATTTGGAGCCAAACAAACCTGGATTCTGACCCACCACTTTCTATCTATGTGTCTTTATGCTCATTACTTAACTTTTCTGAGCCTCTTCAATTGTGAAAATGGGGATAATGCCCAACTGAATTCAGTGATTACACACATGTAGCCTCTATTGTTCTAAATGTGGAGGATACAGTGGCAAACAAAACAAAGGTCACGTTCTCAGGGGGTTACCATTTTAGTTTATGTGACAGAATATGAACAAACACCTAGGTAGATCTTGGCTGTAATACCAATGTGTGCGTGATATGGAACAAAACAAAGTAGCAAAAGGAGATAAAGGGGGACAGATGGGCACCGTGTCAGAGAGGAAGGTCTTTCAAGGGTTGTACTTGAGCTGAAACATGAATACAATGTTTAGTGCCTAGTAAGCATGGTCGGTATCATTAAAAATTTGAGTTCATTTCTTTTCTATACTTAAGGCCCAAGTTATTACAATACAAAAGTGTTATTACCTCATTATGATTGCAAGCACCCTACCCTGGATAGCTTTATCCTCTTACTGTTTCCTTGGAAAATAAGAGAAATGGAGTTAGAGAGCCTAAAGGAATGACACTTTGTGATGGCAGCAGGGAGGAGCAGGGAGGTGCATCGGGCTGGAGACACACACCAGCTGAGGAAGCCCTGCAGACATCCTGGAACAAGCATGAAGATAGACTGAGGAGGTGGAGGGAGGAGAAAAGGAAATATGAGTCTCCACACTGAAGTCCACCTATGCAACCAGTTCACTTAGGGCTTGACCTTGTAGAGCCACTATAATTGTGTTTGTATTTTAAGGATGCACATTTAGTTGCTGTCCTAAAATATTATCTCCCCAACAGAACATTCTTCTACTAATAATTAATTCCATAGGGCAATGGGTCATGAGAAGAAGAGCTTCTAATTGGATGTTTAAAATATGTTTTTTTACATGAGAGGTCCATCAAAAATGAACTCAGTAATTTCAACACAGGTTACTCCCTAGTGGAAATAGTTTGGCAGGGGTGGATCTGCACATTCATAGGTTTAAAAAGTCATTACAAATTCAGATGGATTTCTCATAGATGAGGTTCTACCGATTGAAAACAGTTGAAGACATTCATAAGCAAATGAGCCTATTTAATTGACTGTTTGAAAGTGCCAGGCAGACAGAGGACATTAATTTGTATATGATGAACAAAATAAAAACTTTCTTACAGACTTTTTTTTTAGAACTGTGTTATTCTAACAAGAAATACACAAAACAAAACGATCCTAAGAAAAATACTCAATGCAATCTCAGAATCAAATTTTCTTCCTTAAACAATAGCTTGAAAAGTCTGGTAATATTAGCAATGCTTTGCCCCAGTCTAAGAGCACAATTGGAAAAGGATGTATATGAACAACAAGAAGACCGTGCACAGGAAAACATTTTGCAAAGTCTCACATAACAACAGCTGACCCTCCTGGAGTGTTGACCTCTGTCCCAGGTGCTCATATAGGCCATTAATCCTCAGGGGAACTTTATAAGGGAGATTTTATTACTATTTCCATTTTGTAGACAGGGAAATGAAGATCTGATAAAGATCATCAAGCTGTCCAGAGTTCACATAGTAAAAGACAAATTCATAAATATAATGTTTTGTGACTTTTTTCCTTTTTCCAGGAAGTCCAGGAAGCTCAGAGTCCCAAAGAAGTTGGACCCAAGGAAGCACACACCAAGGCACATCATAATTAAATTACCGAAGATTAAAGATAAGGAGGGAATCTTCAAAGCAGCAGAGAAAAGGAGACAGTTACCTACAAAGGAGTTCCCATAAGACTGTCAGCTGATTTCTCAAAAGAAATCTTGCAGGCATGAAGGGGCTGGAAAAAGTATTCAAAGTCATGAAAGGCAAGGACCTACATCCAAGATTACTCTTCTTTATTCTCTTTTGATTTAGGGGTAAAGTCATACTGCAGAGAAAGAATAATGATAGGAGAAAGAAGACCTGAGCTCTAGTTACAATCTCAGCCTTCTCTCCCAGCCTGTTTTGTCATCCGAAAAGATCTAGTCCAGGCTCAAGCTCACCAAACCAGTAAATAAAAGGATAAAGGCAAAGTGCTCTATAAACAAAAGAGCACAAGGCATGAGGAAGTGGCGATTTCTTCATGTAGCCTAATTACTGGCAGAACACCCATGAAGAAGTTATATTCCCTCTCTTGGGGAGTGTATGCAGGTGGTGTCTGGCCCAAGTCCTGGGCAAATGTTCAGTTACTATTAGGATGGTGGGAGGTTGCTTTTTGCCATCCTCCTGATAGGTATTTTTCTCCTACTTCAAATGCCTTAAATAGCTGGTCTTTCAACTTGCTGGCTTAGTGAGTAAATGAGAGAGAAAGAGAATTAGGTTCACTTACTGAAGAAGTACCATTAACGAGGGACAGACCTGCAACCATTGATGAGAACCAAGACTTTAGATGCTCCACAGTGACCTTAAAATAAATTTTTTCTTTGGTAAAATATGATGGGACTCCCGACAGCGCTATTCCCTCTGATTGTGAGAACAATCGTGGAAGCTGATTTGGACCTTCTGATTACTGGTTTGACAGCTGCAGAGTTTGTCCATTCACTCAAGGGAATTACTGCTACCCTGAAACTTTTACTGACAAACTGAGTGATTAGAAAATCCGCAGTCAGCTGGCCACACTCCAAGCCTGAACTCCCACGGGAGTTCTATTGTAGGAACAGCAAGGAAACCTTTATTGCAAGGCCCGTAGGGAAAATGTTCCACCATTGGGTTGTTCTGTGCCAAAGGAACAAAGCAGTGTCCTACCCAGTAGATGGAAAGCCCCCTGAGAGCAGGGACCCTGTCTAGGGCGGTCAATCATGTTCGCCCAGCAGGGAGAAGACAGGAGAGCATACTCGGTGGGGTAAGGTGCTCCGAAAAATGTTAAGTGAATGAATGACTAGACCTCCAATAAAATGAAAGGCTCCACTCTACCTTTACGAAGTCACTGAAAGTTTGTAAGTTGTATCTGAGGGGATAAAAAGAGAAAAGAAAGCATAAAAATGTTCTGACTGAGTCCTATACACATTTCCGGGTAATTCAGAGGCAATACATAAATGTGTTTATTATTGTCTCTGCCGTGATTTGTTCTAATAAAGTTTGCAAGCACACATCATAAGATTTCCTTTAACTCGGAGTATGTCTTAGGTTCTAGAGTTTCCTGCTTACTAGCATTAATCAAATCACACACTGTCATAACCTACTCGAATGGGCAGTGTGAGTATTTAGGATACACACCACGGACACGGCCTGCGTCTTTAGCGGGCGTACACTCGTTAGGAGGTGCCACAAGCTGACAACATATACGTGCAGCAATGTACACGTGTGGACCTGGGCATTTTAAACCACATTCTTGATTTACCTTGTACACTTTGTATTTTTTTTTTCTTTTCACTCTTCATTTTCTCTTTGAAAGAAAAAAAAATTATTTTAAACACTAAATGTGCTGGTTAATTTGTTACCTTGCTAGTTAATGGGCACTCTAGCTAATGCCTGCTTGTAGTTATCACTGAATATGACCTAGTGGTAGCCAGCGGGTAATAATCGATACAGCCATTTTTAACCGTAACATCCTCTAAATAATTTTTTAATTTCATGTTTTTAAAGTTAGGTAGCATGGACTATAATCCACTGTCCTTTAAAAAAGTAAAATAAGGTAGTCAGACAATTTTTTTACCCATTAATTCCTATGATCTTAATTCAGAGCTAAAAGAAAATTCAAAGAAAAGAAGCTTGATAATCAGAAGTTCATTATGATGAACTTCAATATGAAGTTCAATATGAACCCATTTCTTCATGAGGAAACCAATCCAGCATCACACAACAACACAGAGTCACAGATGCTGGTCACACCGGAGGCGTGCTCTGGAAAAGCAGCTCAGCACGAGGGTCAGGAGGTCACCTCCTCCCTCCTCCTTCCGGTGCGCTAAGTCCAGGCTAAAGCATCTTATTTCACTGCAGCCTCCCGTGATGTCATGGAAATCTCTGATTTTCAGAAACTGTCCACTTCACTCCCCTCCCCCCACAAAACTCCACTGGACCTCTTGCGCAGCATTTCTAGGCATATCAGTAAGTGCTTCTCACAATTTGTAACAAAAAGCGCACTTGTAATTTCAAGCTGAGGGAACAGAAAAAGGCATCATTAGCAGAACAGTACAAATAAACAATCCCATTTTTTAAATACAAAAATTTTATTTACTCATCTCATAAGCAGAGTATTGCTCCAAGAACATTCACAGCATCCTCACCAGAATTTGGAAAGTGTACTGCCTGCAACTGGTACAGGAATGTGTGGTTGTTTAAGTCTTATTATGATTCTATCCTTTTGCAGGGGTTCTCTGATTTTTCTCCCTAACAATGAAGTTAATCATTGTAGCCATTGTATACTTTATGTCAAAACATATACGAGATTTTGAGTCAAAATTTTAGATTGCCTTTCATTACTCTAATAAGATTTTTCTTACTATCCAAATGCTGAAATGGCATGTGAGTTCTACTGTCTTTAAAAGTTGTTACACCATCCTTGGGTCTGGAGAAATGCAAGATCGTGACTCACCAGTTACTGTTATTGCTCCTAAAGCATTCAAAATAGCATTCGTCACTTCCATCTTTTGGGGCCAAAAGTTTTACTTCATTCGTAAATTTAAATAGCCATTTTAAAACTACACATTTACTAATTTTATTTAGACTTTTCTGAACCTCAAAACATTGCAGAATCCCTTCAGGTCTTCTACATATTATATTTGATTAGTACCCTAAGCAGAGCTCCAAATATTCATCGATATTAATATCAAGCTAAAATGAGCTTAATCTTCCATTAGTGAATGTGTCTGTGTATTAAATTTTTAAAACAATAAATCAAAAGAGACAATGCTTAATATGTAGTATTAGTTATAATTATAAAATTAATATAATTGTGTTTTATGATTTTAGTGGGTTACCGTTCTAAAATGTTTTCTCCCACACACATAAATTTAGGTAATGAACAAAATGTTTTTTCACTCTGGTTCATGAAAAGAGTCAAGTATTTTCTATAGGACTTATGACAAAACAACTAGACAAATACAAATAAACATGTAAGCTACAACTTATAATAAATAACAAACTCTGCTGAGCTACTCAATTTTGTAAAATAAAAAATATATTAAATAAAAAAACTTAAACAAAATCCCCAAAATAAACCCTACATAGGTCAAAAAAGAAATCATAATGGAAACAAAAATTGGTTAACTGAATGATAATAAAAATAGGACGTGCCAAAAAATGTAGGATATAGAAAACAACCATGCCTAGAGACAATAGTCTTAAATACATATATTATGAAAGAATAGCTAAATCAATAAAATATCCATTTTAACAACTTAGAAAAAAACTACAAATTACCCCCCCCCAAAGTAGAGGAAACAATAATGAAAATAAGAGCAGAAACCAGAAATGAATGAAAGAGAAACATAAAAGGAGATTAACAATAAAATTTGTTTTTCTGAAAGGAGTAATAAAATTAATTCCTAGTAATGTTGATTAAAGGACAAAAAGATGGAAAATCTAATTCTATACCTGGACGCTGCCTGACAAGACTACAATCTCCCCAAGCTCACAAATCACAATATTAAATATTGGATCGTGAGTGTATGGAGGTGACATTCAACTCCTGCTAAATTAACCTACTAGAAGAAATGAGAGCTAAACCAACTTTATATCTCATTATTCTCATTTAGGATTAAGGCAGATCAGACAAAATATAACACAGCTTTCAGAATTTTAAAGCCAATTCTTGTAACTTAGAAAAAACAGTTTTCCCCTGAAAATGATTTCCATGAACCCCCTTGATAGAATAAGATTTAAAATCTATAACATTGTTTCATAATTATCAGTAAATGGCTTTATAACTCATCATTTTCCAAGAGTTCTATATTTGTAGTTTGTTTAAAATGATGTCTTAATCTTTCTCTTTCCTTGTTGGCATAATAACAATATAAATGTTCTATTTTATCCAAGTTGTTAGGATTAATAGGGAAATTTATATAAAACTAATACAATAGTGCCTGCCATGTAGGAAGAGCTTAATTACTGCTAGTTATTTTATCACCATGGTCATCATTAGAATAACTCTTTTTCTCCAAATTAAATGTACACCTCCAGGGGTTTGTCATCAAAAATAGGTAATATGAATTATATTTGATTCTATCTGATTTGATAATATACTAAGAAAACCGATAATTTGGGAATTCTGTGTTTCTATTCACAAAGGCACAGTGAACCATGAATAAAAATGTATACTTCTGTTCAATATGCAAGTTAAATTTTGAAGTGTTTTCTATTTTCTATGCTAATCACAATTTAATTTTCATCTCTTTTAAAGCACTTTAAATTTTCTCAAAAATAAAAACTAAACAACTAGAACAGGAACAGAATCCTAAAAATGGAGATCACATGGAAGGTTATCAGTGTGGAGCGGGGGGCGGGGGGAGAATGGGGGGGAAGGTACAGGGAATAAGAAGCATAATTGGTAGGCAGAAAATAGACAGGGGGAGGTTAAGAATAGTATAGGAAACAGAGAAGCCAAAGAACTTGTATGTATGACCCATGGACATGAACTAAAGTAGGGGGTAATGCTGGAAGGGGATGTTCAGGGCAGAGGGGGATAAAGGGGAGAAAAAAATAGGACAACTGTAATAGCATAATCAATAAAATATGCTTAAAATTTTTTCTCAAAAATAAAATATTAAATTCTTGAAAGGCCACAAAATTACACTGACAGTAATAGCTGTCAGTGATCATGTACTTACTGTGTGCCAGAGAGTGTTTCTATGTTACATGAATTAGAAATTGCTCAAAAATGAAGGAATTCACACAAAGTGAACAGCTGACAAATGATAGAAATGAGTTCCACACCATTTTCTTGAAATGCCAAATCACCTTTTCTCTCCACCATACTATATTGCCCCATATGGATAAAAAAGTTAAGCATAATGGCCATTTATTAACATTTCCTATTAACCAAAAATATCTTGGTAACAGGTTATTATAATAAACTGGGATATATGGGCATTAAAAGCCTTCTATGAAATAAATTATCCTTAAACTTAGAAATGAAGTCTTAACTACTATCCAAAGGCAATCATTTGAGCCATTTAGCGAGAAGGACCGATCTCATGGAGGTTGTTATCAAGTTTCTTTAGACCAAATCTCAAATCTACGCTTACTATAAAATATTATTGCTTGCCCCATTAATTGCTTATATTCAACAGCCAGAAATTTGATGTGGACCTTGACAGAGCCAACAGACCATGAGGAAAATCTAAAACAAATCACCCTGTCAATTCATCCTCATTAAAGAGATCCTGTCTCTGACGAAGTACTCTCTTACAACTGTGGTTATTAGTCTATATCTTTTTATGTGAAGTTTTTCTTGAAGTACAGCATTCATATATAGAGAGTTATACATACAGACAGAAAAACAAACAAACCACACATGTGTAACAATATACTTTTACTAAGTACACACACCAGTGTAACCAACATCCACATGAACAATATGTAGATATAAAAATAGGGCGTTCTAGTCTCCCATAAACTACTTCTGGCTGCTTATGAATATTACATAAAATGATTCATTTAATATGAACTATTGTGTATCTGGCTTTCTACATTTAACATTATGTGTGTAAGATACATTTACATTGTCTGTGTAGCTGTATTCATTATTCTCATTGCTGTGTTGTATTCAACTATATGAATAAATATACCATAATTTCTCCATTCTATTATGGATGGACATTCCGATTGTTAAGTGACACTATCCAAAAAGTTAAAAAGCAAGCAAGAGAGTGGGAGAAGATATCTGCAATACATGTACGTCTAAATGACTCAAAAATCAAGATAAAAGACCAGAAGATGTAAGTAATACATAAATTGAGGATAGACAATCCAATAGAAAAATGAACAAAAATATTTGAAATGGTTACTTTGAAAAAAGGACATTTAAATAGTCCATAAACATCTCAAAGGGGACTTAATGTTATTAAACATCAGGGAATGCTAAAGTAGAAAAGATTGAAAATATCTAGTGACGACAAAAAAGTGGGGCAACTAGAACTTATGCACGCCACTGCTGCAACCATTTTAGAAACCGATAAAACCACTTCGGAAAACTACTTAGCAAAAATGTTCACAGTAGCGCTGTATGTAATAGTCTTTATTTGATAATGCTAAACTTAGTCTATAGCCATACCACCCTGAACGCGCCCGATCTCGTCTGATAATGCGATACTTAGGGCCATTACACGGCACTGAAGACCTCTGCCATAATTTTTCTACTCAGACAAAAGGGAAAAGCTGTGCAGTGGACAATCACTTAATGAACACCTAATAAGTCACAGACACTGTAGCGGGTCTGAGGATATAAGTCTCCAACTAATCGTATTCTGCCATGTATGATGCACACCCACACTTTGGGCCCAAACTTTCAGGAAAAAATCTTTTGTTTTAATGTTTAATTTATTTACATTTAGATTCTTGCTTTTTGTGTTACAGAGGAATTTTAGCATTTATTTTTGAATATATCATGGTACAAGACATTTTATGTAACAAGTAATTACATAACACAAACCTAAACACAAGAAGAGACACAAGTTACTTCAGGTGCTACCCATGTATAATGCGCACCCTTAGTTTTCCCTCAAAAATTTAGGCAAAAAGTGCCCATTAAGCACAGTAAAATACAGGTAGTTCTTACATTTTCATTCTGAGATGCTTCTTGCTGCCCTTTGGAACTTTGGGGGGATGTTTCTATGTTGTCACTATTCAAATTATCAAAACATTAGAATATAACTTTAACAATGCCCTTTTGAGTGAATGCCTTTATATATCAAGGTAAAACTTAACAAACTATGCTTGCTAATTTCAAAGATAAATTCCCTTGGATAGAACCTGAGGAAGTCTAGCCTTTAGATACCATCATAACATTTCATATTATTGAATAACATATAATGTAAATGACTATCTCTGAAACACAGTCAATGGTATAATTTAGATTTATATATTCCTTCTTAAATGTCTACCAACAGTAAAATTAGAATTACAACCTTATGTAGGTTTGAAGATATAAATACAAATGAGCACAAATTTAAAAGAGCAAAAATCATTGTTGTCTTATTTTTAGTCCATTTTAGGTAAAATATTACATCACAGAAATTTACACCTATAACTACACCTTCACTAGAATAAGACCATGTTTCTGTTTCCTTATTATACAATACTTAAATAACCTACTCAACGTTTAACTTCAGATAAGTGGCATATTCACAATACAGGGAAAATATAAATGCTTAATTGTGTCTTTGCGATGCGTGACGGAATAGATCTACAGTGTTCAAGTGGGTCTTATGCAGATATAGAAAATTAAGAGCATTATTTGGAAAAATAGTTTAAATCATATCAGTTTTTCTAGAACAACATAATGGTAGCTCAGGTCTGTGAAAGTGTACTTTAATTTTAATGCTTTCATGATTCTCCAGCATGAGCAATTAACTAATTGGCATTTATCTACATTTGATTCTCTCACTAAACACTTGTAACAGGAACATCTACTTTAAATTATGGTTTTAGACTTTGTATTTACCATCTTCTGGGTATCCTACCGTTATTGTTATTGCATTGTATAGAGGGTAATCATTGACTATCGTATAGGTCCACAGCAGCCAACTGTGAAAGATAACCATAGTCTAAGAAAGCCAGGGGGAAAAGCTGCCGAGTTTCCTGATTGGCTGGCTACAGGGTGTTCTCTTCTTTCATTCCTTGTACAACTTGCTATTGTTTGGGGAAGATTAAATTAGTTAAGTTATTTTCCTTATATGTTTAGAACATAAAAGACTATGATAAGTAAGCCCTATTCAATACAGTTATTCTAAATAAATGTATGCAAAAGTATATTATAACTATATTTACTTATAATTATATTACATTTAACTATAACATATATGAAGAACTAGACTGAATAGAGTATAAATTTTCACGGACAAACTCCACAAAGGACTATGAATTCTGTTCTAAGTTTGAAAGAAACCCCCAGACTCTGTCTGTCCACACAGAGGGGCCCGTCTACCGTCTTCACGTCTCCCCACCACGAGAAGCCGTGTTCAGAACTTAGGCAGAAAGATTCGAGTGAGTATTATGAAAATGGCAGATTGAATTGTTATCCAGAGGCATTTTAATATTTAGTACAAATCTTTAAATCTAAAAAAGCAATTAAAATTTGAATTAATGTATTTACCTATGTTAAACCATTTATACTATACTTCTGCATTTGTAAAAATTAATGAACTAGGTTAATTATTAAGTTAATTGGTATACATTTTTAAAAGATTCATATGAAAGATTTCTTTAAATATTTATTTCTTCCCTTCCTTCTTCCCAATCAGCCATTCTCTCAACCATTATGTGATATAGTAATATCACAACTGTTTTCGGGAAATTTAACATATTCAGAATATAATCTAAGTGTCATGTTTTGTTTTGTAATCTTGGTTTATGATTCTTCACATACCACTCTTAGTGTGTGAAAATGAGCACTCCTTTCCAAGTAGTAAGCCAATGTCTAATTCTACTTCAACCATCATTTATCAGAAATCTATTTGGTGCCCAAACCTCGCTTATTTTGCCAATCTGTTGTAATTTGTGGCTAGTTACTTTGATTCTAGGTTAATTCAAATCATGTAGAGAACCCAAGGAGTCAATCATTTACAAGCATTTATGGAGAAATCATTGTGAAGGAAAAGTACAGCATGCACGCGCGTGCACACCCCCTCCCTCTGTCCCCTCTCCCCCACATTTCCCCCGCCCTCCAACATATTCTTCCATTTCTACAATTATGTCCTATAACACTTTGCAAAAACCAGATATCTTCCCCTTCATCTCTCTCTACTTAATTTTTAGGAACCCTAATCTACTAGTTACATAGAGGCCAATCGCAAAATCTTTACCAGCCAACATCATCCCATTTATAGAGAAATAAAAAGGAAAAAAAAGTTTAAATAGTATTGGTTGTACTGGTTCAACATATATTATTAATATTTGTCCCATTAATCCAGATATTCCAAAGGCTGTGTATATAATATAAAATAAAAATAATTTATATAACTTTGGAAATACTAAAAATCCCACCAATTTTTAGTATTTTTGATTAAGATATGTCAGAAGCTCTTCCTGACTGTCTGCTTTTTTATTTTTTGTCATGGTAAGACAGACAAATTTTGGGATCACCTTCAGAATAAAAACCAGTGACTCCTTAGTCTGGCCGTAGATTAGAATCAGTTGTGGAGGTTTTGAAACATACCTAAAATAGCTTCACCCCCTTAACTGTTTTGATGTGGGCCTCGAATGATACAACTTTACAGAGCTTCCCAGGTGCTTCTCATAAACATGGCTGGTAATCACTTGCCTACAAAATTCTTTCCCAGGTTATAAAGTAATTACTATTTTAATTTATATAAATGGTTGATTTGCCTCTATTTATTAAAAAGAACTAGCTTGGGTACACATTAATAAATCAAGCATGGCCTGCCCTCAAAAACTGTATAATCTAGCAAAGAAGGTGCTAAAAAGTCGTATTTCCTTCAGTGGTTTTATAAAATGTGTCAAGAGAAGCCATAGAATCATCATGCTACTCACTCCTACACAGCAGTCAAGTAACTCTTGGTGTATGCAGGGTGCCCTTTCCTAGTCACTAGCCACTGCCATGGATTCATTCCCTCATCTCTGGTTCTATTTTTATTTAATTTTAGATGAGGAGGGGAAAGGCAAGGCAGATTGTACCAATGGGTTTCCGAGAGTGTACATGAGTAGATTTGAGAAGTACAAGTCTTGATTTAAAATGTTAGTGCCCATCGTTCTCAATATTAGAAGAATGCCTAGTTTTTCCTCAATGTACATTTCCTCAATGTGTGATCATTTTGGTTACTTGCCTAGAGGAAAGTCTTCTTTTTAGAAAAAGAGAAGTTGATAACATGTCCCTGATGTTCTTTAAGCTTGATATATAGCAAGTTGTGTTGGAACCGATCACAGCCAGGCAGATCCACTCTTATCTCCGGAAGATGAAAGAAAATGCTCGGAGCCCTGGGGATGCTTGACATGTCTTTATTTACGGGTGGGCGACCACGCATGCCACAAGCTGCGTGCCTCTCTAGTGGGAAGCCCCTACCTGTTTAAGTACTAGAGGGAAACAAAGCTGGGAAACTGCCAAAACCTTATATAACATAACACAGTTCTGCGCATGCGAGCCCACTTCATGTTATGGGAACAGTTTATCGGACCCAGTCTCAAGGCTGTGAGAACACTGGTTATCAGGCCCCTCCAAGGCTATGGGAGCGCCACTCCTCTTAGTTACCCAGACACCTGGGTGAGGGAGCCAGACTGCCTCAACTTACCCTACACAAGTCATGGTGTGTCCCCAAAAGGTAATATGTACAAGGCACAAAATAAAGAGGAAACAATGAAATAGTTTATAAACACCTTAAATCTTTCCCTATATTATGAAAAATTATACATGCTTGTGATTTTGTAATAGTACCATGGGAGGAGGAGGAAGCCCAACCTACAGCACCAAAATTAAGAATGGAAGTTTAAACTTGATTTTACCTTTGCCAATCATTTCAATGACTAAGGAGGGAGGCAGGTCATCTTGACCATGAAGAAGCAGTAACCATCTCAGGTTCATGGGGATGAATCATGGATCAACTTGTCTAATGCACACCCCTCCTAAGGGAGACAGTTCCTCCCAGGGAAAAATCCTTCCATCAGCAGACAGCTGAGAAATCAGGGTAGCCAATATCTGATTATTATTTAATATTATATTACTTAGGAAATAAAAGTGACTTTATTTTTAAAAATCCATTTTTCCTGAGTTTTGTCTCTTGTGTTTCTAAGTCTTTCACTCACTGCATCATAAATAAGACTTATTTGATAACTTAGGGCCTGAGGGGGAGAAGGCAGTCCTCTGATCTCTGGCCAAGAAGATCCCTAAAGCACCCAGCATCTTGCCTCAGAATCTGTTAAAACTTTCTAGAGAAAATGTTATGCAGCTTGCTCTTACAGAGTAGGGCAGGAATGAAGAGCTGTGAAACTTTACTCGCATCCACTGTGAAAACATAATGTACACAAGTTGGATAAGCAGAGTCAGGTCAGAGCCCGCACTGAAGTAAGGACCGATCATGACTACTTAAGATTAGACACAATCACTGCCTTGAAGCCTCACCCATATGGAATCACACCAGACAACTCAGACAGCATAAAACGGTGACGTAATACATGGTGCAGCCTAGAACGCTCAGGCATCAGTAAATGTTAGAGGAGAGGGAAAACTTCTGGGAAGAATCAAAACTGACATTAAATCTTAAAGAACTAGTGACATTCAGAAGTGGAGAACAGAAAAGAGGAGAACAGAGAAGAGGATTCATCCCAGACAGAAGGTGAATATAATCAAAACTACAGAGGTAGAAGGGAACAGCTGAGTACATTCCTGTAATTGACAAAGTAGGGGGAAATAAGGATCCCCTAAGTATGGACACGTCAGAACCTGGGCAATTTCAATGATGAAGTAAGGCCCTGCATGCCATTAAATACTTTCAAACATTGATTAAGTGAGACTCCAACAACTGTCAAGTTCAAAGCTGAAAAAGAATATCTGTGGCCGGATTGAAAAACAGATGACCCAAAAGTATTCTTACTGTAACAACCACATGTCGAAGGCTAATATTTGGCAGAACACAACAACACATGCTCACAACAGCATAATGATGTGACTACTATTAACCCCAATATGCAGTCAAGGAAACAGGCTCAGAGAAGTTAAATTGACTCAATAAACAAGGAAATTAGATGTGAATGCAGTTATGGCTACTTCAGAACCCACACAATTCATTAGGACAAGATTTTCTGATACTGGTCATCACTTTAGTTTTCAGACAAGGGGACTATTAAATGTTCTCTCTGGTTCCTCATCCTTCTTATGGGTCCCCAGCACCTACAGCAGGGCCTAGGTTCAGTAAACACTGAGAGATTCTAGTTTCCGAGCACCTCCTCTCCACTTCTACCTGCCCTCACGGTGCTACAAGACACAGGAAAGAGAACAAGGTGGACAAGCCCAACACACTGTGATGCACAACAAAGTCGAGTGAATTAATGAATGGATGCATGAATAAACCAACACAAGTGTGCATTTTAACACAACTAAGTATTTGAAATTGTGGTTTTGATTAAGAACATGCCTTTAAGTATTCAACTTTTGAATCCCACTTTTGGCATTTCTTCCTTGTACACCTTGTACAAGGGATTTAAATTCTCAAACCACAGGTTATTCATCTATAAAATGAGAATTCTAATACCTGCAAGTTACAGGGTTCCTATGCAAATTAAGTGAAATCATGTATATAAAGCACTCACGGCAACGGCTAGCATTAAGTGCTCAAGTAATCAGTACGTTACTTTCACTGTTCGTGTTAGAAGCGGGGGTGTCCTGTGGTCTAAGGTCTACCAGGGGTGTCAAACTCATTCTCACCAGGGGCCACATCAGCCTCGCGGTTGCCTTCAAAGGGCCGAATGTAATTTTAGGACTGTATAAATGTAACTACTCTTTAACTAGGGCAAGGAGCTCGGCGCTGCCGCCGGGTAGAAACAAGGTGCTGGGCGGATAAAACAAGGTGGAGGCGGCCCATGGGCCTCGTGTTTGCCACCTGTGGAGACTGAGACCTGTGTTTCTGTGCCACTAGACAGACACAAGCACTAACAAGCTTGAACATGAATAAGTGTCTAACTTTTCTACTGTTCATCAATGTCTACAATTGTCACATGGTTGGCAAATTCAAGAAACCAGTTCAGAGTTTCTGTAGACTTGAGTCAGGAAATGTACAAATGTACAAGAAGCTATGAATGTTAACCCATGGAGCCAATCTAAGGATTTGGTTATGCAACTGAATCCTTGGAAGGGACTACTTGTTTCACACGGGGGGGAAATGAGTCATGGACTAGAAAAATCAATGAGAATTTTAGTTAATTAAACTTGTGAAATGGTTACATTTCTAACCCTCCACAAAAACCTAACAGCCTGTGTAACTGGTAAATAGAATGGGATCCACTTCAGAGGATGTACTGTGCTCTGTGCCAACTGCATACGAAAAAAGCCTTCCCATTCATTATTTTATTCTGAGTTTTACACATAAGGAAACTGACGCACTAACATGTTAAGATCAAAATCACACTATTAGAAAATGGTAAAACAGAGATTTGAATTCATATTTTTGACTAAGTATGGGGTACTTAAAATTGAATGTAAACAATCAGACAAAAAAAAATAAGCCAGGTCCATATACATACGGCTATGTGAAAGAGAATTTTAAAAATGCTGCCTGTGTAGGCCTAGAAGAGGTACCAGATGAACTCCCAAACGAATGGTATTTTAATTCTTGTTTGGAAAACCAAAAAAACATATAGTCATAGAATTGTTATATATAAATTCATCTTTGCAGTTCACCACATATTGCTTTACATGTTCTTTAGTCTCTTCGATATAAAGTCTTCTTTCTCAAACAATTAGCTTTTTAAGGCCAGAACAATGTTTTATACTTCCTTTTTACCTTTACTCAGAAACGAGCATATTCATAACATTGAACCACTCATGGAAATAGTTTATATAATAGCTTGTCTGAAGGCAGATAATAAACATTAAAATAATGTCTGATAATCCTTTTCAGGTCTACAACACAGATTTTTTAAAAGGGTTATTTAGCTTACTTTGTATAAGCCTCCAAAAAATTTTATACTATAAATAGATACTGAATAAATAGACATGAGCATGTGATTTAACATAATACTTGAAATTGTATATAAATGATTATTAATAATGATTAAGTATAACCAATAATATAAGATTTTAGTCAACACACATTAATATTTAATTTTGCTTTTTGATTTCTTTTTTTGCAGAGCATAAAAATAATTCTAACATTGTACATCAATATTTACATCATTATTAACCCAAACTAATACAGACACATTTGTACATGTATAAGTGTGTAATATTTTAAAATCAAACTTTTATTTACATTCTTGACATTTTGAAGTATGCGTCATTTCTGGTGATGCTGAGTATCTTGCGTTTGACCCTGCAGATCCATTTTCCACGCTTCTTTTCCCTGTTCTGAGTCCTGGTTAATTGACCATTAGGGACTTTGTCTGTCTGCTTGTCTTCTGACTTCTGCTGGGTCCAGTCAATGGGAGGCACCGGCAGGAGACTGAGAGGGAGGTGAAGAGTGGAGAGAGCAGTGGGATATTTATTCCCAGGGCTCCCGTTTCCCTAAGCTTCAGCAAGTCAATCATTGGTATCCCTCTACAAACAGCAGAGGATCTTGTCAGCTGACACTCTTCCACAGCCACTCTCTCCAGGTGGTGGGATTACTTCCTTCCTTTTGTACCACTAAGCCTAACTACTCCTGGCCAGTACCAGCCCTGAGGATACTACCCCTTTTTGCCTTCCCTAAATCCTGTTTACAGTTTTATAAGTTTTACATTTCCTCACCAACACAATCATATCATTCTCACCAAGCAGGTCTCAAAAAATGATTACACAAGCATCTGCCCATGAAACAGAAACAAAGTGTTTTCACAAAGTCTTTGAAACCCCAGCGCAAGGCCAGAGCGTGTTTCTGTGGTTGAGTCAGCCCTTCCCTAACATTTTATGTGTGCGTCCTTAATTGTGTACACGGCACACTCAGGCATGACGCATTGCCTTAGTGCTCATGTTTAATGGGAGATTTTCAAAACACAGCAATAAGGACAATTCGCCAAAAGCTGTTACAAATTGAAGCATATATAGGAAGAACTTGAGTAGTAACTACTTTTGAGCATTCTTCTATTCTGCAGCGGCTGTAACAATAAATCCTATCTTTCTAATGCAACAAGAGTAAAGCTTTAATACATTATGCATTCTGGTGATTGACTCATTGTTCACAAACATCAGAAAGTTAGAATAACTCTGTAGTTATTTTCACATTTGGAGAGACTGCTCCCTGAAATGTTTAAATTTGAAAGAAAATTCATTTGAAAAATCTGCATTTTGGGGTTATTTCCGGAATGCTGCCAGAGGAGTAGTTTGTAAATCAATAATCCTCTCTGTGTTACAAATATTTAAGAATGTTTAAGAATGTCTCAAAAATGTTAGAACAAGTGGAATTCCTTATTTTGACTAGGTATTTTTTTTAAAGTAAGGAATAGAAAGATATTAATTTGCTGAGAATTTTCTTCTAAAATAACCCAATGGGCTTTTAAAACAAATCTCCTGAGCATAAATTTCCCCATTCACATGCTGTCGTCATGGAGACCAATCTCTGGCACATTGGATGGTATAACCTACACATCCTTTCTAGCCCGAAAATTCCGTTGTTGCCATAGAAACTGCCAGTCACTAGCCTTTTTATTCCTTGATGCCCCCATAGATACCACTGAAATTTCAGCTATGATTTTCTTAGCTTTTAGCAGTCTCCGGCTTTTTGGCAATGCCAGAAAAACAAACAAGCAAACAAAAAAACTCCTGTTATCTTGTGCCTAAAATGTAACAACTTATATCAGTCATCAAAATCTGGGCAGTAAAGTCAATATTAGAAATATTTTAATAGAATTCCAGGTGAGACAACTGTTCAGGAATTCTCAAGATTCTAAAATAAAAGATTATTTCAGATGTCTTAAGAAAAACAACAGTTATAAAAGGCAATAATTCTTCATTTAATAAATATCTTTCAAATGGTCTAGAGAAAAAGTTACTTAATGTAATGGATTTTGAAGTCTATCCCTTTTGGCAAAATGGAACCAAGAACATATAAATTGTAGAGTCTCCTGAGATAACTCATTGGGGACACAGGTACATTCCATCCCATTCTGAGAATAAAACTAAGCTTCTTCCTTGATAAAGAAAAGGACAAACGAAACATCGAAAAGCTTTGAGCAGCATATGAAGAGCAAGAAATATGGATTAAAGACGTTTGTTCTGAAGTCCCAGAGAATGGTTCCAGAATATGAGGAGTACTCTCTCCACATCTGTCCATTATCAGTCTCAGATTATTCATGCATTCGTAGTCTCAATTTATCTCTTCAGTATTCTTAAAATATCAATCTATAGAATCTGCTTTTCTGAAAAAAATAATTATTACTTTAGGAACTATTTAGGGTCTTTAATTTGATAGCAGCAACTTATTTGTGGGATCTCTCAGGAAAGGACCTAGTTTTGCAGATACACAGATGACCAGAGGTCTGTGTATAGGACCCTAAACACCACATCTTCAGTTTTAAAAAGAATCATGGTATTTTGTAACACAATCAAGTTGAGGAAAATGTTTCTTGAACTATAAGAAACTAGAAAAGGAAGATTGAATATTTATGAATAATAATGTTAATTCCATAATTTTTCAAACTAAATATTTGGTATCTATACACCTCACTATAGTACAGTTGGCAAAATAAGGAAAATAACATAGCATTATTTTTATAATTTTTATTATTTGATTAAATATTACCTGTTTCTTTTTTTAAGATTTTATTTATTTATTTTTAGAGAGAGGGGAAGGGAGGGAAAAAGGGAGAAAAATATAAAGGTGTAGTTGCCTCTCAACGCACCTCCTACTGGGGACCTGGCCTGCAACTCAGGCATGTGCCCTGACTGGGAATCAAACTGGTGACCCTTAGGTTCGCAGGATGGTGCTCAACCCACTGAGCTACACCAGCCAGGGCTACTTATTTCTTATTAAAATATGTATTATGTTACATGATGTGAGAGGAGAAATGAAATATAATTTAGATGAGACATTAACAATGCCTAGCACATTAAGCCCTCAAGACCACATACCATCGTTAGGTACTATAATTTTTTTTTTTACAAAAACAACATCAAAAACCAAAATACCATCTCTAACGATAACCACTATTAGCACCAAAATGCATATCCAGCAAGACACGTACAGCTACAGGCACATAGAGATGCATGACACATAACACTTCTCTTTGGATAAAAATAAAATCATACTCTAGAAATCATGTTGTAACATGTTTTTTCCACTCAATCACATATTGTGAATATGTCTCCAACATCAAAATGTGTGTATGTATGTATGTATGTGTATAAATGAATATTTATTTATTTATTTATTTATCTACATTTTCATTAACTTTTCCATTGCCAAATACTATTATTTGGATAGCCCTAGTTCTAAGAAGTCCAAGGGTTCTTTTCCTGTCTTCAAGAAACCACAATAACCAAAGGCTCATTAATCGGAGATTTCTGTGTCACTCTCTGAAAGATTCTGGCAGCACCCATCTTGCATAGCTAAACAAGAGAAAGAAGACCCCCAGTTACATGAAGAAACAAGGGAAAAATCTTGCCTTCATGCTAGTCCTTTCATACTTATTTTTACAGTTCACATACTTTTTTATTTTCACACAGAAACACACATAGGCACATAAAGTTTAGAGAAATAAAAGCAGCCAAAAAGCCTCTTTTTTCAAAAAAAAAATTCCACAAACTCTGGCTTTTTAATTACTTCTGTCTGAGAGAGTCAAATTAAGATTAGACTATGAGTAAGATTTAAAATAAAAATTAAAATTTGGGAAAAAATTGCCACAAATCCCTTCCCACGAAATTTCTAAGTTAAAGCCTTAGATACATACATGGTGTTTGCTGTAGTATCTTGGCCTCATTATATGGGATGCATACAAGAAAGCCAATGATAGTTTTAAAAATCCTTTAAGGATATGAAGTCATTTGACACTGAAGCAGAAATTAATCCATGCTCCTGCCAGGTCTACCTATTTCAGCCTAGAGAATAGTTACCACAGTACGCTGGGGCCTACAGACACATTTTACTAGCCTCTAAGTTCTGTAACAGCTCTTCATATACCAGCCAAGGGAGGCTTTAGCTTCAGAGCAGAGTCATTTAAAACTCAAGAACAACAACAAAAAAATTGTCTTCAATTTTGCTAATGTGGCTTCAGCGCCCCAGGAGAGATTACTCTAACAGTTTGAGGAAATGCACATTTGCAGTCCAGAGCCCAGGGATCAACAGAGTCTACTGCGCTTCAGAGAAATCAAAATGAGAATTGTGGGGACCTGGACTCATGTAAATAGGTCTGGTCATTTGAAAAGTATCAATTCCTGCTGTAAGAATTATAGCAAAGCAACAGTTTCTTAGAACAAAAACAGAAGAACAAAATATTGTGTGATAAGAATGAGATAACTTCATCTCCTTGTAAAATTCAAATGATCCATCTAGAACACTTATTTAATATTTTAGAGAAAATAGCATTGGCAAAATACACACATAAATACAGGTGACATGCATATACACATACATACATACATTCATCAACATTCTCCATATGTTGGATGGATGGATGAATGAATAGATGATGATAGATAGATAGATAGATAGATAGATAGATAGATAGATAATCCATCTACCTCACTGGCACATGGAAGGAGATAGGAGGCAAAAGTACTAGGAGCCCATTTATTTAAAGAAAGGTAAGGACAGGGGAAAGACAGAGGGAGAGGGAAGGAAGGAATGCACTGTGTCAAGTTTGTTATACTTATGAGAAAAATAATAAACAACAAAGATAACTTTCTCCATCTGAGTCAACAATGTCATTTGGCTCTTGTAATCTGATGAGCACTTATATTTTTTAAATTTCTCCAAATTTTAGCTCCAATCACTTGCAGGTTTTTAAATTCTGACCATTCTAAATACAGAGCCCATGTGCTTGGTTGGGCTAAACACAGGATTCTCCTTTCAACCAGCTCCACAAACAAGAATCAGTAGTGCCTCTTTTAGACAGGGCTTATTTATAGCTGGAAAATTACCTTGAAGTGACTATGACTAACTAATAGACTCATCCATCCTGATTGTGCATGTGCCACTCTAGGTCTGGACATTCCCTAATTATGTGTGTTAGGCAGCTAGCCACTGATTCTGCAAATAGTCATTGAATACTACATTACTATAGGCCAGGAAGCTTGGTTGGCCCTGTAGTGATGGGAGCAAATGAAACTGATGTAGTCACCATACTGGAGTTTTAAATATTGGAGAAAATATTAAACACTGAACTACGTGATTGTTTTTTCACTGCACTTATGATAATTGGTATAAAGGAAGAAGAAGCTCAGGGTACTGTGAGATGTACTTTTGTAAGTATGAGGAAGATTATGATTCAAGCAAAGATTAAAAGAAGACTTGAAGCTGGCTGGAGCAAAGGGAGCAATAGTAGAATAAAGAGGTAAAAGTGTTGATCCAGATGAATAGAATGTGAATAAATAAAAAAGTAAACATACCCTCGGTAATTACAAATTAGCCTTATTTGTCACCAACAGGAGTCTGTTACATACTAGGCATCATCCTTGGCCTCCTAATATATACTCTTTTATTTAATCCTCCCATCAAACCTGCGAGAAGGGTATTATCACCATTATACAGCAGAAAACTGAAGCTAAAAGATTAAGTGACTCGACAGAAGCAAACTTTACATTAACATAACTGATTTCCCATTAAGCAACTCAAGCAACTACACCTACCTCTATTTCTTGGGGGAAAAAAATGATAAAATATGTAGTGTGATTCTCCTAAAATAATATCTTTACTTTTAAAAAATCAGGTTTTTTTTCTATTTTAAATGTAGATTAATAATGGTTACTATTCATGTACTCAGATTAAAATGACTTTTTAAAATTCTAACATATATGTAATAGTCAAACTCTATTAAATGCTATTGGAATTTTTCCACACGAGGAATGAGAAATAAATGAACTTTTATTAATATAATTTTAAAACTTTTCCATTTTACACTAGGAAAGAAATCCTAAGAGGGAAATTCATAGCATTGCAGGCCTATCTCAAAAAACAAGGAAAAGCTCAAATAATCTAACTTCATACTTAAAGGAACTTGAAAAGGAACAATTAACAAAGCCCAATGTGAGTACAAGGAAGCAAATAATTAAGATGAGATCAGAAATAAATAGTCTAAAAAAATTATACTAAAGATCAATGAAAAACATTATACTAAAGATCAATGAATTCAAGAGCTGGTTCTTTGAAAAAATAAACAAGATTAAAAAAAACATTAATCAGATTCATCAAGAAAAAAAAGAGAAAGGACCCAAATAAAAAAAATAAGGAATAAAAGAAAAAATGACAACTGACAAACAAAGGACTGTTAAAAAAAAAAGATGAACAATTATATGCCAAAAAATTGGACAACCTGGACAAAATGGATAAATTCCTAGAAACAATCTTCCAAAATGAAATCAAGAAGAATTGGAGAATCTGAATAGAAAGATTATACCTGATGAAATTGAAGTTGTAATAAAAAAAACTCCCAACAAATAAAAGCCCTGGACAAGAAGGCTTCACAGGTGAATTTGACCAAATATTCCAATAAGAACTAACACCTCTCCTCAAACTATTTCATAAAATTCAAGAGGAGGGAAGGCTCCCAACTTCATTTTACAAGGCCAGCATTATCCTAATTCCAAAACCAGAGAAAGACACTACAAAGAAAGAAAATTATAGGCCAATATCACTGGTGAACATAGATGCTGAAATCTTCAACAAAATTTAGCAAACTGAATTCAGCAATGCATCAAAAAGATTATACACCATAATCAAGTGGGATTTATTCCAGGAATGCAAGGATGGTGCAACATTTGCAAATCAATAATGTTATTCACCACATAAACAAAATGAAGGATCAAATCCACATGATTATATTGGTAGATGTAGAAAAAGCTTGATAAAAACCCAGCACCCATTTATGATAAAAACTCTCAGCAGTGTGGGAATAGCAGGAACATTCCTAAACATAATAAAGGTAGTATATGACAAACCCACTGCCAGCATCATACTCAATGGGCAAAAACTACAAGTGTTCCCCTAAGATCGTGAACAAGACAGGGATGTCCACTTTCAACTCTCTTATTCAGCATGGTACTGGAAGTCCTGGCCACAGCAATCAGACAAGAAGAAAAAAATAAAAGGTATCCAAGTTGGAAAGGAAGAAGTCAAACTGTCTTTATTTGCAGATGACACGATACTGTACATAGAGAACCCCAAATATTCCATCAAGAAACTACTAGAACTGATAAATGAATTCAGCAAAGTAGCGTGATACAAAATTAATATTCAGAAATCAGTTGCATTTTTATATGCCAATAACAAACTGACAGATGGGAAATTAAGGAAATAACCCCATTCACAATTGCTTCAAAGAATAAAATACCTAGGAATAAACCTAACCAAGGATGTAAAATGCCTGCACTAGGAAAATTATAAGACACTGAAGAAAGAGATTGAAGAAAATACAAATAAGTGGAAGCACATACCATGTTCATGGATATCATTAAAATGTCCATACTACCCAAAACAATCTATAGATTCAATGCAGTTCCTACCAAGAATCCAATGACATATTTCACATAACTAGAACAAATATTGCAAAAATTTATATGGATCCACAAAAGGCCCTGCATAGCAACAGTGATCCTGAGAAAGATGTACAAAGTTGGAGGAAACGCCCTACCTAATATCAAACTATACTACAAGGCCATAGTATCAAAACAGCCTGGCCCTGACATAAAAAAGACACATACATCAATGGAACAAAATAGAGAGCCCAGAAATTAACCCACACCTTTATAGTCAATTAATATTTGACAGAGGGAATATACATATATAATGGGCTAAAGATAGTTTATTCAATAAATGGTGTTGGGAAACTTGGACAGATACATGCAGAAAATGAAACTAGACCAACTTCTTACACTACACACAGGAATAAATTCAAAATGGATCAAAGACTTAAATGTTAGACCTGAAACCATAAAAATCCTAGAAGAAAACATAGGCAGCAAAATCTTGGACATTGCTTGTATAAATTTTTTTAGAACATTATCTCCCCAGGCAAGGGAAACAAAAGAAAAAAAATAAACAAATGGAACTTCATCAAACTAAAAATTTTTTGTATAGCAAAGGAAATCATTAACAAAATCAAAAGACAACCACAGAAAAAGAGAAGATATTTGTCAATACATCTGATAAGGAGTTGATATCCAAAATTTACAAAGTACTTGTAAAACTCAGCACCCAAACAACAAACAACTCAATTAAAAAATGGGCAAAGTCACTGAATAGTCACTTCTCCAAAAGGATATACAGATGGCCAATAGACACATGAAAAGATGCTTAACATCACTAATCATCAGAGAAATGCAAATAAAAACCATCTCACATCTGTCAGAATGGCTATCATCAGTAAATCAAAAAACGAGTGCTGGTGAGGATGTAGAGAAAGGAGAACCCTTTTGCACTGTCGGTGGGAATGAAGACTAGTGCAGCCACTGTGGAAAGCAGTGAGGAGATACCTCAAAAAATTAAAAATGGATCTGTCTTTTGACCCAGCAATCCCAGTTCTGGGAATATATCCGAAGGAACCCAAAACATTAATTCGAAAGAACATAAGCACCCCTATGTTTATTGCAGCATTATTTATAATCACCAAGATATGGAAGCAGCCCAAGTGTCCATTAGCAGATGATTGGATAAAACAACTATGGACATTTACACAATGGAATTCTACTCAGACATAAAAAAGAAGAAAATTGTACCCTTTGCAACAGTATGGATTGACCTGAAGAACATTATACTAAGTGAAATAAGCCAGTCAGAGAAAGACAAATACCATATGATTTCACTCATATGTGGAATTTAATGAACAAACTGAAGTAACAAGCAAAACAGAGACAGACTCATAGATGGACAGCAGATGGCAGCTAGTGGGGGGCGTTGCTTAGGGAGTGGAGGGATTGAGCAAGAAGGATGAAGGACTCATGGACATGGACGACAATGTGGTGATTGTTGGGGTTAGGGTGGTATAAGGGGACTAAATGGTAATGGAAAAAAATAAAGATTATTTTAAAATATTTAAACAGAAATAATACATTTTAGGAAATTTCATAAGTTTGAAAATTAAAATCAAATTTGATTTTTATTATGTTGAACTGGTTGAAATTGCTAATATTCAACCATTTAGACCGACAAAAAACAGCCACGTCATATGGTGACCAGAGCAATCCCTCATAATGAAGAGTAATACTGCCCAAATGTCAATAGCTCCTGTGATATGAAACCCTGATCCTTTGTCTGTGTCTTCCCTTCCTGTCCCCTTCCCTATGAAATGTCCCAAATATTTCATTGCATCTCTTCTCTGCATTTCTATCTCTCATATTCTATTTGGACTTGTGGTTTCTCATATAGGAGATTGTTCTGCTATGGGCCCAGCTCCCACTCAGAAAGGCCAGTGGGGAGCGGGGTCCAGCACACAGGACCCACGCCCACGGATAGGTTCTACAAGAGGAATCAGGCCTGCAACAGTGAGATATGCTTTTTGCTAAAACTTCCTTCCCTGAATTGAGGCAGCAAATGTTTACTGCATATCTTTAAAGTAACTTCCTAAAATCTATGCTAAACCTTCCAAGAACAAGTGTAACCAGTTCAACCACTTTTCCCTTAACATTTGCAAATATCCTTCCTTTTTGATGTAATTAGCAACATCTTCTCCTTTGTTTTCTGTAACCATCTAAAGGAAACCTGTGCATAGTAAATGAGGACCATCCTCAATGTACTGTGCCCAGAAAAGCAATAAAGCCTGTCAAGGAAAGGGTCCCTGTGCTAACCTCTTGAGAGGGTGGCCCTGCTGTCCCTTTTCCTCCACAGGACTCGGTATCCCTGTGAATTTGTCCATTGCACAAACACACAGATCCCGAGGGCCAGGATCCGCATTCTCATATAAAGTTCTAACAGCTTCCTATATAAATGCTCCATGTTCATTAACAGAACTGTGAGCTTCCAAGTGCATGGTGATCCAGGAAAATTCCGAGTACTATTATCTAGGAATATGCTAAGCACTATCTGAACAAATGAGAATAGATTACATAGAAAAAGTCAGATATTATAAACACTTTAAATTTTCTAGGAAGAGTGATTTTTTTAAAAAAGCAAACACATGTTGAGCTGAATGGTTAACCTTAATGCTCTATAACTGACAGCGGCAGTAGCACTGTGTTCAGGCAATACTGGTACCAAAGCAGAAGATCACACATCATTAACTACTTCCCTTTCTGATTATCCTAGCTTCTAGCAAATTAACAAAGGCTTATTGCAACATTTTGATTTCACATCTTGACTAAGGTCTTAGAACTCTGGTTTAGTTCACTCTTTATCATCAAGATTAAAAGCACTTATTAGGTTCATGTGCTGGGCAAGCTCCATACCAATTAAAACTGACCAAATGTTTATCTTTGAGTAGTTTCCCATCAAAAAAAAAAGTAAAATTTTACCTTGTGGAAATAAAGGACTTGATTTTATGGGGCCTAGGATGATGGGGGTCAGGGAGAGAGACAGCCTAGAATCCAAAGGCAGGAATAAAGAAATGGGATGCTTTGGAAAAGAAATAGCTGGGTGTTGCAGGGGTGGGGGAGGAATGACCCTCTTAGCCTTTATAGCAAAGCTGTTTTCTAGAGAAAGATGGAGCTACAGAGTTGATGTAAATTTTTAGGAGTTGACAATCTGAAAGCATACTATACAATCTGTCTGGTATGAATTTGGAGAACAAAAAGGGTAGGAGTAGGGACCAAAAAAAGGAAAGAAAAAAATGAAGTAAAGAAAATGATCAGGAAAATCACCTTGAAAAGTTAAAATGGGGAAAAATGAGAATAGAAAAAGTTAATATCTCTGTAAGAAAAAAAAATAAGACATATATAGTTGAGTAAAGATGTACACAAGCTTTTGGGGGGTCAATGTTTATATTTCTACCTAACTGTGCTATCATGTAAGGCAAGAAAAATAAAGTCTCATATCACACATAGAAAAGAAAATGTATTTCCAACATAGAGAATTAATTTAGTAACACTAATGAAGTACAATAAGATATTTCTAAATAAAAACAGCACAGCTTTGTAATCAGGACAAAACCATCCCCCTCCAACAATAAAAGGTATCTCCGTTTAGGTAAGGACCCTTTGACACTGCTGTTATACTCCTTTACAGCCAAACGGTAACTTTTTATCTGGAGGATATTAATGGGACTGGGATAATAGATTTTGTTTATAAAGCATACTCATATTTTCTAATACTATGCTGATTTTAAATACCTTTAAGTAGAATCATACTTCTCAGTCTTTGCTCTTCCTTTTCACTCTAAAGAATGGAGTGTCTTTCTGAAATCAGCTTATCTGAATATAACTAATTCTTGACACCCTAAGATCTTTTGAATATTACATACAGCATCGCAGGAAAGTGTTTGTTGGATTAAACCTTTAAAAATTGCAAACTTCACTGGGGAAGAGTTGGGGCTTCCCCCTCCCTCCAAGGTTCTCTTCAACTACCTTCTTTCCAAAGCAGAAGAAATGACAAAAAAAATTAAAACTGCCATTAAACCCATGAGCCCCTAAATCAGAGGAGCTTGAAATGGAATTTTAGATGAGCATTATGCAAACTAAACTCATGAGTCTAATCTTACAGTACATTTATTCAGAACTCTCATTTCTACATCATAAAGAAAAAATCTAGGAAAGGAAAAGATGGAGAGACTCTCTCCATTTGTTTACTCAGCAAGCATGTATTGAGTGCTCAGTCTGTGTCGGACACTGGCGTGGGCACAGATGAATGTGGGTTTGCTTCACGAGCTTCACAGTGCACCAATTTAACTGTAATTGATTCTCTCAGGTAGTTTTAATTTCTCTTGTACCTTAGAAGTCCAAGGATCTCTCCTTTGAAAAGATTTTCTTTAGGCTAGAGAAGGGTTGAAGGAAAAGCTTTAGGATAACGTATAAAGCCATGCTCTGGTCCCAGCTGCATCTTTGTTAGCCCACTACCCTGAGCAAGCAACTTTTGAAACCTCAGCATGTTTGAGTGTATAAAATAAGGCTCATACATGGCGCTATCTCTCCTACAAGATTGTTGCAATGAATACATTAAGATACTGTGTGTACTTTGAATCTATAAATCACCATATAAATTTAGAGTGATAAATATTGGGTTAGCCAAAAAGTCTGTCTAGTATTTTCTATAAAATAAAAGATACATTTTTCATTTTCATTAATAACTTTATTGATTTGGATATTTTGGGTATGTTGGCTATCTCCCACATGGTATAACGTTACCTGTTCTCAATTAATGTCTCAGTTTGATCGCTATCAACTCCAACTGGTCTACCCAACCATGGAGCGTCATCCAGTGAGAAATCTCCAGCACAAAACTTCACCAACCACTTTTGATGCATTCAGTCAGTCACAGCACCTACTCCAAACTGCACACATCTCTCTGTGCTTTTCACTTGGGTTTTTACCCTTCTTGAAATAATAAAGCATAATATGATGAAAATGTTGCTTATTTTCTTCCATCTTCAATATTAAAAATGCATCACCAATTCTGATGCATTTTGATGCATGCTGATATGACAGCTGTCACAATACAATCTAACAAAATTGTTTTGAATGAAGTTAAAAACAACTAAACACTACTAGAGCTGTCTTATGGAAAAAAAAAAACTTTTTGGCCAACCTAATATAAGGAACATCTTTATAAAATAAAGGTACAGAGTGTGAATAGGCAATTCATGCTGATAGTAATAGAAATCCTCAAAGTTAGAAAATACTTCA
Source organism: Desmodus rotundus (assembly GCF_022682495.2). Classification (NCBI taxonomy): domain Eukaryota; kingdom Metazoa; phylum Chordata; class Mammalia; order Chiroptera; family Phyllostomidae; genus Desmodus; species Desmodus rotundus. The sequence goes on along the minus strand of NC_071387.1, from coordinate 46,777,139 downwards.
TTTCATTAATAAAAAGTAATACAGATTTTAAAATTAAAATTCTCTTTTGTATCCATGAAACAGAAAGAGAAACCATCTCAAAATTGATAATATTTATCAAGGGCACTAACCATATCCATAATTTGCCATTAAATTGAAGAATTTGGCCATACTCTTTGCCTCAATAATTCTAGCATTTATCATTTTTTAAAAACCAAATATGTACAAAAATATTTGTGTTCAGGAAGCTTCATAGCACTACTTTCCAAGAAAAACTATGTCAAAAGCCTAACTGCATAAAATAGGGGGATGTTTAAAATAACACAGTACATTTTAAGACGAAATATAAAGAAGCCATTAACCATCATAATTAAGACTATTTAATGTGGAAATAAGAACAGTGGATTGTCTTTGTCAATGTCCAGCATGCATCAGAGAATTTTCAAGACAGTAGCAGAGTAAGCAGACAAACTCCCTGCTTCATGGAGCTTAGAGTCAAAGTAAAGGGACTAGATAGAAAATTATAGATTTCAGAAGGACATATTAGTTATGCATTAAATATACATTCAAATAAAAGACTGCAAGGAAATCTATAAAATGAGAATAAGTATGTTCAGATAATTTTAAAAAGTATATTAATTTTATTCCTATATTTTATTCTCCAGAGGTTCTAATGACATCGAAAAAACCCAAATTTTATAAAAATGCATTCAAAGAAAGGGTTTCCAATTTTCATAAATAAAACCAGACTCACATTCATTAAGAATCAATGGTGTAGCCAGCAATCTCAGCTTTCAAGGAACTTAAGAGTTCTGTGTACCTGAAACAAATGGACGTGGAGAGGGAACAGGATGGGGAGATGATCAGATCAGGGTGGGCTGGAGTGGTTGGAGGCGTCCGGGATGTAGAGGACCTCAGGGGTCACCTAGGGTTCACACGACAGGACTACTGAATAAAGGGCAGGCAGATGGGGGACATGGTCTGGGGAGGCCCAAGGGACAGTAAATAAATTCATCCATTGGAAAAAAAGTCTTTTAATAACTTTACTGAGCTATTTTTGACATATAAAATTGTATATCCTTCAGGTATACAACTTGATGTTTTGGAATGTGCATACATTATGAAAAAATCATTACAATCAAGCTAAATAATTTATCATCTCTACATAGTTACCATTGCAATGTGTGTTGACATTTATTTTAAAATCTATCCTCTTAGCAAATTTCAAGTATACAATAGAGTATTGTTACCTAGTATTACTGAGCAATACACTAGATCTCCAGAACTCATTTTGCTTGCGTAACTTTATATCCTAACTTCTCCCTCCCCACCCCAGGCCCTGACAATTACCATTTAACTCTCTAATTCTATGAGTTTGACAAGAGATATCTGCATTCCCATGTTCACTGAAGCATTCTTCACAATAGCCAGGATATAAAAACAGTATTCTAAGTTAGGTAAAAGAGAAAATCCAGGATTAGAGAAACAAGTTGGAGCTACAGTTTAGAAGACTAAAAAGCTGAGTCAAAGAATTTGCTCTTGACAATATATGTAGCAAAGATTCATTGAATATTCTGGAACAAATAATGATAGTTGAAAGCAGAATTAATACACAGGGTTTTCAGAGAAGAGAGTAATTAGAGAACAGGCCATGAGATATGAGGCTGAGATGCTAAACAATTGAACTTGAGTGGTGACAACTGGAATGAAAAAGGCAAAGCACCTGCTTGCCATTTCAAAGGAAAGTCTGTAAGATCCCACGGGCTATGTCAAAGTAAAGCTCAGTCTCAGATCCAACCACCAACGATGGAGTAATTGAGGAATTATTTTAAATAAATGATTTATCCAGCTGAACAGCCTTCAGGCAGAGGCAAAACCCCTAAAATTTCGAAAGTTAATATTATCCCCTCACATCACTTGCGTGGTTTAGCAGGGGAAAGACAGCTGTAAAAAGGCACACCACACATGATCAGGCTGTGCCAGGAGCAAAGTGATGCCGGTTCACATATTAGAATTGTTTCTGCCCACTTTCAGCCAGCAAGGTTGAAATGGAGAGGGAAATGAACATTTGAGCAAATCGTCATCAATTGCTTATCACAAATTAGAATCTGCATGTGAGTCAACATAGCCTGGCACTTTGCTGCTGACATATGCCAAAACAAATTTAAATCCAAAAAGCTATTTTAGATATATGATTCATTTTTATGTGTCGACACAACTTAACAAAAATGTGAAATGATGTTATAAAACCTTGCTGCTTTTGTTGTCAAAATAAGCACACACAATATCCTGACGGTGGAGAAAAGATGACTTCAACGTGATTTCCTATCATGTGGTTCACCATCTCCAATCTTCTTCGATAATTTTGGTAACCCCTATCTCAACCTCCTCCCTGCTCAGCAGTGTTGAAGATGCACTGAAGTCTTATATGAATGTATTGCAGGCCTATGGTATTGCCTGTACATATTTCAATAATTTATTGGCAGGCATTCCAAAGCATACAATTAATCAACATCCCCTTCCAAAGTTATGTTCCCACATTACAAAATTATTAAAATTGCATTTAACGGAATCATTTCATTTTGAAGACATAAGAGAACAGTTTAAATTGAATTGTTTCCCTTCAATGACCTTTTAAAGTTGAACTCTTTTGTAGGGAAAATACATATTTAGAAACAAACAATAAGGAGTTTGTATATGTATATTTCCTGTTATCTGTGAGGGAGCCACACCTCTCCCAACTATAACCCATGCCGGTTTGGCCTCGGTTTGAACCTTCCACTAATCTTATCAGTTCAGGCCAGACTTTTAAAGAGCAATTGAATCACAAAGCCCGTGCACAGCATCCTGTTAATGAAATTCATCCATTCACTCGAGAAATATTAATGAGTCTTCTCTATGCTTGGGAAGGTATAATGAGTCTGAAAAGGCAAGTGGCAGTCCCTGCTGTCAAAGTTCTCAGTCTTGTGATAAGGAGACCCAATTTCCCAAGTGTAAAGAGTGCATGGTTACAGGTAAATGAGTGAGTAGGCAAAGGCCCACCTGGAAGGGCACCCACCTTAGCCTGGGAGCTTCCAGAGACCTTTCTAAAAGAGGGGGCTGGCAAACTATGCCTGCAGGTCAAACCTAGCTGGGTACTTACTTTTGTAAAAAAAAAAAAAGTTTTATTGGAACACAGTCACAGTTATTCCTTTAATACACTGCCTATGGCTGCTTTTGTGGTACAATGTCAACACTGAGTAACTGCTATTTACACCGCAAGGACCTCAAAGCCTAAAATAATCACTCTCTGGCCCTTTCCAAAAAGCTTATCAACTCCCGTGCTAGAGAGAAAGATGATAGAGGCTTTGAAGATAGGCTTTGGCCATTCTAGATAGGAAAGAATGTACAAAGATACCAAAATAACAATAACAAAAATTAGTTGTTTCTGGAGACTATGTGGTTCAGACTGGCTAGAGGACAGTGTACCTGGGGAGTGGGCAGAAATGTCGCTAGAAGGATAAGACCAGATTACAGAGCACTTCATGCTTATGTGATTGAAAAAATACGTATATTAAAAATGATGACCATTTTTTAATGTTTGCTATATGCCTCATACTATATTACTAATCATTTCACATTCATTATCTCATTGAAGCTTCACAACAGTCCTATGAAGTAAAACTATTACCTTCGTTTGAGAAGTGGGCAAACAGATGCAGAGAGAATCAAAATTAGGTCACCTAGCTAATAAGTGACAGACAAGGGGTCTGAACTAGGGGGTGTGGTTCCTATACTCTGTACTTGCAAGGCAAAATCTCCGGCAGAGGCCATTACGAGAGCTAAGACATATGGAATTCCACAGACTGCTGCGAAAACAGAGCACGTGCATTTTCCTAACAAGAATTAGGATCCACAGGAAAAAAAATAAAGTCAAGAAATTCAGGGGGTGTCAACAGTCGGTACTTTTTAATGACAAATTAGAAATGTTTCTTTTTTCAAAATCCTGAAAATACAGGGTATATGGAATTCTGAGATACAGACACTGAGTCAGCTAATGCAAAAAGATGTAGAATCAGGAATGTCCAACTTTTGTTCTATTCATAAACCTCTTACAAGTTCAGCAAGTTACACAGAAAACTAATGATTCAAAGTTTCAGCATTCTTCATCTGTCAAACACATACTGTCACACACACTTTCCAGGGTGACTGAGGATGACAAAAATGTCTGAGAGCATAGCACCGCACCTAACACAAAGTAGCAGCTTAATAATGCTAGTTATTATCGTTGAGCTTTTAAGGAGAAAGGAGTGTTCAACACATAACAGAAATGAACAGGTGGGTTTGATCACTGTTGGCTATATTAACAGATTTTCATTAGGAAATGCATTCAGTTAACATCAACCTTAATCAGATGCATTTCCACTTGAACAACATCGCATAATATGAGAATCTTTTTAGGAACTGAAATTACTTCAGATGCCTTTCTCTTGCCTTGTGTCATTCCCTTTACTACAACTTAATAAATCACCCATTTATTTCAACTCTACCTTAAAAACTCTTAAATCTCTTCTCCCCTTTCTTGTCTTTCTAACTCATCAGGCAGACCCTGGTCCTCTCTCGGCTGCTGCTATCACCTTCTGATTGCTCTTGCTGCCTCCAATCTTCTTCTCCTCCAGCCCATTCTCAAAGCTGACTGCTGGTGTCTTAAAACGGTGTTGCTGGTTGTGGAACAACCTCCAATGGCACCTCACTGCATGAAGAATACAGGCCTGAACTTCTTCACACCCGCACAGACCCATCCCTACCTGGCCTTCATCTTCTGCTGTGTCTTCCCTGCTACTTCCCTGCTTCTGGGTCTGCCATGTCTTTATGAATTAGGCTCATCTGCCCTTGTTTTGTTTGACAACTAGAAAATCTCTACAGATTAAACCAAGTATCTCCTGTGTTTTGTGAGGCCCCTCTCTGATTTATCCAGGCAGCACTGGTCCAGGACCTTTCCGGTTTCCATAGTCCTGTGTACGTATCTATATTTTGGCATTCCCACAATGTACTATAATTAACATGCACGTATCACACTTGAACTGTGGGTACCTCTAAATTAGCAATTCTATTTATTTGACTTAACATTATCAACATCTTATTTATTTCTTGTCTCATACTAATTACCAGTAAATATGTGTCAACTGGTAAATGAGGTGATAATTACTTCTTGTCTGTCTTCATAAATTCTGCCATGATATAAAAACATTGTCCTGCGTCTGTTAGAATTTAGCATTTCCTTACCTACCATATGTACAGCCCTGTCCTGCGCCCAGTGGGATATACCAAGTGAACACACACACAATCTTTTCTCCTGTGCCAGATTCTAGGAATTTAGGAAAGGGCGCAAATGACCACTAGTTGTTGAATTCGATTAGGTAGAGACACACAATCCAGCTGCCCATGTCCTCCCAAATCTCAAAGATATTTTAACACTGATAATTGGTAGGTTTTCTTTTCATGTAAACAGGATCTTACTCTGAAACTTCAAACGTACACATGGATATTTTTTTTTCCTTTCTGTCAACGTTGTACAAATAGATGTGAGTGCATTTCTTTAGGAATATGAAACAAAGACAAAAGCTTAAACCATCCTAACCACCTAAAGTTCAGAGAGTTCATTGGAACATTTTTTAATGTATAAGATGTAATTACAAATTGTTTTTTAACAAAAATATCATTTTATGAATTTTATCTCCTCCTGATGATTCTCTTTTTCACAGTGCCCTGCAAAATTACCAGTTCTATTTGTTCTCTGTAACAGGGCTGTTTCAAAGAATACTAATTAATATTTGGCAGATGACAATACATATTCAAAGCAAAAAGATATTTTAAAGGGAGATAGAAGCTAGGAAAACACCTATGTTCCTATTCTTCATTGCCTGACACCTAAGCACATAAACACTCAAAGGCAATTGAATAAAACAAGAAAAATAAAGTCATCCATTATTGAATATAGTGTTAATTTTTTAAACACTAAGAAGTTGTTAAATAACTCTCTTTCAAATAAAATCCAAGCCCGTCTATTATGTTTACTGTAGTATTCCTAATGCCTAGTACAATGTCTGAGATATTGGGCATGCTTATTACATATTTGTTGAATAAAAGAATGAATAAAGAGAACAATGTAGAGAGATATAGGAAGGAACACAATATGGTCTCTGTGCATAGAGATACAGTCTATAGAAAAAAGAAACATAAGTTAAAACTGACCAAAATTTTCCTCAAGGAGTAAGAGGACAGTGAGATATATTGGAAAGGGAGAACACTGAGGGAAGGAAAAGTTAACCTATAAACTTTGCCAACCTCAGCATTTAGCCAGGGCCAGCCTTCCTAAATAAGGAAACCACTTATGCCAGTTTACCCAGACAGCAATACCACACACACACACACACACACACACACACACACACACACACACACAGAGTAGGTACAAATGAGTCTTTTTTTTTTTTTTTAAAGAGAGAGAAATGGAATGTCTTTCCATGGCGGGGTGGCGGGGAATTAATGTAACCAGAACTTCTCCAGAGACTTAGAATGACCTATAATCAATTCAACTCAAAGATGTTTCTCTGTTTTGTTCTGCCACCCTCGTCACAATCAACCCATCTGTGTGGCTGCCTTTATGACCTTAACAAGCAGTTTCTATTGGATGAGAGGACTTTGTCTGGAGGTACTGGGTCCCTTTACAAAGTCAAAATGATGGTATTGTTTGAGGGATCAAGGAATTAACTCAAAGAAAACAAAACGGTCTGAAATTAGAACTCAGACTTTAGGGGTGCAGGGTGAGAGCAGTGATTAGTCTTGATACAGGGGATTTGAGGGCCAGTGTGGGGGTTGCAAAAAAAAAAAAAAGCTCTTGATTTATATTAAAGAAAAAACTTTTATCAGGCATATGTATTGACCAGGACCCACTTATGTTTAATTCACCAAACTGGCTATTTTCTACTATATGGTTTTATCTCTAGTTGTGACCCCCAAAATCAGTAACTCACATTATTACTAGGTGGTAGGTACTAGTCCTACGTGCTTTGTTCAGTTAACCTGATTTAAACCTCAAAATTATTAGATAATAGAAACTACAATCCTTTTTTATAGAAGAGAAAATGCTATGGTGACAGACATAAATAACTTTCCAAGGCCATGCTATCAGTAAGCAGTTGCAATGTGATTTGCGTGCACGTGGTCAGGTCCCCAAAACTACACCCCAAGCAAGTCTGAATATCGTACGGTCTCTTTATGTTTGTTCAGTGGGTAAGTGGATAGTGCTTACTGAACGTGTTTGTCTCCTCCCTGGCTTGTATAGTGTCTGCTTACTTTTCATTCTCTTCGATACTTCACCACCCATATCCATGGACCCCGCTTTAAAATGCCCCCAAGAATACCCTTTGCTTTGTCATATTCACAAGGCTGAATGAAAAGTCTTTTAATGCTGCAAGGTGGAGATAAAACTTAGTCTGTCCCATTGTATTGCACTTGTCCTAGTCCCACTCTTCGCAATGTACAGGGCAACCTAACCTCTCACACAAGCCGCTTGGCTGTGGTCTACCAAGCTAAAGGATACTGAGATGAAAAAGATTATACCATTTGAGGGCAGACGCCAGCATCTAGTGAGACCATGGAAATAAAATTTTAATGTGATAGATTTTTTTCTACATCAATGCCTTTTTACAAGAGTCAGTTCATCATAACAATAACAGGCTGTCCTAATTTTATGTTGTGAAACAGACTTGATATTGCCACTCCTAACAGCTTATTCATTGATTACCTTTTTACTTCCTTTCACAAAGTGAAAAAGAGAAGTGGGATGCAGTGAACTTGAAAAAATAAAATGCCATTATTCTCTTGAACAGATACTTTTAAAAGGCCTACTCTGTCAGATGGTGTATATGTGGCAATCACAAAGGTGACCTTTAATGGATACACTGGTGTACACGGGACTGAGTGTTTTAAATTGGTACTCTCACAGAAATTCTCAGGTACATGATATATGGCAAAATGTGCACATAGATCATGTGCTCGAAACCTTTACTATTGTACTGGAGAGATAAGACACTAACTCGTGAAGCAGAGAAAGCCCAAGATTCTTCTGACCATTACGAACAGCAACAGACAGCGTCTTACACAACAGCAGTACTCAGTCTTCTTTGAGTAAATAATATATTTAACCTGCAAAATGTGTAGGAAAGACCATATGTGCTTTGAAGCCACAGGACAGGGAGCAATGTAATTAGAATACAAACCATTTCTTAGGTCTTTGTCATAGCCTGAATAATTGTCCCCCCAAATATGAGATCCTAATTGTTCGGTGAAACCTGTAAACGTTACCTTATTTGGGGGGGTGGGGAGTCTTTGGCGCTGTAATTGCATTAAGGATACTGAGGTGGAAAGATTATCCTAGATTACCTGGGTGGGCCCAAAAGGAAAGCACAAGCGTCCTTACAAAAGAGAGGCAGAGTTAAACTTGACCAAGCAGAAGAGAAGAAGGAAACAGGGAACACGAACGTGGAGGCAGAAATTGGAGTGATGTGGCAATATATACCAAGGAGTGCCAATAACCACCCGAAGCTGGAAAGGCAAGAACCAGAGGCTCCCCCAACGTCTCTGCAGGGAGTGTGGCCGGTGACACGCATTTCTTCTAGCCTCCAGAAACACGAGAGAATATATTTCTGTTGTCTTAAACTACCTAGTTCTGGTTATTACATTAGCCACAGGAAACTAATACAACAATGATGAAATTTCAATATAATATAATTGTTATTCAAATACACATAAACATGTAGTTTTCTATTTATCTAGAACTGTTGATAACAACCTAATAAGAAAACCTATTTTTTAATATATTGTAAATAGAAGCAGTATTACGGGTAATACTGAAATCACGTTTAGGAGATAAACCCTCAACTAAGTTTCAGAACTATTTATAAAAATCACAAACAGATTTAAGAAATTATAAACCCCAGCTGTTATTTATGGCCATTAAACTCTTAATGGTAATGTGGACATTGATTGATTCCAGCTTACAAAGTGCTTCACACACCTTCCATGGCTTCCTCAGTGATAGAGTTTTTGTTTTTATTGTTGTTCAATTATGGTTGTCCCAATTCCTCCCCCCCTTGCTTTCCCCTGCCCACACACCCTCCCCTCCTTCAGTCAATCCCCACCCTGTTGTCCAGTGCCATGGGTCCTTTCGGCATGTTCCTGAGCTAGACTCTTCCCCTTCTTCCCCCATCATCCCGCTCCCCGCTCCCATGTGGTCACAGTCCGTTTTTCTATACCCCAACCTGAAATGGGAGTCTGAGAGACGGTGAGGTCCTCATCCCTAACAGCCTCTCTAGAGTCATGGCATGAGGATTTTTGTAAAATATAAACACTAAAAAAAAGTATTAGAAAAGTAAAATTGAAAAGAATTGTGAAAAGGTTGTTTCCAAAAACAAAAAACTAGCTCTGAAATTGCACTAAAAAGGGGAATGGTAGAAAAATGTTGAATTTCTGTTATTGCCAGATGCTTTGGAAATACACATTTTAAAAAAATAATCCTGTTATAATATCCCAATGGTGGTGGTGGTTGTTTTTGTAAGATATTATTTTCCATTACTTGTCAGTAAGACTGAGAATTGCCCCTTCCAATCAATGGGTCTTATTTCACAAGGAAAAAAGAGAAGGACCTGGTCACTTTACCTACAGAATTGTTTAGTATTGTTTGGTATTCATTTACACCTGTTAAAAGTTGCAAACCAATAAAGAAGGTTTAGTAACACAAAGTAGGCAATTAAGAGAGCAGAGGAAAATTTAACACACTGTTTTTTTTCTTACAAGTTTTATAAAATATATAATCAAATATTAAGTTAAATAAATTTAAGTTATGATCATATTAATTTTGATAAATCAGTTTGGATTGATTGACAATTTCTCACCACCTTAGATGAATTTTTCTTTTTTTGCTGCTTTAACATTTTTCCCCAAACTAGTAGCACAAGTTATTTAAAGATAGGACTTTTCTAACTCTTGTTTCATAATTAAAATGAAATATTGCTTATAAGTAGAAAATATATTTGGCTGCTTGGATAATTTCCTCATCCTTTATCATTACAGATAGATAGGAATTATTATTTAAAATTCTCGAAAACACTATTTGACAATATAAGTGCCTTTTGATGTTTCCATTTTCCTTACAATGTATTTCAGATATGGCTTATAAAAATGAGAGGTCTTTGAAGGACAATATCCACCTATATTTTCCCCAATGTCTTTAAGTACAATTTATATACGACACAATGTACCCATTTTCAATGCACACTTCAATGAGTTTTAACAGAAGTGTACATCTGTGAAACTACCACTGTAACTACAGAACATTTCTACCCCCAAAATGGCCCTGTGCCCCGTGTCAGACCACTAACTCCTGCCCCCAGCCTGAGGCAACCACTGATCTGCTGTCACTCGAGACGGGAGGTTTATGTAAGTGGGATCACACAGTGTGTCTTCTTTTGTGCCTGATTTCTTTCACTCGGCATATTTTTAGGATTTAACCCATGTAGTCACGTGTATCAATATTTCCTTCCTTTTTATGGATGAGTATGCCATTGTAAGGATAGATGTTAATTTGTTTATTCATCCACCTATTAGTGGACACTTGGGGCGTTTCCAGGTTGGGGCTCTTACAAATAAAGCTGCTATAAACATTCATATCACAGACTTGTTCATATATGTTTGTGGTGATCACAGGGGTACGTGATAAGCATGTGTTTAGTTTTCTGAGAAACTGCCGAGCTGTTTCCTAAAGTGCACCTATAGACAAACAATATATGGGACTTCCAATGGCTCTACGTCCTGGTAACACTGGGTGTAGTCAATCTTTTAATGTCAGCCATTCTCCTGGGTGTTGAGTAGTACCTCTTGTGGTTTTAATTTGCCTTTCCCTGATAATCTAATGATATTGAACATCTTTTCATGTGCTTATGGGCCACTGACATCTCTTCCTTTGTGAAGTTCCTGTTCAGATCTTTTGGAGGAGAACAATGAGTGTTTGATTTGCTGAAATGTCTACACTCACACTCTACCTCAGTGCCTGCGCCGAGGGCACTCAGTAAATAGTAACTGAGTGAATGACTGCTGGGCATTCCAAAGCATCATCGCATAATTCTCTGAAATGAGTGCTCTAATACAGGTTAGTAGGTAAATGTCCTACAAGAAATAAATACTGGAAACAGACACCTGAGGAGGGTATTACAGAACCGAAGTGCCATGAGACAGGAAATACTAGAGAACACAGCATGATGGCTGTCTCACTATCTCATAGACTTCCAAACTGGGAGTTCCCCATTTCTAAGAAAATGCCATTACATGAAAGGAGGAGACAATAATCACTCCAAAAGCCAAACATCAAACAGTTGCAAACCAGGTCTGTGTAAGCATTACTGACTTACCTCAAGGGCATTTTTTTCTCCTAAAACAAATGATTTGCCTGAACTTGACAAACTCTTTCTCTTGTTCATGCTCTGTCATGAGCATAACACCTGAAGGAAATAAATGTTAAAACTTCTTTTCTAAGTTCTAAAAATACTAAAAACTTTTCTATGGTGACAAGGGCCTATTGAAAAGGGAGAAAGGAATGGGAAAAAAAGATTAAAGGGATTAGAAATTATTTTTAAAAGAATGAGCAATTACTGCTTTTAATTTGGCTTTAATAGTGTGCTTTAAAAACCCAGTATTTCTTAGCAGCATGATGGAACATCATGAGTCCAGGAACACCTGGGTCCAAATACCAACCTCCACAACCCTGACAATGGGAAGGGTCTTGGGTTGGGTTTGGGGCGGCCAGCAGCAGAAACAGATCCTGGCAAACACAGACAAAAGGGAATTTATTGGAAGGATATCAGGGCCTCCCAGAATCTGTAGAGTTTTGAGAACTTGGAAGAGAGAAAACAAGACAAATCTAGATTGAGGAACATAGCAACCCAACAGTCTTTACCACATAGTCTCATCTAGACATGCCTTTGTGTGGACCTTGACCTCCAGCAGTCCCATTGTTCACATTCCAAAAATGGAGCGTCTAATGTGTTTTAGGTCTCGTACTGCTCCCATGACCAAGTGTCGGTGGGTCCCTCCACAGAGCTCCGGCAGACTATTTAGAAGAAAATGGTATTCCTGTGTGGTCAGGAAAGGGGAAGAGGGCCTGAGCAGTCAGGAACTAATCAATCTCCAGTAGTGACCTCAAAGAAGTTAAATATCTCAATCTATAACATGTCATGGAAAATGACCCTTATTCCCCAACTTAAAAGGATTATTAAGAGGCTCCAACAATACAATATACGCAGCACATAAGTGCTCGGAGGACGAGACGGCACCAAGCCAACGTTAACATTTCATTACAATGATACGAACTGGAAGAGAAAGTATGAAAACACACAGTAGTGGATGTGAATCTGAAGAAAATAAACTAAAAAGCAACATAAAATGTAAATCAGAGCCTTTATGAGTTTTGTTCATCCTGATATAATTTCCTAATCTACTTCCTACTGCAATTTTTCTTCTGAAATAGCTTGCAGGCAGGACTCGTAAACAGAAAAGGCCTTATCGATAGAATTTAATGAAGTACAATGATTATATATAGTTATAATAATGTGTGGATAGTTGTTTATTCTAATATAAAAGACTCCTTTTTACATTAAAAAAACATTTCCCCCCAAAGGAAGCAGAAATCTAATAACTATTCAGATATTTCGAGAAAAATAAATTTATTCAAATGTGTAGAAGACACTGTACTGGCAAGTGGTGTTTTTGTTTGTTTGTTTGTTTGCAAATCGGTTGGCTTCTCCTTACTTGAGAAACGGAGTTCTGAGATAGTTTATTCTTGAGCAAATGAAAAATCAGTCAGGTATCAAGTTAGTTTCTTTTGGCCATAAATTGTGAATTCTCTTAGTTTAATTTTTATAATTGGGTAAGTAGTCAAAAAAAATCAAAACATTTGCAATTAAAATTTGTAACCAGAAATACAAGTCACAAAATATGTTCCTTTAAACGTTCTGATATAACAATGTGAATGTAGTTAATGTCATTGAACTGTACAGTTAAAAATGGTCAATTTTATGTTATGCATATTTTACCACAATTAAAAAGTTTAAATGTACTATTGAAAAGTTCTGATGTAATTAGTCTCATTTCGGCTTATTACTTCTGATAATAAAACCAAACCAACAATTTCTATTCCATAATAAATGTGCAAATAGTGGTAACTATGGGTCATATTCTGGTTCAGATACATATTTCAAGTATAATTCTGACATTCTTTGAACATTAAAGATCTTAAGACTCATTTAATGAAACCAAACAAAACTATTTTTAAAAATAAAGTCATGAATTATGTTATTAGTAATTCACAGTCCAAATGGTTATACATCTTACATCGAAAGTATTCTGCTACATCTCATTTTACATAACAGTTTTTATTGTTTCCACATTTAAAAACTTCATAAGTGTCAGCTATTTTCTTTGTCTCACATTGCTGTCCATAAGGAGGAGAGAACAGTAGGGATCTGAGACACCAGGAGTTGGGTGGTGTGGGTGGGAAGTCTGGTAGGGAAGGAGCAGGAACAGGAGAGAGTTAGAGGGGCGAGTGAAGAAAAACGAGGACAGGAATGCTACATGGACCTTCTGTTGACCATGTCCTCCCTCAGAGAGCCACCTAATTAATCATAACACATTTGTCTTGTATAAACCCCTCCTTTCAGGACGACGTTTACAGCAAATGGGTAAAGCACGTACTCTGAAGGGAACAGTGTAGCAAATATCACAGAAATGATAACACCACTACCAGTTTATGAAGGAGCCATGACTATTCTGGCATCATACCGAAAGGAAAACATGAAAAAGGAATCAGCGACTTCGATACTGAAGGAAAATGTGATGTGTTATCTCTACAGCTTTAAATAGACACAGCAAGCAATGCCATCTGTATGCATAAGGCAATGGTTTTCTACCCTTTTACCTATGAGACCGCCTCAGTCTATTCACTACTAGACCTAGAGGCAAATAAATGGTAATGACCCCTTGCCCACATGTCTAGTTTCCCAGAGAATCCCAATACACATTGGCTGAAAACCTGGGATTATACCAAACACAGTTTGAAAATGACTGCCCCCTTGCACTTCACAAATAACATAATCTGGCACCTTTTTCTATAGTAGTAAACCCCCAAAGACTTCCCAATGAGCTAAAAACATTTCTGTGGTTACTGAAATTAAGAGGGATTGCGAATGAGAGACATCTGGCTGAGTCCGTGTTATTCTCTATGTTTAGTTTCCTAGAAACAGATAGCTTTTGAAAATTATTCTGCTAATTAAAACACGTATTATTTGATATTTTCCAGTATCTCTGAAACTTCGAACAACTATACATTATAGTAACTCAGATACCTTTTTGTTCAGGGGTGATTTAAGAAGTTTTTAAACCTCTATCAGGTCACCACACACCCTCAGTAAGACAGGTGACCTTTGAAATGTCCCCGACACTCACATTACCACATCAAGATGCAGTATCTACAAAGCAAAATCTGCTCCGTCTAAATCCCAGCCCAGTAAACCAAACAAATGTATCCTATGACGATCCCCTCCATAGCTGATTGCTGAAAGTTCTGGGAAATGAGCAAAACTCTTATTTCAGTCTGTCATCACTTGCTCACCAGAGCAAAAACCCAAAGTAAAACTCTGTCCCTGCTGTGAGCAAATTGCTTTCATTAACATTAAATGCACCTCTCATGTTTGCAGCAGTTTTTCGCTGTTTGACGGTAACTTTAAATGGAACATATTATAAGAAAGTGATAAACAGAAAAGATCCCATGAAGGTGGCTGGAAAGAAATCTTTAAATTAAAATTATTTTTTTAGGAACTACCCTTCAACAACCAATCAAAATTTGCCATTTTTGTGTTTAAGGTTCATCTTTTTAAAGACTATTTGCAAATGTGACCAGAATACAGAAGCAAACACTCCATCTAAACAATAAAAAAAAAAATGGCGTTTTCTGAGTAACAATTCCTTTGTTTTCTCAGAACAATTCATTGTCACCATTATCTACCAAACAGTCTACCAGAACCAAATAACGCCTGGCACCTTGGAAGCAGTTTAAGTTGGTTTGCTCATGATTGAACCTCCGTGGACAGAAAACAGTATCTCTCTGCTCTTCTAGATACAAAACCAAACTATGTACATTACACATTTTGGCTATTTAAGAAGTATACATAGCTTGAGGAAATCCAAAAGGATGATGACAGGTTTGCCTAATCCATTTAATATTTCTCTACTACTTCTGACAGGTTATTTCTCCCTAAGTCTTAGCTTCAGCCCCCGATTTCATAGCCCAGAGAAGCACTATGCTCTTAGTGAGGTTAAAGTTATTAACACATCAACCAAGTCAACTAACCTACTTCCTTCCTCTGCCTTTCTTCCAAATCCAACAATATTTCTACCTTGTCTGGGACAAGTTGACATAGGGGCTGAATGGAATTAGTCTGGCTGAGCTTCTAGACCATCAGTGCTCCCAGTCATAGCCTGTGCAGCTCAAATTTTTCCAAGTTTCCAGGGCCTGCCTTTTGGTTTCCACCCAGGACTCAAATCATGTGGATTCTTAAGGATGCCTTCCTTGTATATTACCATCGACTTTACAAGGTCATGAGGTTCCTTATAGATAATTCAGTACAGTCTTCAATAAAGAAATCTCATTTCTTCATTGTTTTAGGTCAAATTCAGCAACCTTAAGTTCTGATTGGCATTTGTATTAATATACTGTTTGGGAACTGCCGTTTGTTCCTATGGCAAACCATCTACCAATGACGAAGTCTAGGTTTAAATTCCCATTTTTCCCCCACTACAACATTTCAGGAAACTCATTTGGATGGCATTTATGCCATGGCACTGTGCTAGGTATCAGGTAAACTTGACAGGTGTGCTTCCTCTGGGAGCTGGCAAGCCAAGGAGAGAGAGAGAGAATATGTATACACTCCAAGTTAAATAGTCCAAATATCATAAGGCAGAATAATGACAGGTTTATCCTGGTGTCATTCTCAGAAAGTCACTGCTTTCTTACAGAATTTGATTTTATAGAAGACCCATCCCCTCCAGCCTTCTTTAGGACTTTGTACTTCACAGGTGTCCCTTCTTTTCCATCATCATTCTTTTCCTCTACGGGCATAGCTCATTTTATCACACTTCACTTTATTGTATTTTTCAGACGTTGCATTTTTTCTTTTACAAATTGAAAGCACAACCCTGTACCAGCAAAAAGATTATGACTCACTTTATTGCTGTGGTCTGGAGCCAAGCCCACACTAATTTTCAAGGTATATTTGCACATAGCATCATTCCTATCAACACACAAACGTGTCCTGGTGTTGTTCATCTTTAAAAAAAAAGTGTTGTGATTGGGCATGTACTCCCTGGTGGCCATCCCACTTTTTCTGCACTCTTGTACACTGAACTTCTCAAAATCAGCTCACCTCATGCCTCAGCCTACATTATGTGGCTCCTGTCCCCACTACTATAACCAAAATGCTCTTGGAAAATTCACAAAGAATTTAAATTGCCAAGTACACCGGGCTCTCTAGTATCTTCAGTAGTCTTACCCATCTCACCAGCATTCAACCTTCTTGGTCCCTTCTTCCCCAAAAGATCCTTGTCTCTCAGCCTCTGTGACATCATTGCCTATTTACCTCTCTGGTTGTTCTGAGTTTCCTTAGATGGTCCCTCTACCAAATAGATCCACAGGATTCTTACCTGGTCCCTCTTATCATCTCTCTATGCACTGTCATCCAAGTTAGCATCCTTCATTCCCAGGGCTTTAGTACCATCCAGAAACAGTAACACCCAGATTATCTGCAACTCTGACCTCTCTTCCCAACTCCAGTCACATAAATTTCACTAACCAACTTCATATCACAATCTAAAAATCAGTACTGTCAAAACTGGACTTATGATTTTTGTCCAAACCCCATTTTTCTTGTCTTCATGATTTCTGTGAATATTACCATCCATTCAGTTGCCCAACCCAGAAGCATGGGATCCATTTTTGATTCATTTGTCTCTCCTCATGAATCCCTACTGCAACCCCAACTGCCTCTACCACTAAAATACATTAGAACAATCAATTTCTTCCCATCTCAACTGCCACCAAGCTGCTCCAGGCCACCATCCTTTCTCACCATTTTTCCCACAATAGCCTCTCACTTCCTCTTACCCCTCTCCTGACTACTGTCTACAAAGCATTTGGAGAGAATCTAGAAATACCAATCAGCTCATATTATTTCCCTGCTTAAAACTCAATGGTTTTTCACCATGCTGAGAACAAAATCCAGCCTCTTACTTTGACCCACAGAGGGCTACATACCTGGCACTATGATCCTCCCCAATTTCATCTCCCAGCACTTTCTAGCTCATTCTCTGGCTGCAGCCTACTGGTCCTCTTTTAGTTCCTCAGACATATCAAAGTCCTCCCTGTTGAAGAGGCTGTGCGTACGCTATTCTCTCCACGTGGAAAGCTCTTCCTATAACTGGACTTTCCTCCTCCTTTAGCTTGTAGCAGTTTAAGTGCCCTTTCTTCAGTCTTTCCACACCTCTCGTGGCAGTTTTCTTCCATTGCACTTTGTATTTCACAATTATGTTTTCATCTACTTATTTATTGGCTGTGTCTCCTCTGGGCTCTGACCTGCAGAAGGGTAGTGGTGAGCCCAGCACCTAAGATACTACCTAGCAGCATATAAATAATCAAAAAACACTGGTTTAATGAATCAGCTTTATAAGAATATGAGAGATGCCATACTGGGGAAGTCAATATCTCTCCAGCCCAGCCAACTCTTTTTTTTTTTTTTTTTTTTTAGGATTTAAAAAAATTTTCTTCCTAATACCATGCACTACCATAGGGATTTTCACATATTTCCTGTTTTTCTCAATATATTTTGAAAGTGAGAATTATTTACCAAACTGTTTATATCAAACAACTGAGGAGAAAAAGTATGTTGCTTGTGATAATACAGAGTATCAGGGATGGAATTCAAATCTAGCTGTTAACTCCTAATCTTTTGAAGCCCTTTTGATTATACCCAGGGCTGGCTTCATGGGTGTGAGAACCTCTTAGTCACACAGGGCCGCCCCACCCCCCATGCTTTATTTAAAACTCTCATTTCCATCTCAAAATTCTTAATTTCTGAACACAGGCCACAAACTTTCATTTTGCACTGGGCTCCACAAAGGATGCAGCTGGCCCTGACGATTCCACAGGTTTTGTTGTGAAGAGCTTCCTAAGTTTATTCCTACTACTTCGGCATTTTCTTACTTGGAACAATTTAGGATCTAAGTACCCTGCATGATTTACCATTGTATTCCCAGGCGGAAGGCAGTTGCCAGTGTAAGGAAATTTCCAGACCTAATCTCAGAGGTAATTCACTACAGGCATATCTCCTTTTATTGTGCTTCACAGATGGTTGTTTTTTTGTTATTGTTGTTTTCTACAAATTAAAGGCAAGACCCTCCACGACCAAAAAGAGTACTCCTTGCTGTATGGCAGTGGTCTGGAACAGCACCACAATATCCCCGAGGTGTGCCTGTACTTCTCTGTCTCTGTCCTGAGAAATATCTGCTTATCTTTGGTTTATATCTCTCATTAAATCAGATCTCATCCTTGGATAAAAGATTACTTTCCCACCTCCCCTCTTTCCAATCCATGAAACTAGATTATTTTAGAAATTCTTATTCTAGAATCCAATTAAAGGTTTTGTCTAATAAATTAAATCGCCCTAGTTGGCCATTATTCAGGAACTCGCCAAAACCACAAACAACTGAATTCATTGAAGGCATTCGCCCTTATCCACAGGAGAGATGTTCCAAAACCCCCAGGGGACACCTGAAACTGGAATGGTGCCAAACCCTTTAGGTACTATGTTTTTCCCTAGACATACATACCTATGATAAAGTTTAATTGATAAAATAGGCACAGTAAGAGATTAATAATAACTAATAAAATATACTATACTAGAATATAATATATACTATATAATGTATAAAATATATAGAATATATAGAATAAAACATACTGTAGAATATACTATAATAAAAGTTATGTAAATGTAGTCTCTCTCAAAATATCTTATTTTATGAATGGATTTGTTCTTACCTTAGATCTGAGCAACCTCAGCATTCGTTTTTTCCCTTTCCTTATTAAGCTGAGAATTTCACCTTTTCTCTCAATGGAAGCACTTTACACCCTCTGTTTGGCATATCCGAACTACCAGCACCACTACTCCTGCACTTTGGGGCCATTGCCAAGTAAAATACAGATTACGTACTTGAACACAAGCACTGAGATACCAGGACAGTTAGGCTGATAACTGGCTACCACGGTGACTAATGGGTGGGCAGTGTGTGTGGCGGGCAGACGCTGGACAAAGTGGTGATTCACCCGCGGGGTGAGAGCAAGCAGGATGGCACCATTTCATCCTTCTACTCAGAATGGCAAGCAAGGTGAAACTTAGAATTGTTTATTTTTGGAATTTTTCACTTAATTTTTCCAGATCACAGTTGACCACGGGTAACTGAAACTGCAGAAAGCAAAACTACGGATAGGAGGACTGCTGTACCTCACAGCAGTGACATTGCCTAACTCACTATACTTTTTCTCGTAAGTGGTCGGTGATTCTATCCTGTGCCACGAAGCCTTTCAGATACTGTTACTAACACTGACGTCGCTTACCCGTCCTGTAGCCTCCCATGTCTTCCATGAAGTTCTCGTTAGCCAGGGGCTCTCAAAGTGCAATGCCCAGAGCAGCAGCAGCCAGCCCAGGTCTGCGAACTTATTGGAAATGCAAATTCTCAGACCACTCCTCAGGTCTGTTTAATCAGAAACGCCCACAGGAAGACGGTTTAACAAGCCTGTCAGGTGATGCTGATACACGCTAATGTTGAGAATCACCATCACAGATAATATTTATTAAAATATATCTGTAGTATTCAAATGTGGGTTATCATCGAAATCACCTGGGGAATCTTTACAAATTATAGTTGACCCTTGAAAAATTTAGTTTTGAATTGTGCAGGTCCACTTACATGTGGACTTTTTTCAGTTGACCCTAGCAGTTCTACTGACCTGGGCAGTTCAAAGCCAAGTGCTGCTCAAGGGGCAGCTGTGCAGGGTTCCCAGGCTTGCCACAGGGATACCAAGTCCACAGGGACGGCGTGGCCAGTCCCCCGGAGATTCAGATGGCCAGCAGGTTTTGGAACCCTTCTCTAATGCAGTTGCTGTTTAAAATCAGTTGCACATTCCTATTTGATGAACAGTTTTACCATTTCATCGTTGAGTTCCTTCAGATTATTTTCCATTGATATAACCCTGCAGAGCTTGACAAATTTAATCTAAAACTACTTGTTCTGATGCTCTGGCATGTTTTAGCAGACAAATTTGCAAGTAAAACAAGCTTAAAAGTCATGTTTAGTGAAAACCACAAAACACAAATTTTTAAAAATATGGCAATAACAAAAACAAATTTACATTGTCTCATAACTGCTTTTAACCCTTGAGCACATTTTGAATATATTATAATCATCAAATTGCCCCAGGTTTCAATAATTGGCTCCTTGGTTTAGTTTAATATAAAGACCACTTTGAAGCATATTTGATGGGCTCCTTATTAAGGACCTACTATGTGCACGGTACTGTATGTCATTGGTTAATCAAATTTCACCCTGACCATAAGCCAGAGGAAAGCTGGGGTGAGAAAATACTTTGACTAAATGTACATCTTCACTACCACCCCCAGCTTATTCTTCCCAAACTTCCCTTTATATTCTTCAGAAGGGTGCGTAATTTTTTTCTGATAGCTCATCTGTCAATCTTTGCTCCATCTTTCAGGAAAGTGATGGATGAAAACCAAAAAAAATGAAAGAAAAATTACATCTTTTTCCATTGCATCCATTTCTTGTGAGTGAGTACAGAATATAGAGACAGGCAGCCTGATTTCAAACTCCAACTCCATGGCATTGACCAAGTTCCTTCATATCACTTCGCCTTAGTTTCTTCATCTGCAACATGGATGGGGTTATAAGGAACGAATGATTCAGTAAATGTAAGCCTCACAGAACAGTTTCTAGCACATAGAGTTCAATGTGTGTAACTATTACTAACATTCCCGTGTCACTGCTCTTTGCAGTTTAAATCTGCTCTTTGCCGTTTTAATTTGCAAATCCCCATTTACCTATATCCTAGAGCCTAGGCCCAAGAGCCCATGTCATCCTGCCTCCCACAAAACATCCTGCTGTCCTGTTCTTGCTTTTCTATGATGCTTACAGTCTATCCTGCAAAGCCTGGAGTTGTTTCTAACTTCCTTTGTCATTATCTAATTGGTACACATCTCCCCAATTCATTGTGGTATAAAAGGAACATTGTGGACATGGGCTTGGGTTCAAATCTATATCTCCTTCCCCTCTCCGCCTGGCTCACTCAGCTCCAGCGTCTTAAGTATTCTTGTTCTGTAAACGCTCCTCTTCCACAGGACACTTGTACTTGCCGTTCACTCTGGCTGGAACATTCTTCCCCCGGGTATCCCCATTGCTCACTCCCCTGCTTCATTCTGACATCTGTCCTATAGCACCAATACAATTCCCTCCAGCTAAAATAGCGCCCCTCTCATTTTCTACCTCCCTCCTTGCTTTATTTTTCCCCGGAGCACCTATAATCACTAGACATTGTATTATATATTTATTGGCTAGTCTATGTATCTTCTGTCAGCCCTGACCAGAATATAAAGTCTGGGAGGGCTGGAATTTGGTACAAAGGAAACGACACTTACCTAATTAGGTTGCTGTATGGGTTGAATGAGATAACATATATAAAATATAAAATCATTATAAATATTAAAAAGCCTAATAAAATGCTGAGCATACAACAAATGTTCATTTCCTCCCTTTTCTCATGGTAACAAATGAAGAAGGTAGGCACATGTTGTTTCTCATATATCCCTACTACCACCATCATGCCCCCCAGTAGTGTCCCAGAGACCTGAGAAAATTGAATGGAAACTCTTCAATTGTATGGTCATTATTTAGACTTGCAACATATCCTAATTAGATTTGAAATATTCCTGTCCGTGAAAATATAGGTATATTCTTCTTATGCACACACAGAGTCAGATTAAATAGGAGTGCTTGTAAAAAGAGATGTTTTGATTAAGTGATTTTTCTAGTTCATCATCAACTCAATTTTCACCCCTCGAACATATCTCTTCCTGATCTATTCAGTTTCTTGCCTTAATCAGTAGGATGCATGGAACACGAATCCACTTTCTCTTACATCTGAGTACAACATCTTTGCTGAAGGCCTTGTTATGGACACCGATTCCCACCTGATATAATTGAAGACATTAAAGATACAGCATATTGGCCCGACTCTATTCTGACCTCACCACAAACCACGGTAATTACTTCTTTCATTTTAAACTCCTAGTAAAGGTTCCTATTTAGCTCTTATTTGCCATGTTTTTCTAATAGTAGATCACACTATTAGAAAACACACAGTGAACCTACTTAGCCAGGGCTCTATACTCAAGTTTCGCTCAAATTTGAAGTGTCCTAGATCTGGTTTTGATTGACATCACATAAAATAACCAGAGTTTATTTACGACTTAAAAGAATAAGTAAACAATTCAACAAGCTAAAATAATAAAGGAAAGCCTTATGATCATGTAAATCCCTATTATGTTTCCCTATTTTCACTGAAAAATATTAAGAAAAGTAGCATCAAAAATACCATGTTTTTCTTTCTTCATTCAATGGTTTACTCCTTTAACTAAGCTTGTTCGCAGGACTGTTGACAATATAGGCTCATTACTTTCATTATTTAGTTCTCCCCTGAGTAGAGTCACCATCCATAGCAGCCCTTAAGCCACCTACCTAAACAAATTAGCTTTGTGAGGGAAAAGGCATGTAAAACAGTTTATGCTGCTTTATTCCTCTTATCCTTAATTCACAACTCAACCGTGTACTGAAAAAAATTAAAGAAGGTGCATTTGAATTTTATCTCTGCCATTTCCCAGCTATCCTAGTTAACGCTTACTTGACTACTCTGGAATTTAGTTTCTTTGCCTGTGCTTTGGGCATCCAAATAAAACCTACCTCAGAATGATATTGAGAAGATTATGGAAGAGATCATTGAAAGTGCCTGGTATTTAAAATACCAAAATAGTGCTCATTTTTCTTCCCTTCTTCATTGTTTCTCTGTCCAGGATATGGAACATCTAAGTCTAGAGCATTTTCACTATGTTCTTTCACTTACTGCACAGAAAAGTACCAAGTTTTCACAGCAGGCTAGACCACTGAGCAAGATTTGGGAGACACTGATAAAGAAAATACATTCCCTGGCCCAAATGAGATCCTAAACCAAAGGGCCAGGTTTTATTCCAGGTATCTCGAAGGTGATGTTGGACAATCAGACATGTCCCCCAGGAAGAAGAAATAATTTCTGGACTTCGAAAGCTTTTACAGTGTGTATGATTCACAAACTCTGTGGTAATACAATATCCTGTGAATTACCTCACAACTCAGGTCAATGCAGGACCATGATGTTATCCGACCAGCATGGTCGCCTGTCTCCATCAGTGGACCCAAAGGCACCAGTCATACAAGACATGGTATGGTCTCAACACAAAGTTTACCTCCCCCGACTGTATGCAATGGGCAATGAGACAAAAGTAGGACTTAGCCATTATTTCTCACTTGTTCCTCATGCATTCATTTTCATAGTCTATTTATTTGGAGTATGTGGTCTTCATATCATGAGTTAAGCTCTGGTTTTAGTTACTGTTACCACTGCATTCTATAGTTACATCAAATAATTCCTTTGAAACAACCACCTCTTCTTGGAGCTGCGATCCAAACTGTTACCATTGTCCTGGGCTCTGGTCACTTGGATCAGTAATGTTCATCTCTTAAAGAAAACTAATTTCATTTAGTGCTAAGGTATCTAATAGTTCTCTGTGCTTAAAAACATTTATTTCCCACAAAATGGCTGCTGGTAATCAGAACAAAGGAAAGCAATCTTAAATTTTATCTTTTTGTTTAAAATGTATCTTTTCATAGAGGGACAACTCTCTGATATAAAGTCAAAACAAATGGGAATAGACCTTATTCTGAAACTGGCACTCTCACTGGGCAATGGGTTGGTGCCAATGAACATCTATCAGGTCCAGTCACGCTACTTCCCCTCAGTAATTCCTAAAGGGCTTCTCTTATGACAGACTTTACAAAGACAACAAAAAGGGGATAAAATGAATACAGTTAACTTCCCAATTACCTTGAACTTAATCACGTATACATAGCTATAGCCATAGTAAAACCCTTAGTCAGAAATGATAAAGGGAAATGTCTCCGTGTTGAGTCAGGGTCTGAATCTTTTGTCTTTACCTTGGTCCGTTTGCCCCGCTACGGACGTGCTTTTCAGCTTTCTCTGGTTTCTGTTCCGTGTTTCACTGGTACTTCTTTGCAGCCACTAGTAACCACCTGCAGAATTTCTGGGCTTTCATATCCTACTACTATCCTATTACAGTCTCCATCAGTTGTATATTTTCAAATATATCAGTTAATTTTTCCCTAATTTTGAGCACATGCTGAAATTTCAAGTTCTAAACATTCCTTGCATGTATGAATGATTATTTTTGATACATACCCCAAGAATAGCTGCTATGAATGCTATAGTCAGAATACTTTTATCTCTAGCTGTTCATCCATAGCTCCCTTTCTCCCCTTCCTGCTCCCTCCTTCTCCCTCCTGTTCTCTCCCTCTCCCTCCCCCAACCCTCTCTGTCTCTCTGTCTCTCTGTCTCTCTCTCTCTCTCATCTGGGATAAGAAGATGGGAAGATAGAAGCTCTGGGCCAGGGTACTTCTCACTCCCAAGCTCTCTACTCTCCTAATTTAGAGGTTTCATGCACCATGAAAAAGTTCCCAATTTTACCGTAGAATGTCTTCTATCATGTGACAGCTGTTCCAGGGAGAACAACTGACTTGCTGCTTCCCTGAAGTTTTACAATGTAATTATTCACTGTCCAATTTGCTGTAGCTCAGGCAATCACAGAATGGGACTCTAAAAATTACTATCAAATATTGCTTTAAAGATAAAATACTTCCTTTACCATAACAGCTTCTTCAGTTGTATTTCCAGTAATTTGGTCAGAATTTTTTCTGTTTTATTGTGATATTACAATATATAAATGTATCAGATTAACATGTTGTGCACCTTAAATTTATACAAAGTTGTATGCCAAATATATTTCAATAAAAAATTATATAGGCATGTTTTTTCTTTTTTTATTAAATACTTTTGAATTTTATTGTTGTTCAAGCACAATTTTCTGTCTTTCCCCCCAACTTCTGCCCCCACCCCAGTCATCCCACCTCCCTCCCCTGTTTCCACACCCCTTGTTTTTGTCCATGTGTCCTTTATAGTTGTTCCTGAAAGCTGTTCCCCTTTTCCCCCCATTATCCCCTCCCACCTCCCCTCTGATTACTATCAGTCTGTTCTTTATTCCCATGACTCTGTTTTTTATTTTGCTTGCTTGTTTGTTTTGTTGATTAGGCTCCAGTTAAAGGTGAGATCATATGGTATTTGTCTTTCACTGTAAATAGGCATGTTTTTAAAAATATTCAATTTCTCACCTCATTTGACCTTAGCATTTTGAAGACTCTTATCTATTGTTATGTCCTAACTTGGTGCCAATTATTTATCCTCCTTTCTTTCCTATTAACACTAATCTATATTAATTATCTACTATTATAATGATTATTGAGTAAAAGAGACACACACTTTTATGAAAAATTAGATGTCCTGAAATAACAGGAAAAAACTATAATGGCCATTTTAAAAAAGAGTTCTAATTCAAAATTTCAAGTAAAAGGTTATTTTCATTTATTAAGAGTAAAATTAATAAAGTATTTACAAATTAGTAAAAATTGATATTTGCAAGATCTATATGGAAAATATTTTTTTAAATAACCGAAAAATTATTTTACCTGTACAACTTTAGTTCAGTGAATCAAAACCTGAAAATTCCATTATTTGTGTATTATAGGACCAATCTGTTCACTTTCTCATTCATTTGGCCAGTCTTACAAAACTTAATGGTGGACCAATAATTTAATTAAGACAATTTTAATATACTTATGAATACATTATTTACTTATAATTGCTAACTACATATACCTATCATGCTTATAATATATCGTATCATACTATATCCTCCCACCACAAGTAAGTCTCCCAAAAGTCTTTTCACATTTGTTTCTCCTGTAGTATGAAGTTTTGTCTTGTGCAGAGTGGGTGCTCATTCAAATGTATGTCAAAATAAAATATTTATATCCCCCAATCTAGTGGTGGGAAAGGTAATTTTCACTCCACAGACATCATTATGAGTTCAACACTCAGGAAACAAAAGTGTACGTTTCAGTTATGCAGGATAAATAAGTTCTGGACACCTAATGTGCCGCTGGATGACTACATTAACAATATTGTCTTGTTGATACATCCTTGAAATTACAAAATATTAACTATGTGAGGTGAAGGATATGCCAATTAACTTGACTGTGGTAATCATTTCACAATGCATAATATCTCAAAACATCATGTATATCATGTATATAATTGTATATATTTAAGATAAGTTGTATACCTAAATATATGCAATTTTGTCAATTATAGCTCAATACAGCTGTTGGAGTGAGGCAAAGAATGCAGTGTATCCTCATCTATTCATTGTCAGCAGAAACTCATCCCAAATAGATGAGTATTTTTTTTCTTTCTTTCTTTCCTTCCTTCCTTTTGCATGTGTTTGTTTGATTATGTATTTATTTATTTATTTATTTGTTCAAGTAAAGTTGTCTCCATTTTCTCACCACCATTTTCCCCCACCCCACCCACTCCCACCTCCCACCCTCAATTCTATCCCCCATTGGCTTTGTCCATGGGTCCTTTATACATGTTCCTTGATGACCCTTCCCCTTTTTCCCTGATATCCCCTTCACCTCCCCTCTGGTTTCTGTCAGTTTGTTCTTTATTTCCATGTCTCTGGTTATATTTTGCTTGCTTATTTGTTTTGTTGATTATGTTCCATTTACAAGTGAGTTCATGTGGCATTTGTCTTTCACCGCCTGGCTTACTTCACTTAGCATAATGCTCTCCAGTTCCATTCATGCTGTCAGAAAGGGTAGGAGTTCCTTCTTTCTTTCTGCTGTGTGGTATTCCATTGTATAAATGTAAGATAGTTTTTTCTTAAGATTTATTTATTTGTTTGTTTATTTATTTATTTATTTATTTATTTTTAGACAGAGGGGAAAGGAGGGAGGGAGAGAGGGAGAGAAACATCAATGTGTGATTACTTCTCACACACCCCACTCCCAGGTACCTAGCCTGCAACCCAGGCATATGCCCTGACTGGGAATCGAATCAGCGACCCTTTAGTTCACAGGCTGGCACTCAATCCACTGGGTCACACCAGCCAGGGCTAACATAGTTTTTGGATCCACTCATTTCCTAATGGGCACTTAGGTTGCTTCCAGCATTTGGGTATTATAAATTGTGCTTCTATGAACATTGGGGCACATAGGTTCTTTTGAATTAGTGTTTGAGGATTCTTAGAGTATAATCCCAGCAGTAGAATTTCTGAGTCAAAAGGCAGTTCCCAAATACATGAGTATTTGTCATGGATTTAAAGGCACCTTAGACAGAGCATCTTTCACCACCATCTTCAAAACTTTGTTTAGTAAAGTTTTAACAGATGAAACTGATAACTTAATGCCTGTGAAAAGCAAAAGAATGGCCTCCCTAAGTGGTCCACATCCTAATCTCCAGAACCTAGGAATATGTTACTTTATATGGCCAAGGGAATTAAGGTTCCAGATGGAATTAAGGTTGCTAACTATCTGACCTTAAAGAGGCTGCTGTGGATTCTGCTGGTGGGTCCAGTGTAATCATCAGGGTCTATAATGTGGGAGAGGAAGGGAGAAGGTCAGAGAGAGCGATGTGATGATGCAAGCAGTGGTCAACAACATGCAGTCAGGCTGCCGCTGATGAAAGAGAAAGGAGCCAGGGGCCAAAGAATGTCAGAATTTTCTATAAGGTGGAATAGACAAGTAAATGGCTTCTCCCTACAGACTACAGAAAGGAACACAGCCCTACTGACACCTTACATTTAGTCTAGAGACATCTGTGTCAGACTTCTGAAGCACAGAACTATAAGATAATAAATTCGTGTTGCTTTAAGCCACAAACTTTGGGGTAAGTTCTTAAGGCAATAGCAGAAACCTAACACAATGCCCAGGAATTTTTTTTTAATTCTGAGAGCAAAAACTTTAACACAGAAATAGTTAGGCAATATATTTTTACATATTCTATTTCTTAATGACAGTTTAATTGGTCTCCATGATAAATGAGCCAGATATTTTCTGAGAGTTAACAAATGCAATGACCCAATTAAAATCTAAGGCCTGACAGCAAACAGATCAACGCTGCAACACAGCTCTTATTATTATTATTAGTTCAGCCCTTTAGAAATTGTCCCTGTCAAGCATTTATCTTGACTTTACTAGATGAATTATAATTCAGGGTAAGCAAAGAGTTGATGAGGGGAGTCGTTTATAAAGTTAGTTCATCTAGTAAGTTAAAAAGGAAAGAAAGAATTGTAATATCACCATTCTGCCATTCCGTAATGAAGCAATGAAAATGGCTAGGGATCAGCAAACTCCCACTGAGGGCCATGTCCAGGTCTTGTGAGATGGAAATGATTTTTACATTCTTAAGTGACTTTTCAATCAAAAGTACAATATTTCACAACATGTACAAATTATATGAAATCCAAATTTTAGCATTTATTTATAAAGTTGTATTGGTACACATTCATGCCTATCTATTTACATAATGTCTATAGCTGCTTTTGCACTGTGACAGCAGAGTTGAGTAGATGTGAGGAACTTTATGGTACTCAAAAAAACCTTAAAAAGTTACTATTTGGTCTTTTGAATAAAAAAGGCTGCTAACCCCACTCTAGGATATGATCATCAATGTTAGCTAGTTCCTAAAATGAGAGGCAACCAGAATACCAATGAAGTATTCATGCTGAAAAAAATCAAAACCGATCAAGCAAACTTGTCAAACCATCAGTTCACAGGAAATACAATGGGCAGAGAAGCATATAAGGTCACACCATTGGGATGCATTCAGCAAAGTAGAGAATGTGGGAAACAATGTAGGACATAAATTTCTTTGACAAATAATTTCCAATAGAAAAAATATCTCAAAATAAAAGGCTTCTGCATGGCTAAAGAAAACAGCATTAAAATAAAAAGAGAACCAACAGTATGGGAGAACATATTTACCAATGATACCTCAGACAAGGGCCTGATCTCCAAAATATATAAAGAACTCACATGACTGGACTCCAGGAAGACAAACAACCCAATTAAAAAATGGGCAAAGGACTTCAACAAACACTTCTCCAAGGAAGACATACAGAGGGCCCAGAGACATATGAAAAGATGCTCAGCATCACTAGCCATCAGAGAGATGCAAATTAAAACCACAATGAGGTACCACCTCACACCGGTCAGAGTGGTCAACATAAACAAATCAACAAACAAATGTTGGAGAGGATGCGGAGAAAAGGGAACCCTAGTGCACTGTTGGTGGGAAGGCAGACTGGTGAGGCCACTGTGGAAAACAGTATGGAATTTCCTCAGAAAACTAAAAATGGAACTGCCCTTTGACCCAGCAATTCTGCTGCTGGGATTATACCCTAAGAACCCTGAAACAACAATCCAAAAGAACCTATGCACCCCAATGTTCATAGCAACACAATTTACAATAGCCAAGTACTGGAAGCAACATAAGTGCCCATCAGCAAATGAGTAGATCAAAAAACTATGGTATATTTATACAATGGAATTCTATGCAGCAGAGAGAAAGAAGGAGCTTCTATCCTTTGCAACAGCATGGATGGAACTGGAAAGCATTATGCTAAATGAAATAAGCCAGACGGTGAGGGACAAATACCATATGATCTCACCTTTAAATAGAACATAATCAACAGAAGAAAAAAGCAAACAAAATATAACCAGAGACATTGAAGTTAAGAACAATTTAACAATAGCCAGGGGGGAGTGGGGAGGGGACAGTGAGGAGAGGGGATTACAGGAACTACTATAAAGGACACATGGACCAAATCAAGGGGGAGGGTGGAGTTAGGGGAGGGAGGGGGCTTCGGCTGGGGTGGGGTGGAGGGATGGGGAGAAAAGGCATACAACTGTAATTGAATAACAATAAAATTTTTTTTAAAAAGAAAAAATATCAAGAGGTGGGGGAAACTATAGACTTAAAAAACAATTGGAATGTGTCAATTCAAACAAACTGAGGTTAAAAAAAACAGAATTATGAGATCATCAAGGAAATGCAACCTAACTTAATATTTAAAGGTATTAGGAAAGTATTAATTTGTTTAAATTTCATTGTAATAAGAAGTCCTTATTCTTCAGATATTTTTTAGGTAAAGTGATAGTTATCTAGCATTTGCTTTTAAAAACATAGTGGTGACTGAAGGAATAGAAAATAGAGGCATACACAGAAATAAACCCATGTCTCCATGGTCAATTAATATTCAACAAAGGGTGCAGAAACATAAAATGGAGTAAAAATAGCCTCTTCACCAAATGGTGTTGGGACATCTGGACAGCTTCATGCAAAAAAAAATGAAACTCAAGCACCAAGTAACACCATATACAAAAATAAACTCAAAATGGATAAAAGACATATATATGTTGTGACACCATAAAAGTCCTAGAGGAGAAAATAGGCAGGAAAATTTCAGATATTCCACACAGCAATATTTTCATCTATATGTCCCCTAAAGCAAGGGACATAAAGGGAAGAATAAACAAATGGGATCTCATCAAATTAAAAAGCTTCTGCATGGCTAAAGAAAACAACAAAATGAAAAGGGAACCAACCATATGGGAAAATATATTTGCCAATGATACCTTGGACAAGGGTTTGATCTCCAAAATATATAAAGAACTCATACCACTCCACACTAGGAAAACAATCCAATTAAAAAACAGGCAAAGGACCTGAACAGACACTTCTCCAAGGACATATAGAAGGCCCATAGACACATGAAAAAATGCTCAACATCAGTAGCCATCAGAGAGATGTAAATTAAAATCACAATGAGATACCACTTCACACCAGTCAGAATGACTGTCATAAGCAAATCCACAAACAACAAGTGCTGGTGAGGACGTGGAGAAAAGGGAACCCTAGTTCACTGTTGGTGGGAATGCAGCCTGGTGCAGCCACTGTGGAAAACAGTATGGAATTTCATCAAAAACTGAAGATCGAAGTGCCTTTCAATCCAGTGACCCCACTCCTGGGATTATACCCTAAGAATTCTGAAACACTAATTCAAAAGAACCTATGCACCCCAATGTTCATAGCAGCACAATTTACAATAGCCAAGTGCCAGAAACAGCCTAAGTGCCCATCAGTAAATGAGTGGATCAAAAAACTGTGATACATTTACACAATGGAATACTACGCAGCAGAGAGAAAGCAGGAGCTCCTACCCTTCATGACAGCATGGATGTAACTGGAGAGCATTATGCTAAGTGAAGTAAGCCAGGTGGTGGAAGACAAATACCATGTGATCTCACCTTTAACTGGAACCTAATCAACAAAACAAACAAATGAGCAAAATGGAACCAGAGACATTGAAATAAAGAACAAACTGACAGTGGCCAGAGGCAGGAGGTTTGGGGGAAACAGGGGAAAGAAGGGGAAGGGTCAAGTCAAGGAATAAGTATAAAGGACCCAAGGACAAATACAATGGGGTGGGGTGAGGCTTGAATGTGGGAGGTGGGCATGGGCAGGGCAAGGAAAAGTAATAGGGGAAAATTGGGGAGAACTGTAATTGAACAACAATAGAAAAGTTAATTTAAAAAAGGTGCATCGATGAAGCAAGATTTGTCATGATTTGATAATTGTTGAAGCTGGGTATGGGGACATGGCGTTTATTATACTACTCCCTCTACTGTTATATATGTTTGAATTTTCCTTAATAAAACTATTTTGAAAAGCTATCTTTCCCAAAAGTCATAAGGTTTATGAAGAGAATAATTTTATAACCATAATTTATTTCATAACATAAATAACCCAATGATAAAAATACCAAAAGCAATGAGTATTTTACATATTAATATGATATAGATTTCACATTTTATCTCAAGCTGTCAAAATCATCTCCAGTAAAAACATAAAATGATATACATTTCAAGGACCAGGATCTACTATAAAAAATAATCATCTTAAAGAATACAAGCTGATTTTATTTTGGGTATAGGGAGATAAATGGTAATGGAAAAAATACAATAAAAATTGAACTATTAAGAAAAAAACATTTTTTGTTAAACATTTTTTTAATTGCTGTTCAATTACAGTTGCCTGCATTTTCACCCCTCCCCCCCACCCCACCCCAGACAAACCCACCTCCCTCCCCCACCTCCACCCTCCCCCTTGGTTTTGTCTATGTGTCCTTTATAGTGGTTCCTGAAAACTGTTCTCCCCACTTTCCCCTCCCCACTCCCCTCTGGTTATTGTTAGATTGCTCTTAACTTCAATGTCTCTGGTTATATTTTGTTTGCTTTAGAAAAAAAACATTTTTAAAACCAGAAACCTAAAACAAACAATTAGTAGCTTTATATTACATCTTGGCTGAAAACAACTATATTCTAATTCCAAAAGAATTAAAGACCACAAATAGCACTTCCCCATCAAACAAAGGCAACTTCTGTTTTTGATTTTTGCTGTTAAAACCTGTAGTTAATACCAGTGTTAGGTAAAATTCCATTTAATGAGTAGCCCTTGTCAGACACTGAACTAGCTATACACATCAATATACAATGTTCATTACATGGTCATCCTGGGGGCAGGTATTCCCACCTTCCTATTTTATGGTTAAGGCACTGAGACACAGAAAGACTATGTTGAAAAACCGGTTAATGACCTAAGTCAAACTGGATATCAAGTCTGTCCCATTTCAGTGTCAATACAGTCTTAAAGCAGAAAACCAGCACCACTTCCCTTCAGCCCCTTGCAAAGTTTGGCTCTGTTCAGTGGTAGGACCTAAACAAACTTGAACTTTCTCTGGTGCAACTCTAGAGAAGGATGCCTGGTCCTTATGTCTTCCATAGAGCAAGCTCAGTTACTGATTTCCTGAGTTTATAATCTGTCAAAAATATTTGCAAATTAAGAACCAAAGAGACAAGTACAAAGATGTTCATGAATATTGTTTGCAATAGCAAAAAAAGAAAGGAAATAAGCCAATTTTTGCCCATAGAGCAACGAGTAAATTAGCTGTGGTACTAACAGATGCTGAAATAAGAGGCAACATCTACATGTAACACTTTGATATACCTCAAAATATTTAATGTTGAGTGAAAAAAGCAAATTGCAAAAGAATATATACTATACAATACAATTCATGTAAAAGATTTTAAATTACTTATACCTCTTTATTAATACATATGTAGTAGAGATTTAAAAAAAATAAACCTATATAAGAACAGCAATCCTCAAGTTTAGAATATTTCTTACCTTTGAAAAAAGAATTAAAAGTATGGTAGGGAGATAATTCAGCTGTATCTACACTTTAGTGTTTAAAAATAAATAAAGAAAATATGTCAAATTTTTAACATTAGTTTATTGTGTGTTATGAGTATTTGGATTTTTTCATAATATTTGTTGTTTCTGTATATTTGATACAATTCAAATTTTAAATAAAAAAATAAATACAATGAATACTTTTTCTTTAAAAAGAAAATAGGAAAGGAAAAAGGAATTCTCCTGATAAAATTTGTGAGAAAAGAGGCATAGAAATATAATTTGCCTATGGTCACACAGTTAATAACTGACAGAGTCAGGATTCCAATCTGGACCTGTTTGATTCCAAAGCTACCATACTGTTCTCTAAAATTAATTCTAATTTCCCTAAAACTCCCAAAGTAAAGATGACCTGCATTCAAGATGAGCCTCTCGGGAACACTTGCCCAATACAGCCCTCCCTCCTAATCTCTCCATTATAAAGTTCATTCACAGAGAATTCCTAGAAAACTCAACCTTCGAAAAGGACAAAACCTAGTTGGTTATTAGCATGGGTGTGTGCCCTTCTGTGTGACTATTTCGTGGTTGAAGTTCTGGTATTCTGGAGAGGCACTTGGAAGGAATATGCAATCCCTCGACATTGAATGCATGGACTGGCAGTTTCTCACGTCAACTCTC
Source organism: Desmodus rotundus (assembly GCF_022682495.2). Lineage (NCBI taxonomy): Eukaryota > Metazoa > Chordata > Mammalia > Chiroptera > Phyllostomidae > Desmodus > Desmodus rotundus. Next base: position 46,742,794 of record NC_071387.1, on the reverse strand, counting down.
ACCTCAAATAACTGTCTTTAGGACAATGGAAGTATTGATTCCCACCTTTTGAAATCTAAGAAATTTCCCACATCTCTTGAGACTTTTGGAGAGGTCAAAGTACTGAAGTATTTGGATAGGTCAAAGATTCAAAGTAACACTGTAGCAATCTCTGAATTAACAAACAAAAGTTTTCATAAAACCACATATTTTTGCATGATAACAGTGAATTATTCACTAACATTATAGATGAAACATGTACTAAGTAAAACCTGGGAAGGGGGCAATAATGACTATCAGAAAGGTACTATTTCCCTCTTTCCAAATCCAAACAACTCTTTTTTCTTTTTCTTTATCATCTTTTAAGATTCAGTCACCAAGTCTAGGAAACTTTTTATCTAAACTTCTTATCCCCAACCCTTATAAGGGCATCAACTACTTCAACCTTCACTCTGTTGCATTCTCACTGTAAGGCTGGACTCCATAAATCTCTTTCTTGTTGCTTTGCGTGTGTGTCTTGTATTAAACCATCAGTTTTGTTAGGAAAGTTGTCCAGTACCTACCATGGTGCCTACCATTTCTTGGCCATTGAATGAATGTTAGATGAGTAAAAGTTTGGTTTTTCGTTTAAACATTGTTCTCTGCAACCCTCCCATCATTGTGCGACCAGCCATCCTCTGGCTATGCAAAGGAAAGAAACAGAATAAAGCCAATGCACAGATCGTCACATCTGGTCAGAGCAGATGACTATAATGTTTGGCTACTATTTATAAGTGATTTTAATGATTCAATTTTTAAAAATATCTCAATAAAGAATGTCAGGAGGAACTGTTCTAATATATTTTTAAACAATTGAAAACACATTTTAAAACATCATCATACAAAGATAGTTTGCACCTCAAAATATTTTAATTACTCATTTGCCTCCTAATATATCCATGGCCCTCAAATTAAAGATGAAACAAAATTAAATTTTAATTCACTATGGTTGATGAGAAAAAGCCTGTTGGTTGTTATATTAATTACCAGGAAAAAGACGACATTTCAGAAACGCTTGAACAAAATGAACCATATCAGAAAATGGATTTTTTCCCCATCAAAAAAAAAAATCACAATGACAAGAGAATACATCTGTATTCCTGAGCAATAAAACTTTGTCCCCTTTTTAGTTTTTTAACACAGCGAGTAAAAGGCAGACAAAAATCCACCTGTCAAGAAATGCTTTATTCAGTAATGGACTAACACTGCAGGGGTTCATTCTGCTTTCACCAGGAGAGCCCTTTGTGTAACGAGAACAAACTATTAAAGGTTTAATGACCCTGCAATAGCATATTAGACACTGAAAAGGGAAACAGGAATTCTTTTCACCAACTTGCTGTTGTTTCCACTACAGCCACCAAGGGACCTACCATCCACACAATGCTCAAGTGGGCGATTGGTTTGGAGATGAGTTTTTCTGACTTTAGCACTGCCTTTGACTCAGTTTTTCCTCATTTATTTTAAGATCTTGAGGAATCCAACTTCAAAACAAGACCTTGAAGAGCCAGAAGTTATCTACTAGACCCAAAGGAGCAAGTCAGCTTCAGAAATGGAAACAGGTTTGTTCATGGAATCCTGCTGCACACATAACATCTCCAACAGCGGTGGGAGGAGGGAATTTGGTAACCAGCTGAACTGGACGTACCTGCTTTGCAGCACCGAGTCTTCTGTACAGTCACTGTGGTTTCTGTACACTTGCAGTTGCTCACCTGTCTACACAGGTGTGATGCTCTGTGGTTGGCGTCTGCTGATAAGGGTGATTATGGCATTAGTGGAAGCAAGAGTGCCATCTAAGGTTGAAAACTAACTCTAATTTACAACTCCATCATTTCAGTCCCTCAGAACTGTTGCTTTTCATTCTTTTACACAGCTTACTTAGAGATTAAACTAAATATGCAACTATTGGGGGGGAAAGCCTTCAAATAGAAGAGAAAATTACCTCTCAAAATTAGAAATACATACATGCCAAGGTGAGCATTTGATATTTGTAACACCAGATGGCACTTTTTGAATCACCTTTCAACAGATCTCTGTGCATTTCTGTGTAAATGGAATTGAAAAAAATAATAAAAATAACATGAATAATAATACTTGAAGTAGAAATATGAAATTCAGATCATCTAGAATGGAAGCAAAGAAATTTTTAATTACTTTTGTGCCTATTGAGCAATTCAATAGACATTTTGTGACACATTAGTATCCAGAAGCTTAATTTCATATCCCAAATTCAAATATATAACCTTTCATACTAATATACCTATAAAACTGACATTATTTTAAAAACATTGTTTTTATATTTAAAAACCATTATCTGCCTTGGCTGGTGTAGCTCAGTGGATTGAGTGTGGGCCTGTGAACCAAAGGGTTGCCAGTTTGATTCCCAGTCAGGGCACATGCCTGGGTTTCGGGCCAGGTCCCCAGTGGGGGGCATGCAAGTGGTAACCACATATCGATGTTTCTCTCTCTTTCTTCCTTCCCCTCTCTCTACAAATAAATAAATAAATAAAATATTTTAAAAATAAAAAACATAATCTATGACCCACTTCCAGAAAGGAACAAATTCTAAGGAGTAAATATGATTAAATCCTACTTTATCCGAATTTTATTATTTGGAATATAATCGGAATACTGTAGATTACTAGATTAAAGCTTGCATTGTCAACCATAAAGTGTAAGAATAAGGGGCAAGAAGGGTACTTCTTAAATTACAGAAAAGGAAAACAATGTCTTTTGAAATCATCAAAAATTGATTTGTTAACGTACCCATAACTGTGGCCCATAACTTGAAAATGCACCCTTTAAATGCCATGTTGTGACTCAGAACAACTGCCTTTTCCTCCAGCTGCACAGGGTGGTGCTGAACAGAAGCAGACCCAAGAGAGCTGCGTCAGGGACCAGACGCACTCTCCTCCCAGGGCCCTACGTTACTTTATAAAGAACACCGGGAGACCATTTTCTGAGTTCCAAAGAGACTGCCTGAAATGCAAGTTTTTGATTTTTAACAGTGGCATTAAAATCGTGGGGCCAGCCTCTAAGAAATCCCTAAGAAGACCTTAACATACTTAGTGATAAGTAGGTAGAAAATCTAACCACCAGGGTTGATTCAAGCAGACCTCCCCTACACCTCACACCCAAAAACCCCATGACTCAGATCGTAGAAGAAAAGTACTTTCTATGTGACCAGGAATAAGACAGACCTCTCCTTGCTAGAGAAAATCTCTCGCATTATTTATCATGTATTCATGCTTTGTTGTTCATTACAATGAAAAATAATGCAATCATTTCCATTGGGAAGAAAGTCATGAACTGTATTGTTCATTGGGAATAATGTTAACTGGAAGTGATTCCAAGACTCTAATTACAGCAAAGAAAAGAGTAACAAAGGTCATGTTAATAAAACAACTATATAATCCTTTTCCATTCTCAAAAGAAAGAAAGACATAAAAAAGCTCCCAATTTTTATTAACTAAATTTTTACACCTTTATCTATTTCATCTTCAAAGAAAAGAGGAAACTCCTTATGATTTTTATCAGGAGGGATGCCACAATATTTCTGAGTATAACACAAAATAAATAAAATCCAAAGCCACATCACAAGATATCTTATCTATTCATAAGAATAAATTAAAAACAGCATTGGTCATCTAAATACATGATAATATGACTAATATTAATTAGTCACTTTAATCACTTCCTATTCTATAGGAAACTATGTCTTTATATGAAATACAGTATGTTGAAAATAGCACCAGCTCAACTTAAGAGAAAAAAATCTTACCCTAAGGATTAAAACTTGTACAAAGTATATCTGCTGCAAGCATTATCATCCCCTCTTTCCTGTTTGCATATATAAGTGGGGTGTCTCTCTTACAAATGAAGTAAAAAGTCTTCGTTAACAATGGAATCAAACCTTGGTTAGAAACCTCATTAGCATGGCTAGGAGCACTTACTAGATTTTTTAGAACAAAGTCAATTATCAAACTTGCCATACAATGTGAGAAGAAGCTCAGGCTTTTACAATAACTGGTTTTTAAGTGAACTACTAATGTTTCGATTAACAAGTACTGCAGAGAAAAATAGTGCCTTCATCACCCTTAGTAAACAAGAGGACACAGTTACTTTTCCAGATGTCTTCTGGTTGCCATGGTATCCTATTATGCTCTCTTTCTCACACTCATCTTTATTCTAAATGACAAATCTGAGAGTTATTTAACCAAACTTATAGTTACGTGTAGATTTTATATGTCCCTGATAGAGACTCTGAACACACCTGTTGAACAGAATCAAAGAAGCAACATAAGTTACTTAAAATAATACTTAGACTTTCTAGTAAAAGGAGGATCAAATTAATTCTTAGTTCATATAATTGATAGAAACCAGAAGTCATCAATGTTATATTTTTTACATAATTTATTTCAGAAATACCTATCTTCAGAGTAGCAATAGTCTTTTGAAAGTATTTTAAGCCTACGTTTCTAAACAAAGAATATTTCAATGCCTGCAATAGTATACATAGCACTTAGTATGTCCACATTCAAATAAAAACTCACGAAAGACACTAAATATTACAGGAAATATTGCAAATTTAATAACATTTTCTGCTAGTAGTATTTGTGAACAAGCAACAAAATAAACACACCATAAATGTGAATGTGTTTGTATTTATTCTGTTGAAATATTTTAAACATCCTGCTTTTCAGGGATTAATTTCTAGCCTCCGATGACGACCCTGCCCCCAAACAGAGCCAGGTGACGTTAATCATGCTGTGAAACACAGTGCTCGTGTCCCATCCTCTCTTTTAATTAATTCGGTTTGTCTTCACCACGCAATATCGGTTGTCAACTCCTCTGTATGTGAAGCATAAGCACACACACACGCAGGCTGATGTCCTTCGTGTTTTGGGAGTTAAAAGTGGTGTGTCCTTCTTCCCTATGAGCAACAGGAGGGCTCTGCACTCTCTTTTAAAACAGAGTTCTCTCCCTCTGGGCTGAAGGAAGACAGCTAATATTTAAATACTAAAAATGCAAATACTGCTAAAGTTTTTATCAACTGTCTTCTCTACACATACGATGCCTATGTTAATTTTACTTGAGTGCTTCTGTTGCATTAATTAGACATTGAGGAGGAGCTGACACATGGGGAAACTGTTTTCTGAATGCTTGTATGTTAACAGTAGGGTTAGAAGCACCTGGGATATTTTTGCTATTCTCTTCATGCAAATGATATTCCGCAAACAATGAAACGCACCCATTAACATAGTGGGGGTGTGGTATGGAAAGAGCAACTGTTGAGAGAGTAAAAATATGGCATGCCCTTCCTATGCCGCCCTAGTTCAGCGGCCGCCGAGTACCTCCAAGCATGCTGCACAGAAAGATCCCCAGGACGTACACGAGTCACAACCATACACTCTACAACATTGCCCACGCTCTAATCATTGCAAAACTCTAATGATGACCCGAGCCCCTCGCCTCTCAAACAGGTTTTCCATTTTTTCAGACACCAGATGCGTCAGGAGGCTCTCCGTGGCGGAAGAAAGGGAAGTCATTCCTTCTTGCCCCTCCTCACAGACCCCACTTTTTTCATTAGAAGAGACTCCACAAGTTCCCTGACTGGAGGCCCTAAGGAGGCAAGTTCAGCACCATGGAAAGGGCTCTAGCGTGCGGAGAGAGAGGGAAGGAGAGACTTAGGGCTCTCTCCAGGCCACTCACCGGCGTCTGCTGCGACGGGAGTCCCGAGCGCTTGGTGGACCCCTGCTTGGAACTTAACCTTTTCCACGACTCGGCAAACCTGCCCCTGCTGGCGCTCCGGCTGCGCCTGCGGTTCTCCGCGCTGTCCTCTCGGTCCGAGCAGCCCCGCTCCATTTCCCCCGCATCCCTCCACTTCTTCCCCATGCTAAGTTCGCCTCTCTTGGCCAGACAACACCCCGGCGCCGGGCGCTCTCGCTTGTTCCTCTCGCCACCAGGTCTCACCAGCTCTGGCTTGGCGCCGCCTTTGCCTCCGCGGGCTCCTGGAAGAGCCCGGCGCTCGGATACTGCCGCCGCCACCAGGCTGCGCTTGCGCCTGCGATTGGCTAAACTCGGCTGCGACTGCGAGCGCCACCTGCGCTGGAGCCAGCTTCCTTTTGCTCCCCAAATTTCTCCCCCACCCACAGCAGCAGCCGCTTTCCCTGGGGGGAGCACGGCCCACTCCTGGGACTATTGTTGCGCCACTGGCTAGGTATCTCCAGTCACCCGACCCCGCCCAGTTCCCCAGGCCTGGAGACCAATCTCACCCCACTCCAAGCTGCAGGTGCAAGCCTGGGCTACCCACACTGGGTGGGTGGAGACTCCCTTGAGTTGGAGAAAGAAAGCATGCAACTTTGTCACCCTTCTATTCTCTTTCTTCCCTTTCTCCTCTTTGCAGGATCAACTGTCTCCTAAGGATCCTTGGGGAGAGTAGAGCTCCATCTTGTCAGGCACCACGCCAATTCCTTCTCATGCTCTATCAGACTAGCCCACTGCTCTTTAAACTTGCCTACACACCCTAACTACTTAAATCTTTTTTGTTGTTATTAATACTGATATTCCTAGGAGGCTAATTTAATTGGCCGGGCTATGGCCTGGGAATCCGAATAGTCAAAAGTCTCCCCAAGTGATTGATTTCTTTGTGCTCTAACCCCAATTAAGCGTTTTCAGGGACTCATACTATGAGGGCAGGGCAGAAGAGGGCCCTTGAAGGAAGGAAGAGGTTGATACTTCTTAATCAACTCATTTTTCTCTCCAGGGTAGGAATGGGATATTCCGTTTACCCTCTCACTCCTGGAGCAAGGGTGGTACAGCAGTTCAGCAGTGAGAGTGATATGTGAGCTCCTGTGTGTTGTATATTCTTTGACACGTAGCCTCGTCTTAGGTTCACATATCTGCCTCCTGCTCCTTAGAAGGAAAGCTTGCAATCTCTCATAAGTTTTCTGTCAGTTATTTGACCAGACTGAGCTGTCACGCTCAGAAATGCCCTTGATCAGATGAGAGAGAGCCATTGTGGGTATCACAAATTTACAAAAGCTGAGACAATGACTTTACTCATTCTTAACAGGAAGGAGGCCTAAAATCGCTCCTGGTCAAAAGGGCTGTCTGGTTGCTTATCTGTTGCAATGGCAACAGACGTATCTTCATCTTCTTTTCTTTTTTATGAAATAGAGCATTCTGCCTCCTATTTGAAAAATGCTAGATTCCCCCAGGAGGAAAAGGTAAAAAGGGATCAAGAGGAAAGGTGAAAAGACTGTAGGAAAATTGATATTGTGGTGCCAGTTGTGAAAATCATAATCTGAGTTGTCAGTGGTCAGTCTGATTGAGCAGAGGTTTGGGAATCAGCTGACGTACGGAAATGAAATACAGAGCTCTAAACACCCACAGCTGTGCACCTGTGTGTAGTGCTGCATTAATATTAATCTTGTCATTTTAAGCAAAGGGACTAAGAGAGCATACTTCCTATCTTTTTAAACAACCGCCTGTGTCCAGAAATCACACACCCACATTAAACGAAATGAGACTCCGAACACTGTTTGCAACACACAATGCCATTAATGAGAAAACCACAGGCTCATTTTGCAGTTTCTTATTTCCTGTCTAAGTTCATGGATTTGAAATTATTAGTAACATTTCACGGAAATATGATTCAGTCCAGATTTCTCCCTCTCGCCAAAATAAACCAAAATTATTATGCATTGTTTACAAATTAGGTGGATATGAGAATTAAATAGCAGTTGGGGAGTAGAACAAAATTCAGCAAGTTATGACTTACAGTATTTGCTGTTTCCTTGACTTACCATAGGGAGAAACTCCCTAGGAAGTGAAAAGTGTGTGTGATAACTCAGACGCCGTGAAAGTTCCCTTCTAAGGTACAATGATAAGGAATTGACAAGGAGCTAAGAGGGGCCTTCACAGATACATCAAGGAATGTTATCCAAGAATGCTCACCTCACAGAGCCACAAGGCCCTGGCTCACCCACACCAGCCCATTAAGGGGAAAATAACCCTGTCATCAAGGGTATCCGTCACGAACGATGGCACCAGTGTTGTATGAGCACTCAGAGCAACTGATGATTTTTTTAGACATACTTAGAAAAATGTAATGATGATTGGTGATTGCACATGTCCTTTTTTCTGTTTGGTCTAAAAATGAGCTTTCCATTGCCCTTATCTAACAGTAGTGTTTTTAAAGCCCTGTTTGAAGATGATCTCTGCATTTCTTTTTTGCACTCAACATGTACCAAAAATATCTGGGAACCGTACAAGAGGCTAAATTAGCTGTGATTATAGGCAAGCAGAAAATTGACCCTTTCCACTTCTGATGTTCATTTGTCTTGTCCAAATTTCCCAATAGCCAGGAAGTAGAAAGCTAAGATGAAAGTCCATCATATTTCTTACAAAGTAAGCAGAGAATGGCAGCACCAAAGCTAAGAATACATTTAAAATCACCGCACTGACATTCTGGAATCAGAGTTGGAAGCCATTTCCACAGCAACTTAACTTTAATGCAACAGTCACTGCAATTCACAAAGGTGGATGTGAATACCTTAAAATGCAAATGGGAAGCATGACATAAACCTTTTGTCCCCCATTGTTTCTAGGCATTAAAGAATGTGAATATTAGTAGATCAAGATTAAGGCAAAATTACTTATATTGTTAAAGAAGAGATATTCTACATAAAATAATAATGTAAATATATCACCCTGGCCGGGTACTCATGGCTTGGAGCATCATCCCATACACCAAAAGATTGCAGGCTCGATTCCCAGTCAAGGCTCAATCACCATAGAGAAGGCAACCAATCAGTTTCTCTCTCACATCAATGTTTCTCTCTTTTTCTCTCTCTCCCCCTCTCCCTCCTTCTTTCTCTCAAATCAATAAGTATATCCTTGGGTGAAGATTAAATATATATATATAAATAAAAATGTAAATATATAAATATTAGTAGAGATAAGGCAAAAATTAATTATATTGTTAAATAATAGATATTCCATGCAAAATAAAAGTGTAAATATATATCTTTATGTTTGAATCAATCAAAATATAATATTGTTCAAAGCCCTGGTCTGGAAAGTAAATTTTACATAGTATCCAAAAAAAATTCTCAAGAAAATATGAGCAGGGGAGAGTAGTGGTGGGAAAATGGAGACACTGTATTTGAACATTAATAAAAAATGATAAAAAAAGAAAAAAACAAATGCCAATGGTATTCTACTAGCCACGGGAATGCTATGAAGCTCACGTTGCCCTACTGTTGAGTATGTTATGAGTTGATAATCAGCACAAACTCTCTCTGAACCCCATTTGCCCTAGGTCACATGGTCATGCACTTACTGTGAGAGAGTCAATATGAAAATTTTTTTCTTTTGGTTATTTCCAGTACTTGTAACTCTCAGACTAACCCTGGGACTAACCAGATCAAGCAAAGTACAAGTGGTCGGGTAAACAGAGAAAGTGATGAAAACTGCAAGGCCAGGTTTGATCCCAAATCCCTCCTCAAAAAATAAGAGGATATAAACCATATTTTATCATTCTACTGCCATCCATTTTTTACACTTGAAACCTCTCTGAAACAGGATGCCTTTTATAATAGATGGTATCTCAGATTCAGTGTAATATGAATCATAGAGCCTCAGAGACAGATGGACTCCTGGAGTTCTGACCTTAGAAACCCAACATGCAATCATTCACCCTCTGCCCAAACACTCATTCTTCAGTATTAGATTCTTCTTCCTCATCAGCAGGACATTTCATTTTTACACAGTCTTAATCAGTACGAAGCCTGTCTTCATAAACTAAACTAAAACCCATACCTTCTACCCTTATTTTAAATTCTGGAGTCACACTAATTTAACATAAGTTCTTTTTCTTGTGATAATCAGGTACTTGATGATGGCCTTTGCAAGTCCCCTAAAATTTCCTTCCCTTAAGCTATATAATGTCTAATTGCTTTTGTCACCTTCTTTCACCATGAAGGAGCAAAGTTCGAATCAGCACTCTTGCACACTAAGAGAAATGCGAACATTGGAAGTGTGAAGAATTTGGGGCCACCTATTCTGTGGATTCACTAAAAGCTTAATCACTATGAATAGACACATAGCAAAGTGGAATTAGTCAATACCTACGAAGCAGGAGACAGGATGTAGAATCTGTGTTTAGTATTATTAGGGTCCCTTCAGTAAACAGGAGGGCTGAGTCTCACACAAGTCAAACAAAAGTGAGAGTTGAAATAATTATTCCTGTAACTCAAGTGAAAAATCACCCGAAGACCATGACTACTAATAGAGAAAAGGAGCAGTAGGGTTAAACAGGTTGATGTAAATTGACCATCGATTTTGGTCAGTGTGGATGAAATTTTCTGGGTGATAACTTCCTGAAAAATTCTCCTCCTTCTCAGTGAAAAACAATCTCATATCTTCCCTGAAATACCAGCTGACAAGCCTTTCTGGTGACACATCCTGTCAAGACTACCTGCAAAAATCACTGCAGATCAGAGAACTGAGCTACATATCCACACTGTTTCCTTTCTTACTTGTGTCCTGCCTACATCCCTCTCACCGCTTTTACCTCCTCTCGTCCCTTCCTGGTTAATGCTCTCTCTCTCTCTCTCTCTCTCTCTTTCTCTCTCTCTCTCTGTTTCTCTCTTTCCCTCCTTCTCTCTCCCTCCCTCTCCTCCTTTCCTCTGTCTTCCCTACTTTCCCTTCCTTTTTTCCTTCCTCGTTTTAATTATTCTGTAGACCATTCCCTCAGCATAGAACAAACAAAATCCTACAGTTCCCCAGGCCTTCTACTCTTTAAGTTCTATTGTAATTTGTAGAAATCTTCACTATACACCCTCTTTATATTTCATTGATGCATTAGTATGAATTTATATATAAACAGTTTTTCCTCTTTCTAAAGCTAGACATAGATACTTTATAAAACTTTTGGTTCAAAATTAAAAGATAATGACTAAAGTGAATGGTATAAAATTATAATGGGAAATGACAATATTGTATTGGCAAAAAGTCTGTTTAGCTTTTCCCATAAAATTAAAGATACATTTTTCATTTTCACCAATAACTTTATTGATTTGGATATTTTGAGTATGTCAGCTATCTCCTGCTATTGGCCTCTAGTGGGTAGAGGCCAGGGATGCTGCTTAACATCTTCCAATGCTAAAGACAGCCCCACAGCAAAGAATTACTTGCCAAAATTTCGATAGTACCAAAAAACTTTGCAAACCACTTTTGACGCATTCAATCAGTCACAGAACCTTCTCTACACACTGAACAAATCTTTTTTTTGCATTTCAGTTGTGCTTTTACCTTTCTTGAAATAACAAACATAATAAGCCAAAAATATTGCTCATTTTTTTCCATTTTCAGTACTAAAATGGCTATACAAAAATTGACCAATTTTGATAAGTTTTTTTAAATGCATTCTGGTATGACAGTTGTCACAATACAATCTAACAAAATTGTTTCAAATGAAGTCAAAGACAACTAAGTACTCTTAGAGGCATCATACAAAAACAAACAAACAAACAAAAAAACCCTAAATGAACTTTTTGGCTTATCCAATGTAATTGAAAATAATATAACCACTATAATTGGGGAGAAGGGAGAGAGAACAGAAAAGGGAAGAAAGGGAGGTATAAGTGAATTAATTCCCACCCATTATAAAATAATGTCTAAAATAATGAATAAAGAAATATTGATATAATGCTCCTATCAGAATGGCTAAAATTATGCAGATAGAAAATTTAAGTTAATAAAATACATACTGAGTATTTTCAAGGATGTAAAACAACTGGAACTCACACACCACTGGTAGGAGTATATTGGTACAAGCATTTCGGAAAACTTTTTGGCACTATCTACTAAAGCTGATGATATGCACACTATGACCCTGCATTTCTACTCCAAGTCATATACCCAACAGATATGCATGAATAGGGTCATTAAAGTACTACCAGAATATTCATAGCAGCACTACTTGTGAAAGTCCCAAACTAGAAACTACACAAATGCCCATGAACATCAAAACGGGTAAGTAAAATATGGTATATTAAAACAATGGAATTCTGGCCCTGGCCTGGTTAGCTCAATGGATTGAGTGTGGGCCTGCGAACCAAAGGGTTGCTGGTTCAGTTCCCAGTCAGGACACATGCCCGGGATACAGGCCAGGTCCCCAGTACGGGGTGGGTGAGAGGCAACCACACATTGATGTTTCTGTCCCTCTCTTTCTCTCTCCCTTCTCCTCTCTCTAAAAATAAATAAATTAAAAAAATTAAAAACAACAACAACAAAAAAACAATGGAATTCTATAGAGCAGTGGGAATGAATGAACCTCTGTTATATGCAAAACCAGGGATGATGCTACAACAATGTTATAGACAACTGTGAAAAATAATAATAATAAAGTAGAAAAAAGACAGAAGTTAGCTTCTACCAGATTGCTGTGCAGTTATCATTACGGTCTCTATTCTTTACAAACAACAACAACAACAACAACAAAAAAAACACAAGCAAGGAAAATGTAACCAGAGACATTGAAATTAAGAACAATCTGACAGTAACCAGAGGGGAGGTGGGAGGGGATAATGGGGGGAAAGGGAAAAAAAAGATCTCTGTTTTAAAGAAACAAAGCTGGAAATTTGATCCTACCTGATGGATGTGGTTTATGTAAAAAGATAAACATAGGTTCAATTGCTAGTAAAATAGTCAAAGAAAAGACTACCCTTATATCAAAAAGTAGTAAATAAACATAATGTGTTTTAAGTTAAATGAGGTGCTGTAGTGTATTCAACATTTGAGCTGGTAGATTCTGTTGTCCTCAGGTGAAAATGGTCTTGTTAGCGGTCAAAGAAAGAAGTTTCTACCCATTTAAAATGGCTAAATTTGTCCTCAAACTGCTTCTCTGAGATCATAGATACCTGAACATCTACCTTTACAACTTCACTACCTTTACCTCACTAAAAATGTAACTCCTTCTGCAATGAGTAATCCCTTAAATCTTATCATGTATTATCACTTCTGTGGTCAGCATTCTCTAGGTGCGTAACAAGAACTTTAGGAAATTGGTAGAGAAGGACACACAACACAGATGTGGCAAGGGGAGGCCCAGAATCCAGTGCCTGAGGGTTTTAAAGGTAAACTATTATTTCCTTCCTGCTCTGGAGTTAGAACACTAAAGCAGAAGGCAATCATCTGTGGTGAAGTCCAATTATTTCTGTCCGTCCAGTATAAATGGCAGGAAAACATTAAAGGTCATCTTGAAAGCGAACACACGTTCTTAGAGGCAGGATCTAGTCATTAAGGGAAGTCATTACTTTTTCTTCTTTTTTATTATTAAGAAAGAATGGATTTGTTTTGAAGTACCACACAGGTCAAGACAAATATTTAGTAGTAGGTAATAAGTCGTTAGAGCCAGCACTTAGGCATGTTCAGTTTCTTAAATGTGAATGCATTAAATGGCCTCTTAAAACTAAAATTCTAAACTGTCCTTTTGAACAATTTTGTGCAATTTTGTCATTTTGTGCAGAAGGACAAATAGCAATGTCGTCTGGTCCCTTAACAAACAGAGTGAAAGGGACCATGGAAGAGGCCACGCTGAACTCTCCTATTTGTAAGAGTCACAATTTCTAGTCACACTGGAACAGAATTATTTAAGTGTGATTTTGGATCTGAGCACATTAATTAGAACCTACAAAGCATTTTTCACTGCTCAAAAGAGAAAAAACTTGAGTATTTCTCCCTTCTCAAGTACAAAGTGAAGGAAGTGAAAGTAATTAGTCAAACAAGTAGTACTGGTTTAGTTACCTTTTTACTTTTTATTATACTTTCAAAATTCATTTCCTCCAATTCATGCAAAATCCTTATTGGAGCTTGAAAAGAGTCTGAAGGCAGGGGTTCGATGAACTAATTAAAATTCTCGAGTGCTTAGGTGAAGCACTCACCTAAGGTGCCTCCTTTGACTTCCACAAAGGAAACAAAGCCAACAATAAGCTGAACGGGAGACAGGCCACGGTCATGAACACCACGCATTCCGGGGATATTATCTTTGCCTTGTGAATGGGGTCTTGACACATTCGGTAGAGATTTCAATGCCTACTATGATACTTGGGATTAAAAGATGGTTCGTATTAAGTTGGGTGGTTTCAAAGGAAGTCCATTGTACCAGTTTATACAGAGTTATGCCAACTATTTCGTTGGAAAGAAAGCTGATCTGAGTGGCTAAAATGGGCGACAACAAAGGAGTTTGGCGAAGTTGCGTGTCTGGGTTGGTGTCATGGAAACAAAACTCACCAGGGTGTTGGAAGCCTTGGAAGATGTACAGCAATGCCAAGCTGGTTAAAATAAAAACTTACCCAAAATGAGAAAGGCAATGGAAAAGTCACAGTCCTCCTACATGCTTGCTATGGAAAAGGCTTTATAGATAAATGTTTCTTTTACATAAAAGTGAAAAATTAAGTGAGTCTTAGGATTCCTACCAACACAATGCCTCAGTATTGTAGATAGGTTAGTCAGCTTCACGTCTCACTGTCCCCCAGTGTTTTTCAATCAGACCTAACAGGGAGCCACGGCAAACACTTGGAGTGCTCCTCCTCCCTTCCATCCCACCCACGGATGAGGATGCTGCTGGACGCTACACACTGCTCACCTGTGTGAACAACTTTGCACGTTGGCTGAAAGTTTCTATCTAGCCAGCTCTGCAATAGTGATATATGCCCTGGCCAGCTGGGTTTCAAATATTATAAATATCTGTGATTTTTTTTAAAAAATTGTTCTTAGAATCTCAACTTCTTGACTGTGTCTGTGATGAAACTCAACTGGAAGATAATGGGTAACATAAAAATGTTATATGTGTGTCACAACCATGTCCTTTTCAAATCGCTTTATGATGCAAGGCATACACACTGATCGAGAATGTGGTAGTTTTAGCTCTGTCACCAACTTCTTCACATTGTACTAACGAGTGCCCCTGGATAGCCAAGTGATACGCTGGAAAAAATCCAAAAGAGAAAGAAAAGCAGTAAAAATATAAAAAGGAAAAGAGAATATAAGGAACTAAAGGCTAATAATGGTGCAATTAAAATTGGTAGCATTTACTATGTTCCAGGCATCATCTCTCTACATGGCTTAATTTGCTTAATTTTCACTACAACCCCATTTTGTAGATGAGGAAACTGAGACGAAGGAGGCTAAACAAATTGCTAGAAAGCAGGAGACACTTGAACTCAGGGAGTCTGGCTTCTGAGCCCATGTGCTTTACCATTATGTCATTATATACAGAGCAGCAAAAAGAGGGAGGAAATAATTATAATGCCTGCCTGATACGGACTGCTTCCTTTGTGCCGAGCACTCTGCTAAGTGTCCTGGATGAGATCACTAAGGTTAGAAACTCTATGAAGTAGGAAATATTATTCTCATTTTGCAGATGAGAAAATCAGAGATTCACACAGAATAATGACTTGACCTAAATCATTCAACCTTTAACTTGTGGCATTGAGCTTAACCTCCAGCGAGCAGTTACTGTGACTGACCTCTTCACAGGGACAGTACCAACAATGATAATAAACCCCGATATTTATTATTTATTATGTCAGCCTCCCTGGGTCTCACTCGTGCAATTTGGAATAAAATCACTCAAAATGCAAAATATTCTGAATCCATATTTTATGTTTCTGCTTATCTTTTTAAAAAGAAAAGTATACAGAGTGTTACTTAATGCTATTTGTCAAACTGACTATTAAATATTTACTGTCATTTCTCGGTAATGTCTGCTCTCCATCAATCTATTATTAATTTGACAGTCTAAATTATTATTTCTAAGTGTGGAGGCACCTTTGAGACTGTTTACTGTTTACAAAGGACTCTGTACTAACCGTGGCAGTGCATTTTTCAGAGGCTTAATGAGAATATACTCAGGCACAGTCTTTATTACTTTGGAGAGAAAAAGTATTTAAGCCACCCACCCTCCTTTATATTTTAAATTATTGCAACCTGTGCTTTTCTATTAGGGAGAGAGATTTCTTTTTCTCTTTGTAGTATTTGTAAATAGTCCCCAAACTAGAGTTTTGGCTTTCTTAGAAAATTATAGAATCTCCTTTTAGAAAGCCAATTATTTCCTACATTATTTCCCTTACTTTCTTGCTGCATGCATTTAATTCCCTCTACCCTAGAATGTCTCCTGGCTATAGGAGTTACAGCTGAACCTTTATACACCACTCTAAAAACAGGAACCGTGGTCTCCACAAAGGAGAGCGTCTTTGTTGTTACAAAGGATTATATGGAGATGTAGGTGTGTGTGTGTGTTCAACCCCAAAAGTAAGCAATACATACCATTCAAAAGTCTGATTAAGGGTGGTGTCTCCGATATCACACCCCACCCCACATTCAGCCCACCTCTCGTATCTTAAAGGCTTCCTGTGTTTCAAGCCAAACAACACAATTTGAGAACCAATTAGAACAACCCATGGGGGAGCCAGAGCTAAAGAAGGTTCAGGAATCCCCGACTCTTCAGATGCATCCCAGGGTTTTACCAGAATAAATCTATCATCTTGGCTCCTCCTGTAGTCCAGCCTAAGAAGACATGAGAACTTTCCATTCCATTTTCTTTGAGTCCCTTGCTGTCTGGATTCCCACCCTTGGAGATGTTCCAGAATTTGTCCTATCTTTGCGAAGGTGGGAACTTGAGTGTTACACATGCTGATGGATTAGAGGAGGCTGGGACGCTCTTCCCTGACTATTCCTGGCTCCACAGTCCCATAACACCAAACCTACTCTTTTACCCAGTGCTGTTCTCTAGATGATAAAATAGCATACCACTTCTCCCAGCAGACACACCATATGGTACTCACTACTTCTTCTCTCCTCAACAAAATGCCTGGAATTATAGTTTTTTTCTTCTAGCTGCAAAAGATAAGAGAGGGTAGTGTTTGCATTTGTCATACACACATGCATATAAAATATTACGACAATCCCTATTGACAAGGGCATATTGGTCAACTCTGAAACTCAGAAAGTCTCTGGGGAAAAGCCCCCCGTGAGAATAGCCCTGGGTGATCTGACACTCCGGCTCGTCGAGTTTTCCCTCATAAGCTAAACTTTCGGAAATAAAAGTTTCCTAGGTGATCTTTCCCTTAAATACCACATTTTTTGTTCAAGAATAACAGGCTTTTACTTGTAACTAAATCTTGGACTCAAGAGAGGCCAAGAAGAGTTTGACCTTTATCAGTCTTGTCTTTGAAGAGAAAAAAATGCTTTGTCTATGCCAGAAAAAAAAATGATGAAGTCTAAAGAGCAAGATTTGGGGGTCAGAGAGATTTGAGTTCAAACTGCAGCTCTCTCTTGCTATGTACGTGATTTCAGGCAAACATCTTCATTTCCTGACTGCAGGGTCCTCGCTGTACTGCACAGCGTATAGCAGGGGTGTAATAACATCTGTCTGGTGGTAACTGTAAAGCACCAGGTTCCACAACTATTGGGTGAAGGGAAGCTAAACAATACCTACTATTTGTCAATTTTACAATAGCTACTTTTTTACAATAACTATTTCCACCATTTTATATATAATTTAATATTATTTGGAAGTGAATCATTTCATTGGCATTACTCTTTTCCTATTCTGTAATCAAATAAGCCAGCAAACTTTTTTCCCTTTAAAATGATTTCCATTTTTTAACAAGAAATGTATTTGGGTTTTTTTTATTTGTGGTCTAAATGATTCATAAAATTGATATATGAAGAAGGACCCCCCCAAAAAAACTGCAATTATCTCTAGAGAGGAGGCCCCTTAGTATATGCTTCCCCCACTAGGTGAGTGTTCTAGGAACCCATCTGCATCAGTGTACCAGTTAGTATTGTTGTGAGAGGCTGCATTCGGCTTCAGTGAATTTTTTTTTGAAGACACTTTCAATGCATTTACCCATTTCATGATGGGTGATTTACAAGCTCACCTGCCCACCCCCACTGCGTGTTCAGCAGTTTTTGACCAAAAATGGCATGACCTCCATGCCCCACCCTGTTGTTCCCAGAGGAAGAAAGGCCTCGAAGGGAACCGTGTTGCCGATGTGGAAGAGGTGAAACAAAAAACGGCAGAAGCACTAAAAGGCATCAAAACTGACGAGTTCAAACACTGGTTTGGGCAGTGGGAGAAATATCTCAATGGGTATAGTGCATCAGACTGAGAGTGCTTTGAAGGTGGCTGAAATTTAAACATGTAAGAACAAATACACAATTTTTTATAAATAAATTTGGGGGGCGTTTGGTCCCACCTCATAAACTCTAAAGCATCTTTTTCTGAGTTAAGAAGTCACAATACAATAGAAACCACAATAACTTGCTAGTCACAAGCCTGCTCTCTGCACCCTGTTTCCATATAGAGGGTCTGGCAGTGATGCTGGATGTGTCACAAGGCTGTAGCAGCAAACGCCAAGAATGTAGCACAGGTCAGAGCTGCATCAAACACGCATACACACACACATGTGCACACGCACCTGCACCGTGGATAGTAAATAAAACGGCAGGCAGACCAGTTTAGAAGAGTAACCACGGAAACCTAAAGTAGGAAAGAGCTGTAACACACAACTCAGAAGACATAAGAAAATCACTGCAGTGTTTGTCACACAATCAACAGTGTTGCGAGGGAGAAAATCAGTAGCATTCAAGGTTTTATCGTAGGGTGGCGGGTTTAGGTTGCAGTTAAAATAACTTATTCAAGGTGGGGGGAAAGTAGGTGTACAGTTGTTCATAGGGACAATAATATAGTAATTAATAAATGATAATGCCAGAGTGAGCTTTGTTTCGTGCACTCACAACCACAAACCTAACTTTGCCCCACCCTGTGTGTTGAGGGTCCACCAGGGGCCAGGGTGAATGGTGATGGAAGGAGACTAGGCTCAGGGTGGTGAGCACACGGCACAGTGTGCAGAGGATGTGTTGTGGGACTGTGCACCTGAAACCTGTATAATTTTGTTAACCAGTGTCACCTCAATACGTTCAATAAAAAGGGAAAAACGAAGAATGTAAAATTCATTTGTTTCACTCTGCGGGGAATAAAATGTTGAATGAGAATGACATAAACTCAAGAAAGCTACTGCAACATTGTACATTAAGAAACTTCAAGTGGCATCCTAGCAAAATCACTCCCCCTACCATTTTCGTCAGGCTCTTTCTCTGGCTCGCGGGTCATTGAGAACACGCAGGCCCTGGAGGGCGCCCTTCAGCACGTGGGCGGAGTAGGAAAATGAGTGCTCGGAAAGAATGGGATAGATTCACACTGACAGCAGTAGAATACAAATGTTCATACCTCCTAGGATTATTGGCTTATCCGCTTTTTAAATTATAGTTGACATACAATATTATTTAGTTTAGGTGCACAATCCAAGGATTAGATGTTTATAGAACTTATGAAGTGATCACCCCGATAAATCTAGGGCCCATCTGGTAACCATACATAGTTGTCAGAATATTATCGACTATATCCCCTATGCTGTACTTTACATCCCCATGACTGTTCTGTAACCACCAATTTGTACTTCTTAATTCCTCCACCTTTTTCACCCATCCTCTCAAACCCCCTCCCATCTGGCAACCATGAAAACGTTCTCTGTGTCTATGAGTCTGTTTCTGTTCTGCTTGTTTGTTTTCATCTACTTTTTATTTTTAATACTAAAACCTCACTCTGAAGAAATGTTATCTTGGCTAAGCTGCTTTACACAAAATTCTGTTAAATTTTAGTATTCTGAGGCACTTCCTTAATTTGTTCAGTAGCAATTTTTGAACTGTGACTTTATTTTTCTTTTTTTAAAAAAGTTATTGAATTTATTGCACTGACATCAGTTAATAAGATTATGTATATATAGGTTTCAGGTCTACAATTCCATAATACATCACCTGTAGATTATATTGTGTGTTCACCAACCAAAGTCAAGTCCCCTTCCATCACTACTTAGCCCTCTTTACCCTCTCCTAACTGCCCCCACCCCCTTTCCCTCTGGTAATCACCACACTGTTGTGTGTCTATGAGGGTCTTTTTTGTGTGCTTAATTCCTTCACCTTTTCACCCATCCCCCATTACCCCCTCCCCTCTGACAGCTGTCAATCTGTTCTCTGTATCTATGGGTCTGTTTCTATTTTGTGGTTTGTTTATTTTGTTCATTAGATTCCACATATAAGTGAAATCATATGGTATTTGTCTTTCTCTGGCTGACTTACTTCACTTAGCATAACACTCTCCAGGTCCAGGTTACTCTTTTGTAACAGAGTAAGATTTACTTCATTTTTATGGCCAAGTAGTATTCCATTCGGTAAATGTACCATGAATTTTTTTTAAATCAACTTATCTACTGATGGGCATGTGGGCTGTTTCCAAATATTAGCTATTGTAAATAATGCTGCAATGAACATAGGGATGGATATACTCTTTCAAATCAGTGTTTTGGGTTTCTTCAGGTATATTCCCAGAAGTGGAATCATTGGTCATAAGGCAGTTCCATTTTGAATTTTTTGAGGAGTCTCCATACTGTTTTCCACCGTGGAAAATGTTTTAGCTTGATGTAGTCCCATTTGTTTATTTTTTTCTTTGTTTCCCTTGCCTGAGGAGACATATCAGAAAAAATATATATTGCTACAAGAAATGTCCAAGATTTTACTGCCTATGCTTTCTTCTAGGATTTTGTGGTTCTGAGTCTTACGTTCAAGTCTTTAATCCACGTTGAGTTTATTCTTGTGTGTGGTATAAGAAGGTGTAGTTTAATTTTTTTGGATGTATCTGTCCAATTCTCCCAACGCCATTTACTGTGAACTTATTTTGTTTTGCCATGATTTCAGTGTAATATCTTAGCCTACAAAGAATTGGTTTATGCTACAGTGAGCACAGGAGAAGCTTTATGTAAATCAAAGGACAATACAAAACAATAACCTTTTCATAACTTCCACCAGTAAAGTAAACCTTGTTCGAGTGAAAACTATATTTTTAGACATACTTGTAAACAGAGGAGACACCTTCTGTCCACGAGACATGGAACAAATAATAAGTAATACTTATTTTGGACTTACTACTGATTAGAAACTACTCTCAACCCTTCAATGATTATAACATGTAAGTAATATCAAATAAAGCTAATTAAAATACTTATAGAGTAGTTACTGTATGCCAGACTCTGTTCCAGGCGTTACCTCTATTAGCTCATTTGAGCCTCACAACAACCCTATAATACAGCTGCAATTATCCACATATTGCCGAAAAGTAAACTAAGGCATTAAAGGTCAAGTGAGTTGCCCTTGAGCATACATCAAATAAATGTCGGAGCTACGATTCGAACCCCAAGCAGTCTTATTCCAGGGACCGCACTGTAAGCCATTTCCACATTTTGTTTCTGTTTAATGATTACCTATTTGTCGCTGCTTCAAAGTGGTCTCTAGAAAGTACACTTAGGAAGTACATGTCCTGGAGAGTAAGAAATGAGTAGCGGATGGCTCAGGAACCCCAGGTTGTGCCCTCCATGAGAGAAAGGAGCCTTTGGTCGTCACTATTTCCCTACCGGAATTAGCCCCACTTGGAAACAGTATATAGTAGAAACTCTCCTGGAGGGAACAAGCCGATTCACATTTAGAAAGATCTAAGAATTATTTTACTATGAGGCTGAAATTTCAGCTAAGCCTGAGCCTTACTTTGATGAAGTTCCAAGCCTATTCTATATAGAGACTTGGGGGATTCAGAGCATCTTTCTAAAGAAAGAATATGAACACTCTAAGGAAACTGCGAACCTCAAGCCATATATAGTCTTGTGTTGCTCAACAACAGAGAGATGACATGGGAAATGTGCTGTTAAGCAATTTCATCATTGTGCGAGCATCAGAGAGCGCACTCACACAGACCTAGTTGGTATAGCCTACTACACACCTAGGCTACGTGGATAACCTATTGCTTCTGGGCTACAAACCTGTACAACTTGTTACTGTACTGAATACTGTAGGGAATTGCAACACAACGGTGTTTACGTATCTAAACATAGAAATGTATGGTAAAAATATGGTATAAAAAATCTCAAATGGCACACAGGCACAGGGCACTTACCATGAGCGGAGCTGGCAGGGCGGGCGGTCGTCTGGGTGCGTCGGGAGTGAGCGGCGGGGCAGGACGTTGCTGAACGCCTCTGCCGACTTCGGGAACACTTACGCTACACTAAATGTATTTAGAATGCGTTTCTGTCTTCAGTAACAAATCCACCTTAGCTTACTGGAACTTCTCTACTTTATGAACTTTTTATTTATTTAAAGTCTTTGACTCTTTGATAATAACATAGCGTAAGACAAACACATTGTACAGGTATGCGGATGTGTTTTGTCTTTGTACCCTTATTCTTTAAGCATTTTTCTTAACTTTATTTTTACTTTTGAGGCTTTTTTTGTTAAAAACTAAGACAGACACAGACACACATATTATCCTAGGCCTACACAGGGTCAAGGTCGTCGGGATCACTATCTTCCACCTCTGCATCTCAGCCCACAGGAGATGAAGCTTTCAGGGGCAATAACAAGCATGGAGCTGGCATCTCCTGTGATAACAATGCCTTCTGAAGCTGCCCCTGAAGGACCTGCCTGAGGCTCTCCTTGAGGGGGTGTCTCTGTGTGCAGAAATATGTTTATGGTGGTTAGCTTGGTTTGTGTCTTTTTTCACCATAGATTGGTTCTCTATTAATGAAAATCGTATAGTGCCTGAGGTTCGTGTTTTCAAACGTTTGAAGGAGCTTGTCCAATTTTCTTGAGGATCTTTTTCTTCTCCTACTGGTTTATTTTCCCTTGTCTCTTCTTCAGCTGTGCATTCTTGTTCCAGTTCCAAAGGCGCCTGACTTGTCAGTTCCTCAGGAGCCAGCTCCAGAGGCTCCTCAGTGCCTCTTCGCCCACACCCGGGAAGGTGTACACTTGTTCATCGCTGCAAGCTTCTGCCACATTTCCTGGCAGCTTCCTAAGAATCTGCAACTACCTAAAACTAAGTCTTTAAAAGGTTCTTGTCGCCTTCTATCTAAACAATTAAATCTATACTTTGTGAAATGTTTTATTCTTTTAACATAATTATACTTAATATTAGCAAAAGAATTTGTTGATGCCAATTGCACCAGAAATGATGTATTGAACATGTGTAATATATAAGACATGCTGCGACACCTGGAAATAAACATTAGGCTTGGTATTCCCTTTCAGGGGGGAGAGGGGATTCCTATTAAAAGTGGTTTTAAAATCCTCAGTCTTAAATTATCAATATATAGTACTCTTAAATTTTCTTTTAATAAAGATAATCTATGTTAAGTGAAGAATGAGAAAGTCATATTAATTTTTATGTCTCAAAATTTCAGTTACTCATTGTACTTGAAAATGCCATCACTGATGGTGATAATTATTTTTAAAACAAGTTGGGGAAAATATAATTAATATGCACTTTAAAATAACATTGGGCACTTATATGTGGTTTCCCTTTTTACTTATGTAATCAGTTTTAGCCCTGTGAGAATGGGAAGGCAAACAGTATTAACAGATATAAACATACATATTTAAACTGCTCTAAGGCAAATTCTGACGATGTATTCAGTCTTTAATGGAGAAAGTCAGTTCTTCATGTCTCATCTCCAGTACTCTTGTGGCGATGGTGTTAGGGCTTATGGACGATAATAATGATGCTATATTTATTTCTCTAAGGCCCTACTGCTTTCTCTACTGTTTGGTTTTGGCCTAATCCAGAGAGATGTCTTCAAGCATTTTAGCACTTTGGGAAACACCTCCCACCAGCCAGATTTCTAGCCAAACTTTTCGGCTAAGAACTGACACTACATGAGACCTATCAAAAGCCACCCCCGTTCCTGCTCCCCAGGGCTGGTGGAGAATGGCCTGTGAGTCATGGAGGCAGTTGGTGGGCAGGTGGCTGCTCTACCCACCAATGATTTTTTTTTTTTTAGTAACTGAGGGCTCCTATTACACCTTCGACCTACAATTTCTTTTCCTCCACTACAAATGTAGCTGGGTACACATCATTAGGGGATTTTTACTACTCATTTAAAAAAAATTTTAACTGGATTTTTTTTAAAGCATTCTAATATTGAAGTGGAGGGCAAGGGAGAATGTACAGAATAATTGGCCCTAGTGCTTTCCCTCTCTAGCAAATATCAGGGCCCCTGAATTGTGCTCCTTTCTGTGACTGATAATCTCATCACATTTTCCTAGATGCAGGGGAAGTACAACAAATGTTGCTTATAGGCTTGTTAGGTTAAGTTGCAAGATCTAGTTGTAAACTAGACAAATGGGCCCTTGACAAATGGAAACACAAAAACTTGGACTCCTTTCACAAGTCACCTTTTTGAGCTTGGGAACATGTACTAGGTATCTCTTGTATATATTCATGGAGTTCGTGATGGATAAGCCACTCAATCTGCTTATGATGTTCAGGTCCCATCTACATCCAGATTCATCTACTTATTAAAATTAATGCAATGCAAATCCATGACACTTACTATTTTTTAACCTTCACACCTACTTGCTCCCCCTCACATATATCAATCTGCCACTTTGCTCAAGGGTGCAGAACTCTAGGAAGCATTTGACATTCATCACAACAGGTGGATATTTATTGAATAGAATTAAATTTATAAGTTATTGTTTTTCTCATATACCCTGCCTTCCTCTAAGGAAATAAAAATTACCTTAAACTTTTTATTAACTTTTTTGCGAAGGAGGAAATACTTATTTATAAATGGATTTGTTTTTCATTTCAACTCTTCCCACTATCTTAATTATTGCTTTTATTTTTCCTTTTTGTCAGCAAGAGATCCCACCTTCTGTCTGATTTAATTATAGTTAGGCTCTCTGTGGTAAGGTTATTGTGTTTTATATTTATAATTTAATCTCTCTCAGTGGTTTAGAATTGCTACAAACAAAGTTTTAAAATATATGACACAAAAACACAAAATAAAATATTTGACACATGTCTTATTTCTTTATTCTCTAAAATTTCTTATTTAATCTCCTAATCTCTAAATTACTCTACTTTGCACATATATTGTATTTAGTAAACACATGCTTACTTTTTAAAATCTGTCTTCTAATAAAATCGTGAAGGATGCTAGTAAACATCAAAGACACACTCAAGTGGGGAAACAAAGTCACAAGACTGAAGCATGCATCATGACCTTGGGGGAGGAAGGATGAAGGGGAAGTTCTTGAGGTAGAACAGGACCCAAGTAATTGTGTTGATTGACTATAATGATGATGGCTTAAGAAGTTAATGTGTATGAATTCTTAGAAAACATTGAGATAAAAATAAGAAAAAAGTAATTGCAGGAAAATAATATCCTATATGGGAAAGGTAAATAAGGACTACCATAGGCCACCAGGCTGGCCTTTTATATCCGCTCACCTTCCATTTAGCATCTTTCTATGCAATTCTCTCTCTCCCTCCCTCTCTCTCTCTCTCTCTCCCCCCTCCCCCATTCCCACCAACCACCACTTCCCTCCCTGTAACTCTGTATCTTATACACACACACACTCATACCATATGAGTATCTTGCCACTGAGTCATCATTACTTTTTTAAACTTTATTTTCAAATAATTGTAGATTTACAGGGTTTCAAATATAGTACAGACTGCTCCCATGAACGCTTCACCCAGTTTCCCTCAAGAGTTACATCTCGTGTAACTAAAGCACAACATCAAAGTCATGAAATAGACACTGGTAAAGGTACGTGTACCTTTCGATGCCATTTTACCACATGTGTAGACTCCTATAACCACCAGGGGAGAAAAGACAGAAGTATTCCAAACATCCACTACTGTCCGCCCTTTCCCACAGTGAAATCTTGCCTTTCTTTAAGGCCCTTTACCCTCTTCTATTTATAATATACTTGTCTGAAATATTTCCGCTACACATTTTGACACCCACATCAGACAATGTTTTACTTTTTGCAGAGACTGTCCAATTTAATTTGGAAAACTTGGGAGGAAAGGAGAGTCTTGCATTTGCCCATGCTTTGGCTTTCTACACTGTTCTTTCTTCCTTCTTACTGTTCTAAGATATAATTCCTCTTTCAAAACCTCTTTTTTTATGTGCAATTTTGTCAAAACCTCTTTTAGCTATTCCTGTAGGATAGACTGGCTGGGGGAAATTCTTTTTGTTTTCCTTTGCCTCACAAGTCTGCATTTCCTCCTCATTCCTGAGAGAAAATTTTGTGTGATAGAGAATTCAGAGTTGACAATTCTTTTCTTTCAGCCCTTGAAAAATGTTGTGCTACTCCTTTTGGCCTCCATGGTCTCTTTTCTGACAGCAATCTGATGATGTTTGAGTTGTTATTTTGACAATGTAGTTTCTCTCTCACCGCTTTCAAGATTTTTCCTTTGCCTTTAGTTTTTTGGAGTTTAATTATGACATGTCTTGACATGCATTTCTTTGGGTTTATCCCGTTTGAGATTTGCTAAACTTTTTTATTTTGACAGCTTAATTGAGATATAATTCACATACCTTAAAATTCACCCATTTAAAGTGTAAAAGCAATTATTTTTAATATATTCACAGACGTGAAACTATCACAGTAATCTGATGTTAGAATATTTCATCACCTTAAGAAGAAACCCCATTCCCTTTAGCCATCGCTCCCATACTACTTGCCCTCCCCTAGTGCAGGCAGCCATAAGCCTACTTCCTGCTCACGGAGGTGTCTGCTCTGGACGTTTTATATAAGTGGAATCACACAATATGTGGTCTTTTGTGCCTGGCTTCTTTCACGTAACATAGTGCTTTCAAGGTTCATCCACGTTGTAACATGTATCAATAAGGTACACCTCATTTTCTTGCACTTCGTTTTATTTAGCCTCATAGGTGTGGTGTTTGTTAGACACTAAAGGCAAGGCCCTCCACCAGCAAAAAGCTTATGACTCGCTTTATTGCGAAATTCATTCTATTACGGTGGTCTGGAACAGAGCCTGTAATACCTCTGATGCACGCCTGAAATTAATTTCTTTTTATTGCCAAATACTCTTTTATTGTAAGGAATATACCACAGTTATTTATCCATTGGTCAGCTGAGAGACTTTTGGTCTGTTAACATTTTTTATCTAGTATGATGAGTAAGGCTGCTAGGAACCTTTGTGTGCGAGTTTTTGTGTGCATGTATATTTTGGCGGGGATATACACTCAGTGAAATTATTGTGTCATAGAGTAAATGTCTAACATTTTGAGGAACTGACAGATTTCCAAAGCACCTGTACGATTATTTTACATTTCAACCAGCAATATATGAGGTCTCAAGTTTTTCACATCTTTTTGGACGCAGTGTCTGTCTTTTTTCTTACAGCCATCCTAGTAGAGTAAGTGATATTTATTGCCTCTTGGTCTTGAACTAATTATATCGTTCATTTTACATGACACTATTGATCATTTATCTATCTTCTACTAATGTCTATTCTAATCCTTTAATCATTTTAATTGATTTTTATGTCTTTTTATAATTGATTTGTAGGTTATTATGTGTTTCATATACAGGTCTCTTATCAGATATGTGATTTGCAAATATATTCTCCCATTGTGTGGGCTGTCTGTCAAAGCAGGAGAAGGGCCGAGTCAAGGCACAAGCATAAAGGACCCGTGGACCAGGACAACTTCAGGGAGGACTGAATGTGGGAGGAGGGTGGGGAGGGAAGGGGAGAGTAACGGGGGGAAAATGGGGGCAATTGTAATTGAACAACAATAAAATTTTTTCAAAGCATAAATGTTTTAATTACAAGGAAATCCAATTTACCTATTTTTTGTTTGTCTGTGATTTGGTGTCATATCTAAAAAACCATTGTCTAATTTGAGGTCATAAAGATTACCCCTATGTTTTTATCTAAGAGTTTGATACCTTTTACATTAGGTTGATGATAAATTTTGAGTTAACTTTTTTGTGTAGTATAAGAAGGTGTCCAAACTTCATTCTTCTGCATGTGGATATGTAGTTGTCCTAGCATCATTTGTTGAAAAGATGATTCTTTCTTGCATTGAATTTTCTTGATAACTGCATTGAAAAAAATTGATTGACTACATAAGGGTTTACTTCCGGACTCTCAGTTCTATTCCATTATTCTGTCTATTCTCATGCCAGTACTAGACTGTTTGGATTACTGTCACTTTGTAATGAGTTTTTAAAATTGAATAATGTGAGTCCTCCAACTTTATATTTCAAAATTAGTTTGGATATTCAGGGTCCCTTGCATTCTATATGAATTTTAGGATCAGCTTTTCCATTTCTAAAAAACACAGTCATTGAGATTTTGAGGGGGATTGCATCAAGACTATACGTCAATTTAGGGAATATTGCTATTCTAATGATAATATTATTCTAATAAGACTACCAACCTATGAATGTGAGTTCTCCCCATTTATTTAGACCTTATTTAATTTCTTTCAACAATGTTTTGTAGTTTTTAGTATACAAATTTTGAAATCCGTGGCTAAATTTATTCCTAAGTATTTTATTGTTTTTGTTGCTATTTTAAATAGAATTGTTCTCTTAATTTCATTTTTGATTGTTTATTGTTAGTATATAGAAATACAACAGATTTTGTTTGTTAATCTTATAGACTGTATTCATGCTGAATGCATTTACCAGTTTTAATAGCTTTTTAAGTTAGATTATTTAGAACTTTCTACATATAAGATCATGTCATCGGCAAATAGTTTTTCTGCTTCCTTTTTTTACTTTTTTTAACTCTTTTTTAAAAAAGATTTTATTATTTATTTTTAGAGAGAGGGGGAGGGAGGGAGGGAGAAAGAGTGGGAGAGAAACTTCAATGTGTGGTTGCCTCTCACACGCTCCAAACTGGGGACTTGGCCCACAACCCAGGCATGTGCCCTGACTGGGAATGAACCCAGCACCTCTTTGGCTGGCAGACTGGCACTCAATCCACTGATCCACACCAGCCAGGGCTTTTCTCTCTTTTTTAAAATTGTTGTTCAATTCCAATTGTCCTCATTTCCCCCAACCTCTATTACTCTCCCCCACCCTAACCACTCCCACCTCCCACATTCAATCCTCCCCCTCCCCCTGTTGTCTTTGTCCATGGGTCCTTTTCATGTTTCTTGACTACCCTCCCCCTTCTTTCCCCTGTTATCCCCCTCCTTCCTCCCCTCTGGTTACCTTCAGTTTGTTCTTCATTTCCATGTCTCTGGTTATACTTTGCTTGCTTGTTTGTATTGTTGATTAGGTTCCACTTAATCCTTCCTTTCTGATTTGCTTCCTTTCTGCTTCTTTTCTGCTTCCTTAATGCTTCCTTTCTGATTTGTATGATTTTAATGCATTTTCTTGCCTAATTGCCCTGGTTAGAAACCCCTGTACAATGTTGAAGGGGAGTGATGAGAGTGGATATTGTTATATTTTTCCTGATCTTAAAGGGAAAGCATCCAGTCTTTCACCATTAAGTATGGTGTTAGTCGTGAGTGTTCGGTAGACGCCTTTTTATCATATTGAGGAAGTTACCATCTATTCCTAGTTTATTGAGTGTTTTTTTTTTAAATAATAAAAAGGTATTGATTTTGTCAAATGCTTTTTCTGCATCTATGGCTTTCACTGTGTATATGACCATGAAAAATTGATGATAATATTCATTTCACAATTTCTAAACCCTCCCTTCTCCAAAGGACCACTTTCACCTATGCCTGTAATGACAGCTTCTGCCGGGACTTGGGGGTGATAGCTGACTCCCTGACTTTGTATACTACGTCTACAGTGGCTGCCCATGATTCTTGTTTATAAATGCAGGTTGTTGCTGCAGAAGTAAAGACATAAGAATATAATGAATGATAGGAGGAGGATATGGTTGTCAACTTAATTAAAATGAAGACAAGTATTTTATCTGAGAATCTTACTTCCAGTGCAAACAAATAAAGCAAATTTCATTTTTATGCATACTCTGAGGGCATAATCAACTTTATGAAGTGAAATGTAATATTTTCCCAACCTCATAACCATATACAATCCCCCAGCAGACCGCAAGCACAATAAGCCTACACTTTTTCACTGCGAACGAAGATAAGAAATATGAGAAAGGAAAGTGAAAGAACATAAATATATCCACAAGAAAGGTTTAATTATGGATAAAGTCAATTCTTTTAAAAACAGTCTGGTTTAAACCTTCCTCTGTTCTCCTTCATCTATGCATGTTAGTTTTCCAAAAATGAGATAAGCATTTTTAATTCCAAGAGTATATCTTGTGAATTCTGCAAATAATTGTTACCATGGAGCTCTAAGTAGCCCATAGCAAACTAATATGTTCTTGGGGCTAATGCTGGTTTGGTACTTAATGTGCTTGCTACTTCAGTAGAGAAACTTGGGAGGGAAAAAACTGCCTGCATTCCCCATTATTCCCTTTGAAACACAGTGGTGTTTCTATTTCTTCCCCAAACTGTGTTGAAAGCTCATAGATGAGAGAAAAATTAAGAAATGATTTCTTTTCTAAGAAACTTTATTTAGATGTATGCTATGCCAATTTGAGTGTAGTAAAATAAAGCAGACATATAACTAAGAAGATGAGTAGTAAAAGAACTTTGCATTGTGCAATTTGTCATTGAACATCTCAAGACTGAAACAATGTAACAGAATATACTGTTATTAAATTGCCTATAACATCTTTCATCTGAAGCTTTTAAATCATGCTACCAATTTATTTATCCCACAAATAATTCCAGGTGGGAGGATGTAAAAGAAAAACAGATTCAGATCCTGGACATTTGCCCTTCGTCGATATTACTATCATTTCTTGGATGATACAGCAGTAATCTGATCAGCCTCAAGAAAAAAGTCCCCAAAGGTGTCATGTTAAAGTGTAAAAGATTACTACAACTATTTTATAATTGGAACTGTAAGGCAAAGAACTTATGAATTTTTTAAGAAGTTATCAGCAAGTTAACTACTCAGCAAAATTTCTCTGTGCTTTTATTATTCTTTTTATTCTTGAAGATTTTATTTATTTATTTTTAGACAGATGGAAAGGGAGGGAGAAAGAGGGAGAGAAACATCGAAGTGTGAGAGACACATCAACCAGGTGCCTTTCACATGCCCCCAACCAGGGACCTGGCCTACAACCCAGGCAAGTGCCCTGACTGGGAATCACACTGGCGACCCTTTGGTTCACAGGCCAGCACTCAATGCACTAAGCAACAATGGCCAGGGCATATGCTTTTATTATTCTTACTGTTACTAAAAATGTTATTGTTTTAAATTATAATACCTTCCTCTACAGTGCAGAAAGATTTTTCAACTACATTCTTATTTAATCCTGAGAACAATCTAATGCAGTATGTCTTCATCACATGGATGGAAAACTAGAGTTTAAAGAAGTTGTATCACTTGCCTACAAGCACACACCTAATAGTAAGTGAGAAAATAGAATTTAAACCTAGACCATAGAACACAGTAATTATGTGTGTAGGTTTGGGAGCCAGGCTGCCTGAGTTCAAATCTCAACTCTGCCCCTTGCTTTCTACATCAACTTGAGCATTTTACTATCTCTGTGCCTCAGTTTCGCCACATATACAGTGAGTATAATGAGCTACCTGCTTGAAAGGATCGTTATTAAGGTTAGATAAATTTAAACTGTATAAAGCAGTGTGAAACATATGGCAATCTTTTTGAAAGGAAGCAGGCTTTGGGCAGCCATGGAAGGATGATGAATTAGACCAAGATATAAACACTTGACATAAATATAGGAAATCTACTGTGAACAGTGGAGCTGGGCCAATCTGACTCCCAGGGAGTCCCTACACTAGAAATGGGGAACAGATTAAGAAGTTTACAGATAAGCCAGCATTGAAGGATGTCATGAAGAAGAGAGGGAGGCAAAAGAAAGAGAAGTAGAGTTGGAGTGATGAGCGGAAAAGGCACCATAAGAAAGAAGAGTGTGCAGGCTGAATATTTCTTTGGTTCCTAACTTCTCATTTATATTCCATGTAGAGTTTTAAAATATTTCCCAGGATGCTTTTCCAAGAATAAACGTCAGGTATGGCCCCGACCTCAGGTTTTTCAAGACACTGGAGGCCATCTACTCTCCCTGGTAGTGTCTGCATTTTCCTGAGTCTACTCCACTCATCTGCTGACTTCACTGCTGCCATTTTACTTACTATATGCCTTTTACTTCTGAATCATAATTTCTGTTACCTCATAACTTCATTTTGTCTTATAAGTCCCAAACACTTTATTAGTATTCAGTTGTTGAAGGAATGAATAAATTATTTTATTGGAATGTTTATTCAGAGCAATCCACCCATCATTCCTGTCAGGACCACCCCCCCCCAAACCTAAAAGATACAATCCATTTATTAGGTAACAAAGTTTTTTTTCACAATAAGAATTAAGCTTTTAAAGTGTAAGAATAATGTATTTTTTCATTTTCTACAAAGTTATAGATGCTTTCCTATGAACAAATTCTGAAAATCAAATGGCATTAGAGACTCGAAAAAGAAAGCACAGATGGGAAAAGACAGAGGAAGAGCAAACTGAAGGCCCTTCAAGCCACCAAGCACTGGCTGATCCTCCCCCTCCATCTACGGCTCAGTGAGGAAATTGTCTTCCATGCAGCTGTGTATATCCAATATCCAAATTTGGGGTTCAGTTAGGGCAGAGATGTGTTACTTTTAATCTAATAACTTAACAGGAAATATTTTTGTTATTAGAAGTTCTGTGGAATAATAGCAATAGTTACATAATAAATATTTGTTACAGAGAAGAATCTATTTTGGGCAAATGTAAGGGTTTTGCAATAGCAATCTATTTTTAAAATCTTACATGAAATATTCCCTTTTGTATGAAAAATGGACCTCTCAAGTGCAGAGTCTCTACAGGAAAGTAAAGTCAGGCAGTATGGATTATAAATAATTTATTACTTATTATTTCATTTATTCATTTATCGAATACCTCTTAGGAGCAGGCCAACATTCTGCTTGCTCTGTCACTCAAGATGACATCAAAGAGAGTCCCCCAGTGCCAGAGTGAAAGGCCAGAGCCTGCATCTTGTAGCCCCAGCACCTGGCTCAGTGCCTGGATGGAGGGTTAGGAGTCTTCACGCATCTTCTAAAAAGAGGGAGGTATGCACCAAAAGAAGACAACACTCCTGAGAATTATATGAAAAACATATAATATTGCTTACTCAGTAAAGTAGAAGAGAGAAAATTATCTTACCAAGTCCATAAAGTTGATGAAGCTAATTTCCCCAAGGCTGGGTCTTTTCCCGCTGTCCCAGTGCCATGAGAGTGTGCGGAGGCAGCCTCCGAGCTCTGGCCACCTTCACTCAGCGCAGCGGTGCCTGCATGGTCACTGGTTACAGCCCTGAGGGGTATTTTGAAGGCTCATTTTTTATGCTTATGCTTTCAAAATTAATGTTTAAGTTTAATGTTTACAAGTCCAGAATTGAGCTTTTTTTGCAGATGAATGAATGATTTGGATCAACATTGTATGTGAATTCAGCTAAGTGTCTGAAGGAAATCAATCCCTGAAGAATGGAGCTAAGTTGAGGTTCCATCCATCCTCATGTACGAGCCATACGTGGTTTTTCCTTGCCTCTATTGACTTTTTAAGACTTTATAGTTGTACAGTTACTGTGTTTCTAAAAAGAGGATAGGTAGCAACTCCCATCGGACTGGAGCTAATAAATAACACTTTGTCTAAATAGGGCACTCATTCTTTCCATAAGAGATATGAAGTGATAAAATAAAAACAGTGGGTCCTTTAAATGGTGTTTTAAATACCAAAGTTCGATCTCATAGAATGGTTTGCAATACTCTTCCTGCGTAAGCACTGACTAAATAAATGAGGCATCGACTCAACAACTCAGGATGGCGACAGGCTGTCAAAGAATGATTTAGCAAACTACAAATAGATTATAAAAATTGTGTCATCTTCACTTTCTAAGTCTACATGGATTCTTACTGATAACCTTAACATTTTCATAAATTTGGTGAAAGATTAGTTGCCTAATTTCCATTCTGTTGTTACCACTGTTAAGTCTCTTGTCTGGTCTAACATAAAAACTTAAACACATACATGCATGAGTTCCCTTCAGTCATATTTCAGCACCTAACTCTACCGTGAGCCCTTTGCTAAATTTAGAAACCTAGGCAAGTCATTTCGACTCTTCCCTTTTCTCCACCTTATATGTTCTATCAGCACATCGTGACAATCTCATCCATACACTTCAATCCAACCCCACCTGACTGCTTTATTACATACAACAGCCTCTGAACAGGTCTCCTTACTTCTATATTTATTCCCTTCCAATCCATTTGGCCCATGGAAGCAATATTAAAGCTTCTAATGTATAAACCTGACCATATAATTTCATCACTTGATACCCTTAGTAGCACTCTTTTCCCCTTATGATTACATTTAGACTCAAAGCTATAAAGTGCTTCGTGATCTGACTTTTGCCCACTCCTTCAACATTACACCTTTCTACTCTCTCCTTTTTCATTCTACACCCCAGCTTCACTCAACTCCTTCTAGGTTTTGGAGGGCTCAGTGAGAGGTGTTGGTCACCTCTTGTTTTCCATGTACATCACTCCCTTGCCTACAACTCTCTTCACCTTCCTGTTTGCCCTGGTGATGCCTGCACATCCCTCAAGTCTCAGCTGCAGTGTAACTTCTTCTAGTAAATAACTCTTCTCTGATATTTTCTCTAACCCTAGGCTACCTTATTCTCCCTTGTCATGGATTCGATGTCACTTTTCATTGTACATGTTTCACCAGATTGTATTTGCTTATTTAATTACTGTATTTTGCTATGTATAATGAGCACCCAAATTTTGGTGCACACTATACAGGGGGTTATTATACCCATTATTGTACCCATGGTATGTAGTCACTATATCCATGTATAATGTGCATCCTTATTTTTCCCTCAAAATTTTGGGTGAGAAGGTGTGCAGTATACATGGCAAAATATGGTAGCTGCCATATCTGCTAGATTACACTCTTTGAAGAACAGAGGCATCCTCCACCTCTTTTTCCATTTTAACCCCTCATCAAACACAATGCAGTCACTTAGTAAATAATGTTACCTAAATAAACACGTGCCTGACATAAAGGCTATTTCAAAGCCCAGTTTTCCCCATTAAGAAAAACTCAATAGATTCAAAAGAAAGACCCAATAGATTTACCCAGGCTATTTATTGCCTTTATGCCACACTGTGTGTATGATCATCACTGTGTTTCTGGAAAAGACTATGTTGCCCTTACTTAATCTTTACTTTCCTGCTTATTTTCTTTGCTCATGTGGAAATGCTCATCTTTACCATGTCTACCTGTTAAATCCTATCCACTATTCAGTAGCTAACCAAGGTTATTCACATTTTTAATGATTATTATTTTCTTCTCCTATAATCCTCGTAATTCCATGGAAAGACTAACTCTCCTTCCTATGGCATTTTGTGCATTTTTGAAAACATATGCCACATTCTGCTATATAGTGTAGTTGTCTATGTGTTTGCTATAGTAATAGACTGTAAGTTCCTTGTAGGATAGTTTTTTTTTTTTGTCTGTCTTCTTTATCAGATAAGATCATTGGAGAAGGAACCATCCATGCCTCTTTCATTTTGTATCTTCCAAATAGCTAATATAGTGCCTAAGGCATTGTATAGGTCATGGCAGTGTAGAAAGAGAAGGCAAATTTGTATATTTGATCTTGACCGTGTTACTTAATATCTGTCAACCTTGGTTTTATCATTTGCAAAATGGGGATAAAATGGCTGCTATGAGTTAAAGTAGCATTTCTAAATTCTCTTTCATTCAATAAATATTGACAATTTACAGTGTTATCAAGGATTGACTTTTTCCAATAAATATTAATGGAGCACCTACCATGTAAAAGACACTGTTCTAGGTGTCTGAGATGTATCAGTGAGCAAATAGACAGAGATCCCCACACAGGTGACGCTTACCTTCTAGTGGGAGAAAAGAGAACATAAACATATAAATCATTAAGTTTCACAGTATTTTAGATAGTGATAAATGTTGTAAAAATAGTTTGGAGAGGAGAGGAAAGGATTTCAGAAATGCTAGGAATGGGTGGGAGGTAGGGCCATTACAATATTAAACAGGGCAGCCAAAGAGCAACCTTTCTGAGAAGGAAGCAAAGACAAAGTTGAGCAAAGACTCAAAGACATGAAGAAGATGTGAAGTGGATACATGGGGAAATAGTGTTCTGGAGAAAGTCAACAGCTAACATAAAGGCTACATGCAAACATGCCAAATGTTTGGCAGGAAAAGCCAGGAGATCGTGTGGATGTGAGAAAGTGAGCAAGGAAGAGAATAGCAAGAGATGAGGTCAGTGAGGCAATGAGAAGTCACTTCTCACAGGGCTTTGCAGTCCATTGTAAGCGTTTTGGCTTTTCCCCCAAATAAAATGGGGAGACACAGGAAGTGTTGCAATCGGGAGTCGCATCACCTGATTTACATGTTGACAGTCTCTCTCTGGCTGCTAAGTTCAAAACAGACTGTAGGGGGCAGGGGTGAAAGCATGAAGACCACTTAAGAGGCAACTGGCTGTAACTCAAGAGAGATTAGCTATAGTCTTGAATCAGGGTGGTAAAAGCGGAGTTGGCCAGAATTTGGATAGAGTTTAAAGACAAGGGTGACAGGATTTCTAACAGTTTGGGTGAAGGGTCTGAAAGAAAGGAGTCAAAGATGAACCCAAGGTTTTTCATTTGAACAATCAGAGGGATGTGTTTCCCATCAGCTGAGATGGGAATACTGAAAGTAGAGTAGGTTTAGGAAATAAGCAGAAGTTTAGTTTCAACAGGTTAAGTTGCAGATGCTGCCTAGACATCTGTATGGAGGTATTGAGTGGATATATGAGTTGGGAGTTAGAAGCTGTTGTCTGGGGCTTAAGATACCAATCTGGAGTTGTAAGCATATAAGTGCTACTTAAAGTCATGAGATTGAATGCTGTGGTGGTAAACGAAAAATCAGAGTGCCTTGTGGTAGGAAGCTTATGGTCCACTTATAGTAACCGCTCACAAAGTATATTTGTCCTTTTCCCTACTGGCACTACTCAGAATATGCTTTGTAGAGCACTAGTGTTAGTTAGTATCACCCGGGGGACAATTGTTAAAAGTATGGATTTCTGGGTCTCATTCAACCCAATGAATGGGAAATTCTCAGAGTGCAGTCCTGGAACCACTTTACTTTTTTACTGAATTTATAGGTTTCAGGTGTGCAGCTCTGTAATACATCATCTGTACACTGTATTGTGTGTTCACCACTCCTGGAACTGTTTTAAGTAAGCCTTTCAGATGATTTTTCTATTTGATATTTGAGAACTACCCTGATGGAAGCTTAAATATTTGTTGAACTCATTCACATTTTTAGGTTTTAATTTCTATTTAATGACAATGTGACAGTCATTGGCTCAACATGATTTCATTTCTAATCATCATTGTGAGGCTGAATTTCAATCCATATCTCACAGGTGAGGGCTAGTATTTCCAAGCTGTCGAGTGTCGCACTGTGAGAGTTCAAATGATAGAGGGCAGAGAAAACATTCAACTGGCATCCTGGCCCTAATTTCTTCTGCTAACATGGGGAGGGAGCACTGGAATTAGATAGTGTGTCAGCACGAGGGGGGAACATCAAGGTTGTGGGTTGTTTTTTTTCTTTTCCTTGTTTCCTCTGTCCTGTGCTCTCCACAGGAAGCAATGCCAGATATCTCAGAGGTCCTGTCAGTTATATCATTCTATGATTACCGCCCCCCCCCCCAAGGCATCTAGAAAAGTCACTATGAAAGCATTACCTGTAGCTAGGTGTGATCATCCACACAAGTACACGTTTCTGATTTCCAGCCCAGGACAGTCAGACACAGTCCGTAAATAAGGAGGCAATCCCAGGGGCTTCAATTGCCACTAGATACAAATCATGTTTGTGTTACTGGCTGTAAAAAGAAAACATTGCCCTGACTGGTGTTGCTCAGTGGGTCGGGCATCACCCTGCAAACCAGAGGGTTGCAGGTTCAATTCCAGGTCAAGGCACATGCCTGGGTTGCAGGCCAGGTCCCCAGTTGGGAGAGGCAACCAATCAACGTGTCTTTCCCTCTCTTTCTCCTTCCTCTGTCTCTAAAAATAAATAAATAAAATATGTTTTAAAAAGAAAACAAGATACTAAACTAAAGTAAAAATATGTTTCCATAATGCCAGTGAATCTGTCAGCCAGGAGCACAGAGCAGCATGCCTATGGAGTAGACAATCAGAGGTGTGTTGAACTGAAATTGATTACACTTTGCCAATGAGTTTGTGTGAATCCACCCAGCATCTCGGTCCCTACTTTGCCAAGCTCTGATCAGCTGGAAGAATGAAGACTTGTTATCTTCATCATCAGTTCCAAACTATTTCCAGTCCATCCACACCTGGCCAGGGATAAGTTTGGCTCTTCCAGGAAGTGAGCCTTGGATACCTACATATCCGCAGAATCACAGGTTTCCCTTAATTTCTGCTTATCTTGCCCCAATGTATGATGGGATTCGGTTATGATTTGCATTTCCATTCCCTTAAGGGGGAAATGGAAATTCCCTTAAGGGGGAAATGGAAATGCAAATTCCTGTCCCCATTGCCAGGTGGCTTGGCTGGGATGGGGAAAGGAAGGAGCAGAGCCTGCTTATCTCTTGCCCCAGCCTCTTTCCCTAAAGTGTTGCATCTTCAGTACTTTTAGCTGATGACTGGAAGCCTCTTCTTTGTTTGCCAGTTCCCCAGAACTACACTGTGATCACTCACTATTTTATTGTAAATTTTACCTTAGCAGGTTCACACAGGTGATGGGTGATAGATCAGGACAGGTCTCATTTGTCTATAACAACTATGTTTCCCTATGTATTGTACTGTGCTGTTTCTTGTTGGCCAATGCAACAGTCGGGGGCCAAGGCTGCCCCCACCCCAGTCCTGCTCACTCACCAGTGCCTTCTCTCCCCCCACAATCAGTGCTGCCAATGGCTCAGCATGACTCAAAGACTCACCCAAGCTATGGCTATGCTCTGCTCTTCAAGTCTTCCAGATTAATACAATGACCAACAAACATGCCCACAATGCAAATCATTTAATTTGGTGACTGTGTTTTAAACCACTGTATGAACCAATGTAATTTAGTATTAGCCATAGCTGTATGAATATAATAACTACAATCCTTCCATTGACAGGCATACTGCTTATCTTTTGGGCACATGCTGTAGTCAATAGCTGAAAGGATAGACATGCTTCATCCTGAAAACCCAATTCCCTTGAGTGTTGAACACCCAGCTTCATTCACTGTAAGTTGCACATATTTAAACCTACTAAGAGATAGCAGAATATCAAAGCAAAGGACATAGGCTACTAGAGAAGCACCCAGGGTGAGAAGAGGGAATATTCAGGGCAAACCAGACATAATGGAGTGTGGAAGGTAACTGTGTTATTCCTCAAAGAATCCATGATAGTACAAATGCACATTAGTGATCTGGGGTGCAATAATTATAGCTGGAGCACAAGTTTGAAGATAGAATTTATGTTTGAATCATCTTCTCCCCCTATGACCTTGAATATTATTTTCACCTATTAGGGCCAAATAAAAATCTAGTGGGTGATAAGAAGGAAAGGAAAAAGAAGGGAAGGGAGGTGATGAGAGGGACAGAAAGAAGGGAGGAAGAAAAAATGGAAGGGGGAAGGAAATTGTTTTGACCATTGCTGAGATTTTGTATTAAATCACCAAACTAAAAAAACATACTGCTTCTTCTAAACCTTTATGTCTCCTTTGTGCCTATGCTAGTTAATGTTCCTATGTTTCGAGATTCACATTACAAAAAAAGTTTTTCTTTCCTTTGATATACCTAACTGACTCCTATTTTGGTCAATTAGACTAAAGTTGTACATGCAGAACATGTCTTTATCATTTTTAGTAAAAAAGAGATAACATTCATCTCCAGATATATTATAAAGCAACTATTTTAACCTCTCCATCTCTCTGCAGCCCACCTGTGCTCTCTACCTTTCTATCGCTGCAATCTCTTAAAAATGTTCATTACACAGAGTACCAGGTATAGGTCAGTGTAGTTCTCCAGGAAGAGAAGCAAAGAAAAAGAAACTTCACTTCGTATTAAATGCTTGTTAGTGTGAAAATACAATAGATCCACGCCTCTCTCTCTCCCTCCCTCTCTCTCTCTCTCTCTCTCTCTCTCTCTGTCTCTGACTCTGTCTCTGTCAATGAGGCTACAAGTCTGGTCAGCTCACATTGGATATGAACTTGTTTTCTGATCAAATAATGAGTCATTCTAATTAGAATCATTAATTTATTTGTACTTCTCAGAATGAGAGGGTGGAGCTAGAGGTCCCACCTAAAAACAATGATTAAGAGGAATCTATATGAAAACATTAATACCGGCAATCCTGTCCTATAACTTTGTCAAAAGTAAAATCTTGGAAATTTTGAGTCAGACACGAAAGGAGAAAAATATATTATAATGTAGCTCTCTTCTTCTTTTGTTTACATATACCTAACACAATAAATGGCTCCCTTAGTGATAGGGGGCCAGAGCAGCCGCTTCACCTTGGAACCCAAGAAACAAGTTACAAATGAAATCCTAAGACCCCTGCCCCATCTCCCATATCGAAAACCCAGGGGAGGCGCTCTGTTCCTCTCCAAACCCTCCAGGTGATGCTGAAGAACACTGCGGATGAGTTCTACTCCCATAAAGAATTAAGTATCACCCTTAACATGAGTTAATGAGGTCTTACCTGCTGGGTTTGTGTTAGCGGCTCTATTTATTTATTTATTTATTTTATTATTATTTTTTTTTTACAGTACTATTGATTCTTGATAAAAGCTGTACAGACCACCAGGAGGTGACCTAGCTAGAAAGCTCCATGATGGAGCCAAGGCAATAGAGTTCAACAATATGATTGGCCACCAGATGGCTGTTTCAGCCTTCCAACTTCATCTGACAGCATCCATGGCCATGACTGAGGGACTTGAAGAAAGATCTTCACGTGTGGGCTGCCAGCCAGCCACCTGGTTTTGATTTTGTTGTGGACTAAAAATGAAGCAATTAGCTTCCTGTTGCTAAATGGACTTCTCCTGATGCTTCTTACACATGTATTTTTCCCCTGTTGAGATTGGCTGTGATGAATTTGTGGTTTTATTGTCCCACCCCACATTCCACACTTTTAATAAATACAAAGATGGCTCTGTTGGAAGGATCTGAAGCTACAAACATGACACCACCCTATATCTGGCCAACGTGGAGCGGCCCAGATCGAATATCACAGCCTGCAAAACTCACAAAAATAAATCTCTTTCTCAAGGTCTTTTCCACTTAAATATTTACTTAGCTACTTCACCCAGGTATTATTTTGTATTTATTTAATTTATGTTATAATAAACAATTCACTTTCACTAACATATGATTGATATTTACTTTGTTACTTCAATAGGATTGAGGATCTGGGAGAAATTAGACACAAGCTTCTTTATTTCTTTATTTCTCTACTTTTATACATAACATGCAAAGGGAAAAATATTGTCTATATATCATTTTATTTTCTTTTTTATTTTTTGTTCTTTTTAATTTTTTAAATATCATTTTAGAAATAGTGTGTAAATCAATTCCATAAAATATTACCCTTGGTCTTCAAATATGAATTGACTTCATCTACCTCTGAAATTTTTAGACATACCTCTTTTTGCCCAACTTTTTTACTCTGTCTTAGATTCTGACCCTCTCTGCCTCTGCATCTGATTTCTGTGTGAAATCATAACTCCAAAGTGATAAGAATACATTTCACACTTGACTGTAAAATCAGTCTCAATACTTCAGGATCATAACTCTGATGAACACATATTTAAGGTTGCCAACAGGCAACCTTAAAATGTCCCAATTTACACACTTTTCACAAGTGCCAAAAGTAGTAACAACATAGTTCTATGCTTCTACACCTGAAAAATTCATATCATTGGCACATTCATAGTCAAGGTAACTTTTCCAAGAACACTGGGCAACTAATTTCCTGAGAATGTGGTGCTAGGAATTATCCGCAATCCATAATAAATATTTGTTTGATTAAATTAATGTCTAAACGAATGGATTAAGAATATATGAATGGAATAATGAATAAATGGAATACTGGCAGCTGAATTTGTTGCTATGGGTCAAGGCCTCCAAGGAAAACATCTTGAAATAGTTTGAGTATTTTCTTGCACTCTAGCAGTTCTGTCCTGCTTCATACCACCCAGGAGCTCCCAGGGATGGCTTCTCAGAACTCTCACTCTCCTAAATCCCTCACTCTCTCCCCTCCTGCAGTGTTTTGAGTAGCCAACTTTCCTAAGAGTAGATGTAGGCGTTAAATGGTATGAGAAACTCAAAACATTCTATGACAGGAAGATCCAGACTAGACTGACTCCCACCTCTGAACCACAGCGTGCCTAGAATCAACCAGGTATGAATGTCATCTTCCCTAGAACATTCAAGAGAATGATGCTTTGATAGAAGAAATTTTCTTGACCTTTAGTGTGAGCACAAAATGGAAAGAGTTGGGAGGAAGTTAACACAGGTAATAAAGATGCCTTCAGTCTGCCATGGGAGAGATTAAAAGATGACAATGATGGGGGAAAAGCTTGAGAATGAATTGTCAGATCTTGGAGGCCCATGAGAAAATGCCTACAGGTAAGGTACTTAGAATTTGACTACAGAAAACTAAATAAAACAATATTAAATTAAATTATCAAAAAAACTCTGATTTTGTTTTTATTCCTGGCATATAAATAAGTATCTGCTTGTTATTAAAACAAGAACACCTATATTAAAAGGTCCAAAATTAACAGGCTTCAAATTATCAATTTCTTAAAAACAGAAGAAACAATAATCTTGCAAGTTTTAAACAATTCAGTAAACTCAAGAACCAGGAGAGATACCCTATTAACATCAAATGTCACGTTACTGAAATAAGCACTTGGACAGGCTTTTCCTTTTGAAACCTTTCAGAAGGGAAAAGGACAGAAACCAGACTGAGAGAGAAATTGAAAAGTAAACACTTGAGTTCCCAAGTAGCAGAGCTGACACTCTTGACGACGGTGGCCTTTTGACTTCAACAGATCATAATAATGTCCTGTCATCTTTACCCGATCCCCATAACTCTGCTGAAGTCTGTGTGCAAAGAAACCATTTGAAAAGCCCATGAAAAATTAACTGAAAACATCACCTGTGACATTTCTCTGGAGGCCATTGTAGATTTTTGGTCATGGTCTCCTTCATCTAATCTCAACACCAGCCTAATGATCCCAAGAAGAAAGGCTTTAGAAAAGCTGTGACTTTTTAAATTATTCTGCTTTCGGTCAGAGAACTTCCTGTAAAATATTATTACTACTTTTGTTTCTGATTCCCAGTGAAAAATGATGCAAGACTGGTTTTCTCTACACAGTCTTACAGAACACAAGGTCTAAGAATATTCACGTGTTCTAGACTATGGCTTCTTAAAATACATGCATATAAATTCCTATACTCATGTACCTTGTAGACAATATATAAATATAGAGAGAATATTGTTGTCAGAGATAAATCCTGGGTTTGAGTGCCAGCTTCAATACTGTTCGACAGGAGCAAATCTTTTTATATTTATAAGAATGCTTCTTCCAACTTAATTTGGCTGTTTTAAAACTCTAGGATTGAGAAACAGAAATTGCTTTATATCCTATAGAATGTATACAAATAACAGTATTACTATGCTTATTTCTCACTTGTCTTGGTGTTTTGTTCATGTGAGGGTGTCCAGCTTTTTTGTAGTACATGTGTCGTTGACATATGTCTTCTTGTTGTTGAGTAAAATTTATTTAAGATTCCCAGAGAAGAATATATAATATTATCAATTAATAAAACCATGTGCTAAATGCTTTATAAAACATCTGTCTTTTAATCTATATTTTCCTGCACTCTGCTTGGTTAATGCACAATGCTCTAAGATTTATGCCAGCGCTTCTGACATTAAGGGCTAGATCACTATTTGCTGTGGGGACTGTCCTGTGCACGGTGCAGTGTTTAATACCATCTCTGGCTTCTACTCACTGGATGCCAGTTAACAACCTACACACACACACACACACACACACACTCACTTGTGACAACCAAGGTGTCCCCAGACATTGCCAAAGAGTACACTTAGGA
This sequence comes from Desmodus rotundus, assembly GCF_022682495.2. Lineage (NCBI taxonomy): Eukaryota > Metazoa > Chordata > Mammalia > Chiroptera > Phyllostomidae > Desmodus > Desmodus rotundus. Next base: position 46,698,600 of record NC_071387.1, on the reverse strand, counting down.
AGCAACATTCCCCTTGTTGAGAACCTCTTCTCCAGAGGCAAAAAACATAGACAAAGGAGGGAAATAGATTTGCTTTGAATTCAAGGATTCTGGATTCCAATCCAATCCCAATCCTTCCTCTGGCTATGCAAGCTTGAGCTAACTGTTCGGAGTGTGATTCCACATCTACATGACACAATTGCACAGATAATCTTTAATAAACATCCCAGCTCTAATGTCCTCTACCTTTTGTGTGTGCATGTATTGGCTTACTCCATGAATGGATTTGTCTTTTCTTTTTTATCTTTTTTATTTTTATTAAATTTATCGGGGTGACACTGGCTAATGAAATTATACAGGTTTCAGGTGTACAATTCTACAATACATCATCTGTATATTATTATATTGTGTTTTAACCACCCAAAGTCAAATCTTATTCTCTCACCATTTATTCCCCCTTTTCCCTCTTCTACCTGCCCCCACCCCACTTTTCCTCTGGTGATCACCATGTGGTTGCTTGTGTCTATTTGTTGGGATTTTTAGCTTAATCTCTTCAGCTTTTTCCTGCAGGCCCCCAATTTCCCTCCCCTCTAACAGCTGTCCATCTGTTCTCTGTATCTCTAAGTCTGTTTGTATTTTGTTTCTTAACTTATTTTGTTCATTAGTTTACACATATAAGTGAAATCTGACACTTGTCTTTCTCTGCCTGGCTTATTTCACTTAGCATAATGCTCTCCAGGTCTATCCATGTTGTCGTAATATATAAGATTTCTTTCTTTTTTACAGCCAAGTAGTATTCCATTGTGTAAATGTACCACAGCTTTTTTATCCACTCATCTACTGATGGGCACCTGGGCTGCTTCCAAGGCTTGGCTATTGCAAAAAAAAAATGCTGCAATGAACATAGGGGTGCATATATTCTTTCAAATTCATGTTTTGAGTTTTGGGGGATATATTCCCAGAATTGGAATCACTAGGTCGTAAGGCAATTCTATTATTAATTTTTTGAGGACACTCCATACTGTTTCCACAGTTGGTGCACCAATCTGCAATCCCACCAACAGCACATGAGGGTTCCCTTTTCTTCACATCCTCACTGCTTGTTGTTTGTTGATTTATTGATGAAAGCAGTTCTGACAGGCATGGGATGATATCTCATTGTGGTTTTAATTTGCATCTCTCTGATGATTAGTGACATTGTGCATCTTTACATATGTCTATTGGCCACCTGTATGTCCTCTTTGGAAAAGGGTTTATTCAAGTCCTTCATTTATTTTTTAATTGGATTGTTTTTCTTCTTGGTGTTGAGTTGTACAAATTCATCATTTGTCAAATATGCAACTGTGTTTAAGCACAGTCAAAGACCTAGAAGAAGAAAAAAGTACCACAACAAGTATATTTTGGAAATTAACCCCTTCTCAGTTGTATCATTGGTGAATATGTTCTTTTATTCAGTGAGTTGTCTTTTCATTTTGTTGATGGTTTCCTTTGCTATGCAAAATTTTATTATTTTGATGTAGTATCATGTGTTTTAGCTTTATTTCTTTCTCTTGGCCAAGGAGATATATCAGAAGAAAATATTGCCATGAGAAATATTTGAGATTTTACTGCCTTTGTTTTCTTCTAGGATTTTTAATTCATTTTGAGTTTATTTTTTGTATGCTGTAATTTCAATAGAAGAGACAGAAGGTGGCCTAATTTCATTATTTTGCACATATGTCCATTTTTCCCAACACCACATATGGAATTAACTATCTTTATCCCACTGTACATTTTTGCCTCCTTTTTCAAGTATTAAATGTCCATAAAGGCTTAAGTTTAATTCTGGGATCTCTATTCTGTTCCATTGATCTATATATCTGATATTTTTAATACCATTACCATGCTGTTTTGATTACTATGGCCTTGTAGTGTATTTTGATATCAGGTAGCATGATTCCTCCAACTTTATTGTTCTTTCTCAAGTTTGCTATGGCTATTTGGGGTCTTTTGTGGTTCCATATAAATTTTTTTGAATATTTGTTCTAGTTCCGTGAAATACACCATTGGTATCTTGATAGGAATTGTGTTGAATCTATAGATTGCTTTGCATATTATGGACATTTTAATTATGTTAATTCTTCCTATTCATGAACATGGTACATGCTTCCAATTATTTGATTTTCATTAATTTTTTTCTTTAGTGACATAATTTTACAAATATAGATCTTTTACATCCTTGGTTAAATTTATTCCTAGAAATTTTTATGCAATTCTAAATGGAATTGTTTTCTTCATTTCCCTTCCAGATAGTTCATCATGAGGCTACAAAAATGCAACTGATTTCTGGATATTTATTTTGCATCCTACTACTTTCCTGAATTCATGTATCAGTTCTACTAGTTTTTTGGTAGAATCTTTAGGGTTCTCTATATACACGAACATGTCATCTACAAATAGTGACAATTTTACTTCTTCCTTTCCAGTCTTCTTCTTGTCTGATTACTATGGCTAAGACTTCTAGTACGATGTTGAATAAGAGTGGTGAAAGTGGACATCCTTGTCTTGTTCCTTTTCTTAAGGGAAACACTTGTATTTTTGCTCACTGAGTATGATATTGACTGTGGATTTGTCATATATGGCCTTTATTATGCTGAGGTATGTTCCTTCTATTCCTAGTTTTCTGAGGGTTTTTATCATAAATGGGTGCTAGACTTTATCAAATGCTTTTTCTGCATATATTGATATGATCATGTGGTTATTTTTCTTTTTTTTTCATGCAGTATATCACATTTATTGATCTGTGGACATTGTAACAACCTTGGATCCCTGAAATAAATCCCACTTGATCATGGTGTATGATTTTTTTAATGTATTGCTGGATCCAGTTTGCTAATATTTTTACTGAAGATTTTAGCATCCATATTCATCAGGGATATTGGCCTATAATTTTCTTTCTCTTTTTTGTCTTTTTCTAGTTTTTGATTACAATAATGCTGACCTCATAAAATGAGCTTGGGTGTATTCCCTCCTCTTGAATTTTTTGAAATAGTTTGAGAAGCATAGGTTTTAGTTCTTTGAATGTTTGGTAAAATTCTCCTGTGAAGCCATCAGATCCAGAACTTTTTTTTTTTTGGTGGGGTGGGGGGAGGGATTTTTTTTTCTGCTTCAATTTCATTAGTTGTAATCAGTCTATTCAGATTTTCTAATTGTTCCTGATTCACTTCTGGAAGATTGTATGTTTCTAGATATTATCTGTTTCATCCAGGTTCTCCAATTTGGTGGCACATAATTGTTTGTAATATTTTTCTTACAATTCTTTATATTTCTTTGGCATCTGTTGTTATTTCTCCTCTTTCATTTCTGATTTTATTTATTTGGATCCTTCCTCTTTTTTCCTTGATGAGTCTGATTAAATATGTGTAAATCTTGTTTATCCTTTCAAAGAATCAGCTCTTGGTTTAAGTGATCTTTTACATTGATTTTTTTTAGACTCTATTTTGTTTATTTCTGCTCTGATATTTATTATTTCTTTCCTTCTATTCATTTTGGGCTTTGAAGGGTTTTCTTCTAGATTCTTTATATTAATTTGAGATATTTCTTGTTCCTTGAGGTCCTGTAATGCTATGATTTTTTTCTCTTAGGACTGCTTCCTCTCTGTCCCACAGATTTTTGTGTGTTCATTTTTATTTGTTTGAAGGAATCTTTTAATTTCTTCCTTGATCTCATTGTTGTCCCATTCATTGTTCAGTAACATTTTATTTAGCCTCCATGTCTTTGTGTGTTTTTCAGTTTTTTTCTTGTGATTGGTTTCTAGTTTCATGCTATTATGGTCACAAAAAATACTTGATATGATTTCAATATTCTTAAATTTATTGAGACTTTTTTGTGTCCTAACATGTGGTTGAAAAGAATGTATATTCTGCTGCTTTGTGGTGAAATGCTCTGAAGTTACCAATTAAATCTATCTGATCTGTGTGTCATTTAAGGCCACAATTTTCTTGCTGATTTTCTCTCTGGAAGATGTATCCATTGATGTCAATAGGGTGTTAAAATTCCATAATATTACTGTATTACTATCAATGTTTCCCTTCATGTCCATCAAGATTTGCTTTATATATTTATGTGCTCCTATTTTGGGTGCATATATGTTCACAAGGATTATAACCTTTTGTTGGATTGATCCCTTTAGTGTCATGTAATGTCCTTTGTCTCTTGTTCTGGCCTTTGTTTGGAAGTCTATTTTGTCAGATATAAGTATCGCTACCCCAGCTTTCTTTTCATTTTCATTTACATAAAATATCTTTTTCTAACCCTTTACTTTTAGTCTGTGTGTATCTTTCATTCTGAGATGGATCTATAGTAAACAGTATATATGTTGGTCTTGTTTTCTTATTCATTCTGCTACCTTATGTCATTTTTTGGAGCATTTAAGCCTTTTACATTTAAAGTGATTATTGATAGTTACATATCTGTTCCTATTTATTTTTTATAACTTTCTCCTCCTCCTTCTTCCTCTTTCTCCTCCTCTTTCCCTTCCCTTTCCCCTTCTTCTTCTTCTTCTTCCTCTTTTCTTCTTCATCTTCGTCTTCGTCTTTGTGTTCCTCTTCTTCTTCTTCCTCTTCACTTCACCGTCTTCTTCATCTTCTTTGTCTTCTTCACCCTTTTATATTTCTTGTTTTACTGGTTTGATGGTAATGAAATCCTTCAGCTTTTTCTTGTTTGGAAAGCTGTTAGTTTCTCCTTTAATTTTAAATTTTAGCCTTCCTAAGCACTGTAGTCTTGGTCGTAGGTCCTTGCTTTTCATCACTTTGAATATTTCATGCCAATCCCTTCTGGCCTGAAATGTTTCTGTTGAGAAATCAGCTGAGAGTCTTTTGGGAGCTCCCCTTTAGGTAACTGTCTTTCTCTTACAGCTCTTAAGATTCTCTCTTTGTTTTTAACCCTTGCCATTTTATAATGTGTCCTGGTGTGGGCATCTTTGGGTTCATCTTGTTTGGGACTCTCTGCACTTCTTGAACTTGTGTGTCTTTTCTTTCACCAGACTAGGGAAATCTTCTGCCATTATGTCCTCAATAGGCTCTTGATCTTTGCTCTCTCTCTTCTCTTTCTGGTATCCCTAATAGGTAAATGTTGTTATGCCTCATGTTGTCCCAAAGGTCCCTTAAACTATTTTTATTTTTAATTTTTTTCTTTTTGCTTCTCTGATTGGGTGTTTTTCTGCTACCTTGTTTTCCAAGTCACCGATTCAGTCCTCTGCCTCATTCAACATACTATTTATTTCAGATACTGGATTCTTCATTTCTGAGTGGTTCTTTTTTTATGGTTTTTATGCTTATTTTTCATGTTGTTGAAGTTCTCACTAAGTTCCTTGAGAATCCTTATAATCAGAATTTTTAAATTCTGTATCTGATAAATGCTTCCCTCCATTTCATTTAGCTCTTTTTCTAGAGATTTTTCTTGTTCCTTTATTTGGGGCATGATTTTTGTCTCCCCATTTTTACTGCCTCTTTGTGTTTGTTTCTATGTATTAGGTAGATCTTCTATTACTCCCAGTCTTGGTAGGATAGCCTTATGAAGTAGGTGCCCTATGTGACCCAGAGGCAAAGTATCCTTGATCACCTGAGCTCCAAGAATGACCTCCTTATGTGGGTTATGTGGGCCCTCTTGTTGTAATTGAGTCTTGATTGCTATGTGCATGCAGTCAACTCTCAGGCTGGCTGAATGTGAGGATCTACTCTAGCCACAGTGCACAAGCTGCTATGCAGGTGCTGACCACATAAAGCAGAATTCAACTCAGCAGGGTTTACTGCCTGCTGAAATCTCCCTTTGGATATGCTGCTTGTGAAGCTTATTGGATCCTGCTCTGGTATTGTCTGAAGCTGGCCACTGTGTGTGTAGTTTCTGGGGCCTCTGGTTCAGGCCAATGTCAGATGCTGCCCATAACTACTTTTGGACAACCTGTCTGGAGCTACAAAGTGATGCAAAGTTTGTGGTGTCCTCTTCTGTGCCTGGGTGTGTGTTGGTTAGGACCAAGCTGTGCACCAAGGCTGGCTTTTCCCAGCACTGGGCCTGGGGGGAGATCAGCAAAAGTCCAAAGGCATCCTGAGATCCACCTCCACCTGCCTCTGTCTGCCAACTGTCTGTTAGGCTCAGTCACTGGAAGACCCTCTGGCCATATTCAAGTTGCATGAGGTAGATTCTCAGTGAGTCATTAAGTAGGGGCGAGTGGTGTTCACCAGACTGATCCAGGTTGAAACTCAATGTCAGTGCTGGGTCTGAGGCCACTCAGCAAACATCCCAGGTTATACCAAGTCTAGCTGCCACCCACTGGGTGTTCAATCATCTTTATTGTGGGTAGAGTCTCAGGGAGTCATTAGGGTGAGGCCAGCAGAGTTTATCAGGCCCAAACAGACCAAATTTGGCCATGCGAAGGGAAAGCCCTGCACACTCTTGTGTATAAAGGAAAAAAATTACTCCCATCCTAGAGCCACACAATTCAGTCAGTCCCAGGTTGTGCCAGGGGCCCAATCTCAGCCTGGAAGGGCCTCCAGGGGTCAGGGGATTGGGACTAGTGAATCTCCTGTGAGGGGAAGGTGATGGTGAGGCTTGGGGGAATGTGGGAAAGTAGCTCCTACATCAGAGCCACACACAGCTCAGTCAATTCCAGATTTTGCCTCAATCTCTGAGCACTGGGTGAGTGGGGCTAGTGAATCTCCTGTGAGGGGGAGGTGACAATCAGGTTCACAGGAAATTGGGAGGAATGGCCCCACCCCTAAGCCACGCAACTCAGTCATTGACACTCCCTGAGTCTGCCCAGATCTCTACACCCTGGCCCAGGCAGCTGACTCCCCAGCATGGCATAAACTCTGTAGGGTGGGTTGAGAGGGAGTCCAGAGGGTGGGGCTATTGCATTCCCCTAGGCTTATGATGTATGAAGGGGAGTGCTCCACCCAAAATATGGTATCTCTCATTGTGGGAGAGTGACTCACTACAGGGATTCTGGTGGTTGCCCCTTCAGCTCTCTTGCCTGGGTCACAAACCCCAGGCTATTCTCACATGACTCTGGTCCACTCTCTCTGCTAAAGCCCTCTCTCTGCCAAAGTCCAGTGTGAGTGCTGCAAATGAGATTTTGTGCACTGGCCCTTTAAGAGGGCAACTGTGTCTCTAGCAGACCCTTCTCTCTCTCTGGTGGACAGAATCTCTTATGGTTTTCATAGCCAGATGTTATGTGGGCACCTCTTCCAGGCTTTGGTGCTCTGGTCTAATGAGCCTGGCATGGGGTTGAGACCTCAACCACTCAGGGGAAACCTTTCCAGCTGAGATACCCTTCAGGAATCTCAGCCGCCACTTGTAGGTGTGAGGCCAGCCCTTTTCCATTTCTGCCCTTCCTACCAGTCTTGATGTGGCATCTTCTGTAAATGCTTGGTTATAAGACTTCTGATCAGCTATTCTTCAGTTGGTTATTCAGGCTGATTGTTCTGTATTTTAGTTGAAATTCTAGTTCATTTCTGGGAGGAGGTGAGTATAACATTCACCCACTCTGCCACCATTTTGGATCCACTTTAGATTTCTCTTTCCAATAAACTGAGGTTTTATGTCTATTATATTACAATGAGAGCTTTAATATCATTAATATATACTTTGATAAAGGCTATTTATTTGGTTATCATAATAATGTTTCCACAATTCTATACTGTGTTCCAAAATTTCTACAGCTGGATTTTCATATAATCTATTGCATTTCTAGAGAATAGAAACCCATATAGGTGGACTTGGAAGGAAAATGATCTCCTTGCCTTATATATGTCTTGCCTTGTTATTGTTATGTCTCCCTTTCATCTGTAACATCCATTTGCTGTTGCCTGTGAGTCAAACTTCTAAATCAAATATTATATTCTGCAATCACTTTAAACCAATTATTTTCTCCAAATTGATGAGCCACAAGAAGAAAATATCAAAACCAACTTCGCTGGTTGACTTCGGGGACAACGTGAAAGGTGTAACAATTTTTTCCCCACTCAGAAATTATGCTCTAAAATGAGGGGCAGTTAGTTCCCATCCTAAGTCTTGAGAGCTATGAAATACCCACACTTATCTTACTCCGTGACAGCAGAAACCTCCCTGAGTCTGACCTCAGATTTTGCTGCTTATGGAGTCTCTGCCTTCTTTCACTTCTCCAAGCTTGCCTCTCATTATGATGTCCCCATTCTATGCAGGAACACTACCACACTAAGGATTAGAAGACCACAAAGAAATGAACCTCTAGCCCAAGGAACCCATGGGAAGTCGGAATTGAGAGTTCTAGACTCTGGGTAATACAGAGATTCGAGGACATGTGTCAGGGTCATTAGAATTGATTTGGTTTGGGCTACATTATGTGTTCAGTCATGCCTGATAAGAGGACTTGAGAACCTAACTTCCACTTACATCATTTTGTCTATGGGTGTAGTTGTTCAAAGTTCTAAACCTCATATTGATATTAAAATTAAAAAATCTGTGAAGATTGAAATAATTGAGTTGATCAAATAATAAAATATACATTTTAATTTATTTTTAAAAGTTGGCCATTAGCCTACAAAGATTTTAAAATGTTTCTGTAAACACAAAGATCATCTACATGCTTCAAAATAGCTTTTAAAAATATACCAGTAGTGTATATATTTTTTTAAAAAAACAAGCAAAAGAAAATGAGTTCCTCTCATTTCCCCTCCATGAAAAGCTAATGTACTTTTCCTTTGTGGTGGGTAATTGAAACATTCTTAAGACCAGTTACTTCATTGGACACTTTCCTTTCATAGTTACTACCATTCCCTCCATCAGGTTAATCTTGAGAAAGGTTGGCTTATTTTCATGGGCAATGACAATTACAACCTACTGTGCTTTTGCCCAGGTTTTGCCAGAATATTAGGCATCACTTGTCACAACACAAACCTTCCCATATCAAACAGGGACCAGGAATTTAAAGACCCCCTAACAATGTTTCCTCCCTGACAAAATCCACTCCAGATCTGTTATTTCAACCAGTGGAATCAAGTTTTGCTATGCACAAATAAAGTAAGGGTCAACTGGGGGAAAAAATTCATTCAAGGTTCTCATTTGGCATCAGCTATGCTCTCCTCTTCATGCTTCAGTTGTTAATTACATCTCCTCTGACCCCATTTAAATACATCTGCACTACAGGTGTGAATTTTAACAAAAGCATCCCTGGCATTTAAAGGGTTTCCTTTGTTTCTAGATTACTTCTCCTCTGTTAATATGAGCAGATCACATGGCACCTCACAAAAACAAATAAAGATAGTTTCATTCTATTCCACCTGAGTATGGTGGGCAAAAAAAAGTCCTAAATAAAATTTTGAGCTAGATAAATATCTTTAATCTTACCCTTTGATACCCATGCTCCCTGGGTAAGTGACTCCTGCCCCTAGCATCTCAGGGTTCTCAATTAATCCTGGTCCTTCTGCTACAGAGAGTAAGCTGATGAATGTACCCATGTTCACCTGTATCATTCTGTACACTTTAGGATAGAACCAGAGTCGAACATTTTTAACACAAAATAATGAATTGGTAATGGTGGAATTTCAAACCTAAACTACATACTATTTGGAAAGATTTTTTTTTTTTTTTTATCACAGGAGTTTGTTTCTGCCTCTCAAATCACAGCATCTGGGTGTCAGCTCATTTTACCAACACATAAGACTAGCAGTGGTTTCAAGATGTGGGCAGGTTTTCCAGACAATGACCTAATGCAGCTTTCAAGGTTTTTTTCTCATCCTACTCAGTTCAGTAGCAAGAAACAGTCGGGAACCTATGTCATTCTGGTCTTCCCTATCCAGACCGAAAAGGTGACTGAGATCTGAGATTGATGGGAAAGGTGTTAGGATTCTGGCTCATACCATGTTTTCAACTGCAAGGACGTCACACTGCATTCCCCCTTAGACAAAGTTGAATAATCTTGGAAACAACCACCATCTGGCTGGAGGGCCAACTGGAGAAGGTAGCACATGTGCAGGATTCTGCTTGCTGGAAGAACATGATTCCATGGCAGGAGAGTAGACTATTGTGAATAACTGTGACCAATGCAGGAACAGATGAAGAAAGATGTAAAATTAGAGGCAAATACCGTGGATGCTGATTTTCAGAATTCAAAGGAAATAAACAAGATGTGGGCATTTGGGTCCAAATGGATGCCTCTTGTACCCAGCCTGCGCTAACACTCACATCTCTCATGAGTAGGGAGATCATAGTGAAGTGGGGGATTGAAACGCCCCTGCCAATTAAGAAAGCCATGGAGGAAATGTCCTGCCCCTGCACTCGACTTTCAATGCTGGGTCACTGCCAGGGAAGGTTTTGCTAAGGCAGGGCCATTTCTCTCTCACCTTGGTAACAAAACCTAACTATAGAACTTATTGTATCCTACTATTGTTTAGAGAATTTGAACAAAGTTATTAGTTTAATTATAGCAAATAATTGAGATTTTATAGCCTGAATTTGTCACATTTTCTCTCAATCATGGTATCTTACTCAGTGTTTCTAATACTTGTCTTTATTGTTTATTTGTTTATAATACATTATTTTAAATCTATGTTTTTCTTAGGCCACTTCTACTTCAAGTCTTTTGTGTAATAGAGCTGAAGAAAATGGGAGATACGTGTAGACACAAAGATGTTAAGACATGTCAATGTCACCCTTACCTCTATGAGACAATTCTATTCTTATCACAAAGGTCCAATGATGGACCTCAAAGTATGGGCTCATGACCACCTTCAGAGAATTCCCTGTGTTTTTTTTTAAAATGCTGATTTTCCATTTCATGTGAGATACAGTGAATCAGAAACTTTGTGGTGGGTCCCAGAAATATAAAGCTTTGCTAAGCATCCCTGAATGTACTTGTTATCATCCAAGTGAGAGAACCAATGATCTAGAGCACAGACCTCATTCTCTATTGTGTAGGAAGTCCTAGACAAAAGGTAAAGCCTTAGGGACCTGAATTTGAACTTGGAGGATTGTCATGCCACACTTTACTTTACCATCAAAATATCATGGGATACCTTAATGAATTTAATTGGAACTTCAACCTCTACAGATTCTGTATTCCAACCAGTGTTATATTAATAAGAATGCAAGGGTTACTAACTTATAAAATTGGAATGACTTGTTTTTTAACCCATAGTGAAGAGCACCTGTATGTTTACCAAAAAAAAAAAAAAAAAACAATCCAAGGGACAGCAATGTTCCTACTCAGAATATTGAATTACCCTTTCCAATATCTCCAAAGGCAGTTAGCCCTAGGGAACCATGCCCACGATTCATTTGCATGATGACGCATCAAAGTAGTTCCAATGGTGGTGACGTTCTGTGTCATTATATGCAAACCAAGTGGTTTCATCTTACCTGCTTTATAAAAACAATGAATTTCTGAAACTCGAATTAAAGACAGGGGCACCCTACCAAGACACAAATATTTATACTAATTATGTTTTCATTTTCATTTGTGTCAAATGAAAATGAAACATGAGTGAGAAAAATATTTACTTGCTCCCAAATAGAGAAACAAACACTAATTAAAGAGGGAAAGGTGAAATTTTATTCCAGTCAAAGGTTGACTTAGTCTAATAACATTTAGAGCATTTGTAGCTGTTATCACTTTAAAATCATACAATGCATGTATCTGTCAATCATTAATTCATTTGCACTCTGTCATCATCACCTTGATGATCCCATTCAAAGCCAGTTGTATCTGTGCCTTGCACTTTGTACCAGAAAATTCATTTTAATTCACTATGCTAAACTTATACTGCAAGATCATCAGTCTGTTACACATTAAACCTAAGGTGAACTGGAAGATTAGAATTTACAATTTTATGAGTATCCTTCACAAGCTACCAAGGTTGTTTCCAGGCTTTTCTCGAGCAGAAAAGTGGAACGCAGTATTGTGCGCGTAATTGTAGTGGTAAATGGAATCAGTTCACCCCTAATTTTTTCAAGACTCCTGAAGTGAACATGTTAGCCTCTTCACTGACTGGATGGTGAAAAAGAACTGAGTATTTGTTAAAGGTATCCTACCTATACAAAAACGTATGTGTACTTCTAAACCTCTCTATTCATCCTGGCTGGTATAGCTCAGTGGATTGAGCACAGGCCTGCAAACCAAAGGGTCATAGGTTCGATTCCAAGTCAGGGCACAGGTCTGGGTTGCGAGCTGGGCCCCCAGTTGGGGGCACGTGAGCCACAACCACACATTGATGTTTCTCTCCCTCTTTTTCTCCTTCCCTTCCCCTCCCTCTAAAATTGAATAAATAAAATCTTAAAAAAATAAAAAAAATAAATCTATCTCTACTTGTACAATTTCTATTTTACCACTCTAGTAGAACTACCCATGCACTTAGCAATTTTATTGCAGAAAGTTCAGTATGCCAGTTGGCCTTAAAAAGAATAATAATAGTAACAATAATAATAATAATGACTAATATGTAGACTCCAGAATAAAGACAAATGGAACTGACCTGAGCCCAAACACAGTAAAAATCAAGGTAAGTTAGTTAGACATACAGCTTGAAGCAGTTATCCCAGCCAACTCACAGACTTGTGAGAGTAAATATAAGCTTTTAGGTTTTAGCTTTTAGTGTGTTACACAGCAATGGCTTACTGATACAGGCATCATCTATAAAGTACAAAAATTTATCTAACAGTAGACTTCTCAACAACTATAATGGGAGCATATTTTCAATTGGCTGATATAAATAGCTGACCTAGCATTCCATAACCTGAAAAATTATTTCTAAAAAGTTAGATGAATAGGGGAAAAAAGTCACTGACACTCAAGAAATATTTATCAAAGAAACTTCAGAAAAGAAGTACGTGATCCCCAGAAGAAAAGTCTGAGATGAAACAAATAATGATGAACAAAGTGGGAAATATGTAGGTACGTTAAACTAAACAAGGTTGGTATAAAATAATTATTTCTAACTAATAATGCTTTTTCAAAGATGTTATTTATTTATTTTTAGGTGGGGGAAGGAAAGGAGAAAGGGAGAGAAACATCAATGTGTGATTGTGTCTCGTGCACCCCTAATAGGGAACTGGCCTGCAACCCAGGCATGTGCTCTGACTGAGAATCACTTCCTTTGGGTCGCAGATCAGCACTCAATCCACTGAGCCACACCAGCCAGGACACAAGGTTTTTTAAGAAGAGAATTAAACCACTAAACAATTCATCCTGGTGAGAGTAGTCTCTGACTTCTTATAGTAGGATAATGATTAAGATAGTACCTATAGATTTTGTGACATTAAATACACATGATAAAATTTTTAAAGTAACCACAAAAGAATAGAAGCAAAGAATATAGCTACTAAAGTAGTAGGAGGAAAAATTAAGTAAGGAAGGCTAGGCAAGAAAGTAAAAACCTCAAATAATTTTTAAGGGCAAAAAAGAAACATATGAAAGAGGATAAAAAAGAAGTACAGAAATTATAGAAACAGACATATGCATCTATGGAAATTTGAGGTATGATATGGTGCTCAGATAATTGGTTATCCATAAGGCAAAACACTGAAATTAAGTGCCTACCTCACACCATTCACAAAAATCAATTCCCAATATATTGAAGATAATATAAAATAAAAATATATGAGACTATCATAAAATATGTGAGACTCTCTTTATTACTTTAAGTAGAAAACGATCTCTTAAATTTGAAGCCAAAGACACTGCTCATAAAAGAAAGAGCAGAAAATTCTACTACATTAAAAATAAGAACTCCTATTCCTCCAAAACTACCGAGAAGTGAAAAGCAAACAAACAGCAGCAACAAGAAACAACAGAATTGACAACGTGAAAATGCATTTGTAGTACATACATACAATAAAAAATTAATACCTAATACCACAGTAAAGGACTCCAAGAAATCAATTAGAAAAACACAATCCAAAAGTTTAAATACGTGTGGGACTTGGCCTGAACCTTTTCAAAAGATGGAACATAGAGATTAAAAATATAAAATATTGTTCAGACTTATTTGTAACCCAGAGCAATACAAGGCAAAATCACAGTGAGATCCAATTTTACAGTCACCAGAATGGCATCTGATGTTGCTAAAGATCTGATAAAATCAACCCTTGCACACTGCTAGTGGCAATATAAACAGGTTATACCCCTTTGGAAAACACACTGGCAATAAGCTGACAAAGTTAGACATTCACATATGATTGCCCATCAGTTACACTGAGAGGATCTCTTATGTGCAGCAACAAGAGACCTGTACGAGAGTATTCACAGCAGCATCAGCTGTCATAAAAGAAACAGTCTGGACAAATGAAAAATAAATGAACTAAAGTTATGCATGGCCATGTGGCTGAAACTTAGAAATATGCTCTTGAATGAAAAAAGCAATTTCTAGATTATTATTACATTATGCTATTTTTAAAAGCTCCAAAAGAGTGAAACTTAATAAGATAATGTATAGGGAAGCATATACAATACATTGCATAAAATTATATTTTTAAAGCAAGGCAATAATAAATAGAAAATTCTAAATACTGTTTACTTCTGGTGTTGGCAGGCAGGAGAGGGAGGAACTCAGATGCAATAGGATAAGAGAGGCTTCTTGCTGTTAAGTTGGTGGTGAGTTCATGAATATTTGTTCTGCTTTACAACTAATAAATATTTCATATATTCTGTTTTATGTATCTAAGAGAACATAATAAACTGATTGAATTAATAAGAGTAATGATACAATAAGGCAGAATTCCTTTACAGACTGAAGTTCAGGAGTACAGGAAGTAATTGAAGTGAGAGATGTGTGAGGTTAGGTAAAACTGTTCAGCAGAAAATTATTAGCAATTATGAGTTGAATAGAGTCTTTCTGCTAAGATATGAGTTACAGGACAGATAAAGACAAGAGTTAGGGAATGTCTGTATTCTCTACAAATACATTACAAATAGAGAACATTGTTAGCTCAAGAAGTATAGAGATGTGGGCTTTGACCTGATTCAGAGTCATAGTGGGATTTGACTTCAACCAGCATCATCTGCTACTTCAGAGGGAAAGGGAGCTTGCTGAATATGTACAAGCCCTCCCTGCATCACAGGGTTTCAGTCGTATCTGGTTGAGATGCCAGCTATGGGCCTCAAACTATAATAATGGCTATAATGTGAATATCCTGGAACATGTGAAAAATTGTCGTTACTGAGGTATCAGTATAAAGAGTGTGGAAACATTTCACAATTGGCAAAGTAATCACTTAATCACACCGGACCTCTTTTTCCAACTGCAAAACATGATCACCAATAATACCTACCTTAGAAGATTGTTATGAAAATATTTTCATGAAAAGTTAAATGTACACCTGTGATATAACCTAATCGTTCCAGTCCTAGGAATTTACCAAAAAAAAAGAAAAGAAAGTTTCCATCTATACAAAGATTTGTATCTGAAAGTTCATAGCAGCCTCATTTGTAAAAGCCCCAAACTGGAAACAACCCAAGAATCCATCAACAGGTGAATGAATAAACAAATTGTGTTACTTTACACAATAGAGTACTACTTGGCAATGAAAAGGAATGCAGATACATACATCAACATGGATGAATCCCAATAATTATGCTGGGTGAAAGACATCAAATCAAAGAAGTCACGTGTATGTCAAACTCTAGAAAATGCACTACTCTACAGTGACAGAAGGCAGATCAATGATCGTACGTGAATAGAGTTGGGGAAAGGGCTGAGAGGAGGGAGGTGATTACAAAAAAGCAGAAGAAAACTGTGGGCTGTGATGGGTATGTTCATTGTCTTGCTTATGGTAATGGTTTCAGAGTTGTGTACAAAATTTATGTACACTCTGAATAGGTAAATCTTACAAAGCTGTTTGTTAAGAAGGCAAGTGCTGATGAGAAAGAATGATAGATCAAGGGTGAATGATACCTACTTAGAATGGCCAGAACTAGTGCTTCTCAGTCTTTTGAAGTCCCGTGTGGGATCTTGTTAAAATGCAGATTCTGATTCAGTAGGTCTGGGGCAGGGCTACCCATGCTACATAAGGTGAGTGGACGGATGGCTAGGTGGATGTCCATGCTGCTATCAGTGAGTCTGAGTTTGAGCAGCAAGGCTCTAGAACCCCTGCACAATGCGGCCATCCGTTATAATCACCTGTGGATCTTCAAAAAGTGACTGATGCCTGGAGGTTGTGATTTAACTGATCTTGGGAGTATCTTGGGAATTGGGATGTTTTTAAACACCCTCCCGAGGTGATTTTAATATGCAGCCAAAGTTTCTAAAAAATACCACTGGTTTAGGTTGTGATTGAAGCTGTACCAGATGGCAACTCCGTGAGCTAAATTGTGCACAAAAGAGGCACTGTGTCATTTTCCTAAGGGGTTAACAGCCCTGATAATTATAGTAACAGTACGCTTGAAATGGCAGACTATTGTTTACAAAACTATAGCTGGCATATATGTATTAGGTCCTCCTATAATGCCACCCAACTCCATGGCTGCAAATGAATTCTTCATAGCTAGCCAGGGAACTCCCGGCACAGCATGACTCCATCTGCCTTCCTGAACACAAATTCTTCCCTTTATTCACTCATATGCAAATCCAGAGCCTCCTGCTGTCTCACCCTTCTTAAGGTGTCTCACCCCACCTCCCTGTGGTGGCTTCCGCTCAGTGCCAACCTAACCACTTATCTCAATATTTCCCCTGTAAATAAAGTGAGAATTTCAGGCATCTTGGCAAACGGAGACTGCACTGCCTATCAGTCAGGATTCAGTCATGGAAACTGCAGTCACTGTACATTGTCCAAATTTAGTAGTAGAGACATACATAGCCCCTGAAAGTGTTGACAGAGCAGAGAGAGGAAAGCTGTCACTGATGAGCTCAACCCATGATGGAAAGTAGCTATGAATCTCCAAAACTTCTGAGATGCTCCCAATAGCTAGCTCAGGCTTCAACATGAAGTGGGTGGTTCTCCAGGATTGGCCTAGAAGCTGCTGAGAACTGCTTGTTCAGACTCATATCTGTCCACCACCGTCTAGGGAAAATAATGGTTTCTCCTCACCTCTTCCATCTAATCTTGCACAAGTGGCTTTCAGTAGCAGACCCTAACAACGAGCCTGATGGTGAAGGGAATTCTGGGGACAATGGTTCTTCAAATCTAGAAGGAAGTGATCAGGATGCTGAGTTGACAACATGTAATACAGCACACACTAAATATTTTCCATCTGTGTCTTCAGATCCAATCTCCATACTTTTCTACTGACCATAAGCCCTTGGAGGCTCCCATGCCTCTGGCTGCTGGCTGGATTTGGCTAACTGGAAGAAAAAGTAGGAAGAGAGTAAGCCAAGGAATGTCTTGTCCCAGCTCCCTCCCTGCCGGGCTGTCACAGTCTGGCTGTGTCCATCTCCTGGAGGACACAGCACCTGTCAGGAGGCCCTCTTTATATAACTGCTCTGTCCAGCTAATGGGTCACTATTCTCTCCCTAGCCCCTTCAGTAATCAAATTTACCTTTTTTTTTTTTTACATTAGAGCAAGCCCCTTCAGTACTAGAGACAGTAAAGATACTGGTTTCCCTACACACTGTCCGCACCTTTTGCTGTTATTAAATGTTTGATGACTCACTTTGAGCCTCCTATGTTTCCTGTTAGGTCTCTGACTTACAGATTAAGAGCAAAAAAAAAAAAAAGGAAGGAGGGGAAAAAGTAGTAGGTGGAATGAAAGGGTCTTTCCCAATAGGAGCATACATAATTTGAGAGTAGAGACATCAAAACACCCTTCTATCAAGAGATAAAGGCACCAAGATTGGGCATATTTCTCCAGGAAAGAGTGCTCAATGTTAATCTTTGCTTTGGTTTTCCATCTTGTCAAAAAAAAATTGATTAAAAAGCATAAAGAACTTTGACTTGTGATCCCAAATTTAGGTAGTTATCTTTATGTTTCAGCTCCTATCAGATTTCTGCCAGCTGATTATTCCTTAGTTCCATCAGGACTGTGCATTGTGATAGGGAAGCAATATAAGCTGTGGAACACAGAAACTTATGCAAAGTACAATAAATTATTAATTTTATATCATTCAATGAAATCACACTATATTAACAGCATTTCTGTTCACATATATTGAATAACATGGTATTTTACACAGAGAAAATACTCAACAAATGGGATTAGATAAATTAATATATGAGCCAATATGTAAATGAAAGAATGATTAATTTTAATGGCTCCAAAGAACAGTGAAATACTGAATTATCTTCTGAATTATCAAAGAAAGGTCAGACATTACACATATTTCACCAATCAAGATGTTTGTTGTCAGAACATGTCATTTCCTAACCACTGCTATTAGAAAGAAATTGCTATGCCTAAAATTTCATATTAATAAGTAAAATATAGTTGGGGCGGTCAAATGAGACAAATACTAGTACTGACAAAAAGAAGTAGCTCATTTTTACAAAAAGGCTTTTTTTGGTTGTCCAAAATCATCACCTTGATTTTAAGAAATATGGCAAACTGACTTAGACACAAGCTGATGTTAAAAACCCCTCTAGGTAAGCATGTCCTCTGAAACATTGACCACCTCTGACTCCAGTGCAGAGAGCTCTTCTGCCCTGACTTATGGGCTCATTAGAAACCAGCAGTAATGCCTCCAGAGTTGAATCCCTTTCATTCATTATTCAGTACACCAATACTGATATGCATTCAAAACCTCTCTTTGAAATGAAAAATACCCACAGTTTTACAAGTGCTCAGCTATCTTCTGTTCAACTGTGTGCCTCCTTAAGAGACTTAAAAGTAGCACATGTGAATGAAGAATAATATGCTTTAAGATTTTTTTCTCCTTGGAATATTTTATTTTCCAGATACTTGGACATTGAATCTCTGTTTCTGGGCTTTAGGCACTCTATCCCAACTATTTAGACAGCTCAAAAGAACTTGCTCTAACTTAAAAAAAAATTGGTAAATTTGATTACGGAAGTTCTGTAACCTGGAAATAGTATACTATAATTTTTACCGGATTGAAGTGGTAAGGCAAATAGGGTCTTTTAACATCAAGTACCAATATGTAAACACTATTGTAGACCAAAATAGCAACATGGGCAATGCAGTTTTGCCTTCAACAAATAGACACTTATTTTCATTAAATCAGATAAATTCTTTAAATAATGTACACACTGACTGTGATTTTGACTCATTCACTATCAGTAAGATATACTCTTGGGATGTCCAAAGATAGATAATTTTGTAGGAGATCAAACAATCATTTTGTAAATAAGCACAAGGGGAAAAAAATAAATCAACCCAAGAAACCAAGGCTTGATTAAGGATTATTTTTACTCTAAGCTGAAAATTTTAAATAAAATGAAATTCTATTTTCTTATATGAAAATGAGCAATATTTATGCCCAAGAAATATAAATGATATATTAAAATAATCAACAATAGAAATATATAATTAAGAACTCCTTAGTTATGTTTACATGTGACCAAAAGTAGGCAAATTCGGGGGCATGAAATGGGGGTAGAAATTTTGAAGAAGGGAACAACAGCACTAAATTTCCTGACTTTAAGTCCTTTAATCTAAGAGGAGATCCCTTCTATCATCATCCTGAAGGAAACCTGCAGTTTTACTGGCTTGATAGAGAGGACAGATTTCAGGACAACCACAGCAACTGGAAGGTCAGAAGTCCCAAATAAAAGAGAACTGAAAGAGTGATAGCCCAAAATTTGGTATGAAAACTCTGCCCAAATCTTCACCTGACCTATAAAATATTCATAAGTTGTGCAGACTCCAAGTGGCTCGACTAAGCCTAATAAAACTGACCTGAGATGTTAGCTCCCCACACAGAGAAAATTGAGTTGACAGTATCAGCTCAGTCCAATTAACTGCCCCCACAGAGAGCAACGGAGTGTGACATGGGTTCCCTGGCCCTGGCGATTACTTAAGGCTCCACCCTATACAACTTAACTGGTGCACTTTTCTACAATAGGCCACACTACTAAGACAGGAAGTCAAAGCAGCTCTACCTGATACATAGAAACAAACACAGGGAGGCTGTCAAAATGAGGAAACAAAGAAAGATCTCCCAAATGACAGAAAAGAACTCCAGAAAAAGAAGTAAACAAAATGGAGATAAATCAGATGCAGAGTTCAAAACACTGGTTATCAGGATGCTCCAGGGACTCATTGGGTACTTCAACAGCATAAAAAAGAACCAGGCATAAATGAAGGTTGCATTAAGTGAAATAAAGAAAAATGTACAGGGAACCAACAATGGAGGGGAAGAAGCCAAGAATCAAATCAATAGTTTGGAACACAAGGTAAGAAAAAGCATTCATTCAGAAGAGCAGGAGGAAAAAATAATTCACAAAAATGAGGATAGGCTTAGGAACCTCTGGGACATATTTAAATGTACCAACATCTGAATCATAGGGATACCAGAAGGAGAAAAGGAAGAGCAAGAAAATGAAAACTTATATGAAAAAATAATGAAAGAAAACTTCCCTAATTTGGTGAAGGAAATAGACATACAATTCCAGGAAGCACAGGGTCCCAAACAAGATGGACAGAAAGAGGACCACACAAAGACACAACATAATTAAAACACCAAAGTTTAAAGATAAAGAGTCTTATGAGGAGCAAGAGAAAAGCAGACAGTTACCTACAAAGGAGTTACTGTAAGACTGTCAGATGATTTCTCAAAAGAAACTTTGCAGGCTAGAAGGGACTGGCAAGAAGTGTTCAAAGTGATGAAAAGCAAGGACCTACATCCCAGATTACTATATCCAGCAAAGTTATCATTTAGAATTGAAGGGCAGAGAAAGTGCTTCCCAGACAAGGTAAAACTAAGGATGTTCATCATCACCAAACCATTATTATATGAATGCTAAAGGGAATTTAGCATAAGAAAAAGAAGATCAAAACAATGAACATTAAAATGGCAATAAATTCACAACTATTAATAACTGAATCCAAATAACAAACTAAGCAAACACCAGAAAAGGAACAGAATCATAGATATGGAGATTATTTGGAGGGTTATCAGTTGGGAGGAGGACGGGGAAGAATGGAGGGAAAAGTGCAGGGATTAAGAAGCACAAGTTTGTAGGTACAAAATAGACACGGTTAAGAACAGTATAAGAAATGGAGAAGCCAAAGAACTTACATGCCTGACCCAGGACATTAACTAAGGGGTGGGGGGATTGCTGGAGGGAATGGGAGTACCAGGTTGAGGGTGGCAAAGGGGGAAAATTGGGACAACTGTAAGACCACGATCAATAATATATATATATAAATATATAAATATATAATAATATATATACAATAAAATAATAAACAATAATATATATTATATATAATAATAAACAATAAAATATATACAGTAAAAATATATAATTGCAATGTGCAGGATATAGTCCATAATTACTAGATTTATGAAGCATCAGAAAAATGTGGCCCCTATTCAGGGAGAAAAGTAATCATTGGAGATGATCTCCAAATTACCAGATATTAAAATTACCAGAAAACATTTTTAAAGTAACTCCTATAACTCAAAAACTTAATATTTAAAAGTTATAAATGAAGATACTAAATTGTTAAATGAAATGTGTTATACCTCCTGCCTTGAGGGGGAAGAAAATGCCCTTGCCTTGACCTGAAAGACCAGGTTCAGATTTTGAGTTCTTGAACTCCTTGAAGTCCTAGACCAGATTTCTTACAACAGCTGATGCCAGGAAAGCATGGCAACACCTGGGCTGTATTTGTGCAACCTCCTTCCCTCATCACTCCAATGTCATCCCACACTTCATGGTACCTATGTAGCCTCCTATGGAGACTCCATCTCCCAACTCTACTTGGGGTGTGCGCACCATGAATGAATGGTCCATGCTTAGAAGGACACACCTGCAGCATTTCTAAGCAAGTTTGGGAGGCTGGTTGGGGACTGCCAGTGCAAGGCTTTCAAGGCCCTGAGTGCTCAGACTATACTGGGGTGAGTCACAGGCTCTCAGTGAGCAATCCCATTGGCTCCTAAGGCGCTTGCCTCTTGGGAAAAGACACAGCCAGAAAAGGGTCAGAATAGATCCGCTTAAGTGTTAGATACAGAACATGGGCCCATTTGCTTAGACCTAAAAGTGGTACTGGGCCATAGACAACCCTGAGCTTTGGATTAAGACAGAAAAGTTTCCAGCTCTGAGTCTTCTACTTACTAGTTACATGACCGTGAGCAATTAACTCAGTCTCTGTGCCTTACTATCCACATCCATAAAATGGGAATAATAACTCCCCCAGTGTTTTACAAAGATTAAATGAGGTCATGCTCTCTGTGCACAACATAAGCTTTCAGCCATTTTAGATACTATCATTATTTTTATCTTAATAATTATTGCTATTTTCATTCTATTATTATATTTCCATTGGTCTGTATGATTTACATATCTAAATGGTTTTAAAATATAAGCTGTTAATTTTTAAAACCTACATAACATCTTTTTTATGAAGAACCACTGTGGTATCTGAACTGAAAATGAGCCTTTCGAATTCTTCTTCACTTCCAGATACTGAATAATGCACGCGTTCCTACAATCATCCATAATAAATGAGAGTGCTTATGTTCATTGACTGTCTATTAAGTTCCCGGATTTGGGCCTGACACTCCATAGACAGTATTTTATCTAATGCCTTTAATGAAGTTGTGAAGCAGAAACTTTCCCACATTATTGATGAGCAAATTGAACTTCAAAGAGCTTTAACGTGCCACGGTCACACTGTTGGTAAGTGGGCACAGTGAGATTCAGATCAAGCAGCCTTGTGATTTTTTATTTAGGTCGTTTGAAAATTGCAACCTATTATTAGAGATGCTGTTTATCACAATCACAATTTTAGAAAATTAAAGCTTTCTGCTTTCAGATCCTTTCAGATCATCATCTCAAGCTTATAGAACATGAGTAAATAATTCTGTGTTATATATTGTGTAAAAATACCACCATTAAATGCACAGGTCTGTTTATTCCTATGTCACCTGGATAAGGTCCAGAGACAAAACTTCACAAGTTAGAAAGTGATGAAAAAAGGTGTGATGTTGTCAAGACAGTGACATAGATTGTTCTTGACTTCAGTCAACTCTTCACAGACAAGCCACCACTGTGAAAATCCCAGAACTTGGGGGCAGGCTGAAGCACTCCCCTGGACCGTAGGGTGGAGCAAGACTTCATTTGACCACATCTCCCCTCTTCAGATGAGCACAGCAGTGGCTAAGATGACCTCCCCACACCATAATTTCTCCAGTGGGGAAAGAGAACCCAAGGTGGACAACCACACTCCCAAGCATTTCTGGATGCTTCCATGCAGGCCCACTCAGGACTCGCTTCACAGAATTCACTGGGACAATCTGTGGAATTTGACCATTGATCAGAAAGAGACAGAGAAGGGACAGTGCTTATAGCAATTAGTGCTCAAATGGCAGCAGACCGCATTCGTCCCTGAAGCAGCCACTAAAGCAGAAACCCCAGTCAGTGGCTCTTCATATCTGGCAAACTGAGCTGGTAGCTGGCCTGGGATTTCAAATGGCATTTATGGCTGAATCCCCAGCCAATGAGCTATAAACCCCATCCTTTGACTCCATCCAAGTAGGGGAGAAAATCTGCAGCACTAGTTAAGTGCTGGGCATTGCCCCAAGTCCTGCCCCTCTGGGAAGCCTGGCCACAGACACTTGGCAGCCACTGAACAAATCCTGTGGCCATCAGGTAGGGAGCCAAGCCAACAGCCCTGTCCAACTATTGAACATAGCCTCTGGCCCCACATAATCAGGGACCCTGAATGGTTGTCCTGTGCAGCCTCAGGGTCCAGCCTGCTGTACCTCCAAGCCATGGAACTCAGCCTACAATCCCAAATATTTTGAGAAGAATTAACACCAATCCTTCTTAAACACTCCCAAAATACTGAAGATAAGGTATCACTCCCAAAATCATTTGAAAAGGCCAGAATTACTCCGATACCAAAGCCAGATAAGGACACTCCAAAAAAGAAAACTATAAGCAAATACAGATGCAAAAATTCCAAACAAAATACTAGCAAATTCAATTCAATAGTACATTAGATACTATTGTACTATTGTACTATAATACTAATGTAATCAAGTACTAATATAATGTAATGTGTACTAATGTAATTATTATAGTACAATAGTAATCAAGTGGGAATTCATCCCTGGGATGCAAGGTTGATTCAACATACACAAATTAACAAATGTGATCTATCATATTGGCAGAATAAAGGATAAAATTATATTATCATCTCTTTTTTTAATTTTAAATTTTTTTATTGTTGTTCAATTACAGTTGTCCCCATTTTTCCTCCATTGCTCTCCCTTGTGCTACCCACTCCCCACCTCCCACATTCAATCCTCCCCCCAATATTATCATCTCAATAGATGGGAAAAAGCATTTGACAAAGTTCAGCTTCATTTTATGATAAAAACTCTCAACAAATTGGTTATAGAAAGAACATACCTCAACATAATAAAAGCTATATATCACAAGCCCACAGCTAACATAGTCAATGATGAAAGATTGTAAAGGTTTTCTTTAAGATCAGGAATAAGATAAAGTGTCACTTTACCACTCTTTTCATCATAGTACTGGACATTCTAGCTAAAGCAATCAGTCAAGACAAGAAAAGAAAAGTCATCTGAATCAGAGAGGAAGAACTGAAATTGTCTCTTTGCAAATGAATGATGTTGTATATGGAAAACCCTAAGGACTCCATGAAAAAGACTGTTAAAATTAAGTGAGGATTCAGTAAAGTTGTGTGATACAAAATCAGCAGACAAAAATAGGCTGCATTTCTATATGCTACCAACAAACAATCTGAAAAATAAATACATAACACAATCTTATTCACAGTAACATTAAAAATCATAAAATACTTAAAAATAAATTTAACCAAAGAGATGAAAGATCTGTATACAGTAATCTATGACACTGATAAAAGCATTTAAGAAAATAAATGGAAAAATATCATATGTTTATGGAAACAAATTCAAACAAGTAAACAAGTAAGACTACATCAAACTAAAAATCTTCTGTACAACAAAAGAAATGTTCAACAAAATGAAGAGGCAGCCTACAGCATGGGAGAAAATATTTGCAGGTCGTATATCTGAAAATGGGTTAACATCCCAAACTCTCTGAAAAGGAACCCCTTGTGTGCTGTTGGTAGGATTGCAAATTGGTACAACCATTGTGGAAAATAGTATGGAGGGTCCTCAAATTATTAAAGTTGTTCTACCTCTATGATCCAGGAATTCCACTTCTGGGACTATGTCCAAAGGAAATTAAATCACTACCTTGAAGAGATATCTCTACCCTCATGCTCATTGCCACATTGTTTATAATAGTCAAGACATGAAGCAACTAAGTGTCCACTGAGAGATGAACAGAAAAGAAAATGATATGCACACACACACAATGGAATGTTTTTTATCCATTAAAAATACGGAAATCCTGTCCTTTGCAACATGTATGAAACTTGAGGATATTATGCAAAGCAAAATAAAACAGACAGAGAACAAGAAATGCTGTATTATCTCACTTATATGTGGAATTAAAAAAAACAACTGATAGAGTAAATGAGTGGTTGGCAAAGGTGGGTGGGTGGGGGGATGGAAAAGGCGGTTAAAGGGTACAAAATTCCAATTAAAAGATAAGTAAGTTCTGAGGATCTAACGTACCAAATGGCGACTATAGTTACCATCACCGCATTGCAGCAATCTTCAGCCCTTCTATCTCATGGCACACATAAACTAATTATTACAATTCCGTGGCACACCAGAAAAAAATATATTTATATTGCCAATCTGACAAAAAAATAGGTATAACTTTGGTTCATTCACCCTGTTGGCTGTTGTCATATTTTTTTAATTTGAAAATCTAAGGGAAAAGAGGTCAGTGCCCCTGACTAAATGGCCAGGTATTGCATGTTTTAAAAAATTCCTGCAGCACACTGGTTGAAAATTGCCACGGTATTGTACACTTGAAATTTGCTGAGAGTAAATCTTAAATGTTCTCATCCCCCCAAAATAAAATATGATGGCAACTATGTAAGCAGTGGGTATGTTAACTAATTCATTGCAAGTTTCACAATGTATGTATATATCACGTTATCTTGTCACAAACCTTAAACTTACACAATGTTACATGTCAATTATATTTCAATAATGCTGGAAGAAAAGGAAAATTAAAAACAGAAAATTATGAAGAAACTACTCAACCGAAAAACAAAGAGGTGAAAAGAAGCAGAGAGAGGAAAGATCAGTATCCAGCTCCTAGCAATGCCAGTGCCTGTGCAATTATTCTGCAACACAGTAGCAACTGTGGCCTTAGCAGAGAAAGAAAAGGACAGCTAACACAGTATCGCTGCTAACTATCCCAGCCTCCGCGCCCAGCAGAGCAAGTACTATTCAGTCACCATCCCCCTATCGACAATCTCCTCTTGCGATATTTGAAGACACTACTAGAGGGTGAGAGTGAAGCAGCAGTGAGGAGAAGAGGGACCGGAACACCCCAAAGCTCCACCTGTCCAGAAGTACAGAGTACTGTCAGGCCCTGCAGCGAGGTGCCCTGTATTTACCTGCATCACTCTCTGTCTCTAAAACTCAACAGGCACCATATCGCATCTAATCTTACTTTTTTACTTGTCTGTGACATACAACCTAACAATGTAATATAGCTTATATTCTTTGGGGTGTTTTTGGCTTTTGGTTTGCATACCTTGCTAGGCTAACTAGAGGGCAGGCCTTCAAGTGCAAGTGCTTCAACCAGAACTGCCCTTGTACCATGTGTGGTTTCATGGTATTGAAGAGGTGAGCTGATCCGCAAAACATCGAGTGAGAAAAGCTCTTAGCCAAATAAAAAATCAAAAGCAACTATATCTAGTCTACTCTCCTATTTCTCTTGGCTTCCTGATTTTCTCACAATTCTATGATTACTCACTTCCTTGCTTAGTTATTTCCTTTCTCTCCCACCAGACTTTAAGGGCCAGGAAAAAAGGGATCTAGTCTGTTTTGTTTACCATTGTTTTCTAAGAATATATAGTGACCCAGTTCACAGTGAGCGCTATTCACATACATACATGTGTTCAATTCAGTGGATGAATGGGTAGCTGTATAGAAGGATAAAAAGGCTCTGATGTCATATTCTGTATACAGATTTTTGAATTCCCTTCAACCCGACGATAGGGGCATCTAGAAGGAATGCGATGTCTCATTCAGCCGGCTAGATCATGGGTGGGGCAGATGGAAGTTTTTTGTTGTTTTTTTAAAATAATTTTTATTGTTATTCAATTACAGTTGTCTGCATTTTCTCCCCATCCCTCCACCCCACCCCAGCCAAACCCACCTCCCTCCCCCACCTCCACCCTCCCCCTTGGTTTTGTCCATGTGTTCTTTATAGTAGCTCCTGTAAACCCATCTCCCCACTATCCTGATGGAAGTTTTTTATATGGAAGGGCATTTAAGAACTATTTTAGGGCTGTTGAATTTGAGAAAGAGTGGGCCGGACTAATGGCCTGACAGTGGGGCACTGGCGTGTTCAATTGAGGACTTACTACACATTTGCTAATCCAACCTTGCTGATATTTGGCTTGTGGCATCTTGAGTGAATTTTTTCTTCTTCTTATGTTTTCTTAAAGGTGTTTAATTAGTGCGCTTTTTGAACTGGGGTGGTGAGGGAATGAGTCATAATTGTTCAGAGTGTTTACAGAGCACCTAACATTATACATGCTCAAGTCTGTAACAGCAGAGTTGAGAAAACACAAAGAAAATAAGAGGTATGGTCCCTGCCAAAAAGGAGCTCACAATTTAGTTCTAGCCTTAGAACAGTCCAAGACTGTATTTAATGGTGTACGTTGCTGAGATCTTTGCAGGGCCTTCTCCTCTCCTTCTATCAGCATGAGTCTAAAGTTGATTCAAACTCAGTCTGGTAGTACAGGAGCTGCAGAACCCAGGCAGATAGCCAAGAAGTCTCTCTCCTATTTGCAAAATTGACAGGCAGACTACTCCAATTTGTAAGGAAAATCTGGGGCATATCATTTGCAGATCTCACGGGTGAAGAGAGTTTTGAAAAAGGATTACAATTAATGTTTCCATGAAGTTGCAATGGCTTTTTGCTTTAAAAAAATGTTCTTTGATTGATATTCTCATTTTTGAAGTGAAATTTTATGTTAATTCATGTTGAATTAGCAGTTTTAAAATCCATGGCTCATTTGATACGAAATCTGTTCTGCTGTAATTACTCTGTCTCAGAGTAGCTGGAACCCAGGGGTGTCTGGGGTGTGACGGGATAATCTATTGCTACTTTGGGAGACGGAAACGCAGTTGGAGAAAGAGCAGTGCAGCCACTGACAGTGAGCTTTCTGCTTGCCAGCGGTGAGTCAAGATTAGGTGCCAGTAGTCTTAAACTATTGTTATTCCAGGGAACAGGAAGTTTCTCCTGCAGCTGCTGCTAATGTTGCTTCAAACAGCTACTTTGATTTGTCTGGATAATATTTGCTATAAATAGTAAGATGTGAATAATCATACATGATCACAAAAACGGTTATGGAGAATCTTACAAAGTTGAGAGGTAGCATTGACAGAACAGTTGACATCTTCGGAAACTTGTAAATAAGAACCTTCTTTTGTGGAAAAAAATAATAAAGATATGCCAGTGGGAAATGAAGGCTTTTTTGCCTTAGCAAAGGATGAGGGTTTTTTTATACAATTCTCTCTTGGGGTCTTCAGGGAAGCTGAGCAGAGGTAGGACTGGTGTGGGTAGAGAATAAAGCACACTGAGAAATGGATGTCCCTGCCCCGACAACTTTTATGGGGCATGTTAAGCCAGTTAGTTTCTCCAATCATTGTTGGGACCAACTTTGAAAATAGTGTTCTGTTTGAATCCAAATATTAGACTCCAGTGATGGAAATGAGCAACTTAATTGAGGGACCTTTAAACAGTAGAAAACATGGGTGCATGTGTGCCTAAAAAATGTTTTCAATATATGATAGCAAATAATGACAGAAAAATTATGCCCTCATCACAGAGAAGCAATCATGCCCTCTTGTTTGCAATGACAATGAGATCCAGCTATGGGTCAAAAAGCAGAATCAGGCCATTTAGGTATACTTGTGGAACACCTTTGTGTCTGGCATTCTGAGAATGTAGGCTATTTTGAGTCTCCTAATGCTAAAATGTAGGTATTTGTAAGCGTTAAGTGATAGGGATTAATATTAAGCTCAAACATTGAGGCCAACTCCAGTTAAAATAAAGTTATAAGACCATGCCGGATAAATAAAACCTATAAACAGAATTGTGTTTGTTCTTGCTTTAGTCTCACAAAATGGGAGAACAATAGAATGGTTAACGATAGAATGGTTTCACCTAAAATGTTTTCTTTCCATTTTTAAAATATTAGGCCCAACTGGAGACAAGAAAGGATTTTTTGTTTTGTTTGTTTTGTTGTTATTGTTCAGTTGCTTAGCATTTGAGTTTAATTTGAAAGTTGAAGAGGGGAAAATATAAAAGACTTTTAGATCAGTAAAAACACATGAATGTTGCCTCGTTTGGTGGATGCCGGGTAAACTTCTGATCCTCTTAATCCCAGGAAATAAATTAGCACCTGTCAAAACACAATGGAGACCTTCCTCCTCTCCCCCCCCAAACATTTGACCACACAGCCTCCCGCAGCACTTGTTTCTGGAAATGCTATACCCATGTTTGTGCCTGCAAATCTATACTGAGAGCACCAGTACAAATAATTCCGATATTCAAATGTCAGCTTTTGGGGGACATGAAAAGGAGTAGTTTCATTTTCAGTTTCCATTGCATATTTTTCCTCCACTCAGTCTCTCTGAGATCAATAGGCAGTCTACAGGGTACAGTCAGCAATGAAAACCCATCCAAAATGCAGAGAAATGCATGGTGGATTAAGGAAACAGCACTGGGAATATCTATTAAATTCTCCAGCATTTAGCATGTGTAATTTTTCAGTAAGGAATGTGCATTAGGGACTGTGCAAAGCCAGAATTTCTCCCCACATACTCTTAAAGAAAAAAAGAAACATAAACAGATTTCTCTTTGACTGACTTTAGAGGAGCTTCATGAACAGAGGCCACAGGAGGTCAATGTTGACTCCAATTGTAACCATAAGGATTGTCTAACATTTACATTCACTCAGCCTCACTTAAAACTTTTGGTTCTGGAAGAAAAAAAAAAGAACTTGACAATCTGATTAACATCTGGTTTTCTGGCAACAAGTTAAAACTTTGCTGCGGCTCTCAGTTTCAAGACACCGAGGGACTCCCTGTAGACAGTGCCTGGTCTCGGGAAGTTGAATGCAGCAGATGGCTCTCCCAGAGAGAAAAACCTCCTGTAGAGGCAGGCACCCACCAGGCCCCCTCAGAGGGCAACTGTTCTCTTCCCTCACTCTCACTCTGCCACCACCATAGGAAGTCACTCTATGACTTTTTACCAATTTTTAATGAAATAATATTTAAAAACCAAAGTAGTCAATGACAGCCTTTTATATCTCATTTCCCATTGACAGTCTTTACCAGGATAAAGAGTTTATTTAGTGTTTAAAACAAACAAAAAAACCCCAAGGGGGTAACCCTTTAAATCTCTGTTCTTCAAACCCCTTTATACACTAAGGTTTTATACTTTCCAATCAATTATTTCATTAATACATCAAAAATCCCTCGTGGCTTAGGATGCACACATTGGGAAGGCCTCCTAATTAGGCGTTCTATAGTAAATAAACGTCTCTCTGTTCACAACTCCCTCTAGAGCCTCAAAGGAACAAGTCAGCAACTGTGACTAACACCTAAAATCAACCACAGATACTCTAGGCATTATATTCTTCTTCTAAATAAAGATGAAGAAAACACACATTTCTCCTCACTTGGTACAAGAATGAAATTCTAGTGTCTATGGCATGAGTAAAACTCTAGTCCCGTAGAATGTCCATTTCTGGTCATCCCAGTATTTACTGAGAACCTACGTGGCAGTGGCTGGCTAGTGGCCAGGCTTACAGTAGGGAATGAGGAAACACGGATGCTGCCTCACACAGCTTACAGTCTAAAGTTTTCCCAATCCCTCAACCACATTCAGCAGGACACACATGGTAGATGACGCACACAGGGGTCACATACTCCCAGAGGAACTACAACTGCAGGTAATTCGCACCATGCTATCCCAAACTCCACCCATTCTCTTCCCACTTAGGAAGATGTTATAATGCAGATGAATGACAGTAACATAACTATAGGCATAACTTTGAATACACTCAGTTTTTAAAGGGGTCATATGAACATTGAATCTTTATAATTAGTAATAAATTACTGGCAACAAATCATTTATGTCCTTGCAAATTATGATGACATTCCAAGATATGTACATTGAGGATGATAATCAAAGCTCTAGTTACTATTTCTTTGGAATGACCTTGTAAGTGACATGTCAGTTTTACTCCCAATATCTCATTCAACCCTTATAATCACCTTGTAAGATAAGTGAGACATGCATTGTTAGACCCATTGTATGGATAAGGAAACTGTGGCTCCAGTCACTCAGCTAGAGAGTGGCTAATCTCTTCTATGGCCCTCTGGCTCCAAATCACATGCCCTTATCACTATTGCAGGAGTTAGCCGTAAGTATCTTCTGGGTAACAAAAAAAATACATGGTGAGGGCTTTGCATGCATTAAAAACTGCAACTAAAACATTGTCATCAGAGAAAAGTGGAGAACAGAACTCTGAAGAATTTGATAGTTCTCGCTATTCACTGTACAAAGTACAACTGAGGCATATACAAAGTAGAGCAAAAGTAGGTTTATAATTGTTCATATGGAAAATAATATAATAAATTAATAATAATACAAGGATAATCTCTGTTTTGCATATTCACAAATATAAACCTACTTTTGCCCCACCCTGTATATGGTGTCCAACTTGGTCCAGATTAATACATCTACAAGTCAATCATATCTTTTCGTTTGCCCACTTCATTGTTAGAGAATATACTCACTTTGGCCTCTAAAGTTATCAGCCAACCCATTTCCTATGGAATGGATAGTGAACTTCTCTGAGAACTGGCAGATGAACCAGGGTGGACACCAGACCCAACCTCAGCCAATCATATTTTTATTCTCTTAAAGTTGAGTATTGGGTTGTAAGAACATGTGAAGTCAGAGGTAAGGTGGCCATGTTCAAGACATGAAAATAAGCAATAGAGAAAATCAAACTATAAACACAGAAGAATAAAATAAAAACAGACAAAAAGAGAAGAGAGTTTCCAGAGAGATGAAAAGATATCAAGCAAATAACTGCTTTTATCTCTTGGGCCTTCCTGTTTGAGGCAATAGTTCTCTATGTGGCCAAAGTGTATGTCTTGTCCCTGAATTCTTTGAGACACTCCTGTATCTTTCTAGTAAATTTCCTTTCCTCCTCCTCCTCCTCTTCCTTTATTTCATTTACTTGTAGTAGATTTCTATTTCTTGTAGCCAAGAAATAGTTAAGGCTATGTTTGTATGCATATTTTCCAGACCGGCTACACTAGAACCCTTTCTTTTATTCTCAGATTCCAAACTTTGGGAAGGACCAAAGGCATTTGTAAGTGGAGTCCATACACTTACGATCTAAAATAGATGTGCCCCCTCTAGAAAATTCTCCCCTTAACACAGAAAATTGTATTGCTCTGCATTTCACAATCCCAGACATCTGTCTACTACTCATACTTCCTAGGTTTGCAGCCTAGGTCAGCCTCCTCATCAAACATTTGTGATGAGCCCCAATCTTTTCTTCTGATAGTTCATTACCATCTCTTTGCCTTTTTGGTTTTAATCCTTATCAGTTCTCTTTCATTCTCTTATTCTTCCCTACTGCTAATTTCAGCAGGGAATGTTGGGCCCCATTTGCTCTGTCTCATATCACTTTATTTCTTCTCATTTATTACAATAATTTCCAGAATTAGAGAAATCAGTATTGACTCTTGGCCAATACAAGGTAGAACTTGCCTAGTGCATGAGGTGGGTATAACTATGACACCAAATTCATCAGGACGCTTGCTGCACAAAATGAGGACCCACTCAAAAAGGTTAAGGAAAGTGAGGGACTTACTGGCTCACGTGATGGTGGAAAGGACAGTAAAGCAAGCACTACCAGGGCTCTTTCATTTACGATCTTTATTTCTTCCTGCCTGGTGGCTTAACTGCCCCCTGTCACAGAAGGGTCTTCTCCACATGAAAGAACACCTGACCATTGATAGCATCTAAGGTTCACAGCTTCCTCAACAGGAAGGACTGAATTATTTCCTCCAGTTCCACTCTGAAAACTCCCAGGGAGGAACTCTTATTGGCTTCTCTAGGGTCAGGTGTTCATCTGCCAGTCAGTCAACGGAGGTAAGAGAAATCATAGTGCTGTGATTGATTGGCAGCCTCCACCAGAACCACATGGTTGGAATGGGAGTAGAAGCAGTAGTCCTTAAAGAAGAGTAAGCACTTCAGCAATTCCACTTCTGGGTATATACCCCCCCAAATTGAAAGCAGAGTCTTTAAGAGATATTTGTACACCCATTTTCATAGAAGCGTTATTGACAATAACTAAAATGTGGAAACAACCCAGAATCCACCAACAGCTGAATGGATAAACAGAATGTGGTTTGTACATAAAAGGCAATATTATTCCACCTTAAAAAGGAAGGAAATTCTGGCATAGGCTACGACATAGATGAACCCTGAGGGCAATATGCTAAGTGAAATAAGTTGGTCACACAAAAAATACCGTATGATTCCACTAATATGAAGTCCTTAGAATAGTTAAATTCATAGAGACAGAAAGTAGAATAGCAGTTGCCCATGGCTGGAAGAATGGAGGAATGGAGACGTGTTGTTTAATGGGTAGAGACTTTTAGTTTTGCAAGATGAAAACTCCTGGGGGTTGGTTGCATAGCAGTGAATGCACCTAAACTACTGACCTGCACTCTTAAACATTGCTAAGATGATAAGCTATATATTAAGCATATTTTACAATAAAAACTAAAAGTTTCTAACAATTTAAAAGAAGAGGAAGTACTATTTCCAGAAGAATGGCAGGATGATAGTAAGATAAAACAATGTATGACCACTAGATTTCCAGATGGGAAGGAAGATTATTCATCCTACTCCTAATGGGAAAGACCTTGGGGATGGGTGAGCACAGGAACCATGGTGTTACACTAGTGAATGGAAGGAACTCTGTCTAGACTAATTGCAGAGAATCAGAATGGGCAGAAAATAAAAACAGAGCGAAGATACCAACAACAGCGTCACACAGATCTATTGTTTGTAACTATAAGCCAGGGACCATTGTGTTAGCGTGTGGGGGGAATAAAGCAGAAACTCACATCAAGCTGAAATTTCATTCAAGTTTGATTTCCTTAATATACAACTTTTAAAAAATTGAACAAAAACCAAATACAGGATAGCCATATCGAGTAAAGTTAAAGATGCCCTTATTCTACAACTCAGTGATTCCACTCCTAAATGTATAGCATAGAGAAACTCTTACATATAACCGTAAGGCAACATAGAGTCTCTCTAGCAATGTTCTTTGCAGTAAGAAAAAAATCCAACCCCTGCCATGCTATCTGTTGCTGTGGTACCATTTCGTATGTTGTGTAAAACAAAAAGCATTGAACTAACCAAAAGGTGATGTATGTATATGAGAAAACCAATTGTACAGTTTCATTCCAGTATTTTTTGTTGTACATTTTAGTCCCATTTACTTTCTTTTTGTTGTTGATAAGAAGTTATGAACTGTACAGTTTCCAACTAGTTACCCACATTAGAGAAGAAATAAAAAGTGAGTATTAGAAGAAGTCAGGAGAGAAAGAACACTTGTGAATTGCAGTTCTCAAAAAAAATAGCCTAGCTGGCCTTATTTATGAAGAGGAATAATTGCTTTTAGCATATAAATGTATTTTTTAAATTTTCTTTGTATAAAATTTGTATTAGACTTTAAAAAAGAAAAAGAAAAAATCTAGATCAATTCATAATGTACCCTCACAGGAGAACAGCCAAATAAACAGTGGATTTTTTTCTTTTTTGGGGGGGTGGGGTGGTGGTTTCATACAATAAAATGCTATGCAGTAGTAAAAATCAATGAACTACAACTACCCACATTAACACAGATGAACCCTATAAGAATTATGCTGAGAAAATAAATATGAAGTTTATGTTTCATTTAAATGAAGTTTAAATCCTGCATGTTCAAAAATTACTTACGGGATCATGCAGATAAAGTGAAGCTGTAAAAAAAGTGATAGTAACAACTTTCAGCATAGCAGTTATTTCTGAGTCGATGGATGAGAATTGTACTAGGAAGGGTCAAGCAAAGGGTTTAGAAGCCACTGGTAATTTTCTGTTTCTTGAACTGACTGGTGAATACACGCATGTTCAATTTATTATTAGTCTAAACTGCACATAATACACGTAAACACTGTGCAACCTTTTTAGGATACAATTTATACGAAATTATGTTCTTAGAAAGCCAAGTAAAGGGAAATCTTTTTCGGGCGTCTCACTGTGTTGATGCTGTGGGACCTCGGTAATTATCATTTGGAAGACGTGGATTTCAGTGTGTGTTGGAAGTCAGCTCCCCAGTGTTGAAATGGGCAATGCACATGGGTGCTTTATTTTGCATTTGTCTCTTCAATGCATTTGTGGTTTTATATTATCTTCTGTCACTCGGAAGACAGAAAAAGAAAAAATATAATGGAAAAATTTAACTGAGAATAGCAGTGGACATTTGAATGTATACCCAATAGGCAGGTAGAGAGATGCATTTGCACAGTTCACAATGAAGTTTTACATGAGCAGCTGAGGAAAAGGTAAATAAATATGGGTCTAGGGGTCTGATAAAAAAAATATGTCCTCATTTCAATGCTTTATTGCTTGCAATGGGTGGTTCAAATCACAGCTCCTGGTGGTCACATAAAGCTTTATCCCATGAGCGAAAATATTTCTGATTAGAACACTCCCCAGGTTACCTACTGTGTTTTGTTTATTCAGCTTATTTCAAACATTTGCAGAGGAGGGGGCACAAAATTTACACAGCGAAAAAGAATGAAAGCTGTGACGTGGAGTTTTGGTTTGACTTGGCAAATTGGAACAGACCCATGGACGTAAAATCCACAAATTAAAGTTCACAGACACTGAAATTGTCTTTGACTTTCAAGCAAGTAGGCTGATTAGTCACTGCTGAAATTTTTGACGTATGGTCCTGGACTTGGTGACCTTTGCTGGAACTTAATATGTATTTTTAAAGGTCCCCACATAAGGAGTCTAAAAAATAAGTAAACTAGTGGCTTGTATAACGTATACTATGCAGAGTAATTTGGTATCTTTAGGAAACGTCCTTTACCAACCTCTCTGAGCACCTAGAGCAGTTTCCTTGTCATTCCTTTCAAAAAGGAGCATTCTTTTCCACAATAGAGGCAGGTTAGATTAAATAAGTGGTCTCTGGGCACTTTTTTAAGAAAAGTTCTATACACAGAGAGCTATCTTCTGTCTTTTTTTTCTTTCAAAAGGAGAATGTAAGTGGGAAAACATGTGGGGGATATGGTTTATCCGACATCTGCTCCCTCGGAGTCTCTCTGAGGCCACAGAAAATTGTCCAAGAATGTCGGAGAGCCAAGGGAAAACAAAACGGGTGACCGCACAACAACCAAAATGAAAACAGAACACATACAAAATAGGGTGTATAGGGAAAATTTATTTGAAGCCTATGTTCTTTCTGGCAGGCCCAGGGAACTATCTAATAGCACAGGATAAAATTGTTCAGAACTATATAAATGAAATTTCCCTGTATAGAACTTTTTTAAAAGGTCCAACAGTTGCAAAACAAAACAAAAAGCCAAACGCGATCCAAGCCACACTCCCCAGTCAAGTCGGTCCACAGAGAAGAGGCCAGTATGGAAACATTGTGTGGACTGGATTCCAGAAACATCCCTGAGGATTATCTCCTCAGTATCTATTTGACACTGTCACCATTTATTAATTTCTCTTAAGTATAGTTTCCCCAAGTTAAGCTCTTTAAGAGTTGTCCTATCAAAATACCTAGAAACAGATCTGTATGCAGGTAACAGAGAGAACCTTCTAATTTAGTGAGAAGTATTTTGTTATCTTTGTATGTCACGCCTGATCCAAGAAAGAGGAAACCTAAAACTGATTCTCCCTGACAGAACCTTTCTTTGGATGAAATCAACTGATCCACTTAGAAGCTTTGATTAGGAGGGTGAAACAGGAAGTGATGTCCTTTAAAATACATTAGAAAGTATTATAAAGAACAGCGATCAGGGAAGAGCAGACAAGTTTTCCTAGTCAGTAAGTCATTTCAGAAATTACGATCCTAACAGGGCTCCAGTATGATTTTTTTTGTTTCATGCCAGTGGTCTGCACAGCAGAGAACTTCCCTAGAACCTGAAAGTGCTATGGAATGGTGAAAACTAACGGGGATATTTTTAACTGATGTTTTTGTACAACCTCTCAGCTCTCCTTTCTATAATTCTTAGAGCAGAAAGAAATATGAGGCCCCTGAGCAGAGGTAATTTAAAGACAAATTGTGATGTCTGACACTGTCCCAACACATATTGTTGTATCTGATTTTTCTTTAACACTTTTAAAATTGGGGAGACATCCTCTTTCTCCAACTCCCTCCATTGACCAAAAGGTGAGTATTCTAATGGTCCATGGCTAGATGATTGCTCTCTGCTACATCAGCTGTATAAACTACTCAATCCATGCACTGAGAGTAAATTGATTTCATCCCACATGTCAATCCTAACTGATTGGCAGTGCCTCCTGGAGCGTGCACTGGAAAGGACTCTAAGGCCCTATTTAGATTTGGTGGCACAGAGTGTCAGGCTGTGCAATGCGTGCCACAGGGCAGGGATGGAGGCCGAGTATCACACACACCATGTGCTTAGCATCCTAATGCCAACACGTGGCTCCTTCTAGATGCTACAGCTCTATAAACTTCTTTTAACATTGTTTCATGAGACCAATTATTTATCCAAAAACATAATTCTAAGGAGAAGCTCAGCCCTGTAGCAACTGATGAAGGAGAAAACATGGGTGAACTCAGCTCTGCACAACCGCTCAATTCACCTACATAGAAAGCCACCACAATGAGCTAACAAATAAGGAATTATAAGAGGCGTAGTTCTTATATGTTTGTTTCAAATAATACCTGTGACCTGCTAATGGTGTCCTGAAAGAAAAACAGCCACAGTCCATCAGGCCTGTAATGTGTCCAAAGATAGCTGTGTTGACCGTACATGTGTGAAATTAGAGGAGATAAACGCTTGAAGCACAGGATATGGTCTGGGGCCCATAAAAACACGCATATATAAAACTTCACTTCTCTTTATATAGAAGTATTTTTAAAGATAAGGTGACTTTTTTCTTTTGTAAATGAGGCATCTCTAATAAAACAAGGATAGGCCAAATCATTGTCATGAGTTTGGAAGTAAATGGTCTCAGAACCAAGTGAACCAAGCCGGAGGACCAAAGAATTGTGTAGTGCTTTCAGAAGGAAGGATGACTTCCTGCTCCAGCTAGCCCACCTCCCTCCCCTGCTCTCTTCAATACTTGGGCAGCTTCTATTTCTTGCCCCAGTTAACTACTACATTCAAGAACCAAGGACCCCATTCACAGGGAAGCCTTCTAACCTACTTTTCTTTTCAGGCCTGGCCTTTGCTATATGCACTGTTAGTGGTCTCTAATTATGTGTCAGTCTTTCCTCACTGAACTCAAAATCTTGATGGTGGAAACCATTCCTCATTTTTTCTCCATCTTAAACCCAGAACTGAGAACCTAATAGACCTGAATAATATTTATTGAAGAAAAAATATCACTTTATTTAGTGAATGAAAGAATGAATAAGTGAATAGCTGAATTCCAAGGACAAGGTAGTGGAAGGTGTTCCTCCAGCAAGATGGTTAGCAACAGAGGAAAGTGGGATCAGGACCCAGTATTAGACTGAATTCTGTGGTAAGGAGTTTGCAGAAAGAAAATTCAGTGTCCGGCAGAGCTGCAGTGACAACAAGGCTTCAGCCAAAGAGTGACATGGCAGACAGTGGGGTTCTCAGTAACCGGGGAAGGGGAATAAGAAAAAGTTGGTATAAAGTTATGAGTGGTCAGGTTGACGTCACCCTGGGGAACAGGACAAGGACTCGTCATAGCGAAACCAATAGTACACAGACATAGCAGGAACCCATAAATGGAGGTTTAAGAACGGAGAGAGTCAAGGAAAACAGTAAAGCTTTTTGTTGTTGTTTATTTTATAAATATCTGCCATATCTATCTATTCCTGTTAGCCCAGAATACAGTTAGTGATTTTATTCCTATCTACTGAATATTTCTTAATATTTTTTAATTTTGGACACTGCTCTTTCTCTACCTCACAGAGACTTACTTTCACCAGACTTAGAGTGAACATGTAACCCAGACAAGCCAGATTACCTCATTCCTCTAAGCAAAGTGGTTGTTCAGGGATGGGCACTAGGTCCAGGTAGGGCTAGTCTGAGTTCCTCCGCTAGTGTTTGCTGAAATTCTTATTGGAAAGAAAAATGTAAGCCTTGGCTAGATCAACTCTTCATGGAAAGAGTATTCTTAAACAGGAAGCCAACACAGAGGAGAGCAGAGCTGGGAGAGACCAATTCTGATTGGTATCAATTGCATCCCTGCATCTAATTGTGCCTCAATCTTGGATATCTCAATATATAGTAAAATACATTTTAGTTTTGCTTAACCAAAGCAGTTTTTGGTTCTTGATACCTGCTACCAGAAAAAAAAATCTATGAAATATTCTCTAAAAAAATAATATGTAAAATATCTAGCAGAGCAGCTGGCCCAGAACAGGCCCATGTTACTTCTCTTTCCCCATCAGTTTACTTGGCTAAAACAGTTTACTCAATGGCCACTAACATATAACTAGAAAATAAATACAGAAAAAAAATCCTCCTTAAGATACACATGGAGTTAATTCAAAGTGGAAATGCAGGGGAAAAGTTGTTTGGAAGACTAGTTCTAAACTATTTCACCCTGCACTGGTTCCCGCTGATGGTGCTCATTTGTCTTGCTTCGGCTCAACGATATATCGACATTCAGAACTCGCTTGAGCATGGAAAAACAAAACGATTTTTAGAGAGGGATTCGTAGCTCTCTGCAGGAATTTGTATTTCCTCAGATCGTGAAGGTCTCCGTGGTCAGTTTCCTCAAGGCACCAAGATTTCATGAGGAAAAGATAAGAAACTCATCTGATCTTTCTCCTGGAACAAGATGTTTCTTCAACATTTTTATCTCTGTTGTGCATATGTTTTCTTCTAATCTTTCCAATGTTTCAAGTATTTGTTTTACCCCAAAAGAGATCCTTTTCCCGATCGTTTTTATGACTGCCGTCTGAAGCAGATGTGTTATGATAAGAGCTCAACAATGCGATCACAGCTCCAGGATTCAGAGTTCAGTAACAAGTAGTAGGCTCAGGTACAAGAGATGTATGCAGAGTCTAGTCTTTGTTTTACAGATTAATGTAGTAATCTGACAAAGACAAAGACAAAGTACATGTCTATGTAATCACAAGAAGAAGTTGGATTTATTTACATTGCTGAGTAAAATCCAAGAGGATAAGTAGGATGAGGCTAAGTCACAGTGGTAATCCAGTATTTGGAAGTTTGCTACAACAGTCTTTTTACCCCTTAAAATATGACTCTGTTAGGAGTAGCAATAATGTTCCTGGTAACAGTAAAATCACTTATAAAGAAAAAAATCTGAGCAAAATTAGAGCTGGACAAAGAACTCTGGTAAATGCCATAGAAATAAAAAATGTATATGGGAACAGTCTTAAAATAATTAGAGGCTTGTGATACTAGAAACAAACCTACCAGAAATGTTATATGATTCCTTACAGATAAACTATAGAATAATGATTGTTAAAGAGAAAACCATGGGCCCCACACGGTGTTGTCCATGACATCACACCTAGACAATACCTGACCTAACAGCAGTTTCCACCTTCACCAAAAATGTCATCTTAATCAAACAGTCTGGAATTTTCTGGTCAAGACCCACTAAAGTAATCTGCTACCTGAGCTCTCTATCCCCCAAAGGAAGAAAAGGAGATTTTCATGATAAAACCCCTCCTTGCTTATCCATTCCCCTCCACCAAAAAAAGATACCCTGGCTTAAAAGTAATTCTTCTCTTGTGTTAACAGCTCCCTTTCCTCATCCTTGTCTCTATAGAAACCCTCCACTTTGTGCAACCCCACCAAGCAAGTGCCCCTCTAATTGCTAATTGCATGATTACTTAATAACTCCAAGTAGATCTTCAAATTTACTGGGTCAAATTTTGTTTATTATGTAATATAATAACTTGTTAGGTAGCACATATTATTAGTACATGCCAAGCACTGTTTTGAGCACTTTACATAAATAACTTGATTTAATCATCACAATAACTCTATGGGATACTATTATTCTCCTCATTTCACAGATGAGGAAGCTGAGATGCAGAGGAGTTAAATAACTTTCCCAAGGTCACACAGCTAATTGGTGTTGGAGCTAGTGCTTGAAAACTAGACATTGAGTGTAAACTATAACTTCAGAGAGGGAGAAATCTCATAGGTTTGAATGGCTTAGGAAGACATCATGGAAGGGAAAGACATAAGACAGTCCTCAAGAATAAGCAGAATCTGGCAAGAAGGCATTATAAAATGTCTTAGGGAAGGGACAGTGCCCTGCATGCTTAATGAAAATGATCTGACTAGGTTACCTACCTAAAGCACAGGCATCGTCACTAGGCTATAGCAGTGGGCGGGCAGGGACCAAGTGTTCCTTACCAGTCTATGGCACCTGTAGATGCTTACTAAATAAACATTTTAGAATGAATGAATGACAGATATTAGATGTGGGGAAGTAATTGACATAAAGGCAAAAGAGTACATCAGGGTTAGATTTGGGAGTGTCTTTGGAGGAAGTCTAGCCTAGCAGTTAAAGTCATAATCTTTGGAATCAGGTAGATCAGCTTCAAATCCCAGCTCTGTCACTTATGAGCTCTATGACCTTGATAAAAGCATTCAAACTCTCTAAGCTTTTCTTTCCTTCTTCATAAAAACGGGGGAAATGATATCTACCTCATAGGACTATTGTGAGAGGATTAAATAAAATAATGTACATACATAGTCCTAGTATCTGGTAAATACTGAATAAATGATAGGTAGTTTTGATAAGCAAGCAAAACAGTTACATATCAACTACTGGTAGCATGAGCCATGGAAGGCGTGTAAGCGATGGCGGTGGCAGTGAGAGAAGATTAAAGGGCAGAGAGAAGTGAGTAAGAGGGACAAAGGGAAGAGAGGCTGCCTTACGTGCTGTCACAGCACAGCCAAACTCTGAAGGAAGTGTCTGTGTCCGGTCAGTGGCAGCAGAACTAGGAAGAACAACTGGAACAAGACCCGTGATTAAAATAATTTGATATAATTTTGTCTCTGTCATACATTGGGACTAACATTCCAGGTTATTAAGTAAGGACTTCCATGAGAAATATATGTTAAAACTTAATCTTAATCATTAAGTGTTAGATTGATAGCAAAAGACAAAGATACATACAGGCGAAAATCAACAAACAAGAAAAAAAACCTACATAAATATTAATATCTAATGTGCTAACCCAACCCTTCTTTATCTTTTGCAGGCTCATCTATTTCAACAAAATTACATGATTTACACCCAATCCTCCACC
The DNA here is from genome assembly GCF_022682495.2 of Desmodus rotundus. Lineage (NCBI taxonomy): Eukaryota > Metazoa > Chordata > Mammalia > Chiroptera > Phyllostomidae > Desmodus > Desmodus rotundus. The sequence goes on along the minus strand of NC_071387.1, from coordinate 46,655,843 downwards.
TTGATTGCATGCCAAATTGTGGCAATTTGTGTATTATAATGTGAATTTATTGTACTGCTTGCTTTCTAATAATATATTATTTTAGAGGGTTTTATAGACTTTTGCAAAAAATTGCTAGTTTGGGAGAAGAAAGAAAAGTCTGAAGCCTGAAGCCACGGGTTAAATCTGTGCAAACCGAGTACATTATAAGTATAATGCAGTTGGTTTGGGGTTACCCACAGTAGCAGTGTTGGCACAATTAGCTCTGACAAATGTTAAAAAATAATTTTGGAATTACTCATTTAATTGTTTTCATCTTGTATATAGAGACATTCTTTAATTAGGCATGAGTCAACTAACTGTTTCACAGGCTAATTTGCTGATACGAGCAGAGTTTAGACAAGAAGCAGAGTGCAACCCTGGAAGACATTTAAACCTTCCAGCCTTGCAAAAATGTTCTGAGCGCCGCCTCCTCAGAAAAACACCACTTCCACATGCGGCGAACTACTCTCATCAAAGCAAAACAACAGTATAGGAAAGGTGCCATTTTCTAACTAAGAATCTGCAAACACATGAGCTACTTTTTGTGGATCTTCTTATCAGATACCAAAGGTACCTTAGTATTTTCCACCTGTTCAAAGAGAACTTACTTTCTCAGAACCATCCAGAATTAGTTAAGAATTCCTATTTGCCCACCAGCAGGCTTGCCTTCACGTTTACGTAATTACAGTGTATGTTTGTGACAGCCCCTTTGTCCAGGGGAGCAACACCGCATAAGCAGTCCCTCTCGGCCCTCCTTACCCTCTCCTGTTCCAAAGCAGCAAGCCTTTTTCTTGAGCTCATTCTTTCTCGCTTTCCGACCTTCAAGTTCCCAATACTGGAAAACTCACTAGTTCCCTTTTTAGCAAGTCTGGGCTTAAGCCTTATAAAGGAGAGTAAAGGGATCACTCCCATCATCGTTCTCTTTCCTGTGCACACCTGATCTTCTCTCTCTGTGCAGTGATTCGGTAGGACTGATGTTCAACCCTCATGGAATTTTTCAACCACTTCCATTTTGATTCCATCTCTATGGTTGTATAAGATACATTTTTACAATTATAAGATACAATTTTGTTCACTGAAGAACAAAATAAGACACAAAACAGCAGTCTGCCAGGTACCAGGACAAACGTGCCAATCTAATAAATGACCTGGCTATAAATTCAGGTATTCTGCGAATAGAAATTTACCTTATGGTTGTGAGGGGAAGCAGAGTTTGCCTTTTCAAAATAGGATTTGGGGAATAGAGATTATTTTAAGCTGGTTATTTTCAAGAAACAAAAGACTCAGAACAAAACTTTAACCTTCGCCTTACCTGCCTAAAGGAATTTAGATAGAGGACTTGCTCCAGTAAGGGAGCTATCATCATAGGTAACTACAGTCTAATATAAATTAGGTGTGATATACTGGGAGGAACTTAGCAAGGCCCCTTTGATCCAAGTCCTCTCTGTATCCCATTGTTACACATGGCCCGGAAAACATTTGTTTGCCAAACATTTGCTTTTCTATCTCCGTATGAATTGCCTTCCTCCCTCTAAAGTTCCAAACAACACACCCCACCTTTTCTCCTTAGCTCAAGATGGTATGTCGCATATCCTTTCTTTATTATTACATTTATTGGGATAACATTGTTTTATAAAATTACATAGGTTTCAAGTGTATAATTCTATGACACATCATCCGTATATTGCATTGTGTGTATACCACTCATAGTCAAATCTTTGATCTCCTTTACCCTTTACTATGTCCACCCAACCCCCTTCCTTCTGGTAACCACTGTACTGTTACGTGTATTTAATAGTTTTGTTTTTGTTTTTCTTGGTTGTTCATTTGTTGCTTTCAGTTTTATATCCCACACGAGCGAAATCGTATGGTTCTTGACTATTTCTGTCTGACCTATTTCACTTAGCATAACAGTCTCAAGATCCAACCACGTTGTTGCAAATGGCAGCATTTCACCTTTTCTTCGGGCCGTTGTCTGTATGTACCACATCTTCTTTATCCAATCATCTATTGAGGGACACTTCTGTCACTTCAAAAGTAATAACAAATGTTGGAAAGGTTGTAGGAAAAAAAGGAACTTTTTGTTCATTGCTGGTGCGGATGTAAACTGGGACTATGAAAAACAACATGGAGGCTCCTCAAAAACTTAAGAATACAGTTACCATATGACCCAGCAACCCTTCTTTCTGGTATCTACCCCCAAATTTTGAAAATATTTATTTGCAAAGATACATGCGCCCCTATGTTTATTGCAGCATTATTCATGGGGGCCAAGACTGGGCCCCATATTCTTATGGAAACTTGGTATTTATATGAGTAATAAATTTAGTTATTTTCTCCTGTTACTCTGTCTCATGATAATTTGATTGTTAGTCCAGCCAGAAAAACTTAGAAAGGTAGGAGGAAAATTATTTTTTTCTCCCCCAAGTTCCCAAACAGGGGTAAAAAGATGGGGTGGCAGGGGTGAAAGTGTACATGCTTTGTAATCAATTTACCTCACGTAATAAATTGGCCTTAGCAAGCTTCCCAGTGATATGTTTGCTCGTGCCCTGACAGACCCAATCACAAATGAATTGTCCAGGCCAGGGCATTTGAGTTGCCTGACCAGACAAGATCACAGGGTTTTCCTTTCAGGTACCTTCTCTAACATGGGATTCATTCACCTGAGGTGTTAAATAGGCCCACAGTGGCTCCACGTGGCAGGGGGATGGGGAGGAGGGGCACAGTTGGAAATATGTGGCAGCTGTTGTGCTTAATATGCTAACAGAGAGACAGGAGGCCTAGGCAGTAAGCATCATGAATGTACTTCAAATGGTCTTCAGAGGTTTTTGCTAAAAGAATTGTGAAAAACTATTATGTGCCACTCGTGTATTTTAAAGTTAACATTAAAACATTGTTATATATTTAATAGTTGATACAGGTGTACTTTATGGCATCTGGTAAAATTCATATGGGCTTAAAAAATTTTTTTTCAAAACCTCAGAGCTGAAAATTTAGGTTTTTAATTTAGGGAAAACGTCTGTCATACAACCTGATAGGAATCACTGGTCCTCGGCAAATCTATCAGCCAATTCAGATTTGTGTTCCATCCTAAAAAGCCAGGTTTCATTTTAATTTTAAATAATTGTTACTCTACATGCTTGTGACAACCATCTCACTTCTCAATTCTAATTCTGAGATGGAGAGGGAGAGAGAGAAGCCACAGAGAATCACCATGAGTATATTGCATGGATGACATGGAATGCCACCCCTTCCTTATCTCTTATTGTAAACCTTTGCCTTGCTATAACTAGTTATTCCCTAAGGAGCCATGCATTCTCAACTGTCCCTTTGCTATGCAGAAGTTTCCCCAACCTAGGGTCATTCGCCATAATAAGGATCGGAGGGAGAAGAGGTTTGCCTTCCTCTTATAAAATAGTAGAAGTGTTAGGGTGACCATACAAGGCAGTTTTATCCAAAATGATCTTGGTTCACACTTGTTGCCATGGCATCATTACTAAAATTGCCCCCATTCACTCTCAAAAGTGTTCCAGTCTGAACGATAAATTATGTAGTAACCAGAGAAAGGGCATTCATGGTGGGTGGAATTGGGAGGAACTAGCAAACCTCAGGCCCACCAATATTAGAGAAAAGTACATGTGAACGTTAAGAGTCTGGGAAGTCTTCATGCACCTCCAGTGTGTGTGAACCCCGATGTGAAGACAGCTGCCTTGGAACATTATTTCACCTGACCAGAACTTTAGCTAAAATGTTGCCTAAAATTAAAGACAAGGTATAATTATAACCTAAGCAAACATTGAAGCCAATTATTTACCCAGAATCACTTAAAAGGCACACTGTTGTCATTCCTGAGGTGAAATAACACCAAAAGTCTTTTGTGAGAACCCAAGGATGACAAAGGGTCGTTCAAGACCCAACCACGACCCAGTTGATAATGCTATCTGTAGCAGCTAAGTAGGCATTCCCTACAGGTTAGTTTTTCAACTGCTTCCAGGAGGAGTCCACTGCCCAAATCCACATGGATCCGCCTCCCTAGAAATCAAGGCTCCTCACCTGGGAGGTCCCTGTGTTGGAGGGAATGTTCAGTATCTCCAAATATTGGTGCCCAAATGAAGGCAGGCAGGAAAGCAATGCTGAGTCCAAACCAAAGTTAGCATATCTTGTTTGCTTTTCCTTCATTTTTGCCACAGGGCAAAAAGGCTCTCCCAGATGAGAGGATGATAATAAAAAAGCAACTTTAGATCCAGAATCCAGAGTCTTATTTGCCCCTACAGTTTGGCATAACTTGCACACATATTACCACAGGCCACACACTCACCCTAGAACGTCTATCCTGCCCAAGACTACAGAGTTCAAAACACATACCCGCCCCCCGCCCACACACAGGTACACTGTTATAAAGAGGGGCTGTGGTGTTGCCAAAAAAATAATAATAACATTATTAAGCCAGAATCCCCAAGAACTGAAAGTTCACCCTGGCTATGCTTCTTGCTGGCTGTGTGTCTTTCGGAAATTGAGTTAGCATCACTGACGTGCAGCTCCCCCATCAGGAGCATAGCACAGTCCTGCCCACTTCATGGGGTGTTGTGTGGCTTCCATGAAGTGGTTTTTAGGCGTGTAATTTGCACCCTGAGCAAGGTGGCAGAGTTCCAAAAACTTTTCCTAATTATGCACGAGACTCCACTCTGACTTCATTGGAGTGTGCCTACCTGCCTTTGATGAATGATGGACAGTCAGTAGCGAATTAGGGACCATTTTATTAACTGCAGTATATCCCCCTGTTTTGCAACAGCTCCAACTCAGATAGGATGGACTTAAGAACATTATGCAATGGAGTAATTTGCAAAAACTGATATGAGGATCTTCACTGAATGTGCATGTTTGAGGACCCTGTAAGAAGTTTCTGGGATACACCTGACCTGCCACTTTTGGCTTTAGCTATGGTTTTTAGTGATGAAGATGATCTGTGGGACATACTCTGCTAGAGCAATGTCTTAAGATAAGGAAATTTTATGTTATAAGAAATAAGATACCCCAATCCAGACTCCAGGTCAAGATGGAGGCATAGGTAGACATGCTTCACCTCCTTGCATGACCACAAAGAGTATTACAACTAAATCTCAAAACAAGTAACACCCAGAACCATCAGAAAATTCAACTGTATAGAAGTCTGACAACCAAGGATATAAAGAAGCCACATTCATCCAGACAGGTAGGAGGGTCAGAGAGGCAAGGAGATGTGGTGTCGGTGGTGTGGCACAGAGAGGTGGCATGATGGCAGAATGGGCACAGATGGTCCCACATTCATGTGTGGTGGATAAAAATCAGTAGGGATACCTTGGGAGTGAGTGACCCCAACCTCAGACCAGACCACACAGCCCAGGGTTCCAGTGCCAAGAAGATAAATTGCAGTAACTTCTGGCTGTATAAAACAGTGGGGGTTGGGAAGGTGGAAGAAACTGCTGGATTTTCAGAAACTATGCTTAAAGGGCCCAAACAGTCTTAAAATGTACACAAACCCACCCACTCTGGGATTCAACACCAGAGCAACAGCTTTTGAAGGGCACCAATCTCACATAAGGAGTAAGCGAAGTGACTGGAAATGGGGCAAATGCCAGGCAAACCCCCAGAAGTCAGGCACAGACCCCTCACTGAGCCCTCCCCCAACACAGAGCCACAAAGTGGTAAAGCCAGTTAGCCCACCCTGGTGATTACCTAAGGCTCCACCCCACACAATTTACAGGTGCCTTTTCAACAACAGGGCACACTACTAAGACAGGGAGTCAAAGCAGCTCTACCTAATACACAGAAACAAACACAGGGGGCTGCCAAATTGAGGAGACAAAGAAATATGGCCCAAATGAAAGAACAGAACAAAATTCCAAAAAAGATTTAAACAAAACAGAGACAGAGAACTCAGATGCAGAGTTCAAAACACTGGTGATCAGGATGCTCAAAGAATTCACTGAGTATGGCAACAAAATAAAAAAAACCCAGGAAGAAATGAAAGTTACATTAAGAGACATGAAGAAAAATCTACAGGGAAGGAACAGTGAAGAGAAGGAAGCTGGGATTCAAATCAATGATTTGGAGCATAAAAAAACAAAACAAAACATTCAACCAGAACAGAAAGAAGAAACGAGAATTCAAAAAAACGAGGATAGTATGAGAAGACTCAGGGACATCTCCAAACATGCCAACATCCAATTCATAAGGATGCCAGAACAAGAAGAGGAAGAGCAAGAAATTAAAAACTTATGAAAAAAATGGAAGAAAATTTCCTTAATTTGGCAAAGGAAATAGACATATGAGTCCAGGAAACAGAGAATCCCAATCAAGTTGGACCCAAAGAGGACCATACAAAGACACACCATAATTAAATTACCCAAGATTAAAGATAAGGAGAGAATCTTAAAAGCAGCAAGACAAAAGGAGACAGTTACCCACAAAGGAGTTCCCATAAGACTATCAGCTGATTTCTCAAAAGAAACCTGGCAGGCAAGAAGCAGCTAGAAAGAAGTGTTCCAAGTCATGAAAGGCAAGGACCTACATCCAAGATTATTCTACCCAGCAAAGCTTTCATTTAGAATGGAAGGGTAGATAAAGTGCTTCCCAGATAAGGTCAAATTAAAGAAGTTCATCATCATCAAGCACTAATTACATGAAATGTTAAAGGGACTTATCTAAGAAAAAGAAGATGATCAACAATATGAACAATAAAAAGACAACAAACTCACAACTATCAACAACTGAACCTAAAAAACGAAAACAAAAACTAAGCAAACAACTAGAATAGGCACAGAATCACAGAAATGGAGATCACTTGGAGGGTTATCAGTGGGGTGGGGGAAGGGGGAGGATGGGGGAAAAGGATACAGGGAATAAGAGCATAATTGATAGGCACAAAATAGACAGGGGGAGGTTAAGAATAGTATAGGGAATGGAGAAGGCAAAGAACTTATATGTATGACTCATGGACATGAACTAAGGGGGGCATTGTAGGAGGGAAGGGGGTACTGGGCAGAGGTGGGCATAGGGGGTAAAATTGGGACAACTGTAATAATATAATTAATAAAATATACTTTTAAAAAAGACAAAAGCATCTATAGTGTGAGCTGGGACAATTTTTTTTTAAAGAATATAACCCAGAGAGGATACAAAAATCTCCAGGCCCTACCTTACAGCTTCTGAATCTACAAACGTAAAATGGAGACTAGAGGTCTGTATGACTTACAGACCATTCTTTCTAACAGCAGGCAAATAAGAGATATACTGCCCTAGGGGATGTAAAATTAAAATAGTTACCCTGAAACCTTACTTCAGGTGGGTGACTGAAGCTGCTTAATCTACGATACAAGAACATGATGGAGAAGGTCAGGCTACCACCTGGTTCTTAATAAAAGGTCTTAGGTCATCTAACATAGTTAAGTGGGAGTTAGATAGAGAAGTATTGGGATGGCTGCCCAGTTGCAGCTCCCCTAATAGCAACTGCGCATACCACTCCGGTATGTTATTGAATGTTTTCAATCTTCCTGTAAATGACTGCCATAATTATAGTTTATGAACTCCAAGTATTGTTTGAAAAGAGGAGGTCACATATTCTGGGCTACCGGGTACATTTGTCCGAGTTACACACTGCGCAATTCCAGGGGTTCCTGCTCACTTTCACAATGGTAGTGTCTCCCTGGAGTTACATGGGTCAAAATCTGTATGACTTACATGGTAACCCTGCGTGGGGGCGGGGGGGAGTGCCAGAAAACACATACATTTCTAGAATCTGAAGACAAAAGTGTCACTCTTATTTTGCGCTAATTTTTATGAAGACAATTTAAACTATCATTTTTCAAATTTTCTTTCAAACTGATAGTTCAACTGGAGAAAAGAGAAATTGAAATAAAAATCTCAAACAATGTCCCTGCTTTGAGAACCTGAACTACCTAGTTGAAACTGCACTGGCTGGAGAAGGGTATCTAGATGTCCACCAGGTGGGAGAGGTGTCTGGTACGTGGTCAGGAATCCACTCACTCCTTCAAATGTGTATTGTCTCAGTTAACTGATTTTGTGCTCTTGACTTTCCTCCCCAAACCTCCTAGCTCCTCATCCTTGGCCTGGAGCATGTGCAGATTTCCTTCAGCCTTCACTCAAACCCTTAGGCCGCTCTCCCTCCTACTCTCAGCTTTATGGGCAGCGGTCTTGTCTATCCCAGTTTCATAGGCAGGACCCTAAATAAATCATTATGGAACTAGATTTGAAGCCTAAAAGAAATAAAGATGAACCCCAAAGAAGCAATGTTAGTAACGTTACAAAAGTATTTGCACCAATCACACAGGCGTAGCCATCAGAAACATGAGCCTATTCGCAAGACTACATTGTAGTATTACGGCACCTTTTCCCATCTGCTCTTAGCATCACAGTGTGGAAACTTACAGGACTATAAGGCACTGTCCCGCGATATATTTAAAGCTATATTTGAGCTCAAAGAGGCCACAGTAACTGATTTTACATTAGAAAGAAGTCACAAGTGTAAATTGTCTGAAGATAATTCTGGGCAGACTTCCTGATGTTGTGCATGCATTTAAATAAATACCCAGCCTCTGATTATTAATGAAAATGCATTTTACATGAAAATACAATTATGCCTTCATGTTAGTTTAAAACGGTGAGTCTACCTGGTGTGAACAAATATTGCAAAATAAATTTTTAAATGCCTTTAATTTAACACTATAGAGTTCATTAATTGAACTACTGAAGATTTAATTCTATGTCATTGTTTTCAATATCTACATGAGCAAATCCACAGCATTTTGAAACTAGGAAAGAACAGCCTGTTGTCAACATTTAGGACACAACTACTATACGGAGAACTATTTAAGGCTGGGACGTACACAAGACTGGGGTTGGGGACAATGAAAAGAAGATTGAGAATGACAAAGAGAAGGAAGACAGCAACCCTGACAAAAATATGTGAAATCTAACCCTAGACCCATACTACAAAGTCATGAAGCAAACACATTTGTAGTACAACCAGAACTACCAGTGTTCTTAATGTGCTACAGAAGGTAAGTGTGGATCTGGAGGGAGAACAGCAACAACACGTGGCAGCAGGCAATGTGTACATGCGGAGACTTAATCTTAACCCACAGTGTACAGTTGAGGAGATAAAAGCTCAGAAAGCCAAGTATCAATATGCAGATTGTTGAGTCCGAATTTTAACTAAGTCAGCCCGACTTCCCTGCCTATGCTCTATCCTCTAGGCAATATTACCTACTCAAGACACGTGCATTTGAAGCAGATAGTTAAGGAATAAAGGCACATGAGAAGCCTAAAGGAGACAGAAAAATGGACATAGCTTGCATGCAGGGTTTGGCCTATGTGACATAGAAACTGACTGTATGCACCATTGGCGGGATGGCTGGTCTTGTCACTACTCTTGATCAGAGCACATCACAAGAGTAACACCAACGGCTGACTCATCACAGAGACAAAGCGCAGGTGCCGTCTCGCTCCCTGTCTATCCATCGTCTTCCTTGCCCAGCATATTATTTGCAGCCTTGGTTTTACACTTGGAATCACTTGGAAAACTTTTTAAAACTATAAACACCTAAGCAAATTACCCAACAATTCTCAGGAAATCCATTTGGGGTGGGTTTTATTGTCGTGATTTTTGAAAACTGCTCAGGTGATCCTAATACACATCCAGATTGAGACACACTGACCTTAGTGTAATGTTTTTCAAACTATATCAAAACACCGGTATTCACAAGGGAAAACGGGGTAGTTTTCAACCTTTGGTTGCTGCTATGGCTTCTTTATAATAAAATCTAGCAGGAGGTACTGCACGAGTCCCTAACATATATGTTTAACAATATTGAGTGTGTTTCAGTATTACTACGCTGTATCACAACAAACTCCCCAGTGTCCAGGCTCTCAGCCACCCGAACAAGTTTGGAAGTCATCACGGCAGCCCATCTAGGCAGCGCCCTGTGGGCATCCCTTTTCAGTGCTGGGGCTAGGCTGGTGGGAAATGGTGGGAGGGGTTGTCTGTGTGTGAGTCACAAACAAGAAAGACACAAAACTAGACTAGCATACTTTATCACTTTCAAGGAATCACTAACAATATATCAAAAACTCAGGGTGACTTTCGGTTTCTCATCTCTCAAAAGAGATTTTTATAATGAGGTGAATAAAAAAAGAATAGAATTGTGTGACTTTATGGCTCAATGGCTAAAATACTTGAAGATTTATGCAAAGAACCAGACTTAAAAGGGTATATTTTGCTTTTGCTCTTACTATCCTGAGTCTAATAATAGGAAATTCAGTTTCCTGTAATGTCAAAGCACTAATTAATCTATAGATTCTGATGGTATGTCCCTGATTAGAAATTTCATTCTTAATGCTAAAAATAATATAGATGGGAAAAGGGCACAAAAGTAGTAATAGTCACAAAGGACAAGGAAAGAAATATAAAGCAAGCACAGTGCTACTCATTAGTTTATTGCTAAAGAAGTTTTTCTTTTTTTGTCTTGAGAACATCAGCCTGTGTTTGTGACTCTGTGTGCCGCATATCACTGACTTAATCAGTAGAGAAAGTGTTGTCCCGATGGCTGACTGACAAGGGATTGACAGTCTGCATTTCCTCTGGAACTTAATAAATGTCATATGCAATGCTTCCAACATGTTTACTCCCCTTTCAAAAAAGATATTTAATTTTTTCCTTCATATCCAGCATTTTATATTTAATAAGAGCCCATCAGTGAAGGATATTTGGCCAAATAAAAAAAATTTTTCTAGCTTCTGCTTTCCAGAGATTTCTGCAATCTTTTAAACCATATGATTCATATAGTATCTGTTAAGGATGAATTAGATGATGTTTCCCATCACTTCTCTATTGTTCTGTGTAGTATTTACCCCTTTTTAGAAGTTCCTACTTCACCTTAGACTGAAATTAAAACTGAAATTTTAATATATTACCATGAGATGCCAAGGCTGCCTCCCTTGCATAACTCACATCCCATGGCAAGGGTCCCCCCCAAAATGGGGGTGACTCTAGTCAGATCTTCCTCATAAAAGGAAGGGGTTTTCTATTCGTGAAAATGCTAAATTTGGCAAATTAAAACAAAATTATTCATTAAGTAAGCACCATTTTAAAAGGTGACTTAAAAAAGCAATTTGTAAAGAAGGTAAATTTGTTTCTCATTGGCACAAAAGATTTCTTTTAATTGCAGTCTCCAAACTTCTCTCAGCTGTAGGTAAATGCTGTTCCAAGAGGTCCGCCCTAACTTTCAGTGTGGTTTAACATCAGGGTGGCCTCAAACTGCTTCTCATCTTTAGCCACGTTGCTCTTTAATTAGCCGTTAGAAGTCTAAGCACCTCACTTAAAGTTACTTACTCTTTTCTTCATTTTTTCTCTAGATATTGAAGAAGAAATGGCTATGAGGGAAATGGCTCAAGAGAACCCAACCAATTTGCTCTCTTGATACCACCAGCTTTTCCCAAAAGGAAGACACACAGTACTGCGAGCAGATACACCTGTTGTCTATTCAACTATATTTTTAACCTCAAACTATCCTTTCAGTACAGCCCATGTACTTCCATGACATCCTTTCCCATTCCCAGTAGCTGCACCTCAGCACCATTTAACACCATTTCCAGGGCTATTTGTGTAAAGGCCCTGGATTTTCTAAAACTGAAGTGCATGCCGAATAGCATCATTAGAGGCATTTTATCAAAGCCCCAGATTGGCTTCCCTGATACTTCATTGTATTCACAGGCCGGAAAAAAGTGAGAAAACCAAGATATCCAGAACCATAGGCTAAAGTTAAACTCAATCCAGTGGAAAAGTAATCTAAAATATACCTGAGTACAAGGTCGGCTGTCCCAAGGATTAACTATAATGATGTTATGCAAATATTTCCTGAGCACGTAGGATCTACGAGCAGCTGTGGGGTCACCTGTTCTGACTAACCTTCTCTTTTACCATTTGTATGTCTAAAGTGGTATTTATCACATCATATTGTATTTGCAAGGCCAGTAATAGTTGCAAGCTACTTGAAGTGAGGATCCCCAAAATAATAAAAGTTGCTTTATCTGCCATCCTGGAACACTATTGAATGTGATTTCCCTCACAAATCACTCACTTCTCTAAATGTATATGAGTTAATTCATATATTTTATTTAAATTTTTTATATTGTATGTCTCTTTTCCTAGCTGTTATTTATCTCATTTTATTGTTTTCAGTGGCATATCAAGATGTGTTATGCTAATTTGGGGGTGTCTATATACTTAACCATTCTTTTGGCTTGTAAAGAGCCAAAACTTCAGTTGAAAAATCTCAACATAGATACAAATGACTGAATTTTATACTATTAGATTTTAGCATTGATTTATTTACATATGAATCTTTCTTTGCTATAAATTATCAGCTTGAGGTCAAGATCTTCACAGTCTGGAAACCATTTAGACCTCAGAGCTCAACTTTAAAATCACCATGTTTCAAACCATAATTGCTAAGGATGGCAGTAATGACAGTGACTGACAATAATATTGAAGAACTGACCTCTTATTTTTAAAAATCAGGAAATGTTCTGAAAATTTCCCTTCATCGCTATTTTGCCTGCATTCATCATTTAGGGTGTTAGACCACACATAGGACATCATCTCTGCCTTAGCCTGTGCTGCACTGGGTAAACTAGCGCCCTAGACAATCCAATCTTAGCTGTCCAGGTTAATTTCTTCCACATGAAACCATTTGTTAAAATGCTAAGTAAAAAAAAAAATCTACTCTATGGAGGTGGGAAATGGGAGGGAGGTGTGTGTATTTCCACTTCTGTCAAAGCATCTGAAACACCTAAGGCAATGACTCTCAAAGTTCACCTAGAGGACACCTATGGAATAGACAGATTCCAAGGACCTACCTCCAGCAATTATAATTTTGCTCACACTTTCATAAACATTGATAAAAAACAAGCTGCAAAATGAGATGTGAGCAGGAAGACGCCTACATAAATCACAAACTAAAACAGCAACCTAAAAAAAAAAGGTGAAAGGATGTCTCAACCCCATATTCAATTTGTACCTATGGTGCTATAAATTCTGTGAAAGATAAAGCCACGACTAACAGAAGGTGAGAAATGCAAGAATGGCTTGAAGAAAACAGTAGCCATAGTTTGGCAGATTATGCAACACCTATTCAGTAGTTTTTGCTGTAAATTAATCATCTCAGAGGGTTTTTCTCTTCAAGTAGTACTCAGAAAACAGTTTGCCTGTGATACTTCAACCTGTCTGCAATAATGTTGATTTCCACTTTTGCCAAGTTGTCAATTTAGAACTGGCAAGGTCTCCCAATGTTTACAGAGAAAGGTTTTGCTAGTGAATTTTAGCACGTATCTACTGTGTTCAGAATGAGCTGAAATGAGATCATCCTACAAAGAATACAGGGAATGAAAAAATAATTTGGTGATTTCACCCAAAATTTCCAACTAAAATCTATACATAGTGTAGGGTTCTACACAATTCACATCCTTTTAACTCTGCAAGTCAGGGAGGTTTTTTTTCCAGTGAGTTGGAGACTTATTTAAGGGGGAAAACATCCTTGGCATATGATTTATTTTCCTATATTGAAACCAAACAACTTTGTTATTTTAAGCAACTGGATTCAGATTGAAAGAATAACTTAAAACAGTTCCAGAATATTAACTTCCTGAATCATCATCGTATTCAAATATCTGTTCATTGGATAGCTACATATCTGAAAATTTTGCTTTCACAGATATGCTTAGGAACTTCAAGGTAAAGAAATAGCACACCCAGGCAGACAGCTGTGTCTGTAAGGAGTCAAAACAGTTGTGACTGTGCCCCAGTTACAAAGACCCCAGTTTTCCACACTTAATTCCAGGCCATTGTCAACAACTCCTTCTCATGTGATTCACTTTCAAAAAGGAAGACGACTACTCCCACTAGGCTCAAATAGTTACAGTTTTAGCCGAAGATGCTCATGCTATTTGTTAGGTTTCTGTGATTTTAATTTCATATAGAAATCTTAATTGGAAACAAAGCCTCAATGTTAGTGACCAGAGCCTAAACATTTAAAATGAGTTTGTATCATTTCCTTTGTGTTAGAGATTATGGAATCTCTAGTAAGAAAAATTTCATGGCAAAATGCTTCATTGATTTACCTAAAAGTGGAGCTTAATTAAGGTTGTGATACAGAGCCCTGTTAGAGATTTTCTGAGGTTTATCGGTGTACATATTTTAAACATTTCAGTTAGTAACTTCCTTAAATTTTCATCTTGTTTACATGTGTGAAATTTCTCCAATGCTCTAATCCAGGACAAAGAGCACATCTTGTAGTCCATACTCCACAAAAGTCATTTTCTACATTCTGGGTGACTGATGTAACATGAAATCGATTTCCTAAGCAGTTTTACTCTTCAAACACCTGAAGCTACACAGACTATAATGCATTCTTTTTTTCCCTCTAGATTGTGAGAAAAAGTTCAAGGACATTTTTATTTTTCTAAGGCTACTTAAGTTGAAAATGAAAAGGCAAATTATTACAAAATCAAAAAGAATTAAAACCCTGGGTTTTTAATTGTTTTCATAATTTAAATACCCTGGAGATAAATCTTGTGACTCTCCAACAGCAAACAAAAATGGCATAGCTATGGAGTAGTATATTAATATGTCAAGATGTCTCCTTAATTATCAGTTACAACAACTAGCTGTGCAACTAAAATGACACTTGTCAATTTGTGAGCCTAATTTGTGTGTGAGAGCTTTATTGACCTCAATCCAAATTAACTTACTTTTAAAAATATCCTCTCCCCAAATTTGCTTTTTCTTTGCATACTGTAAGAGCCATTTTAAATATTATCTAGTTACACCTTATAGGATATGTATCATATAAGACATCTAATAACTATCAGAAATTACCACATAATTAAACTCCCTGATTTGATATTTTTGACTCACCCAACGCGTGATATTTATACAAAAAACAGCCAAATGTATTTATTTCAATAGTTTTTATAGATCAGTTTGCTCTATTACATACACCCCACATTTAAAATTTTTTAAACAAAGCTTTTATATTATCTTTGACCCCTTAAAGTATGCACATACACACAAAAATAGATGCAGAAATTTTTATGCACTAAGAGAAAATATTGGGTATGTCATATAAAAATACTCAAGCCATAACTATCCATTTTATGACTTTATATACTGTGTTCCAATTCTTCTTTAACATAATGGGTGAGATCACCAATGACAGGTAGAGAGTTGGGCTACACAGAAAAGCCTTTAATACTAGAAATTATTTCAAATTACTGGGAAAGGCACAATGATGTAGAGAATGCCTTCAGCCCATCTTCTAATGATTTAAAACATGCTGATGCCTCAAAGAAATATTCAGAACAATATTGTGCTTGGAGGGGGTTTTATTTTATTTTTCATTTTGTACTTCATCCATCTGGAACAAATCTCCCTGGGTGTGTTACATCTTGAAAACACAATTAAAAACATTAATCGGATCTGGCCCACCAGATCACATAACCTTGGTGCCCAGCACACTCTGACATTCTCTAACCAAAGCAAGGGGGGTAGTTGTTGAGATTAAAGGAGTTGTTTCAGGTGTGGCCTGTGGTGTCACTACTCCAGGAAGGCAGAATATCTGGGTGACTAAGCAATCCTTGTCCCCTTACCACCATACCTAATCCACCTATGTGTGATAAACTAAAATGCGATCCTCACTGAGACTAAAAAAGGAAAACAGAAGTATTGATTTCTTCTTACTGAAATTCAATGAGTATAAACGTATTTTAGTTGTTCCCTTAGTTAAGAACAGCCTTAATGTTTCTGATTATTAAAATATTACATTCAGGTTATTTTTAAGCAAAATAAAAATCACTCAAAATTTTATCATTTCACCACTTCCGGATGGTCAGCTTATCTTCCTTCTTGTATTTTTTGAATGCATGTGTTATCTAACAGAATTGCATTTGATCTCAGTTTTTAAAAAAATCAGCCAGATATTCACCAACACACAAGGAGGTATAAAGAATTCCCCCTGACCTTCCTCTTGGGCTAGTTGGCACTTGGTCACATCCCTCCTCAGGGCTGCTGCTGAGAGTTAGGTCTACCCAGCTCCCATCCCGATTTCCAGGGGCTAGCAGTGTGTACAACACGGCTCTCCTGGCCTTGAGCATTTCTCTCGCCTACACGGTCTGCAAGTCTGATGCTCTGACGACAAAGCCACCTCTAGGACATGCAGGAACTTTGCGTGCGTGCACAGACCCAAAATATAAAAAAAGTGCTGTTGCTTTTTCAGACAGCCTCCATCTACGGCATTCATTTGGGAATAGCACTCACTGCACAGGCCTGCTCAGGGAGCCTGACTGGAGAGGTGGGGTACATGAAAACCCTCTGCGTCCGGTGCACTCCTGCTAGGCTTCTCCCGGTCTCTCTCCGCCTGCCTGCAGAGCTGTACTGAGTGTCCAAGACATCATGGCCACTGTTATTCCTCTGTCCTCATGCTCTGCAGTCGTTCACGTGGTCTCCCACATCCGACAGTTTTAGAAAGGGAAATACTCATATCTGGGAGAAGCATAGACAGAGTAGTTGGGCTTCCTCAGAAGCAGCACCCGCTGAAAGTTTGGACACACAGTTCCCTGTTTGGTACAGGTGGTGAGGTTGTGAATTAGGAGTCAAACACAAGAAAAGGTATAAAGTGGGGTTCTTCCTATATTCTGGCCACATTGAAACCTTGAGTCACTGATACTTTTCAGTGCAGTAAAATTTCTCCCACAAACTAACCATAGGTCGACTGTCAGTACTGTCTTTAGAAGTAGTATGAATTCATCTTTTAAAATGCCTTCCCAAATCTTTTACTGTAAAGTGGGGAAATCTTGAGTCAGGGACTGCTAGCCAGATGCTATTTTAACCTAGCAGCTGATAATTAGTTTTTAAAAGTCCATCACCACCTACTGATTTTATAACCCACCTGAAACCATAAACCTCAGCTGACACTACTATTGTTATGTTAGAGATAGTAATATAAAAAGTACCTTGACAATTTTAATAACGCCAAATATCCTATTTGCTTGCAAGCATTTACAAGTGTAATGGTACCCTCCAGGAAGAAAAGTGTTCTAAATGATTTGTAATGGAGACTCCCTACGAAGCGCTCCTTTGATGTATTAATGGCCTATTAAGTCTTTTTTAAATGAATCTTTGTAGAACTCACTGAGTCAATATTAGCTATATTGGTGTTTAAAATGTTTATCATTGAAATTAAAATAACACTGTAGAAATCACTTGAACAGCCTCCTTTATCCATTTTCATAATGAAGTATTTCATTTTGGAGAAATGAAAATATCTACATTTTGGGAATAGGGAAGAGCTCACGTTTTCAATATCTAAAATGCACCATTCCAAGCAAATCTTGTTGTATGCACTTAATATAAAATAAAACTTTAAATGTCAACAAAGGGATATTTTAAAGAGTTCTGTTCTTTCCATTTCAAAGATTATGTAGCTACTAAAAAATAGTCAAGAGTGCTTGAAAATAATCAATGTTTAACGGGAAAAGGCAGAATATATTTTGTATACAGTGTAATGTCATTTTGTAAAAGGTATGCATATTTTGTACTAATAAATACATCATGATATTTAATAGCCATCTCTGCCTTTTGAGGCCAAATGGTTTTCATAACTGTTTATGCACTTTTCTATATCTTCTAATTTATTTACAATGAACATGTACTATTTTTAAATTTTTTCCAAAAGTAACATGAACTCAGTGTGAGTTAGAAAGCAACGACCTGGATAAAGTCTTCAACTCTCCTGCACCTGTGAAACACACACTCTGGTCAACTCGCTAATGAAATGAAGTTTCAAGTAATAGAGGCTTTATTTTAAAAAGTGGATGGCTTTATTTTAAAAAATGTAAATAGAAAATGAAAACATAAGATAAACATTGGGTACCAAAATGAGAAAAACGCTGTTGTTTTTCACAGAAGGCGAAAGATAGACAATCACTGCTCTTTTCCAATAGTCAAGCCATATTCCAATCACCAAATTAAGTATTTTATACATAGCCCTCCAGTTTTGGGGGGAACAAATAAAAGTGGCTTTTTGTTGAATGGAAATAAACTGTTTTTAAATTTTCCTTTCCAGAAATTCACACACATCATTTAAAACCTAGTTTGTCTCGCAATTAGATGCATACATGTATTCGCTCGCTTTCCGCTGGAGAACCAACCAATGCTAGAGCTCAGTCCCTTGACAAGACCGCCTCAAGAGCTCGTCCCAACCAGGACCCAGTCTGTAATTCTCGGCTAGGTGTTCGGTGTGAATCCGAAATGAAAACCTACCTTTGCCAGCTCCCGCCCTCAAACTTACCTTTAATGGAGCTACGCCCCAAGGCTAAGAAAATGAAAATCAGGTCAATGGAAGAAAAACACATCAAGGAGGTTAGGGTTTATTGGAGGAGGAGATCAATATGCACGGTCAGCTCAGATTTAGAATTATGATGACGACAGTCACAGTGTTTGATGTTTAACCTTTATACATTATTTAAGTCAAGAGCCTCTTCCACACTCACTCTTTCTTCCCCCCTACTCAGCAACCCCTTAAGCTGTAAAAATAAGGCTCAAGATAAACCAAAATAACCATCTACTAAACAGTTCTCAATTAAATTTGTATATTAAAACAATCCCAGGTGAAAATTAAATTTTGTAGATACAGTTATATTATTTTAGCCAAAAAAATGTTAGCTAAAAGCAAAATATTGAATTTGGAGAACAAATAGAAAAAAAGACTCAGAATAACCAAAAAAGATTTTTATCACACATGTAAACATTATCAACAATGACAACTAAAATGTATTATAAGACACTTTGCCATGCTAGTTCTATCCATATAGCATATTTTTATATTTTCTGCTGCTAAATAGATGAGTGACATGATCAAGAAGTCATTTAAAGCATGCCAATTTAAAGAAAAATAAATTTCAAGTACAAACCATCAAATAACCAACTATAGTCAAAATAGAAACTGAAACTTTAATAATATAAGTTTTTATGTTCAGAAAATTTAAATATTCAAATACTATCCCATACTTCTTCTACTTCAGTCTATAATTAGAAAGTAATTTTATATTCTTTTATAAATAGAAATTTTAAGAAAATTAACAAATGCTAAGGTACTGAGAGAAAATTAAAAATATACATTTTGTTTTCCCCAATCATTGGAGTCTAAACTATTTAAAATATTGCAATGTAAACTGAAAATAATATGCCAGTTATTTTATCTACATAATACCTTCATATTTTAAGACACAACTTCAAACTTGGGGTCTAAAGTATTTAAATTACTGCTTGCTTTTGACTATATCCTTGTCTCTCTATAAGAAATTGACAATATTAAATAGACAATCAATCATATTACCTTATCATTCTATAAATAAATTCTTTTCAACTATGCTCTTGACTCCTAACCACCCGAAATACAACCTCTGAGCTCAGTACATTCTCCAAAGATCAGCAAGCAATGAGGACACTTAATAAGCTTTATAAATAACTTTTCACAATTCACATGAGTTTTATAGACCTAATCCTCTTCTGCAACTTCCTTCTAAAGTTTTCTAACAAATCTCCACCAAGGATCAAGCCAGGAAGAACACTTTGGTGTGCTGAATTTAAAAGGTTCCTTTGATCTCCTACACCACTTAGCAGCTGCATTTCTGTACACTTAAAAGAAACATGAAACTCACCAGATTTGTTTGTTTGTTTTTCATTTGGGCAACCTTCAAACAGAGGAACTATAATGACTCCAGCTGTCTCCTCATTTCACTCTGCCAAAGCCGGACTGAGCGACAGGTGCAGGGAGAGCAGCAGCCAGCCTCACCGTTGTGGAGGACTGAGGGGGAGGGAACCATCTCCCAGGGCAGGCGGAGAGCTCAGAGAGCCGGGGTAGTGCAGCCTGCCACAGGTTGTAGCAGCGATTGGCTATGGCATCTGTGTCTTCTAGCTTTGCTTCCAGTCCTGTGGTGAGTTTGCAAATGAGGCTAAGTCCTGTGCTCCAAAGGCTGGCTCCTGGAGTAAGCTCCAGTACCCCTGTGTCAACTATGGAGCTAAATCAGTGCAAAGAGGGGAAATTAAATTAATAAAGAATCCTGTCATCCTCGTCACACCGATTGCCACCTAGAGCAAAGGAAGTCATTTCTTCATTTCCTTAGGATTTCATTGGTTTTCCTAACTGGATGATAATTACTCTGGCACTCACCTGACACTGTGTAGTGCATTGATTATTAATACTTGCATGAAATGTTTCCTAGCCCAGGTCCTATTTATAGCAGAAGTCTCCTTTGTTTACAGAGCCTTGTGGGATCAGGAGGGAATATACCATCCACCCTGAGCAGCATGGGGCTTTGTCTCTCCAAGGCTTCTTATTTACACTAAACATAAATATGAATGATGATGCTTCCTAATACTGACAGAGTACCATAAAATGGTTGGTGGTTCCATCTTGTTTACTTTTCTCATTTATGTCTAAGTAAGTGCACACCGTTAAGACGAACCTGCTGAATCACCACCATCCTGATAGTGATAAGAAGGTGCTGCCTTCTGATGTAAGAGTCTCACCTGGGGAACGTGCACAGTTCTCTCCAGGGATGTTAAGGGTTTGCTCTGTTTTCCTACGTTGTGCAAAGCTCCAGAAATAGAGACAGGAATCACATCCAACCCATCTTTCACATTCCTGAAAATGTTCCAGAAAGTAAAATTTCCATTTCTTCTTTTTTGATCTTAGCTATGTCTTGGGGCTAAATCTTACAATGAAATTTTGAAGGGTAATAATGATCATCACAATTTTTTTCCATTTTTTATTATTGAGGTAACATTGGTTAATTATATATGTTTCAGGAATGCAACATTATAATTCACTACCAGTATACTGTATTGCGTGCTCACAACCAAAAGACTGGTTGCCTTCCCTTACCATATATTTGAACCTTTTTACCCAATTTGCCCTCCCTCAGCCCCACTTCTCTCTGGAGATCAACATTCTATTGTCTGTATCTATGAGCTTGTTTTTGTTTCATTTTGTTAGTTCTCTTTTTTTTGGTGGAATCATACAATTTTTGTCCTTTTCTGTCTAATTTAACTTAGCATAGTACCCTCAAGATTCCCCCACCTTGTCACATAGGACAGTATTTCATCTTTTTATGCCTGAGTGGTATTCTGGTATGTGTGTGTACACAACACAACTTTATCCATTCATCCATTAATGGACGCTTAAGCTGTTTCCATGTCTTGGATATTATAAATAATTCTGCAATAAACATGGAGGTACATATATCTTTTTTAATTAGTATTTTCATATTCCTCAAATAAATACCCAGAAGAGGAACTGCTATATTAAGTGATAATTCTATTCTTGATTTTTTAAGAACCTCCATACTGTTTTTATAGTGGCTGCATCAATTTATAATGCCACCAACACTGTATGAGGGTTCCATTTTCTCTACCCTCTCCAAAACTTGTTATTTCTTGTCATTTTGATAACAACCATTCTAACAGGTGTGAGGGGGATATCTCGTTGTGGTTTTGATTTGTATTTCCCTAATAATTAGTGATATTGAACATCTTTTCATATGCCTATCGGACATCTCTGTCTTTCACAGACCAATGAAACAGAATTGAGAGTCCAGAAATAAACCCTCACACATATAGGAAGCTAAACTATGAAAGAGCCAAGACTATACAATAGAGAAAGGAACGTCTCTTCAATAAGTGGTTCTGGGAAAATTGGAGAGCCATGTGCAAAAGAATGAAATTAGCCCACTATCTTATACCATACATCAAAATTAACTCAAAATGGATTAAAAAATTAAATGTGAGACCTAAAACATAAAGTACATAGAAGAAAACATGATTCTTCTTCAGCAACTTTTAAATTAGTCCTTATACTTCTTTCTGCCTTCTTAAATCCAAATCTGAGGGTGCTATTTTTATTTTTGTTTTTTAAAGATTTCATTTCTATTTATTTATTTTTTTAAAGAGAAGGGAAGGGAAAGAGAAAGAGAGGGACAGCAACATCAGTGTGTGGTTGCCTCTCATGTGCCCCTTACAGGGGACCTGGCCTGCAACCTAGGCATGTGCTCTGACTGGGAATCGAACCAGAGACCCTTTGGTTCACAGGCCTGCACTCAGTCCACTGAGCTATACCAGCCAGGGCTGAGGATGCTAATTTTAATACTTTGTGGGGGTATGTGTTATGATGACAATAAATAAAATAGGTGGACCAGATTAAAATATGTGATGATAACATGTAGTATATTTGATATGGCTAAAAATCCTGTAACATTTAATGTCAACATTAACCAGGAAGTATTAGTAGCAAGACCTTAAAGGAATCTTAAAGAGGCTTTCATTTCACACATCAAGTCACTGAAGTCCCCAAAGGTTGTGTGACTTGCTTGATGCTCCATAGCAAGTTCATTGGAACATGAGAAATTAACCCTTGTCTCCTATGTTTCAGAGTAGTGTTCTTTCCATGAAATTATAGTTTGTACGTTAGGTATTATATTCATTTGCTATTGCTGCATAACAAACTACCTCAAACTTAGTGGCCCAAAACAAAGCACATTTCTTATCTCACATTTTCCATGAATCAAGAGTCCAGGCATGGTGTAGCTGGATCCTCTGTTCAGAGCCTCACAAGGCTGCAGTCAAGGTATCAACCAGCCTGCTTTCTTTCTGGAGCTAAGGGTCTTTTTCCAAGTTCAAGTGGCTTTGGTTGAAATTAAGCTCTTTGGGGTTGTAGGAAGAGGCCCTCGGGTACTTTTGCTGGTTGTTAGCTGTGAACTGCTCTCAGCACCTAGAGACCGCCAACAGTTCCTTGCCATGTGGCCCTCTAACAACACGGCAGATTACTGGCCATCAGGAGAATCTCCCTTCGGCAGGCAAGACAGCTTATGCAATGCTATGCAATCACAGACTTTACTATCCCATCACCATTGCTATATTCCATTGGCTAGAAACCAGTCCCAAATCTTGTCTCCATTCAAGGAGATGGCATTAGGCAAAGCCATGACTCATTGGGGGCTATCTTAAAAGCCAGCCTACCAGATGTATAATTCAAGAAAAAAAGCACAAACATGTATATACAACAGTCCTGTCACTTTCTACCAGCTAATGTTAAAAGACTAGTTGCATCAATGATTCCTGTTCAATGGTTGCACCTTTGTCTTAGTCCGTTCAGGATACTATTTTAAAAAATATCATAGACCTGGTGACTTAAACAGCAAACATTTCTTTCTCACAGTTTTGGAGGCTGGGAAGTCCAAGATCAGGTGCCAGCAGATTCAGTTTCTAGTAAGGGCACAATTCCTGGCTTGAAAACACCACCTTCTAGCTGTATCCTCTTGTGGTGGAGGGAGAACATTCATGTCTCTTTCTCTTTCTACAAGGGCGTTACTGCCATCACGAGAGCCTCACTCTCGTGACCTAATCTGATTACTTCCCAAAGGTTCCACCTCCAAATATCATCACATCGAGGGGTAGGGCTTTAAGACATAAATTTTAAGAGGACAGAAACATTCAGTTCAGAAAGGGGTTGAGAGTAGGTAGAGAAAGGTAAAAGGGAAAAATGGTGATGGAAGGAGACTTGACTAGGGGTGGTGAACACACAACATAATATACAGATGATGTATTATAGTATTGTACACCTGAAACCTATATAATTTTATTAACCAATGTCACCCCAATAAATTTTTTAAAATTAAATAAACTAAAATAACATTCAGTTCATATCAGCCTTCTATTCTGATTCTTTTTCTGTTTCTTTCATTATAGTAGCCTGAGGCTATGGGGCCTTCTTATTAGTGCTGTTCATCTTATTTCCTTAACTCTCAGGCTGAGAGAATCTTGATCATGCACTATCTTAAGGACCAGGTTGAAAGAGAAGGAAGCTAACAGGGCCAAGTCTTCCTTGGATGTCATGCATCTGTGAAGAACCCAAGTGATTTCACAATGAACAAAAGTTAGCCAAGTAAAGAAAAGAAAAAAGAGCATTAGAGACTGGAAAAAATAAATGGTACCTTGACAACCAAAGGGAAATTTTCACTATGTATCATGAGTAGCTTTACAGCTATACATGGCCAGGACTTGGACAACTGTTGGCATTTTGGAAGGAGCTAGAAAAACACATGCTTAGAGGCACTTCTGACATAATAGGAGGTAAAAAACCCTGGAATTTGAGATCTGGATTTAGGTCTTATTTAGCTCCGTCTTTTGGCAAGTCACTAATGCCCTCTGATTCTTTCTTTTATAAGGATAAATATGGAGGTAATATCTTCTCAGGCTACTGATAAGAAGTAGATAAGAAGATGAATGGGGCAATGGCATTTTAGCAATCACTTAGCATACGGAGGATAAATTTCACTTTGAAATAAGATCCGAGTTTGGTTTAGGTGATGTTGGCCACAGGCCGGGGTTGGTGCATTATTTGATTGAGTCAACAGATTTAGAGAATCTAGAAGTTATACATGTGTAGGTATTATTATTTAAATTTATTTGTTGTGTTTTAAATTTAAAAATTCATTCAAGCTTAGTATAAGAAGTAAAACAATATATAGTGAAAAAATAAAGATATAATCTTGTTCTTGCTCTGTTCCCACCTCTCAGTGTGCAATATTAAGTCTAGCATGTATTTTTCATGCCTTATCCCTTGCACATATGTGTGTGCAGAAATATATACAATGCTAAGTGAAATAAGCCAGCAAAGAAAGACAAATACCATATGATTTCAGTCATATATGGAATCCAATGAACAAACTGAACTAACAAGCAAAACAGAGACAGACTCAACTGGAGAGCAGATGACAGCTAGTGGGTGGGGGAGAGTAGGGAGTGGAGGGAGTGAGTAAAAAGGAAAAAGGACTCATGGACATGGACAACAGTGTGGGGATTACTGGGGAAGGGTGATATAAGGGGACTAAATGGTAATGGAAAAATACAATAAAGATTAAATTAAAATAATAAAGTATAAAAATTGATAAGAAATTTAAAAAGAAATACATACATATATGTGTAGAAACATGCACACATATATAGATGATTATTTACCTGTTTTAGAAAGATAGGACATACTATACAAATTAATCTGTAAACTGAAACTTGAGAGGATATCATAGGCCATTTATACCTGGAACTTCTATGTCCTTTTATTTCCCCTTATTTCTATGCATGTGTGTGTTTGAGTGTGTATGTGTGTGTGAATATTTATATTTGGGGATTGTATATCTGATTTTTAGTATAGGTATCTTTTTCTTGCTTTTCATCCATCATCTTTCATTTGCCCCTACCCCTATCAACTCCCCTCCGGGTAACCCATTTTAAAATCTACTGTGTATCTCTATAATCTCACACACACACACACACACACACACACAGTCATTTATATGGGAGGGGTATTATTGTTTATAAGAATTAGATCATATTATACACATTTCTGCAAATATTTGCTTGTGTAGTCAACAGTATTTTATGGAAATCCTTCCAAGATGACAAATATAGCTCTAGTTCTTTCCTTTTAATAAATGCATAACTTCCCATGCTGTTTCTCATAATTTATTTAACTATTATGAACAATGTGGCAATAAATATCCTTGTATTTAATTTTTTGCAGTTGACTTTTTATTTGAACAGAATACATTTCTCCAAGTGGAATTGCTAGGTCAATGGATATATGTATTTTTTTACTCTTAATTTTAGTAGACATTGCTGTGTCTCTCTCCAAAAGGATGATGCAAGTCCTATAGCCAATGTATGGATGTACTACTTTATGTGTGTGTTTGCCAAGACTGGCCTTTACATCTCCATGTCTGTGTGTTTAATTTTGTTGATCTAATGTCAGTAAATTGATATATCACGTCAACTTTTTATGTTTATTAAGCATATACCTTTTTCATTTTTCTACTGGTTTATTTGTCTTATTCAAGTTTTAAGTGTTCTGAATATTATTATGTATATAAAGCCTTTGTCCTTGCATTACCAATACTTTTTCCAAATGTGTTATTTATTTTTGACTTTAATTATGGTAACAGATATGTAACTGTTTTTAACTTTTAATAAATATATCTATATTTTTCTTTTATAGATTTAAGTTTCCAAACTTGGTTATGAATTTCTTTCTCACTCCTATTTATAGTCTAGGTTTTCTTATAAACTTATATTTGCTTATTTGTATCCCTATATGCATTTCCATCTTTAATCATTATAGAGACTAGTTACAGATTTCTAAATTCATTCAGATTATGGGGACAAATTCCCAAAAACATTAAAATATTCATGTGTTAGGCTGATTCTTTTTTAGCCTTTCTGTAAGGCTGATAGGAATTTTACAATTAAATATGACATTTCATCCTCATTTTCAGCACCATCAAAATATTCATTCCTAAAACTCTTTCATTAGATTTAGATCAAATGAGTAAAGTGTAATTCAAATTTTTTTTATCATTCCATCATATTATGCCACAACTGCAATAACTGCTTCCACTTATTCAATGCACAGCAAGATAAGTTACAGAGATGTTAACATGTGCTCTGTATCTGCCAGCAGATCTTTGCTTGCACACAAGAGCTGCCCCACAGACAGCAGAAACATTCTGACATCAATTCCCCTTCCTGGCTTTTGTCCTTAAAGTATGAAATTCTTAAGATTATGTTAGGTCGGCCCAGAGGAAGAGAGGGGGAGAGGAGCTCCACTGGGTGAGCAGGGGAAAGGCAGAGCGACATCTGCAGGGCTGCCGCTTAGTGAGGGTGGAACCACTCCCCGCCCCCAGCTTCCTGTGGAGGCTCCCCGGTTCCCAGAGTCCATCAGCAAAGTCCGCCAGCCCTGGCCAGCCTAGCAGCAGCATAGGAGCATGTGGAACGACCATATCAACAGCGGCACACATGGACCAGTGAACACTGAAGCAATTAAGGATCACTTTTCTTTACTCAACTCTCCACAAAGAGAAGGAAATCCATGGCTGAGGTTGGAGTTTGAACAACCTGACAAAAGAAGGAAGCTCCAAAGAGATTAATACTGGCTTTAAAAGAAAATGTGGCCCTTATTTACACTCTGCAATTTTTTGAAAAAGTCATGCCAATTATAAATAATGTATACCCAGTGTTATGCTAAGTTCTTTACATAGATGATGCCTTACTCAATGCTGAAGGCCTTATGAGTATGGTACTGTTGTTAGTCTCCCCTTTACCTTTATTTTACTTCTAAAGTTAAACTAGCTCATCCAACACTACACTGCTCACAAGTGGCAGAACCATGGTCAAAACCCACAGCTAACATTTGGGTTTTAACTATTATTCTATACTGCTTCAAGATAACATACATGAAAACATTTGTAAACTACAAAGCTTTGTATAAATATCACACAAATGCAATATATGTTAACACTATCAATATAGTAGAATATCTTCTTTATATTAAATTTCCACCCCTGCCTACCCTCACCCACCTTGCGTTTGGAACTTGTTATCCTTCCCATCAGTAAAACTGAGCCACGAACATGAAGCTAAGTTTGCTGGGTAAAGGGAGGGCACATACCTCCTGTAACAAAGGAGTCATTGCTTGGCTTTGAGTTTCAAATAAAAGGTTTTTATACCCACATGAAAAATAATCCTCCTAAAACCAAAATACTTTTGATTAGTCAGAGCTAAGCACTAAGGTAAAAAAGGTTATATTTTTGAATTGCAAAACAGACTATGTTTAAAGGACTAAGCTTAGAGAGTTTATAAATTAAGTCATAAAGTAGAGAAGAATTTAGAAGATGTGAGACCAGGGTTAACACGCTACATGGGTCACTGAGACAGTTTCAACACCCTATTTCTCTGGCCCTTGGCTGCAGGGGGTGTATAATAATAGGACCCCCAAGGAGGCTTGGCAGAATTACAGAGAAAGTCAGCTGGGCCTGGCTTTCCAGGGAGTATCCTGGAAAGAGTATAAGCTGCCTCAAGGGAGATGGGCATTCAGCCTGGCAATGCAGGGACATGGTGTTAGGTGATAAAAATAGCCCCTGTGGGTGGACCCATGGGAGCTGAGGGACACACACACTCCAAAGTGATACAGAGAAGGCAGCTGAAGTCTCTTGGGCTTTCTAGTGACCAAGATGTCCTGCGAATAAGAAGAGACCGAGTTTGAGCTGAAAGAGGTGCAAAATATAAGGCCCTCAGGATCACAGGCATGGCAGGACCTGGGCATCATCGTGGGTGCTAGCTGATACCCAGTGACTGGGCAGGCACCAAACAAGATGCCCATGGTCAGGAGGGACAAGCTGTGCCACAGTGGGAGCCGGGGTCCAAAGATGGCCACACAGCAGATCACCCCTTTCCGATGGCAAATAGCACTTAAAGCCCCCCAAGCTGGGCCTCCTTCTCCATGAAAAGAAAAGCTTTTCTTTCCCCAAAAAGAATGAGTTAACATGGAAGAGACTGTCATAAACTGCAAGTTGCTAAGTGACCTTGAAAGGACATGTAAGGATACAGTCCACTATAAACAGAGTATCATTTATGCATATTTGAGTTATAATATGAATATTTAGATCTTACTAAACTAGATTTCCTTTTAAAGAACCAT
This sequence comes from Desmodus rotundus, assembly GCF_022682495.2. Lineage (NCBI taxonomy): Eukaryota > Metazoa > Chordata > Mammalia > Chiroptera > Phyllostomidae > Desmodus > Desmodus rotundus. The sequence continues at coordinate 46,627,182 of NC_071387.1, read as the reverse complement.
TTCCTGTTGTAGTGTCTTTGGGGACAATAACAGAAGATTCTTTGTTACCAAAGGAAGCACCAGCTTAGGCTCACTGGAATGAAAAGCTGTTACCACCCTTTTTGAATCTGGTTCCAAAACAATTGTACTTTATACCTTTATTGAGCACATATGTGGCATCTACATGGCACTTACAAACCAGCAAGAAAGAAAGACAGAGATGCTTTTTGGTCCAGGGTGGTAACTCTTACAGTGGGGAGGACACCAGCAGCTTCGGAAGAACATTGAAGGGCCACCTCACCAGGCTTGGGGATGAAGGAAACCTTCCTGGAGTATGTGAGCGCATGGCTGAGCCCTACGACAAAAATTAGCTTGTTGGTGGGAGGTGGGACAGGTGGGGTGAGCACAGCAGCTGCTCTGGCAGTAAGAACAGCAGGTGCAAACCCTGGAGCTGGGCAGGAACGTGCAATCTGTTCGTAAGGAGTGGAGAGCAATTCAGTTTGGTGAGGGCATATATTTTTTCTCCAGATTTTGCTCCCTTTCAAACAGCATCCTTCACAGATGAATCACTAAAATCTGAAAGTCCCACTCTCCAGAATTCATAAATGATATTTTGAGTTTCTCAGGAAAGACTTTCATTCTCTTGACATGATTCCAAGTACACATTTCTCATTGCCCAAACTTGAGTTCAGTAATTCTTAGGTCAAAATGGGATGATCGGGGGCAGGAAATTAGCTGCCAAAACATTAAAGAATCAGCCTCCCCAGGTATGCTCTATAAATACGACTAATATAAAGAAAGCCAAATGTCCAAGGTTCCCAAACCTTTTTAGTGTCTTAGGAATTTTCTTATGGCTCCTCTAGTCACAGATATACCTAAAAATTCCGCTCACTAAAGTAGGTAAGTCACAGCAACTGCAAGGATATCAAAAAAGAATGGAGCATAATCTAATGTTGACTGTCTGAACTACCTTAACCTAGTATTTCATGTGGTATCCATCAGATATCAGGTATGACTGTGTTAACCTCAAAAATCATTCAAATATCCTGATGTCTCTCTGAGTATACAGCAGCACTGTGAGATGCCCTGCCGCACAGCTGACGCCACACACATCTGCCAGTCCTGGGACTGCTTGCCCTCATGTCCATGGCTTGCCTTTCCCCAACTCTGTTTAGTCTTGTAGGAGGGCTGGCTCTTGAAGGTGTCTTGTCAACTGACTTTCAGCACGGAAGATTCAACTGTCTACTTTGGACTGGGGCAGAATGGGGAAGAAACCAGGTTATTCTCCAGTTCCCTCTCTGCTCATATAACAATTCTAGCAGCAACTGCCCTCTCCATGGCCCCAGCTCTGGCCAGATAGCCTAATATGGTTCTAGCTTCCTGCAGGTAGAAGCTGATCCACTAGGCTCTGCAACATTACCTCCTGTCTTTGTCTTCCAGACTAAGGGGGTGTGTAGGCAGCCTCTGAAATGATCTCCAATGGTGCTCACAGTTAAGGGTTGAATTGTGTCCCCCCCCCCCCCCCCCCCCGCCCCGAGATGTACTAAAGTCCTAACCTGTGGATCCTCTGAATGTGGTCTTATTTGAAAATAGGGTCTTTGCAGATGTAGTCAAGATGAGGTCATTAGGGTGGGCCCTATTACAATATGACTTCCATCCTTATTAAAAGAGAAGATTTTGGCCCTTACTGATGTCGCTCAGTGAATTGAGTGCCAGCCTGTGAACCCCAAGGCCACTGGTTCGATTCCTAGTCAGGGCACATGCCTGGGTTGCTGGCCAGGTCCCCAGTAGGGGGCACACAAGAGGCAACCACACATTGATGTTTCTCTTCCTCTCTTTCTCCCCACCTTCCTCTCACTGAAAATAAATAAATAAACAATTTTTTTAAAAAGAGAAAATTTGGACAAACATAAGGCAGATATTGGGGTGATGTATCTACAAGCCAAGGAAGGTCAAAGATGGATCACAATTTGCCAAAAGCTAGGAGACAGGCATGGAACAGATTCTCCCTCATAGCCCCAGAAGGAAATCACCTGCTGACACCTTGATCTCAGACTTCTAGCCTCCAGAATTGAGACAACAAATTCCTGTTAAACCACCCAGTTTGTGGTAATACTTGTTATAGCAGCCCTAGCAAACTAATATACCTGCCTTCTGGCATTCAGATCCCTGTGTAATCCTCTCCTTTTGAGTGTGGGTTGAACTTAGTGACTCACTTCTAATAAATAAAAAATAGTAGAAGTCCTGTGATATCACTTCAGAGGTGAAAATACTGAGGCTCTATCTTCAGCGCACTCTCTCCCTCTCATGGACCGCTTGCTCCAGGGGAAGCCCGCTGCCATTGATGGATGGCTACCCTGTTGAGAGGCCCACAAGGCAAAGGACCAAGGCCACGGAACCATCACCTGAGGGAGTTTGGAAGTGGATCCCTCACCCTAGTCAAACACCCATAGGTGAGACTACAAACCCAGCCAATAACTTCACTACAGCATCATGAGAGATTCTGAGACAGAGGGAACCATATAAGCCGTACCAATATTCCTGACCCTCAGAAACTGTGGGAGATACTATTTTGCTGCTTTAAGCTTCAAAATTGAGAGATAATTTGTTACACAGCAATAGATTACTAATACAGGATGGTTTGACCTCCTGCTGCTGTTAATCACTACATCATTTGTGTCCCCCAATTGGCTTCTCAGCTTTTCTACCACCTGTGTAGCAAACATGGTATTAAATCCCCTCCGTTTTAAACTCAGCGTAGTTTCTATTTGGAGACTGGCTGACACTTACACAAAATTATCATATACTGGGAAGTGTAGAGATAATATAGCTGCTAAATAGTATCTATACTTGTTTCATGCAAAGGGAAGCTTCACCTGAGAAATGTAATGATTGCGTCATATAAATCAGAACACAGTCAACCTAGGTTTATTTCTTTTAGCCAATGGCATGAATGTAGATTTCATGGGGAAGAATATTGGTTTCTGCCTTGACTGGTCAGAAAAGCGTTTTTCTAATATATTTTATTGGTTATGCTATTACAGTTGTCCCATTTTTTTCTCCCTTTTATTCCTCTTTACCCTGCACCCCCCTCCCTATAGCATCCCCTCCCCCTTTAGTTCATGTCCATGGATCCTACATATAAGTTCTCTGGCTTCTCCATTTCCTATACTATTCTTAACCTCCCCCTGTCTATTTTGTACCTACCATTCATACATCTTATTCCCTGTACCTTTTCCCCCATTCTCCACTCTCCATCTCCCCACTGATAACCCTCCATGTGACCCCCATTTCTGTGATTCTGTTCCTGTTCTAGTTGTTTGCTTAGTTGGTTTTTGGTTTTTTTAGCTTCATTTGTTGATGGTTGAGAGTTTGTTTTCATTTTACTGTTCATAGTTTTGATCACCTTCCTTTTCTTAGATAAGTCCCTTTAACATTTTATGTAATTAGTGAACTCCTTTAATTTGACTTTATCTGGGAAGCACTTTATCTACCCTCCCATTCTAAATTATAGTTTTGCTGGATAGAGTACTATTGGATGTAGGTCCTTGCCTTTCATGACTTTGAATACTTATTTCCAGCCCCTTCTTGCCTGCCAGGTTTCTTTTGCGAAATCAGCTCATAGTCTCATGGGAAATCCTTTGTACGTAACTGTCTCCTTTTCTCTCACTGCCTTTTAAGATTCTTTCCTTATCTTTAATTTTGGGTAATGTAATTATGATGTGCCTTGGTGTGTGCTTCCTTGGGTCCAACTTCTTTGGGACTCTCTGAACTTCCTGGACTTCCTGGAAGTCTACTTCCTTTGCCAGATTGGGGAAGTTCTCTTTCATTATGTTTCCAAATAAGTTTTCGATTCCTTGCTCTTCCTCTTCTCCTTCTGGCACCCCTATGGTTTGGATGTTGGAACGTTTAAAGTTGTCCTGGAGGTTCCTAATCCTCTCCTCATTTTTTTTCAAATTCTTGTTTCTTCATTCTGTTCTGGTTGAATGTTTACTTCTTCCTTCTTCTCCAAACCATTGATTTTAGTCCCAGTTTCTTTCCCTTCACTGTTAGTTCCCTGTACATTTTCCTTTATTTCACTGTGCATAACCTTCACTTCTTCCTCTATTATGTGACCATACTCAACCATTTCTGTGAGCACTCTGATTACCAGTGTTTTGAACTCTGCATCTGATAGATTGGCTATCTTTTCATCGCTTAATTCTATTTTTGGAGCTTTGATCTGTTCTTTCATTTGGGCCATATTTTTTTGTCTTGGCAGCCTGTTATATTGTAAGGCACAGACCTTAGGAGTTCACCAGGGTGGAGCAACTCACACCACTATGTTGTATCGCTGTCTGTGGGGGAGGGGCCTGAGAGGGAACAATGTTACTTGCTCAGCTCTGGGCAGGCTTTCGGTCACTTCCCCTGCTTTCCCCAAACAAATTGGGCCCTTCTGGAACTGATTCCCAAGTATGTGTGTGCTTGTGTATGTTCTAGGACCCTACCGGTCTCTCTAACAAACCCTCCTGTGAGGCTGGGCATTTCTCCCACCACCACGACCCCCACAGATTTTTATAGCCAGAGGTTTTGAGGATTTATTTCCTTGCACTGGAACTCTGGGTTGCATGGTCTGTCTCACTCCCCAGTTGTTCCTCCCAGTTTATCCACATGTGAATGTGGGACTGCCAGGTCCTACAGCCACAGCTTCGCCTGCCCCAGTCCTCCAGCTGACACCTTGCCACCTGTCTTCTCTGCCCTGGCTGCCCATCTCCACCTTTCCTACCAGTCTGAATGAATGCTTCTTCTTTAACTCTTTGGTTGTCAAACTTCCATACAGTTTGATTTTCTGGCAGTTCTGTTTGTTTTTGTTTTTAAATTTGTTGTTGTCCTTCTTTTAGTTGTGCAAGGAGGCAAAGTATATCTACTTACTCTTCCATCTTGACCAGGAATCTTGGTCAGAAAAATCTCCAAATAACTACCAGCGAAAAAGAGGCAACACTTACAAGGTCATCCCAGTATCCCAGGCCCTTGAAAATAAGATGAAACAGACATTTATTATTTATGTACTGTTGCAGCTGTATATGGCCATAAACAATAGCTGACATTCCACTCTCAATTCTGAATTTCAAAGAGCTTCATGAAAAAATTACATCTCAGTGCAAACTCTAATTCCTTTTATTCTCTAGACTAGATGTTTTTATTTAGCAGAATTCACACTGGTTTTAAATTAAAAATTGTTTTGTTTTTATTATGTATCTAAAAAGATATTGAGGGATGTTTATCTCCTGTTTAGAATCCTCATGCCTGGGAGTTCACATGGGCACTCTGAAACTGCACATCAATGTATTTCTTTCTGAAATTTTCTGTAGGCTATTCATCTGCCTCTAATCACTCTTGTTCATTTTTGCAGACCTCCAGCCTATGCTTCAATTCCTGGGGAGTTTAATTACAAATCTGAATATTGCATTATATATACAGGGACACATGTAGAATGTTTTTTCAATTTTTTTTCCTATCAAAGATTACTTAAATTTCTGCTGGTTTTCAAATAATTTTCTTTTCTTAAGAACCTTGTTTTGAAACCTTGTTTATCAGAAAAGGTGGCCTGAAAAATTATAATTTGCCCACAATGTTACAGCAGTATCCAATGCATTAAGACACAATTTTTGCATGAAGCCCTAATTCTTCTATAATTATTTATTTGCATTCTATTATTAGAAGCTACCACACTGCATTCTTGATTCTATAGGACTATAAGTAGTAGTTGGTGGAAACTGTGTGAAGGGAGGGCAGGTGGAAGTGGAGGATCCTGAAGAGAAGGTGGTGGTTATGGTGGTGACTTTTTAGGACCATTGACATATCTATCCCAGGGGGCTGAGAATATTTCAAGTATAGTGTATTTGTGGGCAAACATCAGAAGCAAAGAATCTTTTACTAATTCCTGCTTAACATAAAAATCATGCCATCTCACTGAGCCACAGTGAGTGCAAAGTGATGCTCTGATATGCTCAAATGCTGAGCCACCCGAGAATAAAATGAGCTGTGGTCGAATTAGCCTCTCGTGAAAAGATGAACATGATTCAAATCTCAGAAAAATCAGTGAGAAAACATGAGAGCTCTTTCCACACTTCTATTTTTTCTCATTTTTCACTGAGAGTGGATTCTGGTGCTATTTGTGTGCTGTTAGCCCCCTGGGATTCAATGACCCCCTCAACACTCTGGGAAGCCCACAGGTAGCTGCAGCAGCTCAGCCAAGGGGAAGACTGCTTGTTCATGAGATCTTTTTCACTTCTTTTGAAAGCATCAAAGATATTGAAATGATTTAGGCTACATGCATTCTCAAAAGTTAAATATTGGCATACATAATCCATTTGGTTGTGTGTCCATCCTGGCTGGCACTCAGATACTGGGGACTCTTCAGTCACTCTTCACAGGCACTCTCAAAAAAACAAACAAACAAAAATGAACTTTAGCAAATAAATAGCTCCCACATATCTGAGCTATCACTCAAATATAACATGTTTTCCAAGTATAGAGACCAAGTGTGTTGTCTTTAAAGGGGAATCATGTTTGGAATAAATAAATTAAGCTCAATATATTATCTTTGTTACTCCTAAAGCTTTTCACTAGTGGAAAAAATTATCATTGCTTTCATATTCTTCATACGATATCATATATTCTGTATATAATAAAGGAAACAGAAAACCTGATGAATTTGCAACACCATTCTGTTTAATGCATCAGGGTGAAGAGTTGTGAATTTTAAAGACACTAATTTTTTTAAGAAAACCTAACTTTTTCTAATACTTGAAAGACAAGGAGATTACCTGTATTTAAATGACTGTAGACTTCCAGCCAAGATGGAGGCATAGATAGACATGTTTTGCCTCCTCACACAACCATAAGAAAGATAACAACCAATCCAAAAACAAAAACAACCAGAACTGTCAGAAAGTTGAACTGTATGGAAGTCTGACAATCAACGAATTAAAGAAGAAACATTCATCCAGATGGGTAGAAGGGGCAGAGACAGGCAGTTGGGGTGGAGAGGAGGCACAGCAAGGTGGCTGGCAGAACTGGCAGTCCCACATCCCCATACAGATAAAAACACAGAGGGACAACTGAGGAGTGCGTAATTCCAGTCCCAGGACAGACCTTACAACCCAGGATTCCAGCACCAGGAAATAAAGCCTCATAACCTCTGGCTGTAAAAATCTGTAGGTGTTGTTGTGGTGGAAGAAACTGCTGGTCTCTCAGGAGAATCCATTTGAGGGGTCTACAGGTCCTAGAATGTACACAAGCCCACCTGCTCAGGGAACCAGCACCAAGGCAGCAGCTGGAAGGGCACAAGTCATTTGCGGGAAGTGGGAGAAGTGACTGAAGGCAGGGTGAAAGCAGACCAAGTGGCATTGTTTCCTCTCTAAACACCCCCCACCCCACATACAGCACCACAGCACAGCGACATGGGTTACCTTGCCCTGGCGAATTCCTAAGGCTCTGGCCCTTACAACACAACAGGTGCACCAACAAATTGAGGAGACAAAGAAATATGGCCCAATGAAAGAACGGGTCAAAAGTCCAAGAAAAGAACTAAGTGTCAAGGAAATAGCCAACCTATCAGATGCACAGTTCAAAACACTGGTAATCGGGATACTCAGAGAAATGATTGAGTGCAGCCACAAAATAAAGGAAGAAGTGGAGGCTATAGAAAGTGAAATAAAGAAAAATATACAAGGAATCAACAGTGAAGGGAAGGAAGTCAGGACTCAAATCAATGATTTGGAACAAAGAAAATAAGTAAACATTGACCTGAAACAGAAAGAAGAAATAAGATCTCTAAAAATGAGGAGAGGCTTAGGAACATCTGGGACAACTTTAAATGTACCAATATCCAAATCAGAGGGGTGCCAGAAAGGAAAAAAAAGAAGAGCAAGAAATTGAAAACTTATTTGAGAAACTAGTGAAAGAAAACTCCCCCAATCTGGCAAAGGAAATACACATGCAAGTCCAGAAAGATTAGAGAGTCCCAAAGAAGTTGGACCCAAAGAGGAACACACCAAGACACATCATAATTAAATTACTCAAGATTAAAAATAAGGAGAGAATCTTTCAAGCAGCAAAAGAAAAGCAGAGAGCTACCTACAAAGGAGTTCCCATAAGACTATCAGCTGATTTCTCAAAGAAACTTTGCAGGCAAGAAGGGGCTGGCAAAAAGTATTCAAAATCATAAAAAGCAAGGACCCACATCCAAGTTTACTCCATCCAGCAAAGCTACCATTTAGAATGGAAGGACAGATAAAGTGCTTCCCAGACAAGGTAAAGCTGAAGGAGTTCATTATCACCAATCCTTTATTATATGAAATGCTAAAGGGATGTAACTAAGAAAAAGAAGATGAAAACTATGAACAGTAAAATGACAACAAATCACAACTATCAACAGTTGAACCTAAAAAAAAAAACCTAAGCAAACAACTAGAACAGAAACAGAATCATAGAAATGGGGGGTTATCAGTGGGGAGGAAGAATGGGGGAAATGATACAGGGAATAAGAAGCATAATTGGTAGGCACAAAATAGATAGGAACAGTATGGAATTTCCTCAAAAAACTAAAAATGGAACTGCCTTTTGATGAGCCAATTCCACTGCTGGGATTATACCCTGAGAATCCTGAAACACCAATTCAAAAGAACCTATGCACCCCAATGTTCATAGCAGCATTATTTACAATAGCCAAGTGCTGGAAACAGCCTAAGTGCCCATCAGTAAATGAATGACTCAAAAAAACATGGTACATTTACACAATCAAATACTATGCAGCAGAAAGAAAGAAGGAACTCCTACCCTTCATGACAGTATGGATGGAACTAGAGAGTACTATGCTAAGTGAAATAAACCAGGCAGTGAAAGACAAATACCATATGATCTCACCTATAAGTGGAACCTAATCAACAAAACAAACAAAGCAAAATAGAACCAGAGACATGGAAATAAAGAACAAACTGACAGTGGCCAGAGAGGGGAAGGGAGATAATGGGGGAAAGAAGGGGAAGGGTCAAGTCAATGAGCCCTTGAAGACTAAAGGACCCATGAACAAGGACAATGGGGGAGACTTGAATGTGGGAAGGTGGGATAGACAGAGCAGGGGAGAGGAATAGGGGAAAAATGGGGACAATCATAATTGAAAAACAATTAAAAAATTTAAAGTATAAAAAAAAAGAATAGTATAAGAAGTGAAGAAACCAAACAACTTATATGTATGAACCATAGACATGAACTAAGGGGGGCGATTGCTGGAGGGAATGGGGGTACTGGGTAGAGGGGGACAACTATATAGCATAATCAATAAAATATACTTAATAAATAAATAAATGACTGTAAAACAATTGTGCTCAATGAATTTTGTTGTCTCAAGTAAAGTGAGAGTATGAGATGAGGTATATAAAAGCAATTACCACTTTTTCTCAAGGAAGTTGTTGGCCAACAATGGAGAGGAGGCTACAGAATTGCTATAAGTGGGCTGTTTTCATCAGCATCAGAAGCAATGCTTAAAAGTTCAGCAGAAAGGGAGAAAAAAGAAATGGAAAAGTCTCACTTCTAAAATTCATATTACACCCAGTTAGAAATAATACTGTTAATTTCTGTATCACTTGACCACATACTATACAAACAAAATTTTGAGAGTCAGATCAACTGGGTTTCTCATCTGCATTACATTAATTTTTATACATATCTCCTTGAGCAAGTTACTTAGCATCTTTCAACTGGTTACCACATCTGTAAAATGATAATACTATAATAATCCCCTCAAGGAAATGTCGAGACTCAGTCAAAGAATGCATATACAATGTTTATCCCTGGTAGCTAAAAACTGCTGTTTGTATGATATATAAAACTACTTTCCAATAGGAATACAAAAAATGCAGTAGCATATGAATTTTTGTATTATCACACTTTTGCTCATCTTTATTTACACTGATGATTAAGTGTTAAATTTAAAGTTTAAAAGTTAAGAAGATGAATAAACTTTAAATCCTCTTTGAAATAAAAAAACTTAACAATATGAATGCCATGCATCAATATTTTTACATGTGCAATAACCAAGTCATAACACCTGCACAAATAGTCTCACAGCATAACATCGGTCACACACGTGTGATTTTAAAAGATCAAATTAAATCCATGTTACTGGCATTTTTCAGTTGATTGTGTTTTGCATTATTAACATATCATTTCTGCAAAGGGAGCAATATTGGCCTGAGGAAGCAAATTCTTCCCCCTCTGGCGATAAACTAGATTTGTAGATAAAATAAGACATCTGCATCTCTCATTATTTAAAAACATAAAATTGGCAAAAAAAAAAGGGGGGGGTTCAAAAATCATCCCACGCACTGCATAGAAAGAAGTATAAAAGTGAAAAAAGTCTAAAATAATGTGGGAAATTAACTAAAGGCAGAAAACAAATTGAGGAGTTATTCATGGAAATCAGCTGAACTTTGGGTACAAAGCGTAGGATTCTGCAGCCTGCTTGCCTAGAATTGCTCCCATCCAGCTTCAAACCCCCCCAGTTTGTCAGTGCAGTAGTTTCACCAAGACAGAACTGCCTGTAAAAACCAGCAGCTTTCCACCAGTAAAGGCTAATTTGATTTGGGGCAGAAGATGAAAACCTACACCCAGTGAGGCTGTCAGCAGAAAAAGGCAAACTCAGCAGAAAAGGAATGGGGAAAACCCATAGCTTTGCTAGCTAAAGACTGAAGTACTAGTTTGGGCAAGTAGTGAACAAACCATAATGTTAACAGGGAGAGCCTGATAATGAGAGAGTCATGCAAGAGTTCAGGAAGATCTCCACACAACCCTATGTGTCCAGGAGACTACGCATGTGTGAAAGAGAAATTTGAGATGGTCTGGTAGAAAAATAAAGGCCAAAGCCGATGAGAATTGCTTGAATTTTGAACATGGGATCACATGTATATTGATCCATTAACAGAGCATAGAAGTTTATAGGTTTGAGGTGTTGGAGTACAGCCTTGGCCCGAATCCTTGGCTAACAACTAACGTATGTGAAAACACAAAGAAATAAGAACTTAAAAGTGGAGACAAAACATTAGAAGCCACATAGAGCAAGAGAGATTCTTCAAATAAAGTTCAAAAAATTACAAATATAAATTAAAGCCACAATGGAAAAAATGAAAATCCAGAGGTATTACAATATGTTATACAGAATATCCCAATTTAACAAAAAAAATTATAAGACCCATACTCGGGTGGAAAAAACAGTCAAAAGAAACAAAGTTTGTCTATATGTCAGATTTAGCAGACCAAAACTTCAAAGCAGCTAATATAATTATGTTCAAAGAATGAAAGGTACTATGTCTAAAGAACCAAAGAAAAATACTATGAGAATGACTCAACTAATAGCCACACTCATCAAAGCCACACTCATTGGTTTACATATTGCTTATAGCAAATTTAGTAATATGACATGAGTTCAGTGGACCACAGAGCTGAAAATATTTGCTATTTTACTCATTGCTGAAAGAGTCTGTCAACCCTGACTTGGATGATCTCACCAACTGCTCTCATGTGCTCTGAACACAAGAATGAATACCACTGATCATCAACTCACTCATTCATCTGGCGGTGAGTCTACCTGATTCTGACCACATAGCATCTTCAAGAATATAAAACACAAAGTTTAATGAAGGAGGAGAAACATAAAAAAATAGAGTTGAAATGAGCAGTGACCAAAATGAAACATTCAGTAAGTAGGCTCAACAGTATATTTGAGATGAGAAGGGAACAAAACTGTACACCTGAAGATACGTCAATGGAAATTATTCAATATGAAGAACAGAAAAAGATTGAAGAAAAATTACCAGAATCTCAGAAACCTGTGGAAAACACAAAGTGTACCAACATATACATAAGGTCACATTACACCAGTACACACATATAAAAATATGTACACTTATATGCATATATATTTTTATATGTATATAAAACATATTTGACAATTTTAGCATAACAGAGGGGCAGGAAAGAAGAAGGAGCTTTGTTGGAACAAAATTTCTATATTTTACCAGTATTGATTCAGTATAAACCTGAGTAGACTGTGATGAATTAAGATGCATATTGCAATCCTGAGAGCAGCAATTTTCAACTGGTGCGCTGCAAGAACTTTGAAAACATGCAATGCCTGACTATTTAGTCAGGGGCACTGACCTCTCTTCCCTTAGACTGTCAAATTTAAAAATAGCAACAGCCAATAAAACAATAGCCATCTGGTGTGAATGAATTGAAATTATACCTATTTTTTGTCAGATCAGAAAAATATATAATATATATTTCAGCATGCCACAGGATTTTAGTAATTAGCTTACATGTACTATGAGATGAAAAAGGTTGAAAATCACTGCCTGAGAGCAACAACTAAAACAACTCCAACAACAACCCCAGATTTCTAGTTTCCAGAACTGTAAGAAAATCCTGGATTTTTAAGCCACCAAATTTGTAGTACTTTGTTACAACAGCCCTGGAAAAGTAATATGCCAGATAATGCTTGGGAGATGAAAAGGGCAACTTGTATTCCTTAACACCTTGCAGTTCCCTTGTGAACTGGCTAAGACCACTGGCCCTAAGGTTCCTATGACAGGTTCCTGAATCCTTCTAATATGCTTTCACACAAATGAGTGTAAGTGGGCCTCTGCTTTTTGCAATCAAAAGAAACTAGGGTAAACATAACTGGCCACAAGAAGCAAGCTTGTGTTTCCAAGTCTGGCGGTACTAACGACCGTGTTTTCCATGAGCAAAACCGTATTAAAGATGGAAAGTAGTTAAAAGGATAAAGGTGACTCTAGACGAGATAAAAAGAAAGAAATTTAGAGCCAGAGATCAGGCAAGGCCCCAAATACAGCCCGACTATATGTTTTTATTGCTGAGTGAAAACCTAAAAAAAAATGAGACATTAGAACATCAATAAAAATGCTCTGGTTTTGTTTCTTTTCCTGCTTCTACAAAAAAAATTTGAAAACTGGTTATTGATAACAAATTGAGTTGTGGTTTATGTTCTGGTAATGATGTCTCTATGGTATTTCACTGTCGAGTAAGAATAACATGAATCTGTGAATCTGCCCTTACTGAGCACCAAGATGGTTAATTTTCTGCATCAACTTGGATAGCCTCAGTGCCTAGACACTTGATCAAACATCATTCTGGGTGTTTCTGGGAGGGGCTTGGGGATGAAGTTTACATTTACATTGGTACTTCAAATAGAGCAAATTGCCCTCCAAACTGTGGGTGCTCCTCATCCAGTCAGTCGAAGGCATGACTAGAATTAAAGACTGACCTCCTCTAGGCAAAAGGGAGTTCTACCAGCTGGCAGCCTTCAGATTCAGACTGCAATATTGGTTAATTGGCAAGTTCCTGGGTCTTCAGCCTGCTGGCAAACTCTGCAGATTCTGGACTTGCTGGCCTTCATAATCATGTGAGCAAATTCCTTAAAATCAATCTCATTCTGCCCTCAATCTCTCTCCCCCTCCCTCTCTCTCTCCCTCTCTCTCTCTCCCCTTCCAACCCTGTTCCTCTCTCCCAAATTAATAAACAGATCCTGGGGTGATGATTTTTTTAAAAATAGGCAAAAGACATTTTGCCCATACCTGTAACATGACTTTCAGAGAACAGCTAAAAGCAACAGAAGATCAACAACCAGGTACTCCCAGATGTGGGGCTCTGTGCAGGTGAGGAACTCACGCTAGTAGGTATCCAGTGCTGTGAATTCAGACGTGCTCAACAAGGTTCTAACACAACCTTCATAGTGTTGACAGGGAACTACAAAAGGGAGCATTGTGAGAAATTCTTCAGCAACCTAGTAGGTTAGGAAGGACTTCAGAGGAGCTAGAACTTTCCAATGGTGCAGTACAAGGAGGGGGGAGATGAAGTTGCCCCACAGAATATTTTTGTTTTCCAATGTCATTACCCTCTTGGCCAGGTTGGTGGCATGTTTATGGTTCTTTATTTTTATTTTAATATATTCAGAAGCATTTTTCATTGCAAGTTCCCTGAAGGTATATACTCTACTGTATAGACTTGCAGCATCCCCCACTCTACACAGTACTGTATATGCAAAACACATGCTCACACTCTCATTATTGGTTAAATTGAATTAAGAAATGCTTTTTATTATAATAGGGAGAATGGCTGAGTTCTTTCTGCTTATCTGGCTCAAATATGGTCTTTTACTGGTGCTGCTTTTGCATCTAGAGGATGTGTAAGATTTCTGAAAAAAAAAAAAGCAACTGGCAGAAAATTCATCAAACAAACAAAGCTGAGGGAAATTAGTTGGACACCTTATGCAAAGCCTGTATTTTGGCTATTGTTCAACTCCATTTACTTTTCTTTTCTCTAATTCATCTGGGACTAAATGTGTGTTTTCTCATTTCAAGAGTAAGAAACCAAGAGTGAACAGAGGAATTATTTGAGTCATGACAAATATCTTTTCCAAAGAAGATTACAGATGTCACACACAAATTAGATTTGAAGGGAAGAGTGAAGGGAAAGGGATTAAGAATTATGTTCTTAAATTGGGGAAAGAAAGGATGAATTAAATTTTGTGGAAGAGAGCAGCTAAATACTGACTCTATAAACCCCGACTAGTCTTACTTACATTTCGCATTCTTGACATTGTAAATTGAAGACATGAACACCTGGGTGGGGAACGATGTGTGAAAGTTAAACCACAGTATTTTAGAACAAAGTTGTGATGCAACAGAGAATGCAATGTGCCTCTAATAACAGAGTTGAGTAATGGCGATAGAGACATGGGGCCCACAAAGCAAGAAATATTCACTATGTGGTTCTTTATAAAAAGGTAGCCAACTCTTCCTTTAGATAATTCATTTAGATGACAAGTTTGCTCGATTTTAATCTTGAACCTAATGTGGATTTCATCCATCCATACTTCCAATGAGTAGGAGTGGTGGCAGGAGAGTCGTATTCCAGGAGGCTATATAACATGCGGTTCTAAGTCAGAGTCATGCCTGCTGCTACATGTGTATTTTTCCCTTCAAAGAAAACTCAGTCCCCTCCAAAGGCTAAGAGCTTATTCTATGGTGCTTTGTCTTAATCCACTGAGTATACCGATTACCATTTTCATGTCATCAGGAACCTTTCTAAAAATGATACAAAATGACATGGTTTATTTTGATACATGTCATCACAACCATATTGTCAAATGAAACTGTCCCAACATTCTGTTTATGACATAAGTATGTCATTATTGTTGAAAAACAACTACAACATCTTTCCAGGGTGCAACAGACCTCGGAACGAGAGATCAGGGATGAACATCAATCATAAGATGAACTAGTAAAATCAATGACAATGGAGTAGATCATTGATATTCTTCAAATAACATTTAAACGTCTGCTTTTTTCTTCCAAAGTCCACATATTTTCATCACATTTAATATAACAGCTTCATATTTTTAAAGTCTGAATGTATATAATTGAGAGAAGCATTCTGCTATTCTTGCCCTTTAATATAATGTGATTTTCATATAATAATCTTGCTTGTGGTTTACTTCTTACAGATTACATTTATTACCTGTCTACTTAGGTATTTCCCATGAGCTCTGTTTTTCCACCTGTGAACTCAAAAAACAGTAAACATTAATGATAATTATTGCTCTTGGCACCATTTACCTAATTCAAAGAAAATGCCTAATTGCATTTGTTAAAATTCAGGTCTCCAAACAAAAACTCCAGAGTTTCAGAATTTTTATTAAATAAAAAACATTTTAAAACACTCTTGAGGAGAAACTGCAGTATTAGGCTAAATACCCAGCCTTCCCATACTTAAATCCCAAGTATCCAAATTATTAAATTATAGAAGTAAAAAGCTATATATGGCTTTTATTATGTATAGCTTTTACTAATTATTTATTTGGCTACAGCTGAGATATATTTCTTTTATTTCAATTGACTGTAAACACTGCTCCTTAAAATAAGAAAAAAAATAACTTGAATGAAATTTGGCACAGCACCTATCATATAATAATAGCCCCCCAAACTACAGTTTTTGAATGAGGAAAAATAATTATAATAACTTATTATTTAGTGGTACATTATCTATCCCAAACCCATTTCCATTTGCATATTTGACCTGTTTCTGAGAGATACACAGGTAGGTGTTCTCAAAGATTATTCGCACCTGCCGAATCTTTCTCAGGGCCCCAAAGGGTTTTTTCATTAGACACAGTCAAGGAATATTAGAAAAATGCCTTGCCAGAGCATAGGCTCGAATTTGTTTATTCCCAAGCAGGAAAAGAAATTGGACTGTCTGGTAAGCAAAGGCCTGGGTCCACGAAGCTACCAAATGTCCCCAAAGTAACACTCCTGTTCTAGAGAAGTTAAATACACACACAGCCATATTGATGCCACCAATGGCAAGTTAGCAAGTAGTCTGAGATGGGCGGTGCGGCATGCAAGGCGCCCAGGATTTTCTTCATGAGCCGACCGCGGAAATAAAGGTAGCCGTGGTCACCTCACCGTGGTTTTACACACCACTCAGAGGAGAATCTACTCACCCACAGCCCTGGACAGTACAGCCATATTTAAAAGGCATTTTGCCTCATTGGCCACAGTTGATTGGTCTAAGGATCAATATCTCACTCACATAGAATGGTTCACGTTCATTCAGATGTGAGGAACTGGGTGTATAGTGACCATTTGGTTATTTTGTTTTTTGGGGTTGCCCAGAATATAAATACCTTTCTTACACTTAAGGAATTTCTCACTTTATGAAACATGGTGGGAGGCATAGCCCCCCCCCTTCCCTTACAGAGCCTTAAAGCGCCTCATACTTGCTTTCCCAGCCTCCTTTGCAGCTAAGGAACTAACACATCACATAGGCTTAGCCTATCAGAAATACCTGCTCTAGACTTTGAATTGGAAGCTACAGATGCACAGCTGCAGGGACACTAAAGAATCTTGCTTCATGGAGGCCAGGATGGGCAGCAGTGGAAGCAGCTGAACCCAGTGCCCCCAGCATCGGTGGCCTAAGCCTAGTGCTCATCGGTTAAGTACTAGTCAAGTCTAGTGCTCAGCAGCAGTTGTATCCTCACAAGGCCAGTTCTATGGTATGTTCATTGTCTGTGTTTCTGGCTGTGGAATCTCCTTTCTCTTCTGCTCGTTTCCATCCCTTCCCAACACTACTGTGAGCTCTCCATTATCCTCCATTAAGTTTCTTTTCTGCTTAATTACCCATAGTGGTTTCTGTTGCTCACAAACCAAAACGAGTGACTGATACAAATAGTCCATGTCAGCTGGCTGCTAGCATGAGACCATAAGAGAGGGGAAATATGGGAGCCGAAGCTGCCATTTGGAGATGGCCGTGATGGGCCATGCCAGTAGCAGACGACTGACTGTCTGTAGATGCTTCGAGAAAAGCAGACACCAAGTACAATGAGGCTTTGGAGAGAAAAAAGTAAGAGAGTTTGCATTCTAATTTTTTATTTCCAGTCCCAGGCCCATAAAAACAGGTATACTTTATTTCCTACCTGTGGGATTGTCTTGAAATTCCCTGTTGTATCCTATGAATCCCTCATTGTGGAAACTTGATTCATTTTATAAAGAGTTTTATTTGATGTAACCAAATGTGGTCCTATTTAGTCAGCCAAATAAGTAACAAAGTATAATTATCTAGGAACATGCAAAATAGTGTTACTTGGACACAGAAGGACTTTGGAGACAAACCATGAGATGACCCTCTCCCCCTATCTACTCATAACAGTTAATGATGATTCTACCTTCAGTTCTGGGGCGGCGCAAACATCATATGCATGAATTGTTGTATTGAAACTTATTATCAAGTGGCATACATCTCAGTGCATATGAAAATCACTAGGTCATATCTATATATTATCCGAGGCAACAAAAAGATTTCCCTAAAATGTTAAATATCAGTTGGGAACTGAGAAAGCTCCACCCAAAACAAAAACAATTATAATATCACATAAGAACCATCTGTCAAGACGGGCCCCGATTGCAGAGAAGAAGGTGGCAAGGCCTGCCAACAGACGGAGAATTAGATCCACCCTGTGAGGAACGGCGGACAGCCAGCTCTCACAGCCCGGCTTCTGGCCGTCACTTCACACATCGCGACCACATCATGACTTCTCCCAAACGTGGGTGAAAACTCCGAGCAAGCCTCCTCAAGATGGGCTGACTGCAGCTTGGAATCCTGCGGGGAGCAGCACCAGTCCACCCATCACCAGGGAATACAGCAAGTGCTCACTTCTGTCCTGTCCCAAGGAAGCTGTCAGAAACCAGACAGGTCATCTGCTCTTCCTCTTGGCCTCCTGACCCTTTGCCTTTAACTTTCTTTTTTTTTTTCCCCAGATTAACCAAGTTGGGAAACAATAAAAGTCTTTTATAGAGGAGACAGTTTGCCTCTGCTCTCACTCTTGGAGTGTCCCTGAGTGACTTAAGCAAAACTACCTCTCATCCAGGAAAGCAAAGGAATGATGGTTCCAGTTTTGAAAATCAAGGAAAAATGTTGATGTCATGGGAAGTGCATAAGACCAAAAACATGGGTAAGACACAAATCTCTGTAAGTCAGTTTTACCAGCAAAAATCTAGAACCTACTTGCATTTTGAAAATTCCTGGGGATCTAAGATTAGCTGTTGAAACTTTGGAAAACCCCATGTCTGTGTACAATTAACATAAAAATCGTTTTATTTACTACAATGGTTTATTGAAAGAATCAAATGAGTAAATGTGAGAGTGGTTTGAAAGGTGTGCGGTACTAAATAGTCACAAAGCGTTATCATGGCCGAGGCAGTGCTAACGCTTACAGTCATAGTTACAGCTATCGATGTCATTAGCATATTATCCAAATCTAGGACCTGCTCTTTGTAGCTCACCGTTCAGTGAGTCCATTTATGTAACGCACTGACAACACTGCTTCATGGCGAGTACCCTCCAAACCTGAGCTCCTTTATTAGGGTGATTACCAGGAGTAGTGGTGGTGGTTACCTTGATTCTTACTATTCTCAGTAATGAGATGGGAATCTTTGAGTTTACTGTATTACATAACTTTCTAGTACTGTATGTACTTTCTCATAACAGAAAATCGAGAGGTGGGGAATTATCAAGCCCCTGATGCTGTCAGCTGTGATGATATTTACCAGCAATTGATACCAGAGGAGGCACCGCCTCACTACCACCCAGAGACCCTGATTCCACAGCATAGCTGCTGCCGACAGATTCATTCGTACTGTCCCATTTGGTTTATCTTTCTCGAAGCTTATTTTGCTTCGGCCCCTCCTAGAAGCCCCAAGGCCATATATTTCTTTTTAATTACAATAAAAGGAAATTTTCTTTGCAGAATTTGATGGCAGCCTTCAGGCATCACAAAAACCAGTTGGGGAAATCACTGCCAAAGAGTGAAGTAGCATTGAACACAGTCAAAAGCCTTCACACGACATCCCAGTATGTCTGAAACACATAGTCTAAATACATACACGCTGACAAACTTTACACTCCATTATAGCCACAAAATGTGATACAGCCCATATCACAGCCTGCCACAGCGAAAGGTCACTTCACAGGTGTCCCAGGGCCCAACCATTGAGATGAGCCCCGAGTCGGTTTCACCCACCGGCACGCTCGCGTTCAGTGGTCAACCTCTCCTTACATTAGCATGCTGCGATTATTCCCAGCAGTGGAGCTGGGCCTCCATGGTAACGCTCTTCAGGGAGCTGGGGAAGCTCTTTCATTATTAAAATGAATAATTCTCACCAACACATTTAATTGGGAGATATTACATGTAAAAAGGGCACTAATGGAACAGCTCTGAGAACCAAGCCGAGTGAAAGAGATGCTTTTTGATGTGAATTTTAGCAATATTCTCCTCATCCCATCACACCATGCATTATTTAATTGTTTTTTTTTTAAATCCTATCACTTTGTTTCTAAGTGGAGATGGAATTATTGAACCCGAAGAAGCAAAGCTTTGAATTACTCCCATGCGTTTGAACCATTGCCAACCCACAAAAGCCAAATACAATGAATCATCGTGTTACCTCTGCTTGCTAGGAAATCAAGCAGAAACTACCCTGAACATTAGGTCAGCCAGTTAACACAGAGAGATGGGTTAGCTTTACAGAGGAATAGCTGTATTATTTTCTTTCTTGAGACACAGCAGTTTGTATATTAAAAGCATTAGTTTAATTCCATCCATGGAAATCCTTAAGTACATTTTCCATGCTTACGCACTGTTACATATGTGTATTTCTCTGTATGTGTTATGTACTCTTGGAGAAATAAGACACTCTAGAGGCAGACAAAAAAGAACTAAATCTGATTATTAACTTGTCACATGCAAATATAGATAATTTAAGCCCTCTGACATATTTCCCTGAGTGTTCTCTATAAAGAAAGTTTTCATCATTGAAGAAGGAAAAAACATTGAGGACCAGTGTTGTCATTCAATGTCTTCATTTGGCATAGATCCCAAAGCTGTTTCTGTGAGGGAGAAAATTATAGAAACACAGGGAATAATAGCACCGGAAAACTAAAGAACAAAAGGCAAATATATTTATCCACTGGCAAGAGGCTGTGTAATCATCAGAAATATTACCCTTTGACTTGTAAGCATTTTCTCTGGAAGTAGGATGTTGCTGGTACTAGGTTTAAAGATTCCAAGCATCACTTTTAAAAAAAAAAGCCCTCTATTTTGGTTATGGGACTATAGTTAGAACTTTTTGTACATTCAGTTTAATTAATGTGGATTTCATAAGCCTCAAACATCTCACATGCTGCCTACAAGAAAAATAATACTACACATCTTCCTAAAACTTCTCTGAGATTCATTGGTGTACCAGTCAGTCTTGGGCCCTCAAAGAGCTAGAAAGATCTCAGGGGCAAAGTGCCACAGAGACTTGCCCATTAGTTTTCCCCTGACCTTGGCAGGTTCTCCTGCCCACCCCCACCCCCACCCCCTGTCCACCAGCACGAATCTGCCAGTCCTGGGATTCTTGCTCCTCATCTCCACTTCTCCGTACCCCACACCAATTCGCCCCCATTGAATTTCTGCTTAGTGACTAAAAAGCATAACCCAAAGCACTGCTCAAATAAGGCAAATACCAAATTACACTGCTGCCTCCAAATTCCCTCGCCAGCTCTCTAGATTCTCCAGCTTCCTGAATCACCCCCTTTGTCTCACTGTATGTCAGGCAGCCTGGTCCCCGAATGCTGGAAGAAAATCAAAGAGTCGCTTGACTGGAAAGGGGTAATTACTATCAGTGACATTTCCATTAGGAAGTTTCCTACTGAGCTGCTCTCATCTTAATACCAAATACTCATATTAATGTCCCTCCCCAACTCAGCTCTCTACACTAATTTTTAAAATTAAAATTCTAATGATTTATAATGAATGACTGCTCACTGTCAGGCAGTAAAACTAACGACTCAAGGGCACCTAAATGACATGTACTTCTACCCACCTAGACTTCTGTGCGCCTGATCTTTACTATCGGGTTTATATCATGCTTCACTGTTTGGTTTATATCATATGATAGGCCGTCTGGCTATTCCGATTAGTCAGAACTGGCAGGGGTTTTATTCCTATCATATATCATATGTAGGCCTCTGCAGTTTTTCGTTGTTTAATAGCACATGCAGCATAAAACACATGTAAGCAAACAGGGCAGTGGTTTTCAAACTTGCTTTAGCAACAACCTTACTTTCAAAAGAACTCTTACACTAATTGAGTATAAAGGCGGTGTTCATTAATACAAATGCATTAGTGCCCTGGCCCACGTGGTTCAGGTGGTTGGAGTGTCGGCCCAGAAACCGAAAGGCTGTGGGTTTGATCCCAAGTAAGGGTGTGCATGGGAGGCAACCAATTGATGCTTCTTTCTTTCTCTCTCTCTCCCTTACCCTCTCTAAAATTTAAAAAATAAACCATATTAAAAATATATATATATATTTGTTAGCATAAATAGAATTTATAAGTTCATGTGTATAACAATTTTAAGTCAATAAGTCTGTTTTACTGAAAAAGAAAGCAGAAATCAGGATTTAAATGGAAATTAGAGTATGTATTAACCTCAGTATGTAATTCATTTGCATTTGGGGGGGTTCTCTGCACAAACAAACTGTTTCTGACAGCTTGCCCCATGTTCTCAAGCTATTCTCCAATTAGTCAGAAATGGCAGAGGTTTTATTCCAAGGTCGATAGGAAATCAAGATAAGCTGGCACCCTAAGTTGTCATGTAAGTGGTCCTTAATATATTAAAATGTGCTGTACAACACATGAGTTATTTCATGTGACTCGTTTGCATGTAATTTTATTACAACTTTAATAGTCAAAAAATATTTTAAACACAATCTGAATCACATCTTTAAGGAATTGTTAAAACCTGGCCATGGAACACTAGGGTCCTGTAGAACAAAACACCACTGATGCAGATTCAATTGAAGTTTAGGGGGAAACAAGTAGCTAAGAGATGAAGAAAAGGTTTCCTTGGGAAAGACTGTGGCCATTGCTAACTTACCTCCCTCAGCACTTCTTGTGTCTGTATCCCGCTGCTGGTTTCATTCCCCTTGCCCTGCAAGAACTTGAGCATGCCTGTCCGCCTCCCCAGGAGATTGTATGCAACTGGGAGCAGAAGATCATTGATAGGGACTGAACTGTGCTCCTCCTAACCTGATGTTGAAGTGTTGAAGTCTTGACCTCCAGTGTGGTTGTATTTGGAGACAGGACCAAGAAGAAGGTAATTCAATTTAACCGAGGTCATAAAGGTGGACCACAGACAGCAGGTGGCCTTGGCCTGCACCCGTCGGGAGGCCTCAGAGCCAGTGCTCCCAGTGGGCAGCTTCAGACCACATTGAAGCACCACCACCCAGCCACTTCCACAAGTGACACACTCAAGGGGCTGACGCGGCAGGCACCAGAGCCCCACTGAAGTAAGTCCCTCTCTGTGGGGTAGGCCCCTGCACAGCTGACCCTCTACAGTGATAGGAGGTCAGTGGTCTGAGGTTAGTGGTCAGTGGTCAGAGCCACTCCTTGCAGTTGACCGGTGTGGGGGTAAATCCCTCCCAAGGATGTGCCAACAGTAATCAAGGCTTAACTGCAAGGGGACAGTGTACCCAGCTAACACAGGGGGCACACCTGGAATGCCCAGCTTGAGCGAACAGGGAGGCTGTGCCACTGGACCCTACAGAACACCTACTACATTAGGCCCCTCTACTGTATCTGGGAGACGTAAAAATCTACCTAATACATAGAAACAAGCACAGGGAGTCTGCCAAAATGAGACAAAGACACATGGCCCAAATGAAAGAAAAGAACAAAACCCCAGGAAAAGAACTAAACAAAATGGAGTCAGAGCCGACCTGCGTGCCTTAAGTCTCGAACTTTGGAATGTTAAAGCAGGGGCAAAATAACCTTTTACACTGGGCCTAAAACAACATTGTGTCCCAGAGAACTGTTTTCAAGGATAGCAGAAAAAGACAAATACCATGACTATAAGACTGCTGGCTACTGGACCGGACATTTAAAACATTGATTAAAATTAGTGTCATGATGTTAGCTTATTCACACCTACGCAAATGCCTTCTTTTTATTAACGTTATTGCCCCCCCTTTCACATAACTCCCCCTTGCCTTTGTTTCTAATCAGAACAGTATTTGGGCTTCTGCCTGAATCAGCGCTTCTTAAGTAACTGCTTCTTTGTTTGGACCTCAAATAAATGTTTGTTGCCCCTCAAAAAAAAAAAAAAAAAGATTTACTAAGTGGTAGAATTGATTTTACTCCAATCAGAAATGCTGAATTAATCAGCT
Organism: Desmodus rotundus; assembly: GCF_022682495.2. Taxonomy (NCBI): domain Eukaryota; kingdom Metazoa; phylum Chordata; class Mammalia; order Chiroptera; family Phyllostomidae; genus Desmodus; species Desmodus rotundus. Next base: position 46,603,380 of record NC_071387.1, on the reverse strand, counting down.
CCAGGGGCATCATTCACTCTGGAGTCGTGCAACTTACACAGATGTGGGGTAAGTTTGCTACATATTATCTACATGTTCATGTTATTTATCCCTTTTAAGTGTTTTGAAACAAAAGCCTTTTTAGGATAATTTGACTCTAACAATGCTATAAAATAATTAATCTGGTTTTTAATATTTGAAATTCACTTAATAATTATCAAATTAAAATATCTGTTTGTACTATTATTAAATGTTCTTTAAAATAACATAAAATGGGACATCCCATTTAGGATGGCAGCCCCAATGCAGCCTCTCCAAATTTTTCAACAAAATATCATTGGAAATATAAAAATATGAAATATCCATTTACAAAATCTAAGGCTGATACAACATACCATCAAGTCTGGGATATATTTTTACACTCTGCACAGTTAATAAAAGAAATTAAAAATCAAATTAGTATCTAAAGATAGAGAACACCTTGGAGGTTGGGGGGGGTAACACCAAACACATTAACTTGCCATCCACTTCTGGCACCAAAAGAAATGTAACTGGTGTTCAAGTGGACAGAATGAAGCCAAGGTCAGCTGCATTTCTCTTTCTTCAAGTATAACTAAGTAGGAGACAGAGACTATGAAGTCTTCCTTTTAAATCCTTTACTCTCCATGCACTTTTTTTCTTCTTCTTATTTCCATGCACTCCTTTGAGGATGATAACATTTCCTCTCTGGATGCTACTATAGGTGATTTTGCAAAGCTTTGCCCTTCTTCTGAGTCTGTCAGGTACAACTGCCTCTCCCTTATTCTACAAGGCTTTTTTCTAAACCTTGTGTAGGTTATTTATCTCTACCAATCCTTAATTCAGGGATGATTTGCCTGGGCTGGGTGTTTGTCAGTGGGCAAACTATGGACTTGACCTGTGGTCCTGCTTTCTGTCCACTCCTACCAAGCACCAGTCCAATCCGTGATTTCATTCTAGCAAGCATAAGAAGACAATATGTTGGTATTAACTGTTCGGGGCTTTTTACTCTCCCTTCTTAGGCAGCACTCAGGCCCTTCAGGCTTATGTCTTAGGGAGGGAAAGACACAGGAGAACAACAAAGAAGAATCATGTCTCGTCTCTCTCCATGTGGAACTCTGGAATGCTCAGCAGAGATAATACTTTGAGAGACGTTTCTTCTCAAATACTGGGTTTTAAATACAAGAAGCCAAGTTTATCCTATAAATAATAGACAGTGTAAAAGCCAGTTCTTTAGCCCAAGACTTGGTTAAAAGAGCATTTAATTATCCTGCTAAGTGTCCCCAACAAGTGCCTGACTCTGATGGGACAGATCTTACGAGATGGACAGTAAACTCCCAGCGTGCAGCGGGGCTTAGAAAGCAGAAAGGACCTTACCTTATTTTCCAGGAAAATCCTGAGACTGTACCCCAGGACACTTGAAAGAAGAGCTGAATGTTTCCTGTAGTGTCAAAAGGATGAAGAAATGGTTACGAAAGGTTTGCAGCCTGTGCAGCTCCTTACAAACAGGAGCAAATGTACCCTAATGTCCCGGCACCAAGGCAGCACTAAACATCAGTGGGCACAGGTATGAAAAACCAAAGTCCCAGGGGGATGAGTTAAATTTCCTACCTATCAAAGGGGCAGCTGCCAATGACAGTGGACAGTCCCCTCCTTGCAATACCACATGCTATTGCAGCCCCTGCATCTGAAAAGAGAAGAGAGAAAATAAACTCTCACCTGATGAGGCTGCTGGGGGTAGAGAGGAAGACCTGCATTGTCTGAAGTGAACCCTAAAATAACTGAGATTAGCAAAACAAACAACAACAACAAAGACTGAGGTTGTGTTGTATCATCAAGCGCTGATAATAAAAACAAGTTGCAGCATAGAAAAAATGAAGAAGCTACATTTGCACACCTGGTTAGAGATTCAGACCCTCTCATAAGTTTGGGGGTAGGTCCAGTTATCGGTGGCCCATGGATACCCTGTTACCCCCATATTTTGTTCTCTGATATACTAAGGCAATATGGTATGTGAAAACAATAACTCTCAACATACAGGCCTAACAGGATTCTTTCCATTTCTCCCACACCCATCCCCCCAAACAGACAGGCCAGGCAGAATTATTTGAAAGGGCCTATACCTGCCAACATACATTGTATCTCTCTGGAGTTTAGGCTCCCCCTGAGCTGTGAGAGAGAAGCATGGCACCAACCTGGGGTTAGGAGGGCAGCTTCCAGCCAGCTGAGCACTTTTTTCTTTGCAAATTAGAAAAAGATGCTTATTATACCAGGCACTCTTGTACAGTAAGCAACATGCCCAACTGTACACAGTGGCCCTTGATCAAGAACTGAGAAACTTAATCTACTTTCTTCACAAACAAGAACTGAAGGGAGGGCTGCTCATTCTCTGGTCAGCATTAGCCCGGGCACTACAAATAAGAAGCAAATGTGGAGGAAGCGTGATGTTTGTCCTGACTTTTTGCCAGACGCTCTTTATTTTATGAAGAAACAAGATAGTAAGGCATGTGCTAATGCTTGTTTTTAATTTAATTACTCCATTTAATCTATCTGCAAATACCTTCTAAAAATGTCAGCTCCTGGTCAGATAGTAGAATTAAGTTATCCTTGCTAAATGCTATGTGGTTGGCTTTCGCACTTGTGTTCTTTACCTCTCTCCACAAAGCTCCTAGCTCCCAAGCTAAGTCAGCAGAGGCAAACGGGGAGGATAAGCACCATTGTGCTCTCTCCTCAGTAGATCCTTGAGTTTTGCAGATGCTATATGTACTAATTCTTAAAGCTGCTTTTAGTATTTCTTAGAGATTTCACATGCATGTAGAATAGCCCCAGGTGGCCATCCCTAAGCAAATTATGTAGATTTGCTAAGCTTCAGAATGCTCAGAATCAAAATAGAGCTTAAAATAGCTGCCATGTAAGATTCCTAGCACTTGTGAGAACACCTAGCACAGTGCCTGGTGCAGCGAATGTGTGTGCACCTTACTTTCATGAGCCTGTGGTGACAATGAGGTCATACTGCCAGTAAGAATGCAGATTTCCCTGGCACGTGCCACATCCGCACTATGAAGGAGCTGCAGATCCATTTCAGAGATGGGTGTGGTTCATTCTGGGATGTCCAATCTTTGTGATTACAGCTGATGTTCACACATTTCCCTGAGGGATTTCTCACTTAAGTCTGCTACTTGTCAGGCCACTTGAGAGCCGGTCCTCCCCACAGCCTCTATGGCAGGTTCCATCAAGATCCCATTGGGGTCAGTGCTCCTAAAACACCAGGCCATTGTAGGCCAAAGTAGCACGCTATTCCTGCTGCCTACTGAGCAGGAGCAGGCTGTGCTGTCTTACCACCGTGTTTCATTGTGCCCTCTCTTTGCAAAGCAGCTCCTTCAGTGTGTAGGGGAACCAACTGCCCCACTTTCTCAGAAATGTCCTGGTGGTGGCTCTGAAAATTCCACACACCTGGAAACCACAGGCAAACTGGAGTAATTATATTCATCCTAAATTTCAGATGCCAGGGAGATGAAGCCCTCAAGGAAACAGACATCATTCTTTCTTCTCCAACCTCCTCATGCCCTCAGCCCCACCCATCTGTGTTTGCCCCCAGCAAATATACATAAACCTGTATTAGTTTCCTAACACATTACCATGAGCTTAGTGGTTTAAGGTTGTTACCAAATTCAGTTCTTTGTGGTTGTAGGACTAAGATCTCTGTGGGCTGTCAGTCAGAGGCCACTCTCAGCTTCTAGAAGCCCCCCACCAAATTCCTAGCCAGGGGCCCCCTCTATACGTCTGCAAAAACACCAACAAGGAGTCTCCCTTGCATTGAATCCCTCTCACACATCCAACCCCTTCAGGGAGAGCCCAGTCCATTCAAGGGCTCACCAAGTAGATCGGGTTTACCCTGGCTAATTTTCCTTTCTTAAAGTCAGCTGTGCCATATTACATAACTTAATTGTGGACAAATAGTTCGCCACATGTAAAGGTTTCACCCACTCTCCAGGAGAAGAGCTTATACAGGGGTAAGGGTCATTGTGGGTCATCCTAGAGCTCTGCCTACCCCACCTCCTTTCCCCCAAAGTTGCAAAGAGATGCCTGATGAGGGCAAGGCCCCAACACCAGACACATCCACTCTCACTTGAGGTTCTTCAATATCAACCAATGTCTTTGATATATTGATGTATTCTTTCTCATGGGACAAATACGTATTCAAGGTCTACTGTGAGCCTGGTACTGTGTCAAGTGTTAGAGATCCACAATGAACAAGAGACATGACCCTTGTCCTTGCCTAGTGGGGCAAAATTAATAAAATAATCACAAAGCACAAAATTGTGTCTTTGACCAACACAAAGGATGTGAGGTTTGTGGTGCTATGAGATCCTATAAAGGGAGGATTTAATTTAACCCCATCTGGATCAAAGAACAGGGACAGAGATTGCTGGCTGCCCCCCAAAATCCACCTAAATTTCTGTTATAGAAGAAGGCACAGGCCTGTCCAACTGCACTGCGTTTCCTAGCTTCTTTTGCCTTTAGATGAGGCCAAGTGACAAAGTTGTCTTCAATGAGTAGAAGTCAATGGTGCCGGTCCCAGGCCTGGGCCACTAAACTCATTGTCATGCCCATAAGTGACAATAGGGTGGCCCAGAGCAACCATGACAATGGCAGAGCCACAGTCAGTCTAAGTCCTTGAAGGACTACTTGGACAGAGTCCACCCCCACCCCCTGACCACCACCACTGTCACCACCGGTATCAGCCTGGACTGTTATGTGAGAGGGAAAGAAACTGCTCTTTTGTTTGGGCCACTACTTTTAGGTCAATTGTCTCAGCAGTTCATCCTTCCCCAAGTAACAGCATGACTTGCTGGCAGGCAAAACATACCATAACCCTTTCTTATCTTACATTTTCATAAGGTGTCTCTGAAAGGCTTTCACATCTAGTAGGTTTAGTTCTCTCAATAACCCTGTGAGACAGGTAGTAGGACATCTGTTGCTGTGCCCACCTGCCAGAGGAGGCTTGGGGGAACTCAGTGACTCAGAGAGGCTCCCATTGTCTCTTTAATCATTTCTGGGATCTCTGTCACTGACTCACCATTTAGATTTGGATAAGTCATCCCTTCCTTTATTTATAGGACATGGTTATTCTTGTCCTCCCACCTAAGAGGAAGAAATCCTGTGCGGCTGGTCTATAAAATGCTCTAGCACAAAGAACACAAATGGGATGCTCGGCTATGGATGCAAGAGAGATATTGTCTGGCAATGCCCTCCTAATTATTGACTCTTTGATATCTTGGATCCATTGGAAATGGATATGATATGATATGATATGATGATATGATATGATATGACATGATATGATATTATTGGTCTTAGTTCTCCTACGTTTTAACAGGAGGTAATCTCATTCCAGGTCTCATTCTTGCTGGGGTCATTTTTATTTCATTTACTTATCTGTGTGTTATCAGAAAATGCACCTCTTCAAACTCTTTCATTTATTAGTGTGTACACCAAACTGTATGAGCATTTATCATGTAAAAGGCACTGTGCTAGGCAAGGGCTATCCACCAGCAACCAGTGCAAGCACGGTTCCAGCCCTCGAGATTACAGTGGAACAATACATGTGCAGTTTTATGTAATTATAAATAGTCATTTATGCAAAAAAGGAACCAAGCAATGAAGGTGATGAGAATTGAAATACTCTTTATCTTTTCTTACCTCTAGCTGCATAAACAATGCAGCCTACTGGGCAAGCCATGGTTAGGATTACTCACAAATGTATTATTTTCAAGTTGCTAAAACAGGCTATTTTTTGGCCTCTGGACAGCTTAAGTAGTTTTGCTTTGCTCCTAGGAAGTTTGGAGTTACATTTGGCACTTAGCTATAGTAAATGGCTGAACTAAGTTTCCTAATTCAGGTATCTTTTTACTCTTTCTAAATTGCTTTATTTTCTCTTTTTGGTAGGAAGGGACAGAAGGAAGAGGGAGGGAGGGAGGAAGAGGGAACTCTGTGACAAGTGAGAGCCTTGTTCTTTTGTATCCAACATTCTGTTCATCTCTCCTCAGGCCCTGACTGAGTGACCAAATGGGATGTCACTGAACCAACTTGGGAGGTACTTCTGCACAAAGTCCGGGACACCCCAAGACCATCATAATTTGAAAAAACTATGTCCTTGTCCTGAAAGCCAAAGCAAAAACAGTAGTCTCACTACCACAGTTCTGCTTCCACAAAGCCTGTTCTGCCCCCAGACAAGCTGGCAGAAGAGTTGGTGGCATCTGAGGGCCAGAGTGAGAAGGGAAGTTATTTTAGTAAAGGAAAAGAGAAAAACATGTAACTAAATGCTTATTCTACATAGCAAGTGCTGTCCCGAGCATTCTCTCCTTAAATCCTCACAACTCCACTGTTGCAGACCTCCTCAGAGCACCCCCTGCCCAGTCTAAGTGAGGGCTTCATGTCTCACTCTCCCATAAGCCTCCTGGCATCTCTAAACCTGAAATGCAGAGGTGAGCCCCTCCTATGGCTAGCCTGGTCATTTTATATGCACCAATTCTCACCTTTAATGAAAAGCTTACCAGAAACCAGATTGAAATTTCTGGGAGATCATAGCCTCAGAGCCATATGGCAATGAGAATAAAACCATAGGGCTTCTTGGTCTGTTTCAATCCTCTGCTTATACAATTTTCTTCCATTTTAAGCCTAGGAGATATCGTTCTGAGGTCCTTGCTCCCTGCACATCAGTGAGACACACTGCCACAGAGCTGAAACCCTGGGGGAAAGCAGACCCAAAGCATTCAAGAATAGAACATATGGCTTCTCTGAAGCAGAGTGGCACAGTGACATCTGTCTTTACAAACTTAACAGGCCATAATCTGCTAGAGCTGCTGCAGAACGGCCTGTGTGTCTTGGCATTCACCGCCCTCTGCTCATAAATGAGCTTTTCAGCTGGGTGTAGGTATGGAAACCAGACAGCTTCTAAAGTAAAAGAGGCTTCTCAAGCAGAACTAAAAAGCACATTCAGATTCTGGGCTGAGTACTCATAACATTTAGCTATTTTGTTGATTAATAAAACAGTCATTTCTTTCTTAGTCACAGAAACATCAGCACATCCATGCTGAAGCATCACAGCTTTGCATACAGTTATTGGGGGAGTGTTACTTTCTCGTCTACATCTTCAGGTGTAGAGCTAGGGAACGCTGGTCTCCACCACCACCATCACCACCACCCACACTACTGCCACCTCCTTCAGTGCTCACTGAGGCCTGTCATAAATATGTTCAGGTGCTCCCACAGCAATGGCCCACCCTAGCGCCTTCATTTTGTCGCAACCCCCCTCTGACTTGCCTGTATCCTCAGTAACGTGCAAGGTCAGTGAGGGCAAAAACCACATTAATATTCTTGACCATCATATTTCTGACATTGCACATACACAGAAGGCACTCGGTGAGTGTTTAATGGACAAATAAATTCCTTCCACTCTTAGATCAGATTTCTTCTCTCCCGCCACACACTTTCCCTTGCTTTGGCATGTGCTCCCTGGCCTCAGACTTTACGGTCCCCATGTGGTTCCTCACAACATGAATTTTCTCAAAACCCATACTTGGTTCATACCTCTGAAAATCAGTACATTTATTCCTTGAGACCATAGAGGGACAGCAACATTTTAGAATCAGCTAACATCTTAAAACTTTATTATTCCAAGGGGGTTTTCTTTCTCCATCTGATTTTTGTTCTAAGTTTCTTGAAGCTGTTATAAAAATAGCTACTGCTCATTGTTAAGATGGGGAGGGGGAGATACAAAAAGTGAAAATGAAGAGTAACCTTCCGTGGTGCCAGCGTTCACACAGTCCCTGTCAACATGTTTTCATCTGACTCTTTCCCCTAGTTCCTCTCTCACAGTAGAGTTATATGATGTAACACCTGCCTCTTGAATGTTCTGGTTTTTTTTCCTGGAATTCTGTCATCTTTTTTTTCTCTTTTCTCACTTTATATACTGTCCCTGGTTTATCTACTTAATTCCAAGGCTTCAGGTACCATAGAGGTTATTTAAATGTCATTAGAGTTGAATTAAATTGACATTTTCTCCTCTTCCCTTAAGGCCTAGCCAATGAAGTATGCACACAAAGATCACTAGCCAATTATAACATGCTGTTTATTAATGGCATTAGTAGAGCAGAGCTCTAGTAAAAGCTGGGATGGGAAACACAGCTCAGGCTCAGGGCCACAGAGGGACTTTCTGCTTCCCAGACCTGGGCCCACAGCTAGCCATGCCTGGAGTGAGTGAGCGGTAAAGGCCGGCCTTACGTGGGCAGCCCCAAATCCACTTACACAACTACTCCCACAGACAAGAGTCAGAGGCCAGCCTCTCCAGCCTGAGCACAGAGACAGAAAGAGCGAGACAACACAGAAACAGACACAACACAGAGAAACAGGGAGACAGATGAAAGAGTATGCTTAACAAAACATTACTCTGAGCTGACCTGGGTTCGTAGTCCTTACCAGACCCATGGGGAAGACAGAGCAAAGAAGGGAAACATTCTTCCCCACTTCACACAGGATAAAGTCCTGCACAGTCTAAATCCAGCTGCTTGGATACAGAAAGTGGAAGAAAGTAGAGGGCGTGTCAGTAATACCACTCACCATTAATACACTGGCTCTGCCCACAATAAAATGCAGCCTATTAATTTCAAGTTCTGAGCCATGGATGAACCGTTTCCCTCTGCCTTGGCAGGGAGGAAACGAGGGGATATGAGAAGAGACAAAGTGCCCTTCCTAGGACTCTTCCAATTGGTCCAATTATTTATGCACTAGCTACAGGGAACAGACAATTTTACTCCCCAGTATATGCCTGGCACATAGTAGGTCCTGCATAGATATTTGTTGACTAAATAAATGAATGACTCCCAAATCTGTTTCTCCAGTCCAGATCCCTGTCATGAACTCCAGACCTACAAATATTCTTTTCCCCCCAGACTTCCTTCCTATAGCCCATTTTAGTAAATGGAACCATTATCTCTGTAACTATTCAGGTCATATCTTCCACAACTGCATAACTCCATTAAGTATGGATCACCCTCCCACCAAAAATTTAATTTTTTTCCCTTTTTCTTTTTTTTACTTAGAGGGAGAGGAACATCAATGTGTGGTTGCCTCTCAAGCACCCCCTACTGGGAGACGTGGCCTGCAAACCAGACTGGGAATTGAACCAGCGACCCTTTGGGTTGCAGGCTGGCACTCATCCACACTAGCCAGGGCCAAAAAATTTAATTTATTACCCAGTAGTATCAGTCTCTAACTCCATCTCTTTCCCTTCCTCTCCCTGCCTCTCATGTTTCTAAGGACAGCAGACAAAAGAAATTTGGCTTATTCAAAGGAACTGTTTTCAATTACAGTTTACATTGTATTAGTTTCAGGTATATAGCATATGCTTTTGATGTCTAAAAATCATTTCTTGAAAACAGCAAAGGTTAGACTCACTTTTTGTCGCCTTCACTGAATTCTTTTACTTGATGGATAATTAGCCTGCAAACTTTCTTCTTCATATCTTATGGATTATCTCTCTATTTTTTTCACCACAACCCCAGCCAAAAAACCAAAAACTCCTTGGATATTGTATTGTTTCTTACATATATTACATTTCTTAAGCTAAAATTATTCTGCAACACTTTCTAATATTACACAGGTTAAAACTGTCTCCCACTGAATTATTATTCCCTGTATTTTTTTCTTGGTTTAAATTATTGGAAATCATCCTCAACTACTGAATTATTAGTCAAGAAAAAGCACTATTTTCTCTGTGATATAAAACTTTCAATGGAATCTTAATAACTCTTTTTTGATGTAATTTTGAAACATCTCACTTCCTCTGCAAAGCCCTGAAAGTAGCCAAAATTCATAGTGTCAACATGAAAGACCCCATCAACACCAATATCTTTATCATACATTTTTCTCCAATTTGCCAACCAGTTTTCATCTTAACAAGAGCCTGAATAACTCATTTACAGAACATTTTAGAGTTCACTGGTTTCATTTTGCTAGAAGTGGCCCACAAATATGTAACATGACAAAGAATTCAAAGAAAACAGATATCATATCAAACAGCACTTGAAATGACAGAAAGCAGGTAAAAAACCAAAGTTTGACAATCAAACTAAATTAACACATAAAATATGTAAAAACAGTAGAAATAAAAGATCGCCCCTCCTAAGCGGCTGTTGTAAAAGGGGTCATAACCTCCATTTATTTCTTCCTGATTATTACAGAAAAATATAAATACCGTCCAAAAAGCAGCTCAGAATGTTCATCCACTGGTTCATGGCAATACTGCCCTGCGTTTTACTTTAACCAGAATATGTGAATAACAAAAATACTCCATCCGTCTGCAGTATGAAAATTAATAAATTTTATTCTATAAACTACCTCTTGGTATTCTCAGCCATTATCCCTACTTTTTAAATTACCTAGCCTGCAAAAGGCTATTAAAATAATTATTTTCACAGTAGGGTATTTTTTCTGAGAAAGGTATTTGTAATAGCTACTTTTAACTCGTGGGTTTACTCAGGTTGAATACGTGCAGGCAGAGCCATCTCTGGAGCGCAGAGTACTGAAAGATCCGTAGTACATGGAGTCAGAGGTCTGACCGGCAGTCGCGCACCCGCCACTTCCCAACGGGGCGACCTCGGATCAATCACGTTTTCTGACCTGCACGGCTTTCATTTGTAAAATGGGTATACTAATGAGAATGCCCTACCTCATTATATCTGCGTAAAATTTTAATGAAATTATACAAGTTACGAGACAAACACAATGCCTAGCCTGTCTAATAAATGTTATTTTCAAAGAACACATGGTTTAATAATTTTGTATCTTTAAATGAGGAATGCCTTTCCATATATGGTACAAAGCCAGAAATCATGAATTAAAATGAATATATTTACATAAAACAAAGTTTTTAATAACAAAAAGATTCCAATCAAGGGTAAAAGACAACAACTGGAGAAAAGTAGTTGCAGCATACATACCAGGAAGAGGGTAAGTATGCATAGTGCATCAAGTTCTTATAAATCAGCACAAAACAAGGAAAACTGGGTAAAGGATATGAATAGGCAATTCTAAAAAGTAGGGCCAATAAATACATGAACAGATGTTCAGCCTCACTAGTAATCAAAGAAAAGCAAACAAAACAACAGACTGACTATAGCTAAAAGATGGGTAAAATCCAGCATTTGCAAGTGTGTAGGCTGCTCCCATACAAACATGTCTGCTAAGTGTATTGATTGATTAAATCTTTTTGAAGAGCTCTGTAGTGATATGTAGCCAAACTTTTAAAGACATATGCCCTGTTCTTTGTTATATTTATTTTTGCATATTTACATAAATATTATTTCCACAGACAAAAACTAAAACTCTACCCATTTTTATTTAGTAAAATTAAAATAGTTTCCTTTACCCATGTTTATTTTGTAAAGAGTTTCTTCTCCTCTTGTTAGGGTTGTTATGAGAAAGATATTACATTCTCTTCCAAATAAGGTCTCAAACAGCCTCACAGGGAGCGATCATAGCCTAATGACTACTAACATCTGAGGGCACCTCATGGACTGCAAAGTACTGTCACTTTAATTCTCACACAACTGCTAGACATAAACAGAGCTGGAACTCTGATTGGTCCCTTATGAATGATTAGGAGACTCAAGGCTCTTTTTATCCTCAACTGGCACCAGACATTGCCCCATAGACTGAAAGGGAAAAGGGGGGCAAAATTCAGGAACCTGGACCATCTTCTCCACTGCCATCCCCTAGGGGGCGCGCAACGGTCAGTAAATTAGTACCTACAGAGCAACTACAGCTCTTTTGCCTATGATTCTTTTGCTTTCTGCAATATATTCCATAAAAGGGACTGGTTGCCATCTGTTAAATGTTAAAGAGAATCTCTCCTCATAGCCAGTTTGTGAAATTAGTCTTTTCCTTCAAGGTCCTTATCAGATCAGACCATGGGACATGAGAATTGCCCCTTCCCCGTAAGACCTGAAATTTACACCGGAAATTATCTAAGACGCCATCAGAAATTGTGGAGGACAAAACTACAGTTAGCTAAAAAGCCCTGTAGTGATTTCAGATCCCCATTTCAGGAGACTTACCTCCCTGACTCTCCCAAAACCTGCTCCACCCCATCACACTCATCAGGCCACATTCCTGTATTAGGTACCCAGTATGCTTATTCTTTCCCTCTCACAGTATTTTTTCAAGAAGGGATCTGAGAAAAAAATCCACAAGGCTTCTGAAACTCAGTCATACCATAGTACAAATGATGCGATGACATTTCGTAACCAGTGGTCCAAAAATATAAGATAAAATAATGAAGTTACTATAGGTAGGATTTCAGAGTATTCAAATATTGGCAAGTGGCTGTTTCTGACATCACATTAATAATGATGGTGCTGTCTAATATCTGCCCATAGGACCTAGGCCCAGCTTTAGCCAGATACAGGGATCTAAGCTCTGTTTATCAGTAAGTCCTGAAAGTTAGGGAATTTTCCTGAAATACATTCTAATCTTCTTTAAAACGTTAAACCTCACTAGCAATTGCTTGACTGTTAATACCTGATATGAGCATTATGTTTACTTAGAATGTTCTGAAAATCCTTAAGAGACTTAGAATTTCTTTTCAAAGGCTTAGAAAAGAATATACCAAAGTACAGAGGTAGCAACTTTTTGGCCTGAAATAAATCATAGCAACTGCTATGAGCTCTATTACAAAAGAACTCTATTAATAAAATATCTTACTTTTTATATTAACCGAAGAAGGTCAAGTAAATTATTGTGGTATAGAATGGAGTCAATAAGAATGACAGATTTATATCTGAGAACACAGAAAGCTGTCCATAATATATTATTTTTAAGTAGATTTCAAAAAATATGAATACTATGGTCTCATAGTTTTTAATGAATGTAAACAAGATTTTATTTTTGAGGTGGGGTAATTATATCAATGTATTTTCATTCTCAATAATTCATAGGTCTAAATCATCCTATGGCTTCAATATTAAGATTCCCATTGGACAGTCTCAGAGAGGTTCTGCCATAGCATGGGGAAAACATCCCTTCCAAGAGTAGGAATCCATCCTGGGGCTGCCTCTTCCAGAATATAAGCATTCCCCTCTTATCAGAGGGGCATATATCCCAAGCCCCCCAGTGGGTGCCTGAAACCACTGATGGCACCAAACCCTACATATACTATGTATTTCCCTATACTTATGATAAAGTGTAATTTATAAATTAAGAGAGTAACAATGACTAATAATAGAAGACAATTATAGCAATGGACTTGTAATGAAAGTTATATAAATGTGATCTCTCTCAAAATATCTTATTGTGCTGCTCTCACCCTTCCTATGATGACATAAGACGATAAAACACCTACATGATGAGATGTGTTTCTAGTTTGAGGCGCAAGAGCAAAACTGGCACAAATTTCTTTTTCCTTCACAATTTTGTGGATAGGAAATTTGTTCTTACTATAGATCTTAGCAACCTCACCTGATGTTATTTTTTTTTCTTTTCCTAGTAAGTGGAGAAGTGTTACCTTCTCACTTACAGCCTCTCTCAGGCATATCTGAATTGCCACCATGACCAGCCTTGCATTTTGGTGCCATTATTAAGTAAAATAATGGTTACTCTACGTCAGCACTAGGATCCCAGGACAGCTGATCTGATGATCCAGATCGTGGCTACCACGTGACTGACAGATGTGCAGAAAGCATATATGCCTTGAATATGCCGGACAAAGGGCTCATTCATGACTGGACTCCACATGTGAGATTTTATCACACTACAACACACTTCAAATGCAATTTGAAGCGTATGAATAATTTATTCCTGGAATTGTTCATTTAATATTTTCCAGTCACAGTTGACTGTGGGAAACTGAAACCTCAGAAAGTGAACCATCCATAGATAAGAGGGAGTAATATAGTGATTAAAGGAAGAATAAGGAAAGTAAAGTAGAGAAGGTACATTTGGTCAGTCATTTTCTCTTGGGGCTGATGGCTCATAGATGAGAAGGTGAGGAGTCCATTCGTTGCAGAGGTTAAAGAGAATACCTAAAGCAAAGGGACTTTGCCTTGTTTTCTTTAAGTAACCTTGACTTGCCACTCAGATATTCTCTGTACTTAACAGGCTTCACAAAGGAAGTAAACACACTGTTGGGGGAAAAAAGATATAAGGACCCCATTATATCCCCTTACCATACATGCAAGAATAAACATACAACTGCATATGTGAGGTGGGAGCATAATATCACTTGTCCAGCAGAGATGAGAGAAGTAGGAGCTGGGAAAATAATGTGGCATGTGACATAGAGCGGGCATTATGGCAGCAAATCTTTCTCCCTCATGGTAAGCACAGATTCCATCTTAATTCAATGCCCTGGCCCCTTTTTGCCACCAGAAACTGAATGAGTTCTTCACACTAAACAATAGACCATCTACTGGTTTAATTAGTCATTAGAAGTGCTCTGTTAAGTAGAAAAAATATGTTCAGTGACCAACCCAAAGAAGAACATTCTCTATGGAAATTCTGATTAGGATTCTCTAATAGCACAGAGCCAAAGAGAAGTTCTAGAAAAACAGGCTGTGATTAGCAAATTTTAAAAAAGAAGAAGAAAAAGAAGACAATCTCACATTTTTTGATTTAAAACTATGTGCTATTTAACACAATATTACATTTCCAAAAGCCATGAGGCTTTGGAAATCATGACCTGTACTCATTAAAAATAAAGCTTATGTCTTCTCCATTCCCAAGAAATTTAAATTTAATACAGATGACATGACTAGCCCCATCCCAGCCAAGTGAGAGAAGTTGTGTTTTTTTTAACTTCTCATTATTCATAGAGTATGATTTTTCTAAGAACTAAAACCTTTACAAATGTAATCGACTCTTCCAACCAGTTGGAGTTGCCAATTGGTTCTAAGCTGAAGGCCATGTTCAGGGAGTTCTGTAAACTTTGTCCAGCGCCAAATTTGTAATTCTAATCTCTAGACTTTCACAATATGCTCTGACAATGGAAAGACAGAGGGGATTTGTTATTTTAGTTAAAGCAGTTTTTCAATGGAACTCAAGGCTTGTGGAGGAAGGATGACTGGATGGGAACACTTAGATTCTGACTTGTTGATATAACATGGGCCATGGTACTATGTGGGGAACAATAGCTTCCAAGGCATTCTGCCTGCTGAGCAAATGGAACAAAGTTACTTAACCATGAGGCTGAGAGTCAACTCTGACTAAAGACCTAATGTGATATATGTTTGATTCACTCCTAAGTTTTGCTAAATATTACCATCCAGTACCATTAAATGTTTTGAAATCTTCTAACTAATGTGCTCTGTGACTATATTTTTCCTTTCCTTTCTTTTTTTTTTAATTGCCAAAAGGGCTTAGTCACCTGTTTTGGACAGAAATGAAAGCTGGAACACTAAAATGGAAAATACTTCAAATAGTATTGCATGGTTGTTTAGGCCAAGCTTAGTCCAAGTAAATATTAAAAGCAGTTTCTTTTTTCTGAGCACATATTCTGAAAGAGAGGCAATTTCAAACGAGAAGTATTCATTGAAAACCATGTAGCAATGGAGTATTAACAGGGAAATGAGATTTAGCACCTGACTTTGGGAATCCACAATTCATATACTCAAATAAACATGTTAAATGTATTTAGCATTTACTATACAACAAGGAGCCATGATCCCTGCCTTCACAGAACACACAGAATGGTGAACATGATGGATAATTTAAAAAGCGATTACAATGCATCATGGTATGTGCCGTGCCAGAGGAAACCTGGGATGGCATGGGAGCACAAATGGGCACCCAACATGCTCTTAGAAAGCCAGGAAAGGCTTTTTAGAGGAGGCTGCAGCCTGAATGATGAGTAGACTTTTCAAAATAAAACAGAGGAATATTCCCAGTTTTAGAAAGGTTATGTTGGTGAGGGTAGGTGCTTGTTTGTGGCTTGTTATTATTCACGCATCAATGCCACAAATATTTACTGAATGCACACTGTATTTCAGCTATGTAGCAAAAGGGGTTCCCTTCTTAATTTTATTTGATTAGTAGCAATACCAGTACTTTCAAGATAGTATTATCTAATAAGTTATAGAGCGTGTGTTTATTAACTCTCTTTCATTCCACAAACATGGGACTGAATGCCTAAGAAGACAGCTGACATTCCTCAAGTTGCTGACATGAAAGGAAGTCAGATCAGGTGAACCTTGTGCCCAAAACTCATGTCAATTCACCTGGATAAAACATTATTTACCTGCATGTTAATCCTTTATGCTATGGAAGACATGCTGATTCATAAACGACATAGGAAGTTTTTCAAGGAACTATGATTTTACTCACTCCATTTATAAATGATTACTAACAATGCAAAATAATATTAATAATGTATTGTGGGATCTAAATATACGTAGTATTAAAATATATGGAAACAGTAGCATAAATGAGAATAAAGCCAGTAATATGCTAGAAAATGTTTAACAAGTTCTCAAGAAAAACCACTGAAAACATCCCACTTTAACTAATTCCCATTTCTGCACATATATACCCCAACCATAGCCAATCTCATACTACCAATGTTTTTATACTTGCTCACAAAATTTCTGAAAATTTATTAATCAACCTTCAGGAGCTGGCATGAACCAGCCCCAGCACACCACCGGGTGGAAGTTAAGGAATGTAAGCTACTAAGTTTCTTGCATTGTCGTACATTAGGTTTCAATAAATAATGATGCATATTATCATTCCTAGGTAACTATTAACAGTAGAGCAGTGTATTACTAACAAGCAAGTAGAGGGAAAATAGAATAACACTTAATTGATTAAAGAGAATGCATGAAAAGAGGGAAAAAGAAATGTAGAATAGGTGGGACAAATAAAAGTCTAATAATAAGATTGTAGACTTAAGCCAAAATATAACAGTAATTATATTTAGTATGAAGGTACTATATACCCCAATTTTTGTTTCTTTTTTATTGTATTTTTTTCCATTACCATCTATCCCCCTTTTACTCCCCTCCCCCCAGCAGTCACCACACTGTTGTCCATGTCCATGTGTCCTTTTTTCCTTTTGCTCAGTCCCTTCATCCCCTAGTCCCCCAATAGCTGTCATCCTGTTCTCCATCTATGATTCCATCTGTATTTTGTTTGTTAACTCAGTTTGTTGATTAGATTATATTGAGTGAAATCATATGCTATTTGTCTTTCTCTGACTGGCTTATTTCACTCTCACATAATGTTCTCCAGGTCCAACCATCCTGTCACAAAGGGTAAAATTTTCTTCTTTTTTATGGCTAAGTAGTATCCCATTGTGTTAATGTCCCATAGCTTTATTCACTTATCTACTGATGGACACTTGCACTACTTCCATATCTTGGCGATTATAAATAACACTGCAATGAACATAATGGTGCTTATGTTCTTTTGAATGAATGTCTTGGGTTTCTTTAGATTTATTCCCAGAAGTGGGATTGCTGGGTCAAAAGGCAGATCCATTTTTAATTTTTTGAGGTATCTCTATACTGCTTTCCATTGAGGCTGCACCAATCTGCATTCCCACCAACAGTGCTTGAGGGTTCCCCTTTGTCTGCATCCTCTCCAGCACTTGTTGTTTGTTGATTTATTGATGATAGCCATTCTGACCAGTGTGAGGTGATATCACATTGTGGTTTTAATTTGCATTTCTCTGATGAATAGTGACCTTGAGGATCTTTTCATATGTCTATTGACCACCTGTATGGCCTCTTTGGAGAAGTGTTTATTCAGGTCCTTTACCTATTTTTTAAATTGGATAATTTGTTGTTGTTGAGTTTTACAAGTTCTTCATAAATTTTGGATATTAAACCCTTATTTGATGTATCCCATTCTGTCGGTGGTCTTTTTATTTTGTCAATGGTCTCCTTTGCTGTAAAAAGTCTTTTTAGTTTGATGTAGTCCCATTTGCTTATTTTTTTTTCTTTTGTTCCTGTGCCTGAGGAGATATATCAGATAAAATATTGCTGTGAGCAATGTCCGAGATTTTACTACTTATGTTTTCTTCTAGGATTTTTATGATTTGAGGTCTAAAATTTAGGTCTTTACTCTATTTTGAATTCATTCTTGTCTGTGGTATAAGAAAGTAGTCTAGTTTCTTTTTTCTGCACACATCTGTCCAATTTTCCCAACACCATTTATTGAATAAACTATCTTTAGGCCATTGTATGTGTTGCTTCCTCTGTTGAATATTAATTGACTATAAAGGTGTGGGTTTATTTCTGGGCTCTCTATTCTGTTCCATTGATCTATGTGTATGTTTTTATGTCAGTACCATTTTATTTTGATTAGTATGGCCTTACAGTATAGTTTGATATTAGGTAGTGTGATTCCTTCAATTTTGTTTTTCTTTTCCAGGATCGTTGTTGTTATGTGGGGCCTTTTGCAGATCCATATAAATTTTTGAAATATTTTTTCTAGGTCTGTGAAATATGTCACTGGAATCTTGATAGGAATTGCATTGTAGCTATAGATTGTTTTGGGTGGCATGGACATTTTAATCAGGTGAATTCTTCCTATCCATGAGCACGGTATATGCTTCCACTTATTTGTATCTTCTTCAATCTCTTTCTTCAGGGTCTTATAATTTTCTGAGTACAGCTCTTTTACATCCTTGGTTAGATTTATTCCTATGTATTTTATTCTTTTTGAAGCAATCATGAATGGGATGGTTTTCTTAGTTTTCCTGATAGTTCTATTTGCATAAAAAATGCAACTGATTTCTGGATATTAATTTTGTATGCTACTACTTTTCTGAATTCAGTTATCAGTGCTAGTGGTTTCTTAGTGGAATCTTTAGGGTTCTCTATGTATAGTATGTCATCTGCAGATAGAGGCAGCTTTGCTTCCTCCTTTCCAATTTGGATGCCTATGTACCTCAATTTAAATGCCAAAGTTACCAGACTGGATATAATCCGAAACCTAATTATATATTAGTTACAACCAACACACTTCATATATAAGGATATAGAATTAATAAAAGTAAAATGATGGCATTTTGCAATATAGACATACATAAAATCTTTATGTTGTACATCTTAAATTACACAATGTTATATGTCAATTATATATCAATTAGTCTGGAGGAGGAAAAGAATACATCTTTAAAGAAGTAAAATGATGGAAAAATATAAATCATACTAATATTAACCAATAAGACTTCATAGTTATACTAATGTTACACAAAATAAATTTTAAGACAATAAAGTTTCTAGAGATAAAGCTGGACATTTTGTAATAATGGATCAATTAACCAGAAATGCACAAAATTTTAAAATTTGTATTCAATTAAAGAAATCGATAAAATTAATGGGACAAATCCATATTAAACAAATTAATTAAACAAATCCATATATTTTGTTACAGCTGGAGACTCCAACATTTATTTCTCAGCAATCGATAGAATAAGAGGACAGATGGTTAATAAGATTATGAAAGATTTTAGCAACACTATTTACCTCATTGTCCTAATTAATACACAAAACATTCAGCAAACAACTGCAGAATAATTATATTTTTCAAGTACACATGGAACATATAAAAAAGTTTCAAGTGCACATGGAATATATGCTGACTTCTAGGTCAGCATATAGTCAACTTTCAACAAAATTTTAAATGACTGAAGTCACACAGAGAACAAACTCTGATCACAGTTGAATTAAACATTAAATCAACATCCAAAGATAGCAAGAAAACTCTAAATGTTTAGAAATTAAACAACATATTCACAGTGGAAATTAGATATATTTTAACTAAACAATAACAATATAATATACCAAAACTTGTGATTTGCTGCTAAAACAGATCATATAAAGAATTGTAGCACCTTGAATACATATATTAGAAAAGAAAACTGAAAATCAACAACCTAAAAATACATCTCTAAAAGTTAGAAAAAGAAGATCAAATTACATGCAAAAGAAAAAATTATGGAAATCACAAAGTTACAAAAAATAACTAATGGAGGGGAAAATAAATTATTCAGTAGGAAAAATTTAACATAGCTAAAAGTTGGCTTTTTTAAAAGCTATAAATAATTAATAAACTTCTAGTAATTCTTTAATAAAAATAAAAAGGGGACAGCAAATATTTAAGAGATTTTTAAAAATAAGATGATGTTATAAGTTATACTACTTATAAATTTGAAATTTTAGATGAACTGGACAAATTCCTGGAAAAACACAACTCACCAAAATTAACATAAGAAAAGAAATAGAAAAGCTGAATAATCCTATGTGCATTAAAGAAATTGGCCTTTAATTAAAAACCTTTCTACATTTTTAGTTTTTTAAAGAAATCCCATACTGTTATCCACAGTGGCTGCACCAGTCTGCGTTCCCACCAACACTGTACGAGGGATCCCTTTTACCAGAATCCTCACCAGCACTTGTTTCTTGATTCATTAATAATGGCCATCCTGACAGGTGTGAGGGATATCTCATTGCATCCTTCTGATGGCTAGTGATGTTGAGCATCTCTTCACATCTATGGGCCATCTGTATGTCCTCCTTGGAGAAGTACCTATTCAGATCCTTTGCCTATTTTTAATTGGATTATTTATCTTCCTGGTGTTGAGTCATATGAGTTCTTTATATATTTTGAAGATCAAACCTTTGTCCAACGTATCATTGGCAAATATGTTCTCCCATACAGTCAGTTCCCTTTTCATTTTGATGATGGTTTCTTTAGCCATTAAAATCTAAAAATGGAACTGCATTTTGACCCAGCAATTCCACTGCTGGGAATATACACTAAGAATACCAAGTCACCAATTCAAAAGAAATTATGCACCCTTATGTTTATAGGGGCACTATTTATTATAGTCAAGTGCTGGAAACAGCCTAAGTGCCCATCAGCAGATGAATGAATCAACAAACTGTGGTACATTCACACAATGGAATACTACGCAGCAAAAAGAAAGAAGGAACTCGTACCTTTTGCAACCACATGGATGGAACTGGAGACTATTATGGTAAGTGAAATAAGCCTGTCGATAAAACACAAATACCATATGATCTCACCTATAAGAAGAATCTACTAAACCAAATAAACTAAGGAACAAAATAGAACCACAAGCATGGAAACATGAAACAGAACGAAGGTGACCAGAGGAGAGGGGGAGGTAGGGTAATGGTGGAAAGAAGGGAAGAGACTAGACAAAGAACACGTATGAATAACCCATGGACATGGACAACAGAATGGGAATTGACTGTGGTAGTGGGGGTGTGGGATGGGCAGAGGGGGCCAAAGGGGGAAAAATTGGAACAACTGTAATAGAATAACAATAAAAAAGATTCAATTAAAAAAAGCTTTCTACAAAAACATCTGCAGGTTGAACTGGTTTTCTAAGTGATCCTCCAAATATTTAAGGAAGAAATATTAAATAGTATTATTTAATATTCTTTATTTCCAGAGAACAAAAATGAAAGAATACTTCTAACTCATTTGATAAAGCTAGTATAAAGCTAGTATAATTTGATCCCAAAATCTGACAAGTATATTATAAGAAACAAAATTATAGGCTGAAGTTTCTTATAAAGAAATCCACATCATTTTACAAGTTCAGAAAATCAAATCTACAATACATAAAAATTATGGTACAGCCTCATCAAGTAGTGTTTATTTCAGGAATGTGGAGATGATTTAACATTCTAAAAGTCTAAGAAATCCTTCATATTAACAAGAGGGAAATCATTAAAATCTCAATAGAAAAATATCACTTGATGAAATTAAAAACTCATTTATGATTTAAAACAAAAAGCTGTTAGTAAAATGGGAGCTTTTTAATCTTATAAGAAAGTATCCACATAAAAGCTACAGATCAAATATTTAGAGGATCAGTGTAAGCCAATAACTAAGTATTAGAGTCCTAGGGAAGGAGCACAGGATATAAAAAGGAAGAAATTATCAAAGAAGGTGCTATCACACTGCATTAGACCAGTCAACTAAGAGATACTACTTCAAATATTTCAAACAGAGGTTTTTCTTCTGATTGGAAGAAAAAAATTTACCTTGAAGAAAAGACTATGTGAAATCTTCTAGTTCATATTTGCAGGGAGCAGGGAGTCTAGACCAGAAACTAAAAAAATTTTATTTGCAATAAATAAAATTTCCATTTCACATCAATCTTTGATCTCCAAGGAATGGAAGCAAGCACCTCAGCTTTAAGATATTAAAGTGAGTTTTTGCGGCCATGCCTGCCTACTTATCCCTTTTTATAAAAACTCCCATTAGGAACAGAACAAAGGCTTTAATCACTAACACAATAAAACCATAAACACATTATCCCAGGAGGAACTCCTTAATCATAAATGTCTATGTCAGTAACATGCAAAGAAACATTTTATGAAACTCACAGAAATATAGAGAAATTACAACAGAAACAATAAAATATATTCACATACACCACTGCCCCCCACCCACCTCTTTATTAAAAGATGGGTGTATTTGGCCTGAGCAATATTTTTAGAAATAGAAATTTCACTTAATTTTCTCTTGATAACATTGGGTTTCTCTTGAAACATTTGAAAATCTAGCAATATTTGCTTGCGTTTTCACAAGGCAACAATTGGCTGGTGTTGAGAAGCAGCTGCCTCTTTAAAATGAAACATTAACTTCCTAATTTAACACAGCTGCAACTCCTCCCTACTGTCTTACACAGGGCCCGCTTACAGGGCTTGGCTGGCATCTCTGGGCGTATGTTTGTGACCTATGTCCTATATATATGCTACTGAAAATGTGATACACAGACCAGCATGATCAATATGGAACAAATGCTAATTCTCAGGCCCTAATACAGACCTCCTGAATCAGAACCTCTGAGGGTAGGGTCCAGGAATATGGGCTTTATGCACATTTATCTCCCATATGAAACGCTATGTCAGCAATTCCTTTTAGAATTTACTATTAGGGAAAGCGTTGTTTCCCATGAAGTAGGAGTATATTGTTTCTACCAAAAAGCTCGGACACTGCAGATCTCCCCTAGGGTAACTGTGGGGTCCATACATCTGTGTTCTATTCCCTCTTACAACTGCCCTTTTGGTTTTCGTCTCCTATTGAAATTTATATAAAATGAAGGTATAAATAGATAAACATCGGTTCTGAAGTTTGACTGCCTTTGTTTAAATCTTTGCTCTTCCATGTGACCATAGACAAGTCACTTAAGGATTCTGAGCTTTCTTAATCTTTTAAATGGGAATAAAATTTGTACTTCTTAAGACAGGATTGTTGTGAGGGTTAAATCAAAGAAATCATTAAAAACTGGAGCACGCTGCCAGCAAATAGAAAGGACCACCAGTTAAGGATTAATTTCAGCTATACATAACAAATTCTACTTCAGGGATTACCAAGTAGTAAGTCATTGTTTCTCAAAAAACTTCATGTCCAAGGCAGCAACTGCACAGTGCCACTGGTTGTCCCAAGTTACTTCCTTCTCTCTGTTCTGCCAGCCTCAGGAGGGGCCCTTATTCTCACTGTCGCCCTGTGTCCTCAAGATGGGAACTCTAACTCCATCCCCATCTTCGCTTTCTGATCAAAAAGCACAAAGAGACAAAAAGAAAGAGGAGGTAGTGCTACTAGGAATAGAAAGTTTCCAGAAATCATCTACAGAATTCTGCTTTCTTTTCCTTAGTATTCATACTTCACGGGAAACAGAGAACTGCATCACATGAGCACTCCTAGCTGCAAGGATGCTAGTGATTGCTTTTTTAAAAAATCACAGTACATTAGGGATTTCTTAGGAAAATGAGAAAAAAAGATATTATACAGACCAGCATTATCTGTCATATAAAGTTTCAGTATGTTAACTATTTTTATTTATAAACAAATAAAACTAGGAGATCAGTTCTACATACCTGAAAAGTTTATGTATTTTTAATATTTTATATATTTATATATAAATTTCTTTCTGTCTGATGCTCTCCAGTTCAATGTGTCCAGGCAATCTTGTATTGTTCAGAATGCTTATGAAATCACCCAGGTACTAAAATATTTCTAAGCATTATTACATTTAGTCCTCACAATTTTCACATAGGCAGCTATTAATATTTATACCCTTTATACTGATATGGAAACTTATGCTTCAACAAGATAATAACTTGCCCAAACTTACGTAAGTAGTAAGTGGAATAGTTAGAATTTTGACTGAAGTATGACCACTTCAAATACCTGTTCTAAAATTCCTCCTAAGTATCATTGATTTACCTTCCTAAAAGAATACATTTACTATTTCTTAACAAAATAAGCCTGACTGTCCTTACCCCTTTAGTAGTTTTTTGCCCAAACTTTTCTTTCTCAGGCAGAATACATTTCTCATTAAAGTGTGGTTACAGCTTCTCCTCAATGCCTGAAAAAGTTCCTGAGCGAGTTGGGGTTTTTTTCCTACCCCCCACAAAAAAGAAAGGACTTTCAGGCATCAAAACGTCCCATCTCCCTTTAGCTTTTGACCCTAGCCAAAGGCTACATCACTCCCACTAAAGACACCAAAGCTCTCGGAGAGTCAGTTTAATAGCATTTTTGTAGAAATACTGTAGATCTCTTTTCAACACTCACACCTGAGAATGTGAAAAAATACATGTGGGAGAATAAGAGTCCCTGTAGTTTATTCCTTGAGAAGACAAATTGCTTTTTCACAGAAGATGAAAGATTACCAGAAAACAGCTTTCGTTGCTAAACAGTTTATTGTTAGGATGGTTAAAAAGGAATTGGCATGCCACTGGAAAAATAAAATCCGGGAGGACCCCAGAGGGAGACAGTCGGCTGGAATCTGTCAACTGTCTCCTTGTTGTGAAAACAGCAACAAAGCTCTGAACTATTCGGCTTGTCTTGGAGAACTGAAACATGTACACAGACTGAACTTGAATGGTAAGTAATGCTTGAAAAAGGAAAAAGATGGTAGCATTTCAACCTAGTTTTCCTCCCTCGTGACCAGTTTTACCTAAAGCATTCTTACAAAGAATGGCTTATCCTCAGATCCAGGAAATGAGGCAGCCAGTTCTAATAGCATAGTTCTAACAGGCAGCTCATTAAAATAGAAGGGTAATACTTGTTTGTGTCTCCCGTAGAATGGAGTTAGAATAATGAGTTGTTGCCCAACAGACTCAATTAATAACTGTGGATTACATTCCCAAAATAGAGAGTCTTTTGAATATTAAAGCCAGATAACAAAAGACCAGATTGACAATCTTCTGTATATATGTCTTCACAATTTCTCATTAGATTCCATAGACATTACAGTAGATGCTACAGATTGATCCAATCAACACCCATTTCAGACTCTTGGTAGTATCTGCCATCATATACTAAAAGGTTAATATCTACATTATCCATATTCTCCCATAGAAATACCATTTAGAGACTTGTCAAGCATAATCAAACAATGGGAGGTGGCAGCCATAAAGGTAGATCAGAACATCTGGCGAGGAGAAGAGGCATTTGGATCGCCTGGGGTAACTGTGGTTGAGGTTCTACTCTCATGCCACTAATACCACAGAGGTCTAATAGCATGCAATGGCAACAGAAAAGTTTCCATTAAAACAATGTCAAGGTGGTTTAGAGTTTCTCTACACTATGCTGTTTCTGATTATATAAGGTTCAAACTTGATTCCCTGGCCCTCCTAGAAATGTGGTATGCTATTTAAAGCTCTAAAATTAATCACTTTTTGTTTAAACTACCTAGAGTACATTCTGTGATCTGCAACTAATAATACTGGCCCACATAGAAATTTGTACCAGAAATACTTGCCAAAAATGGGCCGTTTAAGAAATAGGAATTTAATGTTGGTTATTGTATTAGTCCACTTAGGCTGCCATAATAAAATACCAAAGACTGGATGTTTAAACAAGGGAAATTTATTTACTCATAGTTAAAGAAGCTGGAAGGCTGAAGATCTTGCTACCAGTACATTCGGTTTCTTGATGAAGGCCCTCTTCGCGGCTTATGGATGGCCTCTTCTCACTGTGTCCTCACATGGCAGAAAGAGCAAGAGAGACTGAGAGTGAGAGACCAAGAATGAGAGAGACAGAGAGAGAATGAGAGAGAGAGAGAGAGAGAGAGAGAGAGAGAGAGAGAGAGAGAGAAGAGAGAGAAAACTGTTCTCTCTTCTTCTTACAAGGACAACTAATACCATCATAGGGGCTAAACCTGCAAGACCCCATCTAAACCTAATTATGTACCAAAGACCACCACCTCCAAATACCATCCACATTGGGGTTAAGGCTTCAACATATGAATTGGGGGTAGGGGGTGGGCCAAATATTAACCCTATAATAGTTACCGCTCCTGGGTAGGTGTAAAAGTTGTCAGTGCTGGTTAGCATTACAGGTTGGGGCACTAGTTGTCTAATGGATTTCTGTGGAATTCAGTGTCAAATTGCCACTGTGGTCACCTTAAATAAAAGAGCTACTAAAGGACTTTGCTTGCACAAAGTTACTGCTGTGAAAAGCTATTTTGAAAAACATGGGGCATATGTAATTTTGGAGGTGGGCTAGATATTTCTAACTGAGCTGTAGAATTGTAATAAGGAAAATGACATGCTTGGGGTTTTTTTTTAATATTTGGCCAAAGGCACAGTCAGAGAATCATGACTTATAGTGGACTTTATTTTAATCAGGGATGGCCCTAAAGAATAGCAGGAGAAAAATGTCTAGAGAAAAAATGACTGGAGACTCAAATCAACAACAACTCACAGAAGGTAGCAGCCCGTGGTTTGTCTGGATGGTCATTGACTTATATGTATGACAGCTAGCAGGAAAGAAGTGCATGTGTGATCTTTCAGAACGAACCAATTATTAATACATTTGTATACCAATAATCATCCAAAGACCCCTCCTTACATTGTTTAACACTGATCAGGTGGACAAGGCTGGCATCTTATCTACACAGTTCTCAATGGGCTCATCTATCGAGTACAAATAGTGGCAGGAATAGAAGTTATGCGTGGTATAACGGCACCAAAGTCCATCTTGCTAATAGTATTGATGATTGTCCAATTCCAACCACAGAAACCAACTTCTAGCACCACACCTCTCAGAGATCGGCCAGACACCTGATGGAGTGGAGAAATTAATTTGTCTTCTTTGGAATAGACTTTTATCCTGGATATGGATTTGCCTTCCTTGCCAGCCATGTTTATGCCAACATCACAACTCTTATACTCTCCACACATTAAAGTAGATTACAAAATATTGCTTCTGACAAATTAATTCACTTTTCTAGCAAAAGAACTAAAGTAATGGCTACCACTCACAGGAGTCACTGATCTTACAACATTCTCCATCACAGTTGACTTTATTGAAAGTGAAATTGCCAAATGAAGAGTCATAACATTAGCTGGGAATTTGGATTGCTCTTGTAAAGTTTTTCCTATAGAAGTTAATATATCAAGCTGTTTCACTCAAATCCAAAATATGTGGATCAAGGATTATGTGTGTTTGCTAGGGCTGCCATCATGAAGTACCACAGACTGGGTAGCTTAAAAAACAGAAATTTATTTTCTCACAGTTATGGAGGCTAGAAGTCTGAGAGGAGAGTGTCAGCAAGGTTGGTTCCTTCTGAGGGCCATGCGGAGAGGATGTGTTCCAGATCTCTCTCATTGGCTTGTAGTTGGTCATCTCCCTGAGCCTTCACCTTATCTTCTTTCTATATGTGTCCAGATTTCCTCTTCTTATAAGGATACCAGTATTGGATTAGGGCCCACCTAATGACTTCCTTTTAACTTGAATTCCTCTGTGAAGATCCTATCTCCAAATGTGGTCATGTTCTGCTGTACTGGGGGTTAAAACTTTAACATAGAGATTTTTGAGGGGGACACAAATCAGCTTATAACAAGACCAAAGGGGTGGAAATGGAAGTGACATTTCTCAATTTTACCATTAATAAACTTCTGAAAAAAATTTGTTCTCCATTCTTGTATTTTGGGGCTCAGCTTTTTCATAGAGTTTAGTGCATAAGGCAGGAAGAAAACTTTAGCTGACCAAATCATAGATCCATCAATCTAGAATAGCAATTTTCAAGCAGTTTGCTGCAAGAATTTTTACAACGTGCAATATTGGACTATTTAGTCATGGACACTAACCTATTTTCCCTTAGACTGTCAAATAATAAAAAAAATTAAAACAGCCAATGCAACAATAGCCATCTGGTGTGAATGAATGAAAATTATACCTCTATTTGTCAGATTGGCAAAAAAAATTTTTTTTGGTGTGCCACAGAATTTTAGCAATTAGTTTATGTGTGCATGAGATGAAAGATTGAAAATCACCGATCCAGAAGGTGAGACTGATCCCTGATCATTTCAAGCTCCTCAATCCCTGAATGTGCTGGTGAAACGGCTAGGTGAATACTTTGTTGGTTGAGGCTCCATATCCTCATAATCAAAAGGAAAAGAAGGTTGCTGCTTCACGATATAAGCAGAGAAGCACATGTCTAGAAGCCCACAAATCCTCTGGATTTTCTCCTATGTTCAGTGGTAATCGTCAATGATTAACTACGGCAACCACATAAAGATAGGACCACTGAGGCTCAGACTTGTAGAAATACACGTATGGGTTATCCTGCCATGCGTATTACACCCTCAGTGAGGCTGCAAGAACCAGAATGGGGAATGAGGAAAGGAAACTGCTGATGTGTTGTAGACATGATGGTCATGGTACATACTCATACTTTCTCCCTTGCTCAATTGTATTAACTAGTCTTCTCTTTACAAAATTACTTTCCCCTATTATTTCATATAGAGTATATTTGTGGTGATTAACAATTTAGTTATGGGTTCTTAATACAGAATTACAGTTAGCTAGAAGAGGGGTCAGCAAACTTTTTCTATAATAGGTCTAATTGTAAATATTTTAGACTTTGGAAGCTATACTGTATCTGTAGCAATTACTCAACTCTGCAGCAATAACTCAGCCATTGGAGCACAAAATCAGGCATAGACAATGCTCAAATAAATGAGCATGGCTGTGTTCCAATAAAACTTTATTTACAAAAAATGACTGGTGGACCAGATTTAACCTGGAAGCTACCGTTTGACAAATGCTGAACTAAGGATAAATGTGCATCGAGATATTTAGAGTCACTAGTGAGGCTTTGATTCTCCCCTTTGTGGAGAGAGGAAGGAACTCTTGCATTTTGTTTTATGGGAAAATGTTTTTGTTGCCATTGTTATTTTGAAGTTTAATTATAAGACTTTGTGGACCCAGCTAAGGAAGTAAACTGTGGAAGGTATCACAAAGTTGCTTACTCAATTCCCAGTCCTGACTCTTTTGATCATGCTTTTCTGTGCATTAGAGAGTGGAAAGTCAACACTTCATTGCTAAGAATCCCTGTTAGCTGGGGACTTTACATGTGACCTAAGTTCCAACAAGAAAAGACATTCATTCAAGACCTGAGAGTAGAAACGAGTAGAGGGAAGGACAGCAGCACTCAAGTAGATTAGATCTTCAGAGCAGCACAGCTGCGTGAGTGTCTGGTTCTCTTAGGGCTGACCCGATGAAGACTTTACTATGTGTCCCTGAAATCACTGGGGGTTGAACAGAAAGCAGCATCGCAGGGAAAATGCACTGGAACAGTTCTGGGCAGGATTGGAGATTTCTTCCGGCAGCAGGGCTTCCAACAGTTGCCATCCAAAGTTGGTTTACTGCCCTCCAAGAAAGGAGAATACTAAAAACACTACTTTTTGTTATATGAACCTCTCTCTTCTGAATAAGGACTCTCTTTTAATAATTTTTATTACCCAGAAACTAGTACAATGTCTAACACATAGCGTATTATGCCGTGTATAATGCACACCCACATCTTTGGCCCAAACTTTTAGGAAAAAGATCTTTTGTTTTAATTTTTAATTCAATTTTTCATTTATTTATATCTAGATGCTTATTTTTTGTATTGTAAAGGAATTTTATTTATTTTTGAACATACTAGGGGACAAGAAATTTTATGTAACAAATAATTACAAAACACAAGAACAGATGCAAGGTATTTCAGGTACTACCCATGTGTAATAAGCATTCTTATTTTTCCTGAAAAATTTGGGCAGAAAAGTGCATGTTATACATGGTAAAATACGGCGATTGTTATATATTAAAATGTAGTGAATTAAAATGAGTACCACATTAGCATCCTGAAGGGAAGAGCCTATTGGCTGACGTGTGTAAGGCTGAAGAACGCTGCGGTGGTCACGCCAACGTCATTTCCCCAGATCAGCAACTTCAGGGACTTCGGCAAGGAAATAACATAAAGGCTTCTGAAGTAAGGCTCATGAGACAGAAGGTACAGATTTTGTCAGGCTACTCTTTACCTTTCACAGACAAAACCATCCCTCCAGGGGTAGCACTGCTGTATGGTGTGGGTGTGTGAATCATTGATTTACATTTATAACTAACAATGAAATAATGCCTTGAAATAATGTCAATGAAATAATGACATCAAATGCCTCAGTGGCAAAGTCTAGATATTGGAGAGGGAAGCAGTTATTGTCTATCTATTGTGTATTATTCATCTATTATTGCATATCTATAAATATAAGTTCTTATTTAAGCCACACCACACTACAAAGTGTATGTTATTTCATCTCCACTGCCCCATAAAATCGGTATCACGAGAAAAGCAGTAGTGGGGCTGGTGCAGTAACTACTGATGGACATTTACTGAAATGCCATTCCTAGGATGGGTCACACTCCCCATTGGCCCAGGCCTTGCATTTACCTACAGTGTTGTGCAGGCTTGGTTTCAACCAATTGTTGTATATTTATCCTTCATATATCATCCTAAATGTTGCTTACTCAGATAAGCTTTCCCTGACTCACCCACCAACCGAATCGGGTATGTCATTCTTCCCTACATCTTTTCTTCTCAGCATATATCACAGTTTTCCACTATTCATTGTGTGGCCATTGGATTTCTCTCTCTCTCTGCTACCGTGTAGGCTCACTGGGGCTTCCTAGATCTTTGTATCCCCAGTGCCTGGCACAGAGCCTGACACACAGTAGGCCCTCAGTAAATATTTCTTAGAGTGGATAGAGGAAAGATGATTGAATATCATGTGCCAGAAGTATTGCTAAACACTTTATCATAACTATCTCATTCAGTCTTCACAACTTATGTCCTATTTGTATCCCCATTTTGCAAATGAAGAAGCTGAAGAGTAGAAGTATAATAACTTGCTCAGGTTCACCTGCATAGTGAGTGACACAGCTGAGATCCAAGTCTGGTTTCTTTCTATTACACCATATTATTAGCGTACATTTTAATTAGCATCTTCAGATAAAGTTTCATTGCCCTTTGCATGAAAGAGAAGACTAAGTCATTATAAGACAAGCAAACAATAACCAGCATAGTTTTATCACACGTGAAGGCTGCTACAAATGGAAGAAACAATATAAGGGCTGGACTTGAGATTCTTTTCATACTTCTGTGGAAGGAAGAAAACAAAAGAGCTATCTGAAGAGGAAACTGTAGTATAAGAACTTTAGAAATAGCTCAACAAATCCTTCTGTACAAATTGAATTTCGATAGCATCATCATTTCAAAGAGTGGTCATTTTAGACTTCAGCAAAAATAAAAGGTACTGAATAAAGAGCTATAAACTGATAAGTAAATTATCTTCCATACAACCTCATTTTTCTGGAAACATTTTTTTTTCATAAATTTCATCATCTGGACTATGTTACTTGTAAATAAACTTTTATTTATGAATATATCTATTCAGATGTAATTTTATGTAAGTACATAATGTGGAGCTTTTTGTTTGTTTATCATTTTTCATAGTTGTTTGACTACAGTTGTCTCCATTGTCCCACCACCACTTTCCCCCACCTCACTAACCCCCACCTCCCACCCTCCATTCTTCCCCCCTTTGGCTTTGTCCGTGGGTCCTTTATACATGTTCCTTTATGACCCTTCCCCTTCTTTCTCCGTTATCTCTCTTTCCCCTCTCCTTTAGGTGCCCATCAGTAAATGAATGGATCAAAAAACTGTGGTACCTTACACAATGGAATACTACACAGCAGAAAGACTCAGAAAGAAGGAGCTCCTACCCTTTGTGACAGCATGGATGGAACTGGAGAGCATTATGCTAAGTGAAATAAGCCAGGCGGTGAAAGTCAAATACCATATGATCTCACCTATAAGTGGAACCTAATCAACAAAACAAACAAGCAATCAAAATAGAACCAGAGACATGGAAATAAAGAACAAACTGTTTGTTTGTTTGACTTTTACAATCTCTTATTTTCTATCTACATACAACAGCCCTTACTCCCATCCCAAGAGTATCCATTTTTACAGCCTAGTCCATATCATTTTATATATTATTTATGCTCACATACTTCTATTTAATCATATACATTACGTAGGGTGTATATGTATATATTCACACACATCTATACATTATAGGGACAAGGTTTTTCGGTCACTGCTTTACAAGAGAGAGTTAACAGTATGTTTTTCTGCATCCTGCTTTTCTCCTTCAACTTCCCATGGAAACCCTCCCAACTTCACTGGGATTGCTCTAATTCATTGTCCGTTAAGTACGACATGGTATTCCATGGTCTGCATATGTTGCGTAATTTATTCAGTCCTGCTCCTATAGGGAGGAAATATCCTTTTCCTGTGGGCCACTAGAGTGCACCCTTGGAGCAGAGTCAGGTTCAGCAGAGACTAGTTTGGAGTGAAGATTTAGAGACATATTTGTTACTAAATTTGCCTCTTCATCCTCACTGTCCTGATTAAGGTTTTGTGGATTCTCAGCTCAGGGAGAAAACCCAGAATTCTCTATCTTTCCCAAGCAGTATCTTAACCATTCCAGCCCTAGGATGATAACAGATTTGCCACAGTTGTTCACAAGCCCAGAGGGAAAAGACTCTGCAGAAGTGTTATAATCGGCATACCCAACAAGCAGGCACTATCACCGCTGTCACTGTGATGACTGTAATTTATGGACGACAAAACATAGCCAGTAATCAGGCTAAGGCCTGGAAAAACGTTATCTCACTTTATGTTCCCCACAATCCTATGAAGTAAGCACAACCAGTATTCCACTATACAAATAAAGTGTGTGGCACAGAGATAACAAACACACAGAGAGAGACTCAGACCCTCCGGAGACCCCAGGGGTCTTCCCCATGCCTGTGTATTAAGTCTGTCACTGGGTGGCCCCGCCTGGATCTCTATCCCCAACTCCTAGCACCACCTATCTCAGTCCAAATTCAGTCCAAAGCCCCTGCAGTTTCCCCAAACTGCAGAGTTCCTGTGACTTGGCATTTGCTATTACTGCTTTCCTGCATGTTTTCCTCAGCTTCCCAGGAGAGCGCCTCGACCCCCACCAACCCTCTATCTGCGAGACAAACTGCTCCTTCTTCCTAGAGTCATATTACATTTTGCCCCGACTATGGAGCTTCCACAGGTAGACTTAAATACTCCTTATATCTCAAAATAATAAGAAAAGTCACTTATTTATCTAATCCTCTTACTAAAAAGACAGTTCTAAAGCCAAGTCTCACTGCTCTTAGTATCCTTGTGCCTGGCACAGTGCTTGGCATGTAGCAGATGTTCTCTATATGTTCGTAAATGAAAAAATGACTCTGAATGAGCTGTGAAGACTCTCTTAAAAACCCAATTCTTAGCAGCATCAAATAAATAATAGAAGCCAATAGACTTGGGTCACTTCTTTTCAGAGGATTGGGTCACAGAGGATTTCTGTGACCAAGCCCATCAGTAGCAAATAAAGAGCTGCTGGCTTTTGTTCTGCAGCTGAGCCTGCAGTGCTAACTTTGCCTGTGGATCTGCATAGTTAAAACTGAAGAAAGAGAGAGTGTGTTAGGCTATTCACATCTGCCTAGGGTCTGCTATTAGTCGCTGCTGAGAAATAACATGAAAATTTTTATTAGAGCAAAAGGACTTCAGGCTCCAGAAGTACACAGCAGCTGTTGAAGGGGAAAAGAGAAAGAAAATTCACCTTTCATCAGAAAAACGTGTGGTAAAAGTGGATAATTTTTTTCTGTAAAAACACATGAAAAAACTGTTTGTCTTGCTTGGTCTTGCTGATTATTTGCTCTTGCAAAAGGCTTATCAGTCCTCCTGGGAAAAGAAATGAAGCCTCAGCGATGTGAAAGCCACACTTAGAAGTTTTCTTTCTCATATGGTGTTTCTTTACTATAACCTCCCAGTGCTACTAATGAGAATGCCCAATTATTACATGTATTGACCAAGGGCAGTGCCCTTTGCTGTTCAATCACACAGCGTTTTCTGACAGTTCATTCTAATGAGAAACTGGGTTTTTGCAGGATTCTTTGCCCAGGAATACAGTCGGGTAGTTATAGTTTAAGTGGAATTTGCAGCCACAGATGCTTATATATTCAGAGGCATTGCAGGGAGAATTTGGACGATTTTTCCCCCTTCTCTGACAGAAGTTGATTTTCTACTTATTTGCATGTTTCAAGTCTAATCAAATAGAAATACATATATTTTTCCTTTTTATATCCCCAGAGTTTAAATGCATTTTTAATAACACAGAATCAGAGATTTGGATGGGATCTCTACATGTTATCTGCCTCACACAGGCAGATCTCTAACCTAACTAATCCCTGAAAGCACCCACCCTTTTCTCAGAAATATCTCAAAAAGACATCATACACCCGTGCATCCTGCTATCTCTTGGCACGATTTGCTTCCTTGAGGCTGGAATACCATTGTCTTCATTTCCTCTGCTGCCCAAGTAGGAGTTTAGCTTTTCCATTGCTTTCATTTCCTCAGCTGCCCCCAGTAGAAGCTTAGTTCTTTTCCATTGTCTCCAGAGTCACTGTGGGCTTTTAGACTATAGAGAGAGACGTCTATAGACAGCTTTGTGCTGTTCTGTGCCTCCGTATCTTTCCACATCCTGTGCCATCTGCCTGGAAATCTCTTTACCTATGATTCACCCTTTCCCGCATTAAGAAATCCTGTTGAATTTCCAACACCCCGGTGCTTCGTGAAGAGCCTCCTCATCTCCACATTCTGTCACTCCCCAGCCTAGGCCACTAATTACTAGTTCCTGAGTTCTACTAGAAGGTCTTTTAAAATGTAGTCTTGCCCTGGCTGGGTAGCTCAGTTGGTTAGCACATGGTCCCAATATGCCAAGGTTGTGGGTTCAATCCCTGTCAAGGGCACATACAAAAATCAACCAGTGAATGCATAAATAAGTGGAACAACAAATCAATGTTTCTCTCTCTCTCCCACTCTCTCTCTCTAAAATAAATAAATAAATGAATTGAAAGAAAATGTAGTCCTTAGACCAGCAACGACATCATAAATTGGGAGGTTATTAAAAGTGAGCGCTGATATATCTGGGAGTGGGGCCTGGGAACCTGGGGTTTAACAAGCTTGCTTAAATTTAAGAAGCATTATTCTACAATAGTGTCATCTCAAGTAACCTTTGGCAATTCTGTATTTAATACCCTTGATAAAAGAGAAGGTTCGCGACATGGAGGTACCATTTCACAGAAGAAAACCGGAACAGAATCCTGTGGACGTCATTTACTGGAAAGGAGTCTATAATAGCCCAGACTCTGCAGTTCACTGAAAATGCTGCCCTTCATTCTTGATTACAGATGTATTTTGAGGGAGGAATTATGTGGCAAATTTGGAATATCAGGGGTAAACATGTTTGCCCTTTTAACGTTGTGTTAAAATTATTCCTTTGGATGTTTGTCTTCTATTAGCTACAAAGTCTAGATCTGTCTCTCACTCATTTCAGAATGGATGAGTACAGGTCCTCACACGTGGTGGGCATTGAGATATTCACTAACACGATGAATAAGTGTTCACGCAGAACATTTCTTTCTGAAAGCTCACTGCCTATTTTAGATAATACAGCCTCAAAATTTAGTTTCGTTTTGGTCTCTAGTTTTGTCTTTGTCTTATGCTACTGTTTTTCAAGGTCCCTGGACTAGCCAACTGCATCAGCATTACCTGGGATGTATATTCTGTACAGATTCCTAGACTCCACATAATATTGTGTCCAGGTCTCCAATTTGTGATATCCAAAATCCCAGGTGATTCTTATGTAGACAAAGTTAGAGAACCACTGGATTATGTGGTCACCCCAATTCATAGCACCCTAAAATTGGTCATTAACCATAGAATAAGAGGGGAAAGAAACCCTAACCAAAAAACTCGTTATCAAAATTCAGTATAGGAGGAGTCATGATGAGATAGAAAAGAAAGAAAGAACTCCATGGAGACATTGCATTGTGCACAGATCCAGACAGTCCCACGAGTCCCACTGCAGGTCTGCATGGAAATCCATCCCTTCGTCAATTGTTGCTTTGGGAAGTGGGAAAGAGTTTACATTTCTTTTGCTAAGCCATCCCTTATGTAAGAAACCAGTGAAGTATACTCCCAGGAATTTAAATTGACAAAAGGAAAACAAGTAGAGGAAGTTGAGGGATTGTTTAACAAAGAAAAGAGAAGAAAAAGAGCCAAACAGAGTTATATGTTCTTCCCAAGCTCTTTCTCTCCAAAGAGAGCGACAGAGGCCCAGCAGACACCGACTGACCATGGTGTGATTTCAAGGGTTTGAAAACTCCATTTCCATTCCCCGAGAGTCCTGGAGATGTGCTGTTCCACAATTTGAGAAAACAATTATAAATACACTGAGGAAAAAAACACAGGGCTTCAATTCAAAATAAAATATAGAAACATAGTGGTGAGGCTGTGTAGTTTTTTTTATCTTTCTAAATTACCCCATAAAAACAGAGAGATCCAAACCAAAATGCCACAACGTTAGTTAAGTTATTCTCATGAACCCCAGAATAGGAGTAAGTAGGGACGGGTCACCAAGACCCATGTAATATCAGCATCTATACCGGAAGAAGCCAAGGAAAGTGAAGGGGCATCTAACAGATCTAAGAACGAGATAACCCCAAAACTGCCAGCATACAGTGTCTGGGGAAAAATGGGCAGCCTCTTTGAGGAGTGGCTGAACTGGAAGCTCCATTTGCAAGTGAGTGTGATGGGATGGCACTAAGGTTTTAAGAGACTTGATTAATCTGGGATTTAGGAACTGTGAAAACTAATTTGCCAAAGTACTCCCCCAGGGCAGAGCTCCATGCCAAGGAGGAACTGCTGGGAATAGAACCCAAACTGACCAAGAGGGGTGTGGGAGAGAAGGTGCAAAGAAAATGGGGATGAGGAACAAAGCACAAGATCTCCAAAAGCATGAAAACATATTTTTGAACAAAAAAACCCCAAAAGACAAAATTTTACAGCAGTGGAGCTAGGAAAAAAATATTTTTTGAAACAAAAACAAAAAAACCCAGAAAGACAAAGCTCTACAGCAATCCTGACCTATCCCTCTCTTCTAAAAGTTGAGGAAAATTAACCTCATGTGAAAATGAGCAACAGAAAAGAATCATAGTTGAATTCTATATATTTTTATGAGAAAATTAGGCATAGGAAAACATTTTGATAGATAATGAAAACACTCCAAGAAAATGTCCAAAGAACAGATGAAAACCATAACCTAATAGTTTTCAAATAAACTAATGGAAATTTTGTAAATGATCAATTATATGAAAGAACAACATAAATAAGAATTAGAAAAACTCAGAAATGAGGTGAAAGAACTAAAGACAAAATAAGAAAATTTTTTCAGTTATTGGAATGTATAAAACCTGAATTACATCACAAAAGAAGATATCCAAATGGCCAATAATAATGTGAAAAAATGCTCAATGTGCCCTGGCTGGTGTGGCTCGGTGGATTGAGTGGCAGCCTGTGAACCAAAGGATAATAGGTTCGATTCCCAATTAGGGCACATGCTTGGGTTGAGGGCCAGGTCCCCAGTAGGAGGCCCATGAGGGGCAAGCACTCATTGATGTTTCTCTCCCTCTCTTTCTTCTTCCCTTCCCTGTTCTCTAAAAATAAGTAAATAAAATCTTTTAAAAAAATGCTCAATGTTGCTAATCAGAATTTCACATTTAAACCACGAGATATTATACACCCACTGGAATGGTTAAAATGGAAGAGACTGATAATACTCAGTGCTTACAAGGATGTAGCACCATTGAAATACTTATACACTGCTGGCGTGAATGTAAAATTGTACAGCTGCTTTAGAAGCTGTTTGGCAGCTTTAAATACAGGTAAAAAATACATCTGCCCCATTATCCAACATTTCGGTTCCTAGATATTTTCCAAGAGCAATTAATATATATGTTCTCACAAAGATTTATATAAGAATATTCATCACAGCTATAATTCATAATAACCAAATATCTGGAAACAACACAAATGCCCATCAACAGAAGAAAGGATGAACTGTGATTTATACATCAACTGCTGATATACACTACAATGGATATTATATTGGATATTTTGGATACATTGAGTATTGTATCAGATATTTTTTATAAATTTCAAAAAAACCCATTACCTTTAGTGAAAGAAGCCAGACATGAGTGTACATACTGTTATGAATCCATTGATTTGAAATTTAAGATCAGGCAAAAATAATCTATGGTGATAGAAGTCAGAATAATGGTTACCTCTCTTTAGAAGTAAGGGTTTTTACTGGAAAGAAGCATGAGGGAACTTTCTGGAATAATGGAAATGTTCTGTATCTTGCTCTGCTTCATGGTTACACAGGTTTATACATATGGAAGCCAGGGGACCACAAGACCCCTCCCAAGTTCAATGAAGAGGACACACAGGATTCAGCATATGGTCACACTACAATTTTATATGTAAAAAGGATGCAAAGTAAAATTAGCAAGCAGACAAAGCACATGGGACAAAGTTTAGAGTAAACCGGGAACAAGTTTCTAAGAGACCACTTCCAGTGAAGTCACACAAGACATTAATTCCTGCAGCAACAAATTGTGATGTGTGTAAAATGTGGTCTCCCAGAGAAACCCATTAGACACCCAGTGCCAGGGGGTTTACTGGGAGCTACTCACATAGGGAGCTTCTGCCAAGCATTTACCAAAATTTCAGACTCTCAGAAGGAAAGCATAAGTTTATCATAAATCAGGTGGTTTTCATAAACACATAATGAGCCATTCTTATCAGGAAAACAATACAAACCTCCCTTAAATTCAAGTTTCTAGATGCCAGCAAAGGGCCAAACTTACAAGCAGGCCTTTTTAAAGATAGTAGTCAGGCCTGCTATGCTAATTTTTTTCTGCACAATATATAAGAAAAACTTCACCATGCTGTGCATTTAAGATTTTGCTATTTAGCATGGATGGACCTGGAGAGTGTTATGCTAAGTGAAATAAGCTAGTCAGAGAAAGATAAGTACCATATGATCTCACTCATATATAGAATCTAATGAACTAAACTAACAAACAATATAGAAACAGACTCATAGATAGAGAATAGACTGACAGATGTCAGAGGGAGAGGGATTTCAGGGTTGGATGAAAAAGGTGAAAGGATTAAGAAAAAAATTCATAGACAGACAACAGCACAGTGACTGCCAGAGGGAAAGGGAAGTGGGGGAGGTAGAATAGGGTAAACGGGGGACAAGTAGCGATTGTAGGAAACTCGACCTCAGGTGTTGAACACACAACACAACCTAAAGATGATGTATAACATTGTACACCTGAAACCTACATAATTTTATTAACCAATGTCATCCCAATGAATTCAATAAAAAAATAACATAAAGCAAAAAAATTAAAAAATATTTTGCTGTTTTACTGTATGTATATTATATATCCATTAAAAAATTTTTTAAATATAGATAATATGAAT
Source organism: Desmodus rotundus (assembly GCF_022682495.2). Classification (NCBI taxonomy): domain Eukaryota; kingdom Metazoa; phylum Chordata; class Mammalia; order Chiroptera; family Phyllostomidae; genus Desmodus; species Desmodus rotundus. Next base: position 46,563,590 of record NC_071387.1, on the reverse strand, counting down.
AACAGGCTCACAGATTGTCTTCTAAGAGCAGGTTGTCATGAGTCATCATCAAACAAAAAAGCATAATGACTTTGGAGGCCTATAAACAGGGCAAAGTAAAGAGGATCTACCTTCCTCAACTTGCTGAGGCTCAACCCTCTCAGGAGCCTCATGGATCCCGGTCGTAAGCAGCATCATGGGATATAAAGAGCACAGACTGTGGCATTAGTTTTAAAATGGCTCTGTCATTTGCTAACTAGGCAATAACGGTCAAGAGATTTTATTCATCTGAGCTTTAGTATTTGCATCAGCAAGATGAGAATATAATACTTACCAAGGAAAAGTTGTAAGGATTAAATGAAATAACACATGCAGTCAGCATCAAAAAATGTCAAGTTCATTACTAAAGGAGCTACAACTCTAAAAGAAAAGACAATCATAAACATGAAAGATTCTAAGACAAGAGAGAATGTAGTGAGTTCCGTGAGGGTTGTACAAAGGTTTAACTTCTTTTTTTTTTTCCATAAGTGAGATTTTATGGGTTATTCTGAAGATGATGACACAGACATTTCAATTTGTACACAATTCTTAACATAGGTACCAAAAATGTAAAGTCATATAGTCGTGATTCTTTTCTGAAGTTATTCCAGTGACTTTCCAGCTTAAAATTTGGGAACTAATTTCCTTAATAGAGTATCAAGTACCAATATCTGCAAATGTTGATACGCTGTTACGTCAAAGCCCGACTAATTCACAATTTAATATATGTACTACATAATTGAATTTTCAGTCTTTCACATCACATTAACAGAGTTCCTGGGAAAACTGGACTACCCCACCACAGATGTTACACTGCGCACAGAATTCTGGCCGGGAGAGCCCAGATGAAGGAGCGGTTTTCTTCAGGAAGCACGTCTACCAACAACACGAGAATAGAAGTAATTCAACATGTTCGAGACATAGTGAAGGCACAACTGACTCCAGATTGCCATTTAGTATGCTTTGTATTACAGGATAGAAAAACTACCCCCATCTGTGGAATGTTTAGCCGGCACCCAAGGCAATCAAAGCATCCCATATTCAATATCCCACTATTTTCTGGTTGTACCAAAAAATAAACAACCAGCAAGTGATTTCACCTCTTAAAAAAAATCATTTACACTTAAAAAAAAGGGATGAGGTGGAATTCCCTCCGTCTTAAAATTGTTTCTAGAGCTACTAAAAAGTCACATTTACAACACAGTTGATAAAAATATTCCTCTGGATTGTGCAAGAAGGGAGAGAGGGGCCACTGATAAGACATGATATATGATATGAATCAGACTTGGCTTCTTTTTCTCCTGCTTCACTCGAGACTGGACTCTCCTAGGTTTTAGTTTCTCCGTTTTCCACAGGTTCCTGGTTAGCCGCTTCCGCCTGTTTTCCCTTTGCTCCTCTTTTCCCTTTCATTTGCACTTTTTTGTCTGCAGATTTGTCCTTTCCTGCCACCTTTTTTGGCTTGGTTTCCACTTTTGCAGGAGCAGGTGTAGCTGACAACCTCGCCTATCTCCTCTTGGGCTCCTCCTTCGCCGCCCCTCCAGCTGACCTTCTTCTTGGGCATCGTGTCGGTGGGGCGGGCATGTACTGGGTACTGGAGGGCCGAGGTGCACAGATCTTTGCAACTAGGACTGCCTGGCTGATACAGCTTCTCCCGCCACCCAAACTGCTGGACCTGCGAAAAAGGTTTAACTTCTAGGAGGCCAGACAGAGGAATTCCTGTTGGCCTAGGATAGAACTTCATGAAAGAGGTAAGTAACATTTGAGCCAGTAGGATTTTGAGATTCAGAGATGAAGGGGGGTGGAGGGTGAATTTTAGGGCCAGGGATAAATATATGCAAATTCCAAGCTGGATTTGTCTTGGGCTTTGGCCAGCTCCAATGTTGCTGAGAGTACTAGCATTTATTTACCTCCATGACTTGCTCTCTCAGGCCATTATAAAGTCGTGTGAATGAAATGACATAGTGGGCTCTTCCATTCTGGATCTAAGGAAGATGCCATTTTTGCTTCTTGACATAGGAGGTCTGTCCAAAAGGTATTCAGCCATGTAATATGAAAAAGAGACATTTAAAGATATGAAGAAGATATAAGACACATTTTACATAGGACAATGACACCTCAATCCCCTTCAAAGTAGACATCTTGGGACCTCACACAGTTCTCCCAATTGCCAGCAGCTACCCTGTTGTATTTTCGTGAATCTCATCGATAGTCTGAAATCTCCTCCCTTTCACAGGTGAGTTTAGTTTTGGGAAAAGCCAGAAGTCACAGGGTGCCCAATCTGGGCTAGAGGGGGGCTGAGTCACCTGGGTGATTTGATGTTTCACCAAAAAACTCTGCATGAGATGTGATGAATGAGCAGGTGTGGTGTTGTGATGAAGCTGCCAATCACCAGTTGCCCATATCTATGGCCTTCTGAATCATCTGAATAGTTTCTGCAGAGGAATGTTCAAACTTAATGCAAAATCTGATGCAGATTTATTGCCCTACTCGCTCAATCATTTTGAACACAATGGCCACACAGTACACATGCTCGCTCAATGGCATTTACCGCCCCCACTGACTAGTACAGTGAAGCCATCATTGTTTATGAATGTGCATTCCAGTCCACTCTCCTTGGCTCCCAGGTTCCATCATATCACACAAACAGTTCATTATATTAACAATGGCTGGACTTTTTCCTGACAGACCTCATCATATAACAATATGGAAAATGGGCATGACCTCAACCAGGAACAGTACTGAATTCACAGGGCAAAATGGTGGCTTCTGGAGAAACATCAAATATATGCACAATCTTGCCTTTGTTTACTAGTCTGGTCAGACTCTGCCTCTTTTTCTTTTCATTTTTTAAGTAGATATTTATTGAGTGGGTGAGAATAAAGTATATGGGCCCCAGCCCTAAGGAGTTCACAGACTTGTCAGAAAGGCTACATGTAAATGCATGGATTACATAGAGAACAGTAGCGGCTTCAGGGGGAGAGAACAACGGACTTCAGGATCACACTGGATAGGATGCATCTGGTTTCTTCTTTCACGATATGCTCGTGCTAACTGTTAAACTGAAGGGTGGATATGATAAGCTCGCTACTTTCCAAAACTGGTCAGATGAAAAACCACTGGGCTCTAGGTAAGGTCAGAGTGCCCTCTACTGAAATAGGAAGCAAGAATGAGAACTCAAACTATTCTAACTCTGCCTATATAAAAATATTCTCTACACCTTACTATTCATAGAACTGAATAATCTTCCTCTCCTAGCAATAATCGATCTTGACCCTTGTTGAATTCTGATGTTCACTGGGAGGCAATAAAGGAGAACCAAAGAACATCAATCAAATAGATGTGAACATCCCAAAGGCGAAACAGCCTTAGGCTGACTAGCATATACAAATTTTTCTGGCTGACTGATGGGCTATCAAAATCCAAGGAGTATTAGCCCAGGCCTTTGCACAGGATGACAGCAACACTGGAGTCCCTAGCAATCTATTCTGTGTTTTTATTCTTCCCACTGCAACATGGACAAAAAGAAACTTTTACATGGATAAAAAAAAAAGTAGGTAAAAAGAAGTTCAGCCATGAAAGACATAGAGGAAACTTTACTTCTTTACCTACTAAGTCAAAAAAGCTGATCTGAAGAGGCCATGTACTGCATGACCCCAACTATATGACATTTTGCAAAAGGCAAACCCACAGAGACAGTAAAAAGATCAGTGGCTGCCAGACACTTGAATAGGCAGAGCACAGAGAGTCTTCAGGCCCGTGAAACTATCCTGCATGGTACCATAATGGTGGACACCTGTCACTCCACCTTTGTCCAAACGCTTAGAATGTACAACACCAGGACGCAACCCTAATGCACACTATGGACACTGTGTGGTAACAGCGTGTCAGTGCAGGTTCACCGATTGTTGACAAACTCATCAGGGGATGTTGACGGTCAGGAAAGAGGTTGCCTGGTCGGGGGGACAGGAGATATACGTGGGAACTCTGTACTTTCTGCTCAATTTTGCTGTGAATCTAATATTGCTCTAAAAGATAAGGTCTATTTAATAAAGAAAAATCAATTCAGGCTAAATTCTTCATAAGGGCAGGTCTCAGAAGGCCAAAGATCATAAAAAAATATTTGTCCTGCAATCTAAAAAGGCTGTAGATAAGAAGAGAGGACGTCTGTTTCACGGGCTGTGTGATAGTGTGAGCTTCAAAGAAAGCCACCTTATTTCTTTCCTCTTGTCCAGTCTCCCCACCAAGTAGCAACCTCTAGAGACAGTGACCATCATTACACGGGGTCTAAATTCCAATTAGTAGAAATGGAAGCATTCACTCCGAAGTAGCAGTGATTTTAATCTTAACTCTTATTTTTAATATACACCCCAAACTGTAGAACTCAGACTGACCTTCAGACTAAACTGTGACACCAGAAGGAGAGATGACTTGCTTAAGGTCCAACCTCCAACAGCCTGGGGAGTGCCTGGCCCTGAAGATTGACAATGTGCTGATGACGCCATGTTTATCTGCTCCTTGAAACAGAAGACACGGTGGGAATGGGTGGCTTGTAAAAGTAGAAGTTCTACAATAAGTGACTCTTTAGCAAGTGTGTTACCTTATAGAAAGTGGGCTGCTCAATGTCAATAGCTTTCCTTTGGGTTGAATTACTTTATCTGAAGTCTTTTTCCCACTTTGAACTAGCTTCCCAAAGTGAATCCCCTGTTTTGAAACAATGTGATTAATAAGTCTTCAAAACAATGCCCCAGGAGGAATAATAGTCATTTACTTAACTGGCATTTAGAGCAATGTAATTAATAGTTTTAGAAATGTTTCTAGCCTCTTTAATTATGGATGAGGCTAAATATTTCATTACTCCTGCATGATAACATGCTAGTACACATGAAAAGGTAAAGGGGAGGGCTCTTAGGACAGGTGCCGAATGCCTTCCTTGCAATAAACATCCACAGCCACCATGAGCTGGGACATCTGCTAGAGATTTTTTAGCAACGAACATCTGGAACTTGATTTGGTACATGTAGTAGAAACTTCTTTCATTAAAAAAAAAATCTTCTTTATTCAAAGTAATTTGCAGTCTCTCATAACCCACTCTCACCCCCCACCCAGCCCTTGGGAAAAAAAAATCTCCCCAATGCCTATTGTGAAGACCCTTGGAATTTCTTGGCTTTGCAAAATAATAACTGAATGCAATTCGAGCAAGGTTATTTCAGTTTCTCCTTCCTCATTTCAATCCATAGATGAGCTCTGGCTTTATAATTAGAGTCACCTCTCCTGGTACTTCAGGTTAACTAGTCAATGTTGTCATCTCTTCCATGGCCGGTGAATTTAACAGTATGTAGGAAGGTGTGGAGCAAGGTCGGGAGGAGAGGCAGCAGGGAGTTCATTTGTGTTCCTTGTGTATAATGTTCTTTTCCTGTGGAAATGGGTTTTTGTGACTGCCCTTTTCAGAGTTCAGTGGATTGCTCCACCGCCAATAGCTGCTATCAATAAACACTCTCACTCTCATTTGTGAGACCCAACCAACATTTCCTGGAGATAAAGATGGCTTAGATTCCAGTACAATGTAAAACACATTCCAAGATATTTCTTGAATGAAGTCAGGATATTTAAACAAAACCCAACAGAGAGACCTGAGATAAGATGGCTCTTTTATTTATTGCCATCCTCAAATTCTGGGTACACTGACCTCCAGAAAGCAAGAAGGAGCCATTTGATAACATCAGCCCCTTTATCATTCTGAAGGGTGGCAGGTTGCCCCACCAAATGAAAGGCTGGAAGCTGACATCTCAATCATGAGTGTCTTCCCAGCCCTTTCTAAACTTGGCCTGTGGGCAGTTTCATGTGCATCATAAGCCAAGAAGTACTTCTCAGAATGATTTCCTCTCCCACTGAAACAGATCCTGAAAGAAAACATTGACTCTGATCCTTCAGTTACTGATATTCAGCATTTCCTACCATCAATAACACCCATCTCATTAAATTAAAAGCGTCCTCAAACTGTTATGACTGTTACAAAAAAATTCTTTCTTTCTTTCATCTATTTCTCCTTACAACAAAATTTCCCTTTGGACTAATAAATCAGTCTGCTAAAATGCTTATTATTTTTTTAATGACTAAAATGTGAATTGATGGCCTGTGTAAACCATGTTCAGTCCAGAAAAACACATCCCTCTAGTTGGGACCTTTTGAAATAGGAAAGTTACATATGGGAAATATACAATATGGAAGCAGTTTAAAGGGGTTTCTCTGAGTCAGTACCAGATGATCTTCCGATAGTCTTCAGCTTTAAGATGAAATGAAACCTAAAGTTGGTTCAGTAAAGGAGAACTTGTGGTGACTTTGTGTGTGTGCGTGTGTATATATGTATATATTAGATTGGGGACATGTGGTTTTTAAGGAAAGAAAGCTTGATTCAGTTAAAACTTCTGACACAACAAAGGAAGGAAATTGATCTGAGTGTCATTTGCTGTGATCAGTCTCTCATCCAACCCTGTTCTCTGGTGTCCCTTTTGTATCGGAGCCATTTCCTGCATGATAGTACATTCCTGTCTGACACACCATGCCTGGGAAAAGGCAGTATCATTTCCCCCTGCCCGGCAGACACAGCTGTAAGACGTCATCCGAACCCTTTCTGTTTCCGTTGTTGGGTGTTGGCCATTCTGCAGGACTTGCATCTTTCTCTATTAACTTCCTGCTCAGTTAAGGGAAAACTATGGAAGTGTCCAAAAACGTGGTTTCAACATGAATTGGCAAAGCTCAGAAAAGGAAGATGAGAAAGAGGTAGAAATATATTTCAAAGTCCAAGATTTTATAATCAGAATTTTGAAGCCTATAGAATTTATTTGTTCCCTACTACTCCAAGTGTGAGCAGCAACACTGGAATCACATGGTTGCTTATTATAAATGCAAAACTCAGGCTCTACCCAAGTCCTACTAAATGAGAACCTGCATTTTAACAAGATACTCAGTGAATTTGTGTGAACTTTAGAGTTGGAGATACATTGGTCTAGTTCAACCAATTTATTTACAGGTAAAGAAACTGAGTCTTAGGTAAGTAGCTTGTGCCAAACCATAAAGCTATGCACATCAGACAGGTTAGGACTAGACCCTTAAAGTGAATGCTCCAGTTAATCTACTTTTACTGTGTATGAAAGGAAGATATACAACTCAAATTTTCCAGGGACAATATTCCTTCAAACTCATCATCATCTTTCAACCCACAGGCCAAACCAATTTCTTCTTACCCATCAGAGCCTTCTCGCTTCTCTCCTCATCTACCTTGGTCCCATTACAATCCTTCTGCAAATTCCTGAACCACCACCTTCTCCATTCCTACATCTAAATGGTTGACCAAAGCTTGAGAAAAATCACTCACCTGAATAACTGTTACCACTTTCCATTTATAATCAGCCACCTCAACTGAGCTCTCAACAGTGCCCGTTAATCTTACAATTTTTCTCCAGTAGTAGCTTTTCCATTTATACCTTTCCCAATTTCCTCAAACATTTCACTCCCACTCTCAAGTAATGACTGTCTCCAGCTTCACTGAGATGATAAAAGTAATGAGCTATTAAACCCCTTCACTTCCCAACAGTAGCTCTAAATCTACACACTCTCCTGCACCAGCCTGCATGCATCTTCTCTTTTCTCCCCACTTTTACCAACCCTTCTGAACAACGGATCCTTCAGAGTGGTCTCTATAGGCCTCACTCACTCTCCTCTCCTCTGGAAGGGACCTCACACCACAGATCATCTCTTCCCCAAAGATGCCACATGTACACATCTTTGCCTCTGAACCTTTTCATCTACATTCAGATATACTCTAGTGCCTCCTTTCTTAAACAAGAAGCACACTAACAAAGTTTTAGATGAAACCTGTCTAGTTGGGTCCCTATGTCAATACTCCCCTTCACGGTTAGCTTCTTGGTGGAATGTGTTCTCTACACACGCAGTCATTACTTTTTCATTGCCCATTTACTATTTTCAGAATGACTTCACCGATGCAGGATCTTTTTTAAAATTGAAGTAATAGGAAAAAAAAATGAAAGAAGAAAGAAAAAATCACCAGAACTCTCATGACACAAAAATAATCATCTCTTTTCTCTTTGTAACATTTTTTTCCTATTAATAGATACCAATGGGTATCTATTGAGGATGAATAGGTAGGGGGAAAATGTACAATGAAATGACATTCTATATGAAGTAAGATTAAATGGTTCTTGAATTTAACAGAAGAAATGTTTAGAAAGTGAAATTAAAAGACTTATTCCTTACTTTGAACAATTTCCTTCACATTCTTGGTTTTATAAGTTATATTTTTTAACTTTGTCAAGACATTTGTGTTTGTTTTGCCAAGTGAATCGAATAAAGGAAGAGAGGGAGGCCAGGGAGTTAAACTCTCGGTTTCCCAGGGACCGATTGCAATGACAGGTCTGAATCAAAGCCTTCAATATCATAAATCTCTTGCTCTACACCAAGCATGAGCCTTACCAAAAAGGCTATTGTTCCACCAGGAATTTGCCAAAAAACTCCCAACTAACTAAAAAGTATTATTCAGATTTTTAAGCAGTGTTTTGTTAGTTTAAGTAATTTTTTATTTTTCAATTCCAGTTGACATGCAATATTTCATTAGTTTCAGGTGTATACCCTGGTGATTAGACATTATATAACTTCCTAAGCGATCATTCTGATAAATCTTGTAGCCATCTGACACCATGCACAGTTATTAGAATATTATTGACTACATTCCCTGTGCTGTACTTTACATCCCTGTGACTGTTCTGTAACCACCAATTTGTACTTCTTAATCCCTTCACCTTTTCATACAACCCCACCCCCCTCCCATTTGGCAACCATGAGAATGTTCTTTATACCTGTGAGTAAGTTTCTGCTCTGCTTGTTCATTCGTTTTGTTTTTTAGATTCAATTGTTAATAGATATGTATTTATTGTCATTTTATTATTTATATTTTTATCTTATTTTTCTTCTTCTACTTAAAGAATATCCTTTAACATTTCATATACTGGTTTGGGGGTGATGAACTCCTTTAGCTTTTTCTTGTCTGGGAAGCTCTTTATCTCTACTTTGATTCTAAATGATAGCCTTGCTGGGTAGGGTAATCTTGATTCTAAGTCCTTGCTTTTCATCATTTTGAATATTTCTTGCCCCTCCCTCCTGCCCTGCAAAGTTTCTGATGAGAAATCATCTGTCAGTCTTATGGGGTCTCCCCTGTAGGGAACTCTCTGCTTTTCTCTTGCTGCTTTTAAGATTATCTCTTTGTCTTTAACCTTTTGCATTTTAATTACAATGTGTCTATAGGTGGACCTCTTTGGGTTCATCTTGTTTGGGGTGTCTCGGCACTTCCTGGACTTGCCTGTTCATTTCTTTCACCAGGTTAGAGAGTTTTCCATCACTATTTTTTCACGTAGGTTTTCAATTTCTTGATCTCACTTCTCCTTCTGTCATCCCCGTGATGTGCATGTTGGCATGCCTGATGTTATCACTGGGGCTCTTTATACTATCCTCATTTTTTGGATTATTCTTTCTTTTTACTATTTGGATTGGGTGTTCTCTGGTTCCATATCATCCAAATCTGTATTTGATCCTCTATTTCATCTACTCCAACCCTCATCTTGAAGTCAAACGATTCCGTTTCTCCCCATAATGTCCCTGGTGAATTTCAAGCTGCTGACCCAGCAGTGGAGGTCAGAGTAAATAAGTCTGCCTAATTCCATGTGTAGGCTCTTTAAGATGAGCACTTGGAACTCCAGAAGCCTTTCTGCTTACTCAGTTACAATTCCTCCTATTTTTTCATCCAAAAGTTATAGGGACTTCTTTTTGCCCTGTGCTGGAGGACTGGGTCTGGGGCAGGGACCTCTCCCTTCTCAGGGGGGACCTCTGCAGCTGAGATATCCCTTCTGATTTTTACCCACCACATGTGGGTGTGGAACTAGCCCATTCTGCCTCTCCACCCATTCACCCATCCTCCCAGTCTCAGTGTGGCTTCTTCCTTATATCCTTAGTTGTAGGACTTCTGTTCAGCTCAATTTCAGGTGGTTCTGAATGATGGTCGTTCTTTAGTTGAGTTGTAATTTTGATGTGGTTGTGGGAGGATGTACGTACCACATTTATCTATGCTGCCATCTTGACCAGATCCAAGAAGTGTAGTTTTAAGTAAATCTAAGCTGGGTACAAAAGGAGTGAGTACATAAAGCTTGATGAATAATGAAAAGTGGTAGGACTAATGGACTGGGGATCCTAATGAAAGAAGCATTGGCAGGGTGTGAACAAGAGAGCGAGACAAAGCACCAGTGGTGGTGACACTCCATTCTAATTCCTGTCAACTCTTGCATTTTTCCTCTTTGTTCACTATGATTACCTTCGGCTTTTTCTCTATGTAAATAATTTGATTTTCAGCTGTGCATACTGTTTCCTTTGTTGTCTCCAATTTATATGTAAGATTTGTAATGATGTTGTTTTGGTTCTTAATTTGTTCTCTTAGCTCTAAAATCGCCATAGGCATTTTATGCTATTGTTTACCATTCTGTCCCCAGATTCTTACTTTTTTATATTCCTGTTCTTAATAAGAAATTCCTACTCATAATTCTTGCATGACCTGAAGCACCCATGGAAATGTGGATTGAGCTATTCATCTGTGTTTTGCCTAGTGTGTCCTTCTTCCTTCCCTCCTTCATCCTCAACTTTCCTTCCTTCCTTCCTTCCTTCCTTCCTCCATTTCTTCCTTCTTTCCTGCCTTCCTGCCTTTCTCCCTTCCCTATTCTTAATTTATTTAGCACCAGGCCCCTTTTTTCCCCTATACAAGCTTAAGGTGCCCAGCACTGACAAAAATATTTGTTTTACTCTAATAAAATTACAAGTCAGTTCCCTTGACACCTGTTGCAGCTCATCTGGGACTGCAGTTCTATGAACTGGCTCTCAGCAGGTGGTGGGAGGGGAGCCCTGATTTGTAGGCTTTGCAAATTTCTGTGTACACACACTTACACCATGCCATTTCAAACTACTAATAATTTAATAACCACCTTGGAAAGTCCTGAGTATTTGACAATGGGCTATTGTGAGCCAATACCAGACAGCAGAATGCAAGCCTTTCAGCCTGTGAGCATGGGGACTGCTGCTCTGGGGCCCAAGCTCCAATCCTTACTTTTGGAGAGGCCTTGAACAAGTTATTTAACCTCTCTAGTCTCTTAATTTTCATCTTTATAAGATAATTAATGATCTTTAACTGATGAAAATCTATGAAGGTTAAATCAAATAATGATTAGTCCCTGAAATCTTCCTAATTCATCAAGAACACACATGGCAGGGGAGAAAGGGCCTGTTGTGAGCTGAGCTCTGAGCTAGATATTTTGAGGGCCCTCAAAATGACTGAAGACAGGCTTCTGCACTCAGTCTCTGTGTACTCAGTTGTGAGGTCGCACTTCCTTCCCTTGGGGCCTCTTTCTTACATTCATACATGTGCAGTTTAAGCCATCTGAATGTCCCATGGTAACAATTCAGCCTCCTGCTTTAGTCCTGACTTCCTTGGGGACTTCTTACAAGTTATTCTGGCTCTTAGCCCTACCATTTCCGCATTTGGAAGAGGAAGCTCATAATCAACACTCAAACCCACAGACCTCACAGGGAAACTTTCCATGGTAGATGGGATTAAGTAAAAATATTTACCTTCCTCCGTAGTCTCTGGTCCACTGTTATATGTGACTTTGTGAATCTCTCTCCTCAAAGACTCCCAAATAGAGACACCTGCACAAGGCAATAATGGGAATACAACGGAAATGTGCCTTGACTGGTGTGGTCCCTGCCTGTGCATTACCTGGATACTCAAGTTGTGTCTCCCAAGGAAAATTCTCCTTATTTTAAGGCAGAAAGCGCTAGGTTTAGATCCAGCCAACCTGACATACAAAGGCCTCGGCTTACCATCAGTAATCTGTGTATAATAATTATGCATACTTCATAGTGAGCATGCATAGATACTTCTTAATTGTACATACTTCTTAATTGAGACCCTGATTGTAAAATACTGACTATAGCGTCTGGCATGTAGAACATACTCATAAATGTTAGCTGCAATTATTAAGTATATCTGCTTATTATTAAGAACATCTTTTCAGTCCTTGAGAAGTTTCACCTAAGACTTTCTTAAAACAGGTGCCCTAAAGTAAATCTCAAACTCACATTTCAGGGCATATTACACTGTGTTGTTACTTTTAATTTATCCAAAAGATCTTTTGTGATTCTTTATGCCATTGCCTGATAGAAATTATTATGGGTAGTGTTTCTTTACATGTTGGTTTTGACTTTTTAAAACCTTATTCAAGATTCATTTGGTCAACATTTATTTTTATCATTTTTGAGAAATCATAATTATCTTAGAAATAAGATAATAGAAATAATTATCTTATTTCTATTACTACTATTTTTTTTCTTTGTTTTTATAATGTGGACTGAGAAGAAGCCAGCACAGTTTGATGGCCACAGGGAGAGTTCTCAGGGCAGTTGGGTCCACTTTTCATTCTACACCCATCTGTTGCATACAGGTCTTATGCCTATGTGCCAGGCACTATTCTGGGACCTGAGGTCACAGAGAACAAAAACATAGTCTCTGGCCTCAAGGGCCCCAGAGAACAAGAAGATATAGATAGGTCAACTGGGAATAAATGCGGTATGACAGATGCTAAATACAAACATTTCTATGATGCCATGAAGAGTGTGGGCCAGTGTAAGCTAAATTAATAAAGAAGGAGGTGGGAAGGAGGAGATTTTGAGACTCAGTTCAGTACCACCTTCTACCGGAAAAAAAAAAAGCCTTCTCTCTTCTTCTCCCCACCTTACCATATTAAATGCTTTTCCCTTTTGCCCTTAAGCTGAGTTACAGCCCAGCACCTATGACATTAAAGCAGCATTTAGCTGTTGTCTCCCCACCCCCAACCTCCAGCCTCTACAGCTCTCAGGGCAAGGTCCATGTCTTACTATCTCCACATCTCTAGTACCAAGGATGGTTTCTGGCACATTGTATCTGGTCCATTAACAAATGTTTGTTCAACAAAATTGTAATCAAGGAAGAAAAGGCATTCAAATAAGAGGGAATAATCTACTCTATGTACTACTTCCAACAAGACAAGTCAAAATATTGTACTTACAAGCAAGATGGTGAATTGGCAAAGTTCTTGGCAAGAGAACTTAGTGAACTAAGAGAGGCAGAAATCAAACAACCATGCAAGTGGATGGAGACGGTAGAGAAAGAAAAGATTTCCTTTTCAAGAAGTTCGACAGTGAAGGGTTATAAAGGATTTCACCATAATGGCTCTTCATTTAGCAATAAAGTTTTTTAGAAATGAATGCCGTTAAGGGAGGAATAAATAGGTATAGTAGAAATGGGAAGGTAAGAGAGAATCAAAGGAGGTATTTTTTAAGTTGGAAAATATTTAAGCATAATTATGTAGCAAAGGGAAATAAAAGCACATAGACAAGAAGAAAGACAGAAGAGTCAGAGGCATCATTGATAAAGTGATATTCTGAGACAGTAAAACAGAAGGAGATCCAGAACACAGATGGATAAATTAATATAGAATAAAGGCCACTGTTCTCACAAAAGCTGGCAGGAATGGAGACTTGATTTGGAGCAATGGGGGTGGGGAATGATGTTCTGTGTGTCACTGTTTAGAAGAATTATATATATAAGGGCAAGAATATATTTTTCACATATTTTTAATCTATGTTCTATCATCTAAATATAAATACATGATGGTTTATTGTTTTAAGACCTAAGAATCCAAACATCCAAGTACTCAGCAGCTATATTCAACATAAGTTATGTTTGCCAGATTTTCATCATTTGTTTTAAGACATAAACCTGACAACAGGGGTTACCAAGGGCTGGATGTTGGGGGAGTGGGGAGATAATGGTCAAAGGTAAAAACTTTCAGTTATAAGATTAACAAATGGTGACTACAGCTAATAATGCTGTCTTATATGCTTGAGAATTGCTAGGAAAGTAGATCTTTAATGTTCTTACTGTACCAAAAAGATTTTTAAAAGGTAATTATGTCATGGATTTGGGGTGCTAGCTAAGGTTATGGCGGTCATCATTTTGCAATAGGTAAGTGTATCAAATTAACACATGTATTCCTTAAATTTATACAATGTTATATGTCAACTAATATCTCAACAACACTAGAAAAAAATAAACAGGACCAATACCTTTGAAGTTTCTTTGTACCTCTTCCTTCCTTTCTTCCCAGACATCACCAGACTGTTTGATTACCCTGCATGTTTTCATAATGTATCACCAAAGCATATTATCTGTAAGTAATATTGATATTTACTTTACACTTAATATCTGGCAAGATAATATTTTATGGAATACATACAGTATTGTTTTGAATGTTTTAATTGTTTGAGTAAATGTCATTTTACTGTATATATTCCACAAATTGTTTTTTTCACTCTACTTTTTGTTTTTGAGATTTCCCGTGTTAATACATGTAACTTGAAAATTAGGTTTAGTTTTATAGGTTTAAGTTAATGTTAGAAGCACTAATTTATTTTACTGGAAAAAATCTTTTTGCAGGGAAGGTGGTTTGAATTCCACTTGCTAAATTAAATGAGCAGTATTTCTATCCTGTTGGTACCGATTGCAAAAGAACAGGATGACTAGCATAGTTTAAATCTTAAGTAAAAAATGAAATTCTTTATTACAAATATTTAAACAAATGGAGTTGCTTAAAACAAACAGACTTCATCTCAAGTTTACAAGTCAACCGTCTTTGAACAATAACTATTAAACAAACTTCTACATATTATAGGAAAGTTCTTTGTTCTTTTAAGTAAACAGACCTTCACAGAGAAAAATTTATAATAACAAAATACAAACCAAGCACAGATTAATTTAAGGGTTGTGGTTACTGGAATGTAAATATTCTCCAACCTTCTGTATTATCTTTCTAATCTGAACAAAGAATAACGGCTACCCTAGTGTTTGGGATTCTCACAGAGCTTGTGCCAATAACTTCCCTGAAGTGTCGTGTTTAGCACTGAAACCTGCGGTTTATAGCTTCAACTATGATGTTAACTGAAATTGATTTGAAACATTGAGGGTTAATAATGTTGCACAATAGAGAATTATAGGTTAAAGAATCTATAGGTAGAATCTATATCTGCATAGGAGCAATTTATTTTTATTCTTTGCAGTATTCCCTTTATAAAGATCCTGCATTTTTATCCACCCTCTGGTGAAAGAATTAGGTTATTTCCAGTTTTTCATTATCACCAGCAATGCTGCAGAAACTTTCGTGCACACACCTCTGTGTACACATGCGAGAGTTTCTCTGGGACCCTCATAAGCAGAACCGTTGGGTCACAGTAATGTGCATCTTTACTTTTACATGGTATGAGAGTCCTGGCCTTACTAAATATCGTCAAATTGCTCTTGAAGGAGCTTTATCATCGCACCCTCTCACGGCCTGTCTGTGAGACGTCTGTCTTGTCTCTCCACATCTCCACTCACAGTTAGACTTTTAAGTTTTCACCGATCTGTTGGGTATGAATCCATGTCCTAACTGCACTTTCCTAGTTGCTGGTGAGACTATACATTTTTTCATATGTTTATCAGCCATGCTGGTTTCTCTTTTTATAAATTGCCTCATCATATCCTTTGGAAACTTTTTATATATTCTGGATACAAATTCTTTTTTAGTTTTATATGTTGCACAAACTATCTTTCAGTCTATGGATTTAGTTTTACCATCTTAATTTGTGTTTACCATTCTCCTTTTCCTCCTCATTCTCTTATGTTTTCTCCTTTCTTGCCTTCTGTTGTACTTATTGGTATATACATTCTTCTTTTCTCTTCTGGTTTTAAAGCTATACATAGCTTCTATTCTTTTAATGGCTACCCTTAATGTTTGACCTAGAGAGTTAGCTATACCATTGTTAAATAACGTCCAGAGGAGATATTCTCAAACTGTGGGCCCGGACCACCAGCAGCAGCACTTGGTACTTATTTAAAAATGCAAAATGTTCAGGTCTCACCACAGACCTAATAAATCAGAGACTCTGAGGGTGGGGCCCACCACCTGTGTGTTCCACCTGACCCTGAGGAGTCAAAAGTTACAGGTGAAATCTGGCTTGTTATATTTTTAGGGCCCAGGTGGAATACAACATGATGTAGACTTCCAGTTTCCAGCACAGCACGTAGAGTTTGGAAGTTGTCATTCCATCTAGACAACAAAACCAGAACCAACTGCAGATCAAGCCTAACCAGTCTGGGGAAGGGAAATATCCAACTGCAGCTCCTGTTAGCCTGCAGGGGAGGGGGTGTGAGGAGGTGAGAAGTTCACAGTCCTTAGACACAGGCCCACTGACAGACTGAGAGCAGATGGCAGGACTACATTGGACTATAGAACATGTCCCCTTCTCCCGCACCTTACCCTCACATCGCTAAGCCTATTTGCTGGAATTCCTGTTACCTAGTACACCATACCTGGCTTTCAACAACAATGAAAAAAAAGCACAAGGCATTCTAAAAGGCAAAAAGAGTTCGAAGAGACATCGCAATTATTAGAACTAGACTCAGATATGGCAGGGGTAAGGCCTATTATTAGACCTATTATTTTAAGACCAGGAATTTAAGACAACTGTGACTAATAGTATGCTAAGGACTCTAATGGAAAAAAAAATCACAGCATACAAGAATAGATGGGTAAAGTTAGCAGAGAAAAGGAAATTCTAAGACAGAATCAGAAAGAAATGCTAGCATTCAAAAGCGCTGAAACAGCAATGAAGATTGCCTTAGTAGGCCAGATATGGCTGAGCACAGAATCTCGGAGCTTGAGCAATGTCAACAGGAGCTCCAGCATCTGAAAAGCAAAGAAAAAGAAAACAAAGGCTGCAGAAACCCAGAATATCCAAGGACTGTGGAACAACCGCAAAAGGTATAATGTAAGTATGATGGCAAAATCAGGACCCGAATGATGAATAATAATCAAGTTTGTATCTGCATGACCAGTTAAATTTCATCTTCTAAGCAGTTCTCTTGGAAGATAAAACAAATACTCTCACTCTAGTTTTCTGTGAAATTTCTTCGTAACTACTTTATAGGCCACACAAGAAAAGCATCTTTGAAGTCACATCTCACATGAGTCAGGGCTCAGTGTAGAGACCATAGAGGCCATCGCTGTAAAGTCACTTGAGTAAGGTCCAAGCAAGAGTTGACAAATGCTCGGCACACGTACCTTGACTGATCTAGGTAACATTGCCTAAGGTGTTTCTTCCTTCCATTGAACATTAATTGGTGAAAAATAAAAAAGAATAATAGGGTCAAATGAACTTGAAAATACTGAACCAAAATTATACAGGTTTTCTTTAACTGTCAAACTTAACAAAATACATTATAAATTTCTATTTTCTGAACTTTCTAACCGAGGAAGGAATAGCCCATAGAATGGCTATTCCTTGAAACATTCTTTGAGAAATATGATTCCAGAAACATTTGTGGATGCATTGTTTAGGAAAAGGTAGAGAAGGGGTTGGCAAAATTTCTCTGTAAAAGGCCAAATCATAAATATGTGGGGCTTTGCAGGTCAGGTGGTCTCCATTACAACCACACACCTTTGCGGGGGCAATAAAAAATGACACCACGGTCAACACTGGGTGTGGCTGTGTTCCAATAAAACTTCATTTAGGAAAAGAAGCTTGTGGGCTATAGTTTGCCAGCCTCTGCTGGAGAGCATCACGATTATGCTTTGCCACAAAACATTCTCTCTTTCAAAACTACTGAGTGCCTATGTGTGTTCTGACCCCACAAATACTGTTGGACGCGTAGACAGATAAATCTCGGTGGGAGGGTGGGGAAACAACAGTGTTTAGGGAATGGACACTATACAAGATCCTGGAAACTTCACAGTTTACATTTACATGCAGTTTTTCACTTGACTTTTTTTTTTAATCAGTATTTTTAACATCACCACTGCACAGAGGAGAACAATGAGACTAGGCCTTCCTCTGGTAGCCATGCCAGACAGGGCAGCTAAGAATGGAAGGTGCCTGGGCCCACTCTCAGTACGCATTCCCAGGTCACTTACACTTCCCGTGTCAATGTGACATCATCCCCAAATTATAGTGAGTCCTGCAGATATTAAACCACAATTTAAAAATCAAGAAAAATTAACTAATTTGCCTTTGCCTTGGGCAATAGAAATAAATCCAACCCTGCAGTGATTGTTATATAACCATTTCTCTGGATAGAAATAAAACAAAAGGCAAAGCCAGCCATGCGTGTCCCTACTCATCACTCTGTGACCCATGTCACAGGATGCGTGAGTGACAACCTCACGGGAGCCTCTGTGTGCAGCCCTCAGACAAAGCTGCCCAGGCAGGTGCCCAAGTGCGCTGAGAGAGTGGTTGCTACATGTTCCAGGATGGGATCGATTCTTGAATTGTTCAAGGAGACTGCATCTTTTTCTGCATCCAACTTACTAGTCCTCTAGCTGAACTCAAAACCCGGCCAGTAGCAAAGGAAAGTTAGAGCACCCTCTGCTTTGTTCAATGTTTTGTTTTGAAATACCAACGGAAAAGCTTTATTTAGCTCTGGCTAGCCTGCAGAACTTTCCAAACAAAAGCTTCACAACTTGGTTCTTTTCCAGGTTCTGTTGATTCCTGTAAATCAAATTAACTCAGGCATGTTGGGGCTTTGCTCCTATCACCACCAGCTTCCACTTCCATGACTGTTTCCCATGGCAGCTGTTTATACTACTGCATTCAGATATCTGCCGCCCCAGGTTACACTGTGTCCTTCCTTAACTAGGACAGGAGAACCCCAAAAAGATTAAAGCTCTCAGCATCTGACTATGACAGAAGCAGGGAAGAGGAAGCGATTTACAATGAAAGGCCGGATTGATGCCCGCAATTACTTTCTCAAACTCAAGCTCTATTTTACTAAGTTTCTACAGTGTAACATTTTTGAATAAGCACTAGGTGTTAGGCTCTTTCTGACCAAAGGACTCACTGAAATCCCCATAGCACTGTATACCAAGCTGCTGATGTGAAACAATTAGCGTTGGGGCCAGAAATAGGGCTCCAGTTTTAAAAAGTGCTGTGCTCCTTGGAATTCCATAGGCTTGGCTACCCTGCTGGCCACAGACCCAGCCACTGGAATGTTTAATAAAGCAAATGTTGCTCTCCAGCTAAGCCATTTTTTTTTCTCTTTCTAGAATTCCTATGGAAATTTTCCTATGAAACAGATTCAAGAGTCAGGAGGAACAAAGAGCTTCCTTTTGAACAATTGTCTTCCGCACCCGCTACGCTCACCCACACCAGATGAAAGCAGAGTTCTCAGATTGCACAGGCAAATTCCGGGCCTCATAAGGGCTTATAAGAGCTTGAAAAAGCAGGGCCTGTCCTTCAATGGATTCAAGTGTCCGATTTACATGAAAGCAAATTCCTGGGATTCCCCTTCGGCTGGCATCCTTCAGCGTAGCCAGTTCCTGAACAAAAGTACTGCTACTACATCTGCCAGTGGGGATTGTCACCACGCATAAACATCTGCAGATTTAACTCACCCCAGAGCTCTCACAAGTGGGAAATCAAGCATTTGTTATTTCTAGAGAACAAACAAACCTTTGACCCAATGAGGGACCAAAACAAAGAAAGCAAAATGAAATGACAAGGGATAGGTGTGAGTGATAGGAGGCAAGAGCATAGAGACGGGGGAGAGGGCTTGTTCGCGGGAATGCATATAGACACTGAAGGAGACCTGACCAGCATTTTGATCCAGGCCTCCTGTTCAGTTAAACAAGGAGGCTGGGAAACTAAGGTGGCGGGCGTGCCGTGACGGCCTACGCAAGCAAGCCAAAATCTAAGCTTATGGGGTAAATGTCTCAAGGTTATGAAATCAAGACACTAAGAACAGCCAATCACAAACAGCCAACGAGGCTTTAAGCTATAGCCAATCTATAATGTCCTGACTCTGGTTCTGCCTCTTCCCTGCCTACAAAAGCCTCACCCCTAGCACCTGGTGGTGGAACATTCCCAACTTCTTCCAGTTTGGCACTGCCTGATTTGAATCAATTTTTGCTGAAATAAACTCTTAAAATTTTTAATATGGTTCACTTATCTTTTCACAGTTCTGATGTCAGAAGAAGAAACCAATGGAGACCCCTTCCTCCCTCCCAGGATGGTGCCCAGGAGCAGCAAGCAAGGAGACCACGATCCATACCTCCTGAGCCCCTTCAGCTCACTGCTCTCCGGCTGCCTCTGGAGCTGCTGGGAAGTCCCTCTTCCATCCTGGCTCCACAGTGTTTGTGTTGTGAGCTTTCAGACTTAACCTAAGTATTTCTTTTTCCAGGTTGGGTCTTCGACTGGCTAGAGTAGATGTGGGTCTGGGGTCAGACAGAGCGGACTGAGAAACCGAACTGGATCCGCAGTGGGACTAGGCCAGACTCAAACTGAACTGGGTTACTGTGAGACCTCAGGTGAATAAAATTTTGTTTTAAGACTAAATAAGCAGCCCTACCCAAGTAGCTAGGTTGGTTAGAGCATTTTCCCCATACACCAAGATCGAAGGATCAATTTCCAAAGTTGTGGGTTCAATCCCAAGTCAGGATATGTACAAGACTCAACAAATGAATGCATAAATAAGTGGAACAACAAATCTATGTTTTTCTCTCTCTCTCAAGTCAATAAATAAAATTTTTAAAAAGACTAAATAATCAGGTTAAACTTCCCAAAGATAATCTTAAGTTACAGTGGCCACAGTGGAGAACTTTTAACCTAGACAAGCTTATACATTTACAAGATGCTCTGCGGGGGGGGGGGGGGGGGGGGGGGGTGTCTTAGCCAAGTACTCAGCATCAAGAGGAGAGGGGAAATTATTTTTCCTCCTCTATAGTTTCTGGTGACGAGGATGGCAGCTTCTGGGTCACCCCACTTGCCCCAGAGCCTGCCGACAGAATCCTGGGAACACTAGGAGAAGCTGGAATTGTTTCTTCACATAAAATACCTGATAGTACATAAAATAATGGTGAGTCTTGCAATCAGTGGGAACTTAGAGTTGATGAAATATCTCTTCTTCATCATGGCTGAGTACCAAGTAAACCTTGATAGGAGTCTGAGGTAACACACGGTAATGTACTAATGGCTCACACAGAAACTCATCTTCATGACCTCCAGGCCCTCAAACCTTTGGAGTGACTAGACACACACGTCCAATGCTGAAATCCACCTAAAGGAACAGTCTGCAAGGCATATTATGTGCCCAGCCACCTACATGGAGAATTGTAGGTTGCCTTGCACCCCTCAAGCCTAGAAAGCTTCTAGAAAACAGGCTCGGGGTCATCAATCAAGTTTGCTTACTTAATGGAAGTAATGATGGGTAGAAGAACACATGCACTCCCCATGGGCTAGCCTAGAAGGACATCATCAGCTTCTACAAGTGAATTCCCAATCTCACTAATCAGACAAATCAGTCCTATTCCTGTGCTGAGGGGGGAGTATAGGACAGAGGAAGACAGTATAACTGAAAATGTTACTCTAATGCTGTTCCTTCTTGAGAAGTGGGGCACAAGTCTTGTATTAATTTCCCAGGGGTACTATAAAAACAACCACTAACTTAGTGGCTTAAAACAACAGAGGGTGGGGGGAAACCTAGAAATTTATTCTCTCACAGTTCTAGAGGCCAAAAGTCCAAAATCAAGGTGAGTAGCATTAGTACCCTTTGGAGGCTCTGAGGTGGAATCCATTCCTTCCCTCCCCGCTATCTGTGATGGGTGCTGGCAATGCGTGGCATTCCTTGGCTTATAATTGCATAACTGGTGTCTGCCTCCATCTCCATATGAATTCCCCCTCTATCTCTGTGCCAAATCTCCCTCCCCTTTCTCTTAGGAGAATATTAGTCATTGGATTTAGGGCCCATCCTAAATCCAGGATAATTTCATCTCAAGATTCTTAACTTAATTACATTTGCAAAGACTCTATTTCCAAATAAGGTCACATTCACAGGTAATTGGGGTTAAGACTTGGGCAGATCTTCTGGGAGAACACTAAGCAACCTCATGAAACGTGAGAACAAGGATTCTCCCTTTACCTCTCTTTTATTCCAGGAACGGTGCCAGGCACCAGAAATCTCTACATGAGTAAATCAGTGCCGTCCCTGTCTCCACTCTTACAGCCCATTCTTCACCTTCCCTACTGCCGAAGCCTCTCAGGAGTGGTCTCCTAATGGTTCTCCCAGCCTCAAGTCTAAATCGTGTCTGATTTGGGGAAAAAACCACAAACCCTATCATAAGCAAAACAGGCAAGGTTGTGCTTGCAATAACACACAGCCACTGTCTCATAGTGTCTTCCGTAAAAAATAGCTGAGGCTCTCGTCTATGTCATTCTCACTCAAGGACCAAGGCTCATGCTTCCATAATGGCTAAGCCAGGACAAGGGTCAATGACAAATTTCTTAAAGTTTCTGCCCAGAATTGGCACATGTCACTTCTACTCATTAGCCATGGTCAGAGTGATTTATGTGGTCCTGCCTAACTTCAAATGCAGGGAAGCACAATTCTAATACAGGCGTAGGAGTGGGAAGAACTGGAAATACTCTGTGAATAGCTCTCATAACTACCACAATCATTCTGTTTAAATGTCTTCGATATATCTCACCTGCCGATTGAAGGTTACACTCCTTAGCATGGCATTCCAGGCTCAGTATAGAAGCCCCAATCCTAATTCTCAGTTCCATTTCTCCCTCCTTCACTGCCACATGTGCTCCCGCTACACTAAACGTGCCTGCTCAAGGGTCCTTGCCACGCCGTACTCTCACTGGCCTCCGGGTATTTGTTCACGCTGTTCCCTGTACCTGGAACAGCCTTTGTCCTTATTCATTCTCCAAGCTTTTGTCTTAAATGTCACCTCCTCTTTGAAGCCATCTCCCGAGGTAAAGTTAATCCCTCCCTCTGTGATCTTATTTCATTTTTATATACCTCATTCCTTCATTGATTTATTTACTTCAAGAAGCAAATCCTGTGCCAAGCTCTATGCTGCGGTAGAGAAAAGAGCATAGCCCAAGTCCCCAAGAGCTTACTGTGCACTGGGGGACACAGAAGGAACAGGCAAGTAACACATGCAGAACTACACACGCCACTGTGGGAGACGTATGAGGTGCTCTGGGAGTCCCTGGCACGGGGACAATTTCCCGGAGGATATGACAGAGAAACTCAGGGCAGGGGTGGGGGAGAGGCACGCACCAGCCAAGAAAAGCAGCGGGGAAGAGAAATATCCGGGTAGAGAGAAAAGCATGTGTGAAGCCCAGAGATGAGAGAACATGTGGTGAGTTTGGAGAACTGAAAATACGTCCTTAAGAAACAAAGGGGAAATACGTGTCACACATCGTAAAGCGAGCGGAGGGCTGAAACCTCGTTCTCGAATTGGAGAACGAGTCTGGATGTCCTACTTTCATAACTCATCAGGGTAGCTGGCTCCTTCATTCGGCCTCCTTGACCTATCAGTTTCTGAGAGGATTCTCCTCTTTGTTGCCCAATGCTACCTCCTAACATTGCATGTCTTCCCTTTTTCCAAAGCATTGTTTTCTTAACATTCTATTCGTTTTCTATTGATAATATTCTATCAATATGCAATATTAGTATTGTTATATCAACTTTTGGGGTTAGTATATAATTTTCTCTCCTTTTCATGTCATTTTTAAATCATTCCACATTATTTTATTTAAGGTGTATCTACCTACGAAGAGCGTATAGGTGTGTTTTTTTAATTGAGGTATAACTGATATATAAGATTATATTAGTTTCATGTGTACAACATAATGACTTGAAATATCTACTGCACAACAATTGCAATAAGTTTAATCAACATCTGTCATCAAACATAGTTATGAAATTTTTTTGTTATGAGAATTTTTAAGATCTACTCTTATCTATTTATTTCTTACTCCAGAGATTTTTGTATCCAATATTAGAAAAGTGAGTGACCTGCATCTAATTATTGTAATTATCAATATATTTGAATCGATTTCTACCATATTTGGGTTTTTTTGTTGTTGTCATTGTTATTCATTCTTCCTGTTTTTCTTCTTTTTCTCTCTTTCATTAAATAGGTAGATTCTTCAACTTCTTCCTTTTCACCTTCCAGTTTGGAAGTTATGCATTTTGATTATTGTTAGCATACATTCTTACATTTATAATATATTGGCAAAGTCAAAGTTAGTCTGTATCTCTTTACTGATAAAGACAAGGACCTTACAGTAAATTCTTTTTTTTTTAATTTTAAATTTTTATTGTTATTCAGTTACAGTTGTATGCCTTTTCTCTCCATCCCTCCGCCCCACCCCAGCTGAACCCACCTCCCTCCCCCCAGTAAATTCTTTTGACTAATAACTTTCAGTTTTTATGGAGTATTGCACTTCCAGTTTGTTTTCAAGCACATACGAATATTGTTATGTTTGTTATTTTAAGTAAAGTACTTTTTAAAAATTGAGTTCTATGTTTTAGTGCATCCTTTGTTCATCAATTCTTTTTATACCTCATAGCTTCATGCTGCAGCCACCTTTCTTCTTTCTCCAGTATAGTCCCCGAAGCTGTTTAGAGTATACCCTCAGGTCTTTGCCTCTGGGTCCCTTGTTTGTGATCCAGCATTTACAGGATCCCTTTGGGCGTCCATCCACAGTCCTCATCTTTGAAGAGGCAAGGAATCCGGGAGTAGAAGACGAAACATCCATCTGGACGTGCAGTTCTTGTCCTCTTCTGGACCATGTTCCAGAGATCCCGGACGCTGGGATCTGCTGCCCAGTGTGATAGGGGCTGGGTCGCAGTATATGTTTCTGGTCCTCATGGAACTTTAGCTCCTGCTCTTTGAACTAGCCCCTCCCTAGTTTCCAACATGTATAAATTTTCCTTTGTTCATTTTTAGCTCAAATCTGGGTGTGTTAATATGAAAAACACATTATCTAATAATTCTACATTTTGAGTAGAAGGGTTGTTGGGGGAGAGGGGGAGCCAGATTGTGTATATACTGAATCAACTGCCTGAACCTTAATTTTACATACAAATTAAATGTAAAATTTATGTGAAATAAAATTTGTTGAATCACATTGTTTAATTTGAAAATAAAATTAAATTACTATACATTAAGTAATCCTCTTATTGTGGCCTGAATCATACCTTGGGCTAGCTATGATGAACTCCATGACCTAGGGCAAATTACTCTCTCACCCTGAGCTACAGTTTCTCTTTTTAACAAGGTTAGGGTGGGCCTGCACACAGCAGCTTCCCTCCAAAAGGTATGGCATGGAAAGAGGGGAGAAAAGAGAACACCTTCACAGGTGAGAAACCCGACAAACACACCTCTAGCAGGTGATCAAGGTCATTACATCAAAGGTGATGCTATGTTAATAGTACGTACTCTTGATAGCATGTGATGGGAATGAGACTTACCTCCATGGCCTCCTTCTCCAAGCCCAGTCCAATCATGAGAAAATATCACATAGGCTCCAGTGAAGGGCATTCTACAAAATACCTGACCAATGTAACTCAAAACTGTCAAAGTTATAAGAAAAAAAAAGGAAAGTCTGAGATGAGACACTGCTACAGCTTAGAGGAGCCTGAGGAAACTAATACATAACTAATAAATGTACATAGTATCCTAGAGGGGTTCTAGAATAGGTAAAGGACACTAGGTAAAGACTAAGATAACCTGAATAAAACATAAACATTATTTAACATATAAATAGTAGTTCATTAATTGTAGCAAAAGTACCAATTAATGTAAGATGGTAATAATAGGTGTGGGGTATGTGGGAACTTTCTTCACTATTTTCACAATTTTTCTATAAATTTTAAACTATTCTAAAATCAAAAGTTCATTTTAAAAGATTTTTTTAAACAAAATAAAGGTAAAGCCGTGGCGTTGGTGGTATAGTGGTTAGCATAGCTGCCTTCCAAAATAAAGGAAAAGATTGGATGAGATGCTATCTAGGAGACTACTTAGCCTCAACATTCTGACATCTAAATACAACATAACAAATCTCCAAGGTTAGCAAGAGTGGAAAGAAAATCTGAGATAGGAAATTGGATCATGCACCTTCAACAACAGCTTTGTATTCATAATCATCATGTTATTATTTCATATGTATCCATCTGTACCCTGCCTACCCAGCATCACATTTCTAGTTGTATCTATGTTGATACTTAGGCAATATTAATTCAGTTTAACTGATAGTAGCCCAATGTGAGTACAGTATAATGTATTTATGTGGTCCCTCAGTGATGAAGGTTGTTTCCAAGTTTTCACCCATATAGACACAGAAACGAATATCCCCACACATGTTTTCTTGCACACAAGAGCAAGAAATTCATAGCAATACATCCAGTTAGGGTCGCTTATATACAAAGATATTAGATACTGCCAATTTGATCTCCAAAGCATTTGTACCTGTTTACTTTCCAGCCAATAATGTATCCAAAAATTTCATTTTTTCTACATATTCATGCGCTGTTGAAATGTTATCTCACTTTTTAATTACATTTCCCCTAAATACTCACATAGTTAGACCTGCCTCTCAGGTTTCCCATTCCATGACCTGACTATGATTAACATTTCCCATTTTTCCCTCGGTGTGCTTTTGTCTTCCTTCATGATTTGGAGATCTTTATCTATTTTTGATACTAATTCTTTGTCAGTTATACTTGTTACCAATATCCAGGTTTGTTTATGGTATCTTTTGTCAGAATTAATTAAATGTAACCTAGTAGAAATTTTGGGGGGCTTTTAAATACTTTTTAATGTATTTAAGACATACTCTTAATTAAAATGTCACAATCATGTTCTACATTTTCTCTAAAAGTTTTATAGTTTTACTTCTCACACTTAAATATTTAATTCATATGAAGTTTATTCTTCTTAATGGTATGAAATAGGGATCTAACTGCATTTTTTCCACAAGGAAAGCCAATTATTCTTTATTTATTGAATAGTTTATCCTCCCCCCATTGTAATTCCCATTGACTGTAATACCGCCTTTGTAACAGGCAGTCTATTTCCGGGTGCCACGTTTCTTTCATTCTACTGTTTCGGCCGCTTATTTAAATGCAGGTTTCTGGGTTTTGACCAAAGATTCTAGTTCAATCCATCTAGAATGGGGACCATGAACATGCAATTTAACAATAAACCCCATGGTTCTGATGGAGTTTATGGCCCAAAAGCCACACTTTAAGTCCTGGGCTTTGGGAAACAATAAAGAACGGCAGAGCCCATAATATTCCATAACAGGGATTCCTCCCCCTTTATAACCTGTTCTTTTTCATGTGTTACTTGAAAACTTATCATTCACTATTAACAGCCCATTTCAAGGCAATTTGACTCACACTAGTCTAATCGCAAAGGCTAAACCCTCTCTCTCTCTGCACTTAGAAACTCATACCAAGCCAGTGGATACATCTAAATAGCTAGCTTCCCCATGGTCTTTAATAGTATCTTAACTTCACCCTTGAAGCAGGACTCTACCTGCTACCAACAAAGACTCTCTCCTTGGCTAAACATAAATCAGGCTCCTCTGGGTCCTCTTTCTGACTAGGCCCCTGACCTTGGGCTCTGGCCTTGCCCCATTTAGTCCAGTTTTAGCAAGAATCCTATCGGGTTCGTTAGTTTAGGGAAATATCACTCATCTTTGATATCTGATCAAATCACTCTTCCTCAATCTCAGAATTTTATCACCCTGGTTCTGCTATCAGCAAAAATCCTGGCAAGCAGAATCCCTCCACCCCTGATGCTTCCTCCTAGTAATTTGCCATCTACCTGCCCCTACCTTGCTCCTTGGCTATAAATCTCCATTTGTCCTTGTACTCCGAGTTGAGCTTAATCTGTCCCTCCTACTACAAAACTCCATTGTAATAGCCCCTTTCAATAAAGCCTGCCTTGCCGTCTTTAACAAGTGTCCTGAGTATTTCTTTCTTTAACACCACACAAACCAGTATAACAGTCTCTATGTAGCCCTCATCAAGATAATTTTGGTAACAGGATCAGAGCAAAAATCTGCATTTAAAATGTGAGGTTTTGACACTTGGGAGGATTGAACTTCAAACTTTCAATTGTATCGTTACAAACCAAATTCCATGTTTCAGAGAAGCCTACTTGTCTCTAACATAAAATTCATGTCACCACATGGTGTATGAAGGAGAAACAGGACAGACGCAGGATTTGCGAATTTAGACTCTACATCGACATTGTGAAGAATCTTTTGTTAATAAGCAGCACAATGCATATTTCTATACACATTTCAAAAATGATGAAATGTAAAAAATATGATAAAGATTTTTAGTGTTAAGACTTTAAATTTAAGGTCATGGTGTTGAAAACTAAGTTAAAGGTCAGTAGTGCAGAAGACTAAGTTCAGGGTCAAGGCCATAGTGATACGGACTTTAAATTCAAGGTCGTAGTGATGATATCCGTATAACAAACTGGTTATCTTTAGGCTTTGTATTAGTTATTTGTCTTCTATAAGCAGATAAAATAAAGGACTAAATAAAATTTTAAAAAATGTTATTTCAATCAGATATGTAGCAGCAATATAGGGATTAAGTTTATAAGTTAGAAGTTGACTATTCCAAATATCTAATAGTTATACTTTTAATACAATTATTTTAGATATTAAATTAAAAATCATAACTGAAATCAACAAATTAACTAACTGTAAGGAATTAGAAACAAGAGCCAGAAAATATAGAGTTGGGGGGTAAGTAGTTTTACAGTTTTGAGGACACAAAATACAAAGTTTATTCTTTTATTATTATTTATTAATTATTGTATGACTTTCCTTATGAACAACTATAAACTTACTTTCCCCCCACCATGTAGAGATCGTCAATGTAATAAGCTCTCTCCCCCTTCAACACAGAGAAAAATGTGTTTGTAATTGGTTTTCTTCCTCTCGATAAAACTGTGCAGGAAGTCCCTAATCCTTGTGATTCCTAATCTTGTTTATGTATCATTTATCCACTTGGATCCTTACGTAGCCTGGCTGGCATATGTTTTCAATATAAAGCTGCAACAAAGGAAAGCTATAATTACCAAATCTCTTCCTTTCAGCTATTAAAAAAGGTGATTTACAGAAATGCAAGACACTGCAAACAAAGAGGATTTTCCAGTGCTCACAGAGCACAGCTTCCTGGAAGATGTTGGGATAAATACACTTCCTTGTGGCCAAGACCCTGGGTCTGGAATCCAAATGGATTATATGCTCCAGAGCCAGGTAGGGTTACTTACCTAGTTTCAGTGTTCAGGAGCAAAGTCAGTTTTATCTAGAGCCTCCCTGCGGATGATCAGGAGGGACTCCATTCAAACACGAGTACTCATGTCTTATAGATGGCACTGACTCCATTACCCAGTGAATGCTTATCCAGTCTGTGGACTTTCCAGGTTTTTAACTGCCTCTGTGACAGATGGCATCAGCCCCATATGTAGGTGGAGTATGCAGAAGGGCAAAATTGCTTTAAAAACAACCAAGTCAGATAAACAAAACTTCTAGCAACATACTACTTTTAACATTATAGACACTGTAGACAGATATTAAAATAGCATTGTTACCTAAGAGGGAATTTGTTTCAGATGTGAGGACCAACCCGATCTCGAGTTAGTTTAGCAAGAGCTAAGAGTCCTGAGTGTGAACACAGAATATGTGAGCAGCGATGGGGAGTGAAGGCGCGAGGTCCGTGAATGTGGTCTTTCCTGGTGTAATAAGGCTGCAGCAGTGGACCCTGAGCAGGAAGGAGGGGGTGGAGGCGTAACTAGGAAGTAATGGGGTGCAGAAACAAGGGAAAGTTGGTTGTCAAAGACACTCATTGTCCAAGTCCTCTAACTCAGACTCAGCTTGTCATATAAATCAGCTTTGAGCCATTTCACTGCATGTGAACATTTTTCCTATTCGATAAGAAAGAGTGAAAATGTGGGTGGTTGAAGTACCGAGAGATCCTTAGAAATGAGTCTTTACTCTGTGTTAGTTTATGGTAAAAGGGATTGGAAGAGACGAACTGTTAGCTGAACTGAGGTTTTCCCTCACAAGAATGAGGAACAGAAGACTGCACACACCAGCTGCAGAACGGGGAGCAGCCACATGTTTTCATTTCAGAGTTGTCTTTCCACATTTCATAGCTCCAGCACACACAGCTGGTTTACCGAGGGCATGCATGCAAACCTCAGGGGGATGCTCGAGCCAGTTCCCTAAGCCAGTATCGTCTGGCCTGAGGTCCCATTTTCTAGACACAAACAACTGAGTGTGGGAAGTGTGTTAAAAGTAGGGCAAGGGCTTTCACTGGGTATTCTCAGTGGTTCCCAAATCTGGCATTATCTCCGAAGTTTGTTTTTCAAATGCATATTTCCAAATCCTTAGCCCTTGAAAAATTACTAAATTAGAATTCACAGATGTCTGGAACGCTGATTTTTTTTTTTTTTTTTTTTTTAGACAAACTACCCAGGTATTGTCGCTGACAAGCCTTGTCTGGGCACCATGGCTATTCTAATTTACAAAAGCAATGTAACTTTACAAAAGTAACTTTGTAACTTTACAAAAGTATTAGTAGTCCCATTTTATAGATGAGAAAGCTGAGGATCCGCAGTAGAAAACCAAAGTAACACCACTTGTAAAGAGCCTTAGCTGGCATCAAACTAAGGTTGGTGGCCAAAGCTTCTATCACACAAACCTACAGCAGCAGACTGTACAAGGCACTTACCTCACTGCCTCGAATCCTCTGACTATTCCCATGGACGTTTGAGAAGCATGGGACAGGTTTTGGATGGTCTTGCCTCCTTCAGAACTCCTCCTCTCCACATGGGAGCTCCCTGCCTCCTGAGATCTGCAAATCCTACATTCTCCCTCATCAGAAACCTGTCTGACCTGAGCCTTCCTCCCTCAAGAACTGGGTGTTTCTGATCAATATAAGTTGATGGGACAAAGTAAACTTGCCAGGGGCTCCCAGACAGTGCAGCGCCCTCTTTCCTGGCAAAGATCAATTTTATTATCCCCCAAGTCCATCCAACCACCTCCCACCTCTGCCATGAAGTTTGTGTATTGAAAAGCTTTTGCTTCTGAAGTAAACTGCTTGTATGGGATAAATTATCCTACCTTTAAAAAAAATCTGCAATTACCAATCAGTGCTTTGATAAATGTGAAGTAACTAAGGTGGATACAGTTCTTTCCAAAAGCTAAGAAGCCTGTGTCTTTGTTAGTCTGCACAGCCCAATTGTGGCTCTATGGACATTTTCCTTTAAACTCCTTAAAATAATAAAAAGAACTTGCAGAAAATGAAGGATGGCTGGGATTTCATTGTAGCAATAACTGTAACTAATGGAATCAGACTGGCAGTGAGATTTCAGACACAATGGAGAGAGGACTTCACTATGGGCTCTAAACCTTTGCCCCAGTAAGAGGCACATACTGTCCTGTGTCTCAGACCTGCCCTGCATTGAGTCACAAAGAACTCTGGGGAAAACAGTGTAGAATGGAGCCACTGGGGTTTAAAAAACCCAACATTCAGATTTGTTCAGATGTGTTGTCTATTTAAGGAAGAGGGAAAGAAATAACGGGCTCATCACTGTGGGGTTCTCACACTTTATTGTTCCTAAGAAACACTTAGGGAGCTTGTTATAAACTGATATTGCCAGCTTCAACCCCCCGAGATTCCAATTCTCCAGTCTGAGCTGTGGCTTGGGATTCTGTTCCACTTCTTCACACATTCATTGGTTGATTCTTGTATGTGTCCTGACTGGGGATCAAAACCACAACCTTGGCATATCAGGACACCTTAACCTACTGAGCTACCTGGCCAGGGCAAGCTCGGGATACAGCATTTTCAACAAGCACATTGGGTGATTCAAATTGCAAGGTTTCTCCTTAACCTTCTATTTTAAAAAATTCTCAAACCTTAGGAGAGTTCCAAGAACAGTGCAAGGAATACCAGGTATACCCTTCGCTGAGATCAAGTCAGCAAACTTTTTCAGTAAAGGACCATGTAGTGAATATTGTGGGCTTTGCAGGCAGGCCATACAGCCTCTGGGCAACTACTCAAATCTACCGCTGCAATATGGAAGTCGGTCAGCATGTGAGCAAATGAGTGTACCTGTCTCCCCATGTGACTATTGATGGACGGAGTTTTCACATCATAAATTACTCTTCTTTTGACCTTTTCCAACATGTTGTAGTTAAAGATGTAAAAACTATTCGTAGCTCAAAATTGGTACGAAGAGTCGGGGGACAGGTCTGGCCTGTATGTATGGGTAAGTTTGGG
This sequence comes from Desmodus rotundus, assembly GCF_022682495.2. Lineage (NCBI taxonomy): Eukaryota > Metazoa > Chordata > Mammalia > Chiroptera > Phyllostomidae > Desmodus > Desmodus rotundus. The sequence continues at coordinate 46,531,282 of NC_071387.1, read as the reverse complement.
AACCCCCAGGCTTTTCTCAGAATGGACTTTAAATTAGTGATCGCTTTACATATCCGGACTAGTCACATAGTCCATCTTAGGAAATTTTAAAAAGCAAATCTATGAACTTATTCTCTCACCTCTTTGTCGTATTTGCACATATAACATTTCACTGCTTGCTATGGCTGATATTTTTGGATGCCTTGTGGGGCATAGTTCCTCACGTATAAGTCATAGTTTGGTCATTCTCTAATTTTATCACAAGAAAAAGTGTGAACGCCCTTTCCCAAAACCTCGGGGCCTAATTAGCATCCTTTTTTCAGCTTCTCTCTCATACTGAAGATAAATTAGGGTATAAAAAAAAACCTCCACACCTTCTCAAGGACTCCAGTGATCCAGCAAGATAGGAACAACATTTTGTCATTTGTGAACAAGCGACTGGGGAAGCCTTTCCTTAATTTTTTCCTCCTCGATCTTATGTTGAAAATTTGGTTCAGTCCAGAGTGTCCGCTCGCATTTCGAACAGACTGAACTATGACCAAGCAAGACTAACAGTAATAATACAAATCTGTTACCCAATTATTCCCATTCAGTCTTCACCTCTAGGGGAATTTTTCTGTTATTAAACATATCGTAAGCATCTGAAACCCAAAGAGAATTCTGGAGGATAAACTGTACCGCTGCAACATGAAAACAACAAACATTGTCACAATGGAATCTAAATACTTAACTACCAGGACCCATTGGAAAAAAAAAAAGCCCTCAAATGAATTAACTAAGTGCATTCCTGCTTACTGAAAAGCCTTTCAACGGGGCTTATCCAAACATTACCTCATCTCTTAAAGAACGAACACCTAGTTATCTGAAACGTTCAAGCCTCTATCCACCACCTCCTGGCCCACCCCTCCTGAAAGCAAAGTAACCCATTTATTTAATGGCTTGAGGATGTGTTCTCTTCTGATGAAACTAGAGAACAGAGGAGTCATAAATACTTCCCGCACCCTCCCTGTCTAAACATCAGCTTAGCGGCTGCTTTGGAGTCATCCTCGGTGAGACCGTGTGTCTGCCTTTCATCTTCCCACAAGCACTCTCCTCCAGCCTCTGAAGATAACGCGTGGCCAGCCGGTTCAGGTGGACGGGCTGCAGTCCCACAGCAAAGACTCAAAACCCCACTCGCTGGCTTAGGAGAAGGCCCTGTGTTTCTCATCAGCCGGCTGATCTGTGGATGGCCGCATTTCTGGCGCTCAACCAATTCTTATAAATCACCTTTGACTACATTTCCTCAGTAGAAATAAAACATTGCCAGCTCCCAGTTGCCTAAATGTGTATATTACTTTAGATGTCGAATGTAACAATTTGAGGCAATTACAGACTAAAAACTGTATTTAAAAGTTCTATTAAAAGAAAAGGATAGTAAAATGCTTTGTTTAGGACTAGGAGTTCTGTAATATAGGAATTGCAAATAAAAATAATAGATAAATGTGATTTTGTTTTTATCACACAAAAATTACAGACTGAAGCAAAACAGTGGGCCTGTTATACTAGTGCAGCAGTTCCTAAACCTGGCTGCAGGTTAGAGTCACCAGGGAGCTTTTAAAGAATTCCAGTGCCCAGGCTGCACCCCGCACCAATTAAATTTGAATGGAGGGGGTGGGTGTGGGGTGGCGCCCTGGCCACCGTATTTTTTAAAGCTCCCAAGTGATTTCAATGTGTAGCCAAAGTTGAGTATCTCTGCACTAGAGAATAATCCCTATGCTTCTGAAGCTTAGTCTTAGAAAATCTGCTTAGTGGACAGTATTCCCTTTCTCATTTCTGCTGGTAACTTCCTTAAGGCTGGAATATGGAATTTAAAAATGATGGATTGATTGATTGCTAGATAGATAGTGAGACACATATATAAAAAATACATGCACACATATTTTTATTTATTTAACTTAGGACTTGATACTTAGCATATAAATCAGAAAAACTGAGTGCCTTAGAACTGTATTACATATTCTCTCCAAATCTTTTAAAGAGCCAAACTCTAAAAACACACATAAAAATATTTAAGTCATAAAAAACACACACACATTCAAACTAATCACCTTCAGGAACCATGATCCAATAATATATTTAACAGGTAAGATCTCATTCATCAATATACAAAACAAACAAACAACAACAACAAAAAACCCCTAAACTTTGATTAAGACTTGTGCCCTTAGGAAGAGCACTTACAGTTAGAAAGGTTTATCTGTGGCACTTTGAGGTAGCATATTTTGTAAAGTAACATAAGTCACAGAGCTGCTCTGCAGTTTCTCCTGGACACAAGAGACAGGCCATCAGCCATCGCTCTTGGTAGACGAAAGTAATTTTTGTCCTTACTCATTGCCAAAGTCAGCCTGAACACACTTCCTACCATCTCACTGTGGCCATTCCTCCACTACACTCCATGCATTGTGGGTTTAGGGAAAGGTAAAGGCATTTCGATGCTTCTTTACTCTTGGTGTGGTTGTGTCCCAGGCCAGGAGCCAATCTCCTTTTGCCACATGAAACCCTCACTGGCGGGAGGTGCACGCACCCAGTGGAAGGGAAATAGGCCGTCACGGCACCTTTTTAAATCGGCTCTAACAAGTTCATTAAGAGTGCCTGACTCCTCTAAGGCTATGAAGACATTCATTTTTGAATGTTCCCTCTATGACAGGACCCTTAAAAAGCTCTCCTTTTTTTCTCCCCCTGAGTGCAATATTTTGGGGTATCATTAAGCTTTCTGCAGTTTTCTTGGCAGGATGGTGAGCAGAAAAGCTTTTAAAAAATCTATACACAAAAATGACGACAAAAACCTGGATGCAGGAGCAACTCTAAGAACAGACTTCCTTTGTGCAAGTTGAAATGACGAGTTTACTGGTCAGGAAAACGGCCTGCTTCTTTTAAAAAAGAAAAAAAAAAGGTTAAATATGCAGCTCAGCTCTGCATTTTAAACACAAATATACAGTCAAAACAGGTTAAGGATTAAAGCTGCAAAAATGGTCCCAACAACTTCAGACCTTGGTGTAGGTCACATTTTTGCCCAATGGTCACAGACCAAAGGGATGTCTGATCCCTAAAAGCCCTTTTGTCCCAATGTACTTCCTGTTGGAAAGCTGAATGCTTAGAAGGAATCGACATACAAATGCATAAAAATAGCACATGTCCAGGCAAAAAAGGGCATGAGCTGGGCCTGAGTTGCCAATTAAAACTATCATTCAGTATCATATAAAATCTTCAAAGGCTGCCCAGAACCAGGGCCCAAGGCATCGCTGAACATGCCAGCCACCCAAGCCAACTGCCGACCCAAAGTCCACGACACACTGAGCATTAGACTTCAAGTATCCAAGGTGCTACAAAGAGCCGGTCCTCTCAGGGACTCAGGCTGACTCTCAGAAGCCCCCACCCCACCTGACACATGACATCCCATAATACAAGAGGTGAAGCACTGCTTACGGTCTCTACAAAACACTGGGGTGGAAGGTGAGGAATAAGAGAAATACCAGCCTAGAAAATACAAATAAATTCCTTAACATTTTGTACAACTAGAAGGTGCATGAGCTGGTATTCAAGCAATCACTTTAAACTCTTTCTTTTCTCCCCTTTCTGTGTCAAACAGGAAAATGGTTCCATTGGGTTAACAGTGTCATTTTAAAATGCCATAAATTAAATAAGTTAGTTCACATTTTTCCCCCAGCACTTAAGTTACAGTTAGTCTCTAATGTGCTTTTGAAATTTGCTTTAACAGCTCCAGGTCTCTCCTGTGGACAGCGCCCGCTCTGTGACAACCGTATTCCTCCTGCTGCAAAGGTATGAACTGTTCCAGCAGCCCAAGGCCCTGTCCAGCAGGACTGGTAAACAGCTTAGTCCATGATGGTTTAGAGTTTCCACTGAACCCCAAAAATATGGTACTCCCTAAAAAAAAAAAAGAAAAGAAAAGAAAAATTCAATTTGTACATCTCCTAGTTTTAGGCAAGATAATGTCAGAGGCAGGCAAAACAAAGTTGGCCATAGAACAAAACACAAAAAAATGCTTTACGTCCGCAAATAAATGCTTACCACCCACCTTATGTCCTAAATAGCAAACCACATCCCAACACACTTCCTCTAACACAGAGTCCTTATTTAGAAAGGAGTTTCATGATACTCACTCTAGCAAAACAAGCACACGAAAACAGGCCAGTAGCTATATTCCACCATAAAAAATAAGCGCAGGTGGCTGGCATCATAAGAACTTCATAGAAGAATACAAATACAAACCTTTGTTATAAAGATGAGCTGGTTTGGCTAATCCCAGAGGTACTAATGAATCTGAAATATTCAGCTGCTTTATTTCTCCTCTTGTGCTCAACAGGACAACGGACCTATATGGACAAATTAGAAAAATCAGGGCAAATTTCAATAATTTAGCATGCATTTATTGGGTTCTTTTCTGAAGTATATACAGTAGGGCAGTGATTTTCAACCTTTTTTGTCTCCCGGCACACATCAACAAACCACTAAAATTCTGCAGCACACCCAAAAATGTACTCATATATTTTTTTGCCATTGTAACAAAAATATAGGTATAATTTTGATTCATTCACACTGGAAGATTATTATTGTGTTGGATGTTGTCATTTTTTTTTTAATTTGACAATCTAAAGGAAAAGAGGTCAGTGCCCCTGACTCAATGGTTGGGTACTACAAGTTTTAAAAATTCTCACCCGGGTGCTGCAAACTGAAAATCACTGCTGTAAAGAAGAGGGATACTAGATAAAAGCAGAATTCAAAACAAAACAGAAAGAACCCAGATGCTTCTTTATGTCTGTTATTACAAGATCCCACCTCCTTGCCCCACTTCGAACTTGCATCGCTATTACAAGAGGTCGCTAAATGTAAGAAAAACAAGTTATTTCAGATCAGTTGACGTCGTGGGTGATTGGGACACAGACCTTTCACAGGATAAACCACTGTAACAAGGGAAGCTAGTTTTGTTTTCGTCAGGTGCTCCATTAATCTACTTATTAAACAAATGGATAAACACCAATTCCAAAAAGAAACCAAATAAAGTCTATTCCCCATGGTTTGCTTTAAATTTCCATCTTTATTATGCAGTATATCCACACAAATACTCCGATTTATGTGTGGATTCTCTCTTCTGAGCTCTCCTCTGCCAATTCCACACCAGCTTAATCACTATGACTTCGTGGTTTATTTTAATAGCTGATAAAATAAGCCCCCTGTATTTTAGTGTAATTTGTTTAAAAATTGTATTTTTCTAACCTTCCCACATTTATTCTTCCAGATGAACTTCCGTGTCACATATGAAATACAACAGGAAAGTAACCGACTGGGGCACTAATGGAAATGAGTTAAATTTCTATTTAATGTAGGTAGAGCGACATTTTTACAATATTAACTTTTCCACCTAGAAAAAGAGTCTCTCGCCTTCTATTCAACTCTTCTATATGATTTAGTAAAGCATTTATTTTCTCAATGTGCATCTTGACATCTCTTACTAAGATTCTTAAGTTTTCACGTTGGTGTGGGTTTCTGTTGAAGTCTTTCTAACAGCAGCGGTGACTAAATGCAGAGTCAGACCAGAGGTCTGACCGTAGCCACCCTGCAGGCCTGACCTTCAATGGGTCACAGTGACTCTGGGTCCTATGAGGTCACTTACAGGTCCCCCTACCCACCCGCACCCCACACATGCTCAGTTTCCTTAGAACTCACTGCCAGTTGCCCAATAACTTCCTAACACTTTGTTAAGGTACAACGTACATACAGAATAGTATTCCTAAGTGTACAGCACATTAAACTTCTGCAAACTAAACATACTGTGTAACCAGCACCCCGATGAAGAAACAGCACACTACAAGTAGCTCAGAAGCCTTCCTTGAGTCCCCTTTCTAGAAACAACCTAGGGACATATCGATGAGTTGGTTTGAACTTATAAATCTACAGGGTACCTTGCAGGATTACCACGTTGCCCTAAATATATGATTTATGTACTGGATTTCTTGTAGGTGGAGTAAGGACATGACATTTTAACATTAGGTAAAAAATCTTTAAATCCTTAAAGAAAATAGAGGCCTTGGAAAGGAATTCTATGTAAGTGTCTTAAACCAGATAGAGCTATACGCACACATTGAATATGACACTCAAATAATCCGATGGCTTTATGGGATTTACTGAGATCCGGCTCTGTAATGCGTAAAGAGTGCAAGTCATTGGATCAACTGAGCAGGATTCAAACGCTAGACGGGCCTCTAATCCCCGGGAAGTGTATGTTCTTCTCTTAGTGGCTTCACTAAATGAAGGCTCGTGAGTAAATCAACATCTGGAGCAAAGCCAAGGAAGCAGAAAGGAGTCTGAATTTACTTCCTTGCCTCCAGGCAGGGTCTGACCAACTCTAAATAAATAAATAAATAAATAAATTAAGTAAATGTGTGTCTCTCTCCTGTGCACCTTTCTTCAGAAACCAATGAAGAAAAATTAATCAGACTATGGCTATTAAAAGAGAGACCACACACTTATCCACTTAAGAACCGATTTACTCTTTTCTAGTCACTTCCAAATGGCCACGGTGATGATTCCACATGCCACAGTCACAGTGCGTTGCTGTCTGAGGTCCCATCAGAGGGACAGTTGGCTGCAAAGGTAAAATTCTAACAATTGCTTTAAAATGATATTGAGCCTTCTCTGAGGGAATTGGATGCAATGTATTGATACATAGACTTAATATAAAACATGGAGAGTGATGTTCCAAAATATCGAGCTTTTCTTCTCTTAAGAACCTTCCCACCACCTGCCAACTCTTCTAACATGCAAAGCTCTCGTTATTGACAAGCAGAGGTTTACAATGATAAGCAGTTTACAGGCATCAATCTGAGATGAGAAAGGAATAAAAACTTTCGCAGAGTCCCAAATGCCCACAGGTAGGGGCAGGTAAACAAACCAAAGCTCAGAGCGAACCAGGTGTCACCTTTAATGTGGCTTGTCCCTCTACAGAGCAAGTTCCACCTACCTTGGAGGGACGCCTGTTCTTAAATACTCTTTCAGGAGACTGACATCAGCAAGAGAGAAAAACTTTTTTTCCATCAACCGGAAGGGAACACTGCAGGCATCCACAATGAGGAGGAGGACACCCGCACTCCGGAAGGTAAAGTCGGTGCCGTTGACCTGAGAATACAAAAGTGTCATCACCGTCTCAGTGTCCCCAGGATGACTTGTCTTTCCAGCTTCATCCTTCTGCCTCTAAACCCACACATCAAATTACATCAGGAGTCAGATTCTATGTTGCATTTGCTCTCTCTGCCAATATTTGAAACTGTGCTGTGTCCTCGTAGATGTGGCTTTGATTGGACTTAACTGCCTGGGTAGGATGCTCTGAGCACAAGCTAGCAGCCCACACTCAGCTGAGCAGGGTGACTCTCCCTGCAGGTTCAAGGGCTTCACTCTTAACACACATGCTCTTTCACTGGGGTCAAAGCTTTTCAACTCAGCAATCACGAGACAGCCTCGACACTGCAGCTCGGCTCACTGACGGTCACATTGGTTCAGAAAGCATACAAGTCCCCCACACTGGGACCATCAGAGGAGCCAGACTGCCTCATCTCCTTCCTTTCATATATAGCTGTCCTTTGAAATCAAAGTGGAAAGGCGGTAATTTTGCAGGAATTAAACCACAAGTATATTTTCAGTCATCCTCTTTAAATTAATGGTTTGAGGCCTTTTCAAGAAAAAGGAACTCTAGACATATCCAAATATCATTAATTCCTCAGCCAAAAAGGAAGAATAAAAAGCTTACCAGATTAAAAAATGATTCAACACTGTTTAAAACTTGTAAAATTATAAACTATGCTAAAAGCTAACAAAGGAGAAATACTCTCACCATTACCCCTGCCCTTGCCTGGGGAAATTACATTTAAATTTCATTCCTAATCATCACTAATCTCCCAGGAAGCAAAATGGTCTTTTAGCTGTGTTTAAATTGCTCTAATTCAGAAGATGATTCTGGAAATGCTTGAAGTGCAATTTTATATTTGGAAAGACTGGAAGTGATGCTCTTATTTTCAAAAATCTGAATACTTAAAATTGAAATACATTTGAGAAAAACTAGAAAATAATCTTCCACTCTAAGTGTCCTCTTGAAAAGAACCACCACCCCCAAAACTTACTGCTTAAAGGAAACACAAAACTCCTTGAAAGCAAAATAAAGCAAGGCCATGTCCTAGCAAAGACTCTTCAGGTACTGCATCTCAACAGTACTGGTGGCAAATGACAAAAAAAAGCGTCCTATGACTTTTCTAGGCTCCAGGCACCTTGTGTACAGCAACAGAATTAGGCAGTGTCTTCAGACCCGCGGGCGTAGCCTGTATGACATTTCTGGGGCAAAACATATCTTCTTTACTTATCTAGTGAGCACACAGCACTGGGAATGCAGCCAAGGCCGCTGTTCAGTGACCGATAATGACTAGACATATCGTGGTGATCACGTCCTGAGGTCATGAATGTGGACTCACCCTGCGGCACACCTGAAACCCATCTATTGTATGTCAACTACACTGTAATTGCAATATTTTATCTAGTGACCTAGTAGAGCAGGGAGCACTCAGCGCCTGCTTCCTTTCTACAACTGACTCCCACCAGATCTTGAGAGCTTATGCATCCTACTCCACTGAACTTTATGTCTGTTGATTAATAACCCCCTATTTCTCCCTCCCCCCCGAGTGGGAATACTCTTCATTCAGAGATGTTAAAAAGTCCAATTTATGTTCTGGAGATGGGGGTCAAGCATGGTTGCACAACCATATGAATGTATTTCATACCGCTGAACTCTCTGTATATTTAAATTGGGGAGGACGGTGAATTTTATGTTATGGATATTTTAACACAATAAGTAATTAAGAAAGAAACAAAGGGTAAGATAACTTTTTCCACATTTCCACGGACTTGTGATTGTGTTGCCCATTACTTTAAAAAACAAACAGAGCTCCTGAAGAGACCACGTGAGACTGGGCCCAGGCCCTGTCTGGAAAGAGCTAGATGGCTAGATGTCTGCTCCCCCAAGAGCTCTTTATATGATGGCTCTCTTGGGTCAACCTGGTTCTGAACAGGCCATGTGCCAAGAGCTGGTTACCTCTGGCCAGCTTGCCTCTTAGCTCAAATTCTAACGCTGACACTGAGGCTCAGGCCTACACTTCCAGTAACCCACGCAGGGAAGACAAGCAGGGAAGACAACCAGTACTTTGCATCTTCACCTTCCTGGTCTTAACAAATAGGAGCCAGGCACCCTCAAACTAACAGGCCACAAAAAACCCTTAAAACTCATTTCCCACATTTTCAACAAACACCTTGAAAGCTCCTTCTAAATTTCAAAAATCAAAGTTAAACAGTTTCCTACATTTTGATTGTCTGTGGCAATTACTTTTTAACCAAAGATGCCTTTTCTTTTTTAGAAATGAAACTGGGGTCACCTGTTACATTGTTAATGAATAAAAAGTAATGTGAACAGTTTAACATTTGCCTAAAAGTTATCAATAAATACAATCTACTGAAAAACAAAATGTAATATATTTACTCCAAAACATAAATGTCTAGGAGGTATAAATACCTCTAGTGTATGGCCTGTCTGCAATGACCAAAAACGTGATTACAAACAAGTGATAGTTCCCAGAAATAATCACGTCACCAGGGTGAAACGTAAAAGCGAGAGAAGCTAAGGCAGTATACTCGCCAGAAGGTACTTACGGAGATAACAGATCGGTCTCCACGCTGAGTCTCCGCCTTACTGGGTGCCTGGAATTGCACAGGGAGGTAGCTTGTATGAGGGTCACTGGTAAACACCATCTAAACAGGAAAGAAGTGCCATCATTATGTCAACTGCGTTTTCCTCAAAGAGGGTGCCTCAGCATAAACTCTATCACAACAAACGAGTGGGTTCCCACCCCCCCAACTTTGTATACCTATTTCATGACCTGGAATTCTTGATATAGGTTTAATACGAGAAGGACATGTTCCTCACTTTCTGAAACAATACCAGTTTCAAATAATTGTAATCTTGTCCATAGAATCAATTCTGCAAATGACTAAATGTGTTTTGCATTTACATCTTTGTAAACATTTTGTGCAAATCTTTTTAAGGATCCTTTTCAGACCAATTATTCTGAACTGGGACTCTGTCACTCCAGGACTGAGGAAAGAAGTATAGATGACAAGCTTAAAAACCTTTAGTAGCCGTGTGCATCACCAGGTCTGAACTCCTCTGCGGGACCTGCAAAGCGTCACATAAATCAAGCCACGCCTGATATACAGGCTCCTACTTCCCACTGTCCCATCGCATTCAGCAGGGCAGTTCCCTCATTTTCCCACAAGTGCTTTACCCCCTTTCCTGACACTCTGCCTTTGCAGATGCTGTTTCCTCCCCAAAACGTCCTTCCCCGTTTCCTTCTTCTCTTCCAAATCACTCCCAGTCTCCAAGTCCCACCTCCTTCCTCCTTCCTAAAGGCTCTCTCATCATTTGAAAGCACTCTTAACTCTCACACAAGAGAACCTAAACTCTTTAGGTACTCTTAACACCTAAAGTATATGTCCTAACTGACATTAGCAACTTCATTGCAAGGGCAACTGATCATCAGGATACTAAGTATTCTGAAGCTGGATGTTTCTTTGAAGTCTCAGGTCTGGGGTCAAACATTCATGTGATTTTTCCTACTTACTCCTAGTATACAAGGTCTGTCCGGAAAAAGTCCAGCCATTGGTAATATAACAAGAATGGTTTACACGACATCAGTGTAACCTGGCAGCCAAGAGTGGACAGGAATTCTCATACATGAACCATGATGACTCCACTGTACTAGTCAGTGGGGACAGTAGTCACCGTTGAGTGAGCATGTGTACTGTGTGGCCATTGCATTCAAAATGACTGAGCGAGTAGAGCAACAAATCTGCATCCAATTTTGTGTTAAGCTTGAACATTCCTCCACAGAAAGTATTCAGATGATTCAGAAGGCCACAGCTATGGGCAACTGGTGATTGGCAGCTTTATCACAGCAAAGTGCCCACTCATGCATCACGTGTCATACAGAGTTTTTTGTCCAAACATCACATGGCCCAGGTGACTCAGCCCCCCTACAACCCAGACTTGGCACCCTGGAACTTCTGGCTTTTCCCAAAACTAAACTCACCTGTGAAAGGGAAGAGATTTCAGACCACTGATGAGACTCAGGAAAATACAACAGGGGCAGCTTATGGCAACTGGGAGAACTGTGTGAGGTCCAAAGATGTCTACTTTGAAGGGGACTGAGGTGTCATTGTCCTATGTACAGTGTTTCTTGTGTCTTGTATCTTTTTCAATAAATATCTCTACGTTTCACATTACATGACTGGATACCTTATGGACAGACCTCGTATGTTTTGTTTTTGCTATTCAACCCAAATTCCTCCTCAAATTTCCAAGTAAAAGAGATGTCCCCAGATGCTTCAAATACTTTGCAACTGCACAAAGTCAGTAATCACGGCATTTTTTAAAATGAATTGCAATCAATGCTTCAAGCACAAAGAATAAAGAATGCTAAATATTAATGCATGGGGCCATTTTACAAGATAGGCCAATGATGAATAAATTATTTTTATGTTATAACATTTATTATAATTATCATAAATTAGATAAGTCTTCTCAGTAATAAAGGACTTTCTCAACAAACTCAGCTATAATTTAGGCTGGAGCATACTTTTCCACAAAATCAACTAAAAATGTCACTTTAACTGTCAAAACATTGCATGGGACTGACAAGGACTCATATAAACTTCTTCAGGTACACAGTTTGGGGGGGGGGTTGGTTTTAGTTGAACTGGAGAATGGAGGTGGCACAGGGATACGAGATCGTGGCTGATGGTGAGTTGCAAGCTGATACTCATCACATGTAACAGGAAGCATAAATCCATCTTTCTTTCCCTCTCTATGCCACCAGTGGGCAGAAACAAATGAGGAAAATGAGAAATAAAGAACCTAAACAGTGAAAGAATTTTTGTTTTCTAAAATCACTTACAATGAAAAGATTTAGAGGTTTCCTCCATACTAATAGGCAGTATGTGTTACTGTGGCAATTCTTGCTTTAAAATAAAGTATCCAGCCCAATGAAATTCCAGTGTGGACACATATCAGAACCCCCTACAGGCCTTATTAAAGCACAGACTGCTGGCCACTCCCCACCCCCCGAATTTCTGGTTTAGTAAGACTGGTATTGGGTCCAAGAATTATCAAGCAATGCTGTCACTGCTGGTTAGGGGACCACACTTTGAGAACCATTTCCCTTAACCCATATTTGTTTATACAAAGAGTAAGTATTAGGATAGTAATAAATCTATATTTCTTTCGCACTTGGAACTGATCTGACTTCCTTTGGAACCCCATGCCTGATTTTAAGTCATATTTTGGATTTATTTTCATTGCCACGCTTTTTTAAGAACCAAAAGAAGTTCATCTACTTAAAAATATGTCAGGAGAAGCATTTCACGTCTAACCAGAGTCAGTTTGTACTTTTAATTACAGGTAAATGTAATAGCAGATGCTTCAAAATTAAGAGTGGCTCTCCACCTTCAAAAAAGAAAACAATTTCCAGGAGCTGCATTTTCAGGAGAGAAATTTCACACTGCCCATAAAACAAAGCATCTTTCTACGTCACTGACATGTAAACGCAGAAGCAAGACCCTGACAGAACCACATCTGAGAAAGAAAGGATGACCACAAACAAATGCACAGTCACCCAGGGTAAACTGATGCATCACAGAGGGAAGGTGTTTTTATTATAATTTGGACAAGTTTGCTTCTTATGAGTATTACATTCTAGAATGGGCCAACATTCAGGAGAAACCATGCAATATTTATAAACTGGCAACACAGCTGTTTCCAAAAGAAATAAAATGCACCTACTACAAAGAACCTTTTGACTTCTTCTCAGGGCCACAGCCCACGTTCCATCCCTGTTTACCTGACGGGTCCCGCAGCCCTGACAGGGCTTCGTGAGCATGGCTGGCATCCGCTTGACTGCCGAGGGCTTTCTGTAATACTGGGGATACGCCTTGGCCATGCAGTTACTGGTGTCTTTTGAGTCTGTTGTTGCCTGGACCTTGACTCTTTCACATCCCTGAGTTGAACAGTAACTGTGACCATCCCGGTGGCCTTGGGCTTTGAGATACAAAAACAGCAACCTGCACAAAACAGAAAGCAACCCACTGGGTGTTAGACTGACTCGCAAAAACTTACACACACAAAAGAAATTCCTCAGATTAACTTATGGCTGAAAGGATATTCCTCTAGTAAGCTAAATTTTCCCTATAATAAATAAATTACAAAGCTAATACAATTGTTTCTCTTTCCTTTCTATCCTCCTACACTCCTAAGTCAAATTCAATACTCCTGTAGAAAATACAGTGGTGACCTAATCTGGCTGTTACAGAAGATAACAAAGCTGATTTCTGGTTTGTATTAATTCAACAGGTGATTTGAAAGGATGGAATATGGCTTGGCTCAAGAATTCCTTAGAACACTTTATACTTGTGTTGAGTTTAGAATTTGGTCCACTAGCATGGTTTATTCTTTCTTTCTTTGTTTCTCTCTTTTTTCTGGTCTATAAATCACTTTAGTTTAAAGCACAAAATTCAAATAAAAACAGAAACTGTGATTCATTTGGCTTAGACTAAGAAATAGTTTGAAATCAATTCCTGTGGTGTTTACTAAGCTCAGATGGGCCTGAGGTCCTTCTGTCTGTATTTTGGCCAAAATCAAATGAAATGAGCAACCCCACGGACTCCGAATGATCCTCCTACTGCCAAGATGAATGGAGAAGTAACTTCCAGGCAGCAGTCCAACACGCCTCGGCTAACCTAGTCCTCCTAAAGCAAAGGAAGTCAAGGTTGATCAGATGTGATGGATTACTGAAGATCAAGAACTCACATTTTAATATGAGGTCAATGAACAATGCAAAGTAGCAACTATGAGGTAAAACTCAGCCATTGTCCCAACATCCAGTAATTTTAACATATATATATAAGGAATGACACACACCTGATTAGCATGGGCCTTCTGATGTATAATTAAAGTCATCAAAATGAATAGAATTAAAAAGAATTATAATGCCAAAGGATGAGGGATTCCAGGAATACCCGGATGATAACACATTTCCCATCTTTTTACACATTTAATATCATTAATTTGTGATCACCAGACTGTCCTTACAAATTTGGTTGTTCTATTTGTTTTTGTGAAAAATCAACTGAGAGCATGGACGGTCTGCCATGTATAGATTAAAAGTCCAAGTACGTTAAGTCTAATCACAAACTGAAAATCAAAGACAACTATGATAAAAAAAGACTTAAGCTACTCACACTGGCTGCTGGAGAGACCCTGGAGGGCAAATAAGTTGCATCTTATTCAAAGCCTAACAAGGAACTTGACTGAATCTCCAACCTTGTTCCCCCGATCAAACTTGCCACCCTCACCCAATCTGAACATCTGTCTTCCCCCAGACATGCCATGCCACGTTCTTCCAGGCCTCCATGCGTTTATCCACATTGTTCTTGGGACAATTCACCCATTTCTTCTCCCATCTCCTCCTACTCATTCCTCAAGAGTTCACCCCAGTGTCACTCTCTTAGTTACCTTAGACCGAACTTCTGGGCTATGTCAAAAGGTACACTAAATATCCCACAATAGGACTTTTGGCATTTAAACTTTTCACTCTCCAATTACCTACTTTAAATGCCCACATCCTTCAATGGTCTATGAATTTGCAGAAGAAATGCAACTCATTTACATTAGTATCTTTACAATGGTACCTAGGCAACATCGTGTAGGTGGAATATCAGCTTAAGGAATGGCTAAGGAGCATGCTAGTTGCTGCAAGAGTATGGAGATTGGAGATTGAGCCTACCATCACCCAAAGGCTGAGAGACTGTAACTGGATAAGAGCAGACAAAGCCAACAGGACCCCAGGTGAACAGGATTAGAATTAAAAAGTGGAAAGATGCAGCCTAGAGAAAGTTGAAAGCAAACATGCCATGGTTATACAGTGATTTTGTTTTAAAACTCAAGGTCAACTTGAGAGATAGCTTTAAAGGGAAAAAAAGCTTTCACTGAAATATAAATTATATCATATGCAAATAATCATCTAAAAGAGTTGTTATGGAAAAGAAATGTTTAAGTTTCAATTGAACCTACTGTTTCTTTATTGACAAGGATAATTTCTCTCTCTAAATCGCTTTCATAGGCATACGAAAAACATCTTCACTCACTTCCCACTGCCAACTATAATTATGAGTCACTCTAGTCCTCTAAGCCTCTAATAGTGGATGAGCAGAGAATTACCCGCATCAGCTGCTTGTCTAAAGATCCGTCACATCATGGCCTATCCTTAGCTAGGCTGAAGAACTAGTAATTTCACCATTAAAGAAAAATAGCAACAACTCTCGTTCACTAGTTACACTGAATTACCCTGTGCCAGAGTCAAAATAGAATTTCCTCTCAGACTGCTTCTTCTGCAATTCTTCCAGTGAATTCACAGCCTCATATTCTTCCATTTTGGATAAGGAGCCATTATGCCGCTGTAAAAAGCCAAAACTAATCTGAAAAATTGTGTTTGATGGATAGCAGAGGCCAACTCGAATCCAGTCATTCCTATCAAGGAGAGAAAATTTTTAAAAAATGAGTTCACAGTTGAGCCAATATACTTTGGGCATTAAAGCATATGTACATATCAGCCATGATTTTTCTTCTTAAATGTCTGCTGCATGTTGAGCCACTAACAATGGAAGTCCTGCACCCTGACCAACAAATCATCCACCTTTAAATGTTACCCAAATGCCTCCATCAATAGATTTACAACAATTGCATGGCTCACAGTAACCTTCTGGTTTCAACAGGATTTGCAGGAATGTGAGTAGAAGTTGAACACAATGGACTTAAGACTCTGCCAGCGGATAATACCAATAAGTGAGATAGTTGGGGTGGCCCGACAGTGGAAGTACACACTGGTAAAATCTTTCCAAAGAATCTTTTTGTTCTTAAATCAATTTTTATCTTTATTATTATATTAGGATGAATACCTAGTGGTAAAATCTGAACATAAAGGTATGTATATTTTTACAGCTTTTGATGCATGAGACCAAATTGCCACAGTCTTTTTTCTTACCTAAAATCCTTAGATATAAAATTAATACTTTTTAAAACCATTAAAATATTTCCCCTTTTTATCGTTTGCTTTTAGGGGGTATATTTTAATTGTGGTAAAATATGCTTAATATAAAATTTACCATTTTAGCCATTTTAGCCGTACAGTTCACTGGTATTAAGTATACCCATAAAGTTGTGCAAACATCACCGCTATCCATTTCCAGAACCTAAATCATTCCAAAAATTTTTAAACAATATGTAGCAAGGCCTTAAAATTGTTCACATAGGTTCCACCCACTAATCCCACTAAAGAATAATTAAAAATGCAGACCAAAATATACTTAAAAAAGATGTTCTTGGCTTCACAGGCGAATTTTACCAAACATTCAAAGATTCAACACCTATCCTTCTCAAACTAATCCAAAAAAATTCAAAAAGAGGGAAGACTTCCAAACTCTTTTTACGAGGCCAGTATTATCTTAATCCCCAAACCAGGTAAAGACACAACAATGAAAGAAAATTATAAGCCAATATCTCTGATGAACATAAAGTCTAAAATCCTCAACAAAATACCAACAAATCAGATTCAACAATACATTAAAAAGATCATACACCATGATCAAGTGGGATTTATTCCAGGGATGCAAGGATGGTACAACATTCACTAATCAATAAATGTGATACATCACATAAACAAAATGAAAGACAAAAATCACATGATCATATCAACTTGCTTTTTCAGATGCAGAAAAAGCATTTGATAAGGTACAGCACCCGTTTATGATAAAAACACTCAGCAAAGTGGGAATAGAGGGATCATTCCTCAACATAATAAAGGCCATATACAAAAAACCTACTGCCAATATCATACTCAAAAGGCAAAAACTAAGTGTTTCCCTTAAGATCAGGAACAAGACAAGGGTGTCTGCCTTCAGTGTGCTTTCCCCACTCTTACTTAACAAAGTACTGGAGGTCCTAGCCACAGTGATCAGACAAGATGAAGAAATAAAAGGCATCCAAATCAGAAAGGAGGAAGTAAAACTGTCATTTGTAGATGACATGACAGTGTACCAAGAAAATCCTGTAAGCTCCACCAGAAAACTACTCAACCTAGTAAGTGAATTCGGCAAAGGAGAGGGCTACAAAGTCAATATTCAGAAATCAATGACATTTTTGTACACTGACAACAAAATACCAGAAAGAGAAACTAAGAGAAAAATACTATTTACTATGGCAAAAACAACAACAAAAAAGAAGTTCCTACGAATAAATTTAACCAAGGAGGTAAAAGATCTGTACCCACAAAACCACAGAACACTGAAGAAAGAAACTGAGGAAGATACAAATAAATGGAAGCATATACCCTGTTCATGGATTGGAAGAATTAACATCATTAAAATGTCCATAATACCCAAAGCAATCTATATATTTAACACAATTCTTATTAAAATACCAATGGCATAATTCACTGACCTAGAACAAATGCTTCAAAAGTTTACATGGAACCAAAAAAGACCCTGTATAGCCCCAGCAATCTTGAGGAAGAAGAACAAAGTTACAGAGATCACAATACCTGATATCAAACTATACTACAAGGCCACTGTAATCAAAACAGCCTGGTAATGGCTTAAAAACAGACACCTAGGTCAATGGAGCAGAATAGAGAGCCCAGAAATAAACCCATGTCTCTATGGTCAATTAATATTTGACAAAGGGCACATGAGCATAGAAAGGAGTAAAAATAGACTCTTCAATGTGGGAGGGAGGGGGGTGGGCAGGATGGAGTGGAGTGGGGGGGGAAATGGGACAACTGTAATAGCATAATCAATAAATACATTAAAAAAACATAAAAAAAATAGACTCTTCAATAAATGGTGTTGGAGAACTGGACAGCTTCATGCAAAAAAAATGAAACTAGACCACCAACTTATACCATACACCAGAAAAACTCAAAATTGATTTAAAAAAAACCTTAAATATAAGTTGTGATACCATAAAAGTCCTAGTGGAAAACATAGGCAATAAAATTTCAGATACCTCACATAGCAATATTTTTGCTGATGCACCCCCTAGGGCAAGGAAAATAAAGAAAAAATTAAACAAATGGGACTACATCAAGTTAGAAAGTGTCTGCACAGCTAAAGAAGCCAAGATCAAAATGAAAAGGGCAAACATATTTGCCAATGATACATCAGACAAGGGTTTGACCTCCAAAATATATAAAGAACTCACATGACTGCACACCAGGAAGACAATCCAATTTAAAAATGGGCAAAGGACCTGAATAGGCACTTTTCCAAGGAGGACACACAGATGGCCCATAGACATATGCTCAACATCACTAGCCATTAGAGATGCAAATTAAAACCACAATGAGATAACTCCTCACATCTGTTAGAATGGCCACCATTAATAAATCAACAGACAAGTGCTGGCAAGGATGTCAAGAAAAGGGAACCCTAGTGCACTGTTGGTGGGAATGCAGACTGGTGCAGATACTGTGGAAAACAGTATGGAATTTCCTCAAAAAATTAAAAGTGGAACTGCCGTTTGCCCAGCAATTCCACTGCTGGGAATATACCTTAAGAATCCCGAAGCACCAATTCAGAAGAACTTATATACTTCTACATTCATAGCCACACTACGTACAATAGCCAACTGTTGGAAACTGCCTAAGTGCCCATCAGTAGATGAATGGATTAAAAAACTGTGGTACATTCACACAATGGCATACTGTGCAGCAGAAAGAAAGAAGAAATTCCCACCTTTTGTGACATAATGGATGGAACTGGAGACTATTATGCTAAGTGAAATAAGCCAGTTAGTCAAAGACTAATACAATATGATCTGACATATAAGAGGAATCTAATGAACAAAATAAACTAAGAACGAAACAGAATCAGAGACATGGAAACTAAGAACAGACTGACAGCTGCCAGAGGAAAGAGTGGTGGGTGGGGATGGTGGAAAGAAGGGGAAGGGATTGATCAAAAAATATGTATGAATGACCCGAGGGCAACACAGTGGGATGGACCATGGGAGCAGGGGATGCACTGGATGGAAGAGGACAAAGGGGGAAAAATTGGGACAACTCTAACAGAATAAAAATTTAAAAAAATAAATGTTCTCTGTGGTTTATTTATTTTATTTTTTTATCAATTTTTATTTATTTTCATTCCATTACAATTGTCTGCATTTTCTTTTAGATTTTACTTATTTACTTTTTAGAGAGAGGGGAAGGGAAGGAGAAAGAGAGGGAGAGAAACAGCAATGTGTGAGAGACACATTGATCAGTTGCCTCTCACACGCCCCCAAATGGGGACCTGGAGCGCAACCCAGGCAAAGGCTGGCAGCCTTTCAGTTCACAGGCTGGCGCTCAATCCACTGAGCCACACCAGACAGGGCTGTGATATATTTACAATAGCAAAGGGAGGGGTGGGCAGGAGAAAAACAACCTAAGTTTATATGGGGGAAGGGAGTAGTTAAATCAATTTCAATATATCACATGCTCAGAAAACACTGGAGGGTAGAGAGAGAGAACACTATAAATGTTTATAATGCCTATTCTGTTCAGGAGAATTATAGGTTCCTTCAATTTTCTTCATGTTTTTCTGCATTTTCCTCATTTTGTTGAATGAATAAGTACAGCTGTTATAACTTTTAAAGTGTTATTTTCAGATGTGACACTATGACAAAATCTATGACCTCTCTACAATAATATTAAATTTGGAAAAATACGATTGTCCATCTCTTCCTCTTGCCTCTGCCCATGATGTAATTTTTACAAATTTTCAGCTAATTAAACAGGGAGAGTTTGACTGAACTTTAAGGCCATGTGGATTTTTGAAACTTCTAGGTTCCTCCTTTTTTCACGTTAAAATATTTTTACTTGGTATTTATTCAAAAGTTGTGCATGACACTGACAGAACCCTACATACCATTTGGTTGTAATATATCGCCTACAATTCATAACCTGCCAGATGTAAGTTTTTGGATTAGCGATCACTCTTTGATATTTCTCATCGGTCCTCTCCGACCTCACTTGCTTCTTTCATTGACTGCACTGTGGCTCACTGACGGGAGTGGTAATATCGGGGTTGGCTTTTAGAAACCTCACCCTGGACACAATGTGGACTAAGGACTAGAGGTGGGAGAACAAGCAGGACCCAGGCAAATGATGATGATGGCCTAAACTCAGCCACAAACAGTGGGGGTGGAAAGAAGTGGAGAGACTGGAACCACACTGAAGACACAAAACTACCCAGGTTTGGGCACTGATGAGAGGGGAGATGGGGAAAAAGGAAGTGAGAAGGACGAGTGCTGAGACTTGTGGCTTTATTGACTCAGCAGGTGGGGGTGAGACTCTCCATCAAGGACAGAAAAGCAGCAACAAGTGGCATAGGGAAACAGTAATGGTTGGGTGGAGAGCCTGGGTCAGGGACCTCACATCTCAGAATAAGAGCATCCACCATGGCATCCACCGATCCTTGGAAGCGACCTGCTCAGAACTGACTTCCTACATGTTCTACGTCCACCTCTTATCTGAGCACTTTCATGGAGTCGCAAGGGCTAGCCATCACACAGATCCGGACTGATTTAACTCTGCCTTTCAAAAGAGTACCCTCCATCCTTTCTAGTTTCACCTCCTGTCACTTCCCCTCACACACCCTACGGTCCCATCACACTGTATCCATCAGTCCCTGAACAGAACTAGTCCTTCTCCAGCTCTGTTGCTTTTGTAACAAGACAGATCACTTAGTATCACTCTCTCAGCAGAGCTTGGCCCAACTCCCTTAGGCAGAATTAGTTACTTTACTCTTTACCCATTAAACAAAATTGTATTGGTTTATCAATTTTCTCACGTTTTTTTCTACCTGTCTACTGTGAGCTCCTACAGGACAAGTACTTTTCTCACTCGTCGTTTTCTGGCACTCAGTAAACACTTAAGTAAATTAATGTAAAAACAGAGCCTTTGACTGTAAGTGATATTACTTGGCAGACAACTGAGAAATCAAGAAGGGACAGAAAATGCTTTCAGGCAGGAGTGGTAAATACCTGGCATTCATGCTGCACCTCTTACCCATGGCAGACATTACCGATCAATCACACCACTGTCTCTTCCGTCAAATCTAACCTTGGCCTCAAAAAAAAAAAATCCTCTTATTTCCTAGGTAACCAACTGCTCAGTTCAGATCCCACATAAAACTTCTTCCCATCCTTGTCCTGGCTGGTGTGGCTCAGTGGATTGAGTGCTGACCTGTGAACCAAAGGGTCACTGGATCGATTCCCAGTCAGGGCACATGCCTGCGTTGCAGTCCAGGTCCCTAGCAAGGGGCACACAAGAGGCAACCATACATTGATGTTTCTCTACCTCTCTTTCTCCTTCCCTTCCCCCTCTCTAAAAATAAATAAATAAAAATCTTAAAAAAAAAAACAAACTTCCCATCCCAACTAAAGGGAATTAAAGTGTTCAGCAGACTATATTAGAAACTATTGATTGGTAAATGGCTTTCTGTACACAAAATCTTGACCACAGAAAAAGAGAAATGCTTTTTAAAATGAACAGAATCAATTTGTGTAATCTCTAACCTCATCCACATAAAAGGTACAGCCTCCCTATGAGAGGAATGAAGCTCATGAAATTGGCGTTGTTACTTATTGTTTTTCTCCACTAAATTCCTACTTGCTCAACTATTTGAAATAACAGTAATGGAAACATACTTGTTGAAATTTATGAGGTACAGAAACACAGTCTTCGGTGCTGGCCCACTCCAGTGAATGGTGTAGCCCTTCTCCAGCATGATCACAGGCTGGTACTGTGGAAAGGCAGCCTTCTGGTTAATGCCCCGAAGCACCATCGGGTAGGATGGATACTCATCTCGTGCGATGGTCATAGTCAGATTCTGAGTGCTCCACGTCTGCACATAGACCTTTAAGAAATGAATTAAGAATTAAGGGGAAGAGCACGAACAATTAAAGAGCTAAAAACATTTCCAGCACAAATGTAAGTGTCTCTACTTTCAAAAGAAAGATTCAGTGACCTGTGCCAGACTAAGTGAGTAGTAGCCAACTTCATCATAAGCCTCACTTACAATGAAGCCTGCTTAAATTGAAATGGTAAAAACAGACCATGCGTTCTGCTGGCCAAGACTGTCATCATCTCTTCCACCACAACGGGCCAGCTTATTCATCAGAATATAAAATCTCTGTGGCTTATGTAGCCTGTCAGAGAAATCCCTCAACTGAAGAATACACATACAAGAAATTAGTAAATGAATGTGAAAACTGATACCCTCTACTCAAATCTAAGAGACTTTCCTCTAAAACAAGAGAGGGAAAATGTAAATACCCTAGTTTTGGCTTTCAATTTTTCCATGACCTACATCAGCCCAAGAAGTCATTTTTTCACCCCTTCAAAAAACAAGGGAGGTTATAAAGCACTCTGCAAAAACTGGAAAAACATATTAAACTGAGACTTATTTGAAAGTCCTGAATTTATTCCAGTGGCACTTGAGCCCCTTGCTGGGCCAAAACAAAGCCTTGCCCGGATGCATCCTCCAAAGAACAAACCTCAGAACAATTTTCTAAAACAAATGAGTATCCTGTAACAGATTTCCCCAGAAGTATTAAAACATCTGCCAAATATCGCATTTAAGCCACAATACTTCTATTTTTCTCTTTTGGTCATTTCGACAGTTTTGCCCATAACTAATTCCTCAAATATACATCCTTTGAGACAGAAAACCTTCTTAACTCATTCATGTTTGACTACTTCCATGTGATACTCTTCCCTACTGACACCACTTAAAGATTTAAAATAGAGAGACAGAAAAATGTATCTTGAGATTGTCTTTATTCAAATATACTTTAATATATACTTGAGCATATTATATATGTTATTTAAATAGATTTATGATATATAATTAAATGTTTATATATACAATTAAATATACTTTTTATATAAGTTACACAAATATAGGAGATATACATATATATCTCCTGTCGCCTTCCAAATCCAACAATGTTTTAAAGTAGCACATGTAACCTTAATTCTCCTTATGTTACCACCTTTCTTCCTGAGCTCTTTTACCTCTTGGGTTATCAAAGAGCAGACATTCCATTAAAATAAATTTACAAATAGCTAAATAATGTTTGTTCTGTCTTGACATTCGGTTGCTTCTATCTTTGGCCTAAAAGTATATAGTATCGTCCATTAGCTCAGTAACAACAAAGAGCTGCAGATGGGAGATCCCGACCCAAATTCCAAATTTTCAGAAGAAGATTGCTAACCTGTGGTCCTCCCATTCCCAGAGCCTCCTGGGAAAAATCTTCATCTTAAAAAAAAATGGAATTACTACCCTGGTTTGTAAGATAGAGAGATCTGGCTCACAGTCTCAAAACATATTGCAAACCCAAGAGTTTAAAGACCCATTGGTAATAATTTTACAATAGAAAAGTTCTCCTTGGTGAGCACCCATCCTTTTAAGATAGACACATGAACGCACCTTTAAGTACAGACGAACAGCAAGAAATGTGAATAAAACTGCAGCTACAAAAGGACTAAAACCTTTGTTTTTGTTATTTTAATTCTAGAATTTCTATCACTTCCTAGATATTGATGAGTCAACTTAATTTTAAGGGATGATTATGATTAAGAAGAAAACATACAGGAATGGGAAATCCCACAACAAAGAAGCTAATGTTACATTAAAAAAAACCACAAAATCTCTCCAGTCTTTATCCCTATTAAGTCCTTTGTCTTGTCAATAGTTAAAAATCTTTTTAAAGTTCTTTTTTTTTAACTTAAGAATCATAACATTCTTTAGCAATCATGATCCAAAAATCAGAGGAATAATAAAGAATTCTGCTCCAAGAAGCTCCCACTACAAAAGGCATCCGTGGTTAAGAGGTTTCAAGAAGTGGAAACACAGAAGCCCCCACACACACCCTTGACTGGCAAAGTAGCCAGAGCTCAGGAAAAGGGCTTCATCACAGACTAGTCCTTCTCCAAGAACCCCCCTTAAAAATAAGAGCATTGAGCAGCAAACCAACAAGGAAAGCTTCTTTCCTGCCTTTGGGACTATCAGAGGCCAATTCCCCTTGGAAGATCCCTTGCTGTTCCCTTAATTCTCCTGTCCATGCTCTAATTCTTCTTTTCCTTTATCTTTTTCCTTCCTTGATGTATAATATCAAATCCTACCATTTAATTGTATAAAATATGGAAATAAAACTTTTCTCCTTTCAACATTCTGAGTAACTGGTACCCCTGTCTGTAACCTCTCCATCCATCCATCCAAATAGCTCTATTAAAATCATTATTGCAACTTAGAGCTCTGTTCCTCAAATAATGCTAATTGCAGCAAGCACTTCACTATGTGCCAGGTTGCAGGCTAAATGCTTTACATGTAGCCATGCATTCTTTCTTCACAACAGCCTTGTATGAGAGGAACTAGTATTATCCTCACTGTGCATAGTCACAGAGCAGTTAATTAACTTGCTCAACTCGTATTTAAGGAAATAATAAAGCCAGGATTCAAACCCAGAGAGTGTGACTCAAGCATCTGTGCTCCTAACACACTACCTTCCAAATGAGTCTGTCCTCTCATACTGGGCATCCAATTAATAAATGCACACTAGCTTAACGTTTCCAAAGAGGTGTTTCCCAATCTATACCATCCCATTCGTGATTTCCTATTAATAGATAGTATATCATAATATAATTCAAAGAATTGCCTTGGATTCCTCCTTGTCCACTCATTTCCGATTCCCAGCTGTCTCTGGGAACACCTCACTTCCCATGTGATACACTGATATTCGGGCCCCAAATTCAGATTCCCATATTTAATACAGATGATGTCTCTGAAAGCAAAGAATAAAGCTCCCTCTCTGGGGGCAGAACTGTAACATGGTGAAACCCTGGCCTAAGACTCAGGAAATACAGGTCCCCACCCCAACGACATCCCAACCATGTTTAACCCAGGGCAAATCATCTCGCGTCTCCTGGACTCATGATTTGACTTGTTGAACTGGTTTGGAGTCAGGGAGCTTGAAAACAATTCTGTGAACTCATGGTTCCTATTGAATTTTTTCTTTTTCTTTTTTCTAAAGAAAATCAGGCTTTGGAAAGTATCAATCATGCTGAAGAGCACTCCTCGTAGAAGCAGTGACACCAGGAGCTGGAAAGGAGCCAGGGGTCCTGATGCACTGGCCTACCTGGGCATAGCTCCCGCTGCAGACCGCCGCGTTCCACTTGGTAACATTTACACAGCTAGGGTGGCGGATCAGGTAGTTGTCAATTCTTCCCACGTAAGCGTCCTTGTATCCTGTCACGGAGCCATCAATGTCATGGAATATGGAGTTCTTATCACCATCCAGCTCACAATCTTCAAACCAGGGGCCAGGCTTTCCAAAGAAGACATTCAGAGAGACCTGATGGCATGAGAAACAAGGACATCTCAAAACGAGGCTGCTGCAGTCTCAGTCAGCACCCCTACAAGGGTCCCACTGCATATCCATCCCAACTGCTTTCAGACTAAAGCAGTGCGGAGTCACACTTCATAGCTGTCACCTAAGGCACCCAGTCCATCAAAGTTTTCCATTAAATATGACCTGGTCCGGAGGAAAAAATTTCCAAAGCCTTGTGGAGTTCAATTAACAAAGGTTAAAGGTCATCTTCAGCGGTTTACCTTTCTTCTAATTAAAAACTATTACCTGCTCTCCAGACAAAACTGATCTATAGTAAGAGAAATTAGAATGGTGCTGGGAAAAGGAATTAAGCAGTCATACATACTGGTTAAAAATTATAAACTTTATATGTTAGGTCTGTGCACTTGCCTGTATCAAATTATACCTCAATTAAATAAAAATATAAGTTTGACTTCCAAGCTAGTTAATCATTTTATTTCTCTCCAAGTGCTTTAGTTACTTGTTCATATAACTCTCCCCTCCCACTAAAAAAATAACTACAGTCCTAAATTAAAACACAGTCTAAGTGTTGCCTTAGTGTGAATAATAAAGTATTTAGAACAGGGCCGGATACATCATAAGCATTTAATAAATGTTAGCTATTAAAATTCCATGAAGTTCCTTTCCTACCAGCTTCCACGGCCTTACTCACAGAAGTTCTACACGGAGTGTTCCATATAATGGCATTTAATATTTCCCCAACGATAAGCACAAGGGACAGGGGCCAAGCACAGGTCACCCTCTGCCTGCAGCGAGTAAAGCCCTTCACTAAAAACAATGTGTTTCACACCAGCCGGTATCCCTCTCCTTTCCCAGCCTTTTATCCTGTAGTTCCCCAGAGGAAGAGACCCAGACAAGTCAAATTCTACACAGATCCCAAATCTCTTCACGGACCATTACACGAATTTCCCCAAATCGTGTCCTCTTTTCTTATGAAACTCTATAATCCCTCTCCCCATGTTATCACTTTAGGTCATTTTTCTTTTCAAGTTATTACCTAAATGTTACAAAATACCCCAGGTCACATGGGACTCACCTTGAACTCAATAGGACAGAGTGAAGGAGATTACGAGTCTCTTCGGCATATATTACGTGTCTCCCCCAGTCGTAAAGACTTGGTATGAATCCTTTGCCTCTGTCTCTGTCTGTGGGAACGTGCTACCCCTCCTCCTCTCACTGCAGTCACCATGGAGGAACCGTAAGGACATACTTACATGTGGGCCAAACTTCACCAGGGAGATGTTATTTCTGGGGGTTATCTGCCAGGTATTCTTCATGAGGAAGCCGATAGCACTGGTGTGTCTATCTGGAGTTGGCACATATTTTTTGAATGTGCACCTGGTGAGATGAATGGGCCCGTCATAAATCTGAAAGCCTCTAATTGGGAAGGTCCTGTTGAAATACAAGGTTTTGTTTAATGCACACGGGCCCACTCCCTGAACAGCACTTCACTAACATTATCTGTTTTACGCATCCTGTTAAATACTCTGTATCCACAAAACACAATTATAGAACACAGTGGTGACCAAGACAAGATGCCTAATCAACTGAAATATACACTGTGGGGGGAAGGGCACATAAACAGGGAAACAAAGCATAGTGACAGGTAAGTGCTATGGAGTCAGTGAAAACACAGTAATACATTAGGTAGGGGAGGAGAGATGCTATTTTGGAGAGAATGGAGGGCTCTCTGAAGAGGTGACTTTTGCTTCCTTGAATCAACCAGTTGAGACCTATGTAGTAACTCATATAACTTTAGTTTTGGTTCCAAAACCTCTAACATGAGAACAAAAGATGAAATCTGTGCTTAAACTGAAAGAAGCTCCTTTCGAGCCACTAAAAGATAGTAATAAGTAAAATGATACAGTCAAAAGCACAAAAGTGTAATTCCTGAAGGCTTACTATGGCTAGCTACATTTAGAGATTAGTTTTACCCATTTTCCTCCTTTCTGTTCAAATACAAACACTTTAATCATATATTATTAACCAGAATTACTGTATAAACCCATAATATTCTGTATCCCTTAGGTTTCTCCCCTATTAATTATCTGATGGCATTGCAGATGATTCCTATAGCAACTAATTAGTTTACAAATTGGCAGTGTTTTACAATATATGCTAGAAAAAAATATCAAATTGCCTGGCTAAAAAAAAAAGCATGCATCTTCATGTATTTCTAAGGATCTACCCCAAAATGGTTCTCTTTCACAGAAAAGGTTGTACAGACACAGTCAAATGAAATTGAATGGGCTGCCATCACACTGCAGCCCATACCCCAACCAATACAGTTATTTCTTCTTTAGTCTACACTGTGGAAGAGGCAGCTATAGCCTAAATGTGAAAAGCACAAAAGTGAAGCCAAAGTAACAGGGTTTAAATCCCACCTCAGCTACTTTTATGAAGTTATTCATAAGGCGGATGATGGCAATATCCACCTCACTGGGCTCTTGAGGATTAAGTGAGTAATAAAGTATTTAGAACAGGGCCGGATACATCATAAGCATTTAATAAATGTTAGCTATTAAAATTCCATGAAGCTCCTTTCCTACCAGCTTCCATGGCCTTACTCACAGAAGTGCTACATGGAGTGTAGCATATAATGACATTTAATATTTCCCCAATGACAAGCACAAGGGACAGGGGCCAAGCATAGGTCACCCTCTGCCAGAAGCGAGTACGGCCCTTCCACCAACCCCCATGCCCCCAAAGCTAACAGTCTCCTTGCCCCATCCCCCTGACCCATCCTAGCCCAATGTCCATATAACTAAGGGAACTGATGCTTCATGAATTCTGAGATTAGCTCTGAGACACGGCCTTTAGAACACTGGTTTTTCTCCACCTGGTTTCCTCACCAGTAAAATGAGGACAACTATAAACCATGTCTCAGAACTGAGGATGGATTAATTAGTTAATAGTTCCCTAAAAGCTCTGAAAAATCTTTCTAGTGCCAAGTGCTATTTTAATGACTCTTGATTATTTTGATAGAAAACATGCCAAAAGTCTACGCCCGTGTCCCCTTCGACATCAGAAACACTGTTAATTTACAACCGTGGTTAGGCTTTGAGTCAGCTTTGGCATCTGTCACGCCTTATTTTCTAGGACTCTTTTCAATAGGTAATTTCCTTTTTCCAGTGGCTATTTCTGAAAACCAACATCACAAATTGAGGGAACGCTGACCTAATGTCATAGTTTACGGTTTGGCAACTTTCTGTGGCTCAAGGAAAAAAAAAAAAATCATCAGCTTATATAAGGTCTTAAGTAAGGAACTAAAAAAAAAGAGACAGGTTCCTTTGTTATAAAATTATTAATGAAATCTACAAAGTGTTTAATAGTTAATGCTCTGGAGTTCCAAAGGATAACAGAAATAGTAACAGCAATAATAACAGTTATAATAATAATAAGGTAGGTTAAGTGTCCCAGTGGGAACAAATCATCCAGAATTATTACAGAGGATTAGGTTTTCATTTATTGTTTAAATTTAACACTCTGCTGGTAAAGCAATGCTTACCTATTCCTGGGTAGTGTCCGAAGCTTCTGGTCTATTCCACCCGTGCCTATATACTTGTTCTGACCACCCAGAAAGCCGTAATTCCTGCTCTCCCCAACAAAGAGAGATTCAGATACCTCCTGGCTAGAACCTTCGTCACTTGGGAAACTTCCATCGCTGTTAAAATAAGAATAATCATTAACTACCCAGCTCTAGGAAATTTATTTCAACCCTCCAATGAAGGCAAGCTGTAACTTAAATAGCTAAAAATTCTCAAAGCAGCCCATAGTTTTTACAAATACAAATTATTGAGTTATCAGAAAGTGTTTCCAAACTATGAAAATATTGCCTTCCCTAAATTAATACAAATTAATTATATTGTAAATTAGTAGTTTGCAAATTGATTTAAACAAATGAAATTTAATTTAGCAGCAACAATTATTTTAGTCTCAAGCAACAGTATTACAAATGAGGACAATAAACTCGCCCTGAATACAACAATTAAATGACAAGCATATTTAAGATGGCAATAAGAATAACTTATCGGGCGAATAATATGTAACAAAAAAATTCAGTTTTTAAAGACTACTGAAAAATTTGACCAACTTCTAAGAAAGAAAATATTTAATGTGCTCCCAATGTTTACTTCCTTCCTCTTTATTCCCACACTTTTTAAGATCTTTAATACAATGCTCATGTGTTTTCTTCTAAGCAAAGCAAACA
This sequence comes from Desmodus rotundus, assembly GCF_022682495.2. Classification (NCBI taxonomy): domain Eukaryota; kingdom Metazoa; phylum Chordata; class Mammalia; order Chiroptera; family Phyllostomidae; genus Desmodus; species Desmodus rotundus. Next base: position 46,501,463 of record NC_071387.1, on the reverse strand, counting down.
AACAAACAAACAAACAATAGGCCTACCCTTCTATGGAATTCCAGCTCTATTATTAACCTACTACTTTGGTGTGAATTCAATTATCATTAAAAATGTACTTTTGGCCCTCTAGTGGTATCAGGAAGCGGGTGCTTTTTTTTTTAATGCTAATAAATGGTCTAACACTCCAGTGTGTTAGCCAAAAAAAAAAAAAAAAAAAATTAAATTAAATTAAGGGTCACTTTACCTACAGCTTTAAAATCAGAGAAGTATAAAAATACAAACCTGGCAAAGGTGAGTCCTATTCCATTATCTGCAAATCTGTGAGGAAAAAAAAAAAGATGGGGAACATTTTAATTTACCACATCATATAAGAGGAGGTATTCTCTCAATATTTAATTGTCACAAAATCCAGAGGGTTCCAATGTTTACTCTCCAAGACCACAAAAATAAGTTTCACCCTAAAAGCACAGACTGCACAGTGAAGGCACCTGGTTCAAATCTCAGCTTTGCCAATGACTAGCTGTGTGACGTTGGGCACATTACTCAACCTGACTCTCCCTCAGTTTTCTCACCTATAAGTTAAAATAACAATTTAAACTTCTTCATAGGATACTTAAGAGCATTACACATATGGATTAATTTCAACAATTTAGAAAAATACCTGGCACATAGTAAGCAGTATGTAAGTATTAGCTGGAATTATTATTTTTATAATTAGTTTTAAAAACAATCATGGTAGTCTCTTCAAAACTTTTCAACATTAATACCCAAGCTATTTCTACTGATTTAATATAATATCAATGTTTCGCATGATAAATGGCAGAAATGATGATAAAATGCCAAGAAGCTAATGTCAATGCCAGCCCTGCAAAAGTTTCTCTAGACTCTTGACTACCAAATTATAGCTCAATATACATCAGACTTGTAAAATTACACAAATGGCAAAAAGTGAGATGCTTGCTTCCTAGAGTCATGAAGACATAAGTCAACACACTTATTAAGGTGGAATTGACAACTTTTGTTTTGAATGGCAGTAAAAGAGCATCAAAAAAACCTTTGCGTTTCCAAGAGAAATGAAAAAAAAAAATCCAGGTAGTTACAAAATCTTTATTGAGTTCTCTGACATAGACGCTGTTTGTTATATAAAGTTAAATTCCCAGTTTCTGTTCCATCTCATCAAACCACTCTCATGTCACCAGACAAGTTCAGCTCCAATAAAAGCAGTCAAAGGAGACGATTCCAAACATTTGCAGTCTGTTACCGCTAGCACACTTCCTCAGAGCCTGTCCTGTCTATTAGTAATAATAACATCATTTCAGAAACCACCACTGTACTTTCGGTCCACTGGGTTTTTCAAAACCGGCGTAAGAACATAAATACATTGGGGTCATCAGATAATAACTTCGTACAGAATACCCACGCTGAATTCTGAACGAGGATGTCTCCCCCTCTGACCCAAGCTCCGTGGTCGTTATTTTTAAAAGCAATGAGCCTGTCAATCACAGCAGTAACACGTGGCTTTTCAGGATCACCATCCTCATGTGGCCGAAACCTTGGAGTTGAAAAAAAAAGACTTTTAAAAAGTAATTAAAAAGGCAGTGGATGTCAGCTATTCACAATTGTAAGCTTAAGTGTGAAAGAGATTTAAATTTGAGCAAAAGTTAAAAAAAAAGCCTCTTCAGATACAACGTAGTTATTTGTATTTTAAATATTGGGAAAATAATTACATTTATTAATATTAATTTATGTAAATATGAAAATGTCTTTCATATCTTCTTAGTTATTTTTTATTCAACTTATATAATAGAATGGACACTGGACACTTGTAGAACATTCCAAACACTAAAACCATTAAAAAAAAATCCTCAAACCAGAAAAACGGGCATACTTTCAAATTCGTAAGCTCCACGAAACTAACATAAACTTACTAAATTAATTAATCATATATTTTAACATACATATATTTGAACTGAGAAGTGTTGGAGTTGTGTACTGGTGAAATATCTTAAATATAGAGATAAAACTGAGTTTAATATCCTAAATTTAAAATTGTTTTTAATTGACATATTAATTATAAAGACTACATTTTACTTTTCTCTGCCTTCTAAAACACTCAACAACACCTTAATAAAAAGATTAAAAAAAGTTTGTCAAAACTGTCCCCTACAACAACTCAAATAACACCCTAAGGCCATCTTTGTTTAGAAAACCATTTCTATCTTAATCTTACGAAGCAGCAGGGGAGGGCGGGGGAGTGGGCAGACAAGAGACAACTAGTCAGTTTTTCAAAAACCAATCCAGCACATCGAGCTTTTCACACAATCAAGAAACATCATTCGTGCAAACGCTACTCCTAGTAACTGGCAGACAGTAGGTGCTCACTAAATGTGTATGATGGGAGAAGAAGCTATGCCCAGGGAACAGCAAGTCCAAAGGCCCATAGGCATGAATGAGCTCAACACACTCAGGGAACAAGCAATCTGGCTGGAGAACAAGAAGCAAGGGGGAGAGGACAGAAATCTGGGCATGCACCAGGCAGTGATGTAGTTCTTTATTCTAAATGCAACATGGGAAGCAGAGAGTAGAATGGTGGTCGCCAGGGACTGGGTGAGGAAGAAATGGGGAGGGGATGGTCAAGGGCACAAAGTTTTATTTATGCAAGATAAATAAACTCGGCATCTACCATACAGCACAGTGCTTATAGCTAAGAAAACTGTATTGCATACTTAAAATTTACTGAGAGTAATATAATAAGTGTTCTTGTGACAAAAAAAACCTTTAACTTAGAAAATAATAACAATAAAGGAGGTAGGAGGAAACATTGGGAGGTGATGGATATAGGTCTATGGCCTCGATGGGCAATGATTTCATGGGTGTGTATGTGTGCCCAAACTCAGTGAATTGTACATACATTAAATACACACAACTTTTTCCATGTAAACCACACCTCAATAAAGTGGGTGAATAGATAGAAAAATATATATTGTAGATAGAAGTGATGAAAAGCCATGAGAAACATGGAATCAGACAAGTGATATGACCAGATTTCATTTTTTTTTAAGAAAGTGATCACTAGCTGCTGCTTGGTGAAAGGACTGTAGAGAACAGACCGTAAAGAGGCCAGTCTGGAAAGCATTATCTCCACCCTTCGATTGTGCATATGACCCTTACACTAAACAGCTCTAACCTAAGGGAGGAAAAGCCTGACTCCGCACCACCACCCACTCTTCTGGCACTGCAGTTGCTGCCAAAGAGCTTTGCAGTCGTTATCTAATATCAAGCAGATGAACGAGTTCCGGAAGGAAAACTACACACAATGTTCTAAAAGAAAGCCAAAAAAAAAGTACCAATAAAACAACTGATTCTCTGCTGTAGCTATCTCATTTTTTCTGAAATTCCTATCTATATAGATCAATAGTTGACCACCTGCTTGGCTACCCTTTCTTTTCATCCTCTCCCCCACTTGGTGGGCAACAATAGTCAACTTCCCAATTTCTCATCATCCTCATTTCTGGACTTTCAGCATCCTTCCCAACCTTCTCCCTCAATTGTCCTCAGCCTTAAATATACTTGTTGGTTCTCATGCTTTTTCACTTTCAGAGGAAATTTCTCAATCTCAAACTAAGAATTTTCTTGGGTTAAAATTTCCCATCTTTGAATTCCTGTAATTTCATATCTGCAGATACAAGGAAAAGAGCATAGATTAACTATTGAGTCAACTTCCTCTGTGATGAACAGACTGAATATCTTCCAGATCCCATGAGCCCAATGTTTAATTCACTGGCTGGCTTATTACTCACTTGTGTTAGAGATTTATCATTTTACTCATGTCTGGACTGCATGAATGCATGTGGGCATATTCTGTTCATTAGCTAAAGCAAATTAAATGGATGTACCAGCTGCCAAATGTCTTGTTACTCTCATCTATAATCAATTCTTTTCAATCACCACTTCCAGTTAGAGTCTAATTCCTTACCAAGATGTATGCATTTATAAACCAGGTAAGAGAAATAATAGAGAACAGAGAAAAATTACCATTATCATAATATCATATACACATACCCCATAAGAAGCTTCTTGGGCCATTAAGAACAAATTGTTTTATTGTCAAGTCTAATTAAAATATCAATAGATTCTGTAATATATTTCCTCATCTGTACACACACACACATAATTTTTTAAGTCAGGGAAGAGAGTGAATTTTATTGTGCTTAGGATTTCCCCATTAATATTAACTTAGCAATATACATACAAGTTATAATGGACTCTTTCAAACTAAAAAAGTAGCAGCAACCACCTAGCAAAGACTTTTTTTTCTGTCAAATAATATACTCTTCTTGACTCATAATTTGCCATCATCTCTATGCTTCATTTTCATCTTAAGTTTATCTCCTCTAGTTTTCAATTTCATATCTTGCTCAGCTATAAGGTGTACAGTAGTAACTTGTGTTTTAATTAATAGCGCCCACAGTTTTGCATCAACTCAAGTGCTGTCTAATGATTCCTTTAGAATATTTCAGGCTCAACTTGACCTGTAAGAAACCCTGATGAGTAATTTTACTAAGCGCACTTGCCCCAGTTTACTCCTGGCCTCTTGCTTCATGACCGCGTCACTGGGATCCTGCCTCACACCTAAGTCGCCTCACTCACCTACAGTGCGGCTCCTAACAATCAGTGTGGCGTCCATTTCTGATGTCTATCAGCAGACCCGAGCACCCTTTCAACATCTTACATTGATCGACGGACTTAAAGTATGAAAAAATAACATCCACACCGTTCTTACTGAATATGACTTTAAGTTCCCATCTTTTTTTTCAGAAAACTGTATTTCCACTGGAGACATTTTATTTATTTTGGCTCTCATGTAGCATGTAAAAGAATTTGGTTGAAAGGTTGATCCATATCCCGACTGCATTCTGTGGTCATAAAGAAGAGTAACACAGACCCGAGCTATGCAGTAAATCTGACACTACAAATGAATGACTAAACCAGCACTAACTTGATCTGCAAGTTTGAGAACTTTCCCTTTGAAACAGACTTAATGCGATGGTTCCATTTTGACCGCCCACAGTAGATGCTGCGTGCCTTGGTTTTCAGGGTTGACACAAAAACACTTCAGTTTAACTCGTATTTCAATGCATCCTATTTTACTTTAGGCAAAATTTGGACTCCTTTTTATACCATATCTCTCTTCCTCTTTCTCTCTCTGCAACTCTAACATCCATGTACGACTGTGAAAAGGGGAGAGCATGAAAAAGCCCAGCTACAGGACCTGGGACAGCAGAATAAATGTTTTTCCAAAACCCCCTGCAAACTTCGAGAACTTCATTTTAAATGTGTTTCTGGAGAAAAGAACACTATGGCTTAACTCAGAGAGTTTTGCTTTGGCAAAATATGCTTGAGTGTGATTTGAAAGGACTGGTTCTACCTTGCACTGTTATCCAGACAGAGGTATTCCCGCGGGTCCGCAGCGCTGGCATTGGTGGTTTTGACGCCTTTGTCAATAAATAAGCCAGCCTGGAAAATATAATAATGGACTGAAATAAATATGAATCCCAAGTTATATCTATGAATGCAATGACTCAGAAAAATAAATTTTAGATTATTGCATCTACAAAAAACGAGGACAGAATAAAGAGCAAAGCACAGATATCATGAAAACAGCTACTTTCCAGGATATTTTTTTTTTATCCTCATCTAAGAACATTTTTTCATTGCATTTAGAGAGAGGAATAGGGGAAAGCGGGGGAGAGAGAGGGAGAGAGAAACGTCAGATGGCTGCCTTCTCATCCCAGCCCTGACCCCCTATTGCAGGGATCAAACCCCGCAACCTTTTCCGTCTACAGGGATGATGCTCCAACGCACTGAGCCACACTGGCCAGGGCTCCTGGATATTTTTATAATTTCACTCATTTGGTCACATGCAAATATTTATGTACTGCCCACCTTGTGGTAGGTACCAAGCACTGTACATTAATGAAAAAACTACAGTGCAGTTACTGACACATAAACTAGCAGGAAGATATGCAACTAAAAACAATTACAATCCAGTATGATAAGAACATGATAAAGGAAGTTCATGGCACCTTGGCAGCACATAAGAAAGGCACCCCAATGAGAACTTTAGCGAAGGTGGGAGTCGAGGATTCAGGGAATGTCTTCTAAAAGAAGCGGCATCCTAACGCTGAGACTTGAAGGATGGGGACAAATCAACCACACCAAAGGACAGGTTGAGGATGAAGGACCAGGAGTGGGTGTGAAGAAGCTCAAGAACCCAGGGGAAAGTATTCAAAAGAGTCACTTGTACAATAAGTCTGAAGATGAGGGAGGGCATGAACATCTGAGAACAAAAAAAGAATCTTAGATGGACTGACAGGAAGTGTGCAGAGGGAAGGAAGGAAAAGAAGCTAACATCAGATGATGCAGAAGCAACATGCTGAAGAGTCAAGACAACGGGACTTTAAATAAAGGCAACATAATCAACTGCATTTGAAGAAAGAATATTCCATCTTCAAAATGGAAAAGATTGGAAAAAGCCAAAAAAGAGAGGTAAGAGATAAGGAAGAAGACAACGGCAATAGCCCAGAAGAGAAATAACGACGACCTAGACTGTGGCAGTACTAGCCGGGAAAAATAGAGAGTGAAAATCCCTTACTAAGTAGTACTGGTGCCACTTAGTAGTTGATAAAATGGCTAAGGGCGAGGGAGAGGGAGCAATAAAGGCTTATGTAGTTCTAGTTTGGGCAATTAGGTGGCTAGTTGTTTCAGTCACTGAGACACGTATGGAATGGGTCTGCTGATAAAAAATCAGGATTTTAGTTTCAAACATTTTATTTATATGTCCCTGAGACATCCAAATGGCACACAGTAGGCAGTCGGGCAGCTGTGATTGACCTGGACTGGATCTGGGCGGCATGAGTGGCCAAAGCCCCAGAGGTCAGTGTTGGTGCGTTTGTGACTGACCTCATGAGGACAGGCTCCTCTCTGAGGGCTCCCAGGGTTCAATTTCCTTTGGCTGATAAAGTCTCATAATGGGCAGTCAGCCCCAAATTTAACAAATTAAAACCTAATCACCCGCTCATTATGTAGATCTAATATTCAAATTCACAGAGTAGATAACTGTATGGTACATGACATTAAAACATTATTAGAACGCGGTACTCCTTATACCACTCATAATCAAAACAACCTGCCGACTTCCACTTCGAAATGCTACTGTCAACAATTATTATCGTTAATCAACTAATCGGCTCACAAAAATCTTAATTCTGTGTAGTTTTTTTTTTCTCTCGAGTCGTCATCGAGTGATTCTAGGCTCTTCAAATTACAACACACTCAGGTGTTTAAAGGGTCCTCTGAGTATCACAAATGGACGGGATTCATTGAACTTTGATGTAGACCCCATCAGGGTAAATAAACCAAATGCACTTATCACCAAGGCAGGAGAGGGAAGAGAGCCAAGTACCAGGGAAACTGGAGCTCCTAAATGGCCTTTAGTTTACTGGACCTGAATCACTTTTAATGAGGCCAAATTCTTAAATAGTCTTTCACTATTACATAATTAGTATAAAATGCCCATAGGACACTCTATCAGCACTGAGAAAGAAAATATGCTTTATAACCCTCAGGAGCACATTATCTAACGTGTGCCACCCTAAGAACACACAATGGTATTAAAGATTGGAAGAAGGGTGAGAAGGAGGAAGAGGATGAAGACTCATGAATCAAGTCCATTATTATAATTAATCCAATTGCATGAACATGTGTGTTAGCATATGTACCTTCTCAGATTACATACATATGTGTATGGTAATGTATATTCTTGTGTGCACAAATAGAAACACTGTATGTACATCCTTAGTGTGGAAGGGTTAGGGGTCTTTTTTTGACGAATTGCTTTCTCTGATGACAAAGTCTACCTAAAACTGACATGTCTCAGCTGTAATCACAGTAGTCAATCCTGTACCTAGTAAATCATATGTACTGATTGTTAAAAACGAGGAACCTACCTTAAAATTTGAATGGACCCTGTTGTTGTAGAATGTCCCCAATGGAGTAAGTTCTGGTTTCGTTAAGAGCTGCAATCCACTGGATTCCCCAGTAGGTTCCTTGTGAAATAAATACCATATTCCAGCATCCTATAATTAAAAGGGCAAGATCATTAAAAGCCTCCTTTTATAAAGCCACTCTATGAAACACCCTTATAAACTAAGGACTTCAGAAGCAAATTTAATCTTTTTAACACCAACTATTCATTGTTGCAGGTTAGGAACTGACTATAAAAAGTTGCACGATCCTCTAGCACCCTCAAAGCAGTTATATTATACTTTGGACAAAAAAAAAGCATATTTAATTTTGTTTGCAGGACTGGACAAAAGATAGAAATAATTGGCTGACAGCAAAATTTATTTTCAAAATAACTTCTGTTATTCTAAGTTATGCAGAATTACAGCCAAATAAGCCTTCCTTCCTTCCACGGGACCAGGAGAGCACTGCCTTTTAGAAGTAACAGGCTTTTTCTGTTTACCCCCAAACCTGATCAATACATGAGTCATACCTATTAAGGAACTATCCGCTAACTGGCAGAGCTCACTGACTTCTTTCAAACACCTCCAATGCCCTTCCTGTCCCAAGGCAAACTTTTGCCAAGTGAAAAAAAGACACCACATGCATGAATCAAGATGCTGTCTCCATCTGGATCCTGTCTGTTCAATTTCAGTATTACTGACCTGAACAGGAGCAGAACCGTTTGAAATATTTTGATGCTCAAAGTAAGATATAAAAATTGAAAATTAAATGTTCTTAATCCCTGTGACAATTTTTTATTTTACAATTCAATTAAAAACCAGCCCAATGTAAAGGGCAACTTCACATGATGGAACTTTGGTTAAACAGGTTGTTGAAACTTATAGTCCAAAAAGTATGGTACTGATTCAAATTTGGCAAACATTTACTTAGTGCCCACTATATGCCAAGTGTACAGTAAGACTATTCTCCAAGAAGTCGTAGTTCAATGGGAAATACAGACAGAACTAAAATATATTATATGTAATAAGTACTATATTAGCTGTAACAGAAAGTCCTTTGGAAGCATAGAGGAGAAATGAATTGTGAAAAATGTGTGTACCTACACACCCAAATGAATGCAATATTTAACATCTTCCTGTAAGTTTACGGATGGGTCTTAAAACAAACTGTTCTGAAAAATGTATTTGCCACTATGGCCGGGTAGCTCAGTGGGTTAGAGCACTGTCCCAGTACGCCAAGGTTGCGGGTTCGATCCCCAGTCAGGGCACACACAAGAAGCAACCAATGAATGCATAAAGAAGTGGAACAACAAATCGATGTATGTTTCTTTTTCTCTCTTTCTCCCCCTCCCACCCTCCCTCTTCCCCCCACCCTTCCTCTCTCTCTCTCTGTAAAATCAATATATACAAATTTTTTTTATTATTTACCACCTCTTCTCTTTGGGGCACAAAACAGACCACGGAAGACATGGAGGGGTGTGGAAAAGGCTCCACCCCATAGCCCTATAAACTGAGGGCACAGCGAACCCTCTAGGGTGCAATGGCGTTTGGGGGTGCTGGAAGAGAAGGCAATAAGGGGGAGCATCTGTTTCCTGTTAAATACTGCGGTGTCAAAACGGGTAAAGGGAGCTTTGTAAAAGGCAGTGGCAGGGTACGAGCAGCAAGGGTCTGCCGACTTTGAGGGGAACACCCTTGCCAAAACACGAGCTTTGCTGGAACGTTTTCCTAAAGAGACGAGAACTTACAAAATGAAAAGGGAAAATGAAAGTACATGAGATGGACTTTTATTTTTTCACATGAGTTCCAGTAAGGGTTTCTGGCAACCTCACCTTACATTTTTCATGGACTATTTGCAATCTGCTTTGATCTTCAACCCATGCCTTTTGAAAACAGCTGAAAAGAATCTCTGCTCTGGTTCTTTCTTTGTAATGATCCCGGGGTAGCACTGCTTACCAGCCTCTTGGGGATCTTTACCCAAAAACTCATCTTCCAGTTAGAAAATCTCAACACAAACTTCACATGGTTTTAACAAATATTTGATGAAAAAATTCAATGAATGAAAACCTGAAATGCTTAAATGTCCAGGTCTCTCCTGTCAAGTAAGAACTTTATATTTTTTTTGGAAAATCATGGATGTGAATTCTACCATCGCCCAAAGATGCCTGTATTCTATTCATCTCAAAGAAATACTCCCGTCAACTAATCTTTTACTTCACCTTGAAAAACAATGCTGGATATTTCTTTCCTTTTTAAAATCGTAATAGCCATGACATAGGAGTAGGAATATTTAGGTATTGCTGTAAAGCTCATTTTGAGCACATAATCCTAATAGTGTGTAATGTCTTAAATATTCATTTTATATTATAAATTAGCAGTTTTAAATCATACTCAATTAGGAATGTAAATTTCTCAAAGCTGATTGGAGGGACATTTCTGCCATCCCAAAATAGTTTATTTATTCTTTTAAGTTGTTCTTACATTTGTGAAACAATGCAAGGCCCACAGTTGAGTTCAGCTGCTTTATCAAGGATATGAAATCCCCAAGTGTCTATTATTAACAAAAAAATGAGGCCCTTCAGGGAACGGAGGGACAACTGTCAGAGTATTCCACAGAAAAATCCATTCCCATAAAGAAAAGCTACGGTTTTCTTTGTTCATCAACACTGGAAACTGTTATGACCAGAGTTGCTGGGCCACCCCTGACTGAAGCACGAGAAGCCAGAAAGACTGTATCACACAGTAAGATTACACTGTGGAGACGATGTGATAACCCCAGAGATTAGCCAACTACCTTTCCTCCATTTGGAATCTGTCTTGCTATATACTCAGATATACTAACTGGCACAAATGATTTTCTTTGTACGTTGACAAGATCATTTTATTGGAACAGCTGCATACTTGATCTTGACTATGGCCATGTCTTCTCCTCATTTTTACAATGTATTTAATATGGACAGTTTCTCTATATTATCCACTTGGCGGGCACCAGTTAAACAAGCTGCAAACTCAAAAAGGCAAGTTGAGCTAAATTTAAATGACTTGTCTCAATAAAATTCATGACATAGAAATTATTTTTTTAATTTTTTATTTATTGAGTTTTAGAGTGAGAGAGAGAGGGAGGGAAACATCAATTTGTTGTTCCATTATTTATGCATTTATTAGTTGATTCTTGTACATGCCCTGACTAGGGATCGAACCCACAACCTTGGTGTATCAGGATGACACTAACCAACTGAGCTATCTGGCCAGGGCCTATGATGTAGAAATTATTAAAAATTTCAAACCAACTTAAATTTTTTATTACAAGTAATCCAGTGAAATATAAACACTCTTCTAAAGTTTGATTGCTTTACTTATAAAAAATAAAATGGAGCATTATAAAATTCACCTAATGCTATAAAAAGTTAAAATATTATGTATACTTTTAATTACAAACTTTCCTCTATCCTCAAGGTTCTTCTGGCTGGTCTGATAATCATGTAGACATGAGACAGATTAGGGAGAGAAAAACAACCAAATTTACTACACACATTACATACGGGAACCCACATACATGAGACAGCCAGGGACTCCACATGCAGGGGAGGTTCAGAGACAGACAGGGGGACTGAGATTTATAAGACATTGTGAGCTAGGGGTGAGCTAAGATGCCTTAGGAGCTTAAAAGGTTCACTGCAGAAAGATAAGAGCTGGCATAAATGATTGAGAAGAAACAGAAAAAGAATCTCAACCACATCCTGGTCTCCACTACACTGGTACTACCAGAAAACAGTATGACACTGGAGACAGATTGCCACACATTACATTACGTCCATAACGTAACATCCAAGCATGAGATTATTTGTAAACATGAATAAAAAAAAAAAACTGAAAGCACTTCAGCATTATTTACCTGTGAGCCTGCAGCTGCGTTATTAATCAGATTATTGTTGGGATGAGCAATCCAGAAGGTTGAAACAGCCCTGCAAGACATTTTATAAAGTGACTTAAATATTCATCATGAAAAATCCTGCCCACTTTGAGCTTCCCCCAAGACCTCTTCCCCAACAGTCAAAGGCCTTAACCATCACACACGAGTGTTTCTCTCTACCAATTACTCACATGCAGTCAGTGGCAGGCACAGGGATGTAATTTCCAAACACTTTTTCTCGCATTGTGATGCACATGGAGTTATTCCTGTCAGTGGGGAGGAGGGTGCCTGGCTTGGTGAGGAGTCCCAGATTGTGAAACAAAGTATTTCTCTGTTCGACACCATCTTCCAAAAAGAAGCAATGACCTAGTGTGTCAAACCCAATGGTATCTTTTATCTGCAGAAATACAAGTATATAATGTCATTGGTAACAAGATTGATTGTGGTTTAAGTAACAAGTGCTATTCAGTGTAGCATGCTGGGTACAAATGCAGAAAGAATTTTTAATCCTATCTGAAGAGGCAAAGTCAATGTCAGGTTTTAATGATCTAAGAGAATAATTTGGGTAGCTAAAAAAGCAGGCTTCCTTCACACAGAAAAACAGAATTCTTCTAGTAGAAGCACGATAGAGTAAGGCACGGGGTGCAAGGCTCACTTCTATAAAATTGAGAAGTCACGAGATTTAAGAAGATGTGACTGCTTCGGTAACATGCACCAACATAACGGGAGGCTGCTTACCAGCAAGCCGTCTGTCCCATGCACAGTGATGCACCGGGAGAAGCTGTGATGAATAGACAGTCCATCCACAGAGGTTCTGCGTCTGTACCCTCCTTTATAATCCACGTCTCCACACAGATGGAAATGAACAGGATACCGTCCCATCTGCTGCTGACCCATGTGTTTCAATTCCACATAAGAAAGATGGACTGAAGTAAAATTTTTCCTTATCTATAAGACATGGTAAGCAAAATCAAATGATACCCTTCATTATAGGACAGTAGCAAAATACACTGTCTTCATAGACAATGTCTGAAGGAGATACATATTAAAACATTTTTTGTTTTTGCATTCTATTTTCCCAATCCCCAGTTAATAATTTAGCAAGTGCTCCTTTACTTCAGTAATTGCTTTAAAGAGGTATAGAAACAGCATCTTACTAAGACAAAAGGAAATGGCCCTGGCTGCGTAGCTCAGTTTGTTACAGCATTGTCCCTGAGAAGCCAAGTTTGTGGGTTTGGTCCCGGACTGGGCACATAAAAGAAACAACAAATGAATGCATAAATAAGTGGAACAACGAGTCAATGTTTCTCTCTTTCTCAAAAAACCCCCAATAAATTACACAATACAGAATAAAAGAAAATGAGGCAATGTAACCAGGAAAGCTGCAGAAATAATTTATGTGTGTGTTTTGATTTGTTCAAATATTTTGGTCAGTTCCAGTCTCATCTTGCTATTTTATTTCCACAACTTTCACTACAGTTTGAAAAAGTTATGTCTAAATCGTCCTCCAATATTTTTTGTTAGCACATAACATTATTTACTTCAGTTCTTTTTAAAACTTCCTGTGATCCACAATTAGGGCACGCAATACTTTTAAACACTGGATTGTCGATCATACTACTAAAAACAAATAACACTGACCAATATTTCAGAAATCAGTGTAACGGAACAGCTGCCACTAAGCACTGCCCACTCATGGCACAAAAACTGATTTTAAAACGCATGTACCCAAAACGCAGTCCAGAAGTCCAACCCATTAGTACACAGAGCAGAGCTTACCACACAGTAAGCGCCGGATGCTTTTACAGAATAAAAATCTGCATATGAAAAATGCCTTTACAGCCCAGACCAGTGTGGCTCAGTTGGTCGGGCATCTTTCCACAAAGGGAAAGATGCTCTCCGATCCCCGGTGAGGGCACAGGCCTGTGTTGCGGGTTTGGTCCCGTCAGGGTACATACAAGAAGCAATGAATCGATGTTTCTCTCCCTCTCTTTCTCCCTCCCTTCCCCTCTCTCTAGAACTAAGTAAATAAAATATTTTAAAAATATATACATGTTTTTACAGAAACATATTTTGTATGTGTATATTGCTTAATCATATTTTTAAAAGAACCAATTGATTCTTTTATACCAAGATTACTATATTTTTTGTCTCTGTATAATTGGTTTTTCCCAGTATATTGATTTAATTCTTCATAAGGCAAGTCTTCGTGAATGACTTAACCTCAAGTCCAGGTCCACTAAATGAAAACAAGTATTCTTTTAATTATCTAAAATCTGTTCCTTGTCACTTGATAGAAAAATGAAATACGACTTCTTAACATCCTTATAGATCTTATTCCAAAACTTTAAGGTTTTTTCAAATATATTTAGCAGCCAAGGTTTCAAAGAACTCATCAAATCCTTCTGCCTACCGTGATATGTCCCCCAAAGGTATCATAATCAAAGAATTGGCACTGGTTTTCAGCATAGCACGAGTCTTCCATTTCTCCGCGGATGGCAACATTCCGGGTGAGAATTCCAACCTCGGCTCTCATGTCCACACCGTCTATGATCTCACCCATGTGCAGGAACTGAGGGGTTTCTGGTTGACGTGGGCAAGGCAAGAATATCAGAACAAAGAAACCACGGAACTATGTCAAAAAGACAGCGCTTATTCTGTAACCCCAAGTCATTATCAAAATTTATTGCCTGCTTCCATTCTTTACTGCCTCAGAATCCCAGAATCCCAGGAAGTAGGGATATTAAAGATTATCTAGTTGAAAGACCTGACCTACGCAATGCCTAACCTCTTACTACCAACTGTCAAATCCATGGGCAGAGCTTGCTCCTCCCTGAAGTAGCTGGATCCTCTCTTGAAAAGCACCAATGATCTGGAATCCACTTGGGAATCCATATTCTCCCTCCCTGGTTCCAGTCCCTGAGGGCACATGCAGAACCAAATGCATGGGGAGGCCAGAACAGCTAATGCTTTACGGAGGTTGACAGGAAGCCGTCCAGTTGTTTTTGTTTCCACTTCAAAGCTAAAGTGGTCTGCATTCTCATGGGAACAGCACAGGAATTACCATCTTTTCTTCCCTACTTCTCCTTATTCTCATATTGCTGTGCATTTTTTTAAAATTCCTACCTTGATTAGATATTTAGAAACACTTTAACAATGAGCCTCTCTCTGATGTTTTTATTATATAAACGCAGGGAAAAGATACAAGTATATCAAGGAGTTGAGAACGTGGAGATTCATTATCCTCTACACTTGTTAACAAGAGCGGGAATTTCCAAACAAAAATTAATGCCAGATGATATTGTAGTTTTCTGGGGTTTTCTGTTTTCTGCTTATGCCCTGAATTACCAGGAAGGAAAAGTACAATGCTGAAGCACACAGAAAAAGTGCCAAGTGAACCCATCATTCTTTTCTTTGTTTAAGCAAAAAATTTTCCCTTAAACTCCAAAGCCCTAAGTTACCTATAGAGTACTTATCAAATAGTTACTCTAAGCTTACCACGTAGTAGGCACACCACTTGTTTTGTACCATAAATGTATAATTTTGAGTACCAAGGTCAGGAAAGCAATATCGTGAGTGAAATACATAATGAAGTCCACAAAGGCAGCAATGCATGAAGATTTGCCTACTACCAGGCGCAGAATAAGTAACTGATAAACGTCACCCATTCTTTCTAAACACAGCTTATAGAAAGATGCTCCCTGTGCACTGCTGTCCCTCAAAAGATGCAATATTCATGATTATATAGGAAACACAGTCTTATTAACGTACCTTTCTGGTTCTATTTTAACTATTAGTAAAATCTACTTTTTGTCAAGGAAGTAGGCACTCAAAAACCATAGTTGTTGTTTTTTTTTAATTAAGAAGACAAAACTTCACCCTGGCTGGTGTGGCTCAGTGGATTGAGCACCGACCTGTGAACCAAAGGGTTGCCAGTTCAATTCCTGGTTGGGGCACATGCCTGGGTTTCAAACGAGGTCCCCAGTAGGGGGCACACGAGAGGCAACCACACATTGATGTTTCTTTCCTTCCTTTTCTACCTTCTTTCCCCTCTCTCTAAAAATAAATAAAATCTTTTTTTAAAAAAAAAGAAGACAAAACTTCTGTTAAAAAATAAGTCTAGTTTACTATTATTTGACAGCAGAAAATTAAAAGGAAGTTGCAAAGAACCTTGGAAAATAATTGATCCACCAATTCTGCATCTTTTATTAAACAAAGAAACAGGCATGAAACATGGTAATGGTGGTGGTGGTTGGGGGGAAAACTCCAGGAATCAAATCCCAAGAAAATGTTTCCCAAAAAGCATTCTGAGCAGTCCGATACCTTTGACTTTGACCTCGAAACGGCTGCACTCAGGACAGGGGAGAAGCGTGAACTCTTCTGCCTGGTACATGGAATAGTCTGTGCTTGCAACCACAATCTGGGCTCCCGGTTCCCAGCTACTAACGTCATCGAGCAGATGAAGCTTCACTCCATCCACAACTTCTACTCGGAAACCTGAAAGAGAAACTCCTAAACCAAAAAACAAGAAAGAGAGTGCTGTATTAGCAGGAATATTTTTTCCCTAATATTGATCCTCTCACTGATTAACAGAGCAACAGTTAAGATAAACACAAGTCAGCAAATTTTTACTAATGGTAACCATGTGGAAGTCACTCTAGATATTAATCTGTTGGGACTTCACACACATAACCTTTCATCAAAACAACTATGAGCGGTAGGAACTATTGTATGTATTAGAGATGAAGAAACGAAAGTTCAGGGCATTTGAATAGCAGCCAAAAAATGGTAGAGCCCATAACTGAATGCTAATTTCATTTCAGAGCCCAATTTCTTAACGTCTGTATCAGTCTCCCTTCCCAAGAATCAAAACAAACAGGATAAGAACACAGGTAATAATAAAAAAAAAACAACCTTATGGCAGCAACGACAATCACTGCCCAAAATTTCTGATTCTTACCAAAAAAAAATTATCTAAAAAAGAGCAACTAAACATTAATTTTCTTCATTAAAATTGAATATAAATTTCAATAGTGTTTTGAAAAAGATGACAAGGATAATTTTAAGCAAAAAGTTCTTTTTTTAAAAAAACTAGGTAAATAAGTTTTGACTTAAATGATTGTTAGAATTTGTTTTTTGTTTTGTTTTGTTTTGTTTACATCCAGAAGGTTAGATAAGGAAGATCTGTATTATTCAGTTATTCCTCACTTTTTTGGCTTTAGAAGAAAACTCTGCCTAAGAACATCTCCTACTAGCACTACTAAGTTGGAAGTATGAGAGGAAATAAATTCATCCTTCTTCCTTCCTGAAGAGCATCACCACCTCTTCCAGAAAGTGAGAGTCATTGAGAAACTGGACACAGACAGTAAGTACCCTGTGATAGACAGCTGGAATGCACCCTCTCCAGAAACCAGTGGTCATCAGTAATGTGGCCATGAAAACAATTTCCCACAAAGGAAGTGTTGACTCGAGGTTTGTCAGTAATTATCTCTTGCCTGGAATCTTACTGGGGGCAGTTGTACTAAACTTTTCATACAAATTCCTACTAAGAAATGCTTCTCACCCAACCTTTTTTTTTTTTTTGCCAGAGGCAACCATGGTGTGATAGAAAAAGCAGAGTTCTTTGAGGCAGAAAGTTGAGGCTTTATTCCAGCTTCCTCCTCCATAATAACACCATCTCCTCACCCCAAACCCAGAAGGTTGCTTAGAGGCAACATGTGAAAGTCCCTGTTTCATAACAGGAACTCTATTTATCTTCTTGTTTTAAAGCAAAAATTTCTCTGTAATTATGATACAAAATACACCATTGTAATCCAAGTCGTATTTGCTCATCGTTACAATAGGTAACATTTACTGAGTGGTCACCATACATACTATGCTAAAAAAAAGAACTTCATATTCTTCACATCTGATGCTCATAGCAGCCGCTAGGGTAGTTTCTATTATCAAATGAGGAAACTGAGGGTTAGAAAGCTAAAGTCACATGCCCACCATCACAGAGTGAGTGAAATAGCTGGGATATGAACTGAGGTATTCTGCCTCCAGAAATCCATTGTAGTGACACTTTGCTACATTGCTTCTAAAAAGAGGTGTGAACCGAGTCTACGCTAAGCTCTTTGGATAATTAGAGATGTAAGAAAGCACCTCTTACTCATTTCACATTCGTTTGGGTATAATATTTGGTTAGGGGAAAAAAGGTGGTAGGCAAGCACAGACAGGAGGCTGCCAATCCATACCCAAAGCCAAAAATCTGGCAGCAAAGCGGGTAGGGAGAAAAATTATACAGTGAACATCATTACACATCCAGTGCGAGGCATTATTCGAACAAATTATAGCTCTTCTGAAAGGTGGACTGTAATTAAAAATATATTGAAGAATATGTAAAGACATGAAGTACTTTTATATGTTGTTTAAAGAGAGAAAAACAGGTTAAAACAAAGATGAGCATCGGGAGGAAACATAAGTAAGATAAAAATAGTAAATTATTTGCACCAAAATAATTATCTCTGAATGATGGGGTTAAAGATTAATTTTTACTTTGTACTTTCCATGTTTTCCAATTGGTATTAGCAATTTCCCTCTGATGATCCAGCTAAGAAAGTGAGCAGGTGGTTTGTGTAGCAAACCAAATTTGCTGACATATCTACACGAAAGAGAAGATGCAAAGTTCAAGATCATGTTCACTGCCATGGAGCATGACCAAGGACAGCTCACCCTATCACATCCAGGAAACAAACCTATTTTCACTAGTTAGCCACACTACACAAAGTACAACTGGTGGTGCCTGACCTAGAATAGGTCATTCTCTGGTCCAGAAAGAACCCTTGAGTCTAACAGATCGACTACAGCAGGGGAAACTGTAGGCTTTAACTTCAGCCAGTGGAGAAATCTGACTATGTCATTTGCATACAATATCACTTTAAAGAATAAAATCTGTCATAATACTTACCAATGTCTTACAAGACTATATAAACTGTACTTGCCTACCTTCAATCCATTCACTATAAGCTGTCACAGCAAACTTCTGACCATCCACAGTATAAAACTCTCTCTGGGCAAGAGCCTTTCCTCCACTACTATGGTTTTCATAGTTTCTCACAGATTCATTGCAAGAAGTACTTCCACCATCAATGACACCAACCAAAGCCCAGGCTTGCCTGGAAGGAAAAAGAGCACGTGCATTCGATCATTTGCCAAGGCACTCACCCAGATCCCTGGCACAGATGGTAAGTCAGGTGCTGATGCTCACCTCGCATTCTTTGTCAGTCCCTACACCGTTTTTCCTTGTGAGGGTGCAAGTCCAAATGCTGACTGACGTAAATGTCATGGAAGGAAATGCACCTGGATTGTCTTTTAATTTTTATGTATTTGTTTTTATTTATTTATTTATTTATTTATTTATTTATTTATTTATTTATTTATATCGAGAGGGGGAGGCAGGGAGAAAGAGAGGGAGAGAAACATAGATCCACAGCCTCTCACACGCCCCTGAATGGGGGCCTGGCCCGCAGCCCAGTGTGTGCCCTGACCAAGAACCCAGACAGCAACCTTTTGTTCGGCAGGATGACGCCCAATCCACTGAGTCACACCAGTCAGGGCGCACCTGGATTTCACGCCCTTGTTTGTCCAGCTCTGTAACAGGTGAAACACCGATGACTGTGGCTTCCATTAATCATTGACTAATGGTTAATCTTCTTCAATACACACCCGTTTCATTTACTACCATCCTGGGCACAAACCCATTTATTTTCCTTCTTTTAAAACTTGCTCTTTCAACTCTCCTCTCCACAATGTCCACTAATCTAAGTACATAATAGAATCACATGGGGAGCTTTCAGAACATACCCATGCTCAGGCCCAGCCCACACCGATGCAGCCGTCACTTCTCCAGCGGGGCCCAGCATTCGCAAATTCATAAAGCTCCGCAGGGAATGTGCACGAGCAGCCACACTTGAGGACCACTGAGTTACAGGGGTGGTTCTCCAGGGTGTGTAGATCTCAAACTCACCTGGAAGGCTTGTGAAATCAGATTGCTGGGCTGCACCCCCTGTCTGAAATGCAGCCAGAGAATTTGCATTTCTAACCAGTTCCCAGGTGCCACTGAGGCTTTCTGGTGTGGGGACCACACTGAAAACCTGTTAGAGGCCAGAGCATAGAGCAGTGGTTACCAACCCTGCCTGCACACAGCCCGCCTGGGACCCTAACCTTCGCGGGTCCTGAAGTAAGTGATCCAGGGCAGGCCCCAGGGACAGGACTTTTTAAAATCTCAGGGGTACAAGTAAGGCTGAAAACCTCTGGGGTTAATCATTTCTCAATGTTCCTGAAGCTGTAGAATTACTGTCCAACAGATTTTACAGGCTCTACGTGTTTGTTAGAAGCAATGGGTTTGAGACACCATTTTATTTCTGTGACACTGGGATAAACCCTCTCAAGGACTTGTTTAAGCTTGTTGCCAAAAACCAGTAAGAAAATTTGCAAAAAGAACAAAGACAAAAAGGCAGAAAATTTGCCTTAAGACTCCTGGTTTAAAACATGGAAAAAAAAAAAAAAAGCCAACTTCTTTCCCTAGGGGGAAAAATACACCAAATGTAATCTAGGCCAAACAGATGGCCGGATAGTAGTCACAGATAAAAGTTAACCTAAGCATGCCTATGTCCTTATAAATTCCACACCCGCCCCTGCCTGTATGTAGCTGCTCTTTGGCTGACAATGCTTTATAGCTCTATTTATATTCCTTGACACAGCAGAAAGAGTCAAATGAAGAATGTCTCAATTTATGATCTCTTGTGTGAGAGGGAAGGAGGAAAAATATCAAAGCCTTCTTTTATTTCCCAGGACTACCTCGGCCACTATAAAACAATGTTGTATTCTATTGACATTATCTCCAAAACACTCCTACTACTTTCCTCCTCCACTTGAGGAAAATTTCTACACACCAGAACATTGTCTTAAAAGGGTTATGTTTATGTACACTGAACATAATGTCAAAGAGCAGTGGAACTTTGGCAAAGGATCACAACTCTAATTCCTCCATCAAATCAGCAGCCACATTTTAAAGGGAATTGAGAAACCAGTAGAATGTAACTGCCCCCCCCCAAAAAAGGTCAAACAAAATATTCAAAAATATCATAGCTAATGATCACACAGGTCTAGAAAAATAATGACATAAAAAAACAAAAGTTGTGCCCTGGCTGGTATGGCTCAGTGGGCTGAGCACCGGCCAGTAGACCGAAAGGTTGCTGGTTCAATTCCCAGTCAGGGCACATGCCTTGGTTGCAGGCCACGTCCCCAGTTAGGGGCATGAGAGAGGCAACTGTTCAATGTTTCTCTCGCACAACAATGTTTCACTCCCTCCCTTTCTCCCTCCTCTCCCCTCTCTCTAAAAATAAATAAATAAAATCTTTAAAAAAAAAAGAAACAAAAGTTGTAGCCCCTGGCATCACTGGATAATGAAAAAAAAGTAGGAGTCTAACTTAGAAAAGACCATGCTTCACTCCAAGGTCTATGAACCACAGAAATATGTACATATGTGCATGAAGAGATTGGTAAAAGAACATTCAGAAGCACTTATTATAACTGGTCCAAACTGGAAAACCAACCAGATATCCAGGAGCAAATACATCGTGGCCTCAGCACACAATAAAAAATGAACAGCAGTGAAAATGAGCCAGCATTACAGGCAACAACATACCATATTTTGCCATGTATAATGCACACTTTTTTGCCCAAATTTTTGAGGGGAAAATAAGGATGCACATTATACGTGCGTAGTACTAATTCCCGTGTATAATGCAGATTACACATGGGAATTAATACTAAAACATAGGTGTGCATGATACACGGCAAAATATGGGTAAACTACACTCAGTAACAGAGCCAGGCAAAGCAACTAGACACAAAATGCAATATATTGTTTGTCCTTATTTATATGAAGTTCAAGAACAGGAATTCCTCATGCTTGGTATTCTCCACAAAATCAGGAGTGGTTACCTTTGGTGAGTGGAGGGAGTGATCAGTGAAAAGGAGGCAGAAGGGGAGCGCCTCTGGGCTACTGGCAAAGTTCTGTCTCATGAACTGGGTGGTAGCTACCCAGACATTACATTGTGCCAAGTCATTAAACTCTACATTCTTGTTTTTAGCACTTTTCTGTATGTATATTCGATTTGATAAACATTTAAAGAAAACACTTCTGAGGTTTTGCAATGCTATACCCCATCTGTACAGACCTCCACCCAACTGCCTAGAGAGCACAGCCCTAAACACCCTCGTCTTTGGGAAGCCTCCACCGACCAACCCAGGCCAATGTGGGGGCTGCTTCTACCACACTCTCTTTACAGCCTGCGGTTGCAGCAAGTGTTTCATTGCACAGTGCTCCTCTGTTTAGGTCTCTGTTTATCCATCTTCCCAATCCCAGGCTCTGAGACAGTGTCATTTCATCTAAGCATCTACAGATACCCAGCTCTCAGCACCTCTTAAATGCTCCCCAGGGGGAACAAAGAGCATTTTTAAAACATTACAGATCCCCTTTCTCTACTCACTTAACTTTCTCCAAATTTCTGTAGGTAATATTGCATTCCAACCACCAAATTTCCAAGAAAAAAAATAATAACCAGATCACCCAACCATCAAAAACAATAACTAGATCATTTCAATATGTGAGTTTTGCAATCTCCCTACTTTTCACTGCAAATATTCCTTGACTTGACGAAGAACAGTAAGCAGATTTGAAACTTCTGTTTTTTGAATTAAGTGTTGAGCCAGCTCGTGGCTGCATTAGGAAATCATGGTTAACTAGAGTACGGCACAAGAACCATAAATAGTAGAAATGACTCCTACTATCTCGATGAACTTCCTAGCCCTCCTACTGGTTCCTTCCTCTCACCAGGCCTCCTGTCCTGTGTCAATCAAACCCGCAGACCCAAATTAGCATGCAAAGGATTCCAAAACAGAAAGAACAAGGAAACTGTGCATGTTCCACCCCCTCAGGCTTTTAAGACAACTTTTACACCTCAGCGTGAAATTGGGCCTTAACCTTTCAACTCCTAAATTGCTTCAGTTGGCCTGAGATTCATGTGACACACTTTGGGAAGTTATGAAAGAGGAAAAGTAAATTGTCCTTAAACTGCCTGATCTTTTTTTCCCCAGTTCCATATTTCTGTTCTTTCCACAGCCCTGACGCTACTGTTCACAAACTGCTTCATAACCCAAAGCCCGGAAACAGGCTTCCGTAGCCAGTGTCCTGTCCTCCAGGCCCACGTCTCAAAGCAAACAGAGACAACCAGACCTCTAAATGGTAGTGGCCGTTCTGACCTAAGTTGGCTGTAGCGTGTTGTGTTTTTCTCGCTCTCCTCCTGGACGAACGTAGACTCTAACACAGAGTTGGGAAAGAGAGTACTAAGGTATGCCCACCTGTAGCCCAGGCCTTGGATCAGCTTACTTCCCAACCGGTCCTGGATCATTTGTATGGTTCCCTGTAAGAGGCTTTTGGCTGCTGAATCTCCGACAGCTATGGCAACAATCCGTCCAGGATCCAGGACTCTCAAAAATTCCTGAAGTCGTCTGCTCTCGTTGTGGTATTCGTGGGTATCAAACCTCACACTTTCCAAAATTTTGGCTGTGTCTTGGTCAATGACCCTCACATTGAGGCCCCTGGAAAAGTCCTTCTCAAAGGCATAGGAGCCAAAGGTCAAGCCTGAGGAATGCAGAGTTCTCACCAACAATGTCCAGGATGTCTTCTGTGCCCCGTGTAACTCCAGTGTCCCGCCAGCTTCCACACCAATAAATTTTTTGCCAAATGTTGGCATACTTTCACCTTCATCTGACCTGCCATACAAGGCAATTGTCGCTTTGGATTTGTAGCGGCATTTTTCTGCTCCAATATGAAGCGCCCCACCATCCTTGATCAGGATGTAACGAGTCCTCAAAGTGATATTTCTGGATCCATCTTTCTCGTCCCCAAATACAAGCAGTCCTGCAGAGAACAACACTAGTGTCAGTTCACTTCTAAAACATCTTTCTGACACACAGAGAAGTAGTTTCAATTTGAGGCTGGGAGGGGAACACTTCCGCAGTTAAGTTGGGGAGAAAGAATTTACTAAGAGTCTCCTTAGAAAATTAAACCTGTTTTCTAAATATAGTAAGGGAAGAAATGAAGAGCTCATATCTCAACACACTAAAATGCCCATGCATAAGAGATATGGGCATTTCTAAAGTGAATCAATTCACTTTAAAGATAAATCTTTTCCAGAAAAGTATCTAGGAGCCTACAAACCTGAATCTCATTTTCACATGTTAACCGTGTTAATTTTCTCATCGTTCCCCACAGCTCTACCAAAGATTTGGCTACAAGAAATCACTTTCTGGGACTGTTTCCTCCTCTACAGATCAAGGGTGTTGACTTGAGTGACTGATTCTAAGGCCCTCTAGCTCTTGAATTCTATGGTTCTGCCTTAGGAACTTTTTGTGTTTCTGTGGTTGGAGTGATACCACATCCTAAAGACTAAGAATAGTTTTCTACAGAAAGAACATCAACTGTGCCCCCACAGTGAAGAACAAGCTTGCAGTTCCCACAGACGGTGGCCATGACTCACCTCCATCCTGAATGACTATAGAATTCACCGTGGCATCTGAGGTCAGACGGAACATATCCCCCTCCTTGATAACAACTTGCTTTGCAGAATCCTGTCCTGGATCCCAATTCCTGAGACGAGGGTTCTGATCTGGGCAATTCTCTGTAAGACAATGCAACCTCAATATCCCATCAACCCAGCCAAATGTAAGGATACCTGTAGGCGAATCCAAGCTCTACCATCATTTATTGTAATCTGCAACTAATGGGCTGATGTATTTTACCTGCCATAGGATGGAAATCCCACCCCTGCCAATCCAGCAGAG
Organism: Desmodus rotundus; assembly: GCF_022682495.2. Classification (NCBI taxonomy): domain Eukaryota; kingdom Metazoa; phylum Chordata; class Mammalia; order Chiroptera; family Phyllostomidae; genus Desmodus; species Desmodus rotundus. The sequence continues at coordinate 46,476,650 of NC_071387.1, read as the reverse complement.
ATATGTCAAATCCTTTACTTCTTCCACACACAGAAAAGGTTTCACCACAAAACTAAATTGTTGCCCTGGCTAGTGTGGCTCAGTGGATTGAGCACAGGCTGCGAACCAAAGTGTCGCTGGTTCAATTCCCAGTCAGGGTACATGCCTGGGTTGCAGGCCAGGTCCCCAGTGGGGGCCATGTAAGAGGCAACCACACATTGATGTTTCTCTCCCTCTCTTTCTCCTTCCCTTCCCCTCTCTCTAAAATTAAATAAATAAATAAAATCTTAAAAAAAAAAAAACTAAATTGTTGCCATCTAGTTCCGGTCAAACTCCACAAAGTGAAAATGGAATTCCCCTGAATCATCATCTGCTCTGGAAGTAAATCAACAGTGAGAGGCAAAACTGGGAATTGTCCTTGGACCCACACTAGAAAGCTGTTTTGGAAAAGAAAATATGTTCACAACATACTGGTCAATAAAAAAAGGAAACTGGTAAGCAGTATGTATATTAAGCTCTTCCCAAGGTCTTCCCTGTGCACAGTGAATCCTTCATAGGTGATAGTAGCACCTCTCGCCTCCAAAGGCAGCAGCTGATAAATATCGCTATCTTCAGACATGTACCTTCCCGAACAAAACTGCAAGAAGCAAATGGCCAAAGACATGACTTCTCTTTTCAGAGGTGAGGAAACCATGGGTTAGAGAAGCCAACCCAAGATTACTGAGCACGTTGAGTGATATGGAAGTTCCCCTTTCAGAAATGAGGATTACTTTACTTGCAGTGGCCCTCTACTAGAATTAGAACTTTCCTCTTGGATAGGTGATGATGAAAACATAAAGGTGTTCTGCATTGCTATAGCTATTTAATGCATGAGACCTTTGGTTTCTGCTACAATTTGAAGAGCAGGGCATCATACCAATTTCGATCAACTAAAGACAAAGTATTAATATTTATTCATGATAAGTTTGTCCACTTTATACTAGATACTGTAAAATTTATTTTAAATATTTTTAAAATATTTTTATAAATATGTGTGTGTGCGCGCATGTGTGTAAAGCAATGAGCCCACAACCCTCCAAGTTTCTATTCCAGCTTGGGAGACAAAGCCACAATGTATGAAATACTTACATATTTAACAATGTGGTAGTTACTTTAGATGCAAAAGAGCTCAGAGAAAGGAGGGGTGGGGTGGCAAGTACCTGAGGCAGCTTCAGTGAAACAAGCAAGATACCCTTGGTGATCATACAAAGGTGGTACATACAAGTTGGGAAATATGAGTAAAAGTAAAGAAACAGTGCAGCACAAAGATATCATTTTTTATAGAAAGAAAACTCTGATTCCTCATTTTGAACCTGTGTAACACTAAGGCAAACATCTTATTTTTTTACTGAATTTTGGGGTGACATTGGTTAATAAAAGTATCTATGTTTCAGGTATACATGTTATTTCTAAGTACTTGTGCTGCCCTACACTTTCTCTTTGCGGTGCCAGTAACTACTACAGTTAAAATTAGTCCCACTAGTTAAGACCTTGGAAATTATGTCATGGAATTAATTTTTCTCATAGTAGTTCCATAATCATTGTTATTTAATTCTTTTTTTTTTAAAGATTTTTTATTTATTTTTAGAGAGAGGGGAAGGGAGGGAGAAAGAGAGAGAGAGAAACATCAGTGTGTGGTTGCCTCTCACATGGCCACCACTTGGGACCTGGCCTGTAAGCCAGGCATGCGCCCTGACTGGGAACCGAACCGGCAGCCCTTTAGTTCGTAGCCCTCGCTCAATCCACTGAGCCACCCCAGCCAGGGCCATTGTTATTTAATTCTGATAAATCATCGATCATCACTGATACTAAGAATAATCCCTAAACTTTCTTTCCCATCAAATAAACAAGACATTTCTTAAATTTGTTTTCATTGAATACTGAGAATTTCTTGGACTTTTCTTCTAGCTCCTTCTCGTTCCATAAAACACCTAGCCGGAATTCTCCATAATGTTTTATCAGAAGCAAACGTATGCCCCATGTAACAAGCACTGTACCCAGCTACAGAGAAGGAAATCCAGTCTTGACATTTAGAGCCTACTATTGTTACAACACTTACACAATTCCACTTCATTATTTATAATTATTCCCGAGGAGGGCATGTTTCATTAGAAAACTCCTGGCTGTTTCCTTCCAACAAAGTACATTTAATGAGAAAATGTGTGGTCTGCAGAAAGCGCTGAAAAATAGCTCAGTCCGCCCCATCTTCCCGGCTACCCACTTGTTAAGCAGTGGGTGCATTATCAAAGTTATGTAAGAGCAATAACCACAGGGAGGCTGTTCCTGAAATATTTCAGCATACCAAATCTTTCCACTGATATTCTGCTCTTATGCTGCCAGAAATGAAACTGCAGAACGTTGATTCAACAAACCACATCAGCAATTCAATGACTTCGATGGAATATAAAAACACCAGTTAAAGCCACAGATCTCAGCTCTGCTTTTCCACTAACCTAGCATCCCTTTACTGCAAATTACTTGGAAAGAATAAATCAACAGCAAGTGAACTTGGTTATTCTGCTGGAGAAAAGGGGAAAGAATGTCAATGCTGTGTGCAATGGAGAGCATCGTTACAAGTTCACAATGTGGAGGGGAGATCTAGAAAGATGTTGATATGAAATCTCTCTCACTTCAGGTCTGTGTAGAAGTAGTGACACTACCTCTCCCCCAAAACTTAAAGTCCATGAAAACCCCTACATCACCCATGAACACGAAAGAAAATAATATTTGTAAGTCTTATAAATGGTAAATTGCTTCTCAAATGTGCCGCCCATTTGAGGGGGCATCAAATTCAACAGAAACAGGCTGTAGATGAAGAAAAGGAAGGGAACTATGGCGCCCAGCCCTGGTCCTTCTCATCTGCTGCGGCTGTCAGAGCCCCGGGCCCTGGGATGCCCACGTGCACAGACGGGATTCCCTTACAAGGCCAATTCTTTGTTGGTGCAGTGTTTAGGCCAAATGGCAACAAACTTCTTCAAAATCACCCAAAATATTAATATATTACTACCTGGAAAAGCAAAGGCCATCAAAAAATTAAAAGCTCCCTACATGATATTTAACTATGAAGTAATGAGTGATTTTTAGACAAATATTTCAGAAATCACACGTCCAGATGGATGTTTTCCTTTTAGGGTATACATTGTTCCTCAAAAATATTTGAGGCTTCTCTTGGAACAGTCCTCCAGCCAGTTGCAAACTGCAAACAGAAATCTTATTATCTGAATTTATATTTTTTAAAAAAATCAAATGCAGTTTATCATTATAGTAGTGATTTTTATCACTAAAATCTTTTGGCAGTCAGAAAATCATACCTCCCACAAAGGATGAAATCGTGCTACTGCCAGAATTCAGTAAGGACCCCTAAAATTAGCACTTCAAACAGAAACACTACAAGAATGTCTTGAGCACTGGGACGAAGTGACAAAATGGAAAGGAAGAGACATCCTTTAATTTTTTCATTTCCCATGGATTCTTTTAACAATGGCTCTCATTCAGAAGTTATGTCTCATATTAATTAATTATACGAGTATATTAGGTAGTTAGAGCCAACTTCAGACAAAATAATTTTTTAATCTTACTCTACTATTTCCTTTCCTTCTTTCCTAGAATATGTTTTATTTTCCAAGTTAATTGATGTTGAAAATAAGGTACATAAATCAAAAACAAACAAACAAAAGAAAAGAGCATGTTCTATAAGCACACACGCACACTTACCATCTGGAGCATATTTTGAGGATATCCCTAAAATGACTGCAAGTGCAACAAAAAATGAGAAACTAGTGATAGCAAAGCAAATGAAAGTATTTTTGTGCCTCTTCTGCTTTTGGCTTTCTCCGTGGGTTTGCTGCTCTTCAGGTGAGAACGCAAAGCTGGCCCGGGCTTCCTGTCTGATGGAGGGACATTTGGCTGAAGCTTGGCTCTTTGGAGGAGGAGGGGGACGCAGTGGGACAACCTTCCCTGGAACGTAGCCAGACGAGCGGTGGCCGTTTCCATTCTGAGGTTGCAGGAAAGCAGGGGAGCGCCCCCTGGAATTAGTGGCATGCATGATACACTGTCACTGTGAAAAGAAAAAAAAATTAAGGCTCAGAAATGTGAGAATTGGAATGGCTTTTTGTTCAGCATGCTTTATTGTAGCAAATATATGCAATATAAAATTCATCAATAAAACAGCTTTTTTAAGTGTATAGTTCAGTGGCATCAAGAACATTCACAATGGTGCACAACCATCACCACCATCCACTTCCAGAACTTCTTCATCCCAAACAGCAACTCTACATCCTTTCAGCAACAATGCCCCATTTCTACCTTCTCCTCAGGCCCTGGGACATACTGCAATGACTTTTTAAAATACCAAGTCAGCTTATTTCCCTGTGTGGACGGAAAGGGATTCCAGCCCTGGCAGGTGTGGCTCAGTTTGTTGGAGCGCTGTCCCGTAACCAAAGGTCTGCGGGTTCAGTTTCCAGTCAGGGCACACACCTAGGTTGCAGATTCAATCCTCATCGACCGATCCCCGGTATGGGAGCTTACAGGAAGCAACTGATGGATCGATCCTTCTCTCTCCCATCACTGTTTCTCTTCCTTCCTCTCTGTCCCTTCCTCTCTCTCTAAAAGCAATGAAAAAAAAGTGTCCCCAGGTGAGGATTTTAAAAGAAAAACATTTTAAGGGCTTTCTAAGGAAAGTAACTTTACAGGGTGATCTGAGTATAAATTCCTAACTGGGCAGGTCCCGGCAGGTAGTCACGCTCAGGCATAGAACTTATTTAGTAAAAGGTTTACCTTTGCCCTAAGCAAGCCCTATTGTTTCTGTGCATGTAGGTTCACAGCCCTTTGAAATGCCTCTTTTCAGGCCCCTTCAGCAAAACCACCCTCAGGAGAGCACACAATCTTTAACTGTCCTGTACGCTAATCCCTGCCTGGCTTCCTCCCACTTTATGTAATCTTCCCAAAATTCCCTGCAAGAAAGAAGTTGCTAACTGCTATTCTGGAAAGCGTTTTTGACTTTTCTCAGTCTGCTGCAATCTTGCTTCCAGGTATATCCTGTTTGGTTCAAATAAATTTTTATTAAAAATCTTTACAGGTTTGGACATTCTTATACCTACACCTAATATAATAAACTACTCTTATGTTTCACTAATCACCTTCACTAAACATCTTCTAATACCCCTGCTTCTCGATCCTGGCTGCACACTGTAGTCACCCGCTAATGTTAATGCCTGCCCCCCTTCAAACAATTAAGGCAGAATCTAAGCACCTGTTACCTTCTGACTGTGCCCCCCCAACACGTTTCTATTGAGCACCTAGGGAGAGAGAGATTCTTCTATGGCAAATGTCCTCAACTGTCATTGTGCATAAGAATCACCAGGGAAGCTAGTCAAAAATGTAGGTTCTTGGGCTCTCCACCCCTGTGATTCTGGCTGGTGCAAAGAGCCCTGGATTTTACATTTGTAAAACAATATCCTGGCAACACAGAAGTAGGTGCTCCTAATTTGAGTACCATTATTCTAAGTTCTTCAAATTGAAGTCCATAGGTCATCTGAGGACCACAGGGAGGCCCTAACAAGTCTCAACAGACAAGCACGCATGCTCAGCGTTTCATTTCCCCATTGGATTCACCTCATGTTAAAGAGAGTTACCTGTTTTCACTTTTGTAATCTCTTAACTGTACACTGTGAATTCATTTAGGGTGACAGTCTAAATTCCCTATTATCTCTTTAAATCCTCCAACTCCTTTTTAAAATAGTAGATATTCAAATATTATGGTTAAGATGATCAAAAAATAGCTAACACTCATAGAACACTTACTGCCAGTACCTGGCATTAACTCATCTAACACACTGAATACAACAAACCTATAGGTAGATGCCATCATCCCCATTTTACACATGAGAAACTGAGACCTAGAAAGGTTAATTAGCTAGTGTACAGGAGAGCTAGGACTCAAACCCAAGTACTTTTACTCGAGTTCAGGCTCTTAAGAGTTACACTAAGGTGTTTTTCAAAGCAATTGAGAGGCAGTAACTTCACAGAATGATTTTTGCAAGGGTGTAGCTAGTACTGCGTTGCAAGGGCATAGTAATGTTTCAGAAATTCTTTATGCAGAAGTTCAGTAGACCATATGTGGTTCTTTATTACCTAAAAGAAGCTGACACACACAAAAAAAGACAGTCCTTTTTTAAATTTTCTTTATAGTAAGCACTTGAGTTTTTGAATGAAAGAATAAGTTTTGATGAAACTTTATTACTTTACTGTTTCTTTGCCAAGTGAAAGACAGAGAGGAAGAGGTAGTAGGCTACATAATGTCCTTACTGCAATGAGTGTGAATAATTAAGACGAGCTCAATGACTTCAGAAATGTGATGTTCAACCTCTTCCATTACTTCCCTTCCTGAACAACTAGATTGTCTCCGAGTCACCCGGCTTCATTCAACACCCTTATAATGAATCCCCTTTCACTCCTGCCAAAAAAGTGAGATCCTAGTAAGGCGGGTATCTCCAAATTGCTCTAAACTACAGCAAATCCATTAACACAAAATGTGGTCATTAAAGAAACCAGAAATAAGCATTCCTAGGACCCAAACGACCTGGAAATTAATGGGGATGGAAAGGGCATCTAATCAGGAATTGATGCTGATTTTACATCCAGCAAAGAACATTCTCAGTGTGTCTGTCAAAGATACTCGGTTTGCAGAAGCTTAGGCTCCAGGACAAAGGGAAAACAACCAATGGAAGGGGCTGCATGTGCCAAGGTGCAGTATGAAACAATGGAAACACCCTGCTGGAAGAAACGAGAGTCTAAAAAGGACCCCTTTATGATGGTCAATTATCAAAGACAGGACTCAACTAGGTATTCTTGAGTGCCCCCCTCACCAGGCCCGGAGGGGAGTCGTGACTGTGCGGTGCTCTGAAGGGAGTGAAAATCCTTTGTTTGAGGCTGCGATCGTCTGATACTTCATTGTTTCGGGGTGAGAAAGACTGTTACTTAAAGGGCTGCAGAGCCCTTTTGTGGGAGATAGTGTGTCACCAGATGTGCGGCAATAAAATAAAAGGCAGGGAGGGGCTAAATGAAGTCACCAACCCACTGGGAGTAATTTGTGTCTTCACATTCACAAAATGGCATTTTCTACCAAGAAAATTCAGATGGTGTCCACCCCAAATTAAAATGGTCAATAAATCAAAAATAATCATGGTTGTGTTTTCCCTATATGCCATCTGCAAAACTGATTTCCTACATACATATTCTGAGCCCACTAGCTGTTTTACTGAAAAATATATAAATGCAAAAGCATTTTTCTAAGTAGATAACCAAAAAATAGTTTATGCAAATGTCCTCAATTTATTACAACTTTTAAAGATATATGGTACAAATACAATGCTTTAGAATTTCACTTTACATTTATATAAGTTTACATTAGCAACAGTATTATGAAACACTTATTTTAAAATATAGTGATTGCTAGTTACAGATTTTCATTATTCATCAGAAAAAACTGGCATTTCACTCACTGAAGAAGCAATCGTGGGCTCTTGTGGTCCTTAGAGGATTGTGGAAGAAACTACAAAAGATTTACAGCATCTCCATGAAATGCAATTCCTACATTCAATTTCAAATCACTTGATTTGAGCCAGAGTGAAACTGATCGACGAAATACTGTGAGAATTTCAGTCAGGATCCCAGGCGACCTCAACAGTGACTGTTTAATCCAAAGGGTGGTAATATTTGCAGCGTTAATTTGAGTTTGGGATCCTGAGAAAAAAGGAAAACCTAACAGAGGAGAGAGGATGAGTTTCCTCTGGCTTTTAAGACTTCAAGGCGAGTACTATTGGTTATTTTAAAATTTTTACTAAAGACCAATGCTTTTTTTACTTAATCCATGGTAAATTTGTTTAAATTACCTGCCATTCTTTGTGGGAAGCATATACTATATGGAAGGGACACACCCATAGCTAACGACATATTTCAGGACATATTACTACAGCCTGTGGTAAACTTCTGAACATAATCCAAATGGGGCATAACCCAAGTCATTCATACAGAATTTGGAAAAGAGCTCCACAAAGGGTTTGAAGCACAATTTTTGCCACTTAGATGGCCCTTGGAAGAGTTATCTTGCGACTATTTACTGTGAATAATAAAAAGTGGTAGCCCAAAAGGCTTGGTGATAAAAATAAAATCTTGCAATTAAAATCTTTGCACAGGGAACTTAGGCAAATATTTAAAGTAAATAATGAAAGAAACTACTAAGAATACAAAAACATCACACCAACTTACAAAATGCAAATGCAAATATAAATTCTGAAAAAGGGGAAGTATTCAAAGCCTAGTACTTTTGTCTAATTCTTAGTTGCCCTCACAAAAAAGGAAGAAAAAAAAAACCCATCTTAAAAACTTGTCATTTTAAATGAAACTGTTACTTGGATAAAAGAATGTATAACTTCAAATAGTAACTCAAGGAGGGACTGGCCTATACAGTGGTAAGAGCATTCAACTGATTTATTTGGTAGTACATGACAGTAAGTAATCAAAGAAAGTAATTTACCTTAAAATTTCAATGCTAAAGGAGATCATGATTGTCGGGGGTGGGGGGTGAGCTATAAAAAGAACATGCTTTTAAGAAAATTGAGCTATTTTCATTATTTAAAGTTTTCAAACATGGTGCCTATCTCATCTATTGAAAAACTTCTCAGGATTTCACAAGTTCCCTGCCTGTTTCCCCCTGTTTAAAACTCTTATTGGATTGTCTTGCTTTCTGCCTTTTATTTCAGTTAATATATGTACTTGTCCAATTCCCACAGTTGACTATTAGTCTCTTAAGAGCAGGGATGAAGCCTTAATACTGATCTTAGTATTCTCACAGGACCTTACACATAGTAGGTACTCAATACATACTTGTTGAACTCATCTCAGGTCACAGTTTCTCTGGCTCGCTCTCACACACACACTCACCTCACATACACATAGGAATTTCGCATTTAATCCTTCTTCAACATCCTTGAGGCTCTAAGAAACTTGCCTAATCTCTCCGTATCAGATGCCTGGATTTGGGAAAAACTGAAAACATTTACTACTTCAAGCAAAAAAAGTCAACCCATTAATTTTTACAAAATGCAATCCTAGTATGCAATCTGGTGGGTAAAGGGTATTATTAACAACCAGCAACAGGAATTGGAAAGATAAAGAGCATCGAGATATCTAGACAAGCTCCATCTTTCACAATAACAGTTTTAACACCACCATGACATGCAGTAGGCACCTAGGAAAAAAGAAAATGTTCCATTCCACTTCACATTGTTCTGCTGACAGCCAGTAAATGCTGCGATGAAAGGAAAAGTCTGGAAAGTCTTCTCAATACAGAGATAGCAGCAGTAACTCAAAACTAGAAGGGCTCTTTAAAAGGGCTGAGTTTCCATGCTCTTTCTAACTGCTGAGATGCTAATATAGAAGACAAATGCACTTCCATACACTTGCCCCGTAGGCCATAATGATAAGCTCCATCACCCAGCCCCTCCAACCCAACACAGAGAGGGCTTACTGCTGATGCTGTGCCATGCATATCGGCCCCAGCATACTGAACACCTAAAGAAAATGCAGTGATGTTGCTCACGTAAGTTCTTTTAAATCCTGCCTACACTTGTTATGAGAACATATGTTTTAATGGAAAATCCAGGCTTGTAAGAATAGTCAGGAAGCTGGCATGGTCTCATCAAGTATTTTTCTTCTTTGATCAAGGATATAATTCTTAAAACAGTATCCAACCTACAGTTCTGACAAGTTACAATCTTTTTACAAGAGTTTCAGTACAACTATCCAAAATCTTTTATTGAGATCTCAGTGGGTCTTTATAGCACGGTGACTCATGTGCTCATCATGGCAAAAAGTAAAACACGCCAGGAAGAGAGGTGTTCACGGGTTATCAGGGACATAAATGACAGATGTTTATAACCACTAGTAATTATGATCTAATAAAATGTTAACCAACTCCTAACGGCCTTGAACTTTTTCAGTGAAAGGTTCCAAATTCCAATTTCCTTTTTTAGGAGAAAAACAACAGAGAATAACAGCAAGGTGATTTTCAGGTTTGGGGTTTTTTGAGGGGCTGGGAGGTAGGGTGTTTCATTTAGTTTTTTAGATTCCGCTTATGTCTGCAGTTACAGAAAAACAATGTGCTCAATACCTCAATCATACAAAACTGTTCAGTAAGGAATGAACTTAAAAAGTTGGCTTTTAGGCCCTTTAATTTGTCAAATTATCAAATAAATATTTAAATGTGATCAATATTCTCATGAAGATTGTGATTTTATACTATGTATTTAAATACATACTATAAAAATTTTCAGAAACATGCTGAATCGAAGAGTTGTCAGGGGGGAATCCTTTTACATTTAGTTTGAGGAATATATTTTATTACATATTTTATTCCCAGAGCATACTGGATAAAATACATTTTTCTACAACCACTGTGAAGAAATTCAGCATAAATGCTAGGTCTAAACCTATAACTATTTGAAAATAGAAAATAGATAAGTGGTGGGGGGAATGAAGTTCAATGTTGTTCAGAGATGGGCTTTGTTTTGGGTAGGCTCAGTCCCAAAGAACTGAATACCCTGTGATCTCCAGATAGGAGAGATGCTTTCCCATTGGTGCACACAACACATTCTCCATTATCGGCTACCCTGCTTTCCTACTTATCTTAGCCCTTCTGTCCTTTGCTTCCCACTCTCAAAATCAGGATGAGTCACTATCACCTGCAACTGTCTGGCACATTCCCAAGAAACAAGACGCTCTGCACAGTTGGTTTCCTTACAATGATTCTGGGTCACTTTTACTAAGCTGATCATACCCAGGCCGATGTTCAGAGGTGGAAGGGGAATGCACCAACCTTTCATTATAAACTTCTCTCGACGAAGTGAAAGGATAAGGGACTGAGAAACTTTCGTTCCATTCCCCTACCTTCTTTCTCCACTTCGTTGACTTAGACACATAAGACGAATGGTATTCCCCAAAGTTAAACTGCTATTATATATGAACACCAATATTTACCAGAATTCTAGTTTGGTACCGTGTATTTTTCTCACTACCTCCTCCCTCAAAAGGAAACAACTCTCCCAATATATACTAACTCTGTTTAAATATCATATAGAAGAATAAGAAATATTTCAAACACGGAGTCCTAAAATGACTAAATTTACTAAAAAAAAAATTTTGGGGGGCCACTTAAGCATTTGAGCTGGAATAAATAGGTGAGCTAGAATAAGTATTATTTAAAGTTAGAAGATACTTGTTTTTTCCTGCTTAGAAATTCACTTTTCAGTTAAGCTATATTGTACTCTTTGCTAGAAAACTATTGTCATGGAATAGTAAATCCCTGGAAAACAAAAATTAACTAAAAAGTCTAAGAGTTTGCTTTTATTGAAAACAACAAGACAAATGCTTATGGATCTGTATTGAAGGAATTCAGATTGGCAAGTTAGCTACAACCATGAAAGTGGATATATCCTCAGCAAATGACATTGGAATCTCCTGTTAAAATATGGAGCCCTCAAAACAAAGAATCTTTATAACATCTAATGCCCAAAGTAAACCAAGTGAATGTTTTCCTGTTTTTTAAGTTAGATAAGTGATCTTTTAAGAAATATTTTTAATTCACTTATTTCTCTCATTTATCCCAGGGACATCAGGCAGATGTCTAATTTTTCTGCCACCAAGTAACTCATTAATCCTGTCTTTTTTTCAAGTCTGTTAAGCATGTCCTTGAAAGCAATGCTAGACCCTAAAGCCAAGATGTCTGATAGAGCAAAAAGGTGGGAGAACATTATCATGGGCAACAAAAGAGAAGCAGAAGTGGGAAAATACAGATCTACACACCAACGGTGTGACAAGCTACAGAAAGGATGACAGTGAAGAATATCCAACACTCTCTGCCCCATCAAAAATAAAAAAATTTAAAAAGTTAAGTATGTAGGCCTCTGGGTGGACGAACTAAATAAAGGCAAACAAAACTGGGGGAAGACTGTTTCTCAGGAGGACAACTGGAGAAATCAGAGGGTCACGTCACCTACCAGTCTCCTGCTTTTCCCTTCTTTCCTTTTTCCGCTTATTATTCCTCAGATTCCTTTTTCTCCTTAATTCTTCCCTTTGAAAAGCTGTTCTGTTTTCTGTTCTCCCTCCCAATTCTCCTGAGACCATCCCCCTTCGCCCTTGTGCCCCACCGGCTGGGAGGACACAGCAGAAAGGCTCCCAACCTGCTGACAGTGACGGATGGCTGTGCAGAGGCGCACAATGGCAGGCACAGGCACGTCATCAGCCTTGCAGCTGGCCCTTGAAAGAAAGAACCAAAACCAAAGTCTGACCTGACGGAGGCCGATTTAATTAAGGTTATAGCAAAGGGCAGAGCTGCCTGTGTGCTGAATTCTCTGTCAAGCACCGGGGACAAAGCTTTAAAATACTCCTCAAGAAGAAAGATCCAGGGAAGTTATGTTGGTAGAATGTTAAAAGGTGTTGGGGGCGGGGGGAGGGGGGCATAGAGATGTGTTTGCTAAATAGGCACAGATGTACCAAAAGTTCACGATCTAGTGATATACAAACATCAAAATGCAGTGACAATAGGAACCGTATAATGAGTATGTTTTGACAGGCCTTTCAAACTAAGAAATATTCCAGATGAATAATGAGATGTGCAGACTGAAGAGATCCAGAGCTACTCAATCCAGGATCAAAGCAAAGTGTCTATTAATGGCAGGGCCAGGACCAGAACTCAAGTGTACTATTTCTCGTGTCTACAACAAAGCCTATTTTAAATACAGTCCTAACCACTGAGGGTGAAGCTTTGCCAAGAGGAGAACACATTCGAGTCTGAGTGTCCATGAGACAAAGACTCTGCTATATGATGGGGACCTAGTGATGCAAAAAATCTATGCATGGTCTCTCCCTTCAGGGAGCTCAAAGGCCAGGGTTGAGGGGGTCAGGAGATGACCCGAGTAAACACGTAATTGCCATGCATGCCGGGGCAAAGAGACTGGGCTGATGAGTCTAAAAAGCTGATCGTCTGAGTTGATTAAATCCCTATGAATGGAACAGAGTTTACAGTTTTAAGAGCCCTGGCAAACTTACTTCCCCAAATATATATAATCAGACTACTCCTAATAGTTTCTTTACTTTGTGTGTGTGAACTAAAACCCACCACTGAACTCGGCCACTAAAATGACAAGACTGTCCAGCAGTGACCATTATGGGGGGAAACAACAGCCTCATGCCGTCTTTTGTAGGCTCTGGAAGGCAGAGTCACCTGCAAATGAGTTCCAGGCCAAAACACAGTCAGCCACAGTCCCTGTCCTCCTGGGTCGTGTGAAACCTAGGCCTACCAAAGGAACCATACTATACCTCCTCCACAGTCCCCTCGATGTTCCTCAAAATTCAAGAGTGCCAGAGAGAAAAAAGGAAGGACCCCCAGTGAATGGGCAATTCTCAGCACTAGAGCGATGGCAGGACTCTGCATGGCTGAACAGGGAGAGAATAGTCAGCAGGGCATGTAAAAAGGAGCTGCGTGATGAGCTCAAGTGCCGCAAGCACAAGCAGGGAGCAAGAAGACTTTGAGGTTAAAGCCAAGCTCAGATGACAGTAACCAGGCAGCTGGGGAAAGTTACCCACGAGCTGACCATACATTGTGAAGGCTGGCCACATGGTAAGAACAGGCAGTGTCTAAATCAGTTCAGGCTCTTGGAAAAGCAGCAATTACATTCAGCAAAAAAGGTTATTAATTATGCTGAAAAGACAATTCACCTCCCACTTGACCTTTCAGCTATTCCTTCATACAAAGCCTACTTCCTACCCGACAGCGAGCTTCTCAACATGGCTAGAACTTTGCTTCTGTCTGAGGATGCCAAGGATGACTGGGGAAGGGCTATCATGAAACAGCTATTAAACAATTAAAGCCACATATTTTGCATTAATGAAGTATAATAGTTTTTAAATCCTCACATAAAGTTTACTTTTTATACTGGTGGCACTGATGGCATTAAAAAACTATGTTGTGTGTGTGTTTCTTTGTACCACGATAAGAAAACCAAACAATAACTCATTTTTCTCATTCTTTCTGAAACAGAAATCAGGCATTTGCCCTTGTGCTGAACTTAAGCTTTCCAATCCCTATAATGTTATTAATTAGTTTTCCAACCTCATTGGAAGTAAAGAAACGATTCACCCTTCAGGGAAGTGAGTCACTATTACTGGAGGCCATTATGACAACAGAAAGCTTATCGTCTCCAAGTACAACCCAATAATGGGGCAAGAGCCCCAAATCAATAACAACTTGACTCTGGAGGAACTTGGTAATCACATATAACCGGGACATCTCGTTCGTGGTAGATATTCACATGTTTTAAATACTCACATGTTTTAAAGTACATCAAACTCAGAGTCAACAAGGACAATTCTTTCCTCAGTGAATTGCCCTAAGTTGCAACCCTTTCAGGAAACAATAGCGTCCCATTGCATTTCTGTGCAGCGAAAAGCCATTTTTTAAAAACATATTAAAGCTAAGACTACCACAGCTCTCCTGGGCAAACTTTTCACAATATAAAACCCCATCAAATGTTGCCCGGTTTTTATTTCTTGTCCAAACTAAGATAGAGCCCTGATAAAACAAATGTAAAATGTTTATCACTTGTCATCATGTTATGAAAACAAATGTCTTGTTACAAATCTGGCTGAAAGGTTAGCATAATAAAACACTTTCCAAGCAGATGTGCCCACTAGATCAGAGGACTGATTTGTTTGGAGACAGCAATTTTGTGTTTTAGGTCATACATAGCTTTTGGGTCTGTTCCACTTTTTAAAAAACAGACATTTTAATAAAGACCCTATGCCTCCTTCATCTTTGTATTATTCACAACAACCAGGACACTGCCTTGAGCATCTCAGGAATGCAATAAAATATTTGCTAAACACAGTTCCTGACAACCAGCATTAAAGGCTTCCTAAAGCAAGTGCAGGGAAAAGAAAAGGGTGCAAACATCGTTATGTGCGTCTACCCGATGATTCACAACACAAATCTGAATAACGTTTCCAGGAACTCGGGTTTTTTTTCTTTTTAAAAAGTTCGCTTCTACAATATTTGAAATATCTTTACTATATATAGAAAATGCAAGTTTACATTGGGGTCTTATTTGACAAAAATTTATTGCAAGTAACATCATCCCTTTATGTGCACATATCATGTGTAAATTCTCCCAAACAAAAAAGTTAGAGTGTGTGCCTTAAACTTGGGTGCAATGAATTTCTAAGCCCAAATGCAAATTATATCACCTTAAAACATTAAAATAACTAAATTGCTAACAAAACCAAACAGTAACAAATTAGAGTACATTGAAGGAAAAAAATGCTAACTGGAAATAGGGACAAAGGAGTTCTTGTCCCTACTCAGCCATTAATTTACGATGACCTTACCTAATTAGTTTGCCTCTCTGGGTCTCAACTTCCTCATTTTACTATTATTTTTAAGGCCCTTTAAAACTACATGCTAAGATTCAGCATGTGTAGCACGACTTGAAAACTGATTTCCATTCACACTGCCCTCCTCCCCAGAAAAGTCACATTGAATATGACAATTTTAAACATCTGAGTATGGATTTCTATCAAAGGCTATTCATGAAAATGTCAGATGAGCTTCAGTCCATTTCAAGCCAAGAAATAAGGGAAGTATGTAAAATAAGTAGTGCTTAAAGAGTCAAGTTTCACCTAGACAGCAGCTGCTGTTGCGGAGAGAACAGCATTTCTTTCGGCATAGTTGAAAATTACAAATGGAGGAAACTAGTTAAACTAAAGTGATTTTATCAATTTATTTTTCAGTTAGATACAATGGAGATACAATTTTGTTGGTTTCAGGTGTATGACATCGTGATTAGACATTTAGAGACCTAATGAAGTGATCGCCCCAAAAAGTCTAGTACCCATCTAGCAAGGAAGATTCTATGGTCGCAACGATGCAGGTGCACAGCTTTCTCTTCCTTTTTTATATTCACCTTTTTAGGATAGAGGGAGGCTATGAAGTCACAGAACAGACCCAGACAAGCTCCTCTCAACTGATGTACTACACTACACAGCCCATCCTTCCAAGCAGTGCTCCAAGCCAAATGCAAGGAAAAGATTTCCAGTGGCCGGGAAGCCTAAACAAGTGATGAACGCCATATGGCAAGAGCTGACCTCAAGTCTGAAGACTTGCACTATTCAAACAAAACAGAAATCTGTGACTGACATCCATCAGACTAAATTAGGACTTGTATTTATTTATAGCTTTAAAAAGAACCTATTTTAAAAGTACCTTTTGATACCAAAAGATACTAGCTTGTATGGTACTTTATCATATACACAGCAGGTTAAATCTGAGTTCATCCTCAAAGAATTCCACTAAGTATGCTAAACTAATTTTAGAGATGAAGAAGCAAAGTGTGAAAAATTGTGGGATTTGCCCAATAACAAATGGTTTGCAATTGTCAGAGCCTTGTTTTAAACTCAGTTCTTATTTCAAGTCTTCTAATCTTTACATTTCAAAATGGTACTTTTGATGAGTTTTCGGTCCCTACTATTTTGTCTGATTTAGGAAATTTTATTTTTCACTAAATTCCCCCCCCAAAAACCTCTGGTCCTCCTTTGGGTTCTCAAAGCATTCTACGCATAATACTCTGAACACACGCTTACTGGGCCTTCTTGTTGTTCATTGCCTTTTCTCCTCGGCTAGACTCATTTCTTCAACAGCAGAGACTGTCTCATCTGCCTTTACAGATGGAAGCCACCACACATTACCACGGCTCCCTGCCACCTCCCGAGCTTCGACCACTCCATCCAACTCCCTCTCTCAAACAACAAGAACACTCCACAGAGCTGGCAGGTGTTCAGTTTGCTTCTACAGTGCCTGACACACAATAGGTGATGAATAATTGTTAGTTAAATGGATGGTGGGTGGAAGGGTACATGATGCAATATTCATATTTTACAGAACTTTACAAGCTACACATTTACATACAGCATCCCAAGTGAGCCTCAAACTGTGAATTTGACAGTGATCATTTAAACTTTCTTTAGTGGCCCTGGCCAGGTAGCTCAGTTGGTTAGAGTCATCTCATATGCCAAGACTGCGGGTTCAGTCCCCAGTCAGGGCGCATACAAGAAGCAACCGATGAATGCACAAGTAAGTGGAATAACAAATCGCTCTCTCTCTCTATCTCTTATTCTATTAATAAATAAAAATATATTTTTTAAAATTTTCTTTAGTGTCGTTCATCACATCATCATTCTCAATTTCAGAAACTTGCCCAGAGGTGCCTAGCTAGTAAGCAGCATTTCAACTTCAGTCTGGCCCACAACTACTTGACTCTCTTGCTTTTTTTTCTCTTCTATATCCAAGGTAGCTGCTCAAGAATAGGCTTGATTAGGCTCTATCAGAACACGAATAAGGTGTTGTCCCATTCTGGTTTCCAGTTGTGAAACTGGAGACTGCAGAAAATCTGTGGGTTACAGCCCAGATCAAAAAGGGAGGCTTTACTCAATTAGCTGTCACAAGGGAAGTCGTGTAAGATTCATTGATTCAACTTCCCTGTCCCCCACACACAGTGACTAGTCCTCCACTTGCTCACTCAGGCACAGGCTGCTAAAGTAGAACAAGTGATGACTCAGAATTCACTTCCAACCTCAATTAGCTGAGCCTGTAAACACACATTCATCAGATAAAAAACATTAGGGGGGCTGACTTGAAAGCCAGAAGACTGACTTCCCAGTTTCACTCCCAAACACTGATCCTGTAGAGCAGATACACAGAAAGCTGAGGGAAGTGATTTTAACATAAAGCCCCAAAAGGTGCTACACTCAATGTTTACTAAGCAGAGGAAGCACCTACAGCACTTTCTTCAGCTTGGCCCATAAATGCAAACTCAAAAGAGCCCTTTCAATAGCCAATCAAAGGCACACAACCAGAGTATGATGCCCAGACCCACTTGGAAAGCAGCAAGCTTCCTTCAAGGGTCAAAGAAACAGTAACAGCTCCATTCTAGCCAACCAAATAACCTTACGGCTGAATAGTTTAACTGTGTTTTTAACACAGAGCTATTTCCAACAGGTATGCCTGGCTGTCCGGAAGATTCAGGCCCTCCCTCAGGTCAGGTGAAACCTTCCTCCAACCCCCTTCCTCTAAGTCCTTCTCACTTTGTTCTGGTAAGAGCTCAGGAAGACAGCTACGCAGACTCTACACGTGCAATTATGCAACATCACACCGTCACACCCAAGCAAGAAGGGTGAACACAGGCCATTGAGTGGCTCCTATGCTTAATGAAAGCTCTTAACATTAAGTGCT
Source organism: Desmodus rotundus (assembly GCF_022682495.2). Taxonomy (NCBI): domain Eukaryota; kingdom Metazoa; phylum Chordata; class Mammalia; order Chiroptera; family Phyllostomidae; genus Desmodus; species Desmodus rotundus. The sequence continues at coordinate 46,458,292 of NC_071387.1, read as the reverse complement.
CTATTCCTAATCCCCACTGCTGATGAAAGGAGACATGTATCAAAGCCAGTTTCCTTAACCTTACGTAGATAATTGAAGTGAGCGATTTCTGCTCCACAGCCAGGTCTGGCGACACACATCAACCCTCAGCAGAGAGCATCAAGAGATGTCAGGTCCTAGGTTTTACCACAAGGGATGTAGCAACTAGCACTAACTGCAGCATTCTGGGACCCTCAGGGCCCCTCCCCTCACTTTGCCAAGACCTCACAATTCTGCATTAGGAAGCTGGGGCTGGTGTCCAGTGCTAAGCTGCACACGATTTTAAAGCCTCGCTTTACTTTAGCAGGAAGAGAGGTGGGGGCGAGGGCCCACCAACCCCAGGGACCAGTAAAAAGACAAAGATCACCCCAAAGGCATACGCGCGCGCGGACTGAAGGCGAGACTCTGCAACACACATTCCATCAACCTTTCATTGTAGGCGGCTTCCTGTGGGGTTTATTCCCCCACGCCAGCCCTCTCCAGAAAGTTTGAGGCTGTTCACACAGACTTTCAAAGGTCCATTGTTTCCTTCCCCTTAAACGTAATGAAAAGAGAGAGAGAGAGAAAAAAAGAAATCACAGACCAAAGGTTCCCAAAGACCCTTTCTTTTGGTGAGGATATACTCAGGGGCAGTCTCGTTACTCCTAATCCAAAGAGGGGAAAGGAGGTGCGCGGCGATAAGGGGGGAAGGGTGGTGCGCGGGTGTGGGGGGAGCGGGTGGATGTCTTCCATTTCAGCAGAAATGCCCAAATGCCCGACCGCCGGGAGCAGGGAAGGTGCGGGGGTGTGGAGAGGGGACCCTGGTCCGGGTTTTCACAGTGGCCCCCAGGGGGCAGCAAGGGAGGCGGGGAGGAGGGCGGGTGGCCCCAACTCTTCTTACCTTTCCCCCTCCCGCTTAGCGTTGGCTAATTCAGGTGCCTACACAGCGGTCCAAAGAGACCGAGCCGAGCTCTTGGCGTCCACGGCCTCGGGTCTCCTCTCCATGGCCAGGGCGTCCCTTGAGCCCCGGCGCCTTCAGCCGCCGCCGCTGCTTTTATGCAACCGGCAGCCGCAGCCTGGAGGTGAAACCGTCCTCCCTGGAGTGACGCGGCCTTCTCTCCGCCTCCTCCTCCCCCTCTTCCAGTCGCGAGCCTCCGGAGCAGGGGCCTCGGCTCGCGGTACACGGGAGCAGCTGCACGGCTTTCCTGCTCCTTCCCCTTCGGGAGGAAGAGGAGGAGAATCGCAGCCCCGGCGGAGCGGGCCGGAGCGTCCCCGGGACAATGGGGAGGAGGCGGCAGCACCCGGCGGAGCGCGTTCCCGGGAGTCGCGCTGGTCCCTGGTCGGCGGGCGCCGCGGCTGGCTAAGGTAACGTTCAGCCTCTGCCAGCCAGACCAGCAAACCGGCTCTCCTGGGCCGAGGGTTGCTGATCCGGCGGGCGGGCAGGCAGGACAGAGGAGGTGGAGGGGGAGGAGGAGCCTGAGGCCGGAGGAGGCGGTGGCCGTTCAGAACTCCTCCCGCCACACCGGCTCTGCGCGAGCTGCGGGCTACGGCGCGCAGAGCCCGTGGCTGCGGCGCCCGGGGACCTCTCTCCCGCTGGGGCAGGCTTCCCAACCAGCGCCCGGAGCTGCAGCTGCGAGCTCCTACCCTGCAGTGCCGCTCGCCCGGCATGGCCGAACCTGACCCAGCGCTCCCAGCACCTCCCTGCTGAGCTTGATTCTGCACCGCATCACCTTCAGCTGAGCCTGACTCTGCGCTCCCATTACTTCCCAGCTGAGCCTGACACCGCGCCCGCATCACCCCACGGCTGAGCTGGACACCGCACCTTCATCGCTCCCGGCTGAGCCTAACTCTGCGCCCCATCATCCCCAAAAGGACTTCCACGAGTCCCGCACAGTTCCAGTTCGTCCGGCCACAGCATCACGGCCGCCCCCACCTGGCCAACCAAGGACGCTGGGTTCTTGTCCCGTTCGGAAGAACTAGCCAGCTCCCCGGTCAGGACAGCTCCTCGGACAGCTCTGACAGCACACTGCTCTCCTGTCAGAATAAATACACCTACGTCTCCCCACGCCCCCTGCCCGCGCCACTCAGGAATGGCTGCCGCTTGCAAGGGTGGCGCTGAAAGCCCCTCCCCGGCCCACCCCAGTGTCTGAGTACCTCTGTGAGGACGCACCCACCGGCGTTGGGGTAGCGCAGCTCACCACCGCGCCCCTCGAGATCTGCTCTTAGGAAGGAAAAGCTGGGCTCCAGCGGAGGGCGCGGTCCGAGTTTGATCAGTCAGACCCACGAGCCGCAGCAGGATTGCCAAATCCCGGCCGTCATCACCCTTTATTTAATTCGGAATTGGGACTTTTCCCGCTAGGGAACTCTTTCAGTAAGTACTGTACAGATAAGAGTGTTCCGTTTTCAGAATGGCTTTTTTTTTTTTTTTCCTTTTAATACTCAGTCATGTAACCATGACACACCCAGCAGGCGACAAGGGGAATTTCTTATTTCAGGCGTTTTGGTTCAGGACTTTGTAGGAATTAATGTTCCTAAATCTTAGCTGATGATAACAGTTCCCTCGAGGATTTAGAAAATGTTGGATTCCCAGACCTCGCACCTACTGAATCAGAAGGGCCTGGAATACATAAGTTTGAGAAACAGTGCTAAAGAGCATCCTCGAATTAAAGCCCTGGAAAGGTACCTGCAACATAGCAACACGGTTCAGTGGTAAGACCTTAAAGAAACACCCGAATTTGGGAGCCACTGTGCCTTCTGAAAGAGGGAGCACAGTTCTTTTAAAATAAGGAAGATGGCTTTCAATGACAAAGTGGTAGGCACGATTTCAGTGGTTCAAGGGTGAAATGTTTAGGAACATGACTTATAAAGAACAGGGTAAGGCTCTGACCCGCGTGGCTCAGTTGGTTTAGCCTTGGTCCCGAGTTCGATTGCGGTCTGAGCACATGCCTGGGTTGCAGGTCCAGGAGGGCGTGTGGGAGAGGCAAATGATTGACATTTTTCTCTATCTAAATAAATAAATACATAAAGTCTTTAAAATTAAAAAAAATCAGAACTGGAATTGTGTCATCCCATATGGTACGGCTGAAAAATAACCTCCCCCCTCCCCCAAGAGATTATATCCTAATCCTAGGACCTGGAAATAGTTCCTTATATGGAAACTGGATTTAACTAAGGAACATTATTTGGGGAGATTATCCTGGGTTATCGGGATGAGCCCTGGCAGCAATCTCGTGTATCCTTATAAAAGGACGGCAGCGAGGAGATTGACACACGCAGATAAGGCAAGGTGACCATGGCAGCAGAGATCGGAGGCGATGCAGCCACAAGTCGAGAGATGCCAGCAGCCACCAGAAGCTGGAAGAGAGGCCAGAGAGAACAGCTCTGTTGACAACTTGATTTCAGCTTAGTGAAACTGACTTCAGACTTCGGACCCGAGAGAATAAATACCTATTTTTTTGTGTTACAGCAACCACAGGAAACAAATACACCCCGTGGCCTGTGTAGTGCCGAATTCACATTAAAATATCCATTTTATGAATCTTTATTAAGTGCCAGGCACTTTGCTTGGAGTTGGGATGTTATCTAATTCTCTCAAAAACTATCATTCCAATTTTAGAGACAAGGATTCTGGGACTCCAAAAGTTTAAGGATCCTAAGCACCTGGCAAAGGGCAAGGACACACCTGATTATGGCATTGCTTGTCTATCAGCCAGGGGCAAAACAGTTAGTTGTACAGTCCTTAGTTCATCCTAGCTTGTTGCCTGCATTGGTGGCCAGATCTGGTTCATGCCTGGGGCACATAAAATTATATTTTTTTTAAAAAAGTTTAAGGATCCTGCCTAAAGTCACACAGCGAGAGCCTATTGGAATCATGTCAGCCCCTCAAACATTAAAAATAATAATTTAAAGTTCACATGCATTCTTTTAATAAAAATTTTGGTTTTAAAGGGTTCTTGCTTCCATATCCTATATCATCGAAACCAAGGGAAATGGGTGTTGATAGTGGGAGGGGCTATTCATGGGGGAAGGTGACAGGGTATATGGGCAAAATCTCTGTACCTTCTGCTCACTCTTGTGAACCTAAAACTGCTCTAAGTAGAATATAGTAACAAGAAAAAAAACTGAATGAATCTTGGTGTAGCTTACCTTTGAGAATTTTATAAACTTTTGTTCTTAGATATTTATCAGGAACATAAAAAAATCAAGAAAAATTATGTGAAAGGAGGTTACAGAGAAGATAGAGTGAAGTGAGAGGCCAAAGATTTCTCTGGTCCGTGGAATTAATGTCACCAATTGGGTTCCCAGGAAAGCAGGCTCTGAGACCCAGTGGCAGAATGTCCATTAAGTAGACACCTGAGGAGGGAGGGACAGGAAGCAGGATGGGGCAGAGGGAGACCTTGAGCTGCAGTGTGGATACAACAAAGGCGCTGGAGCCAGCACGGTCCTTCAGAATGATTGGGCCTACATGGCTGACCTTTCATAGACCATCCCGAATCAGTCATTGGGAAATGGCATGACCTGGGGCTAGGAAACTCAGCAGCTGAAGTGGTCCCTAAGAGCAGTCAGCACTGTCAGCTGGGCAGCATGTCCCTCCTTGAAGGCAGATCTGGTCAGCACATCTCCATGTCGTCCACTGACACAGTAGGTGACACTGTCACTGTTGTGCTGTCCTCTGCATTAGAGCAGAGAAGCCCCAGGGTGAGTAGGATATTTACCTGATTTTTTTTCCAGGTGGTGGCAGTGCTCAGTCTCGAGGCAGAAGAACATACTGGCTCAGGGTTGACGCCCTTGGGTCAGATTGCCTAGGTTACAACTAGGATCCATAGCTCACTAGCTATAGAACTTCAGAGAAGGTACCCAGCCCTGGCTGGTGTGGCTCAGTGGATTGAGCACTGCCCTGCAAACCAAAAGGTCAATGGTTTGATTCCCAGTTAGGGCACATGTCTGAGTTGCAGTCCAGGTCTCCGCTAGGGGGCCACTGAGAGGCAGCCACACATTGATGTTTCCCTCCCTTCTCTAAAAATAAAATTTTAAAAATCTTAAATTAAAAAAAATGCCTAACGTCTCTCTGGCTCAGTTTCTTCACTTTAATATGGGAATTATGACAGTACCAAGCCCATGTAGTCATTATGAGAATTAAATATGGCAATGCTGTAAGGAGCTTAGCTACACGCCCCACAAGTGCGGAGCAGACTACGTTACGGGTGCCTCTGGTCACTCTTCCTTAGTCCTCCGTGACTGGCTAAATCGGAGTTGTATCAGGTTGCACTCACGGTGACTTTTTCAGTGGAGACAGGAAACCCAGTGCTCTTGGGATCTAGATTGGAGGTGAAGGCCGTGAGAGAAACATGCAGTGAGCATCACCTAAAGGAAATGGAAGTAAGAAACAGCAGCCTCACTCCAAACATGTCTTACTCTTTCAGACCTGTCTGGTTCTCTGTGTGCTTCCCTTTCCCCATCTCTGAAATGCCAGTTCTCCCTTCCACAACCCGGCTGGCCCAACCCTGCACCATGCTTGCCGGTGTCCTTTTCATCTCCTGAGAACTATATTAAATGTCACCCCGTACACATTCTAGGGTCATTCTGGGCCTCCCCTCAGCCCGATGGCCCTGTACACACATCCACTACAACTGTTCCACATCGTGCGATGATTATTAAACAGGTCTTACCCCAGCCATTCCCATCCTGCCCACCTCCTCACAGCTGGTAAAGCGGGCACCTGAAGACTAAGAAATTCAAGATGGAACCTCGCTCGTGGCTAAATCCTCACTTTGCAGAGTGACACTCCTTGCTCAGTGGATGACAAAGGAGCACGCAGAGACTTCAGGAGAAGGGGAGAGGAGCAAATGCCAAGATTTGGAAAGAGTTTGTGCACCTCTGTGTTCAGCACTTTAGTACCTTTGCTTGCTTGAATTTTCTAGCTCAAACCCTTTTAAGACAAAACCTCACTTGACCATCACCCACTCCTTCCCTTCCTGTTTTCCCTCAGGCTGTAGGATTCACTGATTCCTACTGTTGTTGCATTCCATGAGGGTCTGAACAGATCGTTTTTGAATCCTGTTTTCCTGTTCATATTTGCTCCCTGTTACACTGAGTGGATGGATGTGGAAATGATTTTCCAGGTGACTAATACTTCACTAGGAAGGTGTTAATATGCTGTTTGCCATCCTCACTTTTATTAAAAGACTTGGAAGAATGTTTACCCCATTGGCCTAGCGCAGTAACATCAGGAATGTTGGTGTGACCGTCCGCTGCAGTGGTTCAGCTGAGTATCCACAAAACCATCTCTTTCTTTATGTCCTCCTAACAAACTAGCCTCATTCTCACACTTTATCTGCTTCTTAGGAAGACTGCGTATTTCCAGTTAAACTCTCCGGGTACTGGCTTTAAAGCATGATGCAAGCATTTCTCATATAACTAAAACTCTGACCCAGTCATTTCAAAGAGAGGGAAAATATTATTTAATTATCTTAGGCCTCTAAATTCCATTAGGTAAATAGGAATTAAACTTCTTCCCTTTTACTCATTTGAAAACATGACCTTTTTCTCAGAAAAAAAGTGATTCCTGATTCCCATCTGACATCTTCACAAACCCTCTTAAGTTAAATACCCTTAGTATTTTTCTATTTTAAAGACCCAAACAGGCATCTTTACAGAAGTCATTTTAAAGCTTGCTGCTGCCACCCAAACCCAAGAACCAGAAGGGACATATCCCCAGTTGTCTCTTCTCACAGGTGAGGACACTGTCCTTGAGAAGGGAAATGAGTAGCCTGAGGTCACTCAGCTAGAACAAAGTTGCTACTATTTTGGATTAAGATTTGCTTTTATGATGCCAGAGATGCATACAGTGTTGCCACTACTACCTTATGTTTGCTGCACAACATATATAAGCTGAAGAAATACAGGTGAGAAATGCAGCATCTCTTCATTATATTCACATGTAAATGTGTACTAAAAATAGTAAATTTGTATAAAAATTGAGGAAGTTGGTTATGTATGTAGATTTTAATTTAAAATAACACCATTATCCTGAAGTCATCCTTTATCTCCTGGGATTTATCCCTTCTTCATTGTTCCTCTTTTCTGGTCAACCAACAAAGAAGCGTAAATCCACTTGACCTTGAAAGAGTAAGAAATCTGTACCCTCCTCAAAGGAACACAATTAGAAAGGAAAGGCAAGATTAAGAGTACCTTATCTGCATAAAGTCATAGCTATCAAATTTCCCCAAAATATATAAAAGCTTTCTGCATTTTTCATAGTTATCTAAATTTAAAAAACAAGAAAGAAGTAATATATCCCTGCAGTATCAGGGCCGTACTGAAAAGGTCTCCAGGGAACCTGAGATCACCACTGATTCAAAAATCCAGTTAACTTGTCAGACGTTACCACCAGTCCATCTCAATTCCACAAATTTCCTTCTACATTCATCTGTTAAAAAAAATATGTATATATATTAGACTATTTTGGCTTTTTTTCTTTTTTAAGATTTTACTTATTTATTTTTAGAGGGGAAGTGAGGGAGAAAAAGAGGGAAAGGAGCATCAAGGTGTGGTTGCCTTTCGTGCACCCTCTACTGGGGATCTACCTGGCTTGAAACCCAGGAATGTGCCCTGACTGGGAATGGAACCAGCAACCCCTTGTTCTACAGGCCGGCACTCAATTCACTGAGCCACACCAGCCAGGGCTATTTTGAAAGACAATCAAAATTACTTGAAATACTAACAAAAGTCATCAAATGTTCCCCAAGTTTCCAAGAGTACAATGAAAAAATGCTAAAAATGGAAAGAGTAGAAAAATCTGATTTTATGTTCTTTTTGGATGTAAGAATTTACCACACTTTTAAACTAAGGCATTATTTTGAGAAAAATCACTATTAAGGAGGTGAAGGGGGAAAAATTGAGACAACTATCATAAAATTTTTTTTAAGAATTGCTAACAATGACTCATTTTACTTTTGCTATTTTTAAAAAAAGTAATATTAGCCCTGGCTGGTGTGGCTCAGTGGATTGAGTGCTGGCCTGTGAGCCCAAAGGTCACAGGTTCAATTCCTAGTCAGGGCACATGCCTGGGTTGCAGGCGAGATCCCTAGTTAGGGGTTTGCAAGAGGTAACCAATCGATGTATCTCTCACACATTGATGTTCCTCTCCCTTTCTTTCTCCCTCTCTTTCCCCCTCTCTAAAAATAAATAAATAAAATCTTTTTTAAAATGTAATATTAAAAAAAAAAAGAAAACCACTGTTAAAATGTACAAGGAGCTTGAAAACCAAAGGAGGAGTTTCAACCCTTCCAGTGGACACATCAAAACGAGTCTTTTTGTAAATCAGCCTAACACAGCTTAGAAAACTCTGAACTGTTACTTATTCGACAAACACTTCCTGTTGCTCTGCGTGCCAAACACCGATAGATTCTGGAGCCGAATGAGACAGCAAAGCCAATGTACTTCAGTAGGCATTCCTCTTTCTAAGAGAAGACACTGACAAACAGATTAGCAAGTGATAATGCGAATTGTGATAAATTCTGTAAAGGAGATATATAAAATAATGTATACAATAATGCATAGAAGTGACACTCATGACCCGCAATGAATCACACCTCTCAGTATCGATGTTCTTGTGAGGCCCCCTCCCACATTCACTCAGGACTTCGCTGTATGACTTGCTTCGGCCCATGCAACCATGGCGCTGGTGTAAGCAGAGGCTTCAAAGCGCTTGCACGAGTGGTTGTTGCCACCTGTTGGCGCTGGGGTGGGGGAAAGGGTGTGCTGTATAATGTTGTCCGAGGACACAGAGGAAGTGATAGCTAAGCTAAAACCTAAAGGATGTCAACCCCAAGAACAGAAATTTGAGAATAAAGATAAGTTACCATGGAAAAAAGATAAGTTACCATGGTCAAAGCAGGTTAAGCCCTGAGGACTGGGCAGTCCAGGCTTGGAATACTGTGGACTCAGGAGAGCCAATGGCAAACATTTTGCATGATTTTGCTTGAACTGGTCTTACCCAGATGCCAAATAAATCAAAAAGAAAAAGTCATAAGGGTCCAAGAATTTTCTGGACAGATTCCTCACTTTACACAGAAATGTAGAAAAATTGCTTAGCTGAGCCCTGGCCAGGTATCTCAGTTTGCTGGAGCATCATCCCAGTTCACCAAGGTCGCAGGTTAGATCTTTGCTCAGGGCACATGCAGGAATCAGCTAGTGAGTGCGTGGGTGGGTGGAACAATGGGTGGATGTTTTTTTCTCTCTCTCAAAATCAATAAATTTAAACAAATTAAAAACATTTAAAAAGGAAAAGAAAAAAATTGCTTAGCTGAAAATATGCAACAGTTTTAAGAAGGCCAATCAGCTTTCACTTTTGTGTCCTTGGAAGACCTGAGTTGCCATGTAAAAAAATCTGGTTACCCTGCTGGAAAACCACATGAAGACAGTGTTGTGCCTTTACTTTCATCTTCTGAGATCAGACGAGATCGGGCGTGTTCAGGGTGGTATGGCCGTAGACTTGACTTTTTTCTTATACAGAGAGACCGTGTCTGGGAAAAGAGGACTGGAGATATCATAGACAGAAAATCCAGCCGTCTCAGTACCCCAGCTAAGTTCAGCCTCATATGCCCCACCAAATAAATGGAGCTATGAGAGTGACTACTGGCAAGAATAACGGAGGAACTGCCCAGCCGGACCCAATCCAGATCTTAGAATCATGTGCAAATGAGATAGTTGTTATTTCAAGCCACTAAGATTAGGATACATGTTATGCACCAATAAGAAACTTCAACAAGTGGTTCTTGACTGGAGACAATTTTGTCCCCCAGGGTATATTGAGCAATGTCTAGAAGCCACTTTGGTTGTCCAGCTGTGGGTATGGGTACTGCTGGCGTCAGGTGGATAGATGTCAGGTGTGCTGCTAAACGTCCTGCAATGCACAGGACAAAGAAGTGTCTGACCCAAAATGTCACTGTTGCCCAGGATGAGAAACTCTGACCTAAACGAAGGGTTTATGCATTTATGATTTTTGATACATAAACGCCAAATAGTCTTTCATAAAGGCTATGCCAATGTATTTTACCAAGAGCAACATATAAGAATATCTATTTTCTGACCGCCTCACCAACAAACTTTGTGACCATAGATATAAATACACACAGAAAGATATGTACCTACCTTTGCCATAGAAAAAACATAGTAACTTTATCATATATTTCTCTAATAATAATTGAGGATGAGTGTCTTTTCACATATTTCTGTACTGTGTTGTTGCTCTTATTCTCATTGATTTGTAAAAGCTCTATATGTATTAAAGAAATTATCCCCTTGTTTGTGATTTAAGCTGCAACTGTGATTTCCCAGGTCAGCAGACTGATTAGAGAGGTAAATAGCTAGAAACCAAACTGTACCAAGAAAACCACACTTAAGTGAAAAAATATGTTGGTAAGTTGAATCAGTCTCAGAAACTAACAAATGATGTGTTGAGGAAAGAAAACGGACATTTGCTGCCAAGAACCACACAAGCCAAACACCACGTGTGAGTAGGGAGCGGAGCAGAATGGGCTGGGTGCTGTAATCGGCAAAGAAAGGAGCCCCCTTTGAGGCTGGACTGTGGCCCCGAGAGACTAAATTTCAAATGGAAGGCAATTATTTAAATCAGTAGATGATGCCACAGATCAAACCAGCCTCCAAGTTCAGCCTCTAAGTTCCCATTTACCTTCTAAAGCATTTCACTCTTGTCTCTCTCTTAGACCCTCCTAATATAAAAATGGCTACCAACCAAGGCACATAAGCCTAGCCAAGTAGCTCAGTTGGTTAGAGCATCATCCTAATGTGCCAGGGTTTCAGGTTTGACCCCTGGTCAGGGCAGATGCAGGAGTCAACAGATGAATGAATGAATGGATAGAGCAACCAGCTGATCTTTCCTTCTTTCTCACTCTCTTTCTTTCTAAAATCAATTAAAAAAATTTTTTAAAGACCCATAAACAAGGATTCTGGAGCCATACCATTTTAGATCAAGTCTCAGCTCTACCACTTACTAGCTGTGTGACTTTGGGCAAGTTACTTAAGCTTTCTATGCCTCTGTTTTGCTATCCATAAAAAAGGGATTCTCATAGTACCCACAACACAGAGCTTTTATGACAGAGCTTAAATGAGTTAAATGTGAAGCAATTAGAAGAGTACCCGGTACATATATGCATACAGTTAAAGTTACTTAATGTTATTAATGAACATATTTATTCTAGTTCAGACAAGTAACACAATAATTCAAATTTTCAGTCACCTGTTGGGTATCTTCATTTCACAGATAAGGAAACAGACTCAGAGAAAATAAATAAGACCTACTTTTTTTCCATCACCTTTAGGTCATCTGCCAACATTAACTAAAATACTATCTTTACAAGGAAAGCCCAGAGAAAAAAATTCTTAGTCTTGCAGGCAATTGGAAAACCATCTTCAAGCCTATAAAGAGTCACTGTGAAGATAAGAAATTAATCTTATTCTGTTTCTCCAGAGGGCAGGAATGGTATCAATAGGCAGAAAAATCAAGGGATGCAGAATTTGGTTGTCCTGTGAAGAACCTACTGTTTTTACTTTCCAACGTATCCCCAGGCTCAGTGCTTGGCAACAGCTCTCAGCTCTCAATAAATATTTGTTGAATAAATGAATGAATAAATAAAGTAAATAATAAGAGCTATCGAAAACGGAACAGGCTGCCTCAGGCGTGCAGCGTCCTGGCTGTGTAAGAAGAGGCCGCAGCTAAATGTCTGATGGGCGGGTAGAACATGTGCCTATTGACGTTTAACTTTCCTATGTGAGTCTGTGGAAGAAGAATGACCCTAGCAAAAACGCAGTGAGGGCGGTTCCTTTCAAACCCACTGAGGGACTGAATACTGACTAACAGGTCCTGTGCTACAGGAGAATGGAACTCCCGAAGGGACTTGTCAAATGCTTCTGTGCCTGTTGAGCCACTATTTCTCTGGGACACAGCTGTCCAGAGGCAAGACTACTCGACTGATGCTTCACACAGGACAATTCAAGTGAAGGAGAATGTCGCAAACAGCCTACCTCAGCAAGGAGAAAAATGTTAAGAAGAGGGAAAAGATGATTCTAAAGGACAGGCAGCATATAAAGCATTAATAGAAATTAACAATAATAATTCCTATCATTTGAGAACTTACATGCCAACCACTGTGAAAACCAAAGTTTCAATGGGAAAAATGACAGTTATTTTCCAATTTTTGAAGATATTGGATCGAACAACAATAAAAAATGATTAAAGAATCAAACAACAATTTAAAAATGATTAAAAAAAGAAGATATTGGAGCCTAAGAGGCCCAAGTTTAAATTCTGACTCAACCATTTAATCGTTGTTTGACTCTGGGCAGGTTTCCCAAATCCTCTGTGCTTCAGCTCTCCAGACGTACATGTAGACATACAGATGAACCCTGCTGATCCTTACAACACCCCTGTGACGAAGATATATTATCATACACATTTTCCAGATGAGGGACCTGAGAGCGGCTAAGTGAATAGTGTGGGACTATGCAGTTAGTGGGTGCAATGTGAACGCAGGAAGTCTTGCTGTTAACCACTTCACTAACTGCCTACAAGCAATAGTGTGAAGGGCATATTTTTTACTGGGTGGGTGCTGGCCGCAATGACCTGAACCTAAAGCACTAGACTGCCCACACCTGGTGCAGCCAAAGGTGCAGCATCTCCCAAGCTGGGGGAAAGCAGCAGAGAAAACCTGGCATTCCAAGCAGGATAGCGAACCAAGAACGTTTCCTAAAGCCAGACCCTAGGTGTCACCAGTGTGACAGGACGACCAGTAACCCGTTCATCCTTCTGCACTTTCATTCACACAGGAAATAAACACTGTCGCCAGCACAGTGCCTCAGGGGTGTGCTGCGGGGCGCTGACGCACGCAGGGCGGAAAGGGAGTGGGTGGGAGAACCCGGCTGTTTGTGCTAACAGGTTACAGCTGGTCCTGCCGCTCTGCCTGCTGCATCTCTCTTCCGTGCCCCAGGCCACGTCTGGCAGCTGCTTATTCAAGGCTCAGGTTGTTCGCAGGGGCTGCCGGGAACCCACACTACATATTTGAAACTTTGGTGTTACAAGTTACTACCTTAGAGGGGGTGGGAGATAGGTAGTAAAGGGTAAAAAGAGGTTCAGATATATGGTGACAAAAGGTTTGACTTTGGGTGGTGGGCACACACTGCAATATGCAGATGATGTATCATAGAAATGTACACTTGAAACCTACATAATTTTATTAACCCATGTCACCCCAATACATTTAATTTTAAAAAGTTACTACTGTGGGTTTAGTTTTGGGGTTTGGGTTTTGAGGAGAAAGGGGAACAAGGGGATTAATAGGTCATAACAGGATTTTCTTCCTTTGCTCCCCTCTGCCTTTAGCAGCATTTAGATCTTACGCTAACTCTCAAGTGTAAAAGTCATTCTGCTGGAGGAAATAACAAAAAGAACGCTGACTTACACGTGCATGCAAGTGAACAAGATGCTTTTACAAACCTGTCTTGTTTGATCCTCATGACACGCCTACGGATAGACAGGACAAGAATTAAAATTCCCGTATGGCCCTGGTCAGTGGGGCTCAGTGGATGGAGTGCCCGCCTAAGAACCAAAGGCTTGCGGGTTTGATTCCCAGTCAGGGACAGGCCTGGGTTGCAGGCCAGGTCCCCAGTAGGGGGCGTGGGAGAGACAACCACACGTTGATGTTTTCCTCTCTTTCTCCTTCCCTTCCCCTCACTAAAAATAAATAAATAAAATCTTTTCAAAATAAAATAAAATTCCCATTATGTTGACGAGAAAAGTAAGGTTCAAGAATGTGATAAATACTATTCAAAACAGTATCCTGTTTTTCTCCAAGAAATAAAAACATCCCCAGTTTTTAAATTAAATACTTTTGTGTGACTAGCCCATATTATATATAAAGACTCAGCCTTAGTCACCTCCCCCACCACCCAAGCCCAACACACACATACACGCAGAGATTATATTTGCTGGTCACAAGAGGAAAAAAGTTATAGCCAAGAACAAGGAGGGAGAGAGTTCTGGATCAAAAGAAATTTAAAATACACAATAACCAAGTGCAATGTGTGGTCCTTGACTGAATTCTGATTTGAATGCATCAGTGAAAGACACATTTAGGATCAAACTAGAAAATTTGAATATGGACTAGGAATTAGGTGACATTAGGGAATTATTGTTAGTCATGTTAGGTATGATAATGCTGTTGCAGTTATAAAGAAGAATGTTCTGCCCTGGCTGGTGTGGGTCAGTGGATTGAGTGCAGGCCTGTAAACCAAAGGGTGACCAGTTCGATTCCAGTCAGGACACCTGCCTGGGTTGCGGACTAGGTCCCCAGTTGGGGGCATGCAAGAGACAACTATACGTTGACGTTTCTCTCCCTTTCTTTCTCCCTCCCTCCCCCTCTCTCTAAAAATAAAATAAAATCTTTTTGAAAAAATGTTCTTATTTTTAGAGCTTCCGCGGAAGAATTAGGGGTGAAATGTCATGCCATCTTTAAAATACATTAAAAAATAATGCAGCGTGTGACAATATTCTTCCTTTTACATTTGAATATCTTTGTCTTTTTAAATTCTTTGTATTTTAACCTTTTCCTGAACTCCCTTTCAGTGTGGAGAAAACTTGGTGTGAGACATAACTGGAGGAGAAGTCCTGATCTCACATTTGACTGGAATTAGACAACTTAAAAGTGTTTTGATCACACCCCACCCACACCAGATTACAAACCGGGACCCAATTCACAGACTGTGAAAGGTTCCTCAGGAAAGAAAAGAAAATGGTGGTTTGGGGTTGGATTGGGTTTTTGGGGGGTTTTTTTGTTTGTTTTTGTCTTTTGTTTGTTGCTTGTCATTTGAAATCATTTCAAACTTACAGGCGTTGCTCTGAGAATAGTATGAGAACTCTTGTGTAGTCTTCACCCAGATCCACAATTGCCTACACTTTGCCGCATTTGCTTACCTCTCTCTATCTCTTTATCTACACAGTAATGTGTGTTTTTCTGAACCATATGAAAATATGGTTCAGCAGGTGACGTTCCCTTTCACCCCTAAATACTTCAGGGTGTATCTCACTGGAATAGGGACTGTTTTTACATAAAAAGGTAATGATCAAAATCAGAATTTTTAGCAGACACTGTCTATATTGAAACTTTGCCAACTGGTCCAAACATCTCTCCAATCCCTAAGTCAGGACCCAACCTAGAGTCATTCCTTGAATTTGGCTATCATGTCTCTCCAGTCCCTCCTACTCTGGAGCGGCCCTTTAGTCTCTCTTTCATGAACAGTGGAGGGCACAGGCCAACTGTTTTGTATAATCTCCTTTAATTTCGGCAGAAAAACTAATGACTTTTAGAACTATAATTCCAGGGATTTTATCCATTCAGCCTCTCTCTTCTCTCCAAGAAGAGCTAGAATTATTTACAAAAAAAGAAAAAAATATGACTGTTAAGTCTTGAAAGTACATATATAAAACATTATTCTCAAGAAGAGAGGGATAGAGAGGATCCACTGGTGAATAAAATTAGTTTTACAAATTCACACGACAATATCAGGTTTTAGCTAGGCAAAAAGGTAACAGGTGATTATAATAACTTAGCATTAAAATGTATTACTAAGTGAATCTCTAATGATCTGTAAAAGTCTGGGCTTCTTTTCTTTTTACTTGTTTATTTAACTTTTCAAAGTAACATAAATATTTCCTTATCTGAGATGTGTAAGATATGTTTACACAAAAGCAAGAAAATAAAATTACAATGTAAGATTTGCTCCAGGATTTGGATGCTTAAAGAAAAGGAACCTTAGAGATCATTCAATTCCACTCCTTATTTTACAGAAAACAAAATTATGCCCAGACCATGGATGTTTGTACAAGGGTGTTCAACCGGCACTGTTTATAATAAAGATGAAAACAGAAATGACCTCAATGTCCATCAATGAGAGGTTTTTAAAAAATTGTTTTGTCAATACATTAGATTCTGCACAGTCATTAAATAATAATGCAAATGTATATTTTATGAAAGATGCTCATTATATATACAAAGTCTGTCCAGATGGTATCCAGCCATGTAATTATGGAAAATAGAGACATTTATTAAAGAAGACACAAAATACAAGAAACATTGTACATAGGACAATGACACCTCAGTCCCCTTCAAATTAGGCACCTTGGGACCTCACACAGTTCTCCCAATCTCCATCAGCTGCCGGGTCATATTTCCCTGAGTCTCATCAGTAGTGTGTAACCTCTTTCTTTTCTTTTTTTTTTTTTTAATTGTTGTTCAAGTACAGTTTTCTGCCTTTTTCCCCCACCCTTCTCCACCACCCCAGCCCTCCCACCTCCTTCCCCTGTTTCCACCTGCCCCTTGTTATTGTCCATGCGTCCTTTATAATTGTTCCTACAAACCCTTCTCCCTTTTCCCCCATTATCCCCCGCCCCTGGTGAAATCTCTCCCTTTTCAAAGGCGATTTTAGTTTTGGGAAAAGCCAGAAGTCACGGGGCACCAAGTCTGGGCTGTAGGGGGGCTGAGTCGCCTGGGTGGTTTGATGTTTCGCCAAAAAACTCTGCACAAGGTGTGATGCGTGAGCAGGCGTGTTGTCATGATGGAGCTGCCAATCACGTTTCCCATAGCTGCGGCCTTCTGGATCACCTGATAGTTTTGGTGGAGGAATGTTTCAAGCTTAATGCAAAATTTGATGCAGATTCATTGCTCTACTCACTCAGTCATTTTGAATGTAATAGCCACACAGTAACATGCTCATTCAGCAGCATCTGTTGTCCCCACTGACTAGTACAATGAAGTCGTCATTGTTCACACATGTGCCTTCCAGTCCACTCTCCATGGCTGCCAGGTTACACTGAAGTCTCATTATATTAATAATGGTTGGAGTTTCTCTGGAAAGACCTTGTATATATATGAAAGTAAACTCTAAAATATTATGTATAGTATAATCCCATTTTTACAAAAGTAATAGTGTAAAAGTGTGTGCAGGAGTTGGAAAAAGTCTGGAAATACACCAAAATATCACTAGTGATGGCCTTTAGGCAAGACTAGAATTGATTTCAACTGATTTTTTTAATCTTTTTTTAAGATTTTTATTTATTTATTTTTAGAGAGAGGAGGAAAGAAGGAGAAAGAGAGTCAGAGAAACATGATGTGTGAGAGAAACAGCAATCAGTTGCCTCTCTCATACCCTCAATTGGGGACCCGGCCCACAACCCATGTGCCCCGACTGGGAATTGAACCAGGGACCCCTTGGTTATCAGGCTAGCACACAATCCACTGAGCCACACCAGTTAGGTCTGATTTTTTTATTTTTAATAATGTGTGAATTTTTATATAAATGATTACTTCATTAAACAGAAAAAATAAAGTTTTTTATTGCAAGAAGCAAATATCTTCTTTTTGCTTTCATTTTCACTGGCGAATATTAACCACCCCAAAAGTGTTATAAAATTGTAACTACAGACATTATTCTTTTTTTTAAAGACTTTATTATTTATTTTTAGAGAGACGGGAAGGGAGGGAGAAAGAGAGGGAGAGAAACATCAAAGTGTGGTTGCCTCTCCTACACCCCCTATAGGGAACCTGGCCCACAACCCAGGCATGTGCCCTGAGTGGGAATCGAACCCCAGCACCCCTTTCGTTCACAGACTGGCGCTCAATCCACTGAGCCATACCAGCCAGGGCCAGACATTATTCTTAATGTCTCAGATCAGAATTACACTAAAGAGAGCCATGCCAACATTGTATTTTAAAGTGGAATCATGTCACTGGGGTTAGAATCTGAAGAGAAAACAAAATGTATTCACTCATTTAAGAACAACATACTGTGGGGCATTTTAGGGGTAGATGGGTAGAAGGAGGGATACATGGATGGGCGGATGGATGGGCAGACGGACAGACAAATGCACAGACAGGTGGATGGATAAACAGATAATGAACTTAAATATGTTATGAATGTGCATGCCATATCATTACATAAATGAACCAGAGGCGACTGGGAAGAGCAGTGGACTTCCAGATTAATCCTAGGTTTTCATCCCTTAGTATTTTACAGTTAACTTTCACAATGACCATCCTTTTAAATGTTGCTACAGCCTGTTAAGGAAGAGATGGGAGAACTTCAGACCTCTGCTATGCCTGAAACTTCTGCTCAGTCAATAGCCCTTTATTAACAACAAAGAGTGGCATGAATGAATGGTGATACCCCCCCACACCCCACTATTTGAGGAGTTGTTAAGTTCTGTAAGAGGTGTTGAGTCTCCTTTAAAATCCAGAAAAATGCACACACAATTTTGGCTCAAGTTCAGAAGATTCTTGAGTTGTCAGAGTCCCAACCATTAATTTCACGTAGGTTCCCCCACTCCCATGTTAAGAACTCTCAAGCTAAACTGTAGCAGGAGATGACTGGAGCTGGTAATAATAGGTAATAATAGACAGAAGTGACCATAATAGCTTTGGAGGTCAATCC
Source organism: Desmodus rotundus (assembly GCF_022682495.2). Taxonomy (NCBI): domain Eukaryota; kingdom Metazoa; phylum Chordata; class Mammalia; order Chiroptera; family Phyllostomidae; genus Desmodus; species Desmodus rotundus. The sequence goes on along the minus strand of NC_071387.1, from coordinate 46,439,791 downwards.
CATGTATTTCTATTTGACATAGGGGATCTTAGCTACCTTGAGGGTAGTCGAAATAACCAGGCACTTAAAATTAGAAAGGAGGAAGATGAGAGTTAATACATTTTTCTAGTTAATACCTGAAGTTAAAACAATGCCTTTTACAATAAATAATTCACCATAGTCCCAAATGGTGAATTAAGGACAAGAGTCCATGATTCCTTACAAAGAAAAAGAAAGAAAACTGAGGATGCCTTTATTTATTCAACAAATCTATACTGAATTCCCACTAGACACTAGGCCTTGTTCCAGGAGCTGGAGACATACAGAGCACAAAATAGACAAAGTGCCTGCTTTCACATGGAACTTGCTTTCTTACTGAGGTGGGGGAGGGAAACAATAAACAAGTAAACAAACAACTTTATGATATAATGTCATGTGGTAATAAGCACCAGAGAGAAAAACACAGCAGGAGAAAGAGAGCACAACGGGAAGGCTGAATGACAGAGGGCAGTTAGGCCTGGCTGAGCAACAGACCCCTGAACCGATGCCAGAATGGAGTGAAGGAGTGAGTCACACAAGTGTCTGGGGAAAGAGTTTTCCAGGAACACAGAAGAGGAAATGCAAAGGCCGGGGGGAGGGAATGTACTCCACGTGTTTGAGAAACAGCTAGGAGGCCACTGTGGTGGGAGGGAGGTGAACAAGAGAGAAAGTGGTGGGAAGTCCAGGAAGTATCCTGGAATCAAACCCTGTACAGGCTTGGCCGCCCTGGCAGGGACTTCGAGTTGTGTTCTCACAGCTGTGGGAAGCCGCTGGATGGTTTTCAGGAGGGTAGGATTCTAAACTGACTTCTATTTTATGACAGATCACTGTAGCTGCTGTGGGGAAAAGGGACAGGGGAGGGTGAGCATGGAAGCAGAGAAGAGGAAAGAGAATGATTCTTTTCTATTTCCACATGGTAACCAGAGATTTTTGGTGGCCCTGGGATCAAAAACGTAGATACAGAGATTATCAGGATCAAAAATGCGTCCTTTAGACCAGTTCATTCTGCCCAGGATGTCACCACCATCCAGCTGGTGGGTTCTGGAAACAAGACAGAAACCACACACCTAATGTTAGCTGTGATATTGTTGTTTATAATAAGAAATATAGTCCAGGCCAGTGTGGCTCAGTTGGCTGGAGTGTTGTCACTCCATGAACCAAAGGGTCGCAGGTTCAATTCCTGTTTAGAGCACATGCCTAGGTTGCTGGTTTCATCCCAGTCAGGGCGTGTGCGAGAGGCAACTGATTGATGTTTCTCCCTCACATCGATGTTTCTCTCCCTTGCTCTCTTCTCCCCTTCCTCTCTCTCTAAAATCAATAAGCATGTTCTCTGGTGAGGATTTAAAAAAACAAAAAAAAAGAAAAGAAACACAATATATATTATTTGGTCTTTGTCCTTGTTTCTGGTACAGAGCTCCTAAAACCCTTGGAGTTCCCTAAGTGATGAGAGTGACAACAATTGGTCTTTTGTCATATGAATCAGGTGACTTTTGGGCTATCCCTGAGGATGGGGCTGGTTGCCAGGAGAACCAACCATGTCATTAGAGACTGGAACTTTCAGTCCCACTGGCTGACTTCCTGGGAGAAGAAAGGGCCAGGAGGTTGAATCAATCACCGAGAGCGAATGATTTGATCAGTCGTGCCTCTATAATACAGCCTCCGTAAAAACCCAAAAGGACAGGGTCCAGAGAGCTTCCAAGTTGGTGAACATGTGGAGATTCGGGTGAGTGGCAAGCTCTGGGGAGAACTTGGAAGCTTCAAGCCCTTTCCCTGTACCTTGCTCTGTGCATCAATTCTACCTGGCTGTTCTTGCATTATATCCTTTTACAACAAACTGGTAATCTACTAGGTAAAATGTTTCTTTGAGTTCTATGAGCCCGTGCTGCGAATTAGTTAAACTTAAGGAGGGGGCCATGGGAACCTCCAATCTATAGCTGGTCTGTCCAAAGCCCAGGTAACAAACTGGACTTGTGTTTAGCATCTGAAGTGGGCGGGGTGGGGAGCAGTCCTGTAGGGCTGAGCCCTTGACCTGTAGAATATGACCCCATCTCCAGGTAGACAGTGTCCGAACTGAGTTGAATTAGAGCACATCCAGCTGGAGTCTGAAAACTGCTCGGTGGTATGGGGGACACTGCCCCCTCCCAATGGTTTCCAGAATCAGTACCAGCATATTATTAGCTCTTATTTTCTTTAATGTAAATACTTGCTTCTCTTGCCCTCAATCTTCCCATTACAAGGTAGCCACAGTAGCTGGGACACAGCAGTCTTGGACTTGGGATCAGAAGACCTGGGTCAAGTCCTGCTTCTGACACTTTACAGGGTCTGAATAAATTGGAGAAGTCACATAATCTCTTTAGGCCTCAGATTCTTCATCTTTAAGATGAAAAATAATCTCAGCTTTTTCACAGGGCGGTTACAAGAAATAAAATTCAAAAATATGTTTGAAAGGGCTTTGTGAACTTCATGCGAAAAGGTGTTAATCCAGCCCTGGCTGGTGTGGCTCAGTGGATTGATGTGGGCTGTGAACCAAGAGGTCGCCAGTTCAATTCCCAGTCCGGGCACATGCCTGGGGTGTGGGCCAGGTTCCCAGTGGAGGCTACTTGAGAGTCAACCACACATTGAAGTTTCTCTCCCTCTAAAAATAAATAAATAAAATCTTTTTTTAAAAAAAAGGTGTTAATCTAGTTCGGACCTGGCAGCCACTACAAGAAGTGAGATAACAAACAAAGAAAAGGTCTCGCATGACTGATTGTTTTGCACTCAGCCCTGGAGATGGCTGGCTGGAGAGCAGGCTAAGGTTTTGCAGAGTAGGGGTAAACAGAGGAGAAACTATCAGTCGCTTCAGGGTCTGCCTTAGCTACAGAGAGCCACCTCATCCAAGGTGGCTCCCAGGGCAGCTTGCATCTGGCAGCTGATAGAAGAGGGATATAAAGGCCTAGCTATTTTGGCCCAATAACACACAACTATGAAGGGCAAATTAATTGCAACACTGCCCCCCGAGTTGCTGGAAACTTTGTCAGGCCTACATCACACTTCTTCCTCTGCTTTCTCTTCCTTAAAAAAGTATTGACCTCTAACAAATATCTTGCAACCCAATCTGTCTTCGCATCTGCTTCTGGAGAAAGTCGACTGTACCAGGAGCGTCTGAAAGAGCAGGTGGGAAGATGGGGTTTGGAGCTGGATTACTTACTGCCCATGCTGGCGAATAAAGACTCCATCACTGAAGCACAGACAATTTCTGTCATAAACTTTCACTGACAGTGAATTGAGAAGGTGGGCCTGTGAAAGGGAACACCCTAGCAGGTGCAATGAATCAGACATTCCAGACATATGAAAGAAATAGTAGCTATAAGAATAACAGTACTGGATAGTTGCTAAGCATTGCTGATACGCTGCAGGAAGATAGGGAATAGCTGAGAGTAAAACACAGGAAACTGAAAGCTATGTGTAAAAGACAGAGGGCCCCTTGGGTTGCATACAAAGGAGTTCTCATCTCCTGCAGGTGGAGGGTGGAGAAAGACAAGGTCCAAGCCCAGGTGTTAACCGAATGTCTGAACTTCAAAAATGATTAAAAGCCTAGCCAAAGAAGCTCTGTCATGCTAAGGCCAGGTCCTGTTTGGGCAACTGGGGACTCTGACACATGGGATGGGACATCTGGGCAGACATCCCCCAAGATTTTGATTCCCTGGATTCTTTTGGACCTTCTGAGGCTGCAGGTGTGGCCCATACCTCCTTATGAAGAAATAAACAATATTGTATCCTAGGATCTAAAGGATTTAGGGATTGCTGTCCCCCATTATGGCTCTATTCATTCCCCAGCCTGGCACCTGCAGAGTGGATCTGTCAGGATGACTGTCGACTGCTGCAAACTCAGCCAAGTAATAGCCTAATCACAGCTGCCAGGCCAGATGTGTCATCTAAGACAGAGGAGATTAATGTGGTCTCAGGAATATAGACTGAAGACGACCTTGCAATAGACACTGGTAGGCCCAGTGCTTCTCTTGGATACATGTACCCAGCAATACCAGTTGCAAGCACGGATGATGACGTATTGATAGCTTAACTTCTGAGACCAGTCTCCACCTTTGAGGTCTAAACCAATAATATCCCACTTGGAGTGAAGCCAGTGGCTGAAGTCTCTTTCTTCCTCCAGTTTGGAAGAACATCAAGATATCTTTGCATGGATCAAGTTTATGTACTTGACCGTTTTTATATGACTTTTGTAAATATTCATGTCCACATTCTACTTCAGCTTTGGGTGTCATTACCAAGTATCTATTACCCTTGAATTTTAGACAGTATTGCCACCTCTGGCCAAATCTGCACTTTCCCTAGGAAGCCATACTCCAGCCATGGAACTTGTGTATACCACTGGTGTACACACTGTCAGCCTTCTGTAAGTATTCCAAAGAACGATCACTATTCTTAAGCACTTTAAAAATATTTCTTTGCAAATTACTATAAACTCTTTCAATGGTTGGGACAATGGCAATACAGAAATTGATTTTGATTTTGCAAATGTGTCTTTTCTATCCCAATTTATTTTGCCATTCATTTTGTAAATGTATTCTTTTCCATCCCAGTCAGCGAAGGACCAGAAACAATTTGAATTCACAGGTAATAGACAACAATATATATATATTTGCAATATCCCCTCAGGGTTATATCAACTCTCCCTCTTCCTGTCACATACAGTCCAAATAGACCTTGACCTTCTGGACATCCCACAGGACATTACTCTGATCCATTACATTAGTGACACTGTGTTGACTGGCCTGGATGAGCAAGAAACAGCTAGCAATCCCAAGAGGCCTTGGTAAAATGCAAGAGCTCCAGAGAATGAGAGAGAGGCCCTGTGAAAGATTCCGAGCTTGCCATATCTGTACAATTTTAAGAGGCCCATTAGTAAGGGGTATGTCAGGATATCCCTCCAAAGTAAAAGATTAATGATTGCATCTTGCACCTCCTAACATGAAAAAGGGAGCACAATGTCTGCTAGGCCTCTTTGGGTTCTGGAGACAACACATCTCACGCTTCAAGGTATTGTTTTTGCCCCTATACTAAGTGACACCAAAGGCTGCCAGCCTGGAGTGAAGCCAGAGCAGAAAGAAGCTTTGCATCAAGTCCAAGTTATGGTACTAGCAGCCCTGCCACTGGGCTGTGTGAGCTGCCAGGCCCTATGGTGTCAGAGACACAGGGTGGAGTTTACAGCAAGCCCCAGTGGAGAATCCCAGCACAGGCTACCCTGTCAGAGTATTGCCTCTGAGCTGGCCCTTAACTGTGCCTTCCACAGGCTGTTCCAGCACGCCCTCGGCGTGGCAGCTTCTGGCTGGCGTGGTATGTGATGGGCCAGTGGTCATGGACCCACTTCTACATCTCCTTTGCTGTAGAGTCCCTGAACTGATAATTAAGTTACATGGAATTAAACACTCTGTAAGCCCCCCAAAGCAGTTCTGGCTAAGGCCCAGAGCGCAGGAAAAAGGCAAACCCATACCCAGAATAGGTGGCAATTCCTGAGAAAGAACTGCTGGCCCTTCCAGGATAAAGGGGACCCAATTTAGCCAACTTCTTCCCTAGGTTCTGCTGCTGGCAGCTGGACATTCATCGGTGGCAGTCTTGGTAAGTGGGAATCAATGACACTTGTTTCCACCATGGTCTACATCCCCAGTGCCATGGCCATTTGACTCATGTGGGCTGACTGATGACAGGGGCTGGCTGTCAGTCAACAGGCCAGGTCGTTCTGTGTATCTTGTTGTTTAGTGCCTCAATAGATGTTCTCTGGTAGGTGTTAACATCTGATGCTGTTCACACCCGCTCCTGCATGAATATCCACATGCTCCTGCTCCAGACTTCTATGTCTGCAACCTTCCAGTCTATTTTTCCCTCCAGGCCTCTACCCAACTTGACCAGGCCGCTTGCCACTGCCCATGAATTTGTATATATTCTACCCTCAGGCTACTACTCTTTCTATACAAAATGAAGGACCAAATGCACCAATTAAAGCTCTTCCCACTGAGAACACTTTGCCTTGCCATTGTCTTCTAGGCTGCTTCTAAGAGGACCGTAGAGAAGCTACCATCCATTTCCAGCTTGCATTCACATCCAGGGTGGACCCACCTGCAAAGCAAACTCAAACTCTTTTTTCCTCCTTCAGCTGCCCATGCAGAATCCCCGATACAGCCGTGGGTGTCAGCTGAGGAGGGGCACTGGGCAACAGTGTTAAGTCTGGGCTGCTGATCATGCTGCTTACTTGTTTTCTGTCCCTGCTCATGCTCTGTCCTGGATATAGCATCTTCATTTTATGATGGACTGCTGCTAGGACCCCCTTGTGGCTTGGTTAATCTATCCCAGCTCATGATGAAAAATTTCACTGCATGGTCATTTGGTGACCACTGACAGGCCTTCTGTCTCTTCCAGAGCCTCATAGCAGGGCAGTCATTTTTTTTAAAGGCATATGATTCTCTACTGCAGATAGCATGGCCTTGCTCCCAACTCCCAAGGCCCTGAATAGTGATTCTCCCACTGGAGCTTGCCACAGAATCCATCTGCCATCCTTTCCCACCACGAGAACCTCTAACACCATGGATTCTGCAGGGTCATATGGCCCGAAAGACAGGGCTACTCATACCTCAGCCTGGACCTGCAGTGGAGTGCCTGCACAAGGCCCCACACAGACCTGGCAGTCTTTCATGTCACTGAGTCTGTGCGCTAGAGCAACAACCAAAACATCCCCACGGCTTCAAGTTTTCATCTATTTTTGACAAACATGACAATGACCGTGGCTGAATGTGGGCAGACCCAGCAGAAGTACTTCAATTTGTACATAGGGACCCAGCTGGAGTAAGTGTAACACTAGAGAATACAACACACCCCCCGCCCCCCGCAAACCTTTTCTTCCACAGGCATGCAAAACTTACACTTTCTAGTTCATCAGCCAGGCGTAAGAGTTCTACCTTGACGAGAAAAAAAGTGCATCCTGTTGGCCTCATGTTTTGATCTCAAACGGGCTCTTGTCAGATATTCATACATTGCAACTCTTTAAACACAGGAAGTGGCTAGGGCAAATTATTTTCTCAAAGGCTCCCAATGGTACCATGCTTCCCCACCCCCAGCACACACACACACACACACACACACACACACAATATCTGAGAATGTAGCTGGCTGGTACGTTTTCATTGACCCGAGTCTAACAGAAGGGGAAGAGCAGTAAGATAATGTCCTAATTGTTGTGCTATAAATAAAAGCCTAGTACTTATTATTATTTTAAGATAATTCACTTTGGAAAGTGTTCTGAAAAGTTCAAGCTTGGCTAGTGCCAGTTTTCTGTCCCATATCCTTTAGTATAAGGCTCAAATTCACCAGATTATCACATGAAAAATAATACTTCTGGCTATCATTTATTATTATGTCGGACTATAGTACTATGATAAGTGTAATCAGATTTACTACTTAGAAAAGTCTAGGAAAAGAGGCTATGTGAGGGGAACTCAAAGCCACTCCCAGTTTCAATAATTTGCTAGGAGGACTCACAAGACTCAGCATATAATTTTACTCATGGCTATGATTTACTACAGTAAACAGGTAGAAGTAAAAATCAGCAAAGGGAAAAGATGCATGGGTGAAATTTGGAAGAAACCATAAGCTTTCAAGAGTCTTCTATTAATAGAGTCACCCAGGATGAGCTTCATTCCTCCAGCAATGAGTTGTGACCACCTACGTAAGACGGTGTCTATCAGGGAAGCTCATTAGAGATGAAGTGCCCAGGACTTTCACTGGGAGCTGCTGATACAGGCATTCTCTGCCTAGCACTTACCAAAACTCCGTACTCCCAGAAGAAGCACAGATTTTCAGCATAATCATACCACTTGCACCAATAGTTTAAACACTGAGCCACTCTTACACAAGAATGGTGGGCACCCTCCCCAAATTCAACTTCCCAGGTTGAATTTCCTTCCAAGGACCAATTGTGCAAGCTGGCCTTTCAAAAATGAAACACCTCAGGGCTGCTATGTCTTTCAGCTCTTTTCTGCATACAGGCATTATTATCCTTTAAAAATATTTTTTACAGTTTAAGTTGTTATATTTTTATATTCTACTCATATACATTTATATAAAAATTTTATATTTTACATTTATATATTATGCATTTATTAAAAGATGTAAAACTGAAACTCAGAGTTGTTTGAATATCTTGCTCCAGAGCACACAGGTCATATACGGCAAGGCCAGCATTCGAACTGCAGTATGTCTGCCTCCGAAGGCCGTTCAGTTCACTTCTGTGTTATGCTGTCTCAAATCACAGTATCTAACATATGTAAAACATGTTTATTTTTATGTCAAGGTTAATTTACATACAAACAGATTCTCCTATGAATAAATTCTCTCAATAAGCCCTGACTGGTGTGACTCAGTTGGTTGGGCATCATCCTGCAAAGCAAAAGGTTGCTGGTTCGATTCCTGGTTAGGGCACAGGCCCAGGTTATGGATTCTTCCCCAGATGGGGAGTGCAAATAACAGCCAACCAATGTGATCGGTGTTTCTCTCCCTCTCTTTCTCCCTCCCTTCCCTTCTCTCTGAAAATAAATAAATAAAATCTTTTAAAAAAAGAATAATATCTATAAAGTGGCTATAAGGATTAAATGATATAATGCACATAAAGCTCTTAGCACATTGCCTGGCATATGAAAATACTTAAATAAATAAAAATTTTTTTCATTGGTATCCTAAGGGCCATTCAGTAATAAATGCCATCCTTTTCTGAAATTTGTACAATTGCAGTAGAAATCATTTCCTTTTCTTAAACCAGTAGCATTTATGTGATGTTAGTATTGTTTATATCTATGGGAGCTGGATATTGATGGGGAAGGTCATGAGAAAATCCAAGTGGGAGCTTTGGTGCCAAATGTTAGGAGTACTGGGATCCATCGGAGACTTCTGCAGTGCTCATGGGCAAGAGCTGAGTGTCGCGTGATGCAGGGAGCGGGGAGACTGAGCACCCCACTGAGAACCTGGGGATAACTTCAGAGCTGGGAATGGAGGCTGAGTGTGCTGGCACTTTCTTATAAGCTTTTCCGATAAACTTTTGCTGATTTGGCATGTGGGTTGTTATGGTGGCAGGATGATGGAAAGGAATTGTGTGACAGATGGCTGTAATCTATTTATTATTTTTAAAGATTTTATGTATTTTTTAGAGAGAGGGAAAGGGAGGGAAAAAGAGAGGGACAGAAACATCAATGTGTGGTTGCCTCTCACATGGCCCCCACCGGGCACCCAGCCTGCAACCCAGGCATGTGCTTTGACTAGGAATTGAACTGGGAACCCTTTGGTTTACAGCCCACACTCAACCCACTGAGCCACACCATCCAGGGCTAAAGTTTACTTTTTTGAGGTAAAACTGTGACAACACGTACTTCCCTGGCAAGACGCCAGCGAATATCACGACTTAGAGTAGCTCTGTCTCCCCTGCTTTTCTCTGTGACTCAGGAAGGCTACCACTCAAGCCCAGTGCCAGGGTCTGGTGAGGGATGGTGAGTACTAGCGGCAGTAAGAGTTTATGAAAGGATCTAGTTCTGGGTTTTTTGTTTTTTTTATTGTGGGGTCATTTAACAATATATACAAAGATTGAATTATTATATTTTATACCTGAAACTAATACAATGTTATATGTCAATTATACCTTAATTTAAAAAAGGATCTAGAACATTTTACTCTAATGTTGTAAGAAAAGCTTGAAATGTGGAGTCATAAAAATTGGGAATTCAGCCCTGGCTGGTGTAGCTCAGTGGATTGAGTGTGGGCTGCGAATCAAAGGGTCGCTGGTTCAATTCCTGGTCAGGGCACATGTCTGGGTTGAGAGCCTGGTCCCCAGTGGGGCAACATGGGGGACAACCACAGGTTGATGTTTCTCTCCTTCTCCTTCCCTTCCCCTCTCTTTAGAAATAAATAAATAAAAATATTTTAAACATTTAGAATTCAAAACTTGCCTCCACCACTTAATAGCTGGCTCTGTGTCTTTGGCCTGGTAGTTTACCAAACAGGACAATAGTACTTGCTTTTGCTACTTTAGAGAATCCATTTTATGAGAATCAAATGGGTTAACAACCATGCAAATGTTTTATAAATTGTCACACGTCATGATGATGTCATGGCATTACCTAAATGGCAGCCTTGGAGGGAGGTTCCATATGACCTTTACAGAGAAGGGCGCTCCTGTCTCCCAGAATGAGTTGAATAAACTGAATTAGGTGACACTTCACAGGAATCTACCAATTTAATCAGCCTCCCAAAAGGGAACTTTGGAAAATTACCTCATTCAACACAATTTCTTTTAATCCTGTTAATTACCTGCTCTCGTACGTTTCTTAGTAGGAAACGCTGTGTATGAAACGTAAACTGCAGTTAAAAGTTCATCTGATGTTTAAAATAACTCACCTCCTGGTCATTTAATTATTTAAAAAAAATAAAATAGAGGTTGAGATTATCACAAGTACCTTCAGATCTACCTAAACAGAAACAACCAAGCTATAAAATTTAGTGACGGTTAAAAAATATAAGGAATCATGCCATGATCTGTGAGCCACTTAGGCCTCCCTCTCTGGAAAATGTTGTTAGCAAGTATGGGGAAAGTTGCTTCAATACCAAGCTGATCTTTTAACCTATTAAAAGGTTTGACAGGCCATTCCTCAGTTTTCAGGCAGTAGGTATTCTGCTACCAGCCAAAGCTCAAGATTTCTATACAATTGGGGCTACAGTTTTTAAGAACTTGCTTTGTGCCCCGGCTGATGTGGCTCAGTGGATTTGAGTGGTGGCCTGTGAACCAAAGAGTCACTCTAAAAAAAAATTTAATTAAAAAAAATAATAATAACAAAGAACTTGCTTTGTATGTATTTCATAGTGATAATGAAGTTCATAAATGAGATATTTTCCCCATTCTCTAGCTTTGAGGAGATTGCCTTAAATGAGGAAATTAAAACAGACTTTTGTTTTTCTTTTTTAAAGATTTTATTCTTAGAGAGAGAGGAAGGGGGAGAAAGAGAGGGAGAGAAACATCCATGTGTGGTTGCCACTCACGCACCCTCTACTGGGGACCTGGCCCACAACCCAGGCATGGGCCCTGACTGGAAGTCGAACCAGCGACACTTTGGTTCGCAGGCCAGCACTCAATCTACCGAGCCACACCAGCCAGGGCTGTTTTTCTTACTATTACTAATTTTTTGTCTTTGAATATTTTTTAAGTTTTGCCTTATTTTATTTTATTTTTATCCTCACCCAAGAACATGCTTATTACTTTTAGAGAGGGGAAAGGAGGGAGAGAGAGGGGGGAGAAACATTGGTTGCCTCTTGCATACCCCAAGTAGGGACAAACCTGCAGCTTAGGCTTGTGTCCTGACCGGGAATCAAACCCATGACCTTTCAATGTCCAGGATGACAGTCTAACCAACTGAGCCACACCACATATTGTATTCTACGTGTGTGCGGAATGTAAATGTAATGAAAACTTAAATTCGCCTGAGCCCTTTCGCAGAGGGAAAGCAAGCCAAATTTCAGCATATGTAATAGTTATAATTACCCAAGATCATTTTCTTAATGTATGCTTTCATATTTTATCTGTTCTACCTTCAGAGATGTCACATCCTTTGTAAAGAACATGAATAAAATATAGAATGTGGAATACTTCCATCTCTGCAGAATATTTTTCACTTTATTGCAACTTAATACTTTATGTGAAACTTAGGTTTCACATAGAATATCCCAAGATTATTAGTGTTTATATGAAGATTTAAACATTTTGAATTGTTGTCTTCTTAAAAAAGACTAAATTTCTTCATAATGTGTTGCATTTTACAAGTTTTGCAACAACATTTTAAAGAGAAGTTTCCTCTAAGCACAGTCTTTTTTTCTTCTTTATTACGCAATAAATGGAACTATGCCAAAGGAGCCATTGGTTTAAAAATACAGGGCGATATAAAAGGCTTTTGTTTTCCCTTGCTTTGAGGAAATTCAGTACAGTGTTTTAGCAAGGTTGGCAGGGGAGGCAACAGAGAGAAAAGGAGGTCCCCTCGCCCCAGTTTCAAGTGTTGGAAACTGAACTTGCATTCTAGGCCATCTGCTACATGTGGCGGTCAGGCCCTTGACTTACAACGTGTTACATAGATAAAGAGTGCCATTTCAAAAAACATTCCTTTAATTTTTTTGAAAGAATTGTTTCATAATATGTATGGAAAATAAAAATAAGATGAAAGCAGCTCATACCAGACCGCGACGGCAGGCTGCTTGCACCACATTCTCCCCATCCCAGACGCGGTCCTCGGCAGTTGGCTGTGGGACGGTAACCTCAGACCCGTCACTGGCAATGAAACATAAAAGGAAAATACAAAGTGAGTTTCGTTATTTTGTTGCACTCTCTGTCAATAAATGGCATGCCAATTGCCTCTCCAAATCTGATTCATTGTGAAATAACTCATCATTTTTGGCTATTATGCTTATACACATCTCTGTACAAGCCCGGAAGTCATGATGATTAAGAAGAGTAAAATAGTTTAATTTAATTTTTATATAGATGATTTTTTAAAAAGATTTTATGTACTAATTTTTAATAAGAGAACAAGGTAGGGAGAAAGAGAGGGAGAGAAACATCAATGTGTGGTTGCTTCTCATGCGTCCCTCACTGGGGACCTGGCCTGCAACCCAGGCATGTGTCCTGACTGGGAATCAAACCGGCAACCCTTTGGTTTCTAGGCCAGTGCTCAATCCACTGAGCCACACCAGCCAGGGCTATATAGATGATTTTTATTAAAAACAATAAATGTGTTATGTCTCAATTTCAAACCTTTCATGTTGAAAGGGTCTCTAACACGAATTGCTTTAATACTGATTATGAGGTGAAAAACCTAAAGAACATCACAGTGGAAACAGTCCAACACTGACAAACACTAGTGATTGAAAATATTGTCTTTCAATGTAAAGCAAACACAATTCATAACTTCAGACAGAATGTCCTAGCTGTAGGTATTATGAGATAAGCAAACATTGCAGACCAAAAACACTCAGAGCTGGGGATTAAAACCAACTCTGAACCAAACCTGTGGCTGGTCCCTTGAAAACAGTGGTCACTTACTGTTCAGCTTGAGCAGCCCAAGGACAAATGAAACACCAAGCAAGAAAACATCCCCCTCTCTTTAAACCTGCCGCTCACACCGCATGCACCAGCCATCCTCATCACTGCATTGGTCGTGTGTGGAAGGCAGCCCAGCTCCTCTTCGGAGCCGTCATCCCTCTTTGCAAAGCTGCCACATGGGTCATCCAGACATAGTGTTTTTCCTGAGCCCCACCTGCCACACATCTTCATGAGGTGACCATAACCGTACACTTCCAGACTGCTCCCTCGCTAGGCCTCATTTAGGATGGACAGCCATAGTACCATTCTTTCCAGGGCCAAATAATTTTCCTTGGTCTACTCCTGAGTCCCCCTGACAAGCAAGAGGGCCTCAAGCATCTCCATTCGTGGACTTGTGCAGAGCGTGGGGGAATGTGCAGAGGTTAAGGCTTCACCAACACCACGAGCCCACTGCAGTGTGCTGCTGGGTTTAACCAGCCAGATGCTTGTGCACTAATCCCCACGTCCCCATTTTGTAGGTCTTAAATTTTCTGTTCATTTTCTTTTTTTAATCCTCACTGAGGATATGTTTCCTGATTTTAGATAGGAAGGGAGAAAGAGAGGGAGGGAAGGAGGGCGGGGAGAGAGAGAGGGAGGGAAACATCGAAGTGAGAGAGAAACAAAGATTGGTTGTTTCCCACACACGCCCTCATTGGGGATTGAACCCACAAACTAGGTATGTGCCCTCACTGGGAATCAAGCCCGCAACCTTTTGGCGCCCGGACAATGCTCCAACCAACTACTAACTGAGCCACTGGGCCAGCGCTGTTCATTTTCTTAAATGGCAGGTATCTTACCCCACTTTCAATAAAATAAATGCTATACATTGGGGAAGGCAATTAGGGCAACATTTTTACAAGCAAAGAAACGGGCTTGTAGAGCACAGCGTTGTAAATGCTCGCGTGCCAGTCTCACTGAGTGTGTTCAAGGGCTCGTGCCTTTTATATATAGATGCATATTTTTGGGTTATTATGAGCTTTCATACCAATAGCATATGAAGAAAATCCTTTTGAAGAAAATGTTCTGATTATTGGTCAACTTCATAAATTATTACCTTATTTGTTATATATAAAAACATGTCTAGCCCTGGCTGGTGTGGCTCAGTGGTGGAGTGCTGGCCTGCAAATCAAAGGGTCGCTGGTTCGATTCCCAGCCTGGGGCACATGCCTAGGTTGCAGGCCAGGTCCCTGGTTGGGGGTGTGGGAGAGGCAACCACACATTGATGGTTCTCTCCTTCTCTTCCTCCCTCCCTCCTCCTCTGTCTAAAAATAAGTAAATAGGAGAACCAAGATGGCGGCGTAGGTAGACACACTGCGCCTCCTCGCACAACCAGAACTGACAGAGAATCGAACAGCAAGGGGGACCAACACCAAGAAAATAGAAAATAACCATTCATCCAGACTGGTAGGAGGGGCGGAGACGGGCACCGGGGTGGAGAGGACTCGCGTGGCTGTGGCGGGACTGAGACTGGCGGAGTGTGGGACAAATGGCGCAGGCAGTCGGAGCACTAGCAGACCCTGCGGCCCCACATTTGCACAGATAAACCCAGAGGGCTGGACTCAGAGTGGCGGAGAGTGGGGCAGGCAGAGCAGCGGGTAGCACCCCGAGGCACCACATTCGCCCACAGATAAACCTGACTAACAGCGGGCTACGAAGCAGACCGTGCAACCCAGGGCTCCAGCTCCAGGAAATAAAGCCTCAAACCTCTGATTGAAAGCGCCCCTGGGGGTTGGGGAGGCAGCAGGAGAGACTCCCAGCCTCACAGAAGAGGTTGTTGGAGAGACCCACAGGGGCCTAGAGTGTGCACAGGCCCACTTACTCGGGAACCAGCACCAGAGTGGCCCAGTTTGATTGTGGGTAGCGGAGTGAAAGATTGAAAGCCGGAGGAGAGTGAGGCGGGCGCCATTGCTCCCGCTCGGCCCCTCCCCCACATACAGCGGCACAGCTCAGCGACCAGCGTTACCCCGCCCTGGTGAACACCTAAGGCTCCGCCCCTTAAAGTAACAGACGCGCCAAGACAAAAAAAAAAAAAAAAAAAAAAAAATGGCCCAAATGACAGAACACTTCAAAGCTCCAGAAAAAATACAACTAAGCGAGGAAGAGATAGCCAACCTATCGGATGCACAGTTCAAAGCACTGGTTATCAATATGCTCACAGACTTGGTTGAATCTATTCGAAAAACAGATGAAAAAATGAAGCCTATGCTAAGAGAAACAAAGGAAAATGTACAGGGAACCAATAGTGATGAGAAGGAAACTGGGACTCAAATCAATGGTGTGGACCAGAAGGAAGAAACAAACATCCAAACAGAAAAGAATGAAGAAACAAGAACTTGGAAAAATGAGGAGAGGCTTAGGAACCTCCCGGACGCCTTGAAACGTTCCCACATCCGAATTATAGGGGTGCCAGAAGGAGAAGAGGAAGAACAAAAAATTGAAAACTTATTTGAACAAATAATGAAGGAGAACTTCCCTAATCTGGCAAAGGAAATAGACTTCCGGGAAGTACTGGAAGCTCAGAGAGTCCCAAAGAAGCTGGACCCAAGGAGGAACACACCAAGGCACATTATAATTACATTACCCAAGATTAAACGCAAGGACCTACATCCAAGATTACTGTATCCAGCAAAGCTATCACTTAGAATGGAAGGGAAGATAAAGTGCTTCTCAGATAAGGTCAAGTTAAAGAAGCTCATCATCACCAAGCCCTTATTATATGAAATGTTAAAGGGAGTTACCTAAGAAAAAGAAGATCAAAAATTGGAACAGTAAAAATGACAGCAAACTCACAGTTATTAACGGCCACACATAAAACAAAAATGAGAGCAAACTAGGCAAACAACTAGAACATGAGGGGTGTCATTAAGGGAGTGGGAGGGGGAGAGAGGGGGAAAGGTACAGAGAATAAGTAGCATAGATGATAGGTGGAAAATAGACAGGGGGAGGGTAAAAATAGTGTAGGAAATGTAGAAGCCAAAGAACTTATAGTATGACCTATGGACATGAACTATAGGGGGGGAATGTGGGAGGGAGGGGGGTGGGCAGGATGGAGTGGAGTGGGGGGGAAATGGGACAACTGTAATAGCATAATCAATAAATATATTTAAAAAAAATAAGTAAATAAAATCTTTTTTAAAAATCACAAATTTAAAAAAAAAATGTCTAAAATAATATGATGAAGTATATAGAAATTACTGTGATGTACTTTGGATTGCCACAGCAACTTTGATCTTAAATTGCAAATAAAAGTATACTGTTTTCTACCTTTAACTTAAATAAAGCTCATAATAAACAAACAAATTGCTGGCTGGAAGATTAGTGTGTTCTATAGAATGATTTAGTTCTATAAAACCCAAAACCATCCACAATCATTCTCCATCTCTTTCTGGAAATGCTCCACTCTGCCAGTAGAGGGCGTCATGTGCATACTGGGCAGAGGGAGTCAAGGGCTTATTAAATACATCTGTCTCTAGCTCTAGGAGCCAGTGTGGGTGTGAGTGGAGAACAGACCTGGGGGTTGGTTGCCACAGCACTTCTGTGGAACTTCGAGATTTTTTATGATGCCTCTTATCATTTCAACACCCAGAAGAGCCTGAGTCCAGCCTTGGACGAGTTGGGAATACAGCCTGTAATTATAATTGAATGATTGTTTTTAGAGGCAAAATGGACAAAGAGTGAGAGTTGAAGAGTGCCTTTTGTGTTTGAAGCAGTCCATGCAACAAAAATCAGACCAAGCCTAGGGGTCAGGAGACAGTCGTGGGGGCTAAAAAGTGTTAATACTTTTCCTCCCACCTTTTAAGCTCTTCTAGGTTGGGTTAAAAATCAAATTAACAGAGACAGATTCACAGAAGAAAATCGAAGTTTTAGTACATGAACATGGGGATTCACACTGGCATGAAAATTCCAAAGACAGTGAGGCAACATTGAGTGGATAAGACATTTTTGGACAAAGGAGAAAAGGGGGGAGATGGGGTTTTAGATTTCAAAAGTGAGAATGGGCAATTAACAGGTAGTTGAGGGAGAGGGGAACAAACGGCAGAAAATTCTTGCTAGGCACCTCAGAAACAATGGGACCCAGTGGGGTGTCTAGCTAAGAAGCCCAGAGTCTTCCTGCCTGAAGTTCTCTATTTACCTTGCTGGATTTAAAATAGGATAAACCAAGACTATACTTTCAGGGATCATTTCTATAGTTCGTTACTAAAATAGGATAAGCCAACAACCTAAAATCTTTCTGAAGCAAGTTTCTCTGTCTGAATCTGTTGGGCAGAAAAGGGGGAAGGGTCAAAGCCCTGTTTGATATTTTGTTTCTTAATAAACAGCTTAAAATCAATATCCCGAAAAGGCAGCTTCAGGGTGGCAAACCTTCGGTTCCCTTCACCTGGTTCTGGTTTCAGCTATACCAATTCTTGAGTAACTTTTTCCAAACTGAGAGGGGGAACCAAGTTCCATGTACATTTAGAAGCTTTTGTTATGCATGTTCAATTTTAAAATGATTCCTATTTCTTTCACTTAGCAGTATAAGTATGATAATTTTATATTATCATTTAAATATTCATTAAATGTTTGGTTTGAAGAATACATTCACACTTTTTATGCATAATCCATATAAAGATTTAACTCATTAGTATTTAAAAATGCAATATTAACATAATTCAGATTCACCTAATTTTTAATCTGCCAAAGAACAGCAATGGCTGAGTTTATTGTAGAAATCTGCAGAATTTCTCCATTTTGCAAATTTGATACAAAATTTCTCTGAGGCTTTCCTAAGAGCAGGCAGGCAATGTCTCAAGGTAAAATGCCACGCTTTCCAGAGGCAGAATTTTATATGGGGAAAAAAATGTTTTAAGTCTACAGCGTTGAATTGTAAAAATATCAGGGAAGATATATGTGAATGGGCTGACATACTAAATAGCCTGTTTTTTTATAACATTATTTAATGAGTGAGGGCTGCAGGTGAAGAAGCCCTCGCTAGTTCCTAAGTCTAACCTGAAAATAACAGGACAATCTCACGTCCCGCTTCGCCACATTGTCAGGTCTCTAACGAAGACAAATCCTGCTCCAAAAAGCAGCAAGGAGTTCCATGGATCCCCTGGGTGTCTTAAGGAGGCAGCAGAAAAGGGAATCACATTGCATGACACAGAGCAAACCTTCACAAACATCTTCTGTAGTGAACACCCTCCTTTCCCTTTCTTTTAGCCAAGGTCAGCTGCTCTTCTTCAGTCATTTCCTTAAAACACTCAGCATCCCAGCCTTCCTTCTCAGTTCTCTTGCTCCTCCTCATTTTCTTACCTTGAGTGGTGCCTCTAGGAGACTGGAATTTGCTTTCTAATACACCGTTGGTCGGAATGTAAGTTGGCACGACCCTGCTGGAAAACAGTTTGACAGTGGGTATCAAGCTTCAAAACTAGTTGTGACTGCGATGCAACAATGTGCTGTTGAGAACTTATGAAAACAATCAGAGTTAGGCAAAGAGGAGGTTCATCATCCCATTACTTAAAATAACGAAAAGCTGAAGACCACTTAAATACCCAACAATACAAGAGAGGTATAAATAAGAGTATGGTATAAGCATAAGATGAAACACTATGCAGCTGTTTAAAATATTGTTAAATAAGATTTAATAGCATACAAAATGTTTATGGTGTATTTTAAGAAAAAATACACACACACATGCTTTAAAAGCTGTAACAAAATATATAATAAAGACTTCCCGATCATCCCCCCAGAATAGTAATCTGTATGATGGCATTGATTTTTCTCTCTGTATTTTTCTGCACTTTCTAAATTTTCTACAATAAACACATAGTAGTGTTGTCTTTTTAACATTTTTTTTATTGGTCGGTTTGAGAGAGAGAGAAGAAAACACAGATTTGTTGTTCCACTTATTTATGCATTCGTTGGTTGATTCTCGGATGTGCCCCCACCCGGGATCACACCCGCAACCCTGGCGTGTCTAACCAATCGAGCTCCCCAGCCAGGGCTCCATGTAGTACTTTTGTAACTAAGAAAAAAATTCTTTCTTTTTTTTTTTTGAAGCCAGGCCTGTATCAGTTGACTCTCCAAGTGTGATGACATGAATTAAGCAGAAAGTCTGCCACACAATGAAATTTTTTAGGAGAAAAATTGCGACAGTCTTGCCCTTGTGTTCAGATCGCACTTGCTGCTGCAGACGTCTCAAGCCATTTGTCCCCCTTGGCTCTGGAGCGCGGTAGAGTCTCCTTTCCCTCAGCAGCTTGCAATCCAAGGAGGAGCTCCTCAGTGGACTGGCCCCGAGCCACCAAGCTGTCTGAAACCCTGTTAGAGGAGCAGAAAGGGCAGTTCCCCACTAACAGGCAGATGGTGAAACATCCTCTTGGCTCTTGTAAATCAAGCCATAGTGGTGCAGACACAGCTGAAAAAAGGCAAGCAAGTTCGCCAGGGTCAGGCAAACGAGGCCTCTTTCAAGGGAGTGTTGTGCCACGCCAGCTGGCACTTCCTGCAGTGCCCTCAGCCTGTTTCAAGGGCAGATAATAGGCAAAAAAGTAGAGGCCGTAAACTAGAGACCTGGAGATGATGGGCTTCGAGCCCTGTGCATACACGGTCAGGAGCAAAGAATTCCACGTGACAGCAGAACAGAAAAAGACCTGGCTTGTGAATTAGGAGCCCTGGGCGCTAGTTCGTGTTCTTTTTCCCTATACCCATGCACCCGCACTTACTCTCTCTCTCTCTTTCTCCCTCTCTCTCTCATCTTTAAATTTCAGTTCGTCTATTAGAAAGTGGGGTGGGGGTGTTACTAGACAGCGTAGCCTGGCCATGAGTGGGTGCCTAGGGCCAGCTGTAGTGTGTGGGTTCTTGACTTTGTGGAAGGAAGACTCCACACCACATGTCCAAGTGACTATGAGGATGTATTTATTGAAGCTGGGGACAGTGAAACAGGGAAGGGCTTAGCATAGAAGAAGCAACAGGAGAGTCTAGGCTGGGCTGCCTTAGCTCACTGGAAGTCAGATAAAATGAAGTCAGAGAAAACCTTTGAGGACAGGTTCAGGGGATTAGCCTGGGACAAGCTGCCAGCTGCCTATTGCCTTAGAGTTTAGGAAGAAAGAAGTAGGAGGAGAAGGGAGTGGGATGGGCTGCTCCCCAGAGAGAAAGAGCTCTCACTGGGTCCTTTGTCTTGAGGCTTTTATCTCCCTTGCAGGCAAGAGTCTTAGGGGAGGCCTCAGGGCAGGGTTGCAGCAGAATATTCATCAGTTCTCCGGGTGTGCCCTTTCAGGGTCGTGGTCTCCACTGATTGGTCAGTGACAGGACAGGGGGCCTTTAATCACTGCAGTTGGTCCTGGTGTTGCCCACCCGGTTTTGCTGCTTTTCTGGCTCCGGAGCTGAAATGCACCTGAGGCCTAGATGTCATTTCCAGGGAGAAAAGCCCAGGGGAGGAGAGGTCCTTGTTTTCCCACTCTTGCCCCCCGCCAGGCGCTTGGGGCCTTCCGCCCTGGTGACCAACTGCACCTGGCTGTAAATGGCTCCACCACTGTGTTGAGCTCCCTTTCTCATTTCCCTATTCCACTTGCCAAGGAATTTTCCTAGCTCCTCACTATCCTGTCTCAGGGGTTAGATAGATTCAATGAGCTATGACATTGCTTCTAGCCTCCAAAGCCTCTATGAAAATTTATAATGAAGTTATACAATATACCTTTAATTCAGTAAAAATGTATTCAATTCCTATTGTACCTGGCAAGCAGGAGGCAAGGTTTAAAAAACAAAACAAAACAAACTTGCCTACTCATAAGATTCACAGTCCAAAGCATTGACAAATTTCCCAGTTCTGATATGTATAATTATTCACTTCCATTTATTTAAGAAAATGTTTGTTACCAAGATTGAGTTTTCTCTGTCACCAAGGAAGCTTCTTGTCCCATTGTCAGCAATCAGTGTGTTTACTCTGTCCTGGGAGGCAGTTTGGGTTCAGGTTTAGCATCAGGGAGTTCCAGTTACATCTGAGCTTCACCATTTGTTAACTGGATGACCTTGAAATAGTACTTAAATTCCCTCAGGGTGTTTCCTCATCTGTAAAATGGGACTCCAAATTACAGGGAGTAAATGGCCTGAAGCATGACAAGGAAGTTCTCAGTAATCACTGTTATTTGTTGTTGTTACAGGAAGCATAAAAATATTTTTAATATCAGTTTAAACAAAGCACAAAATCTTAGAAATTTAGATTAAAAGGCACCTTAGAAATAATCAATTTCATTTTGATCCCCTCATTTAACATAAGGAAACCCCATTGAATAGGGTCCTGGTACCCCCTAAGAACTATTTTACTCTCTTTATACATCTCAGGAATTAGAAAATGGAATGTACCGTTATTTTGCCATGTATAATGAGCACTTTTTTGCCCAAATTTTTGAGGGAAAAATAAGGATTCACATTATACACGGGTAGTGACTGTAACATCTTGTATCTGTTCTTGTGTTTTGTAATTCTTTGTTACATAAATTGTTGGACCATAATATATTCAAAAATAAGTGCTAAAATTCCTTTATAATATAAAAGTCAAGTATCTAAATATAAATAAATAATTGGATTAAAAAGTCAAAACCAAAGATTTTTTTCCTGAAAGTTTGGGCCAAAAACGTGGCTGTGCACTATACACAACAAAATACGGCACTTTACTGAGAAACTAAAAAAAAACAAAACAACAAAAAAAACCCACCTTCCTAATTTCATGTAGAAATTATTTCTATGGTTTCTATTATTTTGAACCTTCTATTTGCTACTTTCTGAAATTTGACTGCCATTCAGAAACTCTTTCCAAAAAGAATCTGACATTTGGCTAAATAGCCCAGTTGATCTTGCCCCAGCTCCTTTGCAAAATCCACTGTGATTGCTCCAAGCCGACTTCAAATTTCCCGCACTGTGCCTGCACGCCATGCAGCCTGCTTTCTCGATTGGTTTGCCTAGGCACTCTGACTAGTTAAAAATTAATTTCAAGTTGAGGCAAGCCAAGTGTATTTCATGGACTCCAATCAGACAAAAATACTTTCCCTGGATATGCAACTGTGTCTTCAGAGCAATAAGACAGGAAGGAAGGGAACTCAGGGAGGATAAAGAGTGACCAAGCAAACACATTTGTCCTGTGCTTTTCATGTGCCCTTTTCACGCCTCACAACAACCCGATGAATTAGGTGTTAGCATCCCCATTACAGGTGAAAAAGCTGAGGGTCAGGGGCAACTTGCCTGGAGTCACACAGCCGGGAAATGACGGAGTTGGAATTTGAACCCAGACCAGCATGTTTCCAAACTTTCCAGTAAACCAACTCACCCTCTCTCTCAACTGTGATCTTCCCTACATTCAAGTGATAGAGTACCTCCTAATTCAAAAAAAATAAAGAGTAAAAATAAGTGATTCCTACAAGACAGTGTAGTCACATGTTTGGGGAAAAAGACATCCAGTGTGCAATGCACTAAAGAAGTGTTGAATGTCTAGAAGTTGTTATCTGGGTATTATGTTTCAATCATGGAGACTCATCCCAAGTACAGTAAGTGATGCTTCTGTCCTTCCTAATGAGATTCTCCAGTTTCGTGAATTATGATTCTTGTATCATGAGAAAAGAAAGAGAAACTTAATGGATGAAGATGGAGAAAGTTCGTGCAGAACATCACATTTGGACGATTTATACAGTGCATCTTAAGGCCTCTCTCTTGCCCACTGCCCCAATATATTATTACATAAAACTTTTCTCTAAATCCAATCTCCTTATAATTGATCGAGTCATTTTTCATGGCCTTTTTAAAGGTTCTTGTTCTTTACCTCCCTCCTCTGGCTTCTTTTCAAAGCGTTTTTCCAGTCCACTTACAGTTTAGAACAGATGTAGATGCTGGCCTGCTCCCAAAATCTTGCTGCTAAATCATGACTCCTCCATTCCCCCTGGACTGAGTAATGCCAAAGTAGAAAATGACTTCAACCCACAGCAGAATCTGTGTGGCTGCCAATCCAATTTAAGCCCAAAAGAATCAATTCTATTTGCAGTACTTTTTTTTTTTCATTTTCAGTTCATGCTGAGGATGTACAGTATATCACATTGATGATTTATAGAGCCCATCTTGAGGCCCCCTCTCGCCCACTGCCCCAACATTGTCATTTGTCAGTCCCCCAACTGGAAAGGGCAGCAAGAAGAGCTAAGTCTGCAGACAAACTGACAAAGCAGGTTACAGGAACTCGACGAGAAAATACAATGGGTCTTTAAGAAAATAACTGCAAATCACGTAAAATGTGACTAAGTTAGAGTATATGGCCCAGAAGATTAATGCAACAGAGGCCTGGGTTCTCACGTGGACTAATGTCAGTTGAATCACTTTCCCACCACTGATGAGTATGGGAAACTGTACTGTGTTGATGAAGAGCAGATGAGCAAGGGAAGGGCTGACTAATATAGGCAGTAACTCAGCCTATATTACAGCAGAACTATTCCAGAAAACCCCAGGCTCAAAAACCTGTAGCATGCAACAAACAGCAGGAGCACAAAGGAACCAAAAAATGTTGCTACAACCTTCAGTTCCAAAAACATCTGGAGAACATCCACCACAGAAAGGCCTTGACGAGGTGCCCTGAGCGTCATTACAGATTAAGCAGGGGCGCCCAGTAGTGTCCTGGTGGCAAATTTGGGGCATCAAAGAGCCTGTCTCTTCAGGGTTCTCTTTTTCACTTGCCTCAGTATATTTAGGCTCTTGGAGCTCTGGCATTGCCCCCAGACAGCCTTGTTGACCTCATTCATTTAATCATTCAGCGTATATGTGCTGAGTTTCTACTAGGGACAGGCACTGGCCTAGGCCCTGGAATCAAGTGTTGAATAAGAAAGGCAAGGACCCAGCCAATATGAGGTGTTCCTCCCAGAGTCATACTTATGTCCCCAACAGGCATAATTTTAAGCATGTGGTCTATTTCATTAGTGAAGAAAACGCTCACTCCTCACCAGTGGCGTTTCAAAATGAATGTGTTTTACTGCCCATGTCAAGATTTTTCTCCTCCAAGGGACCCTTTTTCTTTGAAGTCACAAAATGTATTGTTTTGAATGGTAGTAAAAATAAGCGATGAAAACTTGGAACTTTTGGAAAGGTCCTTTATTGCTCTCAACTGTGCTAAGCTTGTGTTGCCCAAACAATCTCCATAGTCTGCAAACCTAAGAATTCAAAGGGGACACATGATCACTAGTGGGGCATATGGGTCTTTGACTTAGATACCTCTCAAAAAATAACCTGTTTGTTTCTATTAACGTTTGAGGAACTTTGACAAATGAACGTGGAGAATTAAATGAAATGTACTGTCTTAATAGGAAACCAAAGCAAATGGAACAGAAAATAAAATATAACTAACGTTAGGGAATAGAACTGGCCCTTCCAAAATATGCCTCTTTGGCATAAGGGTTATCTTGAGCTGATCATTTTTGGGAAGCTGCAGGCACAGGAGAAGCTCTGAAAACAGAGTAGAAATTGCTCTTTTGGGAAGGAAATTACATTTACAAGGGAAATCTCCATTTGTGTGTCTCCCTCTCTCTAGCACTAAAAGAAGGGTGAGACTCTAAAACTCCGGAAACTGTTATTTTGGAGAGGGTCTGACTAAACCCGCATCACAGCCTCACCCTTGATTATCTTGTTTTTCACGGTCACCTCTCATACTGCAGCCCGCCACCAATATCTTTCTTTCGTCATTGGCTAAAGATGGTATTTAAGGTGGTGGCTTGGGCATTTCAGGGAGTACTACGCTTTCCGATGTATCTACCATATATATAGGACGTATACATGTTATTTAACTTCTGATTTGTTTTTCTTTTTTTTAAGATTTTATTTTTTTATTTTTAGAGAGATGGGAAGGGAGGGAAACATCAAACAGTTGGCTCTCACACGTCCCCAACCAGTGACCTGGTGTGCAACCAAGGCATGTGCCCTGACTGGGAATCGAACCTGTTACCTTTCAGTTCAAAGGCTGGCACTCAATCCACTGAGCCACACCAGCCAGGGCAGTGATTTGTTTTTCTTGTTAGTCTGTCTTTTATTACACGGTGGTGTAGGGGAACAAAAGTAATAGTTCTTTGACCATTCTACGTTCTTAGCTGAGACCCCCCCCCTTAAATACCATCTTTAGTTAATGACAAAAAAAGACAGGGATGGGGGCATTTGTGGAAGGTTACCAGGAAAAGCATGGTAAGCAAGGGCAAGGTTGCAATTCAGATTTAATTTGAACTTTCTCCAATGATAAAGAGTTTCTAGAGATATAGAATCTTATCCTTCTCTTCCTGCTAGGGAGAGTCACCCTTAAAAATGAGATTTCCCTTATATATGTAAATGCCTCTTACAAAATAGTGACATCTTCTTGGTTTTCAGAGTTTCTCCTATGTTTGCTGTTTCTTAAAAATAACCAGATCAAGATAATCCTTAGTCCAGAGGCTTCAGGAGTGTCAACCAAAAGCAGAGAAGAGTAGAGAGAAAATTATTTTTCTTCCCCTGCTTAACTGTCTTATAAAGGATGTTGGACTAAAGGGTGCCCTTCTTATAGATGAGGAAACCGAGACTTCCAAGAGGTAAAAGGACTGGCTCTGACACACAGACTTCGAGTAAGGAAAGGAGGTCACTGGTTGGAGGGAGCTTTACAAGTAACTGTGATGACCGCCAGATTTCAGCCTCCCCCACCCCCATCAGTGAAGGCTCACTTCCTCCTCATGGGGAAAAGCTTTAAAAAACAAGTCAGGAGCCAAACTTCAGCTGAGAACAACAGGAAGCAGCAGCCAATAAAATGTCATTGTGGCCATTTCAAATGGCAGAAAGTGACAAACCAGCAAGGCCTGGCAAATAAATACACCTGTGAGCACAAAAGGACAGAAATCGGGACTTCAGGCTTTGGGATGCCATAATGAATAGAAATGTGGGACTCTGTTCTGCAACAACTCTGAGTTTATTAGAGGAAACAGACTAATTACACTACATCAGAAAAGGGCACATGAGTCAAAATGAGAAACACAGCCCAGGGGAGTCAGGTGACAAGTTCTGTCAAGTAACACAGGCATTGTACAGGAGGGACGGATTACATCCTGGGTATTGAACTATGAGGAGGAGTTTTCCGGGTACACCGGTGGGTGAAGACCACAGTGCTATCTGTGGAAAATGAGTTCTTATGGTATCATGAGGAAAAGAAATTCCTGAGACAAGCATGTGATGACCGTGCTCCATTGTAAACTTTATTTTTTAAATTTTATTTCTTTTTATTTTAGAGAGAGGGGAAGGAAGGGGAAAAGAGAGGACAAGAAACATTGATATAAGAGAGAATATCGATTGGTTGCCTTCTGGGTATATCCAAGGGGACCGAACCTACAACCTAGGCATGTGCCCTGACGGGGAGTCAAACTGTGGATCTTTCGGTTTAAGGGACAATGCCCAACCAACTGAACCACACAGACCGGGGCCATGGTAAACTTTACTGATGATGCAAAATTAAAGGGCTTCCTCTCCTGACTTCCCAATGTCCCATCTCTGTCTCTCACCACGGAAAAGGTCCAGTCTTGTCTTCAGTAGGGCCTGTTTAAGGGCTATGCCTAGAGTTTCCACCCCATATTAACGCCCAATCCAGGTCGGCATCCAGCTAGTTTAGCGCGCACTTCCAGCTGCAGGCAGTCGCCGTGCTGCAGTATTCGGGCTCCCTCTTGAAGCTTTTGTGTGGAGTGTGCACAGCCTGCTGAGGCCACAGGGGTATGGAGAGAGGACATGTGCATGCATGGGAGTGCATGGGGCAAGTGCAGGTTATGAGTGAAAGAAGGTGGAGGTGGGGGGGCAGGGGTATTTCTTTGTTCCCTTGGGATTATATTAATTTGGGCTTCAAAAAGACCAGAAGCTTTTTCAAATTGGCCAATGGACTTCCTAAGCTTTCGTAGGCTTTTGATGGTCCACACCCCCAAGTTAGATTGACAAGCCTCTTTGGTCAGCTTCTCTCTGCTGCCCTCCAACAAGCTAGTGGGTGGGAGGGGGCCTTGAGAGGGGAAGAGTTAATCCCCTTGGCAGAGCACAATGCTGTGGTCCCCTGGAGTGTGAAAAGCTGTAGCTTCCTGGTGAAGCAAATAGTCTCATGCTCCCCATTTGATTAAGCTCAATGTCTTAGAATGGTCCCACAAAGCAAAATGTTGCTGGTTCAATTCCCAGTCAGAGCACATGCCCACGTTGGGGATTCGGCCCCCAGTCGGGGTGTGTGCTCAAGAAGCAACTGATCGATGTTTCTCTCTCACGTTGATGTTTCTCTCCTCTTTCTCTCTCCCTTCTTGTCTCTAAAACTAAATAAAATCTTAAAAAATTAAAATTAAAAAAATAAAATCATGTATTATGGCTGAAGCTTAAACATTAAGTGAGAAAAACTGTAGGAGACATGTCTGAAGAAGTAGGTAAAGATTTTGGACATTATTCTGAGGAAGTCAGTAAAGTGTTTTTGTTACTGTGCAGAAACTTCTTCCTTTACCACGACCCTCCCTCCTTTCTCTCTGTCCGCTCCCTTCCTGAATCGTTAAACCCTCAGAACATCAAATTCTGGTATCAAACTACCTTAAGAACAGAGCCTCCAGTCTGTGGCCCTGCCAAAACAGAGAAATGATAACTGCAGAACAACATGAATAATTGACATATTTGCTACACTCATTATGTGCCAGGAGCTGTTCCAAATGTTTTCGATGTGAGGATTAACTCATTTAACCCTCAAAACAACCTTATAAGGTTCGTCCTCTTATTAACTTCATCCTACAGATGAAGGGAACAAAAGATACCTTGAGGGCAAAGAAGATGGAGTCAGCTTCTGAGGCAGTAAGGAAAAGAAAGTAGTCTAGTGTATAAGCTTCCAAGAAAAAGGCAAGAAATGCCGAGGCCATGGGTCACGGGATTGTCTTAGAAAGTTTGGAATATTTATCTTTCGTTCGTGGCAGAAGATGGCTTACCACTCTCCAAACCTCCAACCTTAGCTTGAACACTGAGGATTACATTAATGTTATATGTGTGTAATACCAGAAATTATATACATATTCATACAGTTTCAGCTCACAGAGAAACATTAAACCCAAAGTACCAAAGAGCAAGGGGTGCTTTCAACCAAAAATTCATCTTAAATCATCTGAAGTAAAATTAGATATGGAAATGGAAAATCCACTTTATTTTTATTTTAATATTCAAAATGAGTTTAAATCCCTGTGATGGAAATCAGCGTCTCCCAGGTGCCCCCTTGTGGCACATTTTAGTGGTTCCCAAATTTATCTGATGGACATAATTTACCTGGAGAATGTTATCAGAAATAGTTTTCAAGGCTGAGTCCACAAATTATTAGAACAGGGTAGGAGATCTGTATTTTTAAAAAGCTCTCCAAAGCAATTCTGACAACAACCATTGTAAATACCAATAACCTAAAATTCCTGGGGTTTTTTTTTGTTCGCCTGAAACAACTTCCAAAACAAAATTTTTAGAACCAGAAGGAAACTTAAAGATGATTTTGTTCCATTGTTTAGTTGGAAAACAATTAAAAGCTGTGAAAAGTCTGAAACCAAAGATGTGAAATGGCTTGCTCAAGGTCACAGAGAATGCAAATGGAAAAACCCGGAGCTGGACTGACATCTCTTGTCTCTAAATTCAACGTGATTAATTGGAACAATTCTGTCTAATTCAATCCATCTCCACGTTTATCCCTGAACTCACAGAGAGCTCTACTCTGTCCCTTCACTCCACATCACATCTAAGGAGAGCACAGGCAGCATTGCCAATTCTTTGAAGAGAAACTCTTTCCTTCTTAACATTTGGAGTAGCTTAAAGGTTGATTTTCTGGAAGCACCAGGAAGTAAGCAAGAGGAAATATTCCCTATAGGATAAACCACTTGAAATGGTGGAGTTTCTTCTCTTCTCCAGGGCTTGTCTATGTCTGATATAGAAGAAATGGTACCCAGGAACCCCTCCCCACAAATAGCAAAGTACGGCCTGTCATTTCACATTAAAGTTTTACTTCTTTGGGTCTTGAAATTTGAAGGTGCGGCTGAAAATGCAGCTTCCTGGGAAGGGTAACAAGAAAAACTACTTTCCAGTGCGCCCCAAGGGAAAGATTAGCTGGCTAATCTGCGGAGCTGTAGATTGAGGGATATAGAAGTGCTGAATGAGGAAAGGAATTTGCAAAGTGGGGAAACAGACCTGACAAAATTTGTCTGCCTTACTATTTTGCAAGGTTTGGTTCTCTTTACCTCCAACATAATTACATTTTTGGGTCTGTTCACTCTCATCTCTCTCAGTGCTTACATCTACTTTGAAAAGTTCTGGGCTAAAATCTGTATTTTTCAAAAGTCAGACGGGCAGCAGCCTGGCTATCCCTTGGGAGCTAGTTAAATATGCAGAATCTTGGGTCACACCCCAAACCTACTGAAACAGAATTGACATTTTAATGAGATCCCCGAGTGATTCCTATGCACATTAAGGTTTGAGAAATACTGCTCTAAAAGATAAATTGCAGAATCCTGTGGCTGTCAGAGGAACAAAAGGTTACCTAGGCCAGCTCGCAGTTTTCTGGACTGTATTACACTTCGGGGTTTTATTAAAAGCTTCCATGGTTCCAAGAAGCATAATTATGTTTTGCTAATGTTGTTGAATACATAAATATTTTAAGCTTGAGGACTACATCCGAACTCAGCTTTTTTCCTCTGTCTTTATATTACACACTTAACTTCACCTATGGGGGGGCATTTGTTTCTAAAAGCAATCCAAGAGAACTGGTTCAAGCGTTGCCCTTTGAAGTAGAAAATGTAAGACGCCAACAGCTCTACCCCTGCAATGAAATATGTGGACTGCTGCAAATTACTTGGTTTTCTTGAATATCAGTCACTACATCAGTAACATGGAGACACTACTGCCTGCCCTGTATGTCTCCCAAGTAAAGCAGCAGAAGAATTCTCAGTCTCTGGACATAGCACAGCTGATTGACTGCTTGGTGGACCCAAACAGAATTGTGGGAGCCATCCTTGACCTCCCACACTTTTTAGTTTCAGGCTTATCTCAAAACCTTGCCTTTCTTTTATCCTTACTTCCACAAATCTGGACCAAGCTTCCTAAACCAGCAACCCCTGGCTCTCCTAGCTGTCATCATTTAGCCTGAAACTAGAGGACATTTTTCAAAAGGTACAATTTTGATCACACAATCCCCCTACCTAGAAGTCCAGTGGCTTTTGAGGTTCGTCAGGAGAAAATTCCAAATACTCATGGGATTGTGACTCATTCTGCCTTCAGATCTGGCCTTTGCTACCTTCCTTGAAACCTCTTCTCTTGCTTCTCTCTAGTTACATCAGTTTTAAAAATCAGTAGTCACAGAACACCATCAGGAAACAACTTAGTATCTGTCCCCACGGACCCTTTAATCTTTCATGTGACTGTCTCTTTTCTCCTACTTGGATGAAAAAGCTCACAGTTTTAATGACTTTTGGGTTCCCCCTTGGGCAACAGAAAGCATCACGGTCACTTCCAGTGTCACGGCACACTCGCAGTCAAATTTCAGAACACCTAGTCCCATTCAACACCGACAATACCAAACTTGACTTAAAATTAAATTGTGTCCCTCCCCATTCTAGAGCGCAATTCGAGCTGGACACTTTTGGAGGAAGTGGGTTGGGACATGGTCCCTTCTCTTTTCCTACCACGTGGTAGCATCATAAATTGATCCAAACTCTTCAGAAAACAATTTGTCATTGCTTCATCATGGTGAATATGTGCACACCTGTGCGCGTGGTCAGCAGTGAATTTCTAGGTAGCATTTACTGTAACAAACATACATGTGCTCAGGAGACACATACGAGAATGTTCATGGAAGGTAGCACTGTTTGTGATGGTCAGAAACTAGAAACCACCTAATTGGCCATCCATGGGAGGGGCAATAGATCATGATCTGCTCGTACAATGGGATCCTGTGCAGCAGCGAAAATGAGTGAACCACAGCTCTATGCTACGAAATGGACAAATCTCATGAGTATAATGTTAAATTAACAAAGCAAGAGGAAAGAACGTGTATGAATGACCCGTGGGCTTGGACAACAGTGTGGGGACTGACTGTGGGAGCAGACGGTGCCTGGGCTGAGGAGGGCAAAGGGGGCAAAATGGGACACCTGTAACAGAACAACAATAAAAAAATTTAAAAAATAAATAAAATAACCATTTTCCAAAAGAAGCAAGAAGAATTATAGATGAATACTTGCAGTATAATACCTTACATAGAAAGTTTAGAAACTAAGTCAATAATATATTTTCTACATACATACACAAAAAATATACTAAAACCATAGTACAGTGGCTAAAACTAAAACCATGAAGAAAAGCAAAGGAAGGATAACAAAATTTCAGGCTAGTGGTTACTTCTGGGTCAAGAGATACAGTGAAGAAATAATGCACATGGCTGGCTGATGAGCACATAAGTGTTTGCTTTATTACATTCTTTAGATTTATCTATATTCCATCTACATTTTACATATGAATGATATATCCACAAATGATTTTATATGTACAAAATATTTGATAAAAGAAAAAGTATAGAAGTATAGGGTACTTATTTCTCCCTTTGTCATAATCAGTTGTCTGTTATTTCTTTTTTCTTCATGCTCACCCGAGGGTATGTTTATGGATTTTTGAGAGAGAAGAAGGGTGGGAGAGAGATGGGGAGAAACGCATTGATCAGTCGCCCTGACCAGGAATTGAGTCTTTCAGTCCAGTCCCCGGGAAAACACATCAGCCAACTACACCACCCGTTCAGGGCTGTCTCTCTTATTTCAAGGTAGGTCCTATGATTTCTTGAACATCAACTTGTTCCAAGGTCACAGTCTGAGCCCAATTCTGGGGAGCCACTTTGCACACACACTAAATCTGATATCAGATGGCAGGGAAAATGGAAAAATAAGAAGTATGTTCTTATTTTGGCTCTGCCATTTATCAGCTCTACAATTTTAGGAATCTCAGCCTTAGTTTTCTTGCCTACAAAATGCGACTAACAACTGTAGCCTCACAGGGTTGCTGTGAAGATTAAATGAGGCAAAGAAACACAAAACACTTGGGGCATAGTAAGTGCTAGGAATATGTTAATTTAAAGGAAATAGGGAAGAGTGTGTGGTCAGCCCTGACTGGTGTGGCTCAGTGGGTTGGGTGTTGTCCTTCAAACCAATAGGTCATCAGTTCGATTCCCAGCAGGGCACATGCCTGGGTTTCAGGCCATGTTGAGAGGCAACTCTTCGATGTCATCAGTGTTTCTCTCCCTCTCTTTCTCCCTCCCATTCCCTTTCTCTAAAAACAAATAAATAAAATCTTTTTAAAAAGGAGCGTGTGTTCGGAATGATGTACCACTATCATTGTTATTCGCAAAGTAAACTAAGGCCTGTGCATTACTGCACTCAACTCGTTATTTTATTCAACGGACACTCGTTGACGGGTCACTATGCACCAGACATTTTGATGATAGATCTGCAGTTTCAGCCTTGCGCGTAAAGAATGGCATCTTTTCTAACCGCAGGGGTAGGCCTAATGAAGAGATTTCTGACCCAAGCCATGCATAATCTAAGGATGGAGTTACAGGGACTTAGGCTGTGGGCAAGTAAAATGTTTAATAAATAATGAAAATACGACCCTTGGCGCCAGCATGGTACTTAAGGCCATTCATACTCCCTGCCATCCGCTGAGTCACTGCTGAACTGGGGAAACATATCCTGAAGCTACCTGGCAGGCTGGTTATGTCATCTGTGGTGGAAATGGATCCTAAAATATACAGGGTGGGGGGGTGAGGGGAGAGGCTTCAACTCCTGGGAAGTGAGATATTACTTTGTTCCAGTTTGCAGAAAAGACCTGGTCGACTCCATTCCCAGAAACTGTCTCCTGAATGACTTAAAGCAGGGCTAAGGAAACAGAATTTTAATTGATTCTGTCTTTCTTTGAGCAGAGCTTCAAGTAGCCTAATAAATTTTTAAGTTCCCAAAGAGCTAGTTGCATTCAGAGTGATTCCAAAAAACATGTTCTAATTTGGGATATCGCAGACATGGCTGCCATAAATCATCACAAACAAAATTGCTGCTTTGACTAATCGGGGGCTAGATGAAAGGTTGTCCTCTTTGTCCTCCTCATCTGCCTCCTCCTTTTTCACTTTATTGGGTATCAGTTTTCAAAATTAGGGATATGAATCTGATCTATCCTTCCATTAATAATTCAGATGGTAGGTCACAGAAGGACCATAGGATTTTAGAGCTGGCGGCTGGAGCTCAGCGTCCTCGCAAGCATTTCCAAGGTCACCAACTCAGTGAAGGGGTTCAACAACCATAGTGTGTAATGGATTCACTGGGGGACTGGTTATGACAATTTGCTGTGCCTCATTTCTCAGTGTTTCTGATTTAGTGTGCGTGGGGTGGGGCCTGAGAATGTTCATTTCTGGCAAGTTGTTACTGATGCTTCTGGTCCAGGGACCACAGTGTGAACACCACTGTCTTAGTTAATTGAAAAACAAGATATACAGACCAACCCTCAAACGATCTTCTGTTTTCTCCAATGGGGCTCTTCTATAAGATATAGATTTTATGCTAAAGTTATAGAATCCAAAATTTCCTCCCGAAATGAAGAATTGCATTGGAGTTAGAAATAAAATCATGATCCCTGGCTGGTGTGGCTCAGTGGATTGAATGCTGGACTGTGACCCAAAAGGTCACTGGTTCGATTCCCAGTCAGGGCACATGGGTGGGTTGCGGGCCAGGTCCCCAGCAGAGGGTGAGCGAGAAGCAACCACACATCGATGCTTCTCTCCCTCTCTCTCCCCCTCCTTCCCCACTCTCTGAAAATAAATAAATAAATCTTTAAAAAAAGAAGTAAAATCATGAGCTTTGGAATAAGACTGACCTGGGTAAAGGATCAGCCAGTCCACAGTCTAGTTCTGTGCCTTTGAGCAAGTTATTGGCTTATTTGAATCCCAGCTTCTTCATCTGTAAATTAGGAATTACTAGTTCTTCGCATAATTTGAGACTTCTGAAGAATAGTCCAAGAACTATTTGACAGGGCTTTAGGACTTTAAGCCATTAATAAGCATCTAAATTTAGTTTCTTTTCAGATGTGGAACCAAATATGCAGGGGAAGTGTCTTGTCTAAGATCTCACAACACTTGGCAGAAAGAGGAACAGAATCTTGGTCTTTTAATGAGTTTTGTTTTAATCCTTCACATTGGATGAATATTTCCAAATTACACAGTTCAAAAACTCTTTAATTATGGAAGTCCATTCATATGGCAAGATACGGACTGATGACCAGCATTTTAGAGAGCCATGTTAGCCAAGTTCTGTGATTTAATCTACTTTTCAAAATACCATTTCTTGTACAATGTTACACTTTATACTTATACAGTGGAACACAGAATATGGGAAGATAATAAAGAATTTATTATATTTGGCCAGATAGCTCAGTTGGTTAGAGCATCATCCTGATACACCAAGGTTGCGGGTTCAATCCCTGGTCAGGGCACATACAAGAATCAACCAATGAGTGCGTCAATAAGTGGAACAACAAACTGATGCTTCTCTCTCTCTCCCTTCCTCTGTCTAAAAAATTAATAAATAAACGTTTAAAAGTATTTATTCTGCTCACCCTTAACTACTAAAAGAAAACATGTAGCAAGTCTCTAAAATTGATTTTTATTTTTCCTTAGAGTGGATTTTCCTTACAGTGGATTTTCCAAGAGTCTTTCTTGTGACATAATAGTGTTTTGCAAAAGGGTTGTGACTATTTATAGAATTCTTGTCTTTGCTGTTAAAAATGAGTATATTTGAAAAAAGAGAGTTTAGTACATGGGAAATCAATTTCCAAATGAAGGAGGTAAAAGTTTTAAATGTATTAAAATTATAGTAACAGTTTAAAAGCAAAAAACGCAACTCAAAGGACATTACTCACTTAAGCTGTACTCGTTTGGGATGCAGGAAAATTAGAGTGTTTTAGAGCGAGCGAAAACTCCTCATCTAGTAGACGATGGTATATTTTATAACATTTATGTGATCCGAGGAATTTAAAACGGTTACTCTGAGAAAAGATATATCCACTCTGTGGGCACTGTCTGGCTAAGGAGACAAGTAATGGTCCCCTTCTCACATCTCCTTAGCTACCTGTTTCAACCTTCAGGAGCCAGATGTAATCAGTGATGCAGTCTTCCCGAGACAGCAGGGGTCTTCAGCTGCTTCTAACGGATGTTCTGATGTGTCACACATCAGCAGGGGAGCGAGGAGGGTTTTGTTCACAGCTAAGGGACAGGATTGTGCACATTAGGAAACCTATCTTATCTGCCCACCACCTGATAATTAATAACTTTCACTTATGGAAAGGTGCAGTCCCAGGGAGATAATGGAAAATCCCTTTAAAAAGCCAGTTTGAGATCCCTGGCCAAAATTTGCAATGAGTCCTCCCACCTCAGATGATTTAGAGTTCACTTTAATAGGCCTGAATCTTTGAAAACATATTATTTTGAAGTGATAATATAAATTATGTATGAGTATCAATTGAATATTCAAGTATAATGGATTTATGGAATACAAGAGAGTATTTCTTTTGAGATGCTGCAATACTGCTATTGTTAGGTTCAGGGCCCAGCTGATTGCTTATAGGGAGCCTTTGTGCAATTTGAGAGAAGCACTCCCTCTGGGTGATGCAGCCTTGTGGGTACATTGTTTGGCAGGCAGAGCCTGGGCTGGAGCTGAGCTCCCTTCTGTCCCATTGGCTGGGCGCCTCTGTGTAATGCACAAACTACACTCACTTCTTTAAGTGGCAGCCCCAATTGCTACTTGAAATGTGTGCCAGGGCAAAGGATTTTAAGGCTTCCAGTGCTTGTGTTGGTTGTTAGAGAATGCGTTTGAAATCTGTAAACATGATGGTTCCTTCTCTTACCTCAATCCAGAAGTTATTCTTAAGAGATAGTTGGTTAAGCTCTAAAATGCCCTAAAAGCAGATGGAGCCTTGATGATGGAGAGCAGAGATCTTGTCTCAGCAGGTGTGTTTCCTGCAGAAGCACAGCTGGCGGGACCCTGCTTCCCAAACCAGAAGCAAACAACCCAACACCTTCGAAATTCAGATTTCTGGCCCCAGAGCCAGCTTACTTGACACACTGGCACTAGGAGGGAAAACTGTGTTGTGTTGAGTTTGGGGCTAAAACCCTTTCTACCCACCCAGATGGATGGGAATTTGGGTGTGGTGGGTGTTAGCAATAAACAGGATGGGGACTCAAAGGTCCACTTTTCTTCCTGGAACCGAGGCCTGTGGTGCCATGGTGGTGAGAGCAGAAACACAGAAATTCAATACTGAGTTCCCAGTTCCAGCACAAAACGGAGTAGACACATGTCTCCCTGTTTCTTGGCTGAGAATAGCTGAAGGCCCTGGACACTGTTCAGGGGTGGGCAAAAGTGGATTGATAATAACAACAATAAATAATACAATAATTAATAAATAAATAGCCCTGACTGGTGTGGCTCAGTGGATTGAGCACCAGCCTGCAAACCGAAGGGTCGCTGGTTTGATTCCTGGTCGGGACACATGCCTGGGTTGCAGGCCAGGTCCCTTGTTGGGGGTGTATGAGAAGCACCCAGTCAATGTTTCTGTCACACATCAATGTTTCTCTCCCTGTCTTTCTCCCTCCTTTCCCTCTCTCTAAAAATAAGTAATAAAATATTTTAAAAAATAAACAAGAATATAAGAATAAACTGTGTTTCATGTACTTACAACTGTAAACCTACTTTTGCCCAGCCCTAGATGGAAAACAAATATAAGAATATTCTAAAAGATAGAGAGAAGGAAGGCCTGCTAAGGACCTCAGGACCTAAAGAACCATAGGGTAACACGAGTCTTCTTGCCTCATATAGCCCAGACTGGGTTCTGAAGGAGCAGGCAGCCTGGAAAAGACAACAGTCACAGACCAAAAAAAAAGCCCCTCGAAAAGTCAGCTCATTCTAGCCATAGGACAAGGAAAGGAGTCGCACAGCAACGCAAATGACTTTTAGAGAATAACTGCTCTACTTCTGCCAAATACCATGGGGGGTGGGGGGAACGAGAATGGAGAGCCTAGATTATGGTCTTGCCCAGCCCTCCCAAGGCACTCCTCTTCCACTCCCTCCTGAGTGGTGTTAAGAAGCATGAGTTGTGGGAGTGTGGACCTTTTATCCCCACCTGGCAGTAATGAGAGCACCCCACCTCTGTCTCAGGTTGTCAGTAAGGACCATACTGGGAGCCCCTACTTCCATGGAGCCCCACCCAGGTGGTATCAGAGGGGGCTGAGAGGGAGGCTGGGAGTCTTACCACATTCCAGCCATAACTAGGCTTCCTAGACCCTGTAGAGTCAGCAGAGGTCTGGGGGGTGCTGAACTCCCACCTGAACCCAGCAGTAATGAGATGCCCTTTTGCTTCCCAGGGTTCAGTGGAGGCCAGGTGGGGCATCTGGGTGTTTACAACATGTGACAGTAATGTGACTAGACATCACCACTCTTCCTCCACTGGTATGGTGCTAAACAGAAGACTTAAATGTGATTCAGAATCTCGTAACTGAATAGCAAAAATGTCCAAGTTGCAACTGAAAATCACTCACATCAGGAACCAGGAAAATCTCAACTTAAATGGATTGCACATCAGGAAACCTGTCTTATCTGCCCACCACCTGATAATTAATGGAAAGGTGACAATCAACAGATACTATTAATAGCAAGATTATGTAGATGCTAGAATTCTCTTACAAGGATTTTAAGGCAGCCATCATAAAAAACAAAATGCTTCTGCAAGGAACTTCAAAGACACTTGAAACAAACGAAAAAATTACAAGCAAAGAAATGGAAACCAGAAAGAACCAAATAAAAATTTTGGAACTGAAAAATGCAATAATCAAGATAAAAACTCAACTGGATTCATAGAATGGAAAAATCAGAGGAATGGATCAATAACTTGAAGAGAGAACTACAGAAATTAACCAATCTGAACAACAGAAAGCAAACAGAATGGAAAAAAGAAATCAAAGACTCAGAAGATTAAGGGACCTGTGGGACTGTAACAAAAGATATATACCATATTTGTGTCTTCAGAGTCCCAGAGGAGAGGAGAAAGAGAGCAAGGGTGAAAAAGAATTCAAAGAAATAAATTTGGCAAAAGACAAACTTACAGATTTAAGAAACTGAGAAAACCCCAAACAGGAGAATCCAGTACTGAGCCTTCTTTGGAACGAGCCCTAAAACGGAAGTCAGCTACACAGTCAGGTGAGTCACATGAAAGAAGGAAAAAAGAAGGAAAGAAAGAAAGGTTGAGAACATTGCTTTACAGCATCACTGTCACAGCATTAGACAAAGTACATTAAAAATAAAAACGTGAGAGCTGATGGCATAGTTTGAGAGGAATACATCTGCTAAGCAAACACACGGTAGTAGAAGTCATTCCACTGGCGACTCACTAAAGTGGTTTGGGGATCATTTTTGAGGACAGACTGGCTTTCATAAACCACTAGTATGATTCTTTTCACAACTTTCATATTTATTTAGTTTCTATCTTCTTTTTTTAATCCTCACCTGGGGACATTTTTTTCATTGCTTTTAGAGAGAGAGAGGAAGGGAGGGAGAGAAAGAGAAAGAAACAGATTGGCCGCCCTCTCACGCACACCCTGACCAGGTGCGTGCATGTCCCATCCAGAATCAAACCTGAGAGCCTTTGGTGGATGAGGCGACGCTCCAACCAACTGAGCCACACTGGCCAGGGCTATTTTCTATCCTCTTAAGATGACTGAGAGCAAAATCAGGATGCAAGCATTTAAAAATAAATTCATTGTTATTTACTTAATGTATTTATTATTTAAACTTTAATATTTAAAATTGTTTATATTTAACATTCTAGTAAAAATACCATTCAGAAGTGTGGGGTTTTTAAAACGAAATATAATAACCACATATACTATTAATTCTGTCTGGAAGTAAGGACCATCCTCTTTGCCAGCTTCTGGAGTCAAATGACCCAAAAGGACAAGATCCCTCTGACAAGTTCTTTAAATATTTCTTTTTCTTTTTTTTAATGTGTATTACAAAACAGTATAATATTCTCAAGCAAATGACGTGAAAAGTGCTTGCTGGTTAATAGAAGTCTTTATTCAAACAGTACTTCCTTTAGTCCTCACAGCAACCCAACAGGAAGAACAAAGAGATGCGGAAAATTAAGGTAGGTGCTGGATCCGCCTCACTGGGGTGACTAGTGATGCAAATAACACAGAGCCGGGATCCTTTCCGCTGGCCACTTCAGTATCTCATAAAGCAACAGACTCCATCTCATTTTCAGTTTTAGCTGCTAATCTACAGGGAAAGTATCACCTCATTTTATTTTAATCAAAGTAAAGTCTTTTGTTAAATGACATAGACTATAAATAAGAATATTTAATGTTAAAGAATAAGTATCCTTATCCTAAAGCTACATTATATTCAATGTTTAGTGGCTTTAATAACTATACTTCTTTATTTTTTCCCTCATTTTTACAAATGTTTGTGTCTACTATGTGCCAGGTGCATAAATACCCTTGAGGAGACTCAAACTTTCGGGAGAACGTGGACATGCCATTGGTTGTATTGGTGGGCATATTGAGTCTAGTGACAGTTTCAATCCTAGATTCTCAGTAATGAGAACTTCGCGTATTTGTGATTCTTTGGGTAATGCTCTTTAATTTTATCCTCCCAAACCTTCAGAAATCACTACTTATTTTGTGATCTTCTGATTAGTATCCAGAATGCGTCTAAATACTTTCAACCAGCTTGATGAACAGTTAAAAACCACAAATAAATCTTTGTACACATGTTGTAAAATTTCACCTCTTCCTTCCCACCTAGTCATAATGGCCCAAGTGGACATTGTCTGAGCAAGAACCTATCAATCTGTTATCCTTCCTGCCTCCAAGAATCAAAACTCTCCAGTCTACTACATGTCTATTTCTTCTCCTTCTCCTTCTTGTTTTTTCTCTTTTCTTCTCACTCTTGTCCCATACAAACAAGTTTTGCCATTAGTATTTCCCTGATGATTTCCTCTCCCCACTCTTGCCCCAAGAATTTCACAAACACGAATTCAATAACAGGCTGAAATCCTTGGGGTGTATGCAAAGGCCTTTCAGCACTGCTGGCTGCGGTACCTTCTCATCCTGTTCACAAGAGGTTAATCTGGGAGAGCTTCTAGTCCCACCCATAACAGTGTGACCTGGATCTGCTAAGGTTTGTGGCAAACCCTTTGATTTGAGTTTGATTTTGTTTTTTGGCATCTTCTTCAGAATCTCTTTACTCTTTGAAGCTGTGTTTTAAAATGCTAAGGCTTGGAATGGCTAATTGTGTTTGAATGAAAAATAGGATGTAATCTAATGTCATATGGGACATGACAATGAGAAGGGACTGTGCTTGCCTGCCCCTTACTTTACTTACCAACAGAGTGCAAGTTTGGCAATAGAAGAAAATGTATTCTCTTGGCCCTGTGCCTACAACATGCTTCTTAGAACCTCTTTTTTGAAGGAGGAGGAGGGCAAGATTCAGTCACTTAAATAAACACCTGGCTAGCCCCTCCCCACTGGCACAGCTGTGTCAGAGCAGGCTGGACCTTGTGGAACCTCGTGATAAATCCACAGATCCCTCAGTTATTTCCTGATAGATGAGATTTTCACCTTGAGATGATAAGCATGGATTATTTGGTGGTTACTGTTATTTTTACTCTTCAAGTTAGAATGATATTAACAGCTTGGTAAAATGACCTATGGTTGACTTAAGAGAAAATTTTTAATGGAATTTAAATGAAAATAAAGAGAGGGAAGAAAGGGAAGGAAAAAGATAAGGGGTTAGAGATGAAACATGGTTTTTCATGTGTTTAAAGGGGAATGTGGAAAGAAAACAGCTATAGAAAATAATGCAGAAGCTAAGCCAAAACTTCCCAGATAAAATCATCTCGATCCACAAAAAAATATGTTTCTTTTTTATTCTGATTAAAAAGCATCAGTTTACCCTGGCCAGGTAGCTCAGTTGGTTAGAGCATGGTCCCAATTTGCCCAGGTTGCGGGTTCAGTCCCCAGTCAGGGCACATAAAGAATCAACCAATTAGCCCTGGCCAGTGTGGCTCATTTGATTAGAGCACTGTCCCATGGACTGAAGCATTGCAGGTTCAGTTCTTGGTCAGGGCAAATGCCCAAGTTTGGGGTTCGATCCCTAGCTGGGGCACATCTGAGAAGGCAAACAATTGATCTTTCTCCCTCTCATCAATCTCTCTCTCTCTCTCTCTCCCCCTCTCCCCTTCTCTGTCTCTCTCTCCCCCTCTCCCCTTCTCTGTCTCTCTCTCTCTCTCCCCCCTTCTCTGTCTCTCTCTCTCTCTCTCTCTCTCTCACCCCTGCCTTCACCTGTTTCTAAAAGCAATGAAAAAATGTCCTAGGGTGAAGATAAAAAAAAAGAATCAACCAATGAGTGCATTAATAAGTGTAGAAACAAATCAAGGTCTTGCTCTCTCTTTTTCTCTTCTCTCTCTCCCCCTACCTTCCTGCCTCCCTCTAAATTCAATCAGTAAAAAAAAAAATTTAAAAAGCATCAATAACTCCTTCTTAACATGCATTTGAAATAGCTGAATAATCCATAATCCGAATACAAAATCAAATCAGCACCCTTGCAGGTAACATTTAAGAGCCCATCAGTAATATACTGTGTATAAACTCCACTCATTCCTACCTCCCTGTAATCATGACGTAAACTAGGATCTGCAGCCATCTATCTTTTCTGAAATCCTCAGCAGAGGATCCGTGTTTTATTTGACAGAGAGAGAGAGAGAG
Source organism: Desmodus rotundus (assembly GCF_022682495.2). Lineage (NCBI taxonomy): Eukaryota > Metazoa > Chordata > Mammalia > Chiroptera > Phyllostomidae > Desmodus > Desmodus rotundus. The sequence goes on along the minus strand of NC_071387.1, from coordinate 46,397,792 downwards.
AGAGAGAGACATTGATGAGAGAAACATCGATGAGAGAGAAACATCAATGGCTTCCTCCCACATGTGCTGCCACCAGGGATTGAACCCACAACCCAGCTATGTGCCCTGACTGGGGCCGGAACCCATAATGTTTTGGTGCACCAGACAATGCTCCAATAAAATGAGCACCCAGCCAGGCCTGCGGCCACCTGTCTTCATCTCTAATGTGGAGAACACAATTTTGGGCAAAAGCTTATTTTTCAGACATTTTCTTGTATGATTTGCAGTCAAGAGTTGACTACATCCTTGTGAACTCTGAGAGTGAACTATCTGAGAAATACAATCTTCTCTAGATTACCTGAACTTTTTCTACGATGTCCTGTATCAAATGATGAAGCAGGTAGTTTTTCCTGCTTTCACGTGCCAGTAGGGAGTGCGTGCTCCTGGCACACATGGACAGCCTCAAGTGAAGTGGCATTGGGTGGGGAAATCAACTGCCCAATTTCAATCTTTATAGTTTTGATTTCCTTCTCATTTTATTTTTTTCTTTAAATTCTTGAACATATTGTCCTACCTGGTATGGCTCAGTGGAATAAATGCCAGCCCATGAATCAAAGGGTCTCTGGTTTGATTCCCTGTCAGGGCACGTGCCTGGGTTGCAGGCCTCTCTTTTTCTTTTAAGATTTTATTTATTTCGTTTTAGAGAAAGGGGAAGGGAAGGAGAAAGGGGGAGAAACATCAATGTGTGGTTGCCTTTCGCACACCCCATACTAGGGATCTGGCCTGCAACCCAGGCGTGTGCCCTGACTGGGAATTGAACCTGCAACCCTTTGCTTCGCAGGCCTGCGCTCAATCCACTGAGTTACACCAGCCAGGGCTCTTCTCTCTAAAGATAAATAAATAAAATCTTTAAAAAAAAATCTTTGGGGGAAGGAGGGGTGTTCGGCTGGGGTGGGGTAGAGGGATGGGGAGAAAAGGCATACAACTGTAATTGAATAACAATAAAAATTAAAAAAAAATCCTTGACACATTTACAAAAAGTGCTGTATACTCCGTGTTAGCTAGTTCTATCACTTCAGTCAGCTTGGGTTTGTATTATTTCTCTTCTGGTTAGAGCCAGCATTTACTATTTTTTTTGCTTGTCTAATCATCATTTTTTATTGGATGGATATTATAAGCATATTGTTGAGTATTGAGATTTTGTTGTTCTCCTTAAAAAGTAGCAAAATTTGTTTTGGTGGGCAGCTAATTTACTTGTACATTACTTTGATTCTTTTGAGGCTTGGTTTAAAGCTTTGTTACAGTGGGTCTAGCTTTGCCTTTATTTTAGGGCTCACAGAGCCCTACTACTAATGCGTTGCCCTTCTCAGATCTCCTTTGATGGTCCCAAACAGTCAAAGAAGTTTCTCTGAGCTGGACGGATGGAATTCAAGTGTCTCCAAGTCCTGTGTGAACGCTTCAGTCTTTATGCTTGGCCTTGTGGAATTTCACCCTATGCACACATAGAGTAATATTCAGCAAAGAAACCACGGGAGCTTTTGTGAAAATTTCTGGAGTTCCTTCCCTGTGCACCTTGCTTCCCTGTGGTCCTATGCCCTGGAAATTCTAGTCACCTCAGTCTCATCACACAAGGATCTGTTTCCTCATCCTTGTGAAACAACCCTGCGACATTTGAATTTCCTCTCCCTTTATTGCAGTGTAAAAACTGCCTTCCAGTACGGTTGCTGGATTTAACAAATAAAAATCCAATACACAGTTGTATACATAATTATAATAAAAAATATTCATTATGGATCTGCAATTCAGATTTAACTAGGCACCCTGTATTTAACCTGGCAGCCCGACTCTAGGCAGAAACCCAGGAAAGTTGTGGGGATCACTTTCATTGTTTTTCCTCCCTCAGGAATCACAATCTTAATCATAGTGCGGTCTCATTATCTGAACAAAGTTGTTTCCCATATGTTGTCCAGCTTTCTGGTTGTTTACAGTGGGAGGGTGGTTCTGCACCACTACTCCTTGGCTTGAAGTAGAAGTCCATAGCCCATCTTTATTCAAAGCAAGCAGGCAGACATACAAACAGGACAGTTGCTCTACCTGGACTTGTTCGGGGGGATCATTAAGAAATGGTAATAAATGCGTCGTTGCCCTGCTGAGGTAGCTCCCCTGGTTGGGGTTGTACCGATACATCAGGGTTGCATGTTCGGTCCCTGGTCAGGGCACATGCAAGAGGCCACCAATGAATGCATGAATAAGCAGAACAACAAATGGATATTTTTCTCTTTCTCTAAAATCAATTAAAATTTTATGTAAAAAAAGAAACAGTAAATAAATGTGTCATTTCTACTCATCCTGGAATATGTTACATAGAGGTGCTCGTGTGAGAAACGGCTCAATTATAGTTCAAGCCATCTGCTTTTCAAAGTTTGTATTTGAAAACACCATTTCTTTTCTGTTTTATGGTCTCCACAGGCTTGAACTTTCCCTCAGTTTTATCTCTTCTAGACAATGTCAACTTATCTCTTTGGGAAGTCACAAGGATTCTGCAAGGTGAATTCCAGCCACTTCACATACCCTGTATTGTAGAAAGGCCATTTCAAATAAAACCTCAAATGCCCGATGCAAGCATCTCCACGTGAGAGAGTTTGTTTTATTTACATAGATTATTACAACAACGATTCTTATCTGTTGGGGAGCCCAAAGACACAGTGTTCATCAAACAAAAGTTACAGGGCATGGTAGGAAGAACCTGTGCCTTGTGAGGATTAGAGGGCAACTAATATTTATTGAGTATTTACTATATGCCAAGTATTTCCATTCTGTGGTGTGCTAGAGCCAGCCTGTGCCAGCCCATATGGGTTGTGAAAGGCAATTGTTAAACTTTCAGGAATCTTGCCAGCCATTTTTTAAACTGTTGGAAGCTTGAAATAGACAGCAGAAGAAATGGTTATGCCATGGCAAGCATCAAATGCTACAAATCATGGCTCTTCCATCAGCTCCAAGGGCTGATTTTTAACCATTTAGTAAGCAGAACACCGCACTCACAGTTTTCATTTTATTTTATAAGCCACACAACTCTGGAAGGTATTTATCAGAAGGGGAAGTTTAAAGATGGAAAACAGAATCATATTACGTAAGTGACATGTCCAAATTTTCCCAGAGAACAAGAAACAAAAAACCAATTCTGTAACTCTATGTACTTTCTACTTATATCGCTACACCTTTCTGCCAGGAGATGCAAATAGAGTTGTTGCCTTAACCCTGAGTGTAACCTTGGACCGACACCTTACCAGTCTGAATCATCATTTCTTCATCTGCAAAGCTGGGAGTCCTGAATGCCTCAGTACCCGAGGTCTCTTTTGGATGGAATTGTCTCTGTTGTCCACTAATTCTACATCTGTCCTGCTACGGAAGGAATGCTAACAAGTCCCGGTCAAGTGGTCGTTAGAACAACGGATTTGTACCGCTAGGGGCTTCTTGGGACGTAAAGCTATGATACTACCAGGTTTTCTTTGCACAAATATCCAACATCTAGGAAATGTAATAAAGGAAATGTGTGTGGCACGTAGATCTATTAAAAATTTGACAGAGTAAGTAGCCTACTGTAAAATTAGCTGTTTTGTTTTTTCAGCCTTTGACTAAAAGTTACCCAACTAGCACCTCCGGTCCCAGAAGATAATCGAATCTTTGTGTCATGGATGGGTTCATCTCTGAGGACGACTATGTAGGTCTTCGTTTTCAAAGGATTGAGTAAGGAGGTTAAAAAAGGAGGAAGAATGCTTCAAAGGTAGAAGAGGACAATGATCTCACTTTAAAATGTGGATATATTCCTAAAAGCTTGGTGGAATTGCAGATTCGTAAGGTTCAGACTATTTATGGGTTGTTTATGAGAAAGGCCGCAGGTTTGCCCATATGGACCAGGCACTAAGTGCCTTGCTCTTAAGGCTCCAGTAGAGTTACTAATAATTGGGCACCAAGAGAGCAGAGCTTGTAGAACCACCACTAGTCTTTAAATGAACTGAGAAGTAATTTCTGAAGCCACCATAGACTGAGAGCCAGGAGCTCTTTATTTAGTTCAGAAAAGAGGAGTTCTGAAGATCGGCTATTTAAATTTGGTGATGAGACTTTAGAATAAGTTTAATCTGGTTATCATGGAGAAATGTATATCTGTTATCTACAAATAGATATAATTTATCATGTGCAAGTATAATCAGCGAAGAGATTCCATGCTTATATCTGTATAGCAGAGTGGGGGGAAATGATCTTAAATGCTAGCATTGTAAGACTTCTTAGGGAGTATTTCAGCTCAGGTCTTCCAAGCAGCAAATGGAATTGCATGCACAATAGATTTACTGTGGAAGAAGATGTGAAGGATAAAGAGGGTGGCTGGAGGGCATAGGACAGAGTAGGCAAGGCCTTCAGATTGAGAAAGGAGACAAGGAGGAAGAATCTGTAGACTGAACCTCCGACTATAGCAAAGTTCTGAGGAAGTCCGGCCAGGTCAGTGGGGCCTTCCTGGGCAGAGTTCCGTGAGCACTGGCCACTCTAGGAGCCTCACTGCGTCCAGTCACTGGCTGCCACAATGGAGACAAAGTTTGGAGGCTGGAGGCTGTTTGTTACCTATGATCCTGGAGCAGGTTCTCTTAAAGGGAGATCAGAGCTGTGCACTTCCATGCCCACCATGTTTTTAAAAATTATGTTTTCAGAAATATTCCCTGAGGTGCTTGCTCGCCTTGGGGGTAGAAGTGAGACCCTGAGCCAGGAGCTCACCAGGAAAAAGAAAAACAAAGGAGTGGTAAAATTTCTACTTGTAGGATAAGAAATTTGGGGACTTGATTCAAGAATTAAAGAGAGAGTGCTGTACACCTGCAACTAATACATATTAGTGTTGAGTGTAAACTGTAACTGGAAAATAAACTAATAGCCCTGGCTGGTGTGGCTCGGTGGATTGAGTGCTGGCCTATGAACCGAAGGGCCGCTGGTTCGATCCCCAATCTAAAGTACATGCCTGGGTTGTGGGCTAGATGCCCAGGAGGGGGCCTGCAAGAGGCAACCACACATTGATGTTTCTCTCCCTCTCTCCCTCCCTTCCATTCTGTCTAAAAATAAATAAATAAATAATAGCCTTTATAAAAAAGAGAAATAAAATAATAAAGAAATAAAGGATAGGGAGCCTGAACAACCTGAAATGGCTAAGGGACTTTTTATAGACATAGGGATATCTAACATGCAGAGATAAAATTATTAATCCCCTTGCTCTGGCTGGTGTAGCTCAGTGGATTGAGCGTGGGTCTGCGAAGCGAATGGTCGCCAGTTTGATTCCCAGTCTAGGGCACATGCCTGGGTTGCAGGCCAGGTCCCCAGTAGGGGGCACGTGAGATGCAACCACACATTGATGTTTCTCTTTCTCCTTTCCCTCTCTCTAAAAATAAAGTCTTTTAAAAAATTATAAATCCCCTTGATCATTCCAAACCTTCAGTAAGATCTGACGTATGTACAAACACCTCATAGGAGTGTGTGTGTGTGTGTGTGTGATGTGTATTGGGGACACAGGGGACATAAATCAAGGATAAAGGGCAAGTTCTACCTCTGAGTCAACAAGATTCAAAACAAGGACTTCTTGCATGGAAAAGAAAGACAATCCTTAATTTTCTATAAATAGGAGTTCCAAGCCAGGGTTGTTATAGAAAGCCTAATCTCCCAGGAATTGACAGAAACCTCAGGGAGAGCAATGGAAGTTCCACAGACTGTGCACAGAGCACCCAATCAGTCTTGTCTAGCTCTGCTGGGGTCCTATCACCATTGACAGCCCCTGCAAGGCCTGCATGGTGGTAGCCACTGCCAACCCACAGAAGTGTACGGAGGTGTCAAACACTGGTAAGGATACAGAAGAGAAGCCAGGGAATTATGCTGCGTGCCAGGGTTTCTCTACCTCTCTGGTCCCTCTGTCTTCTAGGCAATTTCTAGCGTGATCTTGCTAATTCCTCCTCCTTCTGTGTGTCTTTTCTACAGCATCGCATGCCATCCATGGTCCGCCATACAGAACCCTATTCTATAGACTGGGTAGGGAAGACACTGAATAAAGTTCTATACATTATTTTTTCTGAAAACAAATTCTTTTGTTAAAAAAGATTTTATTTATTTAAGAGAGATGGGAAGGGAAGGAGAAAGACAGGGAGAGAAATATCAATGTGTGAGAGACACACCGACTGGTTGCCTCACGCCCCCAAACAGGGACCTGGCCCACAACCCAGGCCTGTGCCTTCACTAGGCATTAAACCGGAGACCCTTTGGTTTGCAGTGTGGCGCTCAGTCCACTGAGCCACACCAGCCAGGGCTCTGCAAACAAATTCTTTGTTTTAAATGTAACTGATTTATTAACACTGCTCTCACAGCCAATCACCTGCCTCAGACCTGCAGTGCTTTCTTTCTTCACTTACTCCAATAGCAACTAGTGTATTGAAGCTTTCCTCAATTAATAATCATGACACAATTTTTGTGTTATTCTCTCTCTACAGATGGATCTATCGATCTACCTAATTCTTTCACGTGTATCACGTTCCCATATCACTGAGAAGACCCAGTAAAGTAGGTGCTACGGGTGTTAGGCTGTAGCCACGTGCAGATCAGGACATTGCGTCTAGACAAGATTGCACGAAGTCACACAGCTAGTAAGATAAACTTTCTGTTTTAGAACTGTAAGACTTGGGCCTGTGTACACTCAAGTAGTTCAGAGCGAGGGAATATAAGTGAGGCAACAGCAGCATCTTACTGGAAGAATTAATGGAATATTTTATACGTAGATATTACACTGTCTTTTCTCTAATAATAACAATCATTACAGTTGAAAATAGCATTGCAATTTAAGAGTTCTTCCACATACATTATCTCACAGGATTATCAAATAGTGCTTTGATGCAAGTGGCATTAGGCAGATGGAAAGCCAGATAGAACAAGTAACTTGGTTGTTTATGTTATATTGAACACTTAAGAATGGATAAATTTTATCTCCACCATAAAGATTTCTCATAATCTTAAATATACTTTTTTCCTTATACAGAGTTGATTATTCTAAGTTCCAGTTTTTCTTATTTTCGGAATTTGCAGTTTATTTTTTCCAAAATTTATTTATTTATTTATTTTTAGAGAGGGGAATGGAGGGAGTGTAGGTGATGGAGAAAATTTTTGGATCCTAATCTAAAAACTTCTTTCTCAGAACTATACAAGCCAGAACAGAATTTAGAACCTCATTAAACACACACACACACACACACACACACAGTGCAAACCAAGTACAGGTGAAGTTTAAATAAAATTTGTTAATTTACGCACATTTTGTCACATTTGGTAGTAGAAGAAATATTTTCTTCCTTAAATAGTTTCAATCAAACTGTTCCTCCTTCCCCTTTTCCAGGTTCTGATGGGATGAGCTTTGTACAAGGAAGGCATCACTGAGAAGACCTGGGAGAGCTCCAGGACAGGTGGAAGATGTTTTGAAATTTTTTTACTCACTCATTTTCAGGCAGAGAGCAGAAAAGGGGTGGAGAGACAGAGACACTGATCTGTCCCACACACCGATGCGCTCATGGGTTGACACTTGCATGTGTCCTGCCCACGGGTCAAACCTCAGCGTACAGAGACGATGCTCTAACCAACTGAGCTACCCAGCCAGGGCCCAGCTGGAAGCAGATTTTGTATTTATTAGCTTGTGTTTCAGGGTAACTAAATGAATGGTAACTCTGCCTGGACAATGCTTTCAATGGGATTGTGCCATTGGGGTTGAACTGCTGTTTTAAAAAATTCTTCCATCTAAATCCATGAATTCTTGGATAAAGCAAAGGAGTGAACTGGTGGTCAAAACATTATAATAAAATAAGGTATAAAATAATATACTGATTATGATATGAACTCGGTCTAGGTATAATTTGTTATGGGTTATATTTTTGTAAAATAAAGTAAAGTTGTCTGGTCAAGCTGGCGACGTAGGCAGACATGGCTTGCCTCTTCGTACAGCATCAAACATGCAAGTAAAATATAAAACAACCATCACTCAGAACCGCCAGAAATCAAGTTGAATGGAAGTCTGACAACCATGGAATTAAAGAAACCACATCCATCCAGACTTGTAGGAGGGGCGCAGACATGGAATGAGCTGGTCTCTCATCTACATGAGGTGGATAAATTTTTGGGAGGGGTATCTCAGGAGCGAGAAGTCCCATCCCCACACCAGGCCCCCCAGCCTAAGGTTCCAGTGCCAGGAAGATAAGTTTCCACAACTTCTGGCTGCAAAAACTAGCGGGGAATGAGTCTGTGGAAGAATCTGCTGGAGCCCCAAGCAGTTCCTCTTAAAGAACTCACACACAGACTTACCTACACAGACTCACTCCCTCTGAGCTCTAGTGCTGGGGCGGCAGCTTGAAAGGCACCAGTGGCATGCAGGCCGGAACTGAAGTGTCTGGCATCGGGGCAAGCAGAGGCCATTGTCCTTTTTCTGAGTCCTGCCTCCACAGAGCCATGGGGCTGGCAGGCTGGTATCATATTTAAGACATCATCAACCAGGCTAACTCTGTTTGGCCCACTTTGGAGATCCCCAGAGACTCTGCCCCACCCAACTTAAGGCCCACCCGTGCTGCTTTTCCATATGAATGGCTGGTGCTGGCTCAGGCCTCACAACCTCCTAAATCCTCTGAAACAAGCAATAGCTGGCCTCATTGAGCTGCAGGCACTAGCAGCAGCCAGATTAGTTTCACAGCTTGGCTTTGCCTGGAGATCTCCAAGCCCAGCACCACAGCAGCCCTTTTCAGATTGCTTCATAGCTCAGGAAGGGTGGTCTCAGGCAAAGCTCAGGTGGGGGCTGACCTTGGTCTGCACCACCCGGGGAAACCCCAGAGCCAGCGCACCCACTGGACAGCTACAGACCACTTCGTAGCACTGCCATGTGGCCCCTGCACAGCTGATCCTCCACAGAGGGTGGAGGTTGGTAATAAGTGGTCACAGCCAATCCTAGCAGTTGACTGGCCTGGGTAAATCCCAGCCATTGATCTGCGAACAGCAACAAAGTTTCAACTATAAGAGGAGGGTGTACTCAACCCACATGAAGGGTGTACTTCAAATACTCAGCTTGGGTGATAGGGGAGGCTGGGCCACTGGACCTGACAGGGCACCTACTACATTAGGCCATGCTACCAAGACAGGGTGTCAAAGCAGCTTTACCTAATATATAGAAACAAATACAGGGAGGCTGCCAAAATGAGGAGACAAAGAAACATGGCCCAAATGAAGCAATAGATCAAAACTCCAGAAAAAGAGCTGAACAAAATGGAGGTAAGTAATTTATCAGATGCAGAGTTCAAAACACTGGTTATAAGGATGCTCATGGAACTTAGCGAAGACCTCAGCAGCATAAAAAAGATCCAGCCAGAAACAAAGTATACACTAATTGAAATAAAGAACAATTTACAGGAAAACAATAGAGTGGATGAACCCGACAATCAGATCAATGATTTGGAACATAAGAAAGCAAAAAACAACCAATCACAACCACAAGAAGAAAACAGAATCCAAAAAATGAGGGTAGTAAAAACAGCCTCTGGGACAATTTCAAGAGATCCAATATTTGCATCATAGGGGTGCCCAAAGGAGAAGAGAAAGAGCAAGAAATTGGAAATTTATTTGAAAAAATAATGAAAGAAAACTTCCTTAATTTGGTGAAGGAAATAGATATGCAAGTCCAGAAAGCAGAGTCCTAATCAAGTTGGACCCAAAGAGGACTACACCAAGACACATCATAATTAAAATGCCAAGTGTTAAAGATAAAGACAGACCTGGCTGGTGTAGCTCAGTGGATTGAGTGTGGGCCTGAGAATCAAAGGGTTGCTGGTTCAATTCCCAGTCTAGGGCACATGCCTGGATTGCAGGCCAGGTCCCTAGTAGGGGGCGTGCGAGAGGCAACCACACATGATGTTTCTCTCCCTCTCTTTCTCCCTCCCTTCACCATCTCTAAAAACAAATAAGTAAAATCTTTAAAATATATATATAAAGACAGAATTTTACAAGCAGTAAGAAAAAAGAAGAGAGTTACCTATGAAGGAGTTCCCATAAGACTGTCAGCTGATTTCTCAGAAGCAGCTTTGCAGGCAAGAAAGGGCTGGAAGAAGTACTCGAAGTGATGAAAAGCAAGGACCTACATCCAAGATCACACTATCCAGCAAAGCTATCATTTAGAATGGAAGGCAGATAAAGTGCTTCCCCGACAAGGTAAAGCTAAAGGAATTCATCATCATCACACCATTATTACATGAAATGTTAAGGGGACTTACTTAAGAAGAAGAAGATCAAAACTACGAACATTAAAATGACAACATATTCACAACTATCAACAACTGAATCTAAAAAACAAAAACAAACTACGCAAACAGAACAGGAACAGAATCACAGGTATGGGATCATTTGGAGGGTTGTCAGCTGGGAGAAAGAGGGAAATGCTGCAGGGATCAAGACGCATCACTGGTCAGAACAATATAGACAGGGGGATGTTAAGAATAGTATAGGAAAGAGAGAAGCCAAAGAACTTACACCCATGACCCATGGACATGAACTGAGGGCGGGGATGACTTCTGGAGGGGAGGGGTGACCTGGGCAGAGGGTGGCAAAGGGAGAACAACCTGGGACAACCATAACAGCATAATCAATAAAATACATTTTAAAAAAGTAAAAGACAGATATGATAAGAACTTGGTCAAGGTATACAGATTTTTTGTGGGTCAGGTCATATTTTTTATTTCATTTTAAAGGGAAATATATTATGAAATTAAGGGGTTTACATTTTAAAATCCTCTATAAGAGATGAAATATTGTTTATTATCATGCTAGTAATTTATTAAGATTTAAAAGTTAAACAAACCTTTAATCAACTAAATTTGAATAATCAATTGTTACACCAGTCGAGAAGCACTGTGAAGGAAAAACCGTAATAGTGTGTTCTTTTTAATTTTCAGAACAGTGAGCACTGAAGGCTTGCCACTGCAGATCACATCTTTTCTGAGTCCACGGGGTTTTCATTTCAGCTGCCCCAGTGTTGTCTTGTCTCCAGCATTTCTAGTTTAACTCTCAAAACTCGGAACACAGAGGCAGTATGTTTGGGGACAATAGCACACATTTAGAACCAAACTGTCACGAGAGCAGGGCAGGGCTGGACAGGACAAAAGGTACCTTTGCTAAGGCTCATCCAGCTGTTGCCACGTTCCCGGCTGGGCGATCATTTCAAGGGCCAACACACAGGGACTTTTGGTTGCTTTAGATTAGTTCTACCAGTCTTACCAATACGGCTCAAGAAAGAGACGGGCCAGCCTTCATCACAGCCTAAGAGTGTTCCCTGCAACTTCATTAGTAAATTCGCACATTATTAAAAATAAAACCTCCCTAAAAATTGCCTAAAAGTAATTCATGGCCTGATCCTCTTAATTTCCAGACATCGATACCCATCTTTAGAACATAAACAAGTTCGTATATTTTATTTTCCTTTGCAGCGCTGAAAGAATTCCCATTTAGGATTATCATTTAATCTTCATAGCATACCTCCAAGGTCAACAGAATGGATATTATCAATATTCCCCTTCAACTGATAATAAAACTGTGGCTCCAAGAGATCAATTAGTATGTCTAAGTTTTCAAAAGCTACCTGCCTTCCGCTCCTAATTTTGCTATTTTCTTCTCTAATTGTAATAATTTAAACATACAAAAGGAATATATAAAGTCACAGCTTCAAACTATGAGGCTATCCTATTGACTTAAAACGTAGAAATAAACAAAAATGAAGTCTTACCTCTTTGGAATATTCTTTTTTTTTAAGATTTTATTTATTTATTTTTGAGAGAGAGGGGAAGGGAGGGAGAAAGAGAGGGAGTGAAACATCAATGTGTGGTCACCTGTCGCACCCCTCCACCAGGGACCTGGCCTGCAACCCAGTTATGCACCTGACTGGGAATCAAACCAGCAACTCTTTGGTTCACAGGCCCACGCCCAATCCACTGAGCTACACCAGCCAGGGCTGCAATATTGTCTTCTACAGTATGAATTCAGTTGTCAGGAAGCTTTAAGTTACCAAGGGAAGGGTAGATATACAATGGACCCTTGAACAGCAGAGATTTGAACTGCCTGGGTCAACTTAAATGCAGATTTTTTCCCCGATAAATACATCTGGCCCTTCATATCCCAGGTGTTGCACCTGCAGATTCTAACAACTGCAGATAGAATTTATTATCTTCGCATTTCCAATTAAAGATTTGAAACTGTGATTGTGAGGCAGGATAGTAAGAAGCTAAGAAAATTCCTTGGCAACCGGAACAGGGAGACTAAGACAGACAGCTCAATGACGTGGCCAATATTATTTACAGCCAGATATGGAAGTTCACCACCCTAGAGATAACATCTAGGCCTCAGCTGTGTTTCAGCTCCAGGAAAGCAGCAAAACCAGGTGGGCAACCCCAGGGTCAGCTGCAATGACCAAGGACCCCCTGCCCTGTCACAGCCCAATCAATGGAGACTGTGACCCTGAAAGGCCACTCCTAGAAAGCTGATGGATATTCTGAAACCCTCCCCTGAGAGCTCCCCTAAGATTCAGGCCTGCAAGGGAGAGAAAAGCCTCAAGACAAAGGACCCAGGGGAGAGCTCTCCCCATCCCTTGCCACTCCCTTTCCCTTCTTCTTCCCTCTCTTTCCCCACAAGCACACATCCCCTAAACTCTAAAGGGACCCCAAGACTTGCAATCAGCAGAATAATGAGGTTTGGCCACTTGTCCCAGGCTAACCCCATGAATCTGTCCCCAAAGCCCCCTTTTGTTTGACTTCCCAATGAGCTAAGGCAGCCCAGCCTAGGCTCTTCTGTTGCTTCTATGCTAGGCCCTTCCTGTTTTACTGTTTCCAGCTGTAATAAATGTATCCTCCTAGTCCTCACAGTGCCCTGAAGTCAAGAACCCACACACTACTGGCTGGGCCTAGGCAGACCCACTCATGGCTAGGCCCCGTCCGGAAACAGCTGTATCTGTGGATGTGAAGGGCTGACTGTAGTTAAGTTTTGGGTAGTCAAACGTTACACTGGAATTTTTGACTGAGCAGGGGGTCAGTGCTTGTTCTCCCCACTCCCCCACCCCTTGTTTAAGGGTCAACTGTAAGACAGAACTGCATTCTTTGCCCTTCAGAGCTGTGTAATCTAACAGTAAGAACATAGCAGATAGCTTCTTAGGGAGCAGATCTGTAATGTGGAGGGCCTGGGTCTCTGGAGATCTCACCTCCTTTCTTTACAACACTGCATGACAGTCTGTTTAGAGAACTACCTGGAACTGGTAGGATTAAAAGGGATAGTAGAGCTCTCTCGCTCTCTCTCTCTCTCTCTCTCTCTCTCTCTCTCTCTCTCTCGCCCTCTCCACAGATAGAGTGAAGGCTATCGTAAACAGTAAGAAGGAGGCCTCTACAAGCCAGGAAGAGAGGTCTCTCCAAGAGAGGTCTGCCAGCCCCTTGATCTGAGTCTTTCAGCACTATAACTGTGGAATGTATGATCCCTGGAGAACCTATCTGAAGCACCTCTTGACAGCAAGTGACTGAGATACAGGGGTGGGTAAAGTAGGTTTATGATTGTATGTGAAACACGGTGTTTATTCCGGTATTATTTATTCTTGCATATATTTTTCCATATGAACAAGTGTAAACCTACTTTGCCAGCCCTGTGTATTAGAAACTTCATGCATGCATGATCAAGACCAGTACAAAATGGGAAAAACTACTTACTGCAACGCAGACCTCAGAATATCCCACCAGGCCCTTTCACCAGAACAATGAACAGCAGCCGCCCAGATGTAAGCACTGAGTCCATGGGTCAGTTATCAGACATGGCGGCAGGTACTTTAGCAGACGTCTTGGAGCTGGTGGAAGAGAATGCCACTTTAAGCCTAAAAAAAGGACCTTCGTCCTTATCATAACCAATCCTGGATATCCTATCTCCAGACTTCTCTTATTTGAGGAAAAAGAAAAAAACTACCTTGTTTACGCCAAAAAAATAAAAAATAAAAAATAAAAAATAAAAAATAAAAAAAAGGTGGGGTGGTGGTAGTACAGTCCAATAGACTTTGAGTAGATGACTTCTGAGAATCGGGAAGGATCCAAGAGACTGGTGCAGCCGATCTCAACTGGTTGATAGCTACTGTTAGGCTCTCCTTATGTGCTCTTTTGTATTCTTTATCATTCCTTTTTGCTCATTTCTCTTAGGCCCTGAGGTGCAAAAATACAGAGATCAATGTGTCCAAAATAAAGGCTTAAGAAATGCTGAAGAGGTAGAACTAATTCTTACTCATACTCCCACCATTACCGCTGTTTCCAGCATTTCAAGAGTTCCACACTATTTACTCATACTCAAAATCCGTTTTAAAAAAAGTGCTCTAAGTATCTCATGAATTGCAAAATATTCCATAATGGACAGGGTATTCGGGCTGTTAGTCTTACCTACCCTGCCTTTCTCCTGATTATACATTAGTTTGGAAGAATTTATTAGTCCTAAAGCATATTGCATTATTTCCCCTATTGAACCTGCTCCTTCATTTTCAAGATCTAAATTTGATTCCATATTCCCTGATGTTTGCAACTGTTCAACTTTTTGTCTTCATGATTCTAAAAAGAGCGCTTTCAAATCCATCATCTCGGTCAGAGGGCTATTAAACAGTTGCTAAGCTCAAGGACAATTGACATACACTACCACTTCATATTTCAGATTGGAGATGTCATTTAGAATCCACTGTTTCAACATTGGCAAGTCTTGGAACTCATGACTTTTTAAATAGAAATATACAGAACAGCACTTAACTCTTGCCAGACGGCAGCTTCTAAAAGCCAGCCATGGAAATCCAAATCTTCTGGTCAGACCAACCTCCCTGGCAGCCAGTAACTGATTTTTACCTCAGGATGGGTAGCCCGAGTCTTGGCTAATAAAAATATCTGGCTGTAGCTCATAGAATAGCCTTTCAGGACTTTAAGGCAGAGCCCTTTTGCTCTTGATTTAGACATACTTTAATTAATCCAGTTACCTATTGTCTAGGTCATCTGAGTGGAAACACAGAACCAAAAAGGCAGAAGAAATGAGCTCACAGTAGCAAGAAGTGAGTTAACAGTGAGAAAGGACAACCAAGCAGCCTGGCATCTATCAACCTAAGAGCAGATGACTAATTCTGTAACCTGTGTAGCCCTTGAACTGAGAATACCAGAAAGGAGAAAAAGAAAAAAACATTCCAAGGATAAATTCAGAGACCCACACGTAGACACATCATAGTAAAAATGCTGAAAGTCAAATACAGGGAGAAAATCCTTGAAAAATGCTAGAAAAAACAGTGTGTCACTTAAAAGGGAGCCCCGTGGAAGCCAGAAGGCAGTTGGAAAGCAAAGTGCTCAAATACAAATACTGCCAACCAATACTTTTTTTCCTTTATTGATTTTAGAGAGGTGGGGTGGGGGAGAGAGGGGGAGAGAGAAAGGGGACATACTGGGTCCTTTTTCTTAAGGGTTTTTATCTGTTTTCTAAAGGCTGGGACTTCAGGGGAAGATCCACCCATCCATACATTCATTGCTTGCTTCATGCATATACCCTAACCCAATCACAGACCTACAACCTGGTGTACTGGGACTAAGCTCTAACCGAGGTACACAGCCAGGGGCCAACTAAGGATCTTATATCCACCCAGCAAAGCTATCTATAAAAATAGAAAAAAATCGTTGGTAGCCAACTGATCTTACAAAAAAATAGTAGTTCGTTCTTCAGGCTGAAAGTAAGTGATCCCAAACTGTAAGTACTAGGAAGCCACAAGAACAAAGTTGAAGGTAATTAGGTAACTATAAATGTGTATATTTTCTTAAGATTTAAAAAGCATTTTTATAAAATAATATGTATGCAATATATCGTTGGGACTATACATATAGAAATGTAATATGTGTAATACATTTGCCAGCAACACAAGTAAGGTGTATGGGAGTAAAGCCCTAGCACGCTGAGGAAATAAATGATTACAAATGTTAGACTAACAGTTGTAACAACACACTGTTGGATTTGTAACATGTAGTATGTAGGCGTTACCTAGAAATACTTTCGTGAGACTTGGTACTCAATGAGAGCAAGTTGTAGATATTTTACAATTTGTTATACTCCTTGCCAAGACAGAACAAAACCAAAGCACCAAACAAGGAAATTTAAGGAATCTTCCTTTGGCTACTTTTATTTGCTGCTGACAGCCAAGCTAAAAATATATTAGTTATTTCTCCTTGGTCTATGCTAAGATCCTATGATTTCTGAAGTCTGGACTGAAAGTTTTTTGTCCTCCTTTTATAATCATTAAAAATAACATAGCAAGATAAAAGGTAACTTTCTAAGGAAAAAACTCAATTATCATTCTACTTTGACAACATCATTTTTTGTTGTTATTTATTCCCTTCTGGCTCTATTCCATTGGCATTCACAATTTATTTTATGGAGGTGTACCATTAATACACAGGGTCTGGCAGAAGTAATGCCTGCTTGAGTGTGGTTGGTAGGGTATTAATATGGGTGTAATAATTTATAGTTTTAATTGGAACATTCTACCTAAAATGTCATATGGTGTGCTTGAGGGATAGTTATAAAATCACATGCTTATGATTTTGTAATAAACAAGGGGCATTATTTGCGCCAGATACTGTATATTTATATTTTTTCACTTGGCATTAGATACTTTAGCAAGTTTAATTATCATTCTTGACAGCATCACATGTATTCAGGGATATGTAAGTACTTTCCCATGTCTGTCCGACCTGTCCATTCTGTTTCGCAGTGGCGGACCTGGGGGAAGGGTTGGAGCCGACTTCCAGACTCAAAAACAAAGAAACAAACACCCAAATCTTGAACTGTGATGAATGTAAATGGCCTCTGACTTTGACCAAAGTTTTAAACTTGTATTTACATAATTTAAAATTAAATGTTTAAAATCAGACACAAGTATCATCTGAATAAGATTTATAATATAAAATACTAATTAGAAGTTTTGATTTATAAAGTCTATGAACCCACCAGTTTGCAGGTCATTCGGAAACGAGCGGTATATTTCAAACTTTTGACTCGGATGCCCCTATGTCCATACACCTACCTTCTACCCTTCTTACCTTTAATACACTGCCTTAGGCAGTAATCTCAGAAAAATTCAACTCTGAATTCATCAAGTAGTACATACAATAGCTGAAATTTACATTTTGTCAGCAGATAAAAAGTACCGGATTAAAAATAGCATTTCCTAATGTAAGAGTCTCATTTCTTAAAACTTAAAAAAAATCCTCACTCAAGGATATGTTTATTGACTTTAGAGAGGAAGAGGAGAACAACATTGATTGCCCCCCATACTCATCTTGAGTGGGGATCGAACCTTTTGGTGTAAGGGAAGCTACAACCAATTGAGCCACTGGCCAGAGCACTAATAAAACTTTTTAACATATGTTATAATTATATTTTGCAAGTTCAGTACATGGCCTACAAGAGGAAATAGGAGTAAAATAATTTCAAGTATATCTGGCTTTTAATGAAAAAAAAAGTTTAACAAGGTTTTAGCTCACCAACATTTACCATTCTGGGGCTTGGGGTTAGGGGGACTCATGGACATGGGTAACAGTGTGGCAATAGGGGTGGTAATGGGGGTGGGGTGGTGGAGGTGATATACGGTATAAGGGGGGTAAATGGCAATGAAAAACATTATAAATTAAAAAAAATACAGCCTATGCTTTACTACATTTTTTTTTACTGTAATGTGAGGTAGGTCATTTCCAGGCTAGAGTTACTATTTGCTTCCTTCCTTAGCATCAGTTATTCAACTATTCAGTCACAGGCACGATCCATTTAGTACTTCTCTCTCCATTCTGCAAATTTAACTCAAACACAATTCCAAATATTATGTGAATAGTTTCCTTTTTGGGCATAGGACATTGGGGTATACATTATTATTAGAATTATTATTAGCGATATGCTATCATTGTATTTGAATATATAGCCTGTTTAAAACCAAAGCAATTAACTAAAAGCTCATCCATTAGCAATTAGTAGCAACTTCTGATGCTTTATTCAATGTGATTGCATATTCTCAGCATGTTTATAATTTGAAGTAAATGTGAGTCAACACTTATTTGACTAGTTACCATGTTCACTAGGTTTTAACACAACCAACAGCTGTTACTGAGCTTAGTAAAGTAGTGTTAAATACTTAAACATACAATTCATCAGAGAAAGGTAAAAAGCAAAACCTATCAATCTACTCTTCAATGAATAAACCTGCTGGTATCTCAGAGCCATTTAAATAAAATTATGATTAACAAGAGAATAAGTTTATGCTGTATTATAGTTCAAAAGGATCACAGGTATAAAAGTCCAGATACATTTGGTGAGGATGAGATAGTACAGTCATTGACAATTTGATTGTTGTTAGACCTTAGGAAACTCACTTTTCCTCCTTAGGTTTGTTTCCTCACCTGTAAAATGAAAGGATTGGGAAGATTATGACTTTTATCAGGCTTTCCCTACCTATTCTTGAAAAGCTGTTCAAGTGTTTGTCATTATGAACATCTAAATGCATTTATCAAGCTTTTTTAAAGTTAGCAACAGAAATCACAAAGAGAAAAGATGACTATATCTATTCTTTAAAAAAAAAGATTTCTTTTTAGACAGAGAGGTAGGGAGGGAGAAAGAATCATCAATGTCAGAGAGAAATAGCTATGGTTGCCTCTTGCACATGCCCAGACCGGGGACCAAACCCAGGCATGTAACTTGACTCAGAATTGAACCCGCAACCTTTGGCTTTGTGGGATAACACTCAACCAACCAGTCTGAGCCACACCGGCCAGAGCTATGATATATATTCTTAGGTGAGGTACAGAACTGATAAATTTGAGTAAGTTATAAGTCTGAAAAAGTATAAAGATAATAAAATCAATTTATTGTTCTTATTCTACCTTTTATACTTGTAAGATATGACAGGAGTTCTGTGTACTGCTGATCATTTTTCCAGGACTAGTGTTAACATCCAAATTACACCATGTTGGTATGCCCAAGGGCCAAATACAAAAATAAGTTTACCTGGGTCTACTCTAGCCAAGGTTAAAAAATGGTGTGAGTTATTTACATGAGTAGGGTTGAGACATTTTCCTGTCACATTAGAAATGTAAAGATATTAACCAATCATTAAAAAAATACTTTATTTATTTTTAGACAGGGGAAAGGAGGGAAGAAGAGGGGGAGAGAAATATCAATGTGTGGTTGGTTGACTCTCACGAGCCCCCAACTGGGGACCTGGCCTACAACCCAGGCATGTGCCCTGACTGGGAATCGAACCGGCGACCTTCCAGTTTTTTGGTAAGATGCCCAACTCACTGAGCCACCACCAGTCAGGGTGGAATATACAGTCTTACAGGACCCTGTTCAACTTATTTAAATTTGGAATTTCTTTTGTAGCACTGTGACATGTCATTCAACTCCTCTGCTCTGCTCTAGTAGTATGATACTCATTAACCCTTCAGAGTTAATTCCTTTACCTTGATGGACAAAAAACCATGAAGTTAAGCTGTTATATTGAGCTCTAATCTACCATTTTGCAATTTTCACTTTGTTTTACTGAGGGTCAAAAAGAATAAGTTATACATCACTCTAAAAAATTTGAAGGCAACTATCATTCCTTAGTCACATAATCCTATTTAGTTTCTGTGTTTGTTTATAAGACTCTTTCTAACTTGGTGAAACAGTCCAGGATTTGTTCTAGTTTGTGAATATCCTTTCACTGAATCTTGAAATGAAATTAATACTGCAGATATTGCAGCACTTTTTAAAATTATTTACCAATGACAAATTTTCAGCACCCTAAGATTGTATCCGTTTCTGAACAGTTGGCTTCCATTTTTTTCTTAAGCTAAAATCTGCAACCTCTCGACAAATGCACTTTCACGTTTTTATCAACAGCTTTTCTACTGTGTCTAGGACAGTGATCAGGGCCCATGATACCACAAATAATTGTGCCTCTAACTTGCTTGCCAGCCTCATGCCATCCTTTCCATCTGAACTCTGGCCGAACTTAATTTCATATGCCATTCTTCTTCCAGGCTTCCACATGGAAGGAATGTTTAGGGTTAGTCATTTTTTAGTCATCTTTCAAAGCTCAGTTCAAAAACTACTTCAAGGGACTTTTCCTTGTCCTCCCTCCACAACCTCCCCTCCCAGGAATACGCCTTTTAATTATTATAACACCCTACCGATCTCCTTCAGTTCTTACGCAAACAGCAATACTTGTGCGACGAGGTATGTCTCCTCAGTTATACTGTGAAGTCTATTAAGGACATGGTCGGTGTCTATTTTTGCCTGGCACAGGATTTTGCGCAATTTAAACATGCAACAAATATTTGTTGAATGAGTAAGAAATCAGCATGGTCAAAATTTTGACTTTCCCAGGTAATCAAAAAACAAAACCCAACAACAACAAAAAAAACCCCATCCCAGCTAAACTCTGGGGTGTATGTTGTACAAAGGAGGAATTGTATTGGCTCCAAGACAATCTTGAGAAGGAAAAACCTCTCCAAAGGAGTGATAAAATTTAGAAAACTAAAGAACTATGTTCTATTAAGATGAAACCTTTTTTCACTCTTTCTATAAAGTGGAGAGCATGGAAGAAGGCAAACAAGCACAGCTGAGTGGTATATTCGTTGTTTACTGTTAATCTGACACATCTGAACCAAAGCATTCACAATACTTGATATACTTTGAAGAGAATCATATACTAGAGTCTTAGACATAACCACAGAACAAGCAGAACAATTAAAACTACATAAGGCCTTAAAATATATCCACAGTGTGTATTATTTCAATATTCATTCATTTACAAATTAGACTACATACCGTTAATTTAATTTTCTATTTTTCTTTCATTTTTTTAAAATTCAGGCATGATTCATTCAAGGAAAGGCAACTTAGTTTTTGTGTGTGAACTTTATTTTTTACTACACTGGTTAATATAAAAGTTATGAATTAAATGTTGTCTTATCTCCTGCATCAGGAGTGAATCCATGAAATTCTCAGGTAGTAATCCAAAACAATAGGTTCTGTTCTTAGAAATAGCCAAAGTGAAAAGGGACCAGAGCCAGTCTGTGTGTGGTCTTCAAGAATATCAATGGACTTTCAGGTTGTCTATTTATAATGAGGAGTACTGCAATTTTACGAGACTAGTCAAAATTTAAAACAACAATGCATACAAAAATCATTCTTGAAGCTCTAAATGCCTTTTAAATAACTAAAATAAAAAATTTAAGTAGTTGCCTCACAGTACCAAACTTACAAATCAAAACTAGTTAAAATTCAGTGCTGTAATGACCTCTCATTTACAAGGTAACTAGTTGGTAAATTAACAGATGGCATAAAAATTAAGACTTACATCAGTTTTTTTAAAGGAGAAAATGAATGATAACCAGGGAATACAGAAATTTCAATGTATTTTACAATAAAATAACTGTTTATACCTCTATCCCTGTACAACAGGGTGTAGGTCACCTCTAGTGAACTTGCGTTTTCTTAGTATTCTACCG
Organism: Desmodus rotundus; assembly: GCF_022682495.2. Classification (NCBI taxonomy): domain Eukaryota; kingdom Metazoa; phylum Chordata; class Mammalia; order Chiroptera; family Phyllostomidae; genus Desmodus; species Desmodus rotundus. Next base: position 46,376,202 of record NC_071387.1, on the reverse strand, counting down.
AGTACTTGAATTGTTTTAGATATACAGCTTTTTATTGAAAGAATATTACATTTGTATACCAGGATAAGATTTAGTACATTGAGATGTTTTAAAAATATTTATAAATTTGTTTCTCATATGCAAAAGCATTTGGCAATACTTTTACAGCATTTGATTTTATAGAATTAAAATTTCATACAGTACTCATTTTGATGTTTAAAAAAAAATTCACAGAAAAAATATAAATTACACAGCCTGACTGCATGATACTGTTATTTCCAGTTATAGTTCTGGTAATTAAAACCTTCATTAAGTCTGTTAACAAATCATTACCTGTACATTTATGAAGGCAACTTACATGATTTGCAAACAAAACCTTCAGGTTTTACATTATTTACCAAGGAGTGCAGTTCAGCAAAATAAAACCCGGTATGCAGATTTACATAATATTTTACAAATTTACCAGTTCCTGTGACACGAACTGTTTCAACCTTTCAAGGTACTGTCCATAAAGTTCCACATCATTATGACCTGCCCCTTCAACCCACAGAGGCTCCACAGGTCTTTGGCAACGCTCAAATAACGCGAGGCCGTGTGAAAAGTCAATGACTTCATCTTCAGTCCCATGAATGATTAACACTGGAGACGTTATCTTAGAGATTTTGTCAATGCTGTAGGAAAAAAGGAGGGAGGAAAAGTCAATGAATTAACTATGAAGAAACCATAAAACAAATTTTCTTGTGCTATATCAGACAGAGAATTCAAACATCAGAATCTAACCAGAAGGGATGGATGCCTCTTGGATTTCAAACATCATTCAAGTCACCTTTACATACTCTCTACCTTAAGATTATCTGAGAAAGTTAATTTCATGCACTTCTGTTTTGAGGAAATCACTCAATGGTTACTGTGCTGACTTCATATCTCTCTGCATTCATATGGCAGCAAGTTTTCTTGTTTTAGGGGTGTTAACTCACAAAAATAAAGGAGCAAATACAACACCACATAGCAAAATTTTGGAGCTGAAAAATGGGAGAAAACACAATTTTTAAAGGGATAGAAGGTAAAGAACCAACCCCATTTATTCCATGGAACACCTGAGGGTTAGCAAATGACAGGGGGCATGAAGGTGAATGATTGAAATGTCTAGAATTTGTTCAAAGAATAGTTTAGGTCCCTCACCCCCAACGTCTTTCCCCTATTTTCTGCAGCAGAGTAACTGCCCTCCACCCAAAACCAGGAGTTTTGTAGACGAGGGAGTTGCCAGTCACAGTTCGGGGCAGAGGCATCAGAGGACAAGCGAGCATATACATACTGGCTACTGTGAGCCCTTCTCCCCTAGCGGGCTCCCGGAATGCTGGCCCCCAGAGCTTCATCCACCAAGGGTGGGTTTTAGAGCCTTCTTTGCAGTCTGTGCCCACTTTAAGAGTAAAGGTATATGAATACTGACATGGGGCTGGGAATCCCCAACTAACTGGCTTGAATAGATCTCTCTATGGTGAATCGCTCAGGCGACAAGTCTTAGTCACCTGCTTCAGGTCAGCACTTCAGTCCCTGTCTTACTCTGTATGAGCCAGGAACCAAGAACCACCAGACATCCGTGGAGAACACTTTAACATGAGAGATCAAAACAATCAGAACTAAAAAGGCAACTCAAAGGAGACATAAAATACAGAGAGAAGAAATCTTACAAATATCAACTCTTTTTAAAAATCCTTAGAGAGAGAAAAGGCACTGTAACCATAACTGAGTATATAATCATGAAAAGTAGAACATCAGTGAAATTGTACAAGGTTGCATTTGGTAAGGAAAGAATGTTTAGGTGTATTGTTTGCATAGCATTACCCTAAATACACCCTTATCATCTCTATTATTCAGCTAGACAGAGCAATATAATGAACACTCCTTCTAACCTACCATTATTTAAACCAAAATAAAAGTAAAAATCAGAATCTCCCTCCCACAGCCTGCTCTGGTGATAACATCATACATCCCCATAAACTTCTTTGCAAAAGTGACCCCTTATTGCTAATGATGAAAAAAATGTTTTTGAAATGACCCTTGCTGTTCTTATAAAGAACCAAGTGATGATTTGGCCTTTGGCCCATCTATCATTCACCAAAAAACCCCCTTTGTATTGTTGTTAATTATGCAAAGAAAATAAAACAAATTTGCTAGTCTCTCACTTCTTGAGCTGCCGGGAACTACCTTGAGGAGACATAGCTTCTTTCAAACTTGTCTAACACTTTAATGTTTGCAGACTTTTTGGCGTAACACTTTAATACTTATCCTAGTTCACTTAAGACTCAAATTTTTCCCCCCAATTCACTTCTTTTGTCAATCAGATACCATTAGACATCATTCACTCATTTTTATGCACACACCTTACTTTTTCTCTACTTGTTTCTTTCCTCCAGTATTGTGTCTCACTGAATGGTACCACCACCCATTAGCAGTTTAAGTCAGAAACCTGGGAATTACATTCAAGTTCCTTTGTTTAGCATCCTCTATCCAGCCTGACATTTAGTTCTATCAATTTTATTTCTTGAATTCATTATCTTGTCTTTAATACTAGTGCCACTGTCTGGGTAAAGGCCCTCCACACTTTGCATCAGATTATTGCTCAAACATTTCAGCTTCCTGAGTGATGTCCTGCTACCACTTGCTTCACGGGTTAACTTTTCACAATTTCTATAATATATGTAAAATAGAAGTTCATGGCTAAGTGAGTGGTATCACGTATGCCTTAAATGAGGGAATAAAATTCCCTCAAAAGTCTCTCTAACTTACATTCAAGTATTTTGAATACTGATACTTACTTTGGGAATGCATCAAAACAGTAGGTCTTCTTGGTGTCAGGAAAAGCAACTCGCATTCCCGACGTCAAAGGAGAATGAAGAATAACAGCAGCACTCTCGTATCGAGCAGCAAGATCCACAGATGGTACTGTCCCTATACTTTGGCCATATATAATCACATTTTCAGGGCGAATGCCGTATCTACAAAGTTCAGAAGTTAAAGAAAGAAATAATAAAAAAAAAAAAGAGTTGGACTGCTATGAAATGCTCAGTCATCCCTAAGGAAACCAGGTAACGCTCTCATTTTTAAAGCTGATTTGTTCTTGTACTACTACTATCCTTTTATCAAAGGCAAATAAATCTACTCTTCAGATAACATCAAGGTTTAATATCAGTGAGCTTTAAACCAAAAGCACAAATGTCCGAGTTGATAGATTTGGCACGAATAATAAGAATAAGAATAAAATTTCAGTCTTAAAAATGGATATATGTAATTAAATGTACACCAACTAAACTTGGAAACATCAATCACTATTTTAATGATTGATGTTTAACGGATAGTTGTTTATCTTCCATTCAATGTAAGAAAAGTTCTTTATGTGTTCAAACATCAAAAGTGAGTCATTTTATTTTTTAAAGTTGGTGATGAATGTGACATATGGTTACAATATGGAATAAATATATATATATTGTTTTAGACAAGAGCAAATTACTGTATTTCTTGAAATCTGCCTTTACTTACCATAGAAATGGACTAGTGATTGAAAAGATAAACAGATGAATGACAATTCCAATAACACATAATTCAGCTACAACCTCAAGAGTATTGCTTTAATCTTTGTAAAAAAGCTTCAGATTTAAGTAGATAAACTCACGGACTCAGTAAGTAATACTATGTTCCAGGCACTGCTATGTGTCTACAGTGTGACTGTCCAAATGTAAACTACTGCAAGTTTAAGTGAGATGCTACAGAACTAATGAATGTGGGGTTAAGGGTTGGAGTGCCGCCAGATATGCCTTTCTGCTTTAGAAGTCTGATGGGCGTCACTTCTGGCTGCTAAGGGCCATTTGAACAACAGCTTCTAATCTTTTGAAAAGGTAACAGCTTTCCAAATTACCTGAACACTCACCAGCAAGAATAAGACCAACCCTGTGTGCTCCCTATGGCCCTTTCTGGGGCACAGGCCTATTTGGACTATCCAGATAAAATACCTTCCCATAGTTCCATCTAATCAGTCCTACTCAAGCACTTGGATATGTCCCACAGTATGGGTTCCAACTACTCCAGACTGACTCTAAATGTAAGTAAACGCTGAAAAATTTTCTTTACAACAAACCTAGCTGTGTGTACTTTATAGGAATGAAAAAATTAGGAAAATGAACATTTGTAGCATCAGCATAACTCTGAAGACTGCACAGTTGCTGTTGGCTGGGTAGCAGCCTTGGTGGTGGCAACCATGGGTTTTAGACTAAAGCTGGCAATGGACAAGGCTCCAGAGCAGCCGAGGCAGCTGCCAGCTTCACATCAGAGGACTCAAAGCAATAACAGAATTTCAGAAAACTACAAGTTAGAAAGGACTTTAAAGACCATCTAATCTGGTTCACCTGCTTAGTGAACAGATGTTCAAAGTTGGAATAAGGTAGTAACAGACCTATAATTAAACATAGGTATCCTGACTCTCAATCCAGTGTTTTGTTTTTAAAGATTTATTTATTTATGTATTTTTAGAGAGAGGGGAAGATAGAGAGAGGAACATCAACATGTGGATGCCTCTTGGATGCCCTGCAACCAAGCCATGTGCCCTGACTGGGAATTGAACTAGCTACTCTTTGGTTTGAAGGCTGGCACTCAATCCACTGAGCCACACCAGCCAGGTCTTAGTCTAGTGTTTTATCTACTACAACACAAAGATAATGATTTAAAAGTTTACAGGTGAAGGCTGCATAGTAAATATTAGGCCCTTATTTATTTTTTCTTGATAGATCAGAAATTCACAAGCTTGAGGTTATTATTGATTATCCTAAAAAGGAGACCATTCAAATAATAATTACTTAAGTTCATTATTTATTTTTCCCTCCTTGGTTTCATAAGAAGCACTAACAATAAAATAAAGGCTATCTGTTTTAACTTAGCTAGTCCACTGAAGCTATATTCTAAGAGTTAATTATGGCATGTAAATTTTATCTCAATAAATGTTATTAAAAAATATATCATCACACCCCTGACAGTTATTGTACTATAATATATTCAACTGCCTAACTCTGAAAGTGGGCATTCATTTTTGTTTCTTAACTTACACTAAAATATTTACTGTATGATAAATGATGAGAAAATACACTTAAGTCTACAAAACTGCATTATTTTACAAGCAAATTTATAAATATACTGGTGACTAGAAAAAATTAATGCAATTTCTAGTTCTCCCCAAAATATAGTTATACTCAAGATATAACTGACGAAGTATGAGAATTTAAACAATTTATCATAACATTACTTTTTTCTTCGCAGAAACTCTCCAAATTTAAAGTAAAATGTCAGTTTTACAGAATACTTTAAAAATCCAGCCTCTTACACTGTTAATGATAGATCAAGTCAATGAGTAATTAGCCTAATCACCATTTTCTCATTCTTGTGAACTGCCACAGCTTTGAATAAACATTTTTAAATCACAATTAGTAAGTTAAATTACAATCTAATTTTAACTGTCCGTAGATATAGTGGTCAATATAATCTCTACTTAGTATTTTCAGATGTGTTATTAAAAAGGCATTTATTCTGTTCTAATACAAGACAACTTTAGTAAATCATCCCGAGTATAGAAAATAACTGCCAATCACCGTTTACCTTGTCCTAAGAGCAAGCCAAGCAGCTTCTATGTCTGCATAGAGGTTCTTCTCCGTTGGTTTCCCAGAACTTGCACCATATCCAGAATAATCGTATGAGAATATATTACAGTTAATCCGTGATCCCAGTCCTATGTAAAAGCTGCTCATCTGACCAAGATCAACAGCATTTCCGTGTGAGAAGAGTAAGGTGTATTTGGCATTGGGTGAGCAACGCACAAACATGCAGGCAATTCTGTTGCCTTTACTGGTTCTAGTCATGAAACACTCAATGGCATCTTTTTCTCTGGAAGAGTACTGCCAGTCAGCTCGTTCTGACAGGTGCAAAGTCCAGCGGCTTCCACTTTCGTCACACATTAGCGTGTAAGTTGGATCAGGTGGCAAAAATGCTAATTTTGAAGCAATTTTCCCTGGACAAGGTGGACAGCAGAAGAGGCAACATAGCTCACTAAATGAAAGATTATTCATCTTCTGAAAAAGAAAAGGAGATAGCAAATGTTTTAATCACTGAATGTGGATTCTGCATTCTTACACAACAGGAGGTTAAAATAAAGACGCCAGTGTTCAGTGTCCACTACTATTGTTTCGAGTATCTTCAACCAAAACAGATTTTGGGGATCTCTGCAGAAATATTGTAAATCCTGGGATGAAGCAAATATTGCTAATCAGGAGACAGACTCAAATACTGTATGGTATATTTCAAACAGTAGTGATTATATCTTAAAATATTTACCCCAAATATGAAAAATAATACAAGAGTAGAGGTAATGTTTCTTATTTCTCTACAAATAACACAGGAGATATGAAATACTATTAGTATAGTTTATAACTTCCGTGAAACTCAGTAAAACTTCTCAGAATCTCATGGAAAAGCTAAGAATTTAACATGATAACAGTAAATATATAATAGCACTTAAGAAGCACTTACTATTTGTCAGGCATGTGCTAAGTGTTTGTTACACATATTTCTAAGTTTAATCCTCAAAACAATCCCATGTGTTGGTCCCTCACAGGTAAGGCAGTGGTGGAATCAGGACCTGTCACCCAGCCCAATCACTGTCCTACATTACTGAGCTACACTATCAAGGGCTCAGAACACTATTTATACCGGAACTTTATGATTTTAGCCATTGTGCCAGATGCCCAAATAACCTATAAGGCACACCGGAACTTTATGATTTTAGCCATTGTGCCAGATGCCCAAATAACCTATAAGGCACAAAGGTAAAATCTGGTAAAGGTAAAATTTCCCAAATTGTTAGATGAGAAGGAACATAAAGGTTTGTAGACAGAGGGGGGTGGAATCCCAACTCTACCACTTACACTAGCCATGTGCCCTTGGGCAAATTATTTACTTTCTGACTCTCACTGCTTTCGTAAGGGAGGCCAATGCCCACACTGAACAGAGTAGAGTAGCTGTGAAGAGCAAGTACAGTGATACAGTTTAGGTATATAAGAGAGTAATGGTCAGGGAGTGGCTCACTTAGGAATGGTCCATTTCCTGCTACGTCTTTCTCATTAATATTTAAAAAATCTCCACCTCCTATTAACTCAGAAACAAAAACAAATACTTGTTTGCCCTACCAGAATTTCCTTCCAGCTTGTCCATTCTCAAATCCCTATATTCTTTTAGCAGTAATAGACCTTTGCTTAGTTCCAGGAAAAAGAAGCATTCAAAACAAGTATCTTCCAGAGGCTTGGTTGGCACCTAATTCACCAAAAAACCTAAATACAACGATATGAAAAATGTACAGAATTATACCCAAAATGGGAAGAAATCACCTCAGGAGTGACTAAAAAGGTGAGAATATTTAGAAGGAAAAGAATTCCCTCTTCACTGAGTACTGAACCCAAACCCAGTCTGTAGTGCTCAATACAAATTTGTTTGTTCCCCACTCTGAAGTAATTAGGTAGAAAATAGCAGAAACAGCACAGATAGAGAGAAACAATGGTTGGAGTGACAGAAAAGGCTTTAAAGGATGAGTAAGGGAAGGGCAGGAAAGTATCTCTTAGATACTGGGAAACAATTTTACTTACTATTTCACCTTTATTTCTTTTTAGCCTTCAAAGCAAATATAGCCTGAATAAGCTAATGTCTTAGTCTGACTGCAACAAGAGCCAGAACAAAAATGACCACTAGTGCTAAACTCCCTGCAGTGTTATTACGCTGGGAAGGGCTCTGAGGGCGTGCCCTGGGCTTGTCAGGCAAAGAGGAAAATAAATCTAGGAGATTCTATGATATATCTGAGCTATGACAAGTTAATATATTCTTGCAAGTTAGCAATGGATCAAAACTAAACAAAAAGAATATCCCCAATAATCCAAAAGCAAAACTCCGGAGAATACCAACGTGGAGGGGATTAGAAGAAAGAGTTACGAGAATCACTTAAGGATATGTGCTGGGGCACCAGTCACTTGACTTGTTCAGAATGATATTAATATTGACAAGATTAAGACGTAGAAGAAAAACATGAATGTAAGTATGACTCAGATATAACCACCACAAAAATTATAGTTGTAGGACACACCTTAAGTATAATTATTCATTACAGGTTTCTAGCTTTGAATATTTATCAGCATGTTAAATTTAAGAAGGAACACAAGCATAAAGAAATAAAAAATAAAATGAGGGGCAGAGAGCAAGAACAGAGAACAAAAAGAACAGAGAAATGTAACAGACCCAAAAGCTGATTATCAGAAAAAGCTTCCACTACTACTACTGACACCTAGCATTCACCGAGTACTTACTGTCAGGCACTATTTTAGACAGTGTTCATATATTAACTCATTTAATCCTTTCAACAACCCCCTGACATAAGGACTCACATCTGAGGAAACAGGAGCAGAGTCATTACGTAACCTGCCAAAAGTGACATGGGTGGTTAAGTGTTGAAACTGATAAGTTGTACAGCGAAGGAAGCCCGAACCCGGATTTACCGTTTTGTGGAAAGAGTACTCAGACAAGGCTGATCAAGAGAAAAGCATAAGACAAAATACTAAATGAAAAAGATCTACAGAAAGTTAAAAAGTGACAATGAATTAAACTTTGATGAAATGCATGAACTTCCCGAGTAATAAGAAAATTCAATGCAAAAATGGACAAAGAATCTGAATAGACATTTCCCCAAAGACGTAAAAATGGCCAATAAGAACATGAAAAGATGCTCAGCATGATTAGTCAACAGGAAAATGCAAATCAAAACCACAATGATACCAGTTCTTACCCACTAGCTGGTATAATCAAAACGATCTTATCAAGCATTGATGAGGATCTGGGGAAATTGGAACTTCACACACTGTTGGTGGGAAGTAAAATGGGGCAACTAATTTGAGTAACAGTTTGGCAGTTCCTTAAAACTGAACCCAGAGTCGGTGGGTCGGTAGCAGCAATAGACCTAACTCACCAACCCAGAAATTGATTGGTGACCGTTTGACCAATCAATTTCACTCCTAGGTATACACCCAAAAGAAATGAAAATATGTCTATACAAAAACTTGTACATAAATGTTCACAGAACTATAATTCATAACAGCCAAAATAATTACCAAGTGTCCGCCAATGAGCATACAAAATGTATTATGTCTATGCAATGAAATTATTCAACCATAAAACAAGAATGATGCATGCTCCAAAGTGGATAAACCTTTTCTTAAAAGATTTTATTTATTTTTAGAGAGAGGGGGAGGGAGGGAGAATGAGAGGGAGATAAACATCGATATGCAAGAGAAACGCTGATCTCCTATGCTCCCAACTGGGGCCCTGCCTGCAAAACACAGATATGTGCCCTGACTGGGACTCAAACTGGCAACATTCGGTTTGCGGGATAATGTTCAACCCACTGAGCCACACCAGTCGGGGTCGAAGTGGATAAATCTTGAAAAAATTATGCTAAATGAAAGAATGCAGTCACAAAAGATCATTTATTATATTATTCTGTTTCTATGCATGTCCAGAACAGGCAAATAGATACAGACAGAAACACATTAGCGGCTCTATGGCTATGGCGGTTAGGAGGGTCGGGGAGCAATAGCTAACAAGTATTGTGGTTTGTTTGGGGGGTAAGGAAAATGTTCAAAAATCAATTTGGGTGGTGGTTGTACAATTTTGTTAATAGTATATTAAAAACCAGCAGTCCTGGCTGGTGTAGCTCTGTGCACTGAGTGCCAGCTTGCAAACCTAAAGGGTGCTGGTTCGATTCCTGGTCAGGGCACATGCCTGGTTTGACGATGTTTCTCTCCTTTTCTCCCTCTCTTCTCTCTAAAAATATATTTTTTATCCCCCCCCACCAAACTGTGCTTTTTAAATGAGTAGATTGTATAGTACAGTATGTGAATTATATCTTAATAAAACTGTTATGGGGGGAAGAAAGGTCTTTGGTAAGCTAAGGTAACTTTACAAAGAAAGAACAAACGTACCCATGTATTTGTTGGGTAGCTAGAAAGTTTCCCTTTCAGGTATTAAAACAGACTACACAAAGACAAAGCAAAGAGACAGACTGGTGCTGGCACAGAAACAAACAGACCTAGTAACAGAGGACAGAGCTAATAAAACAGACCTACGCATAAATGAGAGTCTTCTGTCAGGGGTGTCCAATCTTTTGGTGTCTCTGGGCTACGTGGAAGAGTTGTGTTGGGCCACACATTAAATACATTGTGACACATAATCACAAAAAAATCTCATAATTTTTAAGTAAATTTATGATTTTGTGTTGGGCCATATTCATAGCCATCCTGAGCCTCATGTGGCCCATGGGGCCGCAGGTTGGACACCTACGAATGATTTCTCTAAACAGTAGGGAAAAACGGATCCTTGAAAAGATGGTTCTGGGAAAATTTACCATACAGGCAAAAGTAGTTGGTTCCCTACCTCTCAGTGTGTAGAACATAAAGAATATAAACCACAGAGGGATTATAGAACTAAAAGGCAAAACTAATATAACTTTTAAAAAAATCCACAAAAGATAAAACAGTGGTAGATTTAGCTTCACTTAGATAAAGGATTTCTATGCAGTCAAAAATGCTTAGTCTCACTGCAACAAGAGCCAGAACAAAAATGACCACTAGTGCTACACTCCCTGCAGTGTTATTACGCTGAAAAGGACTCTGAGGGCATGCCCAGGACTTGCCAGAGGATTAATATTAAAATGTAAGGAATTTCTGCAAAAACAAGAAAAAAACCCCAGGTCAACTCGAGTGAACAGATGGGCAAAATATATCAATGGGTGATTTACAGAGAGATAAACAAGTATAACAAGAAAGGTCATTCTCACCAACTGTCAAAGAAATGCAAGAAATATCACTTCAACACTATAAAAAAAAGAAAATTAGAAAACTAAGTAACATCGAGTACTGGTGAGAATGGAGGGGGTGGGGAGAGGAATCTCTGTGAATTGCTTGGTAAGCCATTTTATTTACCTATGACCCCAAATCCCATTCAAAGAAATAACTGCACAGACCCTAAGGTAACAGGTACAAGGCTGCTCACTGCAGCGTTACTTGTCTCAAGTGTAAAAGCAATATAGACTCCATCACTGGGGAAATGAATGTAAATGTGTTGGATGCTGAGAATGGGACATTATGCAGAGTCAGAAGTAACACTTTGATGGCTAGAAATAAAAAATATAGTTCTAGGTGAAAAAAGGAATAAACAGATCTATGCTACTATTAACGTAAATAAAAAACATAAAAATGTTATGTATTTGCAAGGATATGCATATCTGAATGGACATTTATGGAAGGGGAAATGAAAAAGGACACTGAAGGGAAAAAATAAGTATCAAGTACAACAAAGGCAGGGTCCATGTTCATTAATGATGATGACAATGTGCCATAAACTAGACTAGAAGTTCCAGGGGGCAGAGTCGGATCTGCTTGCTTACCACCGGTCCCCCAGGGTACCTGACACATACTAGGGTTTCTGATTTTTTGGATGAGTTAGTAAATTCACAAGATTAACTCAACTCTCTGCATCTAAGAAGCCTGCACAAAAGAAAAAAGTTTACCAAGTCACATATTAACAAAGAAAGCAAATATGTTTTATGAAGGTTATTTAAGTTTGTTATAGGGACATAAAATAGCAGCAGTCAAGTAAAAACCTATAAACCTAAGTTTGGGGGGTGGACGTATGTGGGAAAAATAAATGCTAGGCACTAAAATCATGCAGTGCATTATAAAACTCAGAATAATCTTTCAGGGAGAAGGAAGTCTTGCCTCTCTCAAAATCATTCACAAATGGAAGGTCAACTCAATGTTAAACAGATGGCCCATTGTGAAAATTAAGGTTTTCCTTTTGGCAGAGGACTCAGTTACTTCACTTATAGCAGAAGGAACTTCCTAAAACTATGAAATAATTTAAGAACCTGCTTCTCCTGGTAACTTTTCCTGCTCAATGACAAAGGGAAAAAGATGAACATCTGAGTTCTTTCTCAGCAAAACAGGAAGACTAGTGTTTAAAAAAAAGTCCCTAAATAGAATGACCTACTATATCTCCTTCCTCCCTTCTGACAGAAAAATTACTGAAATGACTCCTGTCAATTCCTGATGCAATAACACTTTACTGGGGGAAAAACTCTCCCTTCGATCTCCTTTTTAATAGTTTCTTGGTAATGCAGATCGGCTCATATTACTTCATCCACAAAGGACAAATGATTCGTAGGGATTCAGCGTTCTGTTGTTATAACAAAACTAGTACTCAACAGTCTTTTAAAGAAGATTTTAGAGAAAACATTTAAAAATGCTTGTATCTTCTCTTCATTTTGTGTGATATTTTGATAACTATGCTCTATCCAATTTAGAGTGTAGACAGTTAATGATAAACTGCTTAAGTTGGAATATACTAGAGTTCAGGCTAAGAACTATATTCTGAAGTCCAGATGAATTATTTGAATTTGACTTCGTTCATGAATAAATCTGGAGAAATAATATTACACATTGTGTACTGTAGAATGTCAGAATTTATCATGTCACCTAGAGAATCTGCAACTACGTCCAGTTAGTTATAGGCCCATTTATTTAGAAATCAAGCTTCTAGAGGTCTCAAATGATTCAGCAACACTTTCCAGAGATTATTTCTTTAAGTTATAAACAAATCTCTGAGCATTTAAAAACAAAAAAATAATTAAAACTGGCAAGACTGCACAAAATGTAAAGGTTGGTCCATTTGCTACTATTAAAAACACACATGCAAAGAACAAAGAAAAAAACAAAAAATAAAAATATAAAAACCACACAAACCCATTTTTAACGCTTATTTTTGGTTATAAAAATGAAATTAGATTTACAGCACCAGAAATGTGAAGTGAGGTGGATGTTTACTGACAGCAAGAGATAGCAAAGATCAGGATGAACTAAATTCAGAATTAACAGCAGAGAAGATACTCATCTATGAAAAGGCATAAAAAGAAATCAGGTGGTCAGTTATATAACAGCTCTGTAGCCTTGGGATATATCAATACCAAAGCAAGGAAAATGATACCAAAGCAAGGAAAATGAGACACAATCCAGTATCCTTCGAGAGTACCAACCAAGTTGGGCCCTGCCACCCCAAGATCAGGTATGCAGTGATCTGCGGCAGCATTTACCAAAGTACCCTGCTAGGCAGGAAACATGAATGTAGCAGGGTGTTTAGAGAGCCATGTACATTACAAAGTTTAGTGCACACAGAGAAGCTAAATATTCACCTCATAAGAAGTTTGGTAACATGCTTTTTCAGTCAAGATGGAGCATCCAAATATTTATAATGACCAAGATTTCTGCTAAGTGTAATTTAGAAACTAGGTGTTGAATACGATGTTGTTCTAACACATTTTCCACCTTATTAGTGTATGCGTTATATAGAAATATATCTTATGAAACTTTTTTTCTTGAGGTAGGCTGTATCTTTTTCCTCTTTTAGACTATTATAGAAATCAGCAGCAGCAGCACTTCACTGTCTGAGAGGCAACAGGACATGAGTGAGAGGCTTTGCTAGGAAAATTCAGCTGTGAAGACACTGACCAAACGCATTAGCTATGCTATATAGAAATGGAAACTAAAGAAAAAAATTTAAAATACCATTATTTCAAAAAATTTCAATTGAAGGGAGAAATCTTGGCAAAACCACTCTTTAAAAAAGAGACAGAGAGAGAGAGACAGAGAGACAGAGAGAGAGAGAGAGAGAGAGAGACTGTCTTTATTTGTAGAGAGAGGTGAAGGGAAGGAGAAAATGTGGGAGAGAAACATCCATAGGCTCCCGGACCTGGATCCAACTGCTGCACTTCCACTTATCCAAACAAGGCCCAACCAACTGAGCCACCACAGGTCAGGGCACATTTCCTCTCTGAAAAGGAATCCCGTTCGTTACTTTTTAAGGTAGAGCTACAGTTTTTTAAATACCACTAAGATTCTAGAAATGCTAAGCAAGCATCTACTAGATATATCACAAAAACAGTTTCAATCCTAGTGTTAGTTATAAAGTGCTTTTTAGTAAAACTATTTTTTGTAAGCCATGCCAAGCAAACCAATTTGGATCAGAAATCCTACATGGTCAATGTAGCCATTTCTTTTTTTTTTTTTTTAAATAAATCAGTTTTTTAAAATGTTATTGACTTGAGAGACAGAGAGAGGGACAGAGACACAGAGATGGACATTGATTTGTTGTTCCATTTATTTATGCTTCATTGGTTGCTTCTTGTATATGCCCAGAACAGGAATGGAACCCTCAACCTTGGTGGGCTGGGATGACACTCTAACCAACTGAGCTACCTTGTCAGGGCAATGTAGCCATTTCTATACTTACGTTTCCCTCAGTTTCTTAACACTTACTACACTGTCCAATACAGGAGCTCCTAACTGCATATGGCTATCAAAATTTAAATGAAATTATGTAATTCAGGTCCTAGACAACTAGCCACATGTGACTAGTCCTATTAGGCAGTGCTGCACTAGAACCTTTCGAACCTAGGCAATCCAGGACCAGAGCTTACATGCTTCCTATCCTTACTAGCTTAAAATGCTGGAGCCTCGCTGGTCTTCCCATCAAAGTACATACAGTCAATTTTTATACATAATGCTGTCGAACACTGTATACCACACAGGACGAAATGAGATTGCCTACCCCATACTGTTTTAGAAGACTGTTAATTGGATAAAAATATTACAACAGGTAACCCAATTCTAAGGGAAAAGCCATTTTATTAAAAAGGAGCAACTCTAATCAACTATCTATACATTTTAATGCATGGTCAAAGGGATTTAATGGTTCTTGAAAGGTTCCCTGTAAACTAGAGTTGCAAGTAAACCATAAGAAAATGAAAAAACATTTGTGACTATCAGTCAACTAATTTCTAAACACAGCGCATACAGTATTCTAAACACTTAACAAGAATCCTGATGATCCACTTCACCAATGCCCCAACAAGTGAATCAAGTCTTCCAGATCAAGCAGAAGGACTGGTTGTCAATTTTTGCATATGCTAATACCATAGATTCTCTTCAAGCTTTTGGTGACTGGAAAAGTGCAATTAGCTCAGCATTCAAAGTCACACCTCTACATGCTGCTGAGTATAAGCTAAAACATGGACACACAGCCAACCCGACCCCTGCCAATCAGTTTTTGGCACTTATGTGGAAAGACTTTTCAATCCATGCTTATCCTCAAAGTTCATAGAAAAGCTGTCATAGTCCATAGGTAGAAACATTCCACTAATATACATTATTACCTCATTTATAGGTAAATCTCCCTCTGAGAAGTGTTTCAGGTGAACACTTATTCAATACATTCCATACTACATGAAATCATCCCTTCCTATCTAAGCGGGATTGGTTCCAGGACAATCTTTTCAAGTCTCTTATAGAAAATGGGACTGTATTTGCATATTACTTCTGCACATCCTCCTGTACACTTTAAATCATCTCTAGATTACTTATAACACCTAATACAATATAAATGCCGTGCAAATATTGTCATGTTGTATTGCTCAGGAAATAACAACATGGAGCAAATATCCGTACATGTTCCGTACAGATGCACTGTAGGCCTAACCACACAGCACCCTTTAGCAACACTATGGTATTTGTTGGATTATTTTCAATCCCTGGTTGGTTGAATTCACAGATGCAGACCCCGTCTACAGCACAATAGATATAATCCGGTGATTTTCAACGGGTGTGCAGCAGCACATTGGTATATCGCAAGAGTTTTTGAAACATGTAATACCTGACTATTCAGTCAGGGGAACTGACCTCTTTTCCTTTAAATTATCAAAAACAAACAAACAAACAAACAACAAAACCCAACCCCCCACATGCCCTGACCTGTGTGGCTCAGTTGGTTGAGTGCAGTTGTGCAAAGTGAAAGGTCACTGGTTTGGTCCCTGATCGGGGTGCTTATGAGAGTCAACTGATCCACGTTTCTGTCTTAATGATGTTTCTCTCCCTTTCTTTCTCTCCCCTCTCTCTAAAAAATAAATTAAATTAAAAAAAGGAAAGAAAGAAAAAGATAACAGCCCATATGACAATAAATGTCCAGTGGGAATGAATCGAATTATACCTATTTTTAAAAAGATTTTATTTATTTATTTTTTAGAGAGAGGGGAAAGGAGGGAGAAAGAGAGGGAGAGAAACATCAATGTGCGAGAGGCACATTGATAGGTTGCCTCTTGCATGCCCCCAGCTGGGGACCTGGGCCCCTCACTCAGGTACGTGCCCTGACTGGGAACCAAACTCAATCCACTGAGCCACACAAGCCAGGGCTATACCTGCCTTTTTTTTTTTTGGTCAGGTTGGCAAACGTATTTTTTGGTGTGCCAGAGAATTTTAATAATGAGTTTATGTGTGCCATGAGATGAAAAAAAGCCAAAAACCTGATATAATCTAATCAAAGTAAACATAAGTTTTGGAAACTTATTGATGACTATAAATGAAGAAATTTCTTCAAAAAGATGGCTCACCTTGCTGGTATCCTGGTTTGACTTTCTAAGAGTTACAAACAAGATCAACACTACATATGAACAATTATCTAATCAGCCATTCCTTAGCAAGTAGTAAATAAGCTGTTCCAATAAAATAAAAGCTACCAAACAACAGCAAAGCTTTTGTTCTCAGGCAATTAAATATGCTACAAGATAAACTGGAGGGTCAAGATGGCAGAGTAGGTAAACATGCCTCACCTCCTTGCACAACCACAGCAAAAATTACAACTACAGCAAAAATTACAACTAAATTACAAAACAACTATCACCAGAACTGTCAGAAACTAAGCAGTATGGAAGTCCAACAACCGAGGAGAAGTCACATCCATCTAGACACGAAGGAGGGTCAGAGAGATGCGGAGACACATAACACCCACATATGGTGGGTAAAAATTGGGAGGGATACCTAGGGAGCAAGAGATCCCAGGCCCACACCACAATCACCCAGCCCAGGGTTCCAGTGCCAGGAAAATAAGTCCTCATTAACTTCTGGACATAAAAACTAATGGGGGTTTGGGGTGGAGGAAGAAAATGCAGGATTCTCAGGAGTCTCCTCTTAAAGGTCCCACAATGGATTTAGGACTTAATGCAGATACACTCCCTCTGGGCTTAAGCACCGGGGCAGCAGCTGGAAAAGCACCAGTGGCATAGGAGGAGAAACTGAAATATATGGCATCAGGGCAAGTGCCGGGGACAGCTTCCTCCCGGACAAAACTCTAGAATCAGGAGGTGGCAGTGTCCCCAAACAGAGCCACAGAGCAGCGACATCATATCGAAAACTCCATCAACCTGGTTCACATGGGTTCTCCCACCCTGGGGATTACCTAAGGCTGTGCCCCATCCAATTTACCCAAGTGCTTTTCTACAATAGGCCACACTACTAAGACAGGGTATCAGAAGAGCTCTACCTAATACACAGAAACAAACACAGGGAGGCTGCCAAAATAAGAGCCAAAGAAATGTGGTCCAAATGAAAGAACAGAACAAAACTTCAGAAAGAGAACTAAATGAAATGGAGATAAGCAATCTATCAGATGCAGAGTTCAAAACACTGGTTATTAGAATGCTTAAGGAACTCATTGGATAATTCAATAATGTAAAGGTTACACTAAGTGAAATAAAGATCTACAGGGAACCAAGAGTAGAGTGGATGGAGCAGAGAATCAAATCAACGATTTGGAACATAAGGACAAAAAACCCATTCAATCAGAACAGCGAGAAGAAAACAGAATCCAAAAAACAAAGATAGGCTAAGGGGCCTCTGGGACACCCTCAAATGTACCAACATTCTAATCACAGGGGTGCTGGAAGGAGCAGAGAGAATAGCAAGATATTGAAAACTTCTTTGAAAAGATAATGAAAGAAAATCTCCCTAGTGTGTGAAGGAAATACACATACAAGCCCAGAAAGCATAGAGTCCCCACCAAGATGGACATAAAGAGGACCATCCAAGACACATCATAATTAAAGATAAAGAGAGAATCTTAAAAACAGCAAGAGAAGAGAAGAGAGTTACCTACAAAAGAGTTCCCTTAAGACTATCAGCTGATTTCTCAAAAGAAACTTGCAGGCTAGAAGGGGCTGGAAAGAAGTATTCAAAGTGATGGAAAGCAAGAACCTATAACCTAGATTACTTTTCCAGTAAAGCTATCATTTAGAATGGAAGGGCAGATAAAGCACTTCCCGGATAGGGTAAAGCTGAATGAGTTCACCATCACCAAGCCCTTATTATATGAAATGTTAAAGGGAACTATATAGAAAAAAGATCAAAACTATGAACATTAAAATGGCAACAAATTCACAGCTGTCAACAACTGAATCTAAAAAAGAAACTAAGCAAACAAGCAGAACAGAAACAGAACCATAGATATGGAGATCATTTGGAGGGTTATCACAAGAATAGGGTAAAAGGTGCAGAGATTAAAAAGTACAAATTTGCAAGTATAGAATAGACAGGGAGATGTTAGGAACAGAATAGGAAATGGAATAAGCCAAAGAACTTATACACATGACACATGGACATGAACTACAAAGGGGGAATTGGTGGAAAGAATCAGGGATACTGGGTAGAGGGGTATAAAGGGGGAAAACTGTAATAGCATAATTGATAAACTATTTATTAAAAAAGATAAACTGGAGCCAGTCAAAGGACAAATGTAAATGGTGATAACACAACCACTACATTCAAATAATTATTAATCAAGCTGTAGTTTTAAGATTTGCTAGATTAAAAAATAACATTGCAATTACAAAAGCATTAAAAGACATGGTGTAAAAAATTTCAAATGACATAGAGGGTTACAAAATAAAAATTAAGTCTCCCCACTAGGCTAAAATAAACACTGGTTAAAACTAATTTTAGAATTCAGTTCCCTAGATATTCTAACTCAGAAGACCAAAGGTTTGCATTGAAGAACCTTCTCTGAAGAATCAGACTAATCTGAAGAAAGATCCAAAGACAGTGATATAGGAGGTTACACAGGAAATTTGGGGAATCGGAAACATGTGTGCAACAGTGGTGGTGGGGAGCAACATTCTCTTTTGTAAATGGGGTGTCAACATGTAAGAAGTAGCAATAATAATACTGTTATCTAAAATATGGACATAAACATCCTAAAATCCTTAAAAAAAAGGATATATCAAGGAGATGAATGCCTGGGATTGCCAATTTTTATAAGTTAGTTTGTAGAATCATTTGGCTTACTAACCATGTGCTTGTATGAATTTGATAAAGATAGAGATTTAAAACGTCTCTTCCCTAACCCCAACCCAAAACCAAACCCAGCTCAATACCAGTAGGTACAAATGTGGATCATTTGTTTTCAGTGCTGGTGTTCAATCCCGTACGAGGTCTGTCCAGAAGGTAACTAGTCATGTAATATGAAAAATAGAGTTATCTACTGAAGAAGATACAAGATACAAGATACAAGAAACACTTACATAGGACAATGATACCTCAGTCCCCTTCAAGGTAGGCACCTTGAGACCTCACATAGTTCTCCCAATCTCCATCAGCTGCCCCACTGTGTTTTTTTCCTGAATCTCACTGACAGTCTGAAATCTCTTCCCTTTCAAAGGTGATTTTAGTTTTGGGAAAAGGCAGAAGTCACAGGGCACCAAATTTGGGCTGTAGTAGGGCTGAGTCACCTGGGTGACTTGATGTTTCACCAAAAAACTCTGCATGAGATGTGATGCATGAGCAGACACATTGTTGTGATGAAGCTGCCCTCATCAGTTGCCCTTACCTGCGGCCTTCTGAATCATCTGAATAGTTTCTGTGAAGGAATGTTCAAGCTTAACACAAAATCTGATGCAGATTCATTGCCCTACTTGTTCACAGTCATTTCCAATGTAACAGCCACACAGTATACATGCTCACTCAATGGCCTCTACCACCCCCAATGCCTAGTACAGTGAGGTTGTCATTGTCCACACCATGTACATTCCAGTTGACTCTCCTTGGCTGCCAGGTTACATCAATGTCACACAAACTGCTCTCACTGTATTAACAATGGCGGGAATTTTTTTCCAGACAGACCTCATATACTGTCCTCTCTCAGGGTTGAATGATCACTTTTTACTCAAGATTTTTCTGCCTTTTGTAGAATACCAGTGTGGAGAATCTCAGCTCCACCAACCTTAATCAGTGACAACTTAGAAATTGTTCTCGTTGCTGCTCCTTTAGTCCTCTTATACTAACTTTGACTAAATCTAGCGATGGGTGAAGGTTAAAAGCCAATGAAGATTGTGAGGTAGAGACGCACTGAAATACCCTCCTTTGCAAAGTCTGAGTATATAGAAGAATGTGTCATGCCCTTCAGCCTCTATCATGCCACCTTGTCAATGTTCTAATGCAGAGGTCCCCAACCTCCAGGCCATGGACTGGTACTGGTCCAGGCCTGTTAGGAACCTGGCTACACAGCAGGAGGTGAGCTTGAATGTAATGCACTTGAATCATCCTAAAACCATCCTTCCCCGCCATGTCTGTGGAATAATTGTCTTCCACAAAACCAGTCTCTGGTGCGAAAAAGGTTGGGGACTGCTGTTCTAGTGCTTCATGAGCTGTTTCTTACTAACATCCTCTTCCCCAAAATAGTAATGCTGTAAGAATTGACAATAAACCCTTACCTGGATGGTTGGTTCTGAGCTAGGTACTATTTAATCAATTCCATGTAAAATTAGTTAATGTGCTACCAGCTTTGGGTCAAACCTGAAAATTGTCTTACTTAAACAGCAACAGTACTACTAAGGAGACGTGTGGTTCTATGATCCCCTGAAGGCACATGCAAAGGATCCAAAACAGTATCGGTGACCTGAAAATGCTCTCATGCTTCTCAAGTCTTACTACACACACAATCTAGAACAGCCGCAGTATCTCAATCTCTTCAGAGGTATTTGGAAAGCTAAAAGAATGCTTCTGTTTTGCACCTGATTTGTGGTTAAGATGAGTATCTCCTATATTGCACTAAAGCATTTCTGTCACAAAAGGAGTCAACCTGGATCTTAACCTACCTACACCCACTTCTGTAAATGCTCATTCTGTTCCAAACTTCACTTCTATATAATATTCTAGGCTCTAGACTGGAACTTCTAGTTTGTATTCTTAATTTCAATTTCTTTTTTTGCTTTTTGGCATTGCACACAGTCCAGATTACAATTCTGGTAGCACAGTTCTTATTCCTGGCCTGGGGATGTCTTGACCTGGGCATTAAGGGTTACCCCTAGCACTGTCACCTGCACAGTGGTGGTTCCAGAGAACTTGGTCAAGACATTATGTTGTCTGTCTAGAAAAATACCTTAAATCCTTATTGAAGGAAGACTGGTACAGATACTCGGCAATTTTCATCTGTGAATATAATCAGATGCTGAATTTTTGGTAAGGCTGCCAGCTTTTGCTAGTGGAAGATCTATAAAAAAGGTACTAAGATTATCAAAATAATGTCAAGTGAAGAAATAAGATACGAGTTGTATACATACTTCTCATATATACATACATACGTATATATCTGTATCACCTTTCCTCATGACATGGGACTATCCCTCTCCCCAATTACTTTTTAAAAGGCAAATGTCAGAGGTTAAAAAGGCCCTGTTCAGGTGGCTCAGTTGGTTGGAGCACCATCCAGTGCACCAAAAGGCTGCAGGTTCCATCTCTGGTCGGGGAGTGTATGGGAGGCAGCAGTCAATGTTTCTCTCACACTGATATTTCTTTCTCTCCGCCGCTTCCTCTCTGTCTCTAAAAATCAATAAATATATCCTTTGGTGAGGATTAAAAAAGAAAATATAAATGTTTCTGTTAGCAGAGAAAGGGTCCATTTTCTAAGCTTAAGAAGCTGAACCAGGTCAGGAAATGTCATATCTCTCTCTTCTAGCAGCCTTGGAGCAAATAGATAGAAAACTTCTTGGAATAAAGCTTATTCAGCTGTATACTGGTAGGTTCCAAGGAGGAAGTAGCAACCCTCCCCCAAAACACCAAAACCCCTTGGGTGTCTCATAAAAGATATATGAATTTAAAATTCAAAAGGAAACAAGTTCCAACTGATGTTAATAGACTGTTAGGCACTTCTAAAGACTAACCCAAGAAAAACTTCTGAACTCTCCATTCGTATAAGTTGCAGCTCCGCGAATAAGATAAAAATTAGTTAACAGTTGGTTTAGAGGGGCTTAAACCAATCTATATTATTATCTTCCTGTAACCCTGTTCTACATAAGATGTGAAGTCACCCAGCAAAGAAGAAATTATTTCCTAAGTTATAAAGCTAAGGTAATAACAATATCAAAGGTTGGAAAAAATCCTGTGCTGCCTGTCACAAGTGAAGAAGAAATGTCAACTATAATTTATTTTAAAAATCAGAAGAACATCATATTCAAAACTAAACTTAAGATGGATAAAAGACTTAAATGTCAGCTGATAAACCATAAAAGTCCTAGAGAACATAGGCAGGAAAATCTCAGATATTCCATGCAGCAATACTTTCACTGATAGACATGTCCCCTAGAGCAAGGGACATAAAGGAAAGAATAAACACACGGGACTTCATCAAAATAGAAAGGCTTCTGCACGGCTAAAGATAACATCAGCAAAATGACTAGGGAACCAGCCGCATGGGAAAACATATTTGCAAATGACACCTTGGACAAGGGTTTGATCTCTATAACATATAAAAAACTCACACAACTCCACTCCAGGAAGACACACAATCCAATTAAAAAAAGGGCAAAGGAACTGAACAGACACTTCTTCAAGGAGGACAGGACATACAGAGGCCCCAGAGACATATGAAAGGATGCTTGGCATCACTAGCCATCAGATGCAAATTAAAACCACAATGAGATACCACTTTACACCAGTCAGAACGGCCTTCATAAACAAATCCATAAACAAGTGCTGGCCAGGATGTGGAGAAAAGGGAACCCTAGTTCACTGTTGGTGGGAATGCAGACTGGTGCAGCCACTGTGGAAAACAGTATGGAATTTCATAAAAAAACCAAAAGTGGAACCACCTTTTGATCCAGCGATTCCACTGCTGGGATTATATACCCTAAGAATCCTGAAACACCAATTCAAAAGAATCTACATATCCCAATGTTCACAGCAGCACAATTTACAATAGCCAAGTACTGGAAACAGCCTAGGTGCCCATCAATAAATGAGTGGATCAAAAAACTGTGGAACATTTACACAATGGAATACTATGCAACAGAAAGAAAGAAGGAACTCCTACTTTCAGGACAGCATGGATGAATCTGGAGAGCATTATGCTAAGTGAAATAAATCAAGTGGTAAAAGACAAATACCATATGACCTTACCTGTAAATGGAACCTAATCAACAAAACAAATAAGCAAGCAAAACATAACCAAAGACATTGAAATAAAGAACAAACTGACAATAACCAGAGGGGAGGTGAAGGGGATTACAGGGGAAAATGGGGAAGGGTCATCAAGGAACATGTATAAAGGACATATGGACAAAGCCAAAGGGGGGTAGGATCTCGGGTGGGAGGTAGGTACGGCTGGGGTGGGTGGGAGTGGGGGAAAAAATGATGCAATGGATGTTAAACTAGACTTACTGTGATCATCATTTTGTAATATATACAAATATCAAATAATTATGTTGTATACTTTAACTAATATGTTAATCATACCTCAATTTTAAAAAATAATTGCTTAAAAAAATCAGAACATATAAAAGTTTCAACAACGACTAGTAACTGAATTTAACAGTGTATAAGGTCCAGTCTCCCCCACTCCCTCTACCTTCACCCGCAATTTCTTTAACCAGCCTCTGGTATAGTATGAATGACCCCAGTCCATGAATTAGGAAGGCTGGATTCTAGCCCATGGTCTAACATTAATTAGCTCTGAGACACTGGTTAAGTCATTTTGCCTTCCTGAACATGTTTCCTTATCTCTAATGCAAAGGTTTGGGTTCAATAGGACTTGAATTACACTCTAACTACAGGCTTCTTAATTTTGAATATGAAATATAAAGTAAGTAAGAACTAAAGGAGTGCTTAAATAGATGGAAACAAAGTAATAATTTATTCCTTTTAAAATGTTTTTTGAATTCCTGGGCTTTCCTCTCATTGAATGTATCCAGGCTCTAACCTTTTCCTTCTGTCAGCTACTTTTTCCCTTGGTTCCTTTAGATGTTCCCTTTAATTTAGGTTTTTGTCCAGAGACTCTTTTTTGAAAGAAAATAAATTTCAACTGTCTTCTTTTTTACAATGACACCCCACCACTTCATGAATGTGGTGGAATGTCACTTATGGAAATGGTCCAAATTTGCATACAAATATTAAACATTAAGTCTCAAATAGGCTCTTGCACTAGACCAGTTCTGAAATGTAACCCCTTAAACATGTTTATCTGTTGAAGGAGTACAATTTAGGTTATTTAAATTAAGCCAGTTTTATTCTACAGCTTATTTAATAAAGCAGTACAGAGAAGTAGAACAGATATAGATCTCTTTAGGCATACAAGGAAAAAAAAAATCCAGTGTCTTTGGAATGGGCCAGACTACAGTTTCAACGGTTTCTATAGCTATTGTTTTGAAAGAGGTATTTTATCAACCATTGGGACAACAAAACCACAGAACTGCATGATAAGCAGCAGAGAGTATATTCCTCATATCTACCAGTCCCTTCTCCATATATATAACTTTTTAGTAGGGGTACCAAAAGAATTATGGCATTTATGCAGCAACAGTATAATTTTCCTTAACAAGGATCATTACCTCCTTTTACATAGATTGTGTAACAAGCCAGTCATTCTTTACTAATATGGTTAGTTTGTCTACCAACAGTTTGACTATCTACATAACTGGCCATCTCCACCACTTCCTTTTCCTCTGGTTGCCAGCTGCCTCCCCTTAGTTATACTCATTTGCAAGTCAAAGTCTGAAGAAAAACTAATACTCCTAGAAAATGTGTAACAAATACTTGTTCCTGTCAGCTGTGCCTAACCCTTCTCCTGGACTCAACAAACCAACATACTGTCAAGATTTCTTAAACCATTGAAATTCTACCTTTTGCTTGAGTGCATAAGAAGAATAAGTATTTCAAAGAAAGGTTTAAAAGCCTAAGAAAATAAAAACAACATATTTAACAGATTAGAAATCAGTTTTAATCCTTTAAATTACTTAACTACTGAGTGCTTCTTCACTTCAAAACTTACAAGGCAACTGACCTAATGTTTGTTAGTCTCTTTTAATTCTAAATTCAGGAGCTCTTTTTGTACACGGGCACTCAGTATTTTAAATGTATTATAATGAATTCTATATAACTTAATAAATTAATGCTCTAGAGAGTCTTTTCATGTTATGAAAAATTAAGTGTTATGTAATGTGGGGTAGATTTTAAGCTTCAGAAATCAGATAAAAGTAGGTATCAATAATTAGGAAAGAGTCTGTGAAGGAGTTAGAATTTTAGAGCGAGATATAATTTCCAAAAGCAGAAGGAAAACCCTCCAGGCTAGGAGAGAAACACATATAAAGGTATGATAGTGAGAAAGAACCAAAGCGAAGAGTGCTAGGTGGAAAGGAGGAAAAAATTAACAAACGAGTGGTGATCATTTATATTGCAAAATGTATAAATCACATCCCTCAGTTAATTATCCATACTTGACTACACTTAAAAGTAATGTTCTCCAATTTGGTAACATATGTAACTTTCTACTATGCAAAATAAAGATATTGTTGATTTACTGGATATTGCAGTTAATATTTTGTCTTATGTTCTTTTAAAGACATAAAGTAGCAAACAAGTAAATATTGTAGACTTTTTTGTTGTCTTTGAGATAATTCCTAAAGTATTTTAGAGAATAATATACTGACGATGTATGCCAAGTAATGCAGCTGGAGAAAAGAGGGGTGGAGGGAAGGCAAAGAGATGTTGCAAAAAACATCGGGAGGAAAATCCTTGATAACTGACTTGAAAAGAATGTGACAGCTAGTCTTAGTAGTCTGCATATCTAGTGTATCTCTGGTGTAAGTATTTGTTTGGGATGAGGAAGAAAGCAACTATTAAAGATCATCCTTCCAAACCTCATCAATTAGGTCATTAAATATTATCTTACATAATACATTAGGCATGAAATATCTAAATTCATCTAATGTTCTTTTTGGCACTGCATACAATTTTAAACTTTTGAAGAAGGCTTGTTTCACATTTATACCTACCTCCTTTTAATAAAATAAAGGCAGAGTAGAAACAGCACCAACGTAGGAAACTCAGGTTCTGGTTATAATTCTAAGCCCTTCCTTAACTGTCTCAATTTTAATGTGAGAAGACTGAACTATAACATCTAGAGCTTTCTCCTAGTAAGAACATTTTACTATACTAAATTCTCCCTCTCTTCTATAATCTGCCTAAATTTTGGGGGCACCTTATTTTATATTCACATTATTTTTCTTTATACAACTAGATGGTTCTCTTGCTCTCCTTTCCTCTACAGAAAGAGAAATTTTGCTGTATGTTCTATTAAAAAGAGTCCAAAAATCACATTTCTAAAGAAAAAACACATTTCTAACACCTGTAGGAGCATTAGTAAGAGCAAGTGAAAACAGTATCAAGTAGCAGGTAGTTTACATTGACCTCAACTTCTTAAAGTTTAAGTATAAAAAGAGTTTAATTGGGAAGCCATTCAATTTCTGTTGTATTTAACTGTACATAACACATAGGCAAGTATCTTGGTTCACTGAAGTTTACAGTAGTTACTAGCCTTTACAAACAAAAGGCCCGACCAGGGTTACATAGATAAGACGACAAAAGGAAAAACTCAAAATGTGTGAGTAAACAAAAAATAAATTTGAGTCTTAATTTCTTCCATTCATACATTCTCCTAATCTACAATTTCTTTTTCATGGAGCAGCCTGCAAGGTGATCTGTTTAAGAACTCCTTGATGGCTTCCTTCTGTACCTGTAATAAAGTCAAACTTCTCCACTGGTTCTTCCTTAATGGCTTTGCATAATCTGACCTTTGCTTAACTCTCCAAACTTTGATATCTTCCCTATGGCTACAGTCTCCCTCATCATCTTTCAGTTTCTGGAAAAAATGAAAGCTGTTTCCTCTTCCGAGTTTGCACATATACTTTACCTGACTTCACTATTCCAGTCTCAAGAAATGTCACTTTTTCAGAGATCTTGTTAATTCGAAATCTAAACTAGGTTATTCTTTCTCACAGTACCCAGTTCTTTTCCTTTGTGTACTTGCAAATTGTGCCCCCTGCCATGTACTCATTCACATAGGGGCTTCCTCGGTTACTGCCTACTGTCTTAACTATATTAGCTCAGTGACCATGTGTGTTTCTTCAGCAGCATACAGGCAATACCTGATCGAAATTAATCTAAATACTAACTAAATGAAAGAGAAAAGAGTAAAACAAATAAGAACCCGAAGTTATACCTAATAACCTGATAGCAGATAAACTGAGATAATGCTAAATATAATCAAAATAGGTTTGTTTTGAACCAAATTAATAACACTAATGTATGTAATTTATGGCTTGAATCTTTCTGGAAACCATGCTAAATAACAAAATTGTGGTTCTATTACATTATACTCTACAGGTTAAAAAAACACCTTCTGATAGGCTTACGGGGTGGGCAAAAGTAGGTGTACAGATGTTCATGTGAAAAGCAAGACAATAATTATTTATTAATGCAAGAAAAAACTATTTCATGTAGTCCAAACTATAAACATACTTTGCCAACCTCATATAACCCCCAAGAGACAATAAACAGACCATTAAGTTGAGGATAATTACAATTTACTAACTGGAAGTATGTTTTATCTGGTTAATGCCAATTAACTGCAACATATCAAATCAACTTCCTGATCATAAAGTTGTAACACTACATTTTTATATGTATGAAGTTACATCATGAGCATTCCTTGAGAAGGCTAGAAAATCCTTTTTTTTAAGGTTTATTTGGATGGTGGACAAAAAAAAAGGTTGAAACACTTCTTCTCAAATGATTAATTTGGGAGGCCATTTAAGAGAGCCTAATATTCATGAATTATTTTGAAGAGATAACTTAAGGTTTGTATTGGCAAAACCGAACATTCTTATATGTTTGTCAGTTTATTTGGGGATGAAATGTGTATCTTTGAAGTATTGTGAAAGGATTTGGGCATTTAAAATAAATGAGTGATTTGATCGTGTAGTCCCCAAGTGCACCATGCAGTCCCCACGTGGTAAGTGATAATGCCCTAACACCACCACAGATGCAATTACGTTTTTAGAAGTGCCCTGCCTTGTCATCTAGTTGGCTTGACCAACTGTAACTGCTGAAGAGCTCAGATGGTATGGCCTTATCCCAATTCAAACTTAAAAGTAGACCACCCAACAACTAGAATGCTCAGATGCCAAGAAAATAAGTTCTTTGCATCTTCACCACAAGCACCAACATCAAGGGACATTAGTGAATGCCATGCCAAACATCTCCATAGCCTCGGGACTCCGGGGAGGAGGATGCTGGCAACAGTGGTGGCTGTAAGCCCTAAATATCGATATTTTCCCCCTGTATCACTGTCATTCCTTTCCAGTGCCATCACAGGCAGAAGCAGAACTTCAGATTTAAAAATAATAATAATATGGACCCTAGCTCAATTTTTCACTCTGGTAGAAACCAATGTGTTGATTAAAGATACCCTGTTATAGTTGGTTAGCACCATTTACATTTCTGTCAGTAAATAAGTTTCTGCACACAGGATAATATTCCACAACTGGGACAAGGTAGGATAGTAAGCAATATTTCAACAAAATACTGCTAGAGCAATTTGATTTATTCCTGAAGATATTTAGATTTTTCAATGTCTTTCACTAATTTTTAAAATAAGACATAAGGAATAAAACCCAAAGTATCCTATAAATTAAGGAAAAGTTCAAGAATTAATGCTATGTATTTTTCAGAGTTGCTCTAGTATCATTTTATTAATTTCTTAGAAGTTTGGTAATGAGAACCCTTAGAAATCAAATTTGCAGCAAAACAAACTATGAAAAGTTCCTACTATGTAAAAATACCATATTAATTTTAATCATTTTATTTTTATACATAAAGTTGTTATTTCATGAGTCTTTGTTGGCAAAGGTGGCCTGAGGACTAGTGCTAGACTATAAATTTTTACCATTCTTTGGCAAAATAAAAGCTAAGAACAAAAGTAGCTGGCTTAGTAAATTTAAAGGTCTGCCTTTTTATTCAGAGATTATGTCCTCTATACTTTTTCTAACATTAAAATATCTTTTTGTGAAAAATAAAACTTTTGTAAAAGTTTAAAAATGGTAATAGATACTACTAAGTTTTAATTTTTCTGGGTGAAATTTAAATTGATAGCCTGTTATTATTATTCCCTCCTTTTAGGAAATTTGACTGGTTCCCCCAAATCAAGTTTTAAAACCAGTGACTTTTGGAATTAGACATAAATGAAATCAAATCACAGTTCAGTTATCGTCCTGTTGTGTGGTTTTAGACAAATCCTTTCTGAGCCTTAATTTTCTTATCTGTAAACTGCAAAGTTGCTTGGAACATTAAATGATACATCATTTAAATTCCTGGCATATTAGATGCAAAAAAAGATGTTATTTTTTCTTAAAAAGTTACTTTAAAATACAGATGATACACAGTATATTAGTTTGTTCTTTTCCTTGGGAACAGGAAGGCATGCATTTGATAATCTCTTTCTGGACCCTACAAATCAATTCATTTCTAGAGGGTTCCAATGCCTCCAGCATCTTTAGAAATCATGCGTAATCAGTTATCTTCTGTGTAGGTTTCCTGCACCTTCAGCCTGGCCTGCTCTACTAGTTTATCTCTTCTGTTCATAAACATACTCAAGACTCAAAAAAAAAAAGTGTATCTACATTCTAACTACTAACTCTGAGTGTGCTCTAGAATCAAACTTCCCACTATTCCTCCACTGGGCCCCAAATGAATTGTGATCTAACATCTATCATCAAATTGTTAATCCATTTAGTACCACTGATGAATGACCTCTTATAATTTCTAAGTGCACTGGACATTTCTCAGTTTTCAATTTGAAAAAGATCGCTTTATGGCATTAAACACTATTGTCCTTTCCTTCCTTCTTGAAAATAAATTTCAGTTTTCTGATGACCTCTTCAAAGGTTTTATTTACTTATTTAATCACTAATTAAAAAACAGATTGGCCATCTTTTGTCTTATCTGTTGAACCCACTCAAACCCACAGCTTCAACTACCACTTTGATCATCTTTTGTCTTCCTTGTTTTTTTTTTTTTATCTCAACCACACCCAGGGCTTTAACCACTGCTTATACAATAATGATACCTAAATCTAGAAACTGAAATCTCTAGCAGTCCTTTATGTAGGCTGTGGACCCTATTAATCTCCTAGGTATCACCCTCCCTCCTCCTCTCTTCACTCTTCTCATTTAACCAAGGTCTATATATCCCCTTCCCTTGTATACCATCCCTTCAGCCATATCTTAGCCAGTTTTCATTTAATGTTATAAAATCACTGGCTAATCTCTCTCTCATACCTCTCTAATCCACACAACACTGCAGCTGGGTGATGTCACTTCCCTGATTAAAATTTTTCAATGAACCTTACAAGCCCTCTTGAATAAATCTAAATTCTTCAGCATGCCATACATGATTCCCTCACCCTCTCTGCTTCCTGGCTCTATCCTTTTTCTGAGCACTTCCCTATTGTCAACTTTAGAAACGCCCAAACCTGTAAAAATTTTTGAGTTTTATTTGAGCCAAACTGACAATTGCTGAGGAGCAAAATCTCAATGGATTGAGAAAACACTGCAGAAATAAAGTTTAACCGCTTATTTTGTACATCAGAATAAAAGGGGAAGACATATGGGGGTTACATGAAATTCACTGGTGATAGATTAGGGAAGGGGGAGAAAGTGAAGGTATTGGATAATACCTTCCAATCCTGTAAGGATTGGATAAAAAGTGAAAGGAATAGACACAATTCTTTTACTTAGGCAGATATAGAACAGATAACAGCAATTAACATATGAAAATGAGGGGATTTGTGGTCTCTGCTCTGGGGGGGTGATTGTGCTTTGAGGGGACCAGTAAAAAAGAAATTACTTTGATATTCCAAAGTTATGTTATCTGGTATGTTATCTTCGATGCAACACACAACAACAGAAAGGTTCAGTTAAGGTGAAGACTGACCTTCACTAGGATATGATACCTGCCTTGAACTGTTTTAGTGAGGAAGTTTTAATTTCAGACCTTCCCACGTGGTTACCTTATGTCTCTGAATTTGTAAGGTGCACCATGCAGGCCTTGTCTGGCTTGTCAGGGTTAGTATATGACCCCCCTTTTTTGTCCACACTCTTCATTCTACTGAACATACTGTTCCTCAATAAGAGAAACATTCTTTCTTGCTTTTATGCCTTTGCACACACTGTAGCCATCTCTGTTGGTAAAATCCTCCCCCATTTACCACTCCTCCCTACAAATAAATAAAACAGCTTTTACTGTTTTTAAAAAAGCCTGTTTCAGTTTTTATTTTTTCTCTAGGGGGAAAAAATCTCCTGACCCACTCTTACACTGACCATATAATCTCTTCAGTGAAACTGTGTGTGTGTGTGTGTGTGTGTTTGTGTGTGTGCGCCTAAGCAAGCATATATCAGCTCACGAACCAAAATGTTTTCTCATGGATTCTAACACAGAAATTGAAAACCATTGTAACCCTTGGGGATTGTATCAGAATGTCAATGTATAATTTTAAAAAGTCCTCACTCCTATTAACTTTATTGCTGTAAATTTTTATTAAAGTGATATTGAGGTCTGTCAAAAACAATGAACAAAATGTACC
The DNA here is from genome assembly GCF_022682495.2 of Desmodus rotundus. Taxonomy (NCBI): domain Eukaryota; kingdom Metazoa; phylum Chordata; class Mammalia; order Chiroptera; family Phyllostomidae; genus Desmodus; species Desmodus rotundus. The sequence continues at coordinate 46,344,306 of NC_071387.1, read as the reverse complement.
CTGTAGTGTTTCAAATAAGCTTGCCAAACCAAGTTACTGATCAGCATTATTTTCTTGCTGATAATTTATGTGCAGAGAATAATTTTTACATTTGGAGGTAGGGGTGGCAAAGCTAGGCAGTGAAAAATTCTCAGTACACCAAGCAGGATACTCATCAGAAACAAAATATCTAGGTCACCGCCTGTGGATGGCATTTTGGGGAAAAGTACTATAGGAATGATTTCAATTGATTTTAAAGACACATTTAAGATCAATCTTCTGAATTCAGAAACCAAAAAAATTTACCGAAACTGATAAATTGATGATGTCTTCTAATTCTGTTCCTGGAGACACAGGCTTTTACTTCAGATTTGTTGGGACTGGAATGATGAATTGCCTACACCAAGTTAATGAGGTTATTTCAACCCCTTTCTTATTCATCCTGACCTACATTAAACATATATTTACATTTTTAACCTTATTTTCTTAACCCTTTGTGACTACATCCTAAAAATAAATCTTAAATACTCTAAGACAGCCATAATGAAAACAATCTCTTTAGCACTATGTATTTTTAAAGGTAAAAACTTCTTACTCTATTGCCAATTCCAGTATCTCTTCCTTGGACACTCAAAAACTAACATGGAAAACTGAAATAAAGTAATAACTGTTATGTTGGCCAAAAAAGTTTGCTTTTTTCCCTGTAAGATGGCTCTAGGAGTGCTCAGTTGTCTTTAAATGCATTTGAAACAATTTTGTTGGGTTGTATTATGACAGCTGTCATATCAGCATGTGCTTAAAAAAAATCAAAATTGGTGAATTTTTGTGTAGCCATTTTAATATTGAAGACAGAACAAAATATGCAACATTGTTGGTATATTATGCCTCTTATTTTAATAAAGGTAAAAATACAAAAAAAAGGTAAAAATGCAAAAAAAAAAAGGTGTGCAGTATATGGAGAGGGTGACTGATCCCAAGTGTTAAAAGTGGTTTGTGAGGTATCGTGCTGGAGATTTCTCACTGGAGGATGCTTCACAGTCCTGTAGATCACTTGAAGTGGTAGTGATCCAATCAAGACATTAATTGAGAACAATCAATGTTATAACCACGTGGGAGACAGCCGACATACTCAAAATATCCAAATCAAGAAAGTTATTGGTAAAAGTGAAAAATATGCCTTTTATTTTACTAAGAAAACCATATAGAATTTTTGGACAACCCAATAAAATATTGTTATGTCTTAATGATTTTCCCAAGGCCATGATCTAACAGTATAAGTCACATAGTTTTGCTTTTATAATTTAGAGTCAATTTTAGCAATATTGAAGAAAAATGAGGAACATAGTGAAAATATAGTCAAACGTAATCAGATCTGATCCAAACTCTCCTTGAAATTCTGTGTCACTTAAATGCCATTTAGCAGCTCAGATTCCTTCAAGTGCAAGATGATACATATCCACTGCCTCCATCACAAAGATGATGCGTAGAGATTAATAAGCTAATACCTATAATAATACAATGTGGAGCTCTAGCATAAAGACACTATAAATACACAACATTTTCTCAACAGATTTGCATAAAATGGCCTTCAGATAAAAACAGGTGTAAAGTTACTTTACAAATGACTATGTTAATGAAATATTACCGCACTGACTGGTTCTTCTCATTAATATTTCTGAATGGGTGAGATAAAATTTATCAACTAAAGACAGGTTATTATACCCTATGATAAACGCTATGAAAATATAGAGTGCTACATGAGAACCAGGTGGGGGGGTAGAAGGTAGATGCTTTCACTTATTATCTCCTTTATCTTAATAATACTTTTCTCAGAGTATCATCTTTTACACATGAGGGAATCAAGACTTCAGGTTGTTAAGTCAATTAACTTGCCCAAGTTCACACAATTTAAATGGTAGAGCCAGGAATACAGGTTTAAGTTAAAGATTACATTCTGTCCCACTTTTCCAAGATTTGCTAATGTCTTCTCCATGCACAGCTAATGCCCTCATCGACCATTTCAGCTCATTCTCCCCTTCCCAATGAAATCTACTCTAACCACCTTATTTAATACATCCCCCTTACCCTCTGCACTTTTTCTTTAGAAGTATTTATCACTTTCTGACACATATTTATTTAATTGTTCATACTGTCTATGGTCCTGTGCTAGGTGGGGTAAAAGCACTAGGAAGCTAGAGATCTTTGCTTCGTTTACAGATGTAACCCCCCAAACCTAGAAGAATGACTAATTCACAGTAGACTGGCCCATTTTTCCTTTCCCACTTTTCATTTTTTCCTGTATGCAAAAACTTAACTATTCTTGCTTTTAATTCTTGGGCAGACAAAATAGTTAGGGCCTGTATCTGAGTGAAGTTAACATTAAAATAATATTTAAATTTACTCTGAAATTATGTTTAAAAATTAGGGCCACTAAGTATCATTTAAAAAAATTGTAGCCCGATAAAAAGTGATGAAAAACACGTAAAATAAACTGGAATGTGGAGAATACAAATGATAGAAAATCAGTACTTAAGAATGCCTGCTCACTTTCTATGATGTTTTAGAGGCTGAATGGGAGGCACAGATGAAACACAGGAATCAGAGTACTTTGAACCAACGTTTCTCAAACCTTATGGATTTCTTCTTTAAAATAATTATTTATTTCTTAGAGAGGCTATGGGAGGGAGAAAAAGAGGGAGACAAACGTCTGAGAGAAACATCAACAGGCTGCCTTGCAAGTGCCCCAACGAGAGAACCGCACGACCTGGCACTTTGTGGGACACAAAACCCAACCAACTTAGCCGCACTGGTCAGGACTCAAACCTTATGGACTTCAAAAACCAGTTAAGTTAAAAACAAACAAACAAACAAACAAAACAAGTTGGAATTACAGTTGGCAAATTTTAATTTTACAACAAAAGGACATTACACATGAAATGTAGTCTAGCAATTTCATCAAATACATTAACATAAAAATGATAATTTCAATATAAAGGTTAGTCATTTTGTGGAAATTTAGATTCACAAACACCTCATTACATAAAAATAGTTCTATGTAAATTTAAGATATAATGTGAAAAAGTAAAACTTTTAAACAGAATCTACAACTTCAGGATAGAGAAGACTTCCTTTAAAGAGAAAAAGCACAATCAAAAGATTAAATTTGACATTAAAATTAAGAACATTTAGTCATCAAAAGGCACCATATTTAAAGTAAAAAAGGCATGCTAAAAACTAGAAAGGTATCTATGAAGCCTACCAAGTATTATTACCAGAATATAGAAAAAGCATTTACAAATCAGTGAGATAAACAATCCCATTAAAAAAAAACCCACATAATTCATAGAAAAGGACCACTAATGGATAAAAATAAATGAAAGCATTCTCAATTACAGTACTAACTGGGGAGATGCAAATAAATACTACAATGAGGTGCCGCTTCATATTCCTCAGAATGGCAAAACTTAAGTCTAAAGTATCTGGAAGGTGGGAAAATAGACGGTCCTATCTATTATGAGACAAACACTTTGGAGAGAAACTGGGAGTTATCTAATAAAGTTGAAGAAGCAGCTACCTGTGTTCTAGAACAAGTTACTGCTACTAGACATATCCCAGGGATTAAATCTTCCTCAATGTTGGCTGTTAGCTGTAATAATGAATAAGGGGCACTAACTGAACAGATGCCAGGGGTGCCAAGCACTCTTGGTGTGTAGAGAGAATGCTGCTCCATGTCTTCTGAACATTCTGCTGGACATTGATTTAAGGGAATAGGGAGAGAAAATATAAGGTCAGATATTCATAAACAGAACTTAACACAAAATATTTGTTTTTTAATGCAGATGATTTTTAAGAATTCATCCAGTGATTAAAGAGATGACCACACTTTCATCAACAGTGATGGCCAACTCAACACACCTGTTTTTTTAATCTGCAGGAGTAGCTGTCCTATTCATGGTGAGACTACCCATTGGTGCAAAGCAGCTGACTACTACGTTTCTCCTAGCAGTGCTTCTTAGACTTAAATGTGCACACAAATCCCCTGAGAAACTTGTTAAAATTCAGCATCTGAGTTAATAGGGTAGGGCCTGTTCTGATTTTTAACAGGCTCCAAGAATTCTGATGTTATCGGTCGACTGTCACACTTGCTAGCACGATGTGGAGGGTGGTCGAGCCCCAGCATGTTATATTACTTTGTATAAATGACTTCTTATATTTTAGTAAGTGCATTACTTTAAAATATGAATGGTAGTTTATTATTATGAATTGTACTTTAGGACAGTATTGGGGAAGTTGCAAAATATTTCTATAAAAATGGGATATAGGGTCAAGAACCATATGCCTAAGTAAACATATACAAGAATATTCCCTACAGTACTGTTTAATAAGCAAACAATTGGAAACAACTAAAATGACCAACAGAAACTTGATATAGTCACATAATGTGGAACACATGCCATACTGCAGTAAAAATAAAGAAATTAGAACTACCTGAACACACACAGAAAAATCTTGGCAAACTGAGTGAAGAAAGCAAGGTACAGGAAGGATGCATGTCAATTTGGAGTTAGTGGTATGGAATGGGGGAAAGGGTGCAGGGTTTAAAAGACGTATATAAAGTACTATGAGGAAGTTTTATTTGTTTTGTAGTTTTATCTCTTCGAATAGGTAATGGGTGCACGGATATCCATTTACGTTGTACATTGCCAATGCTTATATTGCTATATTATTTCTCATTTTACCTGAATTGGCAAAAACTGTTGGGTCTAGACAGGTGTTTGGAAAAATACTGCTCCAGAAGCAAAGGATTCAGAACTACATGTCAGAAAGCTCAGCTTCAAGTCTCAATTCTGCATCTTACAAATTGTGTAGCTTTAGGCAATTCAAATAATTAAATTCTCTGGGCTTTATTTCATTTGTTAAAAAAAGTCATAAACATTATTTTTCCTAGGCAACGTATGTGAGAAGTTTTTAACGGGGTACAAGAAGCAGGTAAAATTTTTGCACAGTAAGAGCAAATACCTGGATACATTAGAAATAGAATCTACTAGTAAATAAACCAAACAAGTTAATTTGTTACTCTCTCTTTTCTTGTCATCACTGATTGTAAAGATATATCATCAATCTTAACAGGGAAGGAACAGAGTTTATCAAGTCCTAAATGGCATACATGTAGGGATTTCCTCTATTATAACTTTATGCTAATTTTTCACCAAAAAATTGAAATTTATAATACCAAAGCAAAATAAGAGAACTGCACTACAGAGTACTCTTATTTAAAACAATCAATGTCACATAACCAGAGTAACTGTTGATTCTCACTGCCCTTTGTATACAGTGAGCAGGCGGGACACTTTATTAACCCTGTATCACAGAAGGAGAAACTGACTCAGATGTTGGATAGCTGGCCTGGAATTGTGGACCAAGTCTGGGTCCATTAAAAGCTACCAAAAACATTATTTTGTCATGATACTTTATGGTAATTTTATTTGTCGCAGGGATACTGAAAATTGTTAGATGTCATTTCATACACATTTCAAAATGGGCAAAAATACCCAACAAAACAAACCCCTTATCTACTACAGTCCCATACAGCGAGAGACAAAATTAAAATTGCCTAGGCCTGCTAAAAATCTAATCCCATCCTTGCCAATTAACCTTATTAATACTAGAGTAGGAGAAAAGAGAGGTCAAAATATGGGTGAGGGTGCTATTCATTTCCTCCATCTCAAATAGTAATATAGCAATTATTACACAACAGGGATTCTACATGTTTTATTAGTAGAAACACTGCTATTTCCACTGCTTCAAGTAACCCACCACTCTCACTCCCAAAACAGAAATTTATCAAGAAAGAGTTGGACAGTCTTAGATTAGACCACTGCAATTATGACTATTATCAAAACATTGGTTATTAGATATTAAACATTACCCAAGTGACTTTATGCTATAAAAATATGAGAAACTTTTAATGAAAAAAGTTCATTTTAAGTCTCCCTGTTAATATAAACAGATGAATGCTATTACCACATGTACCTGACTTTTTACTCAAATTCATTTTGTTAATTTGAGCCTTAAAAAAAAATCAAATGAATCATCTTGCGGATCAAGTATTATTATTACAAAGAGTATTAAACAGGAGTACCTTTTCATAAACAGCCAAAATTGAAAGGTCACCCTCGCCGCAGTCCGTTATTCATCCTTTTATTTGCCAAATTCACCTCACACTAACTTAAATCAAAGCATCGTTAAAAAACATTATGCCCAGGCACTGGCAGAAATTTCACCACGGATCATGAATGTGGGTTTTTTTAAAACAAGAAGCGGGGTTAAACTCTTTTTACAAAAGACCTTCACAACAATACAATCTAACTTGACAGAACTTTCGTTTCAGGATTTTAAAAAAATCCAAACATAAACTCCAACTATCCAATTCACAATCCCCGACGCGTCTACCCTGGAGTTCAAAAATAGGTACGATGCTAAGTTCGCCCACCTGGAGAAAAACGACCCCACCGCCGACCGAAACACACAAATCACTAAGCAGCCGGCAGATTCGATCTCTAATCGAGGCTGACACACGAGGACATTCAGGAGAAAGCTCTCGGGCACCGCGAGTGTCCTGGAGAACCTGACCTCACCTGCCGGTCCGCAAGGAGAAAAGCAATGGAAGAGCCTGGAGACCCTTCTCGGCAAGAAGGACCCAGTAAGACCTTCCCTAGTCTGTCAGTCCGTCCCTCCCCGCCCCCAGATTCCCGCAACCAGGCGGACCACCGGGACCCCATTCTACCTTTCCCTTCCACGGAACCACCGGAGAAGCCTCTCCAAAACGCAGACCCAATCGGAGGGGCTACCCGCCCCGGCCCAGCGTCGAGTGGGATCCCGGTCTCTAACAACAAAGACGCCTCCCGCTCCCCTCCCCCCGCCCGGCCGGCGGCTTCTGGTCCCTCCGAGGCTGCGGCTCCCGGCCTAGCGCCCCCTCCTCAAGCTCGGCCGCAGCGCCCCAGCCCCCGCGGCCCCACGCACCTGCACCTGAGGGGCTGCAGCCGAGGTGTCTGGCAGAAGGGGCTGGGAGCGAAGCTCTGCCGCCGCGCTGTCCTCCACCAGGCGCGATCCGCGAAGCTGCCGCCGCGGCTGGGTTCTCCCAGCTTGGGGACGGGCCCGGCCCGGGAGGAGAGACGAGAGCTGCTGTCCCCGGCGACCGGACGAGTAAAGACGGCAGTGCCCGAGAGGGCCCACTCGCGCTCCCGAGTCCCGCCTCCTCGCAACGGCCCTGCTCCTCCACACGGGCTCGTGTTCTGCTGACTAACGGCCCCGGCGCAAGGCGCTGGAGCTGCCGCCGCCGCCGGCTGCTCTCGGGCCTCAGGTCCCGAGTGGCCGTGGTCGCAGCTGCTGCTGCCGCCGCCGCCACCACCGCCGCCCTTTCTGGCACTGCAGACACTACCCAGACCCAGCCAGGTCTTTCTTCTCCTTTCTGTGCTTCTTTTCAGCCTGGCAGCCTCCGGGCTCGCCCTCGTGGCGGGAGAAAGGCAGGAAAGGTAGCAAGGGGGACAAGCAGAGGACTTGCTAAGCCAGGAGTTGGTCACTGACTGGATGAAGATGCCAAAGCTGACCCGGGCTCCAGCCTGCAAGCTGGCCGGAGGAGGGACGCAGCCTAGCTTCGCCAGTCTTCCACCAATCACAATTCGCTATGCGGAGTCTGGCGCCACGAGAGGCTGAGCTGAGTCGGCAGGAGGCGGGGATTGCGGAAAAGAAGGGCCAATAGAAGTAAAAGTTCCCTGTACCTCCGCCTCGTTGAACTGCCCAATTCGGACCAATGGGGGAATTCTCGCTTCGAAGAAAGCGGGTTTTATATATGGGGCTTGATAGAGATGTTAATTGGAGGGAGCCAGTACAGGCTCGGTGCAAGAGCCTCGAAGTTGGTGAGGAGCTTAGGGTGTCCTTTGACCTCAGGGAGTTACGTGGGCTGACAGGGGCGGGGCGGAAAAACCAGATAAGTTCCTTCCGGGTCAGTGACGGAGGCGTCTACTCCAAGAGGTAGTTTCTGGCGTCTTGGTCTTGCATCTTCCTCGTACCAGCGCGTGGTGGTTGTGATTTTCGCGATGAGCTCCCAGAAAGGGAACGTGGCCCGTTCCAGGCCTCAGAGACATCAGAATACGTTTAGCTTCAAAAATGACAAGTTTGATAAGACTGTTCAAACCAAGGTAGGAACCTGCCTGTTGCATGAAATCTGACTCCAGGAAGGAATGAGTAGTTCAAGGGAGGGGAAAGAGGAAATGAAAGGACTTGGCGAGGGCGAGTGTGGACCGCAGCCCAGAGTTAGTTTTGGCTGCAGCGCAACCCTTTCTAAAATGATATTCCCACACCCTTTCTTTGACCTGGATATGTTGTCTTACAAATGTATTTGGCAGTCAACACTTAAATAATTGCCCAAAGAGTGAATGGGACCCTCATCAAACCTAAAATTTGATCTGGATGTGTTGTCTTATACATGTATTTGGCAGTCAACACTTAAATAATTGCACAGAGTGAATGGGACTCTCATCAAACCTAAAATGCAAATGGGTAAGTCGAGTTGTTGAACACTCCCATCTGGATCATATATTTGCCGTAGGAGAACGAGGATTATGGCTCGCGTGTCCGATTTTGTACAACGTTTATGCAGCAACCATTTCTTCTTGGAAAACCCTAAGCTCACAAATTTGTAGGAAGTTGTATGCCCTCACCAACATAATGGGTAGTAGATGATTTTGTAAAGATTATTTTGAGGATCAAATTGTGTGATTAGTATATAAAGAGCATGTTTTACTTTTCACAAGTCATTTACTTCTTTTTTTTTCCTTTTAAAATATTTTATTTATTTATTTTTAGACAGAGGGGAAGGAGAGAAAGCGAGGGAGAGAAACATCAATGTGTAGTTGCCTCTCACACATCCCCAACTGGGGATCTGGCCCACAACCCAGGCATGTGCCCTGACTGGGAATGGAACCAGCAACCCTTTGGTTCCCAGGCCCACGCTCAACCCACTGAGCCCCACTAGCCAGAGCTCATTTACTTCTTTAGCAGGATTTCTGTACGCTGGAAGAAGATTCAGACTTTATACATAGCCAGAGGTGCTGGGTTGTGTACAACTACTAATTTGCTGTAGGTGCCTGCCCCTCCAACTTCTTCATAGTCCTATGGAGAGGAGATAACTGAAGCCAAATGCATCTTGGGGGCCACCATCACATCAGATAAACCTGATATTCACATAAACTGGAGTTCAAATTTACTAGATGTGTGATGTGAGTGAATTATTTAATTTCTCTAAGCTGTACTTTAGTTTCAAATGAGAAACCTGGCAGGATTGTTGTGAAGCTAAACTAAATGGCGTATATAAATGGTCTAGATCATAAGTGTCCAAGAAGTGATTAAGTTTTCAACATTGAGAAATTAAACTATTTATAGTAACTTGTGGTTCCCCTTTTCCTTTCCTCTTTCTGTCTTCACAAACTCTACAAATATTTAATGAGCACATTTCATGTACAGGGCCCTATGCTCAAGTGCATACAATGTTAAAAAGTGTTGACTTTGCCTTGAAGAAGTTTATAGTTTCCTGAGTCATTGGACAATAAGCAAGTACAAAGATATATAGTTATGAATTATAATAAATTCTGATGAGGGAAAGACAGTTCAGTAAAGAGGGATATTTTCAATCAAGTGGTCAGGGAACCTCTTATTTACCTTAGGTTCAGATTCAGAAGAAAACAAAAACAAGACTGAAGCAACATCTGGGAAGACTTCCCCAAGTTTGTGCCTACTGTCGATAGGTACTGAATAAAAAGCTGTGCTATCCACAATAGATGTCTGCTTGGTCCTGTATTCTTGCTGTAAGTTTTGAAACAAGCATTTAAATCTGATTGTTTTTCATTAGGTGCTAAAAAGCAGTTTTAATAACTGTGTTGCTATAGTGTACCTTACTGCACTATTTGTACTTAAGTACAAGACTTCCTGAACTTGTACTTCTTGTGCTAGCAGTTCTTCGTAGACTTCTTGTACTTTCTCACTCTTCATTTTCCTGGTGTTTTCTAACAGCCATGTTATTGTGGTCTTAAATCTTTTCATGAGTCTCAAGTTTACTCACTAAGTTTTAGTTTCGTTCATTACTTTTGTCATTAATTCCTTTGCTTTTTAAATTGTGAGGAAGCCTCATTTGTCCATTGATATAAACACCAGGTGTTTTGTTATTGGAGGTAGTGACAAAAACAGCAAGAAATATTTTACTGAGGAAAGATAATTAGGTTGATTGTTCATCTGTCTAATGGAGGACTAATAATTGGCTGCATTTATAGCAAATTCTGGAGCCAGCTAGATGCCGCTATTTAAAGCCAAGATTTTGTCAGAAGCATCTGACTCTGACTTCATTCCTATGCCTTATATCAGAGAGCTGTTTGATTCAGTGACATCTCACAAAGAAGGAGTGATAAGTTCATGATTCTCTGTAGGTCTCCTTGAAGAATTGTAGTAACAATCGACTACGTGTACCTCATTGTTTTGCAGGAGTTCTGCATGATAGTTTTCCTTCTCCTTCTCTGCCAAGCAGTTTGTCAGGACTTCACTGAAATTAGAAGATGGATAATGACAGATGTTTTATTGGGAAATTCATATAGGTAAAGCACCCATTCCCAAAAGGGCAGAAGTGATAGCTGTCTTCGTATACTTGAATATTTTCTAGAACAGGAGAGAATCTTACTCTGTGGCATTCCAAATAGTCCAAACTTGGACCAAAGTTTCAAGCTAGCAGAGGTAAATTTTAGCTTAATATAAAGGAGTTGTCTAATGGTGAGGAGCTTGCATTATGATTTTTATACTTTACCTTCCCTGGGGTTATTTGAAAGAAGCCTCTATGGCCATTTGCCTACAGTGCCCTCTTGGGACTTGAAGGGGTGGAAATAGGATTAAATCTCTTCTAGTCATTTGGTACTAAAATGTAGATATTATTAGGACAGCCTTGCGATTCTTACTGGAAAGGCATTGCTGTGTAATGAGAAGAACACTAGAATAAGAAAAAAGAGTCACATTTTGACCCCAGTTCTCTCATTTATTTTGATCTACAATATGGGGTTAGTACAAGCTGTTGTCTTACTTTCCTCTCGAAGATCGCTATGGAGATCATTAAAAAATATTTTTAAGAAATAATGATACAGATATAAACTAAGCATAAAACATATAATTTATGTGGACTTGCATTTGCTCAAAGCCTAAAAAAATTACAGAAGAAATGCATACTAGTTGGAAAATATTGAAATAATAGAGAAATGAGCCCTGGCTGGTGTGGCTCAGTGGATTAAATGCCAGCCTGCAAACCATTCGATTCCTAGTCAGTGGACATAGACTGGTGCAGGCTGGGTCCCCAGTCTAAGGCCCGCAGAGAGGTAACTGATCGATGTATCTGTTGCACTTTAACGTTTCTCTCCCGCTCTTTCTTCCTCCCTTCCCTTCTCTAAAAGAAAATAAAATCTAAAATAATAATAATAGAGAAATGAATAAAGTATAAAAGTGAAGGCACTCTTTCTCAGCCCTTTTTCTCTTCAGGCACAGCCACTGTTAACTATTTGACGTGTATGCTTTTAGACATCTACAGGGGTGGGCAAAAGTAGGTTCACAGTTGTTCATATGGAAAATAATACAATGATTAATAAATAATAACACAAAAATAAACTATGTTTCATGTACTCATGACTGTAAACCTTTGCCTATGCCTGTATGTAATAAAATTCATTTTTCTCAGTAAAGTGGGTGTGTCAAAACAGTGATTAAACTCATTCTTTTTAATGTCTGTATAATATTCTACAATATGTGTGGAGTAACTATTTTTTTTAAGATTTTTTGTTTATTTTTAGAGAGAGGGTGCAGGAGGGAGAGAAATATCGATGCATGAGAGATACTTGGATCTGTTGCCTCTTGCATGCCCCCAACTGGGGATCTGGCCCACAACCCAGACATGTGCCCTGACCAGGAATTCAACCAGTGACCTTTTGGTTTGCAGTCTGGTGCTCAATCCACTGAGCCACACCAGCCAAGGCTAATTACTTTCATATGAATAAAATTTTTCACTAAGACAAATAAAGCTGCAGTGAAGTTCTTATATCACATATTTGTTCCACATCTGTTATCAAACATCGTGCATCTACCTATGGGTATGGAGTTCAACATAAAATACTGGCATGAGTTCAATTGAAGGTTATGGCTTGGTGGGTAAGGTGACAGGTATTAATCAAATAATCTCTCAAGCATGTTAATACAAATGGCAGTGAGACCTATGAAGGAAAAGTCTACTCTTAAGGGAACCCTGAGAGTATCTGACAGGAAGACTTGATTAAGTTTGGAGGGTTAAAAAGCCTTTCCTGAGATCTGAAGGATGCATAGCACTTAACTAAATAAAATGGGAAAAGCATATATCATCTTCCAAAGGATGCTACTTGTTTTATATATGTAGTCAGCATTGTTTTTACTAGCATTCCTAACATGTTAGGGCTCTAGGATGATATGATCTCAATAAGGCAGGAGTCAATTTCATGGTGAAATTACTTTGGAAATACTAAACTAGATTTTACTTTTAGGGAGTCATAGTATACATTAGCATGATGCACTCAGATGTTTTGCAGTTTAAAAAAATTAAGTCAAGCAAAACTTGCTTGTCTGTGGGAACCTTTGGTTTACCTAGTGGCTACTGAAGTTGAACTAATTTTGGGGGGAACACTCAATTTGGGGAAACTCTTGTCTTTACCTTGAGATGGAAAAGGAAACTGAGAATCTATGGCTATATAGTCTAAAGAGTTCTGGAACTGTTAATAACAGCTAATATTTTGTACTTAAGTGTGTTAGTTATTGTGCATACTTCATGCATATTATCTGATTTGATCTTCAAAATAGCCCTAAGATAATGATATAATTATCCCGTTTTACATATTGGGAAATTAGAACTTAGAGGTAAATGATGTGTCCGAAGTTATGTAACTAGCACATGGCTATCCATCGCTTAGGTGAGGTGTATGCTAGGAGATCTCATAAGACAATTAAAAAGAAAGCCTTCCTTTGTTTATGTGTTTAGTTGTCATTGTTTTTTAATACTGTATTTTTGTACATAATAGAAGCAGTGTGACACCAGTTGGATTTATGTTAAATGTATCTTCCCCCCAATTGACTTGTTATTAAATTCAACATACATTTTCAATCGACAAAGTGACTTAGTCTCTGATGTGCTGGGTCTTATGATATATGAGTACAGAAGAATATTATTCCAAATAAAAGTCATAGTGCTAGTGAATATTCACTATTGTGAATATTTTGAGGTATTCTCTATTATTTACCTCTCATGTCCCCCCCAACACTAAATAATTTCATCCATGCTTGGTATATTTCATATACCTACATTTTCAAGGTGCTTTCACTTGAATCCAGTAAACTGATTTTGTATGTTTCTTAATGTTGAGACCTACTACAATATAATTGTTTTTTCTACCTCAATCATATGTTTTCTTTTTCTTTTTCAAGATTTTATTGGTTTTTAGAGAGAGGGGAGGGAGGGAGAAAGAGACGGAAAGAAACCTCTATATGAGGGAGAAACATCGATCTGCTGTCTCTAGTCCCCCAACCTGGGGCTGAACTGCACCTGAGGCATGTGCTCTGACCAGGAATCCAACACGTGACCTTTAGCTTTGTGGAACAAGGCCCAGCCGAGTCACACTGGTCAGTGCTCAATCATATATTTTAGATATTTATTTAATATGCAGTGAATGACAACTGAAACTGAGTTGTCTCAATTTCATCTGTGTTAAGGAATAGTGGAATAGTATTATACTCATTTGTGGGTTATGCAGTTTTATAATTAAATTGTCAACACTTGTTTCTACAGGGAGTTAAATATTGTACTACACTATTAGAAATATTCTCATAATTTTTCATCTAGGTAAATTAGTTCACCTGAGAGAGAAAGTCATTTATATTAACTCTCCCCGAACAGTTTATTTTGTGTTTAGAGAAATGCTAGTAGGGAGTAGAGCAGTTGGACAAAGAACCTCAAGGCTGAGAGTTAAGCTGCTGTGGCATTTGTTATTTTAAGCCATAGGACTCTTTCCCTACCTGCACAAGTGTTAATATGAGGTCACAGACAGGTGTGCAGGGAACCCGGCTGCCCTCACAACAACCCTGCTGCCAGCTCACTCCGTCTTCAGTTGTCCTTGCCCTTTTTCTCAACATTGAAAGGAAGAAATAAGAGGATAAAGAAATAGCTAACACGCTTAAGATTCCTTGCTGATATTTTCCTTATCACTCTAGGCCAAATAGCACTTAAATATAGTGAATAAATTAAATAAACATTCCTTTTCTGAACTTGTCTGATATGTGCAAGGCCTTCCACGTGAAGGTAATTATCAGTAGGATTTCTTAGTTGCTAACTTAAGCAGAATGGGAATTTATTGGAAAGATACTGGGCTGCTCTCACAAAGCTTACAAAAGGTGTTTGTTTATTTGATTTGGGTCTTTTTTTTCTGTCCCAGATCCCCAGGTTGGCCATTACTACTGGGAAATTTGATTCTCTTGGTTTTGTGCATATCCAGCTTGATGCGGTCTTCCAAACCTTCAATGCCCCCTCCCCTACCCATTCCAGTTTGCATCCTGATTGATAGTTTATTATCATCAAATAGAGACATAGTGTTGAAAATAAAATTTCTCTCACGTTCTTGCCCTACCTGACTATGTTCCCTTGTAGTCTTACGTAATGACGTTTGTTGCACCTTCCCCTGCCCCAGTAAAACCCTTTCTCCCATTGCGGCTACAGTCCATTTCTTCCTCATTCAGAACCCCAGCTCTTTGGAAATACACACCATCAGACTTACACCTTCCAGATCTGTCCTTACTTTCTAGTTATGCCTCATTTGTACTTGGCTCACTGCTTTTCCATGATTCCTGTCATATTTAGTGATTGCTACATCCACACAGATAATCCAACATTTGATCTCTTGGCTTTAAATGCCCCCCACCCCTACTTTGGAAATCTACTTCCATGGTCGAAAACCTTAAACTCTCTTATTATAATTGTTCCACTTACTAGTTTTTAAAAAATACTGACTACCATCTCTTACTTGGTTTCCTTATTCCTTAGATAGATAGACAGACAGTCCTGCAGAAGTAAGACCTGCTTGAGTATGGTTGGTGGGGTCATAATATGGGTGTAATAGTTTATAGTTTTAATTTGAACATTTTACCTACAATATCATATGGTGTGCTTGAGTGTGGTATTGTTACATTATAGAAGTACCTGCTTATGATTTTGTAATAAAAAAGGGGCGTTATTTGTTCCAGACCCTGTATTTTTAACTTCATTGGGCACTCCTGTCTATAAACCCTTCCTCTTTTCACTGTACCTCATTCGTGCCCCCCTTTTCCCACCTTATCTATCTCCACCTTATCTATCTCCATTAATAACTGCTTTTTTTGCATATATCTCAGCTCCCTTATTCTTCTTTCCCTTTTGTGGTATTTGCCAGAGAGAATCCTAACCTTGCCCAGATCCAGCTTTCTGTTATCCTGTCATCACAGGTACCAAACTACCTGTATCTGTACCCACATATGCTGCCTTTCTGGTATAGTGGCTGAAAGGCCTGTCTCTCCCAAGACTAGCCCTTCTACTTGAACACTGGCCTTCTGTCCATAAAGGACTTAAGGCTCCCTAGTTGTTGCCCATGTTCTCCTGCATCATCAATCTTCCCATGTCTAATGGGTTATTTCATTTTCTTAAAAAAACTTTCCTTAGGTACAATCCATGTTCTTTTATAGTTCCACCCTATATTTTCTTACTCCTAATAGAAAAGCTTCCGGTTCTCCACTTCTTTACCTCCCATTGTTTCTATCCCTATTTCCCCAAAACCACTCTTGTCAAGGTTATTGGTCTCACTTTCCAAATCCTTGGTTAATAATGCCCAGTTTTCATCTCATTTGGTTGCTCAGCAGTATTTCCCCCTTGGTCTCCTGAAATAGTTTCTTCATTCAGCTCAGTCCATGGTTTCAAATACCATCTTTACACTAACGCCTTTGAGATCTGGAACTCCAGGCCAACCTGCTGCTGATCTGCAGAGTTATTGTTAAGCTACCTACTCGACATCTATTCTTGAATATCTAAAAGGCATACTAAATTTAACATGGCAAAGAAAGAAATCTTCATCTTCCTCTCTCAACCCTTTTCTCCTATAGTGTTCTCTAATTCTGTACATATCCCCACCATTTACCCAGTTTCTCAAACCAGAAATATAAGAATCATCCTTGGTTCTTGGCCTTTTCTCACCTTGAGTGTTTCAATTTATCATCAATACTATGAGTTGTTATGTTAATTTTCATAACCTCATTACTTTCTGACATACTGTTTTTTTACTTGTTTGTCTTATTTATAACCCACTGTAGAATATGATTTCTATGAAGGGAAGATTTTCTTTACATTCTCAAGAATTGCTACATAAGAATTGCTATGTAAGAAGCATTATACAAGTAGTTGGTGACTGAATAAAGTAAAATAATTCTAACAGCATGTTAAATGCTGTGATGAGGGTAGAACAGGGGAGTACCACAATAAATCAGAAATAAAGGGAGAGATGGAATAATTGATAAAGTTATCCTCAAGGAGATAGTACATCTTGGGGATGAAAGGGTCAAGGAGAAGTTGAATGGAATCAGATGGATGAATGGAATAAGGGAGAAAGAATGGGTGCTGATGATTTTGTAGGTTGTGTGTCAGGAGGTTGAAGGAGTTTAATCTGAAAACAAAATGAAATGAAGGATCACGTAAAATTGTTGTTGCACTGGGGAATCTTTTGAAATTGAGGCTTCTCTTTTTGAGGGAAGAATTTGGACACTTTGGAATTTTCTCAGTAATGTTTGAGTGAATGAATAAAGGTCATCCAAAAAGAAAGAGGGAAGGGCAAAAAAGGCCAAGAGTCTGAAGGATTTTTTCCAAAACAAGATTATAAATAGGTATTTATGCTTATTTCTAAAATGAACATATTAAATTATGTGATGGCAAAATCACAAGTCTGAAAGCCTTTCTTATGTAATAGGCTCTCTGGTTAGAAGACTGTTCTTAACTAATACCCGTTTGCTAAAAAGAATAGCCAAATGAGCCTTGACCAGTGCAACTCGGTTGGTTGGGCATCTTCCACAAAGCGAAAGGTCGCTGGTTTGATTCCCTGTCACAGCGCTTGCCCGAGTTGAGGGTTCGTCTCTGGGCAGGGGCACGCGTGACCGGCAACCGATCGATGTTTCTCTCTCACATCAATGTTTCTCTCCCTTCCTTCCCCTCTCTCTAAAAATAAATAAATAAAATCTGAAAAAAAAAAAAAGATAGCCAGATGGATTGATCTCAAGCTGTCAATTAGAATTCCAGTACTAGTCAGTTTAGGCCAGCATTCTTGTAAGTGGATGTAGTCTGTTTTACTTTCATTTTGGTCAGGTTACTTTGAAGAACAAAAGTGTTTTGAAGTGCACGTATTGGGTAGGAAAACCTCTTGTCAGTTGTCAGATTTCAGATGTTTTTGGATTTTGGGCCAAAGGTATCAAGCTCTTGTTTAAGACTGGCAATATGGTATGGTAGAAAACATCAATCTTGGAATCAAAAGATTTAGGTCAAATTCTCTGCTATTTACTGGCTGTATGATCTTCAGCAAATTTCTTAACCTGTCAGGGTCTCAGTGGGTTCAGCTGTATTGTGAGAGTTCAGTAAGGTTTATGGAAATGCTCACATGGTACCTGGCATTAAGCATTCTATAAATGCTAGTCCATTCCTTCATCTTAACTAAGATGTTCATCATGCTCACATGCTGCTCCCTCAGTGAGTGACTTTCCTGATGAATCCTGTTGGAATGTCTCTTTCCTTCCCTGTGGCATTTATTGCCCTCACCATATATATGGTGCGTGTCATATTAGTTACTAGTATGTAAATCTTGGCTTTTTCTCCCACATACACACATAAGCATATTATCTATCTCTTAGAGAACAGGGACTCAAGTAGTTTTTAACTACTCATGGAGTATAATATGCACCCGTAGCAGCAGTTCTGTCCTGTGCGATGAAGGAATGGAAATCAAGTAGTTCTTACTGACATTGTACAATGGACTATTGATCTTTGGTAATTCGCCTGTCTTTGTTGAATCCCCGGCCCTAAGAAGATATGAATCCTTCGACTAGTAACTACTTTGAAAAGTGGAGGAAAGGTAAATATGAAGCACTTTCATTTAGTAAACTTCTGTTGAAGTATAACAGACAAACATAGAAAAGTGCAAAAATCATAATAGAGTTCAGTGAATTTTCACAAAGCGGACACAGTCGTGTACCCAATACCCAGATCAAGTGAATGCACTAGCCTCTCCTTGTTGCTCCCATTCTCTTCCTGAAATGTAACCATTATCCTGAAGAATATGAAATATTTTTAAGTATATTTTATTGATTATGCTATTACAGATTTTTCCTCCTTTACCCCCCTCCACTCAGTACCCTCCTTCTCTCCAGCAATCTCCCCCTGCCCCTTAGTTCATGTCCATGGGTCATGCATACAAGTTCTTGGGCTTCTCCATTTCCTATACTATTCTTAACCTCCCCTTGTTTATTTTGTACCTACCAATTATGCTTCTTAATCCCTGTACCTTTTCCCCTATTCTCTCCCTTCCCCTTTCCTGCTGATAACCCTCCAAATGATCTATGTATCTATGATTCTGTTCCTGTTCTAGTTGTTTGCTTAGTTTGTTGTTTTTTTTAGACCGAGTTGTTGATAGTGTGAATTTGTCGTCATTTTAATGTTCATAGTTTTGATCTTCTTTTCTTAAATAAGTCCCTTTAACATTTCATGTAGTAATGGTTTGGTGAGGATATATTCCTTTAGCTTTACCTTGTCTGGGAAGCACTTTATCTGCCCTTCAATTCTAAATGATAGCTTTGCTGGATAGATTAATCTTGGATGTAGGTCTTTGCCTTTCATGACTTCAAATACTTCTTTCTGGCCCCTTCTTACCTGCAAAATTCCTTTTGAGAAATCAGCTTATAAGCTTAAGGGAACTCCTTTGTATGTAACTCTCTTCTTTTCTCTTTCTGCTTTTAAGATTCTCTCTTCATCTTTAACCCTTGGCATATTAATTATGCTATGTCTTGGTGTGGTCCTCTTTGAGTCCAACTTGTTTGAGACTCTCTGTGCTTCCTGGACTTGTATGGCTGTTTCCTTCACCAAATTAAGGAAGTTTTCTTTCATTATTTTTTCAAATAAATTTTCAATTTCTTGCTTTTCCTCTTCTGGCATCCCTGTGATTCCAATGTTGACACTTTTGGAGATGTCCCAGAGCCTTATATTCTCCATATCTTTTTGAATTCTTGATTCTTCATTCTGTTCTGCTTGAATGTTTTTTTTGTCCTTGTGTTCCAAATTAGTGATTTGAATCCCAGCTTCCTTCCCTTCACTGTTGCTTCCCTGTGGATTTTTCTTTATTTCACTTAGTGTAAACTTCATTTCTTTTTTTTACATTGTTGCTGTACTCAGTGAGCATCCTGATCACCAAGGTTTTAACTCTGCATCTGATAGGTTGGCTCTCTCCATTTAATACTTTTTCTGGGGTTTTGTTTTGTTCTTTCATTTGGGCCATATTTCTCTGACTCCTCAATTTGGTGGCCTCCCTGTGTTTGTTTCTGGGTATTAGGTAGAGCTGCTTCGACTCCCTGTGTTAGTGTACCTGTTAAGTTGTGTGTGTCGGAGCCTTAGGTATTTCCCAGGGCTGGGCAACCAGCTTTACTGCTTTGTGGTGCTATGGAGGGGGAGGGGTTGGAGAGGGGACCTTGCTGCTGCCTGGCTTCTGGAGGCTTGTCTGCCACTTACCCCGTTTCCCTATACTTCACGCATGTCACTTCACCAATTGCCCATGTGCGACTGGCAGCCTTCCAGTTGTTGCCCTGGTGTTGAATCCCATAGTGGGTGGGTTTGCGTAGGTTTTAAGACTGTGTGGACCCTTTAAATGGATTCTCCTGAGTAACTGACAGTTTCTTCTGTTGCCCTAAACCCCACTGGTTTTTCCAGCCAGACATTAATGAGGTTTTTTCTTCCTGGTTCTAGAACCCTGGGCTGCGTGGTCTGGTCTGGAGCTGGGATAGCTCGCTCCCAAGGTGGCCCTCCCGATTTTTATCAGCCACACGTAGATGTGCGGTACCCGTCCCACTGCCACAGCCTGTCCACACCACACTGCGTCCTCTCTGCCCCAGCTCCCCGTCTCCACTCCTCCTACTCATGTGGATGAATGTGGCTTCCTTAAATCCTTGGTTGTCCGACTTGCATACATTTGTATTTTCTGGCAGTTCTGGGTGTATTTTGTTTTGAAGTTAGTTGTGATTCTTCTTGTGGTTGCCCCAGGAGGCGAAGCATGTCTACCTATGCCTCTATCTTGACCGGAAGTTCATGAATATGAAGTATTTTAAAATAAAGTCACAGCTTTTGAGGGCCCAGGGGGAGAGAGAGGTATAGGTACCCGGGTGACAGTTTCTGTTTTTAGAAATGGTGTTAGTGGATGTAGTTAAGCATCCTAATGCTTTGTATAATACTTCTTTGGCTGAAAGAAATTGTTATGATTTGATTTCCCAACAGTGATTAATTTGGTATTTGTAGGATTTTTGGCTTCTAACATATCAAGAGTAAATCTGAAGTTCCCCCTAGCTTTGGAGCTGATTATTTCAACCTCAGTCCTAATTGTCTTCCAGTTTATCTACTTACGAGGTTGAATGACATTTTTAGAACTTTATAGTATACATTTTCGTGGATATCTTTATCAACTTTATTTCTAGTTGGAGTAGTTTGGTTCACATTGTAAAGTTAATATAATTATTCAGATTGTTTTTTGATCTAAATCGTATTTTGTTTTTGCTGCTTTGTTTTGTTTTCTTTTTTATTTGTTTTTGCTTTGGCAGAGTCTTATGCCATTAACACGGAAGTAGTCTTGTAGGTGATGGAGCTATATATGTATAATAGTTTCTGGTGAATATATTCTGTTAGCAGTAGAAGAAGTCTATTGCAACCTTACAGTAATCAGATCGGGTTTTAAAGGTCGTTTGGTGATGTAGGCCATTTACAACATTGTGGATATGAAATACCAAGCTAAGCTAGAGATTATTTAAAAATTTTTTTTGTTCTGTAAAGATTTATATGTTAGTAAATGCTTAGCCATCTTTTATCAAGTAGCTGACTTGTTTTGAAATTACTCATACCACTGAAGTCATCAGTTTGAGTAATATTTGACATCCTGGTATATATTCAGATGTGTGAATGTTCTATATACCATCATTAGCCTTTATTGTAAGACATTATAGTAATTTGATACCATGTTTCCTGTAAACTTGAAAGCTTATAGGACATGATGCTAGATCTAGTTTTTAATAAAGTTAAAACAGTCACGTGGACCCTGACTTGCGTGGCTCAGTGGGTTAGATGTTCTCTGCGGAACACAAGGCTGCAGGGTTGATTTCCCGTCAGGGTACATGCCTCGCTTGTGGGCCAGGTCCTTGGCTGGGGGCGTGTGAAAGGCAAGTGCTCAATGTTTATCTTGCACGTCGATGTTTCTCTTCCTCTCTCTCTAAAAATAAATTAATAAAATCTTAAATAGTTATGGGATAAGTTATTATCATCTATATTAAAATATTATTGTTGATTTTGCATATGGATGCTGTTGCTTTAATTTAAACTATTATTGAACTATGGGCAGTTCTTTGACACTCATGTGACGACTTCAAGGGCAACTGTTCCCTAGTAAATTTAAATGGAATACTCCTGGGTTTACAGTAGCAATTAACTCTAATCTTAAGGCTTCTGTAGGGACACCTTTATTAAGGCCTTCTTTTAGCTACCAAGTAAGAAAATTGAGTCAAATTTTACTTAGGCTTCTAATTCAAAATGGTTGACTGAAAACAGGCATTTGTCTTTTTGTTTTCCCCAAGCTTCAGTGAAATGACAGAATAAAAAATAAACCTACAACGTTAGAAAACTGAAAAAGCAGAAAAGACCATTAAGTAAATTGAAGATATAAAATAGATAGGATTAAATTGATGCAGCTAAACAGTTTATGAATCTGTAATACAATACAGATGGAAGTTAAGATTTTTCCAGTAAAACTCTAGTTTCAATATGTGGCCAGAAGATGTCTAAGGAATTTATGAAGGAAGATGGGTGGCTGTTCTACATTAAAGCTTGTGTATCACTTTAGACTTTGGTCTGAAACCTTTTGAGGACCTACCTACCTAAGATTTAACAATGGTCTTTGAAAACATAAAATGCCATTCCCATTCTGTGACACCTTTGCCAATTTGCCATAAGTAGTGGAGTGACTTATCTGCCATAAGTCACGGCTGCCAATCAGCTCTGCATCTGTGGTGATTCCCCTCAATCCAACTACGAGCCCAGTTTGAAAAAGCCAGCCAGTTAATCTCTTATTTTATACACCATTTAAACTCTAGCAAATACTGCTTGCTCTCCAAATTTCTTCATGACCATGACTTTCATCACTCCAGCTAGATTTTAAGCACTGTGAGAGAGACTGTATCATAAATTCTATGAATCCTTGAGATGCCTACTGGAGTGCTAAGTACATGCTTATACTTTTTCAGATTGCTCCTACAGACAGCAGAGAGACAGGCATGATGCGTGCTGTACGTACTCCTAACCCGTGACATGTTTTGTAGCCTGACCTGTTGGAAGGAGTCCCAAGCTCAGAGTCAGGGCAGCATCAGGAGGAGACTACTCTTCCGCCTCCTGGTGTGGCTACTGAGCCACTCTCTGTATAACCATGGGTAACTTACGTCAACTCCACAAATGAGAATAAAAATAAGTATGAGTATCACTTTCTTCCTTCCACACAGTGATGATTTGAGAATAAAATGAGAAGTATAAGACAAAATCAGATTTTAAAAAATCTGTAGAATAAAATATAGTAATATTTTGTTATAGGTGATTTGCATTTGTCATTCAGAATATACCTTAATTTTATCTCTTAGCTTTTTATATTCTTGTCGTCAAAAACATCTTTGTTTCCCTTTTAAGAATGAGTAAATACCGTCAACTGAAGTTAGGTAGGTCACATGCGAATACTGAGCTCTAAACTCAGTGAATCATGGCACAAGCCTAATTGTTTCCTGATGTGACTTGACCCCTGAATCAATTGTCAACGTACATAGGTTATATGTGTGACATATTAATGTGACCAAAATGAGACAACATCGTATCTTTGAAGAAGTTAACTAGCTTCAGTATGGTAATTATACTTATACTCTCCCCAAGCAAATGACTTACAATATTGATTTATTTTAAAAAGTAAAATCATTTGGTTTGTGGACATTAGCAATTATTATGGTTGAAAGAGTTAAATCCACAAACTTCTACATATGCTAGTAGGAGGAAATGAATATTATTATTCTCTTTTGTTTCACGTTGTGAAACAAAGTCAGTAGTTTGTCTCTTTTAAGATCACTGACTTGGGGCATACCATTCCGGTTGGACAAGATCTCAAAATGTGACTAATTTTAATGAGTGCTAATGAAAACATGTGCTACCTCATGACACTGCACAATTGCTGCTGGAGCTTTTTGCATTCCAGTTGAATTGTACACAGCCAGCTAGCACATGTGGCTTACCACTTCGTTTCCCTTGACTGTTTAGGTCTTAGTGTACTGAAAATCTGTGAGGAACATGATAGAAAAGTAAGACCTCCTCTTTTAGAACATTGCTTAGCAAACATAAATTTTGTTTCCTAGATGAATTTTTCTAACTTTAAATTTTGTCTTGTGTTTTTAAAACAAATAATGTATAATACTGCAAGGATACAGTAGGAATAAGCCAGTGGCTTTGGCCCTTTGCAAAACAATAGACCAGTGTTAGAATTTAAGTTGAAACACGTTACAAATTGATATGTGTACTGTGCAAAATTCTGAGCTGTTTTTTTTTCCTGTTAATATTTAGAAAACCTTGAAAGCTATAGGAAAACACTTTCTACTTGTCACTTTAATAGAATGCCCTAAACTGAAAGGCATCTTTTTATGGGTTCTGCCTCTGCTGCTCCTGATTAATTATGTGACCTCAAGCAGATCTCTTAATTCTCTGAACCTCAGGTTTCTCATCTGGAAAATGAAGATAATTATGCCTGTCCCAGCCACAGGAATGTTCTAAGAATAGCAGCAGAGAGAATTTTTATAAAGGATTAGGCATGAGGTTTATAGATTTATGATAGTAGTCTTTTGTGTAAAAATTATTTGGTTTGTTTCATTTTAAAATTAAAACCAAAAAGACGTGTTTTGTTGTAAACCACGTGAACAACTCTGTCCTATTTATGCTGTTGTCTAGACACCTGGCCAAAGTACAGATGTGTCTCATGTATGTGAAATCACCCGAGGACATGAGTAAGCAAAAACACATTGACCAGGAACTGTAAACAACCAGGCAGGGAGTTAAATGATAAGTGTAGTGGAAGATCTCTTGAGAAGATAGAAATCCATTTTTTACCTCATATATTATTTACCTCTGTCTTTAGTTGTGATATAGACATTCTCTGTTGGGAGAGAATGTATTAGGATCTCTCTTCTCTGTCTTTCCCCCAAATAATTATTACTCTCCTGTTAATTAAGATATACTATTTTCTATATTTGGTAAGAGTAACATGAGATTGTGAACAGTAGAGGCAGAAGCAAAGGTTGAGAATCACTGATCTAGAAATTACCCAGATTTCCCACCATGTTTAAAATTTTAGCTTTCCTAGGTAATTGAGATTTGGTCTGACATTTGATCTTATAACTAAGGCAGGATTAACACATAGGAAAGAGTGCAGAAGAAATTCCAGCTTTCATTGTGCTTAGATTTGGCTTAAATTCCAGGACAAGGAATAAAGACCAGAAACTACTGACATGAATTCCATTTCCCTAGACCATGAGGAAATGAGAGTAGAAAACAGATGGTTTCTATACAGTGCATATGATGCCTGAAAGAGGGGACTTTGGAAATACAGAGTGAGAAATTATAGGGAAGTTATTTTGGGGGCCTTTTAATATAAAATTTTGGGAAAAGCTTCTTAAATTAGCATGCAAATAGTCTACTCACACAAAAATGTCTTTAAGTCACTTGTTTGGAAATGAGAATGCATCTTCTCAAAGAAATGGTGCTCTCACTGGTGAAACTAGAAATCAGTCTGAGATTTATTTTCTAAAATTGAGGCAGTATGGAATAGTGGGGCAGAATAATGTCATTTGGAGCCAGAGGCCATGGTCTTGAGCCCTGGTTGTATTTCTTTATAGATGTGTAATCATAGGTATATTGTTAACCCTATCTGGATTTGATTCTTCTTCTGTAAAAAAGCAGTAATATTATTTATCCCCTAAGGTAGTTGTTAGGAAATGATATAATTAACTGAATATTAATTTATAAGCAGAATATATTATATAAAAAATTTTCAACAATATCCAACATTTATTTGGTACGTACAATTTACCAAGGAAAACATAACTATAAGATAGATATTCTTGCTTTATAAATGAGGCAACAGGCAGAGAGAAGCTCACTAACATGGAGGTGTGATTTGAAACTTGTGCCCAAATTCACACTCCATGCAGTGCTGCACAAATTATCTTTGTAGCTGACAACCACGTAAACATTTAAAAAATAATAATTTGTATTTTACAATTACAGTTGTGTATAATATTTTATAGATTTCAGGTATACAGTGCAGTGATTAGACATTTATATAACTTATAAAGTGGTCACCCTGATAAATCCGGTACCCATCTGACACCATAAGTAGCTATTATAATATTATTGATTATATTCCCTATGCTCTACTTTACATCCACTTGACTATTCTGTAACTATACCAATTTGTACTTCTTAATCCCTTTACTTTTTTCAACCACCCACCCTAAACCGCCCCCACCTGGCAACTCTCAAAATGTACTCTATCTATGAGTCTATTTCTGGTCTATTTTGTTTTTTAGATTCCACATATAAGTGAAATCATATGGCATTTGTCTTTCTCTGACTTATTTCACTCAGCACAGTACCCTCTAGATCCATCCATGTTGTTGCAAAAGGCAAAATTCCTTTTTTTTTTAAAATGTCTGAGTCATATTCCATTGTATACATGTACCACTTCTCTATCCATTCATATGTTGATTGATACTTAAGTTCAGGTCTGCAAAATTTCTGTTAAGAAATCAGCTGAGAGTCTTATGGGAGCCCTCTTGTAGGTAACTAACTGCTTTTCTATTGTTGCTTTTAAGATTCTTTGTCTTTAACCTTTGGCATTTTAATTATTTTCTCTCTTGGTGTGGGCCTTTTTGAGTTCATCTTGTTTAGGACTCTGCACTTCCTGGGTTTGTGTGTCTTTTTCTTTTATCAAGTTAGGAGAGTTTTCAACCATTATTTCTCCAAATAGGTAAATAGGTTCTCAAACCCTCGCTCTCTTTTCTCCTTCTGGTACCTCTGTGATGCAGATGTTATGTCTTGTTGTTATCCCAGAGGTCCCTTAGACTTTCTTCATTTTTTTAAATTCTTTTTTTTCTGCTCTGATTGGGTGTTTTCTGCTACTTTGCCTTCTAATTCATTTATTTGATCATGCTTCATCTAATCTCCTGTTGATTCCTTCTAGTGTATTCTTCATTTCAGTTAGTATATTCTTCCTTTCTGACTAGTTCTTCTTTACAGTTTCTATGTCTTTTTTTAATGCTGTTGAAGTTCCCACTAAGTTCCTTGAGCATCCTTACAACCATTGTTTTGAACTCTGTATTTGGTAGTTTGCTTCCCTCCATTACATTTCATTCTTTTTTTTGGAGATTTCTCCTGTTCTTTCATTGGGAGCATGTTTCTTGTCTCCACATTTTGACTACCTCTCAGTGTTTGTTTTTGTGTATTAGGTAGATTTGCTATGTCTCCAGTCTTGGTAGGGTGACCTTATGTAAGTACATAGTAAGTATCCTTTAGGGCCCAGTGGCACACTCATCCTGGTCACCAGAGCCAGGTACTCCAGGTGAACACCCCCTTGTGCGCTGTCTGCACCCTCCTGCTGTTTGTATTTGACCCTAGATTGCTGTTGGCTTGTCAGTGGTGGGATTGACCCTCAGGCCAATCAGCTGCAAGGACCATCTGTGAATACAGTGGACAAGGTGCTGTGCAGGGGCCAGTCCCATGGAGCACAACTTGTATGTATAAATTTTATTTTTTATTATGTTTGACCACACTAACTTACAGTGTTTCAACTATAATAATCATAATCTTCAAAGGAAAAATGTCACCTCTTTAATAATAATACTCCCTGTGGTAGAGATGAGAGGAAATACATTCTTCTCTTTAGAAATGTCCATTTGCAGTAGCTGTCTCAGGTAGTGGTTCTTAAATTTTGGCATGCTTAAGAATCATCTGGAAAACTTGTATAAGATGAAGAATTCCAGCTGCCAGAAATTCTCAGTCAGTAAGTCTTGGGGTTCAGTTCAGGAATCATCATTCTTAAGAAGCTTCACAGGTGGTTCTAATGTGCATGGTCCTCAAACCACACAAAAAAAGTACTTTGGAAGATGGTAGTGTATGTAAACATGGCTCGCCTCATTGCACGACTACATCAAAATTACAACTAAACTAAAGAACAAAAATCATTCAGAACCAACAGAAATCAAGTTGAATGGAATACCTACAACTACAGAATTAAAGAAGAAACCACATCAAGACTGGTAGGAGGGGTGGAGATGCAGAGTGGTCTAGGCCCACACCCATATGTGGCAGATCAAAATCAGGAGGGATATCTTAGGAGGGAGTGGTCTCAGCCCCACACCAGGGCCCCAACAGGGTTCCAGTGCCAGGAAGATAAGTATCCTGGATATAAAAACCAGCGAGAATTGAGGCTGTGGAATATAGAAGCTTCTGGAGTCTCAGGCAGTTCCTTTTAAAGGGCCTATGTAATACTTGGACTCAGACCCTTGGAGCTCCAGTGCTGGGGCAACAGATTGGAAGGCATAGGAGACATATGGGTAGCAACTAAATTGTTGACATGAGGCCAAGAGCTGGGGGGCGGCTTTCTCCCAACTTGAAGTGCTGGCAGAGGCCATTGTTCCGTTCTGAGCCCCCCGGCACAGGGCACCAAGGCTGGCTGGCGCTCCATCAATCCGGCTTACACTGTTTGCCTCACCCTGGTGATCCCTGAGTCCCTGCCTCACCCAACTTTTGGGCCCACCCAACCTGTTTCCAGTGGCTTTTCCATACAAATGTCTTGTCTTGGCCTATCCTTCAGATTTTCTTAAATTCTCTCAAACAGCAGCATCTGGCTTCAGCAAGCCCCATACCTCTCCATGTAAATTGCCCCAGGCCCAGCACTAGCAGCAGCCAGCCTTTCTTCACACTTGGACACCTCCAAGCCTAGCAGAAGTAACAGCCATCTGCAGATTGCTTTGTAGCTTATGCTGTGTGACCCTGGACAGAACATAGGTGGTAGTTGACCTTATATGTGCCAACAGCAATCAAGGCTCAATAGGAAGGTATACCATAGCCCACACTGTGAGTGCACCTTGAGTACCCAACTTGGGTAATAGAGGAGGCTGTGCCACTCTACCTTACAAGGACACCTACTACATTAGGCCACAATACCTAGATTGGGAGATGTAGCAGCTTTACTTAATTAATAGAAACAAACACAGAGAGGCAGCCAAAATGAGGAGACAAAGAAATGTGGCCCAAATGAAAGAACAGAACAAAACTCCAGAAAAAGAACTAAACAAAATGGAGTTAAGCACTCTTCTAAATGCAGTTTAAAACACTGTTTATAAGGATGCTCAAGGAACTTAGTGAGGACCTCAACACCATAAAAAAGATCCAGTCAGAAACAAAGGATACAGTAATTGAAATAAAGAACAGTATACAGGGGAACAACAGTAGAGTGGATGAAGCTGAGAATGAAATCAGCATTTTGGAATATAAGGCAGCAAAAAACAACTAATCAGAACAGCAAGAAGAAAAAAAAATCCAAAAAGATGCAGACAGTGTAAGGAGCCTCTGGGACAACTTCAGGAGTACCAACATTCACATCACGAAGGTGCTGGAAGGAGAAAGAGAGCAAGTTATTGGAAACCTATTTGGTAAAATAATGAAAGAAAACTTCCCTAATGTGGTGTAGGAAACAGACATATAAGTCCTGGAAGTAGAGGGAATCTGAAACAAGATGAACTCAAAAGAGGCCCACACCTGGACACATCATAATTAAAATGCCAAAGGTTAAAGACAAAGAGAGAATCTTAAAAGTAGCAATAGTAGAACAGTTACTTACCTACAAGGGAGCTTCCATAAGCATGTCAGCTGATTTCTCAATAGAAACTTTGCAGGCTACAAGGGAATTGCAAGAAATATTCAAAGTTATGAAAAGGAAGAACCTACAACCAAAATTTCTCAACTCAGGAAAGATATCATTTAGAATTGAAGGGCAGAGAAAGAGCTTCCCAGACAAGAAAAAGCTAAAGGAGTCATCACCACCAAACCAATATTATGTGAAATGTTAAAAGGTCTTTAATAATAATAAAATTAAAAATATGAACAATAAAATGGTAATAAATACATATCTATTAACAATTCTAAAAAATAAAAATAAAAACAGAACAGAAACAAAATCATAGATACAGAGAACGTTTTGATGGTTGCCAGATGGGAGGAGCCTCAGGGGGATGGGTGAAAAAGGTGAAAGGATTAAGAAGTACAAGTTGGTGGTTACAGAATAGTTTTGGGGATGTAAAATCCAGCATAGGGACTAGAGTAACCAAAGAACACAGGCATGATCCATTGACACGGACAACGGTGTGGGGATTGCTGGAAGGAATGGGCAGGGCTGGAGGGGGAAATACTGGGACACTTTTAATAGCATAAATGATAAAGTATAATTTAAAAAAATCCTTGGGTAATTTCCTTCTTATTTGATACTCAAATATCGGTCTAATCTACATGACTATCTTCCCAAGGATCATATTCTCTTGATCTGTGCATTTAGGTCTATGTTGGGAAGATGGCAGAGGGAGGAATTGTTATCTTAGAAGCCCACCCTCTCTGAGTTCTTCCTTGCTCCAGAGCGTTCCCCCTATCCATAACCACAGGTTCTCAAGGTGTGGTCTGTGCAACAGAAGTTCCTGAGTTATATAGAATCACAGTCTCAGAAAATAGGGCCTGGAAATCTGATTTTTAATACGCTTTCCAGGTGGGTCTTATGTATCCTGGAGTTTGAGAAATAGCTTAAAAGTCACTCTTCCCCAGAGTCTTGGCTTTGCTCCAAGTCTATACTAGTCATCTTTTTTCAACCATTTGCTGAACCTAGATAATTTCTTCATCTTTATTATCTCCCATGCCTGTGCCCATCTCTTTATCACTGCCACAGCCAAATTTAGTGTTTTAGTGTATCATTTCTACATCACTACAACAACTTCCTCTCTGATCTCTGTACTTCCCTCTGTCTTTTATTACTGCTTAGGATCTTGTCCAGTCAGGTCCCTTCCTTCTTTAAGAGTCTAAATTCTTTAGCTTGGCAAACAAATTCTCTTATAATTTAGCTCATTCCTCCCCTTCTCCTCACACTGTTCAGCTGCTCCTCACTGCTTAGTTTCCAAAAGGGCCGTATACTTTCTCACGCTTCCCTGGGGCCTTCCTTGTGCACCACACTTGGGCTTTGGTAGGTGGAGGACGAGCCCCACAACCCTTCATTTATCTGCCCTGATGATTTCAGCCCTGCCTGCTTCCTGGCTCAAGGGTGAGGACCTTACTTCTCTTTTTTTTAAACCTGTATTCCTAGATCTAATATATGCCTGACCAGCTGCTAAGGTGCTCAAAAATGAGGACCTGATGTTGGGAAGTTGGGGGGGATGTATGTAGAAGACAAAGTTCGGGACATTGTGGAAAAATTGATTTGTCAGTTTGTCATTTCGGTAAAATGAGAGGGAAAGTCACAGGTGACGAGATTTTGTACTAGGGCCTACAAGAAGACTTTTTAAAGATGAAGTTTGGGAGAAAGGGGAGCAGATTTTATTGCTAGGATAGTGATTGCTATTTAGTCCATGCATTTGAGGTGTTTCAAGGATTTTCTTGAGGAGGAAAATGGTTATCTCACATGACTTCCAGAGAGACATCAGGACTGGGGACATGCCAGTAGTTTTGGATGTAATCCTCGTTGAGTTCATTGCTGAGGCTACGGTTATAGGTTTAATTCACCAAGAGTTAAAATAGTGTGAATAGAAAGGAGTACTGAACGGAGACCTTGGTTGAAGAGACAGAGACAATGAGAGTGAGTGAGCTGATTAAATATCAGGAAATGGATATTTTTAGGGAGGAAGAAGAGGAAAACATTAGCAAAGGCTCTTGAGAAGGAGCAAATGGAGTTGGGGTTACATCCTACTTTGTAAGGTGAGTCTTTGTTCAGGAAAGACAAAAATATTCCTTGATAAAACCATTAACATTTTTGGTCATTTGCAGCAGAATTGTGAGAAAGAAAAGGCTTACTTCCCATAGAACTGCTCTAACAATAAGGCTATTTCCACTTAGAGAAGTTGTTACTTGGGTTACTTATTTGCTAAAAATGTCCTATAGTTAATAATGAAGATGTCTCAAAAATAATTGAAAACACATTATCTTAAAATACTAAGTACCCATGTTTTAAGTATTGAAAGGCAAAATTTTCCTTGTCAGATTATTCCTTCCATGTTCTGCTTATAATATGCTTTTAACATTGCATTGTGGGTCTTTCCCTAAAAAATGTTTTTTAACATTTATAATATGTCATTTCGAATTGTGCCTTTTAGGAAAAAATGGAGAGAATCAAAAATCTTCATTCCAGATTGCTCTTTGTTTCAACTGCCCACACCTTTGAAAGATGTGATAAGTTTATCAGTGCAGTGATGTGGTTATTAAACTCCTACAGAAATATTTGCTTGCTAAAATACACAGCACCTACTTATTTTAATTTTCCTTAAAAATAAATGAGCGAGCTAGAGTAGTTAGAGTAAAACCTTTCTTAAAAGGTTTCCCTATTGCCGGAAGAAGATATTGCAACAGCGTGTTTCTGCTCGTAGGCAGGTGTGGCTCCATTTCAGTGTCTGTTGGCATGAAGGTTGCCAGTGAAAATCTGTATAGTTTGCTTGGCTGCTGAAATGAAGCAGTAGGTACTTTGGGTAGATTCCACATAAACCCTCTCTGTGTAATTGAAGCTGACAATAGCTCTACCCCCTTACTGAGAGAATAGTCCTCTGTTTGGGATGGTTAGAACTCATTTTATATTCAGTCTTTGGATGAAAATGCAGTTGTTTATTTTCGCAGATGTTACTTGTTAAAGATTCCAGCAATAACAACAACAAAAAAAAAGTGGGAGAGGGAACCAAGTATTACTTCTTGACTAGAAAAAGCTTATGTTGTAAGTATATGGAACAAGAGGAATATTTTAAGTATTTCTAGTACTTGTTTTTCCTTCTCGCAGTTTGATATTGGTGTTTTATGGAATTAGGAATGTAGAGTCAATGGGGGAAGGTGGACTAGATTTCAGGGAAGAAAATTAGTAATTTTAGCTTGTGCTAGAAATATACCTCACTCTTAATACCTTAGGTATCTTTTGATTAAAGTTTTATATGGTAAAAAAAATCAAATATTGGTTACTCAAATATTTATGTTTTTATGAATGCATGTATGAATGTGTATATATCAAGTATTACATTTCACTAGGATAGTATTTTGCTTAAAGGAGAATTGGGCTGATTTTTTGTGAAAAATTCTTATAAATTTTTACAAATATAAAAAAATTCTTATAAAAATTCCAGTCTCTAATTAGCTATATTGAACAGATGTAGTTTCCTTAAAAAATAAATATAAAAAGTCTATAGTAACTTTAGTTTGATATGTTTTCCTTAAATGACAATAAAACCAGTTTTACTACTAGAACTTACTTCAAAAGTATTTCTGAGATATTTATATGACTAGCTCATTTTCTGAAATAATATAATACATAAAAATAGTAAGATTTAGTAACTTATTGAAATAAAGTATTTCTTATATGAGTACCTAATAGATATTTAAAATATTACTTCTTATTACATTATAAAAGAGTTTGTAGATTTGAAAGTTTTAAGTGACTAGAACTCAATATTGACATTTTAGGTTATATAGGTGTGGTATTCTATCTAGTAAATGTAATATTAAGTTGATTATAGCAAAAATATTTTAATTCCCTTTTTAAAAGGAAAATGTCCATGTCTTCTATTCTTTTTGAAATTTCAGCTGCCATATTACAAAAGCAAAGCAAATTTTTGCAGATGATACTAGGAAACCCTTGCTTCTTCAATACCCAAGTAATTGTGTTCTTGATTCAAGAAAGGGACCGTTATTCTTTACTATGAGTTTTGTCCCTGCTAAATTCCTCTTATTCTTACTGTCTTCTTGAAATTGGACTGAACTTTTTATGTGCAAATATAATATGATGAGAATTTACAGGTTCATTAGAAATTTCCTGATGCATATAACATACTACATTTAAAAAATGTACATTCAGTCAGATATTGGAAACCACAGAACTGTCAAATTATAGGGAATAGGTTAAATAAATTACAGTTTTCTCTGAGAGAATATAATGCAGCCAATAAAAACATGCTTTCCAAGTATGTATGTACATATGTACACACTAGTATGAAAAAATTAAGGACAAACCAACTTGTAAACCAGTACATGCAGAAGCAATGCATATTTCTGTAAATATATGTGCTTGAAATGCTAGAAAGTATAGAATCACACTGATGAGTAGTCATTTTTCTTTATCTGTATTTTTATAAAATTTCTATAATGTGAACATATATGTAAGCGCTCATGTTCACATTATTGAAATTTTATAAAAATACAGATAAAGAAAAATGTTATCACTGAGGGACATCTGTAATAGTGTCAACAATAAAAATAAAGAAAAATTATAGTGGGCTTTTTGGTTGAAATCAACAAACTGATTCCAAAATGTAAAGCAAGAGAATTAGAATAGCTAAAATAATGTTGGAAAAGAAGAGTTGAAAGATGCACAGTACTGATTTTAAAACCTTAAAGCTATAGTAATCTAGACAGGGTAGTACTGGTCAAAGAATAGATGCATAGATTAATGTGATAGAATATTGTGTTCAGAAATAGACCCACACATACTTAATTTTTGACAAAGATACAAATGCAGTTCAATGTTGCTGGAACTTGGACATGCATCTATAATTTAAAAAGAACCTCTATCAGTATTTTGTACCATGTACAAAAGTTAACTTAAAATAGATCGTAGACTACATGTAAAACCTAAAATTACTGAACTTCCAGAAGAAGACATAGGTGAAAATTTTCATGGTTCTTTAAAAACTCCTTAGACTTGAAATGAAAAGGATGGTGCATAAAAGAATTAATTGAAAATTTGCTTTTCATTGAAATTAGAAAGGTCTTAGAAAAAATACTGTTAAGGTAATGAAAATAAAAGTATAGATCGGGGGGATATATTTGCAAAGCATTTATCAATAAAGGCTTGGTATGCAGAATATATACTTGGCCCTCACATGTCGATAGAAAAGGGACAACACAATTTAAAAATGAGCAAAAGATTTAAATAGACCTTTCCCTAAGGAAAATACACCATAGCAGTAAGCACATGAAAAGATGTTCAACATATTAGTTATTAGGGAGATTTTAAATAAAACCATAATTAGATAATTATACACATGTATTTGAATGGCTAAAATAAAATATGTTATATAGTTTCAAATGCTGGAAGGGATGCAGAAAAACAGTCCTCATACATGGCTAATGGAAATGCAAAATAGTACAGCCATGCTGAAAAACTATATTAGTTTCCTGCCCTGGCTAGTTTGGCTCAAAAGATCGCAGGTTCAATTCCCAGTCAGGGCACATACATAGGTTTCTGGCTTGGTCCCCATTCAGGGTGGGTTTGGTCCCCAGTCAGTTCCCATGCGAGAACTGATCAATGTTTCTCTCTCACATCTGTGTTTCTCTCCCTCCCTTCCCTTCTCCCTGTCTCTAAAATCAATAAGCATGTCCTCGGGTAAGGATAAGAAAAAAGACAGAAAAACTATTAGTTTCTTATAAAATTAAGCCTAATTAATCATATAACGCAAAATACCATTTTTAGATATTAACCCAAGAGAAATAAACATCTGTTCACATGTACACAGTATTGTTAAGATGTCAGTTTTTATATGCAAATATTTTTAGCATCCCAAACTGAAAACAACTCAGAATATCTTTCAAATGGTGAATGAATAAACATTGTAGCACATCTGTACAATGGAATACCATTCACCAATAAAAAGGAATGAGCTCCTCAAATAGTTACATACTTTATTATTCCATTTACATGACATTTTGGGAAAGGCAGAACTATAGGAGTGTTGGGAACCACCCTGCCTGGTTTCAGAAGCTGTAAACCCCCATGGCTAAGGCTGAGGGAGAGACCTTGGGACCGTAAGCCACTAAGGAGACAAAACTTATCTCCCTGGCATGGGTGCTGACTCTGCCCACTTTACTTCACCCTGCTTGGCCCCCAGTGCATAACCGGTTAGCCAATGATGGTTAGCCAATGATGGGTGATAAGCTTTGTCTCCTTAGTGGCTTATGGTCCCAAGGTCTCTCAAGCAGCCTTAGCCATGGGGGTTTACAGCTCCTGAAATCAGGCAGGGCGGTGCCAACATAGGAGCAGAGTTAAACATCGGTGTTGCCTGGGAGTGGTGGTGGGGATTGACCATGGCAAAGGCCATAGGGGACTTTTTCAGAATGATGGAAGTGTTCTATATTTCGGTTATCAGATTAACAGAGCCGTACGGTTTTACTCTATAGAGATTGTACCTCAAAACGGACTAGCTGGCAACCTTAAAAAAATTAATTAGTTTAGAGAGAATAATAAAGTTAACATTTAAAATAATTTATTCAGGCAAAGGATATTGAATGGTGGCTAGAACCATGAACTGAAATATTATTGTGGAACAGTATATTGAAATGGCCCCATAGATTGTTGCTGATCTTTCTAGTTTGAAGAGATCTGTGCGGTCCCACTTTAACCAGGTGATCAGTCACATTTCTCATTTCTGACTAGGCAAGAACTGAACATTTTGTGCCTCCTGACTTACAGTAATGTGAAGTTCACAGCATCAGAACTTCTGAAATGTTGCGAAAGATATTAAACCTGGTTCTAATCAAGACTTTAAACCTAACTTCCACTTTACAGAAATGTAGGAGATAAAGCAGTGAGCTAAATAACACCATTAGAAAGCAAACAACAAATCCAGAATGTGGGATATTCTTGAAGACAATTTGCCTGGTACTTTTAAGAACAGTGTAATAGAGGAACCCCTTCCAGATCAAAAGAGATAATAGTCAAGTAGCATTTGAATACTGACAAGGGGGTTAGGGAGCAGTTGAGGAAATGTCAGAGTAGACTGGCTACATTCAATAACATTGGGGTGGTTTTTCATTTTTCTGAGATAGTAATGATACTGTGATTAAGAAACTATTTCTAGGACACATATGATTAAGAGGTGAACTGTCTCGATGTCTGCAACTTAAGTGATATGTACACACACACACATGAAAAGCGAAGAGGTAAAATGTTTTCATTGTCTGCAGGCAGTGTATGTGTGGCTATGCATTAGTGCTACTGTTTTAACTTTTGCACATGTTTGACAATTTTCATAATAGAGGAGAATGTTTTTAGACTCAGTTGAGTACTAGTTATTGACAGTGTCCTTATGATTTGTAGTCCATTGCTGTAGATCTGTGAATATCAGGAAGCTGTACCTACATTGTACCCTCGAATTTTTTTGGTTGTTGACTACATTGTGTTTGGCACTATAGAACATGTACTTTGCGAACTCGGGTAGAAAACAGCTCTATTATATGCTTTTGCATTATAAGAACATTTTTGAGACCATTGCTTACTATTATCATATTGTGGGTGTCCTTTTTAGGAAAGATGTAACTTTCAATAACAAGAATAGTTGTGCTGTTACCCTGAGCGATGTGGTCCAAGAGGCCACCAATTGATGTTTCTCTCCCTCTCTTTCTTGACTCTAAAAATAAATAAATAAAATCTCAAAAAAAAAAAGAGTAGTTGTGCTATTTCTGAGAAACTGGGTTGTGACATGCTATAGACATTGAATTAGGTAGGGGCAGAACTTCCATTTTACAGGCTGTCAGAAAGTTCACCTCTCACTTGTGGCCCATCTCTAGCAAGGGCACTTCCCAGCAGCACTCCTGACTACCTACCTTCATTCCCCCTCCACCGTCCCAAACTGATTCCCTCACTTTTTTTTTTTGCTTGTATTTATTTTGTAAGGTACTTTATGCCCAACAGTGTGCTAGCCATATTAAAAGGATTTAAAACAATGTAGTTATTGATTTGAAAGTTACAACCAGAAAGACAGTAATATAAGTTCTTGTTCCCAAATCCAGAGTCTTATCTACCAACCAAATTTAGACTGAGGGACTGTAACTAGAAAATGTTAAAATCTATACATTTAATATGATTAAATAAGATATAAAATACCCAATTTTGTCGGCAGGTTTAATGCAGAGAATTCCTTGGAAATGGATTTTAAACAGCAGTTAGAATTGGCATTTTTCTGCCCTGGCTCATGAGGCTCAGTGGGGTGAGCACTGGCCTGCAACCAAAAGATTGCAGGTTTGATTCCCAGTCAGGGCACATGCCTGGGCTGTGGGATAGGCTGGGGGCTAGGCTGGGGGCCTGCAGGAGACAACCAGTGGACATTTCTCTCTCATGTGGATGTTTCTTTCCCTCTCTTTCTCTCCCTCCCTTTCCCTCTCTCTAAGAATAAAAAATAAAATAAAATCCTTTTAAAAAATTCGAAAAATTTGAAAAGAATTAGCATTTTCCTTAGAATTTTTTTTTCAGATAATGAAGGAAATAAAAGACACCATTGTTTTACTTTTAGTATTTCTGAGTTATGTACCAAAAAATCCTAATGAAAGATTATATTTCTCTTAAATGGTATTCAGATTCCTTTTCCTGCACAGCAGTGTTGTCATCCTGTTAAATGATACCTTTACGTTACATAAAATATTTTCCAGCATCAGCACGTTGATACAGATGTTGTATTTACAAGTTACTCTTGCTACCTTCTTGGGAGTTTAAGTCCTCGCCCAGCTTCTTTTTGGAATTGCTGCGTTACATTGCCAAAGATGAATTGTCTGACAACACGGTATTCAAAGCAGGGATAACATTTACTGTAAAATATGTTGTATGAGTTAGTGGTAGCCAAGACATTTTTTAGACTTCATATATATATATATTAAGTAGGAGTATCTTCTGATACAGCTTAAGTTTATTGTAACATTTTTTAAAAAAGAATTCACTGGAAAATAAAGTTTTCTTCTTTTACTAAGATTCTTAAGTTCAGTGGAATTTTCCATTGAAGATCTTTTTCTTTTAAAGATCTGGAGAGTAGGTAGTTAAGTTAAATGATCTTTCAAGGATTTTGTTCTTACAGAACTAAGTTTTGAATTTATATTGGGTATGCTTAAATATTATCCTTAATAATCTTAATATAAAGTATCCTTTACCACAGGGGTCCCCAACCTCTGGGCCACGACCTGACCGGTATCAGGCCTGTTAGGAACCGGCTGCACGGCAGGAGGTGCACTTGAACGTAATGCACTTGAATCGTCCTGAAACCATTCCCTCCCCCTCAGTCCGTGGAGAAATTGTCTTCCACAAAACTGGTCCCTGGTGCCAAAAAGGTTGGGGACCACCACTTTTAACAGGAGGATTATACTATTGTGGGGGGGGGAGGAATTTGAATATCATTCACTGCTAACTAATACACTCTTTCACCAGGATTTTTTGTACATCATAATTTTTTCAGAAATGCTACCGTTAGAACAATGGTATATTTTACTTCCCTTCATCATTTTAAAAAAACAGGTTTAGAAAATAAAATTTTCCAGTCCTGGCTGGGTAGCTCAGTTGGTTAGAGTGTTGTCCTGATATGCCAAGGTTGAGAGTTTGGTTCCCGTCAGGGGACATACATGAATCAATCAATGAATATATCCATGAGGGGACCGACAAATGAATGTTTCTTTCTCTCTCTCTCTCTAAATAAAAACAGTTTTCAAATGAAATTCTCAAGTAAAATTCCAATTCTAACTGCTGTTGAAAATCCACTTCCTTGGAATCTTCAACCATGAGGAACACACAAAACCTAATTGCCCCAACAGGGTTAGTTGTGAACGTCATTGCCGTGCTTTTTGCCCCCCGGCAGAATGATTCCTAGAACTGGGACAGTTTTCATTGCTCACATCTCTGGAATTCACTTTTTCTAGTTTGCCAAAGTACAGTAAACAAGATATACAATTTTCTCTCTTTCTGAAACTATTTTTAAGTGAAAGTACTGTTCTCACTCTGACTTCCATTCATTCTTAACACATGAAAATCAAGTGTAAGTTTTGGTAGCGCCTGTTAGTCATGCGAGCTCTGTACAGCATCTCCATTTATACTGCCCCACACGTCACTCACAGGACAAGTTCCCACAAAGACCTGTTTTGTTCTACTGTTGATCCACCTAAAGAAACCAGTTTCAGAACTATGCGTAGCTTTGTAAATCAAGATGAACTGGTCAGAAACTGGATACAGAAACAAATGAGACCAAATAATGCTTCCTCGTTAACAAGCAGAATGTCATATATAATAAAATTGCAGGTAAAGAAAAGCCATGCATTCTAAGAATACTCTTTTTTTCTTTTTAAAGATTTTATATATATTATATATATATATTTTTTTTTAGAAAGGGGAAGTGAGGGAGAAAGAGAGAAACATCAATGTGTGGTTGCCTCTATGTGGCCCCCCACTGGGGACCTGCCCTGCAACCCAGGCATGTGCCCTGATTGGGAATCGAACCAGTGACCCTTTGGTTTGCAGCCCGTGCTCCATCCACTGAGCTACGCCAGCCAGGGCAGAATATTCTAATTAGAAAGTTTACATCCTATTCATATTGTAGGCATAATCAAGTCATTAGCTTGTTCCCATTGCTAGAGTTATGAAAATCTAAATAATGCTTCTAGCAAGATACTGTAGGCTACAGAGTGCAGTGAGAACAAAAGATGAAATGTGAACTTTCGTTCTGGGTATTTCTTAGCATAAGAAGAGGAGTTTGATATCAAGCACAGATTTCTCTCTTTTGGCCATAGTTAGCAGACCGTAGTAAGAAGGAATATACTGTCATGCGGAATGTATTTTCCCAGGGACTCCATCTAAGTCGAGAAGAAAGAAATACCCAATTCATGAGTAACAGATTTCTGTTTTTCACCACAGATGTAAATTCAAACATAATGTATTCACAGCTTAATTTATGGTGTTTGAAAATACCCTTGAAATATTTTCTCTTTGAATAAAAGTTTTGTGAAATTATTTTGCCTTCTTGTGTAGAACTTTAAAGAGTAATAAGCACTGTTGGGAAGTTTTGCTTCGGGTGATCACTAAACATTGTACTTTTATTTAACTCAGAATCAAATAACTTTCCAAAGAATCTGCTTTTTTTGTGATGCTTTTCTTTTTCCTCTTGAGAAATGAAAACAAAGAAAACTTGAAATGTCCTCTACTCACTGTTCTAACAATAAGTAAAGACCAGGCTTCCACTGCACGTAAGTTAGAGAATCCTCAGAGTCTTAGTGAAAATACTTACTGTAGGTCCTGAATCAAATGAATTATTTAAAAAATGGGGTTTCCCCCTCCTACAGCCCTTTTCCCGCCACAGTTACTTACATGTGCATATTTATTTCTGTTTTGAAGAAGCCAGATGAGCAAGGTAGCTTTTCTTTTCTTTTTCCCATTAGAACTTATTTTAATAAAGAATATTACAAGGTAACTTTTCTAAACCATTTTTTTTTACATGAGAATACAAAAGGATTAAGTTGAATAATTAAATGCCTTCTTGCTTGCAGCTGCTTCTCCCTGGTACTCCTTTCTCAGCTTTCATAGTCTCTGCTCTCCCCAGCAGGCCGGTTAGGACTATCTAATTTCTAAGTCTGACTTCTTAGTTCTCAGTGGACAGATCTGAATTGTCAAAAGAATAGTCTTAAAATATGAATTAGGTTTTCTTCTTTATTATTGCATTTTTATCGAGGTATAACTTACAGTAAAATGCACATATCTTAACTCTACAGTTTTAGTTTTAACATATGTCACCTCAGAATCAATGGTGGGACTTTCTCAAAATCCTCCTGCCAGCAGGTGAAGACGTTTCCTAGAGGTGATTCTGAGCTACACCAGTTAAGAATCTTTGGTTTGTAAAGGGCAAATTGAGTAATGTACATAAAAATACGTATCATAAAGTGTTAACACTTAGGTTACTATGTGTTAAAAAAATTTTAAATTTCTTGTGTGCCTTTTTCATGGGCTTCGTAATGCTGGCTCACAGGTGAAATTCTCAATTTGCTTTTCTTCTTGTTTTTAAGAAAATTAATGAAAAACTTCATGATGGAGTATGTCAACGCTGTAAAGAAGTTCTTGAGTGGCGTGTAAAATACAGCAAATACAAACCATTGTCAAAGCCTAAAAAATGGTGAGTTAAGATTCTTAATTGCCTTACCAGTATCATATGTACCATAGTTTGCTATTTCATCCCACAATTTTCAAAATTGTATTGAAATAAATATTGAGGTAAATAGAGAACAGATTTCATTCTCCCATGTAGAGCTTACCTTACATACTGACTCCTGCTTTGTGAAGGAAAGTAGATTGAAAAACTCGGTTGATCATTTCCTGCCCCATTATTCTATAAATAAGTAATGCACCATTTTTATAGACTTTTGTTCATAAAGGGTGCATTAGGGCAGAGAGGAGAATATTTGTTTTACAAAAATCTACCTCCCACTAACGAGGTAACAATATTTACTATGGGTTATCTTTCCCAAAGGGTCTTAAAATGGATCTGACTTTTTAATGCAACCCATGAAGATTACTGAAGTGGCTTAGATGAAGTTATCGTAAATAAATTGCTAAATTGGTAATTTATCATTTCATCTCTTTGAATACTTGGGTTTAAATGATCAGATACTGGACTGTGTTTCTCATTCCTCTGTCCCTGAACCTTTTTCTGGGATTCTGGGATTCTGTTTTAGCAGACTTCCGTGCATCCTGGTGCTGCTTCCTTAGATCCTTTAGCTCAGCTGAGTTAGCACTGTACTGGGGGGCAACTGCTGCCCAAGTGATCATTTTAAATTGAAAAGTTGGCATTAATACATGCGATAGTGTTTTTACATTATGAGTTTTAATTTGGTGGCTTAGGTATTAGCTATTGAGAACACAGTTGTTCATTGTTGCTTTATTTTCCTTTTAGTTTTTGAGTAGTGGCACCTTCCTTAAATGTGTCCTCTCTTCCTTCAAGGAGGAAATTTACTTAGTTTGGAAGGTTAGCCTAAAAAATAAATATGATATAACCTTTACTGTTTATGTGTTTTGAAAAATAATGTCAGATCTTTTACAAATCTGTAAATCGAGCTATAGTGTAATTTGTTTTTTGAGAATATTTACTAGTTTTGAATTTTTTATTTTGGGCAATTTATTTTGCTTAAGATGCTTCTTTTTAATATTGAAAGATAAAGGCCTCAAGGAAGGATAGATTAACTTAAGCTATTTAATATTTTTTTGTATTACACTTTAATAAAAAAATTTTACTACTTATTATAGGTATAGTTGACCCCCTTTTGTATAGATATGTTTCTCTTTGCTATTTTAAGGTAGGTTTTTTTTATTGTCTGTGTTCTTCTAGCATTTGCTCCTCAAAGAAAGCACTTTGAAACAAATCTAATGACTTTTATGCTCACTGGCCCAAATTAGCAGTAGGAAATTTGGCAGCTGTTAGTATCCAGTGCTAGATATCCATGAATGAGTTAACTGTGTTCTGTACAATTGAAACTAGGTCCTGGTTGTGCTTACAGAGCATGTAGTTTTAGTTAATGGGCCTGACATAAGGTTTATAACTTTCTGAATATTTTCAGCCAATCTTTCTATAAAAATGTATTTAGAGATCATCACACTCCATTTTTCTATTGGTATTGTTATTTCCTAAAAGAGTTTGAGGTGTAGGTTACAAATATTTACTTAGCCATAGAGTTTAATAGAGTAGTATTATAACAAAGGAAATTATTTAAAAACATCCCTGCCTCATCCATTATTTGCATTTTAATTTCTTATCTTTTATGTGCTGCATCCTGTATACTTATCTTCTGTGTGAATGCCAGTATGTAAAAGATTATTGTATTATAGATTTGGTAGATGCTATGATTTTCTGTAGAATTTCTGAACTTACCTATTTGTGACAGTTCTTGGATTTTCCATTTGTGTGTGTGTGTGTGTGTGTGTGTATTGTTGTGGTCTTAATGCTATTCGTGCTCCAGAAGAATTTGCAATCCTGGAAGTACAAATACTCTCTTCAGAAGGAAACTCAGTTTAAAAAATGTGAACAGAAACAGTGTTAATAGCAAATTTTATGTTTAGTTCCAAAAAACATGTAACATAACAGCCTTTAAGAACGGTGGTCTGTGGGCACGTGGACCCAGAGGCCACCAACTGTGTCCTATCTTGGAGTCATTGAAGTTCTTATGAGTTAGGTAAGTTCGTGGTGATGTTGCCACTACCTGGGCAGTACAGCTTCACCCAGAGGCCTTTGAACGACCTCAGGAGCTGCTATTCTACGTCACCTGGAGGCAGGTGAGGTTAGCCACAGAATAGCTCGTCATGAGTGCAAAATCAGAGAATGAAATATTGAATAAATACCAAAATACAGATTACATGACATTAAAGCCTGAAGGAAGGTCTCTAGGAATAAAGAAGCCTTAGATAATACAAAATAAATGATGGCTAATGAGAGACTAACAAACTACTCGCCAAAACATGGTCCAAACGTATTACTTAGGAGGCTGCCTTTCTGGCCTACAGCATTATAAATTTCAGATTACACTGAACCTGTGACACATAAGGCATTTTAGAAAGCCTAGCTTTTGAACTCCCATCCAGGATTGAGAGTCTTTAGGAAGTATAACTCATCTGTGTGCACCTGGCTTTCTCTGCATATTAAGATTTAACCAATATTGTAAAGGGGGTTAAAATCCACTGATGAAAGAGGCTGATGGTAGTGAAGGGACCAAGACTCTGCCACCCTGAAGCTGCTTTTGGGGGGTGTTGATTTTAAGCTGTTTTTTAAGAAGCAAAAGGCTCAGAAAGAACCATTGACCCTCCCCCTCCCTTTTCTGCCCAAGAGATTTAGAGAAACCAGCTCCAGGAAGGAGGTCTTATGATGTTTCCCTTTGCTTAATTTGAATTAAGTATGGTAAACAAGACAACCTCAGGCAGGTGCCTGTTAGCTAGATACCCTCTGGGTCCCATTGTTTCCGAGTCACC
Organism: Desmodus rotundus; assembly: GCF_022682495.2. Taxonomy (NCBI): domain Eukaryota; kingdom Metazoa; phylum Chordata; class Mammalia; order Chiroptera; family Phyllostomidae; genus Desmodus; species Desmodus rotundus. Next base: position 46,299,859 of record NC_071387.1, on the reverse strand, counting down.
CAGCAAGGATTTTTCTGGGGTGTGTGTTTTGTCTCCTTCAACTCCCTGTGAATTGCCCATTCTCACATCTGAAATCCAATAACCTGTTACCCACCCCCCTTTTCTCCTTTTTCCAAAAATGTCTTATATACCCAATGTTGCCTCACTGTCTTTGGAATTGTGCATGCATTATACTTTTATTTCTTCCTGTTAATCTGTCTTTTTTAATTTTGTTATTAGCCCAACCAGAAGCACTTAGAAAGTGGGTGGAAAATATTTATATATTTTTAGATTCGCCACAGTAGCATAACTTGTATTGAAATTTTAAATGTTTTGTTCAAGCTAATCACTTATAAATTAAGTTTTTTCTGTGTTGCAATTTATGCTTATTTATATAAAGCTTAAAAAAATACATGCATCTAGAGAAATAGGTTATATGTCCAGGTACAGAAATGGCTAAGCTGGTACCTAGAAACGTGTTACACCTTGTATTTTAGGTAGCTTGGCAATCCTTTTATCCTGTTAATTTAGAAGTAGGGTGGGCAAATACCTAGACTTGCGCTAGACTCTCTAGTCTGCCTCTGTTTTCTTCCTACCCATAAAGGAAAAATCCACCAATAATACAGTGCTAGGTAATGTTTAACATGGCCATAGCAGTAGAAGAGAATGGAGAAGCTGGCATAAAACAACAATGGGCCACAAAGAGATTAGGGTCTGAGCTTAGAATCAGTCCTGTAAGACCTGCATCAGTAGTTCTCAACAGGAAAGAGGGAGAATTTGCCCCCCCACCCCACCCCGCACCAGGTACATTTGGGAATGTCCTGAGACATTTTTGATTACAGTGATCAGAGGATCTGGGAGGGATGCCACTAGCGTGTAGGTGGTAGAGGCCAGGAAGGCTGCTGAACATCCGCCCATACACAGGACAGTCCCCACAGCAAAGACATAGCACCCCAACGTGTCTATAGTGTCCAGGTTGAGAAACCCTGCTGTGTATAAAATGGATATTCACAAGGTCAAGTCACTGACATATCATATATATTGTAGACAGCTAAAAATATAAATACTTTTCCTCTCAACTTCTATGTTTTTCTAGGCTGGGCTAATAATAAAATTAACAAAGACTAACAGGAGAAAAATCACGTTTTTAATACATGTGCATGGGAAATTCACGTAGTTGTGAAAAGTCCAAAGCGTGAGGCAACACTGGGTATATAAGACATTTTTGGACAAAAGAGAAAACGGAGGGTATGGGATGGAGGCTTAGATTTTAGGAGTGAGAATGGGCCATTTACAGGTAGTGGAGGGAGAGGAGAACACGTGGGCAGGAATGTTCTTGCTGGGCACCTCGGAAACAATGGGGCACAGCGGGTGGGGGGATCTGGCTCACCAGCCTGGAGTCTTCCCGACTGACACTGGGGTGAAGATGCTTAAGGAGATTAAGCCAAGGCCCCCTTCTCAAAGCAGGTTTCTGTCTGAATCTCTTGGGCGGGAAAGGGGTGGGGAGGATCAAATTTTCTTTTTGACTCTTTTGTTTTTTAATAAACAATTTTAAATCAGTATCCCAAAAAAGCAGCTTCAGGGAGGCAAAACTTTGGTCCTTTCAATATCTTAGTCTAGTGTTTGATGAAGTTTTCAGCTGTAGAAAATTCTTGAATAAAACAAAAGATTACCCAGAAGTTCATTAAATACAACAGGCCAAGACAGAACTTTCCTGAATGGGGGGAAGGGAGCCCAGACCTTAAATGCCTTAAGAATGATTGAGAGCCTCCATTGGTCTGGAGTTTGAATGAATTAATATTTTTAAAAAGGCTTGTTACACACAAATGTTTTAAGGATTTCTATGGGGAAGAGCTGGGTTTTTAGCAGCAGATGGGGAGCTTTGTCCCCAAGAGAACTTCTGCTTTTGTGTGTCTGGTATGGTGTGTGTAGGAGTTGAGGGAGGGGACGTTTTGTGAAAAAAACAAAAAATAATACTATTTGGGAGAAGGTGAGATAGAGGGGGATGAGAGGTTGCTAAGCAGGTCGTGCCCCACTCTATGGCTTACCTCTCTAACAATATGCTCCCGCTTTACCACAAGGTTGTTTTTACAGCCCAATTAGCCCAAGTAAGACCTTTAAGATAATCTTTCATACATCAGCCCTGCCTGTTCTTTTTGAAGTTCTCTATCTGTCCATCTGCGTATCTGTTTTTCTGGTGGTAGTAAAAAATGCATAAAATTTACCATCTTAACCATTTTAAATGTACATAGTTCATTCACGGTGAGTGTGCTCACACTGTTGTGCAACAGATCTCCAGTTCTTTTCACCTTGCAAGTTTGAAACTGCATACCCACTAAACAACAACTTCCTGTTCACGCCTGCAGGCTTGTGATAACCACCATTGTACTTTCTGTTGCTATGAATTTCACGACTTTAAATATCTCATACAAATGAAATCATGCAGTAGTTGTCCTTCTGTGACTGGTTTATTTCACTAAGCATAATGTCTTAAAGGCTCATCCATGTTGTAGCATGTGACAGAATTCCCTTCATTTTAAGGGTGAATAACATTTCGGTGTGTGTGTGTGCACCACATTGTGTTTATCCATTCCTCCCTTGATGGATGGACACTTGGGTTGCAGGAGTTCTGTGTTTAAGTTTTTAAGGACTCTCTATACATTTTCCACAGTGATTGCACCATTTTACCATCCCTCCCACAGTGCACAGGTTTCCAGTTTCTCCACATCCTTGCCAGCATTTGTTAACCCATAAACTTTTGAGGGAAAGAAGTACTGTACTCATAAGATTCTGCCTAATAAAGAGTACCGCTGCAGTCACTTTTCAAAGAAGCAGATTAATGCACGGAGAGCACGGGAGGTGTTCACCGGCTTGTGGTTGTGTTCACGGCAGCACCTTGCACTCAGTCTTTGGCACTGGGTTCTTCGTCCATCAGTTGGCATTTACTACTTGTTTTTAGGGCACGTGGTAAGACTGTACGGGAATAATAAAAGGAAAGCAGGAGAGATAGATTTAGAAAATTTATAAATTAAAGATAGAAGAGTGCTTGCTATAAACAGTGTTTACACAAAACACTGAGGAAGACACCAGAGAATGGAGGGGGAAATGATCAAGAATTCTCTGTTTTCTTTAATAGACAATGCAAATGATCTCGAGCTGTCTCTATGTCTTTGGGGGAATTCCGCATAAATTGTCATTTGTTCATTCATTTGCTCTTCTTAGTTTTTCTTTCCCCTTGTTACATAATCTTGATCCAGGAACATTAATCAGTGTTGTCTTTCAAAAAAAAAGACTTTCTGTCAGCTTTGAATATACTGCTTAAAGGTGAAAGTACAGTCGTCATTACTGTCGTCACTGCTCACCTGTGTGTGAAGCCTACTTTTTGACATTAATATTGATTGTACAGCAAGCTTTGGTTTAAAATCGCCCACCCTGAAGTGTAATGATATTTATCTTCTCTGTTTTTTTAAACTACTCTTGATCAGAGGTGAATCATTTTGTACTCTTACGAATTATTCTGGCCTGGGCTAGGCAGCTCAGTTGGTTAGAGCATCATCCCCAGTACTCCAAGGTTGCTGGCTAGGTCTCCAGTCAGCACACACAAGAAGCAACCAATAAACATAAATAAGTGGAACAACAAATCGATGTCTCTCTCTCTCTCAAAATCAATAAATAAAAATCAAAATTAAAAAATATGTATTTTAAAAATGAACAAAACTTTGAAAAAAGAACTATCCTAATCAAATTTACTACTGCAACTAGAAGATTTGGTCTGATCTTTCCACTTATTTTCAAACACATCATTTAGGGACACAGGAAAGTGAACAGTAACTTCTCAAAATTCTTGGAATTTGGGAACATTGTTTTCTTGAAAGCGTTTTCTGAGTAGCATATGATGTAATTGCTTAGTATCTTCTCAGAGCCCTTCTATGTTAGCACAGATTACTCGGAGCCCCTGGAGGAAATGTGCTGTGGGATTCTGTCAAGGTTAAGTTTCTACTGTTCGCACACCAAAGGTGGGGTAGCACAGCTCACTGTTTATAAAAGCACTTAGTCATCACATACGTGAGACAGTTACAAGTGGAGCTTAATTATGATAAAGGTTAAAATACAATAATACGACCAGGAGTTGAAAGCAGCGCCAGAAAAGCTGTGGGAGAGTAAAACAAGCCTTTTACTTCTAGGAAAGACTAGAAATACAAGTTCTTTTCCTCACCGATATTGATTGTGTATATCTCTGGTTCTCCAACTTTTGATCTCAGGACCCTTTTACACGTAAAAAATCATTATTTAGTAAATAAGTAATGTATGCCTCTTAAGTGTTAATATTAATAACTTCTTATGAGAAAGAAATTTTGAACCAAAAGTACTGAGACAAGTGGCATTGTTTTACACTTTTACAAAGCTCCTGAATGCCTTCCTAGTAGAAGTGTTACAGGACAGAAGGAGTTCGTCCACCCAGTGCTAGCACAGCCAAACAGTACACTGAGAACGGCAGTAGAGAAATATTGGTTATTTTATTGATAAATTGTGCCACCCAGGGGAATGGGGAGCTAATACTCAAAAACCTGAACTCCCCAGTGGCAGGTAGGTTACAGATTATATGGGGCAAAATCAGTAGACACCCCAGGTTAGGGGTTTGGTTTGAGCTGGGAACTAATTGGTTGGAGGTGAGATAAGGGTAATGAGTCATTTCTTCAGGTTTTAGGACGGATCTGAGGTCTGCCCCAGTGTCCTTCCATCTGGTCTCAGGTAAAGTAGCCAGGGGGTCAGTCCACCTTAGGGTGCAGGAGCCAACACAAAACTTAGGTCAAGATGTTACCATTAGAGGCCCTGCCTGACCTTGTGATCATTACTCAGGTCAGGCTGCTTTCTCCTGCAGCCTAGGGTATTAGTGCTGTTGGTGGGGGTCAAGGCTAGATCTCTGAGGGTGAGATGATTACTAGAACTAAGATTTAAAGGTAAATTTAATCATTGTCATAAGGACCCTCGGTTTCAGAAAGGAAAAGTAAACTTTGATAGCCTTTTCCTGATAATTGCAGTTATTCATCCTTGATACTATACCAAGTCTCAACAAATGGCCATTTCCTACAATGTAGAATCTGAAATACATTGGCGAACACTAGATGCAGTTAAACTAAATTGCTCTGTCTTGTGCTTTGAATAGATCTTTCTCTTATGGATGATGTTGTAACATAATGCATTTGCTCATTTGAAAAATATTAGTTCACCAAGTTAGACAGACCTTCCAGATGTTGATATGTTTTATTATACTATATGACAAATCATGTTAATATCACAATCTTGTCATTAGAAGGTATACGGATTTTTTATTTTTGTTTTTTAACTGACTTTGTGGAAGTGCCGCTGTCTTTATTCATGCCTAATGGGCTGGGACTTTTAGTATCCGTTACAAGAATGAGACTCAAAGAAGTTAAAGTGGCTTCAAAGATTGTGTAGCAAGGACATGTCAAAGCTAGGCTAGAATCTGGGTCCCTGTTTCCTAAGTCAGTGTCATTTTCAAAATAATATTTTCTAGTATTTGCAGAGGCCCATTGAAAACTTCAAATTTTATCTCTGATTTTCATCCTTAAATATAGAATGAAAAATGTTTAATACTTAATTACTTTTTCTTTTGTGTTTTGTGAAAAGGTAAATATCTTTTACTTTTAAAACAGCATTTTTAAAAAGTATATTACTGTCTTCTTTGTTAGTAAACATGGTTTATATTTGACCACAGTTTGCATTAATTCAATTTGTCGTGGTATGTGAATGGTCAAGATTATTTGGTTATTCCTAGGAATTTATATTCTATGGAAAAATGAGAGAAGGAAACCATCATTACTTTAACATTTGAAGTTCTCTTAGTTAGCAGTGTACTCACAAAATTTTCAAAATATGGCCATTTTCAAGGGAAATGAGGTAAAATTTACATTTAGGTGACTTTAAAGTTTTTCCTTGCTATGTATGAAAAAAGCACTCAGGAGTGATTAAATAATTTCCAGTTATTTTAAAGATGTTTTAATGTATTTCACAAGTTTTACGACAACTTGGAATGTGTATCTCTTATCATTAACTAATATCTAAACCATTTTATGCTTAAGGTCAAGATTTTATGTGGTTAAAAAAAAATCCAGAAACTCAGTTACTTTCAGACCTTATCCCACTCTTCGCCCAGTGAGGGTGTAAAGCAGGGATTGAGAGTTTGAGAGAGAAGACACAAGGGTGCCACTTCTGTGACAGAGAAACTCGAAGATTATAAACATCTAAAAATTGATGTAGTTTAGATTTTCACAAACATATCTCACATTTATAGAGAAGAAACATGCCATTCAAAAAAATGTGTGTATCTCCTTAGAAAAATAGGTATTTAAAGTCACAGAGGTACTAGCCTAATGCAACCTAACTGGTTTCCAGAAGGAATTTAAATTTGAAAAGGGAATAATCTCTCTCAGCAATAGAATTCCTCCTCCAAACTGGCCCTTGCAATCCCCACCAGCAGTGGGGACACTGGAAAGCCCCCCTGTCAAGGAAGTGTTGCTTTGATCTAGTCAAGGGTTTTCCAGGGCTGGTGTGCATAAGAATGTCTTGAAGAGTTTGTTTAACTGGCACATTCTTGGGACCCATGCCCAAGATTCTGATTATGTAAATAATGGGCGTAGCCATTAATCTGCATTTTAATAAGCTCTGCAGGTGACTGCGCCAGTGTTTAGTGTTTTGAAGAGTTGTGCTAGAGAATGTAGAATCTGTGATCTTTTGACTTCAGATTCCAAAACCGGAGATCCCATTTTTAAGCCTATTTTACATGTAAATTTTAACATTGACAGTTCTGTAAGTAGTTTTATCTCTGAATTAGCATTTTGAATACCTAAAGATTGATTTGCCCCAGGAGTCCCGTGTGTGAAACAATGTATATGCAGAAATGAAAACATTCTAATTTTCATGAAGCCTCAGGCAAACCTAACCAAGAGAGACTTTCTTTAAAGTATTTTTTAAACTTTAAAAAATTAAAGCAAAAAAAAAACACTGCAAATTTTCCTAATCCAAACTTGTTTTTCCACAGATTGGACTACTGATTTTTCATCCATTCATCAGTTGATGTACATTTAGGGTCTGGCTAATTTTTACTGTCTGTGGAGTCAGACGCGCTGCCCTTGAGCCATGAGGTCACTAATTTTTAGTGATTATGAATTAGATTCCCGTAACATTTTTTGACACATTTTGTGTGAACATCTGTTTTCAGTGAAATTGTTGGGTTGTGTGTTAAGGGTATGTTTATAAGAAACTGTCAAACTTATTTCCAGAGTGGCGCACCATTTACATTCTCACCAGCAGTTTATGAGACTTCCAGGTAATTTAGCCATACGCTATGTCTCACTGTGATTTAAATTTGCACGCCCCTGATGACCAGTAACGCTAAGCATCTTTTCATGTGCTCATTTTGTATCCCTGTTTCTTCTTTGAGGAAGTTCTGTTCGTATCTTCAGTTCATGTTTTTATTGAGTTGTTTTCTTTACTTGTTACTGACTTTTGAAAGTTTTTTTTATATTCCGGGTGTATAAATCTTATCAGATATGTGTTTTGCAAATATTTTCTGCTTTTATATTTGGGTATGACTCATTTGCTGTTAATTCTGTGGCTCCCTAATTACTCCTGCATCATTTGTTGGGAAAAAAAACCCTATCCTTTCTTCATTGAATTCCCTTTTGTACTGTGTGGGAAATCAGTGACGTACGTAGGGGTTTCCTTTGGGGTTCCATTCTGTGTCACTGATCTGTGTGTCTGTCCTTTCACCCATACCCCAGCACCCTGCTTACTGTAGCTTTCTGGGAAGTCTTGAAATCTAGTCAGGAGACTTTCCAACCTTGTTTTTCTTTCTGAAAATTGTTTTTTGGCTGTTACAATTTCTTTGCTTTTTTTCTCCTAGCTTTTAGACTCAGCTTGTCAAGTTTTACAGAAAACCATTGGTCATTGCTATGACATAGAAATACAGTTTAGCCCTGGCTGGTGTGGCTCAGTGGATTGAGTGTTGGCCTGCCATTGGAGAGGGTAGCCAGTTTGATTCCCCATCAGGGCACATCCCTGGGTTGCAGGCCAGGTCCCCGGTGGAGGGCCACATAAGAGGCAACCACACATTGATGTTTCTCTCCCTCTCTTTCTCCTTCCCTTCTCCTTTCTCTAAAAATAAATAAAATCTTTAAAAATAATAATAATAATAAAGATGTGCATTTTAAAAAAAAGTTACATAAGATAAATATCTAACCAAGATTGAAATCTAGGAATTGTGTTTTTAGGCTTTTTACCTATACATTTAGCTGTAATTCCTCATTTTATCAAGTAAATCTTCAATAATTAACATAAATTAATGTTTGATTTCATTTTCCACTTTTAGTGTTAAATGTTTACAAAAGACAGTGAAGGATTCTTATCACATAATGTGTAGACCATGTGCCTGTGAACTTGAAGTCTGTGCAAAATGTGGAAAGAAAGAAGACATTGTTATTCCGTGAGTATTTCTTTTACATTTGGGTTTTACTCTTAGTAATTGGTAAGTGAATTTTACTTAAGGAAGCATTCAGTAGCTCTGAGAGTCTTCAGTTACAGTATATCACACTAACGTAGACTTTTTCTACCATATAGGAAAAAGCATTAATTTATCATTACAATGAAAGTAAAAGTTCATGTTTTTAGAAAATTAAAATATTTACCCATGAAATTCATATTTATTACTCATTAAAGAAAAGTTCCTTGTTAGGTAACTATATTCCTTTAATGGACATTATGCATTAATTTCTTTGAGCATACTTTGTTAACAGTATTACAGTTCATTGGATCTAGAGTTAAATTAGTCTTCCAAGGTCTTTTTCTCTATACTTATTTCATTAGGCTTGTGTTAATCAGGAAGAAGGGTAAAGTTTTTTTTCAGTCTATACAGTTAAATAGTAAAAACCTGAGAAATAAAGAGATTTTCCTTCCACCTTTAGGTTTAATAAAGAGCCAGAAAAGACAGAAAACACTGAAAATAACCCAGGTTCCAGCCGTAAAAGAAACTGCAGAAGAAATGAAGAAAGTGATGATTTAGATTTTGATATTGATTTAGATGACTCAGAAGAAGATGACAATCAAATAAATTAATATATTAAAAGTGTGAAAACATGAAATTCTGAACATTTTGACATTGAGGATTTTACCAAAAAATACTGTGAAATCCTAATGAAGAATTTGGAATAACCTATAGAAATGACCACATTTATACATGGACAGTATAAATTGTGTATGATATATGAATAATTATAAAACTTTAATTCAGAGTTTTCTTACAATAAATTTTTAAGTAACCTATGCCAAAATGAGTATTGGGGTATCAAATTCAGCTCATGGGAAGTATTTAGAAAAATATACTACCTAATATCAAAGTAAACAAGATTCAGAATTGATGGTTATGTAAGAACTGTCGCATGGAAAAATCAGGTGGCATTATTACTGCTAGCTTCAAAAATTGGTCCTCAGTATGTACCTTTGGATAAATGTATGTCAAGTAAATGACCCACATAACAAAAGCTCCATTACTTAATGTTTGGTTGCTTTATAATTATTTTTTAATAATAAGTTTAACAAGTATAGAAGTTTTTTCTTTGAAAGTGTTTTTATATACATCATCACATTATTTACCTTTGTTCTTTTGTGAAGTATACATACAGAAAATATATATGTATAGTTTAATAAATAATTATAAAGAAAACTCACATCTATTGCCCAGATGAAGAAAATACTCCTAAACAGCTCTGGCTGGTGTGGCTCAGTGGATTGAGTGCTAGCCTGCAAACCAAAGGATCACTGGTTCGATTCCCAGTCAGGGTGTGTGCCTGCCTGGGTTGCAGGCCAGGTTCCCAGTAGGGGGACACTTGAGAGGCAACCACACATTGATGTTTCTTTCCCTCTCTTTCTCCCTCCCTTACTCTCTAAAAATAAATACATAAAATATTAAAAAAAACAAAAAAAGAAAACCTATTCCTAAACAATATAAATTAGATTTATCTAAGTTTTGAACTTTTTTCTCGTTTTATCTGAAAAAATATTAAACCTAAAGAAAAGTAGCAAAATAATACAATGAACCTTTGTATACTCCCATCTAGATTCATATTTGTTAACAACTTGCCATGTTTTTTTTATTTTCTTGCCTTTGAATAGGTGGAAATGGATATGCATTTTATTTGCTGAACAACTTGAAAATAATAAGTGGCAGGCATTGGTTTTGAACAGACCTGATACTATGCATGTCATTTTGTATCTCTTCTGTATTTCAATATTATGAAATTGGTGAGATTGATCCAGGTTGTTGCAGGAGCTCTGATTGGTTCATTCGACATTACATGTTTTATTCTGTTTGTATACCACTATTTATTTATACTGTCTATGGTGAGGGACATTTGAGTTATCTCAGTGTTTTCCTATTAAAAACAGTACTGCTGTTAGCATTGTTATATGTGTTTTTTGAAGCACGTCTTGTTTCTTGGGTCCCTGGTTTTGAATATGTGAATCCAGCAGTGGTCGAGGGCACCAGATTTGTACGTCTTCAGTATTACAGTACAGTGCCAAGCTGTCTTTCCAGAAGGGTAGTCATCGCCCTTCCCCACAGCAGAGTTAGAGTTCCAGTGTTTCTGCATCGTTTCCAACGCCTGGTACCAGACTTTCTAATTTCGTCAACTTGATATGTGCGCGAAGTATGTCTTTGCCTCATTGATTTTTATTTCTCCGATACTGAGTTTGAGCTCCTTTTCTATGTTTTGACTGGTTTTTGGTTATTAGATGATATTAAGGCATTATTTTAATAATGTTATTTAAGAAATGCATACTAAATATTTAAGGGTGTAATGTCAATTTAACATTTTTCAACGTAAAAAAGTAAAGATGGGTAACATTACAGTGGCATCAAAAATATGTCAAGCAGGAGTAAATTTTAAAAACACTCAAGAACTCTGTTGACAAAAGTATAAAATCTTCTCAAGACATTACAGAAAATGGAGGCAAAAATAGAGGAAGATAAAAATAAGTGGAGAGAGGTCCCTTGTTCATTATGGGAAAGTCTCAATAATCTAAGCTTGCAGTTTTACTGCAAGTTTCTTTCCCAGTTTGTGTGGCTTACCTGTTGCATATAAATTTACTTTCTGGACTATGTAACTTTTGTGGTTAAATAGACAACTAAATTATTATTAGGCCTAGAATAAGTTTTTTCCCATCTGAATAAATTATAATTCCTCAGATAACCAAGAGGGAAATTTAACAAAGAGCATCACCTAGTGACATCTACTAATATCTGCATTTCATTCTTTAGTGCTAAGAAAGGTTGTTTTGCTTTCTTTGAACAGATTTAAATTTGAGTGTTCTATGTAGTTCATTTTTATTTCTTTAGGAATTATCCTTTCTAATCCAAAAAGTATTTTTTTAAGTAAGAACCCAGCATGGATCTAAATCTTGCCTCGGTCATTTAGTAGCTGTCTGACTTGGTACAGATTAATCGTCCTGTGCCTTGGTTTCCATCAGGTTGATAGAAGGATTAAATGCATTAATATGTAAAAGTGCTTGGAACCTATAAGAGCACTACAAATCGACATTATTGCTACTATGAGTATGTGTGTGTGTGTATTTAATTAATGAACATCAATTTGGTTGTTTGCCTATGTTCTGCAAAAGAATACGTATATATAGGATGCAGAATGTGTGTATGTGGAATCCTGTAACTTGTAGATCCATGCACTCTGGTGTCCAGAGTCTGCTTTTTATTTAACTATTGCCCTATAGTACCACTGTGTCACATGTCAAATGCATTTCTAAAGGTAAATAGAGAAAGCTATATTATATGGAGGCATGAACAAGTTATTTGGTGGCTAAAAAGGCTTGGAATAATAATGCTAATAGTATCAACAAATAATCTTTGAACACCTGCATGTGCAAAGCACTGCTCAAGATACCTGGGGTACAACAATCAACAGAACAAAGATACCTATCCTTTCAGAGAATACCTTGCAGTGGGTAGAGACAGACAATAAGCAGCAAACATAAGTAAATTATATATTGGAAGGTGAAGGGTGCTCTAAGAGAAAATAAGGCATGGTAGGGTGATTAGAAGTCCAGCGGCATGGATGGGGTGGAAAGGAGGGTGCACAAGTGGGTGGGGAGTAGGCTATGATTTTTAAATAAGGTGTCCGGAGAGACTTGTTGGGGAACAGTGACCCCGGCCAAGGGGACAGCCACTATGAGGTCTCTAAAGGGTGCCAGGTGTGTAACAGCAAGGAAGGGAGTGATTAAGTTGGAGAATCCTAAGAGGTATGATCATATACTTTTAAAATATTTTTCTTTGGTTTTCATGCAATTCACTGTGATTTCTAAGGTGTGAATTTCTTATTTATACTATGTAAGATTTTCTGAGCTCCTCCAATCTTTTCGTTAATGTCCTCAAACAGACTTGGAACATTGTTGGCCATTATTTCTTCTAATACTTTTTTTAAAAATTCTTACTTCTAGCACTCCAATTACATTTACTGTTGGACCTTTTTGAGTCTGACTCAAGTATTTTTCATGCTCTGCTTTCTTTTTTCCATTCTTTTCTTTCTGTGCTTCAATTTATGTTTTCTAATGGCCTTTTTTGGCACTCGTTAATTCTATCTCCTAGATAATAGATTTGATGTGTTCAATCTGCTTTTAAACCCATCTAATACATTCTTAATTTTGGATGCTGAATTTTGCAGTTCTAAAATGTACACTTGATTCTTTTTAAATACATTTTAATTCTATTAAAATATTGCATGTTACCTGTCTTGCCCATCTTCTCTATTTTCTTTGACATTAAGTATAGCTATTGTGAAGTCCTTGTTCATTTTTGTTTGCTTTTAGTTGATTATTTTATCTCTTGGTTATTGGTCACTACCCCTGCCTTGCAAATCTAATAATTTTTATTGTATGCTAGAAGTTGTCTGTGGTGCATTATAGAGGCTTCCTCTAAAAATAAATTATGGTGGATCATCTTGAGCCTGTCAAAATTGGGCTTCAGACTTGTTAGGGGTGGTCTATTTCAGTTTTGCCCTTATTTCTAGAATTTCTCATTTCTGTCTCTTACTCCTTAAGTGTTGTCTTTATTCCTAGGCATGTATTTTCTGGGGTCTGAATGCCAGGGGTGTTCACTAAGGTATCGCCACTCTGGGTGAGCCCCAAATCTGGCCTGTGTGACCTCTAAAGTCCCTGTCTAGCTCTGAGCCCCTCGCAGCAGTTCTCTGCTGGGACTCCTGGAGTTGTGCCCTGTGTGTATGCAGCTCAGGAGACTGAGGAGTGACCAGCGTAGAGGAAAATCAAGAAAGGGTGTCCTCTTCTCCAAGAAAGACATACAGAGGGCCCAGAGACATATGAAAAGATGCTCAGCATCACTAGCCATCAGAGAGATGCAAATTAAAACCACAATGAGGTACCACCTCACACCGGTCAGAGTGGCCAACATAAACAAATCAACAAACAAATGTTGGAGAGGATGTTCATAGCAGCACAATTTACAATAGCCAAGTGCTGGAAGCAACCTAAGTGCCCATCAGCAAATGAGTGGATCAAAAAACTATGGTACATTTACACAATGGGATTCTACGCAGCAGAGAGAAAGAAGGAGCTTATACCCTTTGCAACAGCATGGATGGAACTGGAGAGCATATGCTAAGTGAAATAAGCCAGGCGGTGAGGGACAAATACCATATGATCTCACCTTTAACTGGAACATAATCAACAAAAGAAAAAAGCAAATAAAATATAACCAGAGACATTGAAGTTAAGAACAATCTAACAATAGCCAGAGGGGAGTGGGGAGGGGACATTGGGGAGAGGGCTTTACAGGAGCTATTATAAAGGACACATGGACAAAATCAAGGGGGAGAGTGGAGGTAGGGGAGGGAGGTGGGATTGGCTGGGGTGGAGTGGAGGGATGGGGAGAAAATGCAGACAACTGTAATTGAACAACAATTAAAAAAATGTTTAAAAAATAAAAATAAAAAAACTTAAAAAAAAAAAAAAAGAAAGAAAGAAAGGGTGTCCCGGAAGGCAAGGGGCACATGTATTGAGTGCTTAACATATCCTGGCACTGCAGTTAACTAAGTCCCTTACATGATAAGCTCATTGGATGTTTATCACGGCCTTGTGTAGTGATAACTGTCATCATTTACATTTACAGATGAGAAACTGAGGTTAAATAAATTGGCGTACAGCAGAAACTGTTAGGCCTGGGTTCTCAACCTCTGCGCTCTGGTCCCAGAACCTGCCGTGCACACCAGGGGCAGAGTGCATAAGAATAGTTGAGCTGCTGACTGGAGAGCTTCACTGATTTCCTCCCCACTGTTCCAGGACTCTGCCGACAGGCCCCCCGTCACAATTTCACTCCCATTATTATCTTAGACATTTTAGAGCTTTTTTCCTCTTTTTTCCTGAAGAACTCCTGGGTCACAGTCATCGTTGGAGGGTACTTAGGTTTTTAGTTGTTGCTGTTGCAGCTGAATTCATCTCACTTTTTAAAATTCTTCCCCATGACTGTTGATTTCCACGTGTGAATCATAACACCTGTAATCTTTCTAATTAGGTGATGTCACTTTATTGTGAGACCTACTTGCATAATGGAAGGAATATAAATGTTTGTAACAATTCTGGACATATCTGTAGCTGTATTGGGCAGGTAAGTGGTAGTGATTGTCTCCTAATACAATAATAATTATTAGGAGAGAAGAAAGTTTTTATATATACTTGGTGCTTATATATATTACCATGTAAGGTAAACAGCAATGCTCTGAGTAAGTATTCTCCATTTTTCAGGTGACTCAACTAAGGCTCAGAGGTTTAATAACTTGCCAAGGTAAAAAAAGATGTTACATCTGGGATTCAAACCAAGTGTTTGTGGCATCAAAGCCGATATTATTTCAACCACATGTATGCAAAATTAAAAATATTTTGTTCCTAAATGTTTTTTTCATTTTCTGAGGTGAAATTGGTAACATTAACTTACACACACTTCTGTCTCTTCCTTGTCCCTCTTTCTAGGTCTTTTCCTTCCCTTGTAACATTAGTCCTGTACTGAATGATTGTCCATGTCAAAAGCTACATTTTTTAATTTTTATTTATTTGTTTATTTATTTATTGAATTTACTCAGGTGATACTGGTTAATACAGTTATGTAGGTTTTAGGGGTACAATTCTGTAATACATCAGCTGTATTGTATGTTTACCACCCCAAGTCACATCCCCCCATTTACCCTGTTCTACCTCCCCCAGCCCCTTCCCTTTGGCAATCACCATACTTGGGGCATAGATTTTTGTCACTCATTATGTTCAGATTTTTTAGTAATATTGAATGTTGAAGACGATTTTCCATAATAATTTTTACTGGCAGTCCTTACGAAGCAGGAGGGGTGTGTTGGGATTACTTACTCAGCTCTATACTAAGGAATCCCACAATTCTGTGAGTAAGTTATACATATGGAAAAACTTATGAATCCCCACATGTCGTATGTAAGACTTTTTAAGGAATTGAAGCAGCAGGTCTTCAAAAGACATTACTACATAAAATTACACACGAAGTTTCACCTTTTATTTCTGTATTAGCTTAACTTCACCGAGGTCAGTCGAGCTTGGGTGAGTTTGGGGTGCTATGGCCGTAGACTCTATATTGGCTTAAAATTTTTTTTATAATCTTAAAAAGTATGTTTGCTTTTAAAGGAAATTATTTAAATTTTCATAAAACATGTAGTTGGTACTTGGAATTAATGTGGAAGTTTTTAAAAAATATATTAGACACATTAGATATAACAATACAAATAGTACCAAAGCGTTAAGAAGTTGACTAAGCGATATTTCACCAAAATTTGGTTTAGAAGTTTTTGAAACTTCCAGAAACATGAATTTGAAGTATATAAATTAACGTTTCCATTTTATGTATTGTCCATTGGTAACCCTCACAGATGTGATGAACAAAACAACCCACAGACAACACCCTGGCTGGTGTGGCTCAGTTGGTCGGAGTCAGCCTGCATGCTGGAAGGTCGTGGGTTTGATTCCTGGTCAGGGAGCCTGTGAAAGGCAGCCAATCGGTGTTTCTCTGTCACTTCAATGTTTCTCTCTCCCTCCCCCTTTTCCTCTCTTTTCTAAAAAAGCAATGAAAAAAAATGTCCTTTGACGAGGATTAAAAACAAAAAACAGGAATCCACATACTTTAAGATCTCATTTATATGAAGTTCAAATACAATAAAAAATTTATGGTGGATTTTCCAGGAAGGGGCGTGAGGGAACCTGCTGGAGTGCTGAAATCGCCCAGATCTTGATCTAGGTGATGCTCACACAAGTGTATAGGAATATAAAATTTAATACTTAGGATTCATTCATGTTATTGTGTATAAATTTTACCTGGTTTCAAAAGTAATTATAATAATTAAAAATTAATAGCATACTGTTGTCAAATCCATGCCTTGAGATAAACGTCCGTCTTGACTTCAGGAAGAATAGGAGTTAGAGGCATTCCAGGAGCCTAGGAGGCACATCTGTTTGAATCTTAAGCGTGCCTCTTACTAGTCGTGTGACCCTGGTTCAAGTTCCTTACCTACGTGTGATTTCCTTGTGTGTACCTTCCCTGTCTGTAAAATGATGACAGTGATTTCTACTGTATAAGATTGCTGTATTACATATACCTCGTAAATAGCTCCTGGCCCATAGTAGGTGCTCCATTTATAGTGTTTATTTTCTTTAATCTATAAGAGGTTTTTTCTTTTACCAGTATGAAGAAAAATTACAGTAACATGGGGAACAGAAGTATGAATGACTGATACAGGAAATGGACTGGCCCTGGGGAAATTGCCAGGACCAGCTGAGGTTAGGACGTCTCTTAACAGGATATTACAGCATGTCCACACAAAGACAGGAAACATAAGATAAACTGACAAACTATTTACTCTTTTAAATAGTACACACAGTATGTTTTCTGGTGAAGTACTTTAAATTTAAAGCTATAGGTCCATTGTTATTCTGGGAAAATATTTATTAATACATTAAGAGTGTCCAGAACATCTGAAAACATAGGAAGAATAGTGTATTTATTATATTTCACCCAAAAGCATACTGATAATACTATTTGGAAGTGCAACTAAACAGTTACACACTGTTTTAAAGTAGATTTCTCCTATGTTCCTCGCCTTTGCAACACTTGTTGTCAGCTGAACAAGGCAGGGGCAGTGTGAGTGGCAGTCAGTGGACAGTGACAAGAGCAAGACTTACTGAAACAAACAAGTATTTCTTATAAATCACTTGGAAATGATTTCAGAGTCCATTTCTTGGCAATGGAAATAGTACATTTCAGATCCTATTCAGTGATTGATTTATATGTGGGAAGTCCTCAATTGGTAGTTCTGGGAATACTTAATGGTGCGGTGCCACTGTTCATAGAGTAGAGAGGATATCCTACAGAAAATGAAAATCCCAGGGGAAGGAAGCCACGTTGGGGCATGTCGTCCCTGCATACAATGTTGGACACACAGTGGAAGTCATACGACTTCCTCCTTTCTTATGATCCACTTGTCAAGTACATTTGCCCACACGTGGGCCATGCCTATAGTCCAAAGTCAATCATGTTTTCCCCCGCTCTAAACTGACTGCAGAGATGACTAAAAACACCACGGAAATGAACTTAAAGTAGTAATTTTGCTTTTTAGTTGTTGTTCGGTGTTGCATTAGGACACATAACGGTTGAACCCACAACCTTAGCATGTGGGGGACAGCACTCTGACCAGCTGAGCTACCTGGCCAGGGCATTCACAGTGTTCTCGAATTATACTAAACGTTCAATTCAGATATGCAGGATTGTCACTGTTTTTGCTGTTAAAGGGATCTCGGTCTGGTTGGGAACCAATGATAAAAGGATCAGCCTTCATTGTGCTGTTAATTCTGTAAAATTCTATAAAAGCTATTTCCAAAGTGTAGTGATAATTCTGTCTCTATACTTTTTAAATGCTGAGATATAACTTATATGCCATAAAATTCACTCTTTTTAGGTGTACAATTTTATGATTGGGTAAACTTACAGAGTTGTGCAGTTATCACAATCCAGTTTTATTAGTACATTCCCATTACCTCACAAAGGTCTGTCTTGCTCCATTTAAGTCACTCTCCATTCCCACCACCAGCCCCAAGCAACTAATCTTTCTTTGTCTATAAAATTGCTTTTTATGAACCTTTCATATAAATGAAATCATAAAATATATAGTCATTAAGTCTGGCTTCTTTAACAACATTTTCTGGATACATCCACATAACATGTATAAGCAGTGTATTAATTATATTCTTTTTTCTTATTGCTGAATAGTATTCCATTGTATGAACATACTGATTTTGTTCAGCCATTCAAAAATTTTTTTACATAGGTTTTTTTTAAATCTTCACCTGAGGATGTTTATTGATTTTAGAGAAAGGGGAAGGGGGGCACAGACAGAGAGAGAGATACGTCAGTTGGTTGCCTCTCGTACACACCCCAACAGGGGATTGAACCTGCAACTTAGGTATGTGCCTTGACTGGGAATTGAACCCATGACCTTTTGTTGTATGGGTCGACACTCCAACAAACTGAGCCACCCAGCCAGGCTACCCACTCAGATTTTAATTGTTCCTACTTTGTGGCTATTATGAATCATGCTGTTGTGAACATTTGCTTATGAAGTCTTTGTGTGGACATGTTTTCATTTTCCTTGGGTATGCATACCTAGGAGTGGGATTGCTGGATCATATGGTGAACGTATGTTTAGTTTTTAGGAAACTACAGAACTGTTTTCCAAAATGGCTGCACCATTTTACAATCCTGCCATCCGTGTATGAGGCTTCTTCCCTGAGGAGGTGGAATCCTCCACCAATGCTTGTAATTGTCATCTGTGTTGATTATTGCCGTTCTGTTGGGTGTCCAGGCTCATTGTGGTTTTAATTTATATATCCATAGTGAGTAATGATGTTGAATCAGCATCTTTTCACATGATTATCATCCAGTGGTATATCTTCTTTAGTGAAACGTCTATTGGATATTTTGCCTGTTTTTTAAAATTGTGTTGTTTTATGAAACTTTGTGGCTAGTTTTATTTATATGTATATAACATGATAAATATGTCTCAGTTTAAAAATTGTATGCTTCAGCCCTGGCTGGTGTGGCTCCGTGGATTGAGCACTGAGCCTGCAAACTGGAAGGTCGCTGCTTTGATTCCCAGTCAGGGCACGTGCCTGGGTTGTGGGCCGAGTCCCCAGATTGGGCCGTGTGAGAGGCAACTGATAAATGTTTCTGTCACACATTGATGTTTCTCTTCCTCTCTTTCTCCCTCTCCTCCCCTATCTCTAAAAGTAAATAAATAAAATATTTTTAAAAATAAAATAAAATAAAAATATGCTTCACATTAAGGAATTAATAGTGTGGAGACATAATAATCCCTCTGGTAGCCAGGAAGGCTTGGAATCCTGAAGCCTGACAGCTATCTCCTGCCCCCACCCACCCAGCCAGCTACACATGGCATCACTTCCAAAACTTTTAGGGTAACCACGTGTGCAGTTTTCCGTGAACAGATCTTTGGACTTGGAAGACATGTAGAGACCGTAATCCAACACATTGCCTCAAGAGGTAAGTTAATGTGAAGTTTTAAGTGAGGAGATGTTGTTTTCCTGTGTGGTGGGTTTACTGTGACTGGTCCAGTATGACTCTAGGGAGTGGAGGAGAGCGCCATTCCCTGAGAATGTGAAGTAATGGCCTTCATTACCTTAAGTCAAAGTGGGATCCCTGTGATTGAGTACATGTGTACATGTGTGTGTTTCTGTGTGTGTTTAAGTGAACATGGTTGGAGGGAGTAGTTCAGCTACAGACTTCATGAAGGAAACAAAAGACTAAGTGGACCTTCCTTCAATAATGAAAACTATACAGCAAATGATAAAAGTCATCATATGGATTCTCATATCAGCCTCTGATTCTTCCGAAGAGAATGGTGGTAGACCCACTGTCGTTGCAAGAATCACTTTGGTCAATTCTAGATCCACTTTTGGATGTTTCCCCCCGCTAAGTTCTTTTGTGCGCATCTAGACTGGATGCTTTTTGTTCCACATCAGGGAGTCCTTCAGTCTTTACTGTTTACTTAAAAGTGAGTCTGTATCAGTTATTTTTCTATAGGAATCATTTTTATATCATATGCAAATATCCTGCACCTGCAGCCTATGGCCAATGCAGTTTGTTTTCTCTCTCTCCTATTTGGTAGAATGGGAGTCTTGCTAAAAGTATTTTCTCCGCTTCCCAAAAGTGTGAACACTGAAAATCACTGTAATGCCGTTAAACTGAACCACCCCCTATCCCAGCAAAAAAAAAAAAAAAAGTTAGCAGCCAAGGTTAATGATTACTCAATAAACACCTGATAAGATATTGGACCATGGTCCCCAGACCTGGGTTCCATTAGAATCACTTGAGTTGTGTATTTAAAATATAGGCCCTCCGGCCCCAGAGGCAAAGCTCTTCAACCGAGTGGATATCAGGTAGTGCAGGGTGCACTAAGGCAGGTCAGAATGGCTCAGCAGCAAGGTCCATGCTGTCAGTGCGTTGTCAGAACTGTGCTTAGCACGGCTGGGAGGATGGGCTCGCAGACACTAGAGATGCTTAAGCCCAGAGTTGTCTACACCTCGGGTTTGGGCCATAACTGGCAGGGACAAGCTGGCCGTGTTTGGAGAAATTCTATTGTAAGGGGCAAATGTGGGTGAGATTTACAAGTCATAGGGAAATACAGCAAAACAGACTAAATCTTGTGCTGTGAGAGAGAGGTGGAAGAAATAAACAATTGGCCTCCGGAACCGGTGACTTGTGCCCATGTGGCCCGTTTGATTTGCAGCAGCTCAGCCTTTGGGAGGAAGGTGAAGGAGAGGAAGGCTGAGAGGGATGCTGGAGGGCATACACACCCTTCCCTGGGCAGGGGTCTGAGTTTAAGCTGCCCAAAGGAACCTCATCGCCTGCCTCTCCCATCCCTCCTGTCCTCAAATCCTGGTTCTAATGTAAATAATCTCGTTTCCTCAGAATGCTTAGGTTTTTGCAAATAGGTTTATAGGAAAGAGTTACCCTCACCCACTCCTTAAATACTCTTTTTTTTTTCTTTTTTGCTGAGCAGAAGTGGTCTCTATTTTAACAATGCTTCAGATGACTTAATAGAGATATCCAGTTGTGTGTCAGATGAAAGGGAAAGTGATTGTGAGGCTTTGTTCTAATTATAACTTTGTCACTAACTAGGTGGATGACTCCAGCAAATCACTTCAGCCTGCTGGGCCCGCAGGTTCTCCTTGTTTAAAATAACAGAGCTGGTCTAGATCAGTGGTTCTCATCATGTGGTCCCCAGACCAGCACATCAGCATTACCTGGGAACTTGGAAGAAATGCAGATTCTTGGGCCCCACCCCACACCTACTGAAACATACTCCATGGTGGAGCCCAGCAATCTGTGCTTGAACAAGCCCTCCAGGGGTTCTGATACTTGGAAAAAATTGAGAACAATTAGTCTAGATTAGTTCCCAGGTTTGGGGCTCTACCTGCCAAAGACTCTGACTTAAATGACTTCTAGTGGGCCCCAGGCATGGTTATTTGGTTCTAATGAACATCTAGGTGCTGTCTGAGGATTATTACAACTAAAAGTCACTGTCTCCAAATATAAACGCTCCCATCTGGACCCGCAGGCTTGTTAGGCCACTAGGTGTTGCGGTAATAGAGAAGGAAAAGCATTTTCAAAACTTTGCCATTGGATATGCAGAGGAAGAAAATGTATTTTTCTGGTAGTTCTGTGATTTATATATGAGTACAATTTGTTAAATATTCATTTGCAATCTGTTAGATTTTATTAAAAGAAATCAAATGGCCCTCAATGATAGAATGAATAAATAAATTGTGGTACGTACATACACCAAAATACCCCTCAGCAATTAAAATCAACTAGTGAGGCCCTAGCCAGGTAGCTCAGTTGGTTGGCGCATTGCCCCAACACACCAAGTTTGGGCAGTTCGATCCCCGGCCAGGGCACATACAGGAATCAAGCAATGAATGAATGCATACAGAAGTGGAACAACAAATCAATCTCTCTCTCAAAATCAACATACAAAAACTTGTCAGGTTGTCAGGTACACAGTGACAAGGCTGAATCTCATAATTTAATAATGAGCAAAAAAAAAACTGGGCCCAAAATAGAAATAGAAATACTATGTGATTCCACTTAAAAGAAAATCAAAAACAGGCAAAATTAATCTATGTTGATGGAGGTCAGTATAGGGGTTATCCTTGGGACACTAGGGGTGTCCAGTATAGGGGTTATCCTATGAACATACTGATTTTGTCCAGTATGTTCATAGGATAATGGTAATAATCCATGTTCATGGTAATAACAAAAAGTGAGCATGGAGGAACCTTCCAGAGTGGTGGAAATGTCCTATTTCTTGATAATGTGATAATTCCATACATATATACATATATACATACACTCTACATATTTATATACTGGGCTGTACTCTTAAGATTTGTGCACTTTACACATGTCTGCTCTCAATATTAAGACCTTAGAAAATTGAAACGTAATCCTCAAGGGGAGTGATTGGCACACCAGCCCACTGTCACTCAGACTGTTTGATTCGTGCATCGGTGGTCACCAGAGATGAATGTAGCACTTGGATTTTACGTTGATGTTAAGGTAAAATGTGTGTATCAATCGATATGGTCCCCAGCTGAGGAGGTAATGGCACGATCCGTCTGTATGTGAAGGCTGTTTGTCTGGAAGGTTTCTGTGTCCAGGGCATCTCTGCAGCAATACACGTGAGTGACTGATCCTCTTACAGCAACCCTCTCCCATCTCTTTCTTCGTCTTCAAATCTTGAAATAGAGCCTGAGAAATAAAACTGCCTCTTTTTTTATTATCTGCTGGAAAAGGCCCCACCACCTCGTTTGTCAGTGACAGGTTAAATGCATTGTAATAAATCAAGGTGAGATAAAAATCAATCTGTAGCAGAGAGAAACAAATCCTTGCAAATTGTACTAAGCCACAGATTGTCAAAACAAGGCATATTAGAAGGGCATTCGGGGAAGAAAAATGTGTTGAGGAAATGAAAATCAGAGCCACTTAGCAGAATTCACAAAAACCCATTGGAAAGGGAGCATTATCATAATTTAGATGGGAAATCGCCATCCATTATTCAGCTATCACTTTAAGGCCACACACTGGGTGATGTGATTTCATCTGAAGCCCTGCTAATCAAAAGCACGGGCTGGACTGGCTGACGCCTGCCTATGAAATCACTCAAGCAAAGTCCAAATCATTGTTCAGCTGGGACTGTATGAAATGCTGTCTGAGTTTTACCTGATCCAGTCTGTTGGAACTGCTGTGCTCTCTCCCACTGTGTTCCAATCACTTTAATGTCCTTCTATTAGAATTGGGTAGGATACATAGGGCAGATTATTTCTTTAGATAGTTTTTTTTATCATGCTGTGTAACTGGTCTATGGACATGTAATGTAGCTGTGAACATTGAAATACTTTCATTCATTCATTCATTCATTCATTCATTCATGACAAACCGTCTCAGGTGCTACAGGAGGACCCGTGGAAGGGCGTCTCTTGCCCTTCCAAGGGGTTTGTAATCTGTGTGAGGGAACTGAACATAAACACACAAAAGTTAATTTTTTTAAAATCACAGGGTATCTTCTATTTGTCCCTAGACTCACTTTCCATGCTGTTGCCTCCTGGGAGGCTGACTTTACAGGTTACATTCTTGGATGTCCTTGCCCTTGGGCTTCCAATTGGATTCATTCAATGGTAATTCCTAAGAGAAGAGTCCAGATTATTCTCCTGGCTCCCTTCCTGTAGGGTTGCCATGGGCAGGCTGGATGAAAGTAGAGATGGTCTGGTTCGGTACATACGGCATCTCTCTTCCAGTTCTGGAAGGAGATTCTCATTGCTCTTTGAGGTCTAGGAGTGGTAACAGTGCCACGCTGTTCCCAGCTTGAGGGTACTATAACACTCTGTGTGGATTCCCTAAACCCTACTCACACCCTTGTAAATAGTCCTATTTTAAAACTCTCTTTAAACAAACCAATTTTAGTGTGTCATCTGTTTCTTTCTGGGATCTTGACTGACATAAATATTGTTATCACACGTTGCCCAAGGAAATAGATACTCAAAATGGGATTCTGGATTTGGCTCACCCCTCTATTTAAAGAGCATAGAGAGAACTTACTTGCCAATGGGAAAGAAGACACATCGCCCCCAGTATTTGGCAGCATCGTGATTATTAAGATTATCACTGTGTGGACATGAGAAGCAGTACAGGAAGAGGGCAAGG
Source organism: Desmodus rotundus (assembly GCF_022682495.2). Classification (NCBI taxonomy): domain Eukaryota; kingdom Metazoa; phylum Chordata; class Mammalia; order Chiroptera; family Phyllostomidae; genus Desmodus; species Desmodus rotundus. Next base: position 46,275,495 of record NC_071387.1, on the reverse strand, counting down.
CCTTGGGAGATCAAGCAGCTGTGGCATTGTCGTTATGGTGCTAACAGTGATTAGATAGATCACGGGCCATGGACGGCTTCTTTTGACCGTCCTGGAGAGTGTACAAGGGCTAAAGGAAAAACAAAGCTGAGTTTCCCATTGTCAGTGGATGATCAGGTAGCCTGCTGGCAGCTTTGGAGGATGAGAGCTCCTATAGTCACAGAGCAGATGACACTGATTACTGTCACAGAAAGGGTCAAGTGAAAACTCTGGAACTACACAGCTCCCCCTTCAGGACATTAAGCCAGAAACAGTTCCCCATCCCCAGGGGACCCCCAGAGGTTGGTGTCACCATCAAACACTGGAAGGAGGCAGTGGTGTGGTTCTATCAGCCCCCATTCGACTTGTTTGGCTAGTGCAGACGTCAGATGGGTTACGGCGATGATTATATATTCCTGCAAACTTAAACAGATGGTAACGCCCATCATTACCATGACTGGGGGGCAGTATCATTGCTGGAACGAATCAGTACAGCCCTGTGCATCTGCTTACAGCTGTTGCTCTAGCAAATCCCCCTCCCCATTCTTATCATTACTAAAAATCAGAAACATTTTGAAGCAGATTGCTTTTTCAAGGGCAACAATAGAACTTTACTGATATGCCTCTAGGCCATGTGAACTCTGCTCTCCTTATAAAACAGGTGAAACAATTTCAGTCACCTTGATAGCGTCAGTCCAATCCGCTGCAAAGGTGACAATGCCCCAGGCCAGGCCACTCTGTTGGTTAGATCCTCACCCTGCTAGGCCTAGCCTGCGGGTTCCAACCCAGTCAGAGCACAGACCAGAATCGATGAACAAATGAATAAGCGGAACAACAAATCAATGTTTCTCTCTCTCTAAAATCAATAAATAAAAATAAAGATGACATAATGCTAATTGGAACTGGAGAACAGGAAGGAGCAAGTGTCCTAGAAGTCTGAGTAAGTTACATTTATGCCAGAAGGTAAGAGAGAAAGTCCATGAAAGCGCAGCGTCCTGCCACATGCGTGAAGATTTGAGGGGTGCCACAGTCAGATGTCACTCTAAAGTGAGAGGACAGTTGCCGCACCTGGCGTTGACCACCATAAAAAGGCACCGTGCATGTCAGGTATCTGGATTTTGGAGGCAACAGAGGCCGCATTTGAGCTCGCTGTTCCAACCCATTTACCTGGCGAGCTGTGAAGCTGGCAGTTTTGAATGGTACCCAGAGAGCAAGAAAGTGTTCTGAAGCAGGTGCAGGCTGTGGTGCAGGTGGCCCTGCCATGACCCAGAGACACCCGCAAGGTCTGTGACCAACAGAATGACTTACAGAACCTCTGGCAGTCTTCAGTAGGGGACTCACGACCTGTCGGCAACTACTACCATTTGAAAGCAGCTCTGGCTTGCTCCTGGGCCTGGTGGAGCCCGAAAGCCTGACCACAGGCCATCATCCATCGATGCGACCCAAACTCCCTGACGTGAATGGGCATCTCCACTGAACCATTAAAATTGTGTGCCGCAGCATTCCATTATAAATGGGAATGGGATACGTTTGGTCCCACGCAGATCCAAGAGTCAAGTGAACTGCCAAGTGGGTGGCTGGGCCCTGGACATTGCCTGGTCCCCTGTGTCACTTCCCCCCTTGCCTCACCCATATGTCTTCATGGGAAGATTTCCATGGCCCCTTGAAGGAGGAGTATGGGCCTGGTTTACTGGAGAATCTTCTAGTATGCTGGCATCTGTAGTGTACCCTTATCCAGCAGTGCTCCTGAGAGACTGTGGGGCCAGGAAGCCCTTCCCGTGGGCAGAACTTTGGACTTACAGTGGTGAGCAGCAGTCCGATTTATGGAGACACGGCGTAGAGAGGTAAGGTTTGGGTGCATAGCCTGTGGATCGTAGCAGGACATAAACAGCAGGACTGACTGACCCTTTAGGCCAGAGGCACAGTGCCTAGGACCTATGCACACAGTACTATGGTACTATGTTTGAATTTTAATTTATCTAAAAGTGAGAAAAAGTAATGACTACATAAAATAAATCCGGTTTGGGTTATATTCATCTGTATGACCACGCAGTTGTAATATATATATAATTTTTTTCTTAATGGAAGAAGGGGCTCACAAAGGCAAAAGTGCCTAGGGTCCACAAAAATCATACTGTGGTCCTGGATAGGAGTAGGAAGGATTCAGGAGTGATTTCAAAATTTGGAAACTGAAAAGGTTAACCCAAAGGCCTAAGTGTGTCATTGACTGAGATGGCAAAATCCGGAAAAGCTGGTTTAGGGGAAACTGATGTTTTGCTGAGTTGGAGGCTGTAGCAGAAGGTCTGGCATGAAGTGATAAGGATTTTGATCAGGGAGGTGGCTTTTGGAAGAGCAGAGTGTCTTGAATTGGTGTGTAATTGGACTGGGAAGAGAGGATTGAATATGGGAAACCGCCTCAGGAATTTCCCCTTTCACCACCTGGTGGGTGATCCAGGCTTCCGCTTAGTCCGATGAGGGGAAGAGAGAGGTTGAGAGGTGGGTCTCATCAAAGGCTCTACTGGGTCACCACCTCACACCATCAGCTCCAGCCTCCCTCCTGTTTCCTTTACCCCACGAGTTCCGTGCGGTCCTGTGTACTTATGCAGATTACAACATCATTTCAGAGTACTTGAACTTAACTGTAATGTGAAGAGCACAAAGTCATAATAGTAGCAGCAGTCACCATTTTTACCTATGGGACACCCCGAGATAAGAAAGACAGATGACTTGATTTCCCAGGCTGCAGATGACAAAGCTGATCAGAGGTCTCAGTCTTTGGCAGAACTGGGATCAAAGAGCACAGCCCTTGACTCCAGTCCTCTTTCAACTCCACCCTGACAGTCAGCTTAGATTCAGTTCAAAGGCAGTCAACGTCTTCACCACTCTGCAGGTTTCGATTCGATGTTAAAATACCAAAAATGTCTTTACGGACAGCCTTGATCTCCCCTGCCCATTCTCCTGGAGACACTTCCTAGCCCCTGATGAAAGCCCTTGTTCCTGGTGTGTACGTGGCCTGATATGTTTTATCCTCCTCCTTGGAACCACTATACGAGTGAGTATACCCTCTCCCCCTTCATTCTCTCTGTTCTGTCCGTCCCCATGTCCTCCTCATTGCCCCCACACTCTCTGCTTCCTCTCTTCTCTCTCCTTTTCTTCTTCTACCCACTTCTCTCTCCCCTCCTCCCTTTTCCTCTTCTTCCTTTTTATGTTCATATCTTGTACCATCATTCTATCTCCTGCATCTACATCGAATTATCCATATCATAAAATAGCCTTGTTATAGTTCCCAAGTCAATCCACAGACTTTCTACAAGTAGATGTTCAAATACAGTATTATTCTAGAGCTTTTTTATTTCCCCACAAAGGTCGGTTCTTAATTTTCCCCTTTTATGTATGCAAGGTAGCGTGCACGCTGCTCTGCAACATGCTCCCCCCACCCCGCTCCCTATGTCTTAGAGATGTTTCCAAATCGCTTTAAGGATAATTCCTCAGTGCCCCAGCTGGTGTTGCTCAGATCCCACACACCAAAGGGTCGCCGGTTCGATTCTCGGTCAGAGCACATTCCTGGGTTGCAGGTTCGGAAGGCAACCAATTGATGTTTCTCACTCACATCAGTGTTTCTCCCCCTCACTTTCTCCCTCCCCCTCTCTCAAAAATCAACAATAATTTTTTTCCTCATTCATTTCTGAAACTGCATAGCATTCCATTATAGGCAGTTATATGCATCATAACTATCAGTATTTGTGTCTAACCAGTCCCCTGTTACTAACGTTTGGGTCCAATCTTTTGCTGTCACAATAATAAAATGAATAACTCTGAATACATATGTCATTTTAGACATATGCACTTACAGATGCGGGATAAATTCCCTGAAATGGAATTGCTGGATTAAAGGCATCCACATTGGTAATTCTGATAGTGACAAGTGGCCATCCGCTAGGATTTAAAGTCCCAGTCCCAGTCATTTGAAGTCCTACCAACAATCTAAGCAAAGTTTGCCTGTCTTCCGTAGCCTTGTCAACAGAATGTGTCGTTACATTTTTGCATTTTTGCTCATCTAGTAGAGGAGAAATGGTATCTCAGGACAATTTTAAATTTGGTTCTTTCATTATGAGTGGGTATAAGCAACTATAAATTTAGTCATTTGTACTTCCTTTTCTGTGAACAGTTTGTTTTTTCTTTGGCCTTTTTTCTACTGGTGTGCGGTGTTTCTCTTTTTGATTTTTAGGAGCTCTGTAAGTATCAGGGAGACCAGCTCTTTCTCTCTGATATTAACTGTAAAGATTTTTCCTGGGTATTATTTATTTTTGACTTTACTTCTGAGTTGCCTCCCCCTCCCCCCCCCCCACCCAGAGAAGCTTTTCTTTGCTTTTATTTTTATGTAGTGGAATTTAGCAATTAGTCATTTTTTTAATGGCTACTAAACATAGTATGGTTTTAATGACTCAAAGTTATAAAAGAATTCCCATATTTTCTTTTTAGAACTTGTATGTCTTCATATTTTAAATCTTTGATCTACTTGGAATTTTCTTGAAGTAAGTTGTACGATATGGTTCCATCTTAATGTTTTTCCCTATTTTAACCATTATTTGCTGCATTATTTTCCCCGTTTTAACATTATTTGCTACATTATTTGCTGAGTAATCATTCCCCCCCCCCACAGATGCGCTGTATCACTTACTAAAGAAAAAAACTGCCATGTATTTAGATCTGTTTATAAACTTTCTATCCTGTTCCATTGGTCTGCCATCCATACTGTGTTAGTTATCGAGGGGTTTTTGGTATGTTTTAATATCCCATTGGGTTAGTCCCTGCTTACTGCTCTTCCCTTTTAAAGTGTTTCTATCATTTTAAATATTGACTTTAGATTTATTAGTCTAGTTCTAAACAAACAAACAAACACCAAAGACAAACCAAAATCATCCTGGTTTGTACAGAGGTCACATTAAATTTGTAAATTCATGTGGAGAAAATGAACACGTGTTGATGCTGTCTTCTTATTTGTGAACATTGCATGTCTTTGCACTTGCTCAAGTCTGTCTGCCCCTCAATTATTTTAAAAATATTATCCATATAGACCTCACTTATTTCTTGTTAGGTTTATTCTTAGATGTTTTTCCCCTGTTGTAATTGGGAATTTTTGTCCAGTCACATATATCACATTGTTGATCATTTAGCTGAAGACTACTTATTATGGATATTAATTATTTCATGCTGTACTACTTTGCAGAATTCTATTTTTATTCATAGTGTCTTTCAGGTTACTTTGATTTTCTACTATAGAAACATGTCATTTGCAACTAATGAAGGTTACACCTTTTCCTTCTAACTTTTATGTTTTTCTTCTCCAAATGTGTTAGATAATATCTTTGGTACAATGTTTAATAAAAGTAGTAATAATGAGCATATACTTGTAATTTCCTGCTTATAGTGGGGATGCTTCTAATGTTTCCCCACTCAGCACAATGTTGGTGTTTTTGGCTGAGATGGATACAGCTTTTCATGGTAAAGACATCAACTAGATCAGCTTTGTTATAGTGTTGCTCGGATACTCTATTCTTACTGATTTTTTTGTCTGCTTTTCCTAAGAGTTATTAAAATGCATATTTGGACTAGGCAACAATTTATTAAATGAAAAAATCATTTAACATAAATTGAATAATATAGATTGATAAATTGTACTAAAATAAATTAGAAAATTCTGTTTATCCTAAGACAACATTAAGAAGATAAAAAGGCAAGCCCTGGCTGATGTGGCTCAGTGGGTTGAGCACTGGTCTGTGAACCAAAGGGTCATAGGTTCGATTCCTAGTTGGGGCACATGCCTGGGTTGCAGGCCAGGTCCTTGGTGGGGGCCACGTGAGAGGCAACCACACATTGATGTTTCCCTCCCTCTCTTTCTCCCTCCCTTCCCCTCTGTCTAAAAGTAAACAAATAAAATCTTTAAAAAAAGGCAACCCATAGATAAGATATTTGTATTTGCAATATGTATACCTGAACATAAAAGGAACACAAATAAAGCATTAATAAAAATGCTCACTAACATAAAAAGGGAGAAAACACTTGAACAGTCATTTCACAAAAGAGAATTTCAAAATGGCAATAAACATCAACATATGCTCAGGAGCCTTCGGGGAAACTCACAGTAAAATCACAACGACAATCCACCAGCATAGTAAAACGAAGAGGACTTCAGTACAGAATGATGATGCGGATATAGAAGAGCATGTAGAACTCTCGTCTGTTGGTGGTAGTGGTGTAAGCTATTTACATCTGCTTGGCAAATATGTATGGCAGTGCCTTCTAAAGCTGAACATCATATACCTATGGCCCAGAATTCCTGTTCTGAGTATGTATCAAACATGTTCCAAAAAGAGGTATACAAGAATGTCCAACAGAAATAAGTAAATAAATAGTGACATATTCACACAGTGGAATATTATATAGCAATGAAGTGGATACACTATTGTTTTAAAAATGGATGAATCTCAGAGTAAAATGTTGAGTGAAAAAAACAGAAAGCCTATAAACTGAATAATTATAAAAGGTTCAGACAGGCAACACTGACCCATGTTATTCGAAGTGAGGATAGTGGTTACCTTTGGGCCATTAGGACGGGCAGGGCAGGGGCTCTGGGATTGTTTACTCACGATCATGGCAGTTGTTACACATATTGTATCTTGTGATAATCCACAAAGCTGTACACTTGTGATTTGTGTCCTTTTCCTATGTTACATTCAGTTAAAATATATTAAAAAGAAGATGATTGGCTTTCTTTCAATCTGGCAAGAAGAACTCCAAAACCTCGTGGTCCTCTCTACTCTCCTTCAGAACCGCGTGGTCCTTTTCCCCACTTCAGAACCGCATGGACCTCTATCTATCTACTTCCTTCAGAGCCTCGTGGTTCTCCCATTTACTTCAGAGCTGCATGGTCTACTCCCTATTTACTTTGGAGCCACATGGTCTCTTCTTCTCCCCCAAAACCTTGTGGTCCTCCCTACTCTTATGGAGCCGCGTGGTCTCTCCTTCCTCTATGGCTGCCGGGCCTAGGTTTAAATCCCAGTGCCCATCTTCCTTTGCAGCCCCATTTCCGACTCCTCCTACAGTCAGCTACACCTGCCAGCATCCCCGTATTCTTCCAGCTTTACTGGGCTGCCATAGTAAGTCTGGGCAGGTGTGGCCCCATGGCATGGAGCCAATCATCTCCAAGCTCTCACGCAGGCCCTGTAACCAGGGGGAGTTACTTCCCAGTCCCATCTTGGGTGGAATTTGGTCCCATCTCCCTGGCTCAAAGCAGGGCCACAGCTATTTAACATATCCATGAAACCAGTTAAAGGTTATAGATATGTTAAATGACTGTGCCAGGGGTTAGCTGCAAAGCTCTTGCTACCCAAAACAGCTCTGAATGGCCCTGTTCCATGTGTCCCATCCCCCTTGGCTCAGGCCTGTGGGGGCGAGGACATCCTACATACATTTTTCTAATATTTCCTGGACACCCTGAGTCCTGGACCCCATCACAAATCCCTTCTTGGGGCCCTCCTCTTGGCTGCACCCTGCTTCACAAGGAGCCACAGTTCTGAACTCCTGTTCTATTGTTTTCACGCCCTTCTTTACAATTGTCTCACATGTCCATGCATCCCTAGACTCTATACACATGTGTGTGATATAGTGTTGTTTTGCCTGGTTTTATACTTTATAGAAGCGATGAATCATTGCACCCATCTTTCTGTACCTTACTGTAGTTTTTACTCTGGTTCACTCCTTTCCCCTGCTCTTAGAATATTCCATTTTATGAGAATGCCACAATTTCATTCTTGCAACTTTTATCAACCTACTGAATTTCTTTAACTTAATAAGTTTTGCCTTAACTTCTATTTTGCAGATATTACTAGAGCTACAAGAGCTTTTATTTTGGTTAATATTTGTCCATATTTTCAATTCTTTTACTATCAGTTTTCCTGTGTCTACGTTCTAGGATTTTCTCTTCTATACAGGATATGGCTGGATTTTAAAGGTTCCCAGTCTGACAATTGCAGTCTTTTAACTGGTAATTGGGTTTATTTATTTTGTGTGACTCCTGATGTATTCAGATTTCTAACTTATCTTTTACTTTTTCATCCTGCTTTTTCTATAGTCCTTCTTTTGTCCATATTACTTTCTCCTGAGTTTATTTACTTTTAATTGGACTTTTATTTTCTTCTGTTTTGATGATCCAATAGTATCAAGCATATGTTGAGTGAAAAAACCAGACAGAAAGCCTATAAACTGAATAATTATAAAATGTTCAGACAGGCAATACTAGCCCATGTTATGCGAAGTGAGGATAGTAGTTATCTTTGTGCCATTAGGAGAGCTTGTTAGAAACAAAGAATCACCCAGGCCCCACCCGAGACCTACCGAATCTGCATTTAAAAAGATCCCCAGCCAATTCCTGGGCATGTTAAAAGTGTGAGAAGCACTAGTTTAGTGAATGCATATCTCCTGTATTTAACAAATGTTAACATTTTGCCATAATTGCTTTATATACATATATTCATTTATGTTTATATATTTAAAAGGAAATTGGAGAAACTATGAAATTTATATTCAAAATAGTTTAATAAGGATCTATTAAAATAAAGACGTTTCTACATTTCATAAAACCATCATCGCACTTCACATTAACTATTATTTTCTGGTGCTAGTACCTAATTAGTGTTAAAATTTCTCCAACTGTTTTCAAAATAGCTTTTACAGTTCCTTAGTGTATACTAGGATCCAGTCTTGGTTTATTCACAGCTTTTGGTCATTATGTTTCTTGTCTCTTGCACTTCTTTGAATCCAGGCTGCTCCCCTCCCTTCCCCCACACCCACAGCTTTTCTCTTTATAACACGGTCTAGTTAAAAAGATTAGGTCGTGTAAAATGTCTCCATTTCTGGAATTGTCTGATTGCTTCCTGGTAGTATTGTTGAACTGGTTCTTTTAGCCCCTGTGTTTTCTGTAAATTAGAAGTGAGAGCCGAAGACTTCATTAGATTCAGGTTAAATATTTTTGGCAAGAATGCATGGTAGACACAATGTTGTTTACTTGCCATTACATCAGTCAGGAAGCACATAATGTCTCACTCCATTTAATAGTGATGTGAATATTCATCACTGGGTTCAGACGGGGCAAGCCTGATGCCAACATTGTCATTTTGGTTTTTCCTCTTGTGACTCACAAGTCGCCGGTGGGCTGATACCTTGCTACTTTGCAAATGTTCTGTTCCCCATCAACTTTTCACATGTTGGTTTTAGCATTGACTGGTAATCTTTTTTTTTCTTTTTTTTTTCTTTTTTTTCCCCGTTAGGACCTTCAAAATGGTACCTAATTCTTTACTCCTTTTACATGTATTAGCTGGAATTCCTTGACAAGGAAGAGCTGTCTGTTTGGCTGGGCCAGCCGAGCTACTCTTAACTGCAGTTCTTACTTCAAAGACAGTACGAAGGTTTAATTATTTCTTTTCAACCCTTAAAATCTTAATAAACATGCTTAACAAAGTCAAAGTTAATCAATATCTCTACTCTCTTACTCCCAAATTCAGGACCTTGGAATTGGTCTTAGACATTATTTTTGTCAGGGTTTTAATTCTACCTTCTTTTGGGTTTTTCCTCCCCCAAGTTAGACTTCATTATTACTGACTTATACTGCTGGTCTCTATCTGTTTATATTTACCAGCACGATAGCTGATTTCTCCATCCCCTCCTTCTATCTCCTGTGATCATTTTCCATCTGCAGGAATGTCTTTTATTTCTCCAGTGGGCATCTTTGGTGGCAGACAATCTTAGTCTTTGTTTTTCCAAGAGGGAAAAGAGTGCCACGGAGTCTGTGGTTCCAGGCCGACAGTTGCTGTCCTTGGTCCTCCTGTCCATCGTGAAGCGCTGGTCTCCAGCCTCCACTCAGGTCCGTGACTCCCTTTAGTACTCCCTGTTTTCTGCCTCCTTTGTTGTTGTTGTTGTTACTCCTTTATTTTGCTGAGGCACACTCTGCAGTGGCTTCTTTAAGAAAGGGCATGTGAGGTAAATTTTTGGAGCCCTTGCATGTCTACAAATGTCTTTATTCTACCTTCACACGTGATTTGTAATTAGATACAGAATTTGGCAGGCATGGCCCCTGAGACTTTTTGAAGTAATTGTCCTAATACCGTTCAGCCTTGCTGTTTAGAATTAAATGTCCTTTTGATTCCTCATGGCTTTTTTCTCCTCTCTGAAAGTGGTTAGCATCTTTACTTTGTTCCTCCAAAATTTTATTATGGTATGCTGAGGTGTAGGCCTTTTTATTTCTTTAAATGAGGCAATTGGTAAGCTCTTTTGAGTTGGAGACTTATGTTCTTATATTCTGGATTTTTTAAATATTAGCTCTTTGATAATTTTATTCTTTTCATTTTATTGGTTAACTTTTTCTGAACTACTGTTAGTTACTTGATAGGTATCTTTGATTTCTCCTCTTAATCTACTGTCTTTTGTCTCTTATTTTCAGCTTTTTGTCTTTTATAGTTTTACATTCTGAAAGATTTATTTAATTTTTATGCTCCTCCATATCTATTAATTTTTTTATTTGGTTGGTCATACTCTGAGTTTGCAAGAACTTTTTAAACAAATTATTGATTCCTTTTTCATAGCACCCTGTTTAGTTTTTACAGACAAAATATCTTCTCTTGCTTCACTGAATATCCCGATATGCCAAGGTTGCAGGTTCAATCCCCAGTCAGGGCACATAAAAGACTCAACCAATGGGCCCTGGATGGTGTGGCTCAGTGGATTGAGCGCTGGCCCACGAACCAAAAGGTTGCCAGTTCAATTCCCAGTCAGGGCACATGCCTGGTTTATGGGCCAGGTCTCCAGTGGGGAGCATGAGAGAGGTAACTGATAGATGTCTCTCAATTTTGATGTTTCTCTCCCTCTCTTTCTTCCCTCCTTTCCCCTCTTTCTAAAAATAAATAAATAAAATCATAAAACAAAGAAACAAACAATAAACTCAACCAATGAATGCATGAGTGAGTGGAACAGCAAGTCAGTGTTTCTCTTTCCCTTCCTCTCTCTAAAATCAGTAGCTACAAAAAAAAACTTTAAAAAATAAATAATGGCAGTTTTAAAAAATGTGTCATTTTGCTGAATACATTATACTGTGTCTTCTGGGTTCCTTTGAGTGTGTTTGTTTGGGGCCTCTATTTTTTTCTACTTGAAGTTTTCAATAAAAGTCTGGCTATTCTTGTGGTGAAACAAAACATTCTATGAGGGAGAATGAGAGGAAATTGAAGGATAAAGAGGATGCTTGGGTAGCTATTGTTTTTGAACTAAGCATCTCATTCTTGACTCTCATCTTTCCCTCAACTTTACATATTATTGTCTTTGTAGGAGAAAAATCCAAGGAACTTTGATTCTCTTTTTTTTTTCATAATAAGACTATGTTTTCTATGAGTAATTATAAGTTTAGCATAACCTTGTGTGGGATTTTTAATAGTATTGCCTATAGGAGATATATTTCTTTGTTTTAAGCACCGAATGCCCACGTTTTGCCCACACACACTTTAGAGAACACTAGACCATGTGTTGGGAGGACTGGGGTCCTACCTCCTGGTTCTGGCTGTGTGATCATTGGTGTTTCACTTTCCTCTGTAAACCTCAGTTTCCTCGTGTGTGAAAAAAGAAGTCTATTTCCCTCGCTACACTATTACCGGGATCAAATGTGACAAACCATTTGTCTTTGCCCATAAATCATCAGTTTAAAAGTTTTTTAAATACTTCAGCTCCCAAAGATCTGCAAGTGTGACACTTGCTCACCAAGGTGTTATTCTTCCAGAAAAGCTCAACGTTTGGCTGAGGGCTGGTCAACAGCTGCCACTGTTTAATTTCTTTGTTTTTCTAATCTGGTCTAGTTTCAATTGTTTGAATCTGGATGAGAATCCTGAGGCCATATTGTATTTTATTCAGCATTTGAATGGTGTTCTAAACACTAACAGGGCTACGTGCAGTTGATGTTACTAATGTCAGAAAAATAACTCTAGTCCCTCAATCACCTTGGGTGGATAACAGGTGGCCACTGAAAGTATAAAGGAATAATCTACGAATGACTAAGGCTAAAAACAGTCTTCTTCAGAACTAGGTCAAGCAGTTTACTAGGGTTTGGGTGGTGACTCAGCCTGTAGAGGCTCGGACTTCCAGGTTGAGGGACGTGTGAGGTGGTTTTGGGGGTGTGTGTGTGGCTTGGTAGGAAGAGTGATTCACTCTTAGAAGAGTCTCTTTGCATCTCTGTCTCTATGTCTTTTTTTTTTGATCTGTGATTTTGTTTTGAATTATCTCAAGCATTATGATGACATAATTTACAAATTTGGGCTAATGGTTTATTCTCCTATACTTTAATCCTTCTAGTGAGTTGGCAAAGCACCATTACCAATCATATGCATATAGTAATTCTACAGTTGTGTTTTTCAATAGCTGTTCAAGACAATCCTGGATTACAACTTAGTCTGACTTAAAGAATTTATAAGCAGAGTTTGCTACCATGTCTTGTCATGCTGAATTTTAAAAGCATCTGACCTTGTAGTTCATCTATAAAATGTGAGGTGTTAGTCTTTATTTGATATTATACATACACTAAAATGCCTTTCATTGAGTAAAAGGCAACAGTTTGGACACGGGGAATTTTTAATGAAACTGGCATAGTCAGAACCAAGAAGATCAAGTGGCTACTGACAGCTTATCTTCAGCCCTGGCCTTGTAACAGGTTAATGAACACACCCTGAAACCCAAGCAAGTCCCGCTGTTCTGAGAGACAGTGAGGGGATCTCCTCACTATTTGAACATGCGAATATACACGGTTCTATAACTCTAAATATAAAACCAATCCCCTACTGGTTTTGAGACGGCATTCACCATCTCTGAAAAGTTGAACATTATGAATCCAGGTCAATCATATTTTTAGAAGGAAGGGGAAAGCGGACAGCACTTGCTGACCTGAAATTACCATCAAAGTTCACAAAGCTGATCATGCTCATTTTTCCGTGAGCCAGATTTGTTTAAATCAGGACTGCCCCAAAGAAATGTTTTCTACTCCGCCAGGAGCACACAGTGCAATGTGCAGATGACACGTTGTAGAGTGGTACGCTTGAAGCCTATATAATTTTATTGACCGATGTAACCTCAATAAATTCGATAAGAAAAAAAAACCCCGAACTAAATATTCTAACAGCTATTCGTGATCTGAATTCCGGTGCATGAGATCAATTTAAATACGGTACACATTTAAAAAGTCGTGAGCCATTTCTGCTTCGTAATAAATAAAGCAGTGGCCAACTATTAGTAGCTTTTTTGAGTTAAGCCATCAAGACTGCCCTTTCTGCGCTCTTCCTAGTGCCAGTGAAGGTCATTTTTGTTCCAGGGCTATTTTATTGGCATTCTCCAAATACTCCATCAGTGTAGCCTCGCCCCAGGTGATGCCTTTGTTTGTTTTGGCATCCGTTTAAGAACATCTAGGGGCTTGACCTGTCTTTTGCCCAAAAAGGTCATGGAGATTCGACCCTGTCTTGTGCTTGCCTCCCTTTTCCGCAGTATGGCACTGGGCACCCTTCTGAACACAAAATCTTGCTCTGCTCAGCAGCACCCATTTTTAAATCGCTCTTTTCTCACATGTGATACAGGGGTTCCTGCTCACAAGCCGGACCTCCTGCTCTCTGTCTTCCTCAATCTCTCTCTCTCTCTCTTGCTCTCACGTGCCCTATCTTCCCCTCATTTGTTTGCTCTCTCACACTCTCTGTAACTCTTTTTTGTTCTTTCAGACCTGCTTTGACTCCTATTTCTTCCCAACACATCCTTTTCAGTATTTAAAAAAATTTTATTTATTGAATTTATTGGGGTGACATTGGTTAACAAAATTATACAGGTTTCAGGTGTACAATTCTACAACGCATTATTGTTTTTAAGTCCTGTGCGAGGCTTTTGCCTGAGACATGACAGGGCCGTGGAGGGAAGAGGACTGTGTGCCCGTGGCTGGCACTGGTGGAGGTTCGTGTGCACCCCTTCTGTTCGTCTTCCATTCCCTATCCTGTCCTTTATTTGGATCCCAGTGATGTCTGCAGAGAAGCTGTAATGGGGGGTTAGATGCTGCAGTCATCTCTTCTCACTCCTCATTTCCTTCTACTCCTGCTTAAGTCTACGTTTTGAAAGACCCCCTAGGTCTTTGGAAATATTTCTGTGTAAGAAATCATGAGGGAGCTTTCCTTGGCCTCTGTCTGTAAGGGGAACAGGACCACACACACACAAAAAGGATAAAATGTCACCATGATGTACACCTGAAACTACTATGATATTGAATGTCAACTGTAATTAAAAAAAATTTTAAACCCTGGCTGAGTAACTCAGTTGGTTAGAGCGTAATCCCGAAATACCAAGGTGGCAGGTTTGACCTCCAGTCAGGGCACAAAGAAGAAGCAACCCATGAATGCATAAATAAGTGGAACAACAAATCGATGTCTCTCCCTGCCCCTGCAACAGTCAATTTTTAAAAAGAAAAAAATTAGGACTTTAAATAAATAAGTAGCCCTGACTAGTGTGACTCAATGTGTTGGGCACCGTCCCACAAACGGAAAGCTTGCCGGTTCAATTCCCAGTCAGGGTACATGCCTTGGTTGCAGGCCAGGTCACCGACTGGGGGGTTGCAGGAGGCAACCGATCCATGCTTCTCTTGCTCATCAATGTTCCTCTCCTTTTCTTTCTCCCTCTCTTCCCCTTTCTCAAAAATAAGTAAAATGTAATTAATTAAGTAATTGCAACACCGAAGGCATTTAAACACACACACACACCCCTACAACAAGGGAAGATAGTGGGGAAGTTTAGTTTTACTTCCCAATAGGATCATAGATAGCATTTAAGGGTAACTCATCACTGATTAACTTTAAGGGGGAATTTTTATGTATATTTTTCTTCAAAGGCAACCCATAGTCACGACAAACCAAGACACTGAAATAAATTCAAGACTAGTAACTAAGCACAGGTTTCTAAGGTAATGGTCCAAGGAAGACATAGTATGGAGATAAGGGACAATAAATCTGTACTGTAGAGCCTGTTTGTCATCTGGAAAGCTTTGGCAATGTTAAAAATAATAAATGATTTAAAAACCTTTGGATAAATATTGCTGGATAAGAACAAATGAGTAACGCCGTTTGTGCTTCTATGCATAAAGAGATACTATAAGCCATAACTCAGTTCACTTCGCACATTCATTAGCTACACATCAGGGATACAGCTCTGCTCTAGGAATTGGAGAGAGCTATAAAATTAATAAGACACTCTTCTGTTAAGGAAATGAAGACTTCCTGCTGTTTCAGATGTATTTCACTTGTTCAGACTATGCAGTTCTGCTGTTGTATTCTGTGTGATGTTCTTAATTGGTTTCGTTCCTGCGAAGGCTATGGGGTAGGACTTCTCACTCTTTCTACAGGGCATGTGCATCTTCCCTGGCAGTTTGGAAGCCGGAACTCAGAGGGCGCTGCACTCAAAGCCAGGAGACATAAGCCCAGTTATATGGAAGCCTCATTACCTGGTTGGGTGTAGCTCTGTTTTTGGCTGTTGTTTGATTGTTTTCCTCCTGAGCTTTTAGTGAGGTCTCCTTTCAAGGTTCTGGCCTTGTTTCACCTGTGCTTTTGAAAGACACAAACAAGGGTTTTAGATCCTTGTGACCAGTGGTTCTTGAAGTGTGATCTCTGGGACCAGCAGCATTAGCATCTACCTGGGAACCCATTAGGCCTGCAAATTCTCAGGTCCTTGCCTCAGGAACTCTGGGGGTAGGGCCCAGGGATGTGTTTACCCGCCTTCCATGGGATTCCGAAGGTGGCTCACTAGTTGAGAACTACTACTTGGCTCTGAGAATGGAAGGGGAACAGCGCCCTCTGGAGGCCATATGGTCCCAGACCATGGAAAAGTTGCTATATCCAGGAGGAACCTGCCCCTTCCCCACACAGAGAGGATTGATATAATTAAAAGATATTGCTGTTCTCTTTCTAATAGTCCATCAAGCTGAGTGGATATGGGTGAATTCTAAAATGAGTACTCTATTTACTTTCCCAATTTCTGGTCTTCATATCACTCCCTTATTCTAAAACCTTCAGTGCTTCTTTGTTAAACAGCTCTCTGTCTTTAATGCTTCTGTAGTAGGTTCCATTTCTGTTCCGAGGATCTTGCTCACTGCTTCCCCACAAGGAAAAATGTTGGGGGGTTTTCATGCTACAGCAGCAGCTCTCAAAAGGCGTCAGTTTGCAATTGTGTCCTTCTCTAGTCTGAGCAACCCGAGGGCGCGGACCACATTCTAATTCCTTTTTATCCCCAGCGTTTATCACCGTGCCTGGTTAACAGTAGGTGGTTGGGGAGTGGTTTCAAAATGAATAAATGGATGAATCTGACTTGTGATCTAGTTGTGTAGAACTAGTTGCTGTCCCTGGAACTCCCTAAGTCACACTATTCCTAGGACAGAGTGCGTCCATGATAAAAAACAGCACAAATAAAAAAAATAACATTAATCTATGATATTAATGGGTTATATTGATTGAGTCCTTATCTTGTGTCAAGTCTTGCACTAAGCCTTTTACACATATTATTTTGTTAATTCTTAAATTAGCCTATGAGAAAGTATTATTTATAAAATAGTAAGTGAGGAAAGAGAGGCACAGGGGGGTTAAATAATGTGCCCACAGAAATATAGCTGTAGTCAAAGCCAAGACGAAAGCCCAGGTCTGGTCAACTCCAAAGTCAATGCTCTTAACTTGAAGCTGAATGGATCACTGACACATCACATAGGTATCAAAGACCCTGGTCATGGAGAATCACGAATTTCAACAGACCAGCAAAACACCTAGACTCCTAGATTCAATGATAAATTGTTATTTATTGAGCACCTACTATAGGACAGGCTTTGTTCTAGGAATCAGAGGATATAGAGGGTGAGTAACAGGGATGACCCCTGTTCTCAGGGAATTCACTTTCCAGTGGCAGAATCTTTTTGAGGAGATAATATTTGGGCCAAGCCCTGGATGACTATAAGAAGTAGACATATGAAGATTTGGGAAGAGTCTGTTCCAGGCAAAAGGAAGGAAGTACAGAGGCCCTAAGGCTAGGAAAGGTTGGGGAGGGACCAGCAAACACAAACCACTGAGTGGAATTGACCCTGGGTCAGGTTTTCCAGACATAGGTTCTAAAAGAGTAAGAATCGAAACCAGGTTGCGACTGGCCCAGAACTTTCAGGCAAGCACGAGGTTATGTAGGAAGAAGGACTGAGTCAAAAGCAGATTCCGTTGCTGCTTTCAATAGTCACACTATTATCAGTACCTGAAGATGAATCAAATTTGTAGATGATTTGGGAGCATAAGCAAGCATCATCATTGCATAATATCATCAACACCAATTCTAAAAAATCAATAAAGTGTGTAACATAGTGTGTAAAGTGTGTAACATAGGAAGCACTTTCTATTCAAAGGCATCATACTGACTGGGTTCTGCATGCCGATGTCTCCTGACTCTGCCGCCTTGTCAGAGTAATTTTACAAGAATCAAACCACATTCTCACTAAGGCTCCAGTGACAATGGCAGGATCCAACGTACAATAAGTCCTCACTTAATGTTGTGGACAAGCTCTTGGAAATTGCTACTTTAAGCAAAATGACATTAACGAAACCAATCTTGCCCTAAGCTAATTGGCATAGATTAAGTTCCTATGGCATATTTCTGGTGACAAAAACATCATTAATTTTCTAAATAAAGACCCCAAACCCTTCTGATATTAAACATTGAAATAAATGTGAGCTACTTAGATTTAAGAAATTTTAAGAAGAACAAGGAAGATAATTCTTTGCCAACCCATTTATTGCAGTTCCAGGTCCCTGCAGCTGGAACCACTCCCATTGGCTCAGTGCACTAGGTGGGACCCACCCTGGACAGGGCGCCCTTCAGGTGCAGGGCACACCCACACCCACACCCTCACCCACACCTGCACTCAGTCACACTGGGATAATCTAGGCGTGCCTGTCTACCTCATGAGCACATCTTTGGGGTGTGGGAGGAAACTGGAATGCCCAGAGAAAACCCATGCAGACTGGGGGGAGCATACCAACTCTACCCCGACAGCGGCCCTAGCTGGGAAATGATTTTTTTTTCAATCAGTAATAATGAAATGACATTGAGTGAAATGATGTTTTCTAAGTATGGCTGTATGTAGTTATATACAAGGTCAGTGATAAATTATACTGGTATTTCCCTCTGGGGGCAGTCCATTCCCACAATGGGCCCCTGGCATGTGGCTGTTTCAATTCCAAATCCAGTTTATGGTGCCTTTTTCCTCCTTCCTCCTGGACGCGTACTTGATGTCCTCTGTGTGGTCTCTTCTGGGTTTGGCTCCCCGCCCCCCCCCCCCGAGTGACTGTTGTCCTTGTATAGGTGTGATGAGGAGGTGAGGGGCTCCCTCCCTTGTTTTGGGGCTCACAGCACTTCTCTTCACAAAAGGATTTTCCTACACCGTGCTGCTCACCCACTTTTGTCTAAAGTGATACTTCTTTCAGAGTATCCCCGAGGGGGGAGGCCTGTGGGACCTGCAGAGCTGTTCTGCTCTTGGCCACCGCTCTAGCAGAGCGGCTGCAGCCAGTCACTGCAGTGCACCCTCCAGGACACATAGATGCTTACTTAATCTTTCTCTTTTTAAGATTTTATTGATTTATTTATTTTTAGAGAGAGGAGAAGGGAGGGAGAAAGAGATGGAAACATCAATGTGTGGTTGCCTCTTGTGTGCCCCCCACTGGGAACCTGGCCTGCAACCCAGGCATGTGCCCTGACTGGGAATCGAACTGGCAACCCTTGGCTTTTCAGTCCGGTGCTCAATCCACTGAGCCATGCCAGCCAGGGCTGCTTACTCATTCTTTTGTGGAGCGTGTCCATATCCATTTATGCACAAATATTTAAGGAACATTTCCCACAGGCCAGGGGCTATCTAGACACTGAAGGGACAGCAGTCAGCCATCATCCTTGCCCTCAGAGCAAATTGTTAAATGAATAAGTGAACAAAATAATTTCAGATGATCATAAGTGCAATGAGGAAAATATGCGATGAGGTGGTCCCACTTAGACTAGGCAGTTCGGGGGAGCCTCTTGGAGCACGGATATTTGCACAGAGAAACAGACCAGTCTCGAAAAGACCTGGAGGAGGAACATTACAGGCGGGTAAAACACAAGAGCAAAGTTGCTGAGCTGTGAGTACACATGATGTGTCTGACTGATGAAAAGAAGCCAAAGTATTTAGAGCAGAGAGAGGGGAAGGGAGGGGTGAGGTCTGTCAGGCAAAGGTCAAGATACTGAGTTTAAATTTTTGTTCTAAGGACAAAGGAGAACGAGGGAACAGGTGAGTTACCCAGTTTGATTTACATGTATACTACTTATCTCATTTAATTCTGTCAACAGATAGTGAGGAAATTAGTGCTTACAGACTAATTAGTACATAAAGAAAGGAAGATACAGAGAAGTTATATGGTGGACCCAAAGTTCACCCCGCAGAGGCTGAGCAGAGCCTGAAATGTGGATCTTCACATGCCCAAGTCCAGCGCTGTTCTCCGGGCACCAGCTGAGTTCAAAGCAGGGTTAATGGTAAAGACAAGAGCATGAATGTGGTATCTAATTTACACATTAAAAAATGATTTTATTTATTTTTTTTAGAGAGAGGGGAAGGGAGGGAAAAAGAAAGGGATAGAAACATCAGTGTGTGGTTGCCTCTTGCGCACTCTCAACTGGGGACCTGGCCTGCAACCCAGGCATGTGCCTTTACTAGGAATCAGACCAGCAACCTCTCAGTTTTCAGGCTGGCACTCAATCCACTAAGCCACACCAGCCAGGGCTAATTTGTACATAGTCTAAGTATGTGATTAAAGAATCCGGGAATGGGGGTGTCCAGGAGGGTTACATTTCTTAGTGGACTAGTATATGCAGCAGGAGTTCAGCTAGAAAAACTGGTTCTGGAAGAGTCTGACCTCAGGATTTTAGGAGTTCTGCAGGGTTAAGGGATAATAGTTATATTGCAATAGCTCAATCTTAAGGAGCACTTACTACATGCCAGGTACTGCTCTAAATGCTTCACACACACACACACACACACACACACAGAAACCAGTTTTTAAAAGAACATTACAGGCAGGGAAAAAAGCAAGGACAAAGTGCCTGAGATACTAATAAGCTTGGCATGTTTGATTAGTAGAAAAAGTCGATGGAGTAAGATCAGTAATGCTTTTTATCCTGATAACAAGCCACTGAGGGATTGTCGTTATTCCGATGTTGCAGGTGAGGAAACTGAGGCATGACGAAGCAATAACTTGTCCAAGAAAATATTTCTTGTGATTGTTTTCTAACAGTCAATCCTTCCAAATATATTATTAAATGAAATGGTGTGTGCGTACATGTTTGATGCTGAAGGGACTGTTTTTTTTTTTTTTACATATCTTTTTTTAAATTCAAATACCATTCAGATCACTCATGGTCCAAGAACATTCAGACAATAAACCAAAAAGAAACAGATGTTAAAGATTGCTCTTCAAACATTATAGCCAGTGATGCCACGTGTGCCTATGATCTCGCTGACAGAAAACCACAGCCACACCTCAACGGCCACCAAACCATTGGGCAGAGCTTCCTTGACTGTGAGCTGTTTCCAGCTACCAGTTTGAGAACTACGGACTACTTTTTTTCAGGCTCTGACTGGCAGTAGGGATTTCAGCAGGGGCCGGAGAAATCAGCGCAATCTGGCACACTGCCAAAATGCGGCCAGTCGAAGTTCTGAGTAAGTCGCAGCAGCGTTTACCAGAGCAGGGCCCTGGTTCTAGGATGCACACTCTGCAGCCCCAAACGGCCTCATGAACGAACGCCACGAAAGGGACTCTTCAAAATGATTATTGTGTACTCACGTTGGATCTTTATATAACATTTAATAACCATGAAATCTGTACAGGGTCAACCTTTTGAAATCTAAAGCTCAGTGCCAAGATAATTAACATTTTAAACAATAAAGTGAAATATATAGACTTATTGCAGTCTTAGTTAAATTGATGTCTATAGTCCCTGGCCGGGTAGCTCAGTTGGTTAGAGTATCATTCTGATACACCGAGAATGTGAGTTCAATCACCGGTCAGGACACAGACAAGAAGCAACAATGAATGCACACGTAAGCGGAACAACAAACTGACGTTTCTCTCTCTCTCTCTCCCCCTCACTCCCTTTCTCTCTGTCTCTCTACAGTCAATCAATAAAAATTGTTTAAAAAAATTGATGTCTATATTTAATCTTGCTAAAAATTCCCTGGAAGTTTCTATTGCCTATTTTTCTACCCCATGAAAGGAACTGAAATGGAGCTTTAAAATGGTCTATGTGGTCAACAGATAGGGTTGCCATGAGCCCCAAGGGCGCCACCAATGCGGGGGTGCGGGGGCAGTGAAGCCATGCCCCAGCCTTCCAGCCTTCAGCTGGACAATTTTATCTTTCAGAAGGTACCAGAGGAGTCAAGATAGAAGTGACCTTGACAATACACAGTTACATTGGCTTGGCTTTCTTCCTTGATTCTTTTCCCGCTCCCTCACTGCTCTTCCCTGGAATCACTTCACAAATAAACAACCTGCACTCAAGTCTTAGTCTCAAATTCTGCTTTAGGGAGAATGCAAACTAGAATATTTGGTACCAGAACTAGCCCTAGAAAGCAGGCCATTAGAATGGGCTTCTGGAAATATCTCACTCACTGATGACATGGCTGATGGTAAGTGGGGTGGTGTTAACCCTTTGCATGTTGCAGCATCACAATTGCTAAGGCTGTTGGTGCAGTCGGTTGGGTGAGGTGTACGTGAAAGAGGAAGCACTGAGTTGTTCAGAGGCTCAGCACCTGAGTGTGTGGGGTCATTATAAAGATAGTGGAGTTGGCTGGATGTCTGCCTTGGAATCTTTGAAGGAAAAGAAGAACAGATGTAAGTCAGTCAGTTACTAGCTTAAGGGAAGCTGTCAAAGCCAGAGGCTTTCTTGGCAGCATATAAAGAGAGGCTTGTTTCCTGAAGCTGTAGGGCAGCCAGTGCTAAAAATCAGGCCCAAAGTTTAAGATGGCAGGACCACAACGAATTCTTGAATACACAGCCTTCACCATCTCCTGTCCTTAAGTCAGGGCTCCAGGATGAAGGATTTGCATGAATGTGTCTGAGCACCTCGAACCCCTCCCTATATTCTGAACACTCCCAGTGGCAGAGCAACAGCTCTCCTTGCTAGAGGAGAGAGAGCCTCCCCTTGCCTGGAGACCATGAAAGACCTCGCCTGAGGTGGCTGTGTTGCAAGATGTTTGTCTTGAGACGAATGTCTCAAGATCTGACATTCCCATCCCTGCCCTCCAGCTCATTACCTCCAGATCAACTACTAGACTCAGGCCTGAGCATAACCCAGAGGGGAGGTTTAACACCTGCTACAGTAGAAATAGGTATGCACCAAAATAATTACAGGGCATGGCTGAGGTGTACTGTACAGAGCCCGGGGTGGGGGGGATGTGCAGGAATGGATTTGGAGAGTATCAAGATGGGGGAGAGGGCGGAGGAGCAGGATACAACACTGGGTAGGGGAGAGTGAAATGGCACCGGCACGCTCTCCCATGACTTGGGATTAAAAGTCCTGGCAAAGAAATGTGCAGCTGGTCTCAGTAGGCTGCTGCGATGGCTCCTTGGAGCTTGACCACGAGGATGGTTTTCAGCAAATGGAGTGGAGATGCCAGGACTGATGTGAAAGCCTGTGGAGGAAAGGGTCGGTATGCGCAGGACAGTGGGCCGGCCAGAATGGATTTATTCCATAAGACCAGAGAAGCCACCTGCCGACTCTATTCTCCAAGAGGGTCCAGAAGGCACTCCTTTTATTAAAGTGATAAAGCACTAGGGAAGCTCACCAGAACCATTGAAAGCTTAGTGGTGGCTGTCCTTGTCAGCTGGGACTTGCAATAGTAGGTGCTATTGCAAAAATGATCTCCCTAATGTCGGTGGGGAGAGGGAGATTTCAAAATAACAGAGGCCAGTAGCAGCACTTAAGCATCAGATACAAGATAAACATAACTATCATAATGAATAGCAAGGATGGAGTGTCAGGCACAGCACCTGATCTTCAGGGATCTGTAGTGAAAGTATTCTTAGGGGTGAGGGAGATGAGTAGCCAACCAGGGTGATACTCAACCTGAATAACCAGAAAAAATTAAGAACTGGTGAGCAAAAGGCTAATGTAGTCTCCACTACACATAATCTCTGTCCCAATTTTCATATCTGAGTAGTTCTTAGACCCAAAGCCCATCACCTGATGGGCAAGATGGGTCCCTGAAGGTAGGCCTCTGCAACTCACCAGCAGGTGTACGCAACACATATTCATGCAGTTCTCCCCTTAATAGAACTACTCACCGGGGAAGTTTCTGTGTGAGCCTCAACCTTACAGATATGAAGTCTGAGCTCAAAATCTTAGAGGATTCTCATTATACTCCTACGCAATTCACCGGTGTGACCTTTTCAAAAACTAGTTGGATTATTGCAATAAAAGTTGACTATAGGCTTCATTTATAGCTGCTGTATGTGGTATTTTTAGTGTTACAGATCTGGCACTTGGTATATGGCTATTGATCTGGGGAAAGCATTTTTTTTCCAGTCTGTAAGTAAAGGTACCATGTTTTCGGACTATAAGACGCACCAGCGCATAAGACGCACCTAGGTTTTAGAGGAGGAAAATACGGGGAAAAACCCCACTCCACCACTGCCCCCCCCACCACGAGCCAGGTAAGCTACATTTGGGCTATAAGACGCACCCCCATTTTCCTCCCAAATCTGGGGGGGTGCATCTTATAGTACAAAAAATACGGTAATTGAGTTCACATTAGCGTGGGAAAGACAGCGATGCACATTCACTGACTAGAACCGAGGCTATGCTGACTCTCCTGATTCTGAAATAAAATAGTTTCCAGGGGCCGCTATCATTTTGACATTTTGCAGCATGACATGCTGGTCCATTTATATCACTGATATTGTGTTAAGTGGATATAGTGAACAGAAGGTAGAACATACTATGGCTGCTTTTGACACATGTAGTCCAAAGGATGAAAGATAAAGTGAAAAAGATTCAGGAACTGCCATATTGGTGAAGCTATTAGGGGTCCATTTGTCTGGGGTGAGCTGGGACTTCCCACTTAAGGAGATAACCAAATTATAGCACCTTGTACCCTTGACCACTAAGAAGAGGCTTAGTGCTTTTTGTGCCTCTTTGGGTTATGGACACAGCCAGTTTTGAGTGGAGACCAGAGCAGGAAGTGGAAACCAGAGCGGAGACTCTACAGCAAGTTTGGGTCGCATTGCAGTCTGCCCTGACATTTGTGCTAAATGACTCAGCAGGCCCAATGATGCTGGAGGTATCCATGGTGGAAAGGTTGCTGTTTGGTCTTTGATAACTCCAACAGGAAAATCGCAATCCAGACTCATAGGGCTCTGGACATTGCCATGCCTCCTGTAGCAGAAAACCACTCACCACAGGAAAAGAAGCTCCGTGACAGCTGCTGTGCCATTGTAGACACGAGCACCTGATCGTAGGATACTGAGTGGCAGTGAGGAGGGAGCTGCTCACTGTGGGCTGGGCATTGTCATTATCACTGGATCATAAGGAGCTTCCACAATCCATTGTGTGATGAAAAATGGTTCATCAGAAGCAAGCCTAGCCCTGGCTGGATAGCTCAGTTGGTTGGACCATTGTCTTGATACACCAAGGTTGTGAGTTTGATCCCCGGTCAGGGTGCATGCAAGAATCAACCAATGAATGCATAGATAGGTGGAACAGCGAATTGATGTTCTCTCTCTCTCTTTCTCTAACCCTTCTTCCTTCCTGTCTTTTAAAATCCATAAAAAAAGAGAAAGAAACTACCAAATTGTTTAAAAAAATATCTTAAAAAACAAATAATCAGGCCTAAGCTAGTGCGGAAGGTGGCAATAGTGCCTCTTCCTCAGTTCATGCACATGGCCTCATAACTGCTTCCCATGAGCCACTGGTGAGATTCTTGGGTATGGTTCACAGGTGGGTTTGATCAGCATATTGTGGGAAAAAGAAAATGGACAGTTGTCACTTTGTAGTCATTCGATACTGACCCTCAAGGACAGAGTGAGGGGAAATCCGTCCAGTGGACAGACTGCAGCCTGTATGCTTAGAAAAGTGGGCAGAAACACAGGCTTCAGGGCAGGTGGAAATGGTGGGGTTAGTCGTCCAGGGACATGGAACTTGCAAGATTGGAAGATTAGAGAGATATGTCTGCCTAGAAGTAGAAATACTGTGAGAGAGCATCACTTCCAGAGGAGATGTGCAGTAGCCAGGTGGACAAGACGACTTACTCAGTGAGTATCAGCCAATATCTCTCCCTGGCCACACAGTGCTTAAGCAATGGGCCTGTAACCAGAGTAGCTATACTGGTAGGGATGGCGGCTATGCATTCAACCAACAGAACGAGCTGCCTCTCACCAAGGATGACCATCTGGCTTCTGGTTATTGTTTCGCTGAATGTCCAACATGTTAGTATCAGGGAATGACATTAAACCCACAGTGGAGGACATTGGCCAGCTACGTGGTGGCAGGTTGATTACATCAGACCTTTTCCCCTCGGAGGTGGCAGTTCGGGTCATATGCCCATTTATGTCTCGGAATTTATTCTGTTTGAGGACAGATATAATCCTTCTGAGATTGTAAACATAAAGAGGATACATAAACTCCTTTGAGGTATTTCTGTCTAATAATAATTACTGGCAAACCATTTGCACTCATTCCCTCTGGTTCTTCCTTTAGAGGATATGAGACAGGAGAGTAAGATGTTACTATTCTTCATGGGAGGGCCTTTTAAAAGCTTAAAAATATTTTATTTATTTATATAAAATATTTTATTTATTTTTAGACAGAGGGGAAAGGTGGGAGAAAGAGAGGGAGAGAAACATCATTGTGTGGTTGTCTTTCACATACCCCCTACCAGGGACCTGACCCTCAAACCAGGCATGTGCCCTGACTGGGAATCGAACCAGCAACCCTTTGGTTCGCAGGCTGGCACTCAGTCCACTGAGCCACACCAGCAAGGGCTAAAGGCTTAAAAAGATTTAAAATGGCTTCTCCATAAATAAAAAGTCCCAGTCCCAACTTTTCCCTCAGGTTCTCTTGAATATCTACACCCCCTCTAAGTATCTAGCACTGCTCTTTTCCCACAAGCATATGGGTGTAATAAGAGTTTTCCTAGTCTTAAAAGGGATTCTGACATTTTGAATCATCTCTATAGTAACATTAACTGAAGCAACCAATGATTGGGGACTTTGTGCTTGCTAGTCACTGGTCTAGGTATTTTCCATAAGATATTCTATTGCTTTTTGAAACGACTGTGCAGAGTAAATATTACAATCACGGTGTTGTTGATAAGGACACCAAGGATCAGAAAAGTTAAGTAACTTGCCCCCCCCACCTCTTGTCAGTTGTGCATCTAGGCTAGAATCCAGCTGTGGTTATCAACAATGCATACAAAATTCTCACCTTCTTTTGTTTTAATTCAGAGCTACATAATCCACTTGGTCAATTGAATTTACTATGTCCAGGAATTACTTTCCCTCCTTTTAAAAAAAACCCTGTATTTTTTATGTTGTCCCCCTCTGTCAGACTTCAAACCATCTCCATAGGCACTGTTACAGGTTTTGATTCATTTACTTGCCACAGAGACCACTTGGCATACGTTTTGATAACACAAGCTGTTGCTTCTGCATAAGTCGGTGCAGGACACTTTGACTTAAATAGATAATAAAGTAGAATATCCTGGCTCGATGGGTCTAGGAAAGAACAATGCAGGGCAGCCATTAGGCTAGACCACAGGGTGCAGTTACCACGTATGGCCACCAGATGGCAGAGGCACTCAGGGCAGCGCGGCAAGGAGGCTAAGGCTGTGCTGAGGACCTGTCTACAGGTGAGGCGTCCCAAAGGCCTGAGAGCCAAAGGCAGGATTTGGTATCAGGGTTTTCTGCAGGGAGGACAAGTTGTTTAGGCAGATATAATTCAAAAATGTAGAAAATAAGATTCGCTGGTGAGTTTCAGACAGGCTCACTTTGGTTCTGACAGATTTATGCCAGGAAAATGAAATCCAGAAGAGTGCATACCTGTGTGCTGTTTTGGAGGGGGGACTTCTTGAGAAGGAGAGTTTCAAAGAAACATGGTCAAAATGAAAGATGAGCAAAAGAGAACAGGCCGGATATGATCCCAAGGTAGGAAAGAGAAAAGTGATTCGTATTTTAGGGTGAGGAATGCAATATGAGTGAACTGCAGTTATGATGAGGTTCCTGAAGGGGGTTCTTCATTTTTTTTAACACTCGGGACCCATTTGATAGGCCGGTGGAACTTATGGGCCCTGTGGTAGATTATGCTTTATAAAAATGGCCTCAACCACCTTTTGGGTCTCATCTTTTTCCAGAAACTCAGTACTTCTCCATCAAGAGGTGGTGTCTTTATACCTCCCCATGAACCTGGGTGGGCCTTTGTGCCCGCCTCAACTAACAGTGCAGCGGAAGTGATATATGTGGCTTTTCAAAATAACTAATGACAGTCAGTCTAGCTTCTGTCTGGCCTGCTCTCTCTTGGGATCCTGGGTTGCCATGTAAGAAGTCAGGCTACCTTGAAGCTGCTAGGTTAGAAACACCATGTAGAAAGGCCACACAGAGAGATGCTGGATGAGCCCCACCTGTTCCAGCCCCCAGCTAGACATGTCAATGGATGATTTCATGCCCAGCTCTCCTCTGATTCTAATTCCAGGGGAAACCCCAAGCAGGAATTTCCTACTGGCGCCTAGTTGGTTCCAGATCCAAGAGATAATAATACGGTTGTTGTTTAGCTTTCTCTTGCACCATAAATGATTGACTATTATATCCTCATCACCTCCCTTATACCTGACAAGTGAGACTTGCTCAGTATATATTATTGAACTAATGGGTCCAATGTGTTTCAAATTTCTACTATCATCGACTCCTCTTCTTCCTCTCTCTTTCCTCTCTACCACCAGAGTGGTGTATTGGTCTGGCTGTGGTGCTTTTGCCCCAGGTCTCTGAAATTCACAGGGTGCCATTAAAAAAAAAAAGTGATTGTGCAATTAATTCAGCAGCACATGACATGCACATAGTATCACTAAGCTTAATGCCTGGTTAGCAAGAGTAATTAGTTACAATGGGAAGCTACCAGATGGCAAGTATCATCAATAACACCCGTATGTGAGCCAAGACATGAATTACAAAGTTAATTTGAGGGCATGTTTTATGCTTGCCCTGGCACCAAAATTGCTAGTTACAGCTCTGCCTGGAAGCTCCATTCTACATAATAATTTCTGATGGCAGATCTATGAACTTTTTTCAGTATGTGGGGAGATAAGAAGGTAGAAAATATATTCACACTAGGAAGTTATAGGAAGGATAGATTGGAACATTAAGATTTGATGTTCAAGGGGACTAAATGGCAATGGAAAAAATATAACAAAGATAAAAAGAAAGATTTGAGGTTACAGCGTAACTTACCAGTGGTAACTTACAGAAATCAAGGAAACATGCAAGGTAGGGAAATGTGTCCACCAGTGGTACAGTCGCCTCGAAGGCTTCACTTTTAGGGTTTGCAGTCATAAGGATCAGCTACTGGGGCAGAAAATGTGAACTACTCTGGACAGACAGTGCTAAGATGGCCCCGGCTCTCCCCAAAGGTGTGGGTGTTGTACCATGTGTCCAGCGTCGGACATCAGCCTGCAGTTTTAGCCATAAAGGTATGAGCACAACAAGTCCTTCACTGCAGAAAATCAAGTTAAAAGACGGCTCCCTGTTTATGCAGCCTGCAACATTCAGGGACCCAGACTTTTCTCCCTCTTTATCTAACTGAATATTTCCTTCTGTCCAAAGTCCTTGGCCAGACTCAGAGTTGCTTATGAAGCTCAGGGATCAGTCACCAACCATCCCACTTCCTTCTATTTCTTTGCTCCTGTGCTTCTTTCAAGGACTCCTAGTCTCATTTCTCAGAGATTAGAAACATATGCTAAAGAGTCAGGGTTGCACCCTCCCACGGCTTCTTGCCCACGCATGTGGTGTGCTCCTAAGGGCTGGTATTTGTGTGGAGCAAGGATCCCATGGTATGTCACCAGAAGTTCTCACTCTACCTACCTATCAGCTACACGGGTTTAGCCGCCTCATCAGTAGAGTGGGGAGAGCAGCAGTGGCCATATCATTTATAAAATGTATGCTCACTGCAACTTCAGAAAACCTTGGAACTGAGTGCTAGTAGACGAAATGTTTCCCTCCTTTGCTAATAGAATCATTTTAGTCTCTTCTCTGCCACATCCTCCAGGTACCCCCACTTATTGATTGCAAAGATTTATCTTTTAAAATTCAGGGGGTCCAACCTGTGGCCTGCAGACCACATGCAGCCCAGGATGGCTGTGAATGTGGCCCAACACAAAATTGTAAATTTTCGTAAAACATTATGAGACTTTTTTGTGATTATATGTTGCAATGTATTTAATGTGTGGTACAAAAACAACTCTTCTTTTTCCAGTGTGTCCCAGAGACACCAAAAGTTTGGACAGCTCTATAACAAATTATGGGGCATGAACCACATAGGTTTCTATTTCACTTACAGCAAAAAAAAAAAAAAAAAAAAAAAAATCAACAGGAAGCCAACCTTGTATTCAGAGGATCAAGGCAAGTCCCAAGATCCATTAACCCTTATTCCGATGCCTTATACATAGAAATTAGGTGTCACTTTGTCTTTAAGTGTAAGAGATAGGAGAAGAATAAGCTTGTTAGCCAAAGAAATCTTGAATGGATAGGGACTTAAGTGGGAAGTATAAACTAATAGGATGCGATTGTATGTCTGTAGACTATCTGTGTGTTTCTAGGGAAACTGTGACTGAGAAATTGGTGCAATGAAAGGAAGACAATATGACACGGAGGTACCGCTCTTGAAATCAGATCCCATGTGAATCAAGGGTTGGAGGTGTGAACCTTGGCAGTAGAGGAAATGCCTCACCGCCCCGTCCCTTGCATGGTCAATTAT
This sequence comes from Desmodus rotundus, assembly GCF_022682495.2. Lineage (NCBI taxonomy): Eukaryota > Metazoa > Chordata > Mammalia > Chiroptera > Phyllostomidae > Desmodus > Desmodus rotundus. Next base: position 46,245,360 of record NC_071387.1, on the reverse strand, counting down.
CTGTGTTTCCCACGGCTGCAATAACAAATCACCATGTTAAAAGAAAGCCAAGTTTTTCTGTAACTACATATAGTGATAGGTGTTAACTAGACTTATTGTGGTAACCATTTCATGATATATACAAATATCAAATAATCATGTAAAACTAATATAATGCTGTATGTCCATTATATCTAAATTAGAAAAAACCAAGTCTACTATCTTACCATTCTGGATGTCACAATTCTAAAATGTGTCTGCAGAACTGCACTTTTTCTAGAGGCTCCGGGAGAGACCCTGTTTCCTTTATTTTTTTTTAGCTTCTAGAGGTTTTCCACATTCCTTGGCTTGTGAACCCTTCCCCCACCTTCAAATCCAACTGCTTAGCATCTTCAAATCTCTCTCTGACCTGCTCCTGCTTCCCTCTTGAAAAGACTCTTGTGGTTACTTTGGGCCCAATGGACTAATTCAGGATAATTTCCTGATCTCACATCCAGGGATTAGAACACGAGAACACGAACATCTTTGGGGGGCCACTTCTCAGCCTACCACATCAGGGACATGAAAGTTATTTACTGATCCCAGTTTTGGGTAAAACTAGCCGGCACATAAACTGCTTCAGTGATGGCCACTGCTTGCATTTCTCCTTTCTTTCCTGCCTTATATAGAGCTAGGGGACCGTTCATTGTAACTACCAGGGCCCATTGTATGGGCTGTTTTCAGCACCGAGTCTTATATTTAAATCTAAGAAAACAACAGCAAAGAGATGTCGGTCAATGTTGAGTCATAAAATGCTAAGATGAAGGGATCTGTGAGATCATGTGATCCAATTCTTTTCATCTTATCTGTGAGGAAAATAAAGTGAAGAGAGACCATATTGACTCGACGAGATCAACAACTAGTTAGTGACATGATAAACTAGCACCTGTTTCCTAATTCTTACATATTACATATTACACCTTACATATTACATCACTGGGATTGCAAATTAAGTTTGGGAAGCTCTGTGGAGTTAGTCACAGATTATCTGATCCTGTTATATTTTCCCCATGATATTGGATAAGTAGGTGATATTTTACTTTTATATTTATTTATTATTTATTTGTATTTTAACTTTATTTTTTAGAGACGGGGGAAAGGAGGGAGAAAGAGAGGAAGAGAAACATTGGTGTGCAAGAGAAACATCTATGGGTTGCCTCTCACATGCCGCCAACTAGGGACCTGGCCCGCAACACAGGCCCGTGCCCTGATTAAGAATCAAACGGGAGATCTTTCACTTTGCAGGTTGATGCCCAACCCACTGAGTCATACTAGTCAGGGCAATAAGGTTATATTTTAAAGCAAGAAAAATAAAAGCTTCATGGAAACTCTCCATGAAGTTCACTGATTTTGGGTAACCACTGGTCACCGATGTGCCAGACACAGAAAGTGACAGAATAATGGCAAATGGACTTAAATCTCAGGATGAAGAACTTTTTCTTAGTGAGTTCAGAAAAATTGTCTAAGAAATATAGTTGAAAAGAGTGTGGAGGAAAATGTCTAGTTTCCTTGGGCTTAAAAAAAATGCTTGTTTTTCTTTCAAATTGACTTTAAGTACTTATTGAGGGCCCACTGTGTGTGAGAACCCTAGGTACTGAGAAAAACCCAACAAAAAATGGTTTTATTGAGATTTATTATTTACCATTTGAGTTTCTCAAATTCCTAAAATACAGAGAAAAACAACTTCAAATTTTAAAATGAGATAATCTCAAAGTAACGTAAGTAGGGCATTTAATGAGAATAACAAGTATGTGGCGTATTAAAAATGTGAAGCCCGGTTCACATTTTAAAAATTCCTGGTGGATGGGAACCTGGCCCCATGCTTACACTGAAATGCGTAATCTGCCAAAATTAGATAAGCCAACGCACTTACGAGTCGTTAAGGTACGGAAACCCAGAATTTGGGCAAATCCTAATGCAGATGGAAGAAAGAAGTGTCAGCCTTTGCACCTGCTTTGAACCTTTGCCATTTGGGGTCATAGTTCTCTCAGGTCTGGTTTGCTGATTTATGGCTTATTTTTCCTGTGGTACAGTATTTGTTAAATCAGTTTCTTCTGTACCTTAAACTACCCCCAAAGAGCAAGGCAGTCTCCTTTGGGAACCAAAAGAACACTTTCAGGTCATTTGGTATCTTGTGATACATCTTTCATTCATAACTATATTATAGATTATGGAAATATTTAGGGAAATTAGTAAATTAGAGATAACATACGTAATTTGACTCAGGAAATCATTCACATTTTTACCTCTTTGTAGCCCTGAAATTATTAGAAGGGGAATTAAACAGAAAGAGGACCAGAGAAAGATGGTGTTGAAAAGAATGTTTCTGAGATGAGTTAGAATTGGTGGGGTTGAACTTGAAAACCAAAATCGGTTTCAGATCAGAACTCCTTACAATTGGCAAAGGTCTGAGGTTTTTTGCAGAGGGCTGGTGGATGGATGGTGGCTGTCACCCTCTGATGACCAGGTCAGGCTGTGAGACTGACTGATGAGTTAAGCAGGTTGCATAAGAGCCACTGGCTCAGAGATTGCACAAATGACGATAACAGCAGTGAGTAGACTTAGTGTTATGATGTGTCACCATTCTCTTGAAGCACTCCTTGCCACCCTCCGTGCAGCCTTTGACTGAAAACCAGTGAATTCCACCTGAGGGAAACAAAGAGGTAGAGGCTGAGAAATCCCTTGAGAGCTGCAATCTACCTGGCCTCAGACAACAGGTGAAAAAAAGTGCAAAGCAAAAGTCTACGTTTATCAAGATACAATCATCTTGCATGTAAGACTCCCACCTGAAAGTATTCTAGTTGGGTACATTGCAGTACAAAAGCTTTGAAATTATAAATCAAAATAGCTTTCACACTCAGATAATAAGAGACATGCTATTGCCATTGACTACGTAAAATTTTAGAATTGTTAGCTATTTGGAAGCTTCTTAATATCATCCCCTAGTTTAACTCAGGTGATGAATTATTCAAAGGGCTGAAATCCTTAAAAGGATCATTTAGATGTGTGTTTCTCAGAAATGAGGTGTGTCCTTGACCTCACTTAATTTTGTCCCTGATTATAGAAGTAATGCATGTTCACTGTAGAAAATGTGAAAAATACACAAAAATGCAAATTCAGTGACAGTAGTATCCTGTAACTCTAGCATCCCAGCTTCAGCTGGGAGAATGCAGAAGAGCAATTCCCCCAAAGCAGCAAAATATATGATGGTTGGAAACTTGAACAAACAATAGTTTTCAACTGGGGGTGACTTTGCTCCCCCAGCCCCAGGACGGTAGATGCTGCCCAGAGACATTTTTGTTGTTTGAACATGGAAGATATTACTGGCATGTAGTGGGTCGAGGCCAGTGATGTGCTAAACAAACATCCTCCAATACACAAGACAGCCCCGAATAACAAAGAATCATCCTGCCAGTGTTAACAATATCCGAGGTGAGAAACCCTGTTGATAAAACTAGCAAAAGGGCTAATTCCAGTTCTACTTGCTTCCCATCATGGTGGCTCGGCAACATTGCCAGGCCAGGAAAATGCCCTTCCCACAGCTCTGTGGTCATTCTAGGTCTCTAACCCACCAAGAGCTATTGTCAATATTGTGCTATATAAGCCTCGTGCTCTTTCTTGTATGCAGAGACCTTTCGTTCTCGTGCTGTCTGTCCACACTCGGGGGAGAAGGGAGGGGCACTCCAAGGAGGCTTGGCACCTTTCTACTGCAAAAAGAAGGGACCCTGACTGGCAGGGTTGCAAGTCACAGGGAACTCGGGGTTCAGAGAGGGTAACTAGGTTAGACAGGTTGAACAAAACTCACATAATTATAATCCCTCAACCCCAGCAGAGATGAGCCCCAAATTCTATTCCTTTTTCCCAACTAACTTGGATCTCCTCTAATTTTTATTCTTGTCTTCAAATTCTGTACAGAAATTCTGTAGAGTTTTGCTTTGTGGAGATTTTTATTCATAAGTGTATACCATACACACCTGTTTTGCAACTTTTTTTCTTCTCAAGAATGTTTTGGAGTTTTCCCACATTAACAAAGAGATCTAGTTCATTCTAAGTGTTGCCTAGCATTATATGATGTGAATGTATCATAATTTTAAATAACATCTATAGACAAATATTAAGGTCATTTCCATTACTGTATTATTAAATATGAAGTTGTGTTGATAACTTTGATACATGCCTTATTGTGTTACATGTAACTATTTCTCTGCAGGAGATACCAAGACATAGAATTGCTCTGTAGAAGGCTGTGCTCATTTAAAATTTTAATGAGCCATGGCTGGTGTGGCTCAGTGGATTGAGTGCCAGCCTGAGAACCAAAAGGTTACTGATTCGATCCCCAGTCAGGGCACATGCCTGGGTTACAGCCCAGGTCCCAGGTTGGGAGCATGTGAGGGGCAACTGATCAATGTGTCTCTTGCACATTGGTGTTTCTCTCCCTCCCTTCCCCTCTCTCCAAAAGTAAGTAAATAAAATCTTTAAAAATAAAATAAAGTTTTAATGAGATTGTCTAAAATGCTAAACCCATTTAAGCTGTCACTGGAAATGTATGAGAGTTCCCATTTCCTCACACTCTCACTGAACCTCGACATTATAAAACTTTCATAATTTTTACTAATCTGATGCGTTAACAACACATCATTTCTGTAATTTGCATTTCTTTGATACTTACTGATGAGTCGAGCAGCTTTTTATGTTTTTAGGTGAGGTCATTTATATTTCCTCCTTTGAAAATTGCCTTACAATTCCTTTAACAAGTTCAATTTTTTTTTCAGATTGTTGGTCTACTTAAAAATTGTTTTTTGGAAGTTCTTTATTCCAGAAAGATAGTAATATTTTTTTCTGTTACTTATATTTCAAATATTTTCATCCAGTTTATTCCTTATCTTTAAAATTTTGGGTTTGCCATTCAGTTTAAAATTTTAAAAATACTGATATATTTAAATTTATCTATCATTTTGTTTACAACTCTTGCCTTTTGGATGTTAAGGAGACTTCCTCTCTTTCAAACTTAAAGTATGTTGTCCAGTATTTTCTTCATTTGGATCTTTACATTTAGCTCTTTAATTTATGCAGACAAGGCTGGCTTTTTGGGCACACAACCTGTGCAGTTGCAAAGAGCTGTGCTTAGCTTATGTATAAATACATAAATAAATTATGTATTTATTTTTTGTGGGGAAGTGAGTGATGTGACTGAAGTAGTGTATAGCTTCACTGGGAATGTGTGCTCAGAAGTCAAACTACTTGCATTTGAATCTTGGCTCTGACATTCATTAGTTTCTATTCCTCCAATTTTTCATGTTTAAAAAGTGGCAATAGTGACAAGATCCAGCTCACATCATTGTTTTGTTTTGTTGGTGTAAAATAATCCAGGTAATGCCCTTCATATAGGATGTGGTATGTAGTAAATACTCCATGAATGTGCTCATTTTACATATATTTCTCTTCTTTTTTTTTAGAGATTTTATTTATTTACTTCTAGAGAGAGGGGAAGGGGAAGAGAAAGAGAGGGAGAGAAACATCGATGTGCAAGAGAAACATTGATTGGTTGCCTCTCGCACACCCCCAGCTGTGGACCTGGCCCTCAACCCAGGCATGTGCCCTGACAGGGAATCGAACCGCTGACCTCTCAGATCACAGACCAGTGCTCAGGGAACTAAGCTTTTTTTTTTTTTTTTTTTTTTTAGGTGTCAAGACTTACCTCTAAATAACTGAACAACAATAAAATAATTTAAATAATTTAAAAATTGAAAAAAAAAAAGACTTACCTCTAATGTGGACCTCCTTTATACAGTACTGACCAGGTTTGGCTCTGCAGGTCCCAAAGTCTAGAAGACATCCATGGAAGGGGAGTGAAAGGTTGCATGATCTACAAATCACGCCTCCAACATCTCCGGGCACAGGAGAGAAAATATAAGGGGAAAATAGAGATGAAGACCAGAGAGAGAAAAAAAAGGGAAAAAGAGAAAGAGAGAGATCCAAAAATAAAACAGTGATTTTCAACTTTTAAAAGTAAGCAATATTTTAAAAATTTGATTTCGCATATGCTACATTCATGAATTGGAAGTACTCTGAACTGGTACTAATTAGAAATGAGGCCAGGTGGTCTAAACAATTTGCTTAAAATGTATTCAGTTCCTCTGTGCCTAATTAAATCAAATCAAAGTTATTTAGCCAGAAAATTTAATTTCAGCCATATAGTCACTATTAGGCCTTCTTTTTAACATCTAAAGCAGCATATTATACATAGTAAATTTTCTGTGAATATTTATTGCTTGATTCATGTTTATGTATTGGTTATCTTCAATACTTAAATTCAGCAGTTCAAAATGTTATTCATTTTTTTATATAGAAATAGCCTAGAAATTTTTGAACTTGATCAACATAGATAAGAATGGAAGGTATTATCTAGAAGTTCTGTTTCCAAATGTGTCTGTGCATTAGATTTACTTAGGCAGTTAAAATAAACACAGATTCCCAGAGGGCACCCCCACCCTGAGTTAGAACTTATAGAAAGTGGGGCCCAGGAATCTGTATTTTAAACATGCAGAAAAAGCAGAAAGCATGCAATGTATTTATTTATTTATTTATTTATTTACTACTATTACTATTTTTTATCCTTCCTTGAGGACATGCCTGTTGATTTTAGAGAGAGGGGAAAGGAGGGAGAGAAAAAGGGAGAGAAACATCAATGTGAGAGAGAAATATCAATTGGTTGCCTCTTGCACGCTCCCTGACTGAGGACCAAACTCTCTACTCAGGCATGTACCCTAACCAAGGAATCGAACCTGTGACCATTCTGTTTACCAGGTGACACTCTCACCAACTGAGCCATACTGGTCAGGGCAGAAAAGATGTTATTTAGATATAGATATCAGGACCGGTGTTTGAGTACCACTGGTTCTACCCAATTCAGGAATGCCCATTATGATAATTGCTGCAGGGAGCCTTGGCCAATGATGGAGAGCTCATCACTATTATAAATAGCTCATATTTTTAAAAGATTCTTCTGAAATTCAGTTAAAGTATGTCTTAGTGTTCACAGTTCCTATCTTTTAATATACGAGGACCATTGCCAAGTCACTCCTACTCATTGATAACCCCAAAGAAGAGTGTATCAGACATTTTGTACAATGTGTTTTATACCTCCCTCTGTCACACTGGAGGTAAGAAGAGATTGCTTTTAATAAAAAAACAGTCTGGCTGATGAAGCTAATTAACGTCTCTTGACTATTCTCCCCAGTTTCAACCTCAACTAAAGACACTTTGGAAATCGCACATTGGTATTCTCTCTAAGCATGACAGATTTTTAATCCACAATCAAGTATCAATCAGCAAATACCTTTAAGAACTAAACTTATGCTAATTGATAATCCATTTACATTCATTAGTCCAATTATTCCCATAACGAATCTTTCCAGGAGGCGTTATAGTTGCCCACATTCCGCAGAAAAGGAAACTGAAGCCTCAAGATTTCCAGTGGCTTGCGCAAGTGGCAGAGATAGAGTTTGAGAAGGCCTGTTGGCACCCCAACCCCTGTTCTCCATAGCCACACCAGGTCACTGGAGCTACCAAGCCTTCTGCCGTCACTGCCTCCTTTTTCTCCCTCTCAGATGGTCCTCCCTCCTTCTGACTCCACACCCAATATCCATACCCTTCTTCGTAACACCCTGGCTCTCATGTTTTTTTACTATTATTAAAGAAGATGCCTTAAGTTTTAAGCCTCTTGCTGATTATAATTTTTCCTGAATACTTATGTGTTCTCAGATCCCATTTACTTCCTTTTAGCCTCTTACTGTCTTAAAATATGTTGTACATGATATATTTTTGATTTGACAGTTAAATTTAAAACTTCAAATTAGTTTCTTTAGGTGATTAATTCTGAAGTATGCTATTCTATTTTATGACTTTATTTGTTAGCTTGTATTATATTATTATATATGTCCTTACTCAGGCCTCTTTGTAAGCACCTTAATTATCTTGTTTAAGACCACAGGCCACTTATATTGTAATTCTGCAGTTTCCTAGATAACTTTCCCTCCTTTTGATATATGCTTTCTTAATGACTTACCACCTAAGAGGCACAATAAGACAAAAGCACTACTGAAGACAATCCTTCTCATTCTTATGTTTCTAGGCAAAAAAAGATGAAAGGAAAGATACGTCCCACTGTTAAATGTTTCCTGGAGGAGTAAAAAAGTTACACATTTATGTTAGCTATTATGAAAAAGAGAAATGACTTGCCAAGTTTCATTTATTTCACTGATAGAGTATAGAAAGTATGTGAAGGAAGAAAAATAAGGTGCCTGTCTTTATCAAAAATTAACCATAAAACTTCTCATTCCAATGAACATTTTAAGTGTCTTCTCATTATCAAATACCATCCTCTCCCTTCTTTCTCTGAATAGTAATTGTTTGACGCAAATATATGAAGTGAGACAGATGATATTTCTAGATTGATGTAATTTAAAATTCCTTTTAATTACTTGTCAAAAGGCAAGTATTTATGCTTCTTTATAAACTAATGCTTTCATTGCAAATGATTATATTTAAAAGGAAAAGTATTCTATGATAGTTAACAGTAGTTAATACTTATTAAAATGGAGAGAAAGACATTTTCAGATTGGTTAAAATGTAACATTTCAGTTATTCATGACTTACCTGCCTTTATCATGAGTTATTGTGGGAATTTTCTAGGTCTGAAGCTGTTTGGGGAATAGCTAGAAGTAGAATTCTTCGTGTAATGAAGTCCGTTATAACTGAAGGCAACAAGGCAAGTCTCTGATTGACCAGATTCCAAACGGTTTAAACAGTAAAACTTGCCCAAGTAAACAGGCATGTTTTTATTTGAACACCCTGATCTACATGGAACTTAAGTGCCTTACTCATGAAATTAACATCATAGGCTAAGTCCATCAACAGTTAGACTGATTAACTGTAAATGAGGCTAAAGATTTCTATATTCACTATGCTATGGATGATTAGTTCACACGTACATAGCCATGTGGGCATACTCTCTGTTCATTGCATAAATTACTCAGTCTTGATTATTAAAAATATATCTACAGCAGAACTTGGTACATTCAGAAAGCAATTTGATTTTTAAACATAGTGTTTATTTCTAAATCAATATGTAGTTCCAAGTTAATAGATTTTCCTTGAAGTGAATTAAAATACTAAGAATATTAACATCTTTGACTATGTTCCCTGCCAAATCCAATATCTTTCCAAATGTAACCACAATATGTTGGGTATCCTTTTCAGTCTGGGCAATTTTTAAAATCCTCACCCAAAGACAGTTTTTCATGTAGACTGCTAACTTTTGTGGATGGTTTCTTTCATTGCGCAGAAGATTTTTTGGTTTGGTGTAGTCCCCGCTTATTTTTGCTTCTGTTGCTTGTGCTTTTGGGGTCAGATTAAAAAAAAATATTGCCAAGACCTATGTCAAGGACCTTACCACCTGTTTCCTTCTAGCAATTTTATGGTTTGAGGTCCTACCTTTATGTTTTTAATCTTCTTTGAGTAATTTTTGTGTATGGTGTAAAATTTTTGCAGGTGACTTGAGTTTTCCCAATACCATTTATTGAGAAAACTGCCCTTTTCCCATTGTATGTTTTTGGCTTCTTTGTTGTAAATTAATTGGCCATATATGTGTGGACTTATTTCTGGACCCTCTATTCTCTTTCATTGATCTATATGCCTCTTCTTATAACAATACCACACTGTTTTTAAATGACACTTAAATAACATTCCAGAAAAGGCAAAACTGTAGTGGTTGCCAGGGTTGAGGGGAATGGGACGGACTGACTACAAAAGGACAGCATGAGGACATTTTTGAGGATGATCAAACTGTCCTGTATCTTGTTTGTGGTAGTGATTATAAGACTATGCATTTGTGAACTTCAGTGAATATAAATTTTAAAATAAATTTAAAATATTAATAAGAAAAAAATCTATGAGGGCTGGCAGGGAGAGATACTGGGAGTTAAAAGAAACAGTAAGGGGAGATTCAAATTTATTATTTATGTTGAAGGATCAGGGAAGGCCCTGAGGAAGTAACTTTAAGCTGAACTGTAGAGGATGGTGAGGAGTTGGCCAGGAGAGGGGTGGGGAAAAGAGGGTTTCAGGCAGAGGAAATAGCTTTTAAGAAGTAGAATCAAGGGTGGGAGGTGGGGATCTGTGGGAGGGGGAGTGGTGGGGGGGGAATGGAGACAACTGTACCTGAACAACAATAAAAAATAAATAAAAACGTTAAAAAAAAGAAGTACTTGCTTTGATAAGACAAGGAAGTACTTTGGTTCTCAGAAACGAAGAGAAAACTAATGTGATTGCAGCCCAGAGCACTAGTGTAAGAGTGATGAGAGGGGGGCAAGCCTGCGTAGCATTATGGGCCATTGGTCACTTTATTCCAGTTGGCCATGAGGTTAGCTAGCATCTGGGGTTCTCTTACTAGAGAATAACTGGAGAACAGATAATGGGGGGCAAATGATTGTTTTCAGCCCACCCATCTCTTCATAGACAATCATTGTTACCAGTTTCCTGTGTAGTCTTCAAGAGCCAGTCTACATAAATATACCATATATATGTATGCATATATAGACCCCTGCTTCTTTTTTAAACAATTAAAAGCCTACAAACAATTCTTCCCTTTTTCTTGTTTGCTTTTAATTTTTTCTGTATAAAATATATTTAGGAGATCATTCCATAGTTGTCACTATATGTTATCTTATTTTTTCAATGGCTGCAGAGTGTCCCATTAGAGTGTTACAGCATAGCTGAGATCCTATTAATGGCATTTAACTATGTTTTGGTCTTTTTTGACTACAGATATACAACAATGGCTATCATTCTAAGTTTTCTCACATGTGTAAACATATCTGTAGAATATATTCCTCAAAAAGAAATTGCGGGGTCTAAATTTTGATAGCTATTAGCATATTGCCTCCAGAGAGTTTGTTCCATATTATGCTTCCTCAGAAAACTGTGTGATAATTCTATTTCCTAATATTTTCACTTGTAGGGTGTCCTATAAATATCCCCCTTCCCCTCTCATAGGGGAACATATAGCTGTGCCATTTTATGTGCAATTATCAACTTGCATTCATGTTAAAAGCCATTTGTATTTTTTGTTCTTTAAACTCTTTTGATGTTATTTGATCATTTCTCCACTGGAATGTGAATTTTTCTCTTATTGATTTGAGGTCTTCGTGTTTGGAGAAAATTAGCTTGTTGAAGTATTTAATTTGCATATTTTATAGTCTCTTTAATATCTTCTTGGTTTTGTTTCTTGCTTAGAAAGGTCTTGCCTACTCTATTTTTATAAAAACATTCTCCCATATTTTCTTCTAGTACATTTATAGTTTCCTTTCTTTAAGTTTGATTTTTTTCTGTCTGGAATTAATTTTCTTATAAGAAATTATGAAAGACTCCAATTTTACTTTTTGCCAGATGGTTAAACAGTTGTACTGTACTATCATTATTTATTGAATAACCTATTTTTTCCACTCTGAATTTAAATGCCACCTTTATCGTACTCTAAATTCCCATATACATCTCAGCCTATTTCTGGGCTCTCCATTGTGTTTCATTGATCTGTCTATTCAGGCACCACTGCCAAACTAAACTGCTTTAATTACTTATTGATTTAGACTGTCTTTTCATATGCAATATAAGCAGTAATTTCTTTTTAAAACAGTTTATTTATTTTCAGAGTGGGGGAAGAGAGGAAGAAGGAGAGGGAGAGAAACATCAATGGGCAAGAAAAACATCAATAGGTTGCCTTCCACATGCCCCCAACTGGGGACTGGCCTGCAACCCAGGCATGTGCCCTGACCAGGAACTGAACCCATGACCTTTTGGTTTGCAGGCTGGTGCTCAATCCACTGAACCACAGCAGCCAAGGCGAACATTAATTTTTTTTAATTATTTGTCTTTTCAGATTTTTCTTAACTATTTTTGCCTACTTATTTTTTCAATAAAATCTACAATCTTGTTTAGTGCAAAAAAACCCCCCTCCTGTTGACATTTATCAATTATTTAATAGAAAATAAAATCATTATGATGTTGAATTTTTGATCAAAGTAGTATTTTAAAGTTTTCAGTTGCATTTTTATTGTTTAGTTTACCATTTGGTATATATTTATTTATTTATTGTAATAGATTATTTCTAAATGTAGGAAAAATGGTTTTACTCATTTTACTGATTTCTATTTATGTTTGTAATAGTTTTTGGTGCATTTCCCTAAGTTTTGCAGATATACAAGCATATCTGCTATAAATAATAACTTAGACAGTTCTTTTTAAATTTTTATTTCTCTTATTTTATTATCTTGTCTAATTACATTAATTACACCAACTAGTAGTTACAGAAAAGAATAACATAATACAAAAAACCTTTTTTTCCCCAAATGAACTCTTTTTTGGGGGATCCAAATATATAAAAGAAATAACAGTAAAGCTGGTCTAGTTTATGTAAGTATAGGGGTCCCTGATGTCTATGAAGTATAGTGGAATCCTCGCGTAGTTGAATCCTTACACTGCATCTTAGAACACATACGAGAGCCTGTAGGGTTAACAGAGCATAGTTTGAAAACTGCTCACAGATTCTAATGCTTAATTTTGCTGATGAGAAATCAGACCTAAAGATTTTCCCAAAGGGGGAAAAAAAGGCACAATTTTTAAAATAAAATGATTATATTATGTGAAACTATGAATTCAGTCTATTGTTATTTTCATTTATTCACCAATTCTCTCATTTAACAGATACTTATTTAGAACTTATTAAATATTAAGAAGACAACACAAAAGACTCATAGCCCAGGACTAATGTCAGTAAACTATGGCCCAAAGGCCAAATCTGGCCTACTCCCTGTTTTTATATGACCTGTGAGCTAAGAATAAGAATACTTCCTCTTGAAAAAAATTAAAAGAATAACACATGACACAAGAAAACTGTATTAAATTCAAATTTCAGTATCCATAAAGTTGTATTGAAACACAGCCTGCTCATTCATCTATGTATTGTCTATGGTGGATTTCCTGCAACAATGCCAAAGTTGAGTAGTTGTGACAGAGACCATATGGCCCACAGAGCCTAAAATATTTACTAGCTGACCCTTAAAAATTTGCCAATCTTTGGTCTAGGTTTGTGGTTCTCAAAGTGACAAAATCACTGAGGATGGCCTAGGAATTGGTATTTTGAGTAAGCTCCTTTCCTCTATTCATATGCCCATTAGGTAAGACAAGCAGGAAAATAAATAGAAGCAACACAAGATGATAATTGTCTCAAAGGCTGTAGTTGGGCAGTGGAAGTAGGTAAGATAGCATCTAGATCTACCAGGAGGGAGACAGGAAGTCTCTACCTCACATTTTGATACTGAGGGATGAATAGGCATTTTCCTCTACAAGAGCGGAAATAGAGCATGCCAGAGGACAGCTGAAGATGGTCTAGGGTGTTCACAAAACTGAACGTTGTTCCAGAGAGGCCATATCAAATAGTGCTGAGAAAGGTGGACTCTGAAGTGCCTCAATCACTTACTGTCTAAGGGACCTGGAGCAAGTTATTTAACCCCTTGGTGCCTCGGTTTCCTCATCTGCAGATTGTGTTGTTATGAAAATAATGAAAACTGTTACATAGTGTCTTGTGCATACTGAGATATAAGAGTTAGTTATTGTTATTATAGATAGAGAGTGAAGTTAGTGGGCAGAGTAGAAAAAGATAGGGTTAGGGAGGTAGGTAAGGCTTATTAGATCTTGAAGGACTTGTGAGTTGAGATAAAATTTTGGTAAGACTCTTAAGTCTGTGGAATACTCTTAAATTAGTGGACTCCAATGAACCACATCTCACAGTATTCACATACTTAGATTATCCCTTCTCACACTGACTTTGGACGTCGCCATGTGACTTGCTTTGATTAATTGGGCATTAGCTTATGCAAGCAGAGGCTTGATAAGCACATTGGGTCATATCCTCTTTGAATACCCCTTAAAATCTCAATTCACCATGTAAAGAGATCCAGTTATCCTTATGGAGAGACCATACGAGCAGAGAGAGATGCCCAGCCAGGTCCCATCTTTTCCAGACATATCAACAGAGGTGCCAGGTTGGTGAACACTCTTGGATTTCCATTTGAGCTGTGAGATGACTGTTAGTCACAAGAGTGACCCTAGAGAGGAACAAACAGAATGACTTCCCTGTGCCCAGCCCAGATTGCTCAGCTATGATAAAAAAAAAGTTGCCATTTTAAGTCACTAAGGAAATAGATAACCAAAATGTCAGTATTAAAGAATTTTGTTAATGGCAACGATCAGCTTTGTATATACCAAAGTAGACTTTGGTGGCAGTATGTAAGATGGCATGAGGCAAGAAGAAGGGATGCTGGTGAGGGTGTTATTTCAATAGTCCAAAAGAAAAATAATAAAGAGTTGCATGAAAACAGTGGGAGAGGGAATGAAAAAGAGAGAAATAAGAAGACTCCCTTCTCTGGTTTTAGCTCCTCAGAGCTCAGCCTGACACCATGAATATATACCATGTATCTGTCAGTCCTTAAAGAGAAGCAAGGTATCCCCACCAGTTGCTCAGGATGCTCCTTCTCTTCTTCTCTGTTGCCTAATTAAGGTCTAGACTCACCTCCTGCCTACTGGGATCTTCATTCCCAACTTGATTTCCCTTCGATTTTGTTTTTCTCTCTCAGAACTTTGGGTTCCATGACTTCTTCTGATCCTTCGATTTTGCCATTTATGCTTGCTTTCCTAATACCTGGAGCTACTCTTTCTCCCAGGAATCTAACATGGTTCATTTCCCTAGACTGTTGGGCTGATGCATATTTACTTCAGCCACAAGACCCACATAGCCATCCACTTGGAATAGGGAGGTGGCAAGGAGGTAATGGGGAAGGAGTTGAAAAGAATCAAGATATTTAGAAGATGAAGAAAGTAGGATTTGATTGATGTAAGTGGAGAGGTGGGTTTCTAGTTTATGTGACTGGGAATATATTTGTGCCATTAACCAAGGTACTGAAATCAGGAGAAAGAGTAGGTTTGAGGGCAGATGGTATGAATTTAGCTTTAGAATTAACACATTGAATATGCCTATTAAACATCCAGGTGGAGAAATCCAGTAGGCTTTTGCATATATGGATCAAGACTATAAGGGGGTGGATTGGAGATAAAATCAGCATTCATGTGATATGTGACTACACGTCCAGGTAGAATGAAGAAAAGACAGAGCACAGGTCTCTGGGATGCTGCCTGTTAAGGGACAATGAGAGGAAATGGAAACTGAGAGGCAGCAATCACAGGAGAGCTAGAAATTAATATTATAATACAAAGAAGGCAAAGAAGCAAGGAAAGCAGGCAAGTGTCACATGACAAAGAGTTTCAGGTGAAATGATGCCTGAAAAGTGTCCACTGGATGGAGGATTTGGGAGGGCACCAGTGATGGACTTAGGGAAAGAAGTTTCTGTGAGGTAGTGGGGAAAGTAGAGCCTGATTGTTATAGGTTGAGGGACAGATTGGAAATGAGGCGAGAGATAGCATACATAGACTCTTCTTATTCTTTTCTTTTTTTGAAGTTTTTTTAATCCTCACCCAAGGGCATGCTTATTGATTTTAGAGAGAAAAGAAGGGAGGGAGAAAAAAAAGGAGAGAAACATCAACGTGAGAGAGAAACATCTATTGGTTGCCTTTTATAGGCGCCCAGACTGAGAATCAGCCCTGCGACCTTTCAGTTTGGGGGATGATGCCCGACTGAGTCACACTGGCCAGGGCTACATAGACTCTGCTGGGAAGTTTGACATGAAAGTAAGAAGAAACCTAGGACACATGTAAAAATTGTACATAAATTCTAGGAAAAAATCTAAACATTTTAATATCTAAGTAATATTCAAGAATAGTTAAAAATCATATGGTACCAAGAGGTTGCTAGAATAAGAGCAGTCCCTTGTTCCTTAGTAATAACTACATTCAGCTCTTCTAGGTCTTTGTAAGTAATATGGCTACATTGTTATTTTTATTGACCTTTCTCTTGTGTATTTACAAATATACAATTAAGGCTACCAATATATCTATACCTACATGCATTTCTATATGCTAATAGTTCTACTGTTGCAAATTTGAAATCATGCTGTTCATGTTGTTTGGTAGCTTTTCTCATAGACATTTTTCTAACTTAGTACTTATAAATGCACCTCAGTCTATTTAAACACTGCAGAGCAAATCATTGTGTGGAGATGCCATAATTTTTTTTTAAACTCACTGCAGTGTGCTTTTGCAGTCATCAACAATGGCATGAGTCTTCCTCAGTTCACTAGTAATCTTCATATCTTTCAATCCAAGGAGTCCCGTTTTCAAGTTCTCTTCTTACAAGGCCTCCCTCACAGTCATCTTCTTTGACATGTTTTCTTTGATGTTTGTATTATCATGGGTATATTCTGTGCTTCAAGTCACACCTATTTCAGACACGACTTTAAAATAATTAGAAAATGTGATAAATTCAAAGCCAAATTGTGATATAAGATAGAATCTTTCTTTTTCATTCTTTTTCATGTTTCTTTTTTCTTTTTTAGTTCTACAAAGCTGTTTGCTCCTGAATTTTCTGTAAGCAAGAAAAAACCTCTCAAAAATATTTGACTTGATGTTTGAAGAAGATATCTGCTAATTATAGTTTGTGCAACAAAATAACACATGTGGATTATAGCATTCTGTATTCTTTGCTGACATTGAGTGAAATAGGCTATTATTAGTTGCGAATCATGTGGGCAGGATGTAGATGGGATTTTAACAATTAAGTGAAAAGACATCCTTGTCTCCTTTCAGTGTTAGTACATATTATTGTCTTTTGAATACCAGTTTCATTTAATTGAAATCATTTTAGGAGATTTAAGTGTGTTTATGTTGAGTTTTTATTAACCTTTTTAATTTGGGGTTGCCACTTGGGGCTAACATTACAAAGTACAATGTTTACATTAGTTGAAATGCAAAGAGCAGAGAGGTGAAAAACATAGGCTAAGCCATCCTCGATGTCTTAGCTTGGGCTGCTAGAACAAAATACCATAGACTGAGTGATTTAAACGATAGACATTTATTTCTCACAGTTCTGGAGGCTGGGCAATCTGAAATCAAGATGCCAGCATGGTTGGGTTTTGGTGAGGGCCCTCTTCCTGGCTTGCAGACGGCAAATTTCTTGTTATATGGGGGAGAGAGGAGGCTCTGGCATGTCTTCTTATAAGGACAGTAATGCCATCAGGGTGTTCTCCCCTCATGACTTCATCTAAACCTTATTACTTTCCAAAGGCCTCGCCTACTAACACCATCACACTGGAGATTAGGACTTCAGTATATAAATTTGAGGGATGGGGGAAGGAAACACAGACATTCAGATCATAATATTGGGTTATGTGTTTTGCTACTTATTATCTGTGTGACCTTCATTATGACACTTAACCTTAGTTTTCTCATCTGTAAAATGGGAGTCATATTTCATAATCTCATTTACCTCCTATGAGTATGAAAGGGGATAATATTTCTAAAGTATTTGATGAAGTGCCTTTTGTTTAGGTAGCTATTATTAGGATTTTTCTATGAGTACAAGGTGTCAGTTACTCTTTTTTTAAAAAAAATGATACCATTTTTTTAAAAAAAGGATTTTCTTAAAAGATTTTATTTATTTCTAGAGAGGGGGAAGGGAAAGAAAAAGAGAGGGAGAGAAACATTAATGTGTGGTTGCCTCTTGCGTGCCACCAACCTGGAACCTGGCCTGCAACCCAGGAACATGCCCTGACCAGGATAGAACTGGCGAACATTTGGTTCACAGGCCAGCACTCTATCCACTGAACCACACCAGCCAGGGCATCAGTTACTCTTTACTACCCTTCTGTATGATGGTGATCAATTGTGTTGGACAAAGAGACTGTTAGACACAATGGAATATGCAGCTATCTATTGTGCCGGAGAAGACACCTACTTGGAGAGATGATTTGTCAACTCTGAATCCATTTATACATGCTGGACTCTGGTGAGGTTTAGAGATGTACTGGGGATTCATGGAATGCTAACTGACCAGCAGGTAAGTCAAATTAATGGACTTTATTTTATCGGTATCACACTCTACCACCCACAGGGAAATCCTGCAAGAAGCCAGAGTTCTGAGGCAAGAGCTTTTAACCTAGGACCCCACTGCATCCAAGATTTCAGGAACGGATGAGCTTCAGATGTGCTAATGCAAACAGACTTTATCTGCACAGCAGCCCAGAGGGTTCTTAGATCCTGAAAGCAGTCAGACTTTAAGAGCCTCTGACCATAAAGAAATTTCAATGTTTTCCATAGCATCTTCCTTAACTAAATTTCCTATGCCCCACACTTTCTAATGAAAAACTTGTATATCCCTTCTCTAGGAAAAGATTAAACTCTATTGGGATAGTCAATATCTAAAATTTGATAAATTAATACATGTGGGTTTTTTGGGGGGAATTTTAAATTAAGGAACAAAGAAAAGCTAGCTGTAAATTAGAAATAATGAAGGAGAGAGAAGCTGTGATCATTTTCCTTAATTTTAATGTTGTAGTTTAGCCTGAACATCCCCAGCTCACCAGCCAATGGATATACAGGAGATCACTAGAACATTAAAAAACCCTAAATTTAACTTTCTCAAAGCCCTTTCTGTCATATATTGAGACATCAGTTCATCTCTAATTATTATGTTTTTTGGCAATTTTATGAGTGTCTCACTCGGGCTTGGGAATAAATTCAAACATTTTAATTTTGTATCATTGGTGAAGGCCATTGCCACTAGCCATTGAATTATAGTCCTTCAGCCCAGCCGCAGTGGCCAGGACCCTCAGTGGGAGTGCCGCCTCCTGGCACTCCTGCTACACAGCTGCCCTGAGATTCCTGCCAAATGTCACCCTGTGCTGTGGAGAAATGGGGAACAAGCTTTTCTATTTAGGTAGCACTTTGACACCAAGTACTACTGTGTATGCAATCTGTCTTATAAGTCTCACGCCATAATGTTTTAGCTTTTATTTATAATCCCTGCTTCCCTATAGGGAGATCCTGAAAGTTGGGGCGAATAGCAGATACTCTTTTATCCTTCTTTACATCACACTTTCCTCTGTTCCAGATGACCATGCAAACCCCCTCTGCCTTCTTTGTGTGTGTGTTCTGTGTGCATGTGTATTGTGTGTATGTGTGTGTTTGGGGTATGGGTAGGGATAAATCCTGCATGCAGAGTGATGCATGCGAATATATCTCTCAGGTTGGAGATTTGAAGAAGTTACTAGCATCTTCTTATGGTCAGTTTAGATACTCTATTAAACTTTTAATATTATTAACAATAAACTTTTTGTATCAATTAGAATGCTTTGGGCTTCAAGTAACAGAATTATTTAATTATAGTGCCTTAAACAGTAATGACACTGATATCTTCTGCTCCACAATATGTGTTGAGCTAATGTGTAATGTAAGACTGTGTTTTATTTACTAGTGTATCCCCAAGGCTTGTTACACCTGGTAACAGTAAGTGCCCAATAAATATTTGTCCAAGTATTTGAACAAATGAATGTCTATGCAATTCTCCTGGCTTTTCCCTCACAAGTACAAGGTGGCTGCAGCTTCTCCAAGCATCATGTTCTCATGTGTCAATGAACAGAACAAGAAAAAAAGGATGCTGGAGGATCAAATGCTCTTTTCACATGTACCTTTCTTAGCAGGAAAGAAAGTCTTTCTAAGAAGTCCTCAGCTGACTTCTTTTGTTTCATTACCCAGAAGTAGAGACCAATCATTGTAAGAGAGAGATGGGAATGTCATAAGTGACTTAAGCAAATCTTGATTCATCTGATGAGGCTGAGCACTTTGCAGCAAAAACAAAATAAATAGCAAGAAAGGAGAGAATGTCTGTGGGGTTGCTCACCAAGAGTGTCTGCCACACCCTTTCCAACAGCCCCAAACCCAGTTTTTGTTTTTGCTCCTTTTGCTCACTTGCAGCACACTTTGGTCATTGGAGTAAAATAATCGGCCATGTCCTCATGTTAAAGAGTGTTTCATTGGATAGAAGTAGGCAGAATATCTGGCCTGTGCATTATTTAAATGAAGAAAAAACCCAGCCATCTAGATCCTCATCACCTTTGGTGGGCCTCCCTGCCTTCAGAATTTCTGCTCCCATCCATGTGCCTCACAGCCAATAGAGTGACTTTTTAAATCCCAGATATGATAGTTTCATTCTTCTGCTTAAAAATTTCAGGTGGTTCCCATCCCCTCTCATATGTAAACTCATCAACTTCACAAACAGTGCCCTTCACAGTTTTGCCTCATCCTGTCTCCCCATGCTCAGCTCCCTTTTCTTATGCACTCCAGCTTCACTTCGACACCAAAGACAGTCTAATGACTCCACGCTTTGTGCAATGGCATTTCATTTTCTGGAGCATCTTCCTCATTTCGTCTGCCTAGATATACAAGGTTTATATTGAGAAAGAAAGAGGTGGAGAATGGGAGGGAGAGAGAAAGAGAACAGAGTAAGGGTTGGAGGAGATGGGAGGGTAGGAAGAGATAAATGAATAGTTATTGTGCATTGGCTATGTTTTGGCTCTTTGTTGGTATTATATTTAATTCCAAGAACAATCACCACATAAACATTTTGATCCACATTTTATGGGGGAGGAAACGGAAGCTGAGTAAAAGGTCAAGTCGTTCACTCAAGTTCATTGAGCTGCATAGCAGTTGAGCTGGAATTTAGACTGACGCACCTCTTACTCCAATGTCCTGCTACTTACCACACCTGTACTACTCACTGTTTGACCAAATATTCCTGTTAATCTGGCTATATTTGAGACTCTGGCTGAAGCTGCTTGCATTTGATGAATTTAAAAGAATATAAAACTCCCTCTGTGGTTTGGCTTAGGGTCACCCTGGAGTGAAATGCACGAAGCTGGAAGGAAGCCAACTCTGAGAGATGGTTTCCACAGTGGCCAAAAGTGATCGTGGCACAGCGTGACTTCCACTTTGTCACTGCAAAAAAAAAAAGTGCAAAGCCTTCGATTAACCAGTTCCATGCATTCTAATGGCCTTGAAAACACCTTTCTAAAGCAAAGTGCTCCCCTGCTAATCCCTAATAACCTTTTTCTGAAGGGAGGCCTTCTACTAATGCCCGTGTCTTTTCACTGTGAGCTCGTAAGAGGACTAAGCGTTGGGATGCTCATTGCTGTACATGAGAAATTATACATGTTTATTCCTGTAGTCTAGAAAGAAAGAGTGCCTTGTGCCCTCAGAATGTACAGCTAAATGTTCCAAATGGATGAGAGCTCCTGAGGTTCCACACCACGTTACGAGGCAGTTTATTCCTTTCTTTTGTGACTTCTTTCTTTTCAATGTCTCCTGATGTCTTCATGTCTACAAAACTCTTTTAAATTATTGCCTGTTCCAGCTAAAACTCATCTGTGTCTGAAAGTCTCAGATTACTTTCAGTCCAATGATGCTCAGATTACAATGTGAGCCTAGATTAAGAGGGAGTGACGTGGCCCATTACTGGTGTATTACCAGGATGTCAATTCAGTGGAATCTACTCAAGCACCTCACAGAACAAAGGACCGTGAACATAGGCTTCTTAATCTGCATGATTTACAAACTTGGGCTAGTCCTGAGGGAGGTCAGCCAGAGTTAAACTCTGAATCATAGTACAAAGTGCTAGAAAGAACACTTTTCTTTTATTTGCATTTACTAAATAGAATTAATTTAGTCTAAAGTATGTCAAGTTGAGATTCACCTAAATCTCCTTTTATATTTTTGAAGCTATGCATTATTGGTCGTTAAAATCACTAATTAATACTTAAAATAATACCACAGATTCTTAAAATATAGGCAGTTATCTTAAGTAAGTTATTAATTTTGAATATGATATGAATTTAACAAAATCAGAAACTTGTACAAATGTAAATCATATCTGTACCAGGCTGAACTGCTAGAAAATGGGGAGAAGGAAAGTGAGTTGACCTCCACAGGTGACAGACAGTAACAGCGACTATTTATCATGTGCTTGTGCTGAACCAACAGCAGAATCTTAAGAAGCAATATTTACAATCCTAACTTTTCAGTTAAGTTACAGTGTCTGCGGAGTGTAAACAACTGGTCCAAAGCCACAGAGCTAGTAAAGAACAGAACTCGGGCCCTAACTGAAAGGGACTTGGTGGCAGACACTTTGTTCCTGGTGCCCACTTCACAATGCTATCATTTGAAGAATGAGCAATTTTACGGTTGATGCAGTTCAGTGTTTCCCAAACTTGAATGATGAACTCTTTGTGCTGACCTCTGTTACGAAAAATAACTCATGCCCTGAGCAGCGTGGCTCAGTTGGTTGGGTGGCACACTGCAAAGAGAAAGTTCGCTGCTTCCACTCCTGGTCTGGGCATCTGCCTGGGTTTTGTGTTCAGTCCCATTCCTGTCGCATGCGAGAAGGCAGCTTTTAGATGTTTCTCTCTCACGTTGGTGTTTCTCTCCCTCTCTTTCTCCCTCCCTTCCCCTCTCTCTAGAGAATAAATAAATAAACATATTAAAAAAATAACTCACATGGATTCATGGTGCTGATGTAAATTATTTCATTATAAGAAGCTTAAATGTGTACAAAATATGTTCTTTTATGTCCATATTTCTTATATAACCATAAAGTCAAACAATATTGCAAACTAAATACCAAGCAAGTTACAAAATCAATAAAATTTAAATTAGTTACATTAACATGACAGAAGACGCTGTTTTGCTGAAACTGAATTGCTCATATTAGCTTGAAACACATTAAAGTTATTTACTAATAACTGCTGTGGAAAGTCAGAGTCTGCAGCAATGAGGTATTCATATAAAATGCTATTAATAATTTCAAGGCAGTGAGAATGCTTAAATGCCAATTTTAATGGAGTCATTTAAAGCTCTGTAAGCAATCTTCTTTACTTGAAGGTAAGATTAACATTCTGCCTTTTTGGCCTTTTTGGAAATCTACATTAAAGAGTACCTAAGTGAATCATCACTGAAATGTGAAACTAAACATTTGTCATCATGCGTTAACTGCCTTACAAGGCTGTTCTTGAGCTACTGCAGATGGGTCCTGATGGTACCAGAAAGCAGATTCACGTGGGTTCAGCAAGCCTCAGCTACCGCTAACCGCTACATGATGGTTCAATTTTCTCTTTTCGAAGGCTTCGGTACTAGTTAAGGATAGTGTTAGCTGTTACAACAGCTAAGTCCTACATTTTCAGTGGCTGACACAATGAAAGTTCACTTCTCACTCATGTCACAGTCTGCCCAGGCAGCCTTCCATTCTGTCTTTCAGGGACCAGGCCTCTTTTCATTTCGCGGCTCTACCTGCCTTCAGTGCTCAGTGGTGTTTCTGCTTAGTTGGCAGATACGGAAAGAGAGCAAGGACTATATGTGCTGGGCGGAGTGGGTGCTTACATGGATCAGACTTGGAAATGGCACACATAACTTCTGCCCACATACTACCAGCCAGAACTCAGTCACCTGGCCACACCCAAATGTGAGAGACTACTGCATGTAGTCCAGCTTTGTGCTTAAAAAAGGAAATAATAAACATATAACAGGATAATCCTCATTATGAAAAACGGTTAGTTTTTAGTGAACCATAAGTTCTTACATAAACCAGATTATGAAAATGAATACCAAAATGTATCTATGTAATGAATGTAATAACGTGGCAGTGACTGGGTTTAAGTGGCCATCCTGATGACCTACATATACTCACACTCACGTTTTAAAGTATCCCTGAAATGAAAACCTTAAATGTCAGAATGCAAAGTCCTCTTAGAAGACATATGCAGTCCAGGAGGTCCAAAAGCCCCAGTTTTAGGAAACATCACCTGAAACAAAATCTCTGTCCTCATCAGGCTTGGTTGCTCCCCCATGCTTGCTCATTCACTAATTATTCTTAGCCTTGGGCACTTTTATTTTTGCAATTTACCAGCCTAGAATCCTCTATTCCTTTCTTTTCAGAAATTGATCTAACTCCTACTGACACATGGCTAATGACCTCATGCCTCTGTGAAGTTTCCCCAGCCTTCTTGTCTTCCATGATCTCTGATTTTTCAGAACCCTTATCTTATATGGAATCAAAAATTTATTTATATTATTATTTAGTTTATGAATACACAACTTGACTCCTCAAATGATTTCCCAACCAGAGTCTGGAGGAATTTTTTACGTCACAAAAAGTGAGGAAGATAAGGATAGAGTGCTGTTTTCTTTAAAAAAGGTTTAATTAATTCAGACTGTAAAATTCTTTCCACATCTTTTTTAAAATGTTAAAATGACTTTGCTTTTATAAAATGATAATTTGAGATATACAGAACAATTCCCCCCACCCCTCTCTGCCAAATGAAGAAACTGAACTCAGAGAGGTGAAGTAACATCCCTAAGGTTACATTTTAAGTTCAAACCAAAGTGTATTAGTCAGGGTATCCTGGACAAGTAGTAAAAAACTCAAGTGAAAAGTCACCAAGGATTCAGATTCTTCCTGTGTTCCCTGCCCAGCCATCTTCAGTGGGGTGGTTTTGGTTGCAAGGTTGCTGTCACCATTCCAGATGTCCGAGCTGCCATGCTGGTAGTTGACAACACGAGGAGACGGTCTCTTCCTGTGGTTACCTTTTGTGCAAGTGAGGAAACCTTTCTCAGAGGTCATCCAGCAGACTTGTTTCTCCACTCGTTGGCTAGAAGTGTGTCACATGCCTATACCTAAACCAATCACTGGGGCAAAAGAATGGGATAAACATGATTGGTTAGTATGTACCATGCTGCTGGGTTTAGATTTACCTTCCCTGAAGAGTGGAAAATGGAACAAAATTGGGTTTTGCAAACATAAAAGAAGGGAGAAAATGATTGTCAATAAACAATCATGAAGGTCACTATGCCGGGCTGACATTAGGGGTCTCCCTAGTGTATAAAATACTACTTGAATGAGTAGAAGTGAAAATATATATGTAGAATCAAACTATTAAGAATATAAACTCAGGCATTAAAAGAAGGAAAATCTGACCCAGTGGACAGTTACACATCCCATCGGAGCGCTACCACCCTGCTGCTGTACAGCTGATCCTCCATGGAGGGTGGAGGTTGGTGGTAAGGACTGGCTTGTGGTCACAGCCAGTCCTTGAAAGTGACTGGCCTGGATAATCCCTCTTATTGATTGCCAACAGCAACCAAAGCTCAACTACAAGAGGAGGAGGTGCTCAGCCCACACAAAGGGTACCCTGGAGTATCACCTGGGTGATAGCAGAGGTTATGCCACTGGACCTTACAGGACACCTACTACATTAGGCCACACTACTAGACATGGAGTTGAAACAACTCTACCTAATACATATAAATAAACACTTGGAGGCTGCCAAAATGAGAAGACAAGGAAACATGGTCCAAATGAAACAACAGATCACAACTCCAGAAAAAGAGCTAAATGAAATGGAGATAAGTAATCTCTCAGATGCAGAGTTCAAAATACGGGATATAGGGTTGCTCACCAAGAACTTGGTGAGGCCCTCAACAGAATAAAAAAGACCAGTCAGAAATGAAGGATCCACTAATTGAAATAAAGAACAATTTACAGGGAAACAACAATAGAGTAGATGAAGCCAAGAATCAATTCAATGATTTGGAACATAAGGAAGCAAAAAACAACCAATCAGAACAAGAAGAAGAAAATAGAATCCATTTGGGATATTAATCCCTTATCAGATGTATCATTGGCAAATATGTTCTCCCATTCAGTGAGTTGTCTTTTCATTTTGTTCATGGTTTCCTTTGCTGTGCAAAAACTTTTTAGTTTGATATAGTCCCATTTGTTTAGTTTTTCTTTTGCTTCCCTCGCCTGGGGAGATATATCAGAAAAAACATTGCTGCAAGAAGTGTCCAAGATTTTACTAATTTATGATTTCTTTAGGACTTTTGTGGTTTCAAGTATGGCATTTAAGTTTTTAGCCCATTTTGAGTTTATTCTTGTGTATGGTCTAAGAAGGTGATCGAGTTTCAGTTTTTTTGCATGTATCTGTCTAATGTTCTCATTGCCACTTATTGAATAGACTATCTTTAACTTATTGTACGCTCTTGCCCCCTGTGTCAAATATTAATTGACCATAGACATGTGGGTTTATTTCTGGGCCCTCTATTCTGTTCCATTGGTCTATATATTTTATACCAGTATCATGCTCTTTTGATTACTATAGCATTGTAGTATTGCTCAACATTAGGTAGCATGATTCCTCCAACTTTGTTCTTCTTTCTCAGGATCACTATTACTATTTCAGATCTGTGGTTCCATATAAATTTTTGAAATATTTGTTCTAGTTCTGTGAAATATGTAATTGCTATCTTGCTAGGTATTGCATTGAATTTATAGATTGCTTCGGGTAATATGGACATTTTGATGATGTTAATTCTTCTTATCCATGAACATGGCCTATGCTTCCACTACCTGTATCTTCTTCAGTTTCTTTCTTCAGTGTCTTATAATTTTCCAAGTACAGATCTTTTACATTCTTGGTTAAATTTATTCCTAGGTATTTTATTCATTTTGAAGCAATTATGAATGGGATTGTTTTCTTAATTCCCTTTCTGATAATTCATTATTGGTGTATAAAAATGCAACTGATTTTTAATATTAATTGTATATCCTGCTCCTTTACTGAATTCATTTATCGGTTCTAGTAGTTTCATGACGGAATCCTTAGGGTTTTCTACATGCGGTATCATGTCATCTGCAAATAATGAAAATTTTACTTCTTTCTTTCCAGTTTGGACACCTTTTATTTTTTCTTCTTCTCTGATTGCTGTGGCTAGGACCTCCAGTACTATGTTTAATGAGAGTGGTGAAAGCAGACATCCCTGTCTTGTTCCTGATCTTAAGGGAAACACTTGTAGACTTTGTCCATTGAGTGTGATATTGACTGTAGGTTTGTCATAATAGCCTTTATTATGTTGAGGTGTGTTCCCTTTATTGCCACTTTACTGCGAGTTTTTATCATAAATGGGTGCTGAATTTTATCAAGTGGTTTTTCTGCATCTATCGATATGATCATGTGGTTATTATCCTTCATTTTGTGGTGTATCACATTTATTAACTTGTAGATATTGTACCAATCTTGCATCCCTGGTATAAATCCTACTTGAACATGCTGTATGATCTTTTTAATGTATTGCTGGATCTGGTTTACTAATATTTTGTTGAGGATTTTTGCATTCATGTTCACCAGGGATATTGGCTTATAATATTCTTTCTTTGTAGTGTCTTTATCTGACTTTGTAATTAGGATAATGCTGGCTTCATAAAATGAGCTGGGGAGTCTTCCCTCTTCTTGAATTTTTTTGGAATAGTTTGAGAAGGACAGGTGTTAGTTCTGAGTGTTTGGTAAAATTCACCTGTGAAGCCATTCAGTCCAGAACTTTTGTTTGCTGGGAGCTTTTTGATTACTGCTTCAATTTTGTTAGTTGTAATCTGTCTGTTCATACTTTTTATTCTTTCTGATTCAGTTTTGAAAGATTGTATATTTCTAGAAATTTATCCATTTCATCCAGTTTGTCCAATTTGATGGAATATAGTTATTTTTTTATAATCTTTTGTATTTCCTTGGTGTTGATTGTTACTTCCCCTCTTTCATTTCTGGTTTTAATTATTTGGGTCCTCTTTTTTTCTTGATGAGTCTGGTTAAAGGTTTGTTTATCTTTTCAAAGAATGAGCTCTTGGTTTCATTGATCTTTGTATTGATTTTTTAGACTCCATTTTATTTATTTCTGCTCTAATCTTTATTATTTCCTTTCTTCTACTCACTTTGGGCTTTGTTTGTTTTTCTTTTTCTAGTTCCTTTAAGTGTAGAGTTAGATTACTTGAGATTTTTTTTTTTAAGGTAGGCCTGTAATGCTATGTGTTTTCTTCCTAGGATTGCTTTGACTGTGTCCCATAGATTTTGGGTTGCTGCATTCTCATTTGCATTTGTTTCAAGATATCTTTTGATTTCTTCCTTGATCTCATTGTTTAACCCACTCATTGTTTAGTAACACACTATTTAACCTCTATGTCTCTGTGTGTTTTTCAGTGTTTTTTCTTGTGATTGATGTCTAGTTTCATACCATTATGGTTAGAGAACATGCTTGATATGATTTCAATCTTTTTAAATTTCATGAGATTTGTTTTGTGTCCAAACATCTGGTCTACCTTAGAAAATATTCCATGTGCACTTAAAAAGAAAGTATATTCTGCTGCTTTGGGATGAAACGCTCTTCTAAAGAGCTGTAGAAATTTTTTAAAAAGGAAAGTAAAACACTTAGGAGATGCAGAGAAAAACCAAACAATTGGTCACATTTTTTAAAGCAGCATTTTCCCAGTAATATGTCAAAGAAGTACAAATATGTAAGAGAAATATTCAGCTTCACTAGTAATCAGAGAAATGCAAATTTGCATGAGAAACATCTTCACCCATCAAACTGGCAATCCCCCCCCCCCTTAGGCTTAGTATTAAAGGCTAATGAGCATATAAGGAAATTGACATTATCATATGCTGATGGTGGGACTGTAACCTGCTTCATTCTTCCCGGCTGTCATTTTAACAAAGTGTGACAAAGCATTGTTTATTTTCTGTCTTCACTAGACTTTGGGGTCATTGATTACAGGGACTGTATTTGCTCGCCCGAGTATTTGTGGTGTCTAGACTACTGCCTAATAACTCAATAAATATGTGTCTAATATTTATTGAATGGGAACTAAATATTTTTGAATTAAAAACATGTTTTACCAGACAATTGTAACTGAATAAAAATAAAAAAATTAAAACAAGCAAACAAACAAACAAAAAACATGTTTTAAAAAGTAAACATAACCTTTAATCTGGCAATAAATTTTCTAGAAATATACATAAAAGAAATAAAAGTTATGTACTAAGAATTCTCAGGAAGGTGTTTATCCTATTGTAATTTATAACCTCAATAAGAAAGAAATCAGTGGAGGAAATAATGTTTAGTAATGAGGAATTAGTATTTTATATTTTAGAAATTCATATGACAGCTAATACAAAAATTGCAGATTATTTAATAACATTGGAGATGTTCATAAAGGTATATTATCAAGTCAAAAAAGGTTTCAAAATAGCATGATCTTTTTTTGTTAAAAACATGGATATGCAGAAATGCTTAGAAAAATATTGGAAATATATACAACAAAATATGAACTGATTATTCACTGTGATGGGAATAGAGCTGATTCTTTTCTATTTTTTATACTTAACATGTATTGGTTTTATAACAAGGAAGAGAAGAATAAATGTCCTTTTCTTCAAGTGCATGATCTGACAAAAAAAGTTCTCTCCATTTGATTACACTTTAATCATATGTCATTATTTTATTTTGGTAATCATGGCTTGAAAACAATACATACTTTGTCAACCAAACTAAGCATAAAGAATGAATTAGTGGTGTTTTTGTGACAGGTTGTGGGAAGTTTTCCTACTGTGAAAGTGGGATGTTTTCCCCTTTTTCTGCAGCAAAGATACAGGTTTTTAAATGATAGTGTAAAGACTACTGAAAAGAGTCACAAATTTCTGTGTCAATTTTAGAACCACGTCCTTCAGGTCTGACTGACCCTCACAATTCAATCCCCATTTGAAGTTCAGCCTCAACTTTGTGTATCTCATCTGCAAGGACAGCAACTTAATGTTTTAAAAACGGATTTACTTGCTTCTCCCTCTTCACCAGCACTATTTAAAGAGTGGCGTAAACACACTCATCAATAGGCTGTATGAGTCCTATCAATAGCTAGGAGCAACAGAGATATGTTTCTCAAAGATGTGCACCGTCTTCTACAAACTTTAAGTAAAATGCATATTTGTGAAGCTAAATAGTATTAGAGGCTGTTTTGAAGCAGAGGGGTCTTTTGTTGTTTTTGCTCAACCTATATTATTGGATGTGAGAAACAAGTCGAGTGATCCAGTAAACATAAGACATGGCATTTTTAACATGGCCCATGTGGTGCACATCGTATTGGGTGTAAACACATCGTCCTTAAGACAAGTTTATCAGCAACCTCTGGGTAGCTTTCTGGGATCTCCCTGGAGGATATTTAAAGTTCTTTCTGCTTTTTTCAAGCCTATGCTTCCATTTCCTGTCCCTTGACACATGACTTCAACCCTTCCATCATTCAGAAAATAAAAGGCACCAGGCAGAAAATGACTTTTCTTTGCTCCACTGAGCCTACAGACTTATCAACTTTGGCACCCCTGATCCACTCTTCTTTGCGTAGTTAATTCCTGTACCTGGGCTTTGGATGTCATCTTCCCCTGCCTTCTCAGGGACTGTACTGCACAAATTAGCCCCTTTTCCCACATCTTCAGTTTTTTACTTCGGTCATGGGCCTTTCAACATCCTTCTGAATGATACATGAATAGAATTAATAAATTGGCAATTTCCATTTACTAAGCATTTAGTCCATACCGGACATGGCTTTTAAATCTATGGATTTACTTTTTAACCTCTTTTTAAGTTTGATGCTGCTTTCCATATTATGTAGTTGAGGAAACTGAAGCTCAGAAGTGGCAGGCACAGGCTAAGGTTATGCAATATGTTGTGGCAAAACAGGGATTCAAACCAAACCCTGTCTATTCACAAGACTATGTCTTAATCATTTTGTTATCCTGCCCTGTTCACCTCTGAGAAGCTCTCTCTTGGACCCAGTCTCTAGCTTATCATAGACCAAATTCCTGAAAGACTTGTGTTTGCTCGCTATCTCCACTTCACTTCTCACACCTCAACCCACTGCAGCTTGGCGTGTGTCCCACAACATCACGGAAACCACTTGGCAACATCATCAATCAGCTTCTCACTTCTAAAACCGAAGACTCTTGAGTCCCCCTCCTAGCTTGACTGGTAGCTAGCAGCCCTTGACTCTGTTTACACCTTGACCTTGAAACATTCTTTTCCATGGACTTTCATAAAACACCTACGTTGCTAGTTTTTCTCTTACTTAATCTTTGGGGTTGCCAGCTGCTTCCATTTTTTCTCTGTCTGTTCCTTATATGTTG
Source organism: Desmodus rotundus (assembly GCF_022682495.2). Classification (NCBI taxonomy): domain Eukaryota; kingdom Metazoa; phylum Chordata; class Mammalia; order Chiroptera; family Phyllostomidae; genus Desmodus; species Desmodus rotundus. The sequence continues at coordinate 46,214,296 of NC_071387.1, read as the reverse complement.
AAATGCCTCAGATCTGTCTCTTTTCATTACAAATACAAATACTGTCATTACAAATACTTTCCTGGAGATCTCATCCACTTTGATGGTTTTACTTCCATCTGCTGATAAATCTCACATTTCTATCTGGAGCCCAGGTTCCTATTCTGACCCTCAGACCTGAATATCTGCTGTCTTTCCCAGTTCTGACTTTAATGCCCTACAGGCACAGGGCTGCAGTAGTGAGGTAGTGAGAGTATCCCACTAGACGCAGAGACTGGGTTTGAATCCTGGCACCACTCGCCTTGAACTGTGTACCTCTGGGCCTCCATTTCTTCACCTCACCTGCACTTTCTAAGTACGCACACATATGTACTTTTCTCTTTTTAGGAAAAACAGGTCGTATACAAATACAGACACTATCATGCCATCATGGGTTATTTTTCATATTTATTATGTAGGCCACTAGCCACTCCATCATTAAGTGAGAAAATGATGTTATTTTAACATTTGATACCCTATTTATTATGGATAAACAATAAAGAGACAAAGAGAGAGAGAGAGAGAGAGCGCAAGAAAGAAAGGGGGAAATATAATGTTTGAAATAAAAAAAAGAAAACCTGAATTTTCATAAAATTTTACACAAATAAGTATTCATTAATGATATCATTCAAGGTAACTAGTATGTATACATTATTCACGAAGAGGGACTTGTTGCACTTAGGCAGATAAGTACTCAATAAACAATATTCAAGAGTAGTGTTTCTTGCCCTGGCTGATGTTGTTCAGTGGATAGAGTGCCACACTGTGAACCAAAAGGTCGGTGGTTTGATTCCCCCTGTCAGGCACACACCTGGGCTGTGGGCCAGGTCGCCACTTGGGTGTGTGTGAGAGGCAAATGTTCAATGTTTCCCTCTCCCACACTGATGTTTCTCCCCCTCTCTTTCTCTCTCTGTTCCCCTCTCTCTAAAATAAATAAATACAATATACAGATGATGTATTATAGAATTGTAACCTTAACCTATATAATTTTATTAACCAATATAACCTCAATAAATTCAATAAAATTTTTTCAAAAAGTGTTCCTCAAGTGTGGTGATCATCAGAACCACTGCAGAAAAATTTGAAATGTATGTGTGTGGATATCTCTCCACACTTACTGAATCAGAATCTCTGGAGATGGGAGCCAAGAATATGTATATTTTAAAGCTCTCAGCTGAGTCTGACATTTTATGTTTGAGTCCTGGATAATTTGAGAGAGGACTCAATGGACTCATTAGTGGTACTGATCTAGATAAAGACTACATTTATCAATTGCTGTTGCAGAAGTGTGACCGTGTGACTCAGTTCTGCCAATTGGATGAATGTTGACATGAAGAATGCAAATTAAGTTGTTGCCTTTCAAGCAGTGGTTTCTAATGGGCTTTGTTCCATAAATCCTTCTGGCAACCTGTAGAAGCCTAAGGACTCCTTCTTAAAATAATATTTTTATATGCATAAAGTAAAATACTTTTTAGAATTACAGAGGAGACCAATTATATGACACACTGTTATCAAAATATTAAAAGAATAAATTGACACAATGATAGAGATGTTTATCAGCACATTCAACAAGACTTACCAGCAGGTTAATGGCAGAATTATGAACATTAGGGCAGGTTGGGGTGAAGGTGGGAGAGATATTTCAATGTGGGTAATGTCTTAGACTGAGAACATTTAGGTTTCTCTGGCTTCTTAGATTGAATAAACTCTATTCTAATTTTTCATAGTCCCTAGAAACTTCTAACTTTGTCTCCATCTTATCCAAAGTCTGATCCTCAACAACAATTACTTAGGATATATATATAAAATGGACATGGTTTTTCAATGAATTAGGAAAGTATGGGGTTGGTTTACAGGTTTCGTGTGTGTGTGTAGCTTAAAACAGAACAAAGTTATTCTTACAGTTCTATGGATCAGAAGTCTGACACAGGTTTCACCAGGCTAAAATTAAGATGTTGGTGGGGCTGCATTTCTTTCTAGAGACTCTAGGAGAAAATCTGTTTCCAGCTTCTGGGGTTGCTCACAGTCCTTGGGGCACACACGGGCCTCTCCCTCTCCCTTCCACAGAAGATTGACTCCTCAAATAACATTTCTCTAACCCTTCCGTATTCACATCTCCTTCTGACTCTGACTTCAGCTGGGAAATGTATTCTGCTTTTAAGGACTCATGTATTAGGTTGGATTCAGGAATGTTTTTAAATAAAGACAGGGACCTTTTAGAGTATTCTGATGTTGGTTTAGTGGGTTTTGTTAACCTGGGTGAAAGAAGTGATATTTCCCTTACTGGGCTCTTCAGTACCTAGTTTACTCATTCATGTCTTCATCCATTACGCAAACATTTTTTGAGCACCTGCCATATTCCAGACACTGGGCTGGCTACCTAATAAATGTTGGTGACTCACAAACTTGCCAGATGTTGAGCAGAGGTTATGACCTGTAGTGACAGACAAATGGCATCTCAATCAACCACATCTGCTTGCCTAGTTAGAACAAATTAGAAATGAGGCTCACAAAAAAGTATAAAGGGATACTGAGGAACTGGTTAGTTTTCTGCTCTCTATTTCAAGTTTGTCCTGTAGCTGCCTGATTTTTTTCTGAGACCATTTGGGTCTCTGTTTGAGCAAACTGCCAGCCTGCCATAAATCCATTCAAGGAGAGCATGCAAAGTCAATCCTAGAAAACGTCCCAGAATAAAAATTCCTCTGTGACCTTAATAAAACAAAATGGCCACCTGCATGGTTCAAGATCATTGAGGAATCTGTTGTATCTTAAGTTTTCATTTATTTATGTCTGACTTAAACTGAGTGACACTTGCTCTATATCATGGGCTACTTAACTTAGAGAGGAGAAGAAATTATATCTTTTAAAAAAAAAGACTTTATTTATTTTTAGAGAGAGGGGAAGGGAGGGAGAAAGAGAGGGAGAAAAATATAAATGTGTGGTTGCCTCTCTCATGCCCCCCTACTGGGGACCTGGCCTGCAACCCACACATGTGCCCTGACCGGGAATCCAACCAGTGACCTTTTGGTTTGTGGGACAACAGTCCACCAACTGAGCCAAGCCAGTCAAGGCCTACATTCTCTTAAATAAGGGGCTCAAATACTGGAATGGTAGTGTTACTGGAAAGGGGACCAGCCCAGAGTGGGTCTGCCTTTGGCCAGCTTGTAGTGTGTGGGCTCTTGAGTTCATGCAGGAAAGATTTCACAACACAAGTCCAGGTGATTTTGAGAGGATTTTTATAAAGCTGAGTACAGTAAAACAAGGACAGGACTTGGACAGAAGAAGCAACAAGAGAGAGACTAGGCAGGGCAGGTTGGCTCTCTAGAAACGTTATGGGAAAGAAGTGAGCCAAGGTGGGGCTGCTGTCAGCTCACTGGAGACTCAGAGAAAAGGGGGCCTTGAGGACAGGTTCAGGGGGTTAGCCTGGGAAGAACTGCCACTGCCCATTATTCCCCTGGTTGCAGGTCTTGTAGGTTTTCTTAGGTTTTAGGAGATGCAGTCCTGTGGGGAAAGGAGAGAGGGAAAGGAAAAGCGTGGGTGTGCTTCTGGGAGGGAGAACACATGTTGGGTCCTTTGACTTGAGGGATTTAAAGGCTGGGAGTTTCGGAGACATCTTAGGGGAGGGTCTCAATAGAATATTCATCAACTTTTCCGTGTGTTGTCTTTCAGGGTTGTGACCTCCTCTCATTGGTCTGCCCCAGGGTAGGGGAATATTAGTCACTGCATTGTCAGCCATTGTCGGTCCTGCCAGCCAAGTTTTACTGCTTTTCTGAGCCTGGAGCTGAAATACAACTGAGGCCTAGATATAATGTCTAGGGAGGAAAGGTCAGGGGAGCCTAAGCCATATGACCAGCCATGTGAAAAATCAGGGGCTCTAAAACAAACGGCCAGCGATATGTCAGGGGGGGAAAGGCCAGCCTGGGGGTGAGATCTGGCACCAGTTTTGCCCAGTGCCAGGCCCCTGAGGCTTTCCGCCCTGGTGACCTCTGTAGCTGGTTGTAAATTGCGCAGCCAGTGTGTTCAGCTGTCTGTCTCACTTTCCCCACTCCACTCGCAGGGAATTTTCCTAGCTTCTTACTATCCTGCCTTAGTGGAATGCGGCAGAGTCGGAGTGTGTTGGATGGCTTTCTCTTCATTGTTCTGAAAACTTGCTTTCCATTGGCAATCTCTTTTGCTAATTGTAACAGTAACAATGACCATTTTTGAGCAATTGCTATCATTTTTGAGCACTTACCAAGTGCCAGGCATTTTTTATCCTTTATCTTCACAATAAGAGTGGAAGAGAGATTCTATTATTCCCTTTCAATGCTGATTTATAGAATATCGTAAAATAAGCATTTAGTATTGATATAATTAGAGTGGATTATTTGCATTAAGGCTTTAACAGCTCTTTGTAGGAACTCTTTACCAGTTTTCAAGCCAGCTCTAAGCTCTCACAGGAGTCCTGTGAGACAGGCTGGCAGCTAGCATCTTTATATAGGCCGGGCTTGAGCCTGAATCAGTTTTTTGCCTAGCACCTAGCTTACTTTTAGAATGCAATCCATGGTAATGAAAATAAAATAGGGAACAACAATGCAGTCAAGACAATAAAAATTCACTTTTCAGATCAAGTGGGGTCTTACTGGAGTTTCTCTCCAGGTGCCTGAGGTATGTCCTTTCCTGGCAATGAGATGTGGACTAAAATTACCCCAATTTTAGCTTTATTTTGGTTACAGATTATGCAAGCTTTCAACAGAATAGGCCAGCAGACTCTCTTCACGTGTAAGTCACAGAATAAACCAGCCCCCGCTGGAGTCTTTATTGCCTGCTCCACTCCTCCCGGCCTGTTGGCTGCGGCACACTGAGCTGGTTCTCTCCACTCTACCTCCAGAAGCTTGGCCATCCGCCTGCTGTGTCAACAGTCCTCAGGGAGCATTAATCCCCACCCCTCTGCTTCCAGACCAAGTTAGGACTTGTTGGTAGATGAGATGGAGTCAAGGGGTCACTTCAGGAAAATTCCTAGTGGGGACCCACCCAAGGCTCACAACATCTGCTGCAGGATATTTTTCTCATCCCATATTCTGTCCTTCTGTGTTACAGCTCCATGAACATGATATTGTTTGGTTCCCAGAACTTCCCAGAGATAGGGAGACAGGTTAATGCTCACCTAGCTCACAACAGACTCCATGTGAAAACTGAAGGTGTTTAACTGACTATGAGAAAGTTAATTGCCCCTTCAAAATTTTCTGCTAGTAAAATCTAAATGTTAATCAGATGGTTGCTTGGTAAGCTTGAAAGTAGGGCAGGGGAGTTAGCCGAATGAGTTGAATATTTAAAGGCACCAGGTTATATGAGCCTGGGACCAGGACTCTTGCTGCCACCAAGGTGGGGAAGGCAAATTCTTGGACCAGAGCATTTCTTCCCCTAGAAAGTTCCTGCCTCAAAGAGACTCACAGGTGATAGTGGAAATATTTCCAGGCCTCTGGCACCTCTTGCCAGCACACTGCAGTAAGCAGGCACTAAAAGAAAGATACTTAAACAATAAACTCCTGGACAACAAAGTCATAGACTGACATTATTATTCTGCATTCACACTAGGAAGTTACCATCTTTCTGACATAAGATGCCAAGTAGTTTTCTTTTATTTATCTACTGAGAGAATAAAGGTGGTAGGTTAAATAAGCCAAAACAAACAATAAAAACAAAGCCAGAAGTAAGTGGGCAGGGGATGCATAAACCAAATAGATCTCTTTCAATGTCATTTAATGGCTTATTTATATAGAGAAGAGCTGCTTTTAAAAAAACCAGATACTCCCAGGAGGTTTAAATCCATCTAATTTTGATAACTTATTACATTTAAATGAATAATATTTGGTGACATCTCACACTTGATTTATAGAAAATGATGATTAAACACTTTACATAAGAAAAAATGAGACCTACAGAGCAGAGGACACATTGGTTAGAGGCAGAGGCAAAGCTACAGTGCTTTTCTTAACTCTTAGTCTAAAGTTTTGGGCACAATTTAAGTATAGCTTATTTTTCTCTTATTACCCAGTTGATATGCACCAAAGAAGGAAAGGGAACTTTGGTTTGAGAGAGAGGGGGAAAGGGTACTTTTTTGAGGATGAGACATTGGTTGGGTCAAGTGAACCTAAAGAGATCCCAATGGAAGGTACCATGAGAGGACCATGATGGATTTCTCCATTTCTGCAATTTTTCCAGAACTGGCCAGCAGCTCCCATGCCAAGCTTTTTGGTATATTTTTGTTCTATTACTTCAACTATACCAGCTTCGTAAAACTCAAAACACTCACTATCAAGTACATGAGGGGAAAGCAAGGGGCAGATGATAACCTGGAAATTCTGGTTAATGGATAACTTATGAGAATGTGGTAGCAACATGAAAAACACTCAAACCTGTAGAGAATTTTTATGAGTTTATTTGAGCCAAACTGACAACAATTTCCAGGAAGCAAAATCTCAACAGATTGAGGAAATGCTCTGGAAAATGGCAGTTTTGCAGCTTGTTTTATACATTAGAATGAAAGGGGGAGATGTAAGGAGGGTTACATGAAATCTATTGGTGGTAAAGAGGCGGGAGCAAGCAAAGCAAGGAAATCTCTGGGACTGGATAAAAATATAGCAGGGAGACACATACTTCCTTTACATTGGTGGGCACAGAATAGGTAATAATTAACATTTACAGTATATAGCGATAGTATGCTGGGAGTGAGGTAACAATGAGGTGTTCTGTGGTCTCTCGCTTTGTTGTAGGGGACTGTGCCCTGAGGATCTGAAAAAGAAGATGACTCTGACATTTCAAAGGTATGTTATATTAGATATAAAACAACAACAACAAACAAACTCACTTAAGGTGAAGACTGACTGTTGTCAAGGAAGATACAGGCCTAGAACATGATTATTTCCATTACTCACTTTTAATTAGGAATTTTTATGTTCAGACCACCATATGTGGTTACTTTCAGTCTCTGCATTTGTAAGGTGTACTGCTGGCCTTCCCTGAGCGTGTCAGGTTTAGTATGGGATCCCTTTTTCATCCATAGGAGCAATCTTATTTTGTTTCATCCAACAATTGTTGAACACCTGTGCTGAGATACGCACTGATCCTAACCCAGAGTACACAAGGATGAATAGCACATGGCCCCTTCCCTCAAGAAGTCACAGTCCAATAGAGGAGACCTTCCCTTAAGCAATTTACGGTACTGCCTATTATACCCAATAATCCAAGGGTGATAGGCATAGTGATAAAATGGAGATAGGAGAACATAATTCTATTGGAAGTAATCAAGGAAGGCTTTTCCGAGAAGGTGATCTATGAACTGGATTTTGAGTAATGAAAAGGGCAGTATGAATTAAAAAAAAAAAAGAAGTACTGAGTCATCCAAACTTATCACCATATAACCCAGGCTGTTGCTGGTAACAGTCTTTTCTGGCTGAGTGTTTTCCTCTAAGATTGTTTCCACACGTTGAGTCTAAACTCCTTATCATGATATTCTTGAGCTTCCATTCAGTATTCCTGAGTGCACAATCATTTATGGAACATCTACTATGTGCTAGAGATACAAGACAAGTTAGAGAAGATATTTGTCCTGAGGAACACACAGTATAATGCCATGATTCTCATTCCTGGCTGCAGTTTAGAATCATGGGAGAGCTTTTATTTTTTATTTGTTTTATTTTATATTTTAAATTATATTTTATTGTTTATGGTATTACAGTTGTCCCAATTCTTCCCTCTTTGACTCCTCCATCCAATGCCCCTCCCCAATTCCCTCAGGTAATCCCCACACCATGCATATATGTTCTTTGGCTTTGGCTCTGTTCCCTATGCTGTACTATACATCCCTGCAACTATTCTGTAACTACCAATTTGTGCTTAATCCCTTCACCATTTTCATCCATTCCCCTGACTATCCTCTCATCTGGCAACCATCAAGATGTTCTCTGGCTCTGGTTGATGTGGGTCAGTGGATTGAGTGTTGTCCCGTGAATCAAAAGGTTACCAGTTTGATTCCCTGTCAGGGCACATGCCCGGTTGTGGGCCAGGTCCCCAGTTGGGGGCATGCAAGAAGCAACCAATTGATGTTTCTATTGGACATTGATGTTCCTCCCCCTCTTTCTCCCTTCCTTACTCTCTCTCTTTGAAAATAAATGAATAAAATATTTAAAAAAACATTCTCTTTGGTCATGATTCTGTTTCTGTTCTGCTTGTTTGTTTATTTTGTTTTTTTATATTCAATTGTTGATAGATATGTATTTATTGCCATTTTAGTTCATATTTTTGATTTTCTTCTTCTTAAAGAAGACCCTTTAACATTTCATATAATACTGGTTTGGTGATGGTGAATTCCTTTAGCTTTTTATTGTTGGGAAACTCCTTATCGGTCCTTCAATTCTAAATGATAACTTTGCTAGGTTGAGTAGTCTTGGTTTTATGTCCTTGCTTTTCATCACTTTAAATATTTCTTGCCAATCCCTTCTAGTCTGCAAAGTTTCTTTTGAGAAATCAGCTGAGAGTCTTATGGGAACTCCCTTGTAGGTAACTCTCTTCTCTTCTTTTGCTGCTTTTAAGATTCTTTGTCCTTAAACTTTGGCATTTTAATCATGCTGTGCCTTGGTGTGGGCCTCTTTGGGTTCATCTTCTTGTAGACTCTGTGATTCCTGGACTTGAATGTGTATTTCCTTCACCAAGTTAGGGAACTTTTCTGTCATTATTTTTTCAAATAAATTTCCAATTTCTTGCTCTCTCTCTTCTCCATCTGGCACCCCCATGGTGCAATTGGTGGTATGACTGAAGTTGTCCCTGAGGTTCCTTACACTATTCTTATTTTGGGGGATTCTTTCTTTTTCTTGCTCTTCTTGTTGGTTGTTTTTTGTTTCTTTATATTCCAAATTGCTGATTTGATTCTTGGCCTCATTCACACTACTGTTGACTCCCTGTAAATTATTCTTTATTTCAATTAGTGTACCCTTCATTTTCTACTGGTTATTTTTTATGCTGTTGAGGTTCTCACTAAGTTCATCAAGCATCCTTATACCCAGCATTTTGAACTCTGGATCTAGTAGACTTCTTGTTTCCATTTTGTTTAGTTCTTTTTCTGGAGTTTTGTTCTGTTCTTTTCTTTGGACCATGTTTTTTTGTCTCCTCATTTTGGCAGACCCCTATGTTTGTTTCTATGTATTAGGTAGAGCTGCCACATCTCCTAGGCTTAGTAGAGTGCCTTAATGTAGTGCATGTCCTGTAGGGTCCAGTGACACAGGCCTCCCTATTACCCAAGCTAGGTAAGTCAAGATGTGCCCATTATGTGGGCTGTGTTGACCTTCCTATTATAGTTGAGCCTTGATCACCATTAGCACTTCCAAAGTCAGTCACTGCCTGTGTTCTGTCCAGGGTCGCACAGCATAAACTACAAGGCAATCTGCAGATGGCTGCTACTTATGCTGGGCTTGGAGTTGCCCAGGTGAGGCAAAGCTGTGAACCAAGACTGGCTGCTACTAGTGCTGGGACTGGGGAAACTTGGTGAGAGGTAAGGTGCTTGCTGAAGTCAGATGCTGCTTCTTTGAGAGAATTTAGGAAAAATTGAAGCATAGGTCAAGACAAGCCATTCATATAGAAAAGTCACAGAACAGCTGGGTGGGCCTGAAAGTTGGGTAGGTTAGGGCCTCAGGGAATCACCAGGGAAACAGTGTGAGCGAGGTTGAAGGAGTCTCAGATATGGTGTCCTCCTTCCATCTCTGTGACTCTGTGACTCTATGCGGGGGAGGGCTCAGAAAAGGAACGATGGCCTCTACCAGCACTTCTGTCTGGGAGAAAGCTGCCCCCCAGCTCTTGCCTTGATGCCAGACAATTCAGTTCCTGTCTCGAGGCCTTTCAATCTGATGCCCTGGTGCTGAGCTCAGAGGGAGTGAATCTGAGTAAGTCTGTGCACAGGCCTTTTAAGAGGAACTGCTTGTGACTCTAGAAGTTTCTGTCTTCCATAGCCTTGATCCACACTGGTTTTTACATCAGGGAGACTTATCTTCATGGCACTGGAACCCTGGGCTGGGTGGCCCAGTGTAGGGCTGGATCCCCTTCCTCCTAGATATCACTTCTGATTTTTAGCCATTAAAAATGGCTACGTGGGTGTAGGACCAGCCCGTTCCATGACTCTATTCCTTCTACCAGTCTCAGTGTGGTTTCCTCTTTAATTCCATAGTTGTAGGACTTCCATTCAGCTTGATTTCTGACGGTTCTGAATGATGGTTGTTCTGTAGTTTAGTTGTAATTTTGATGGGGTTGTGTAAAGAGGCTAGCCATGTTTACCAATGCCACCATCTTCTAGAATCATGGGAGAGCTTTCAAAAAATGTGTTTGCCAAAGCTCCACTTCCAAATGTACAGCTGAACTTATGTGTTGGTCTCAGTAGACAAATGAGACAAATGATTAAGTGTGGCTTTATGTGATGAAGTTTCCTAAGAGGTTATGGGCACAACAAGATAATGCACCCAATCCAGCCTAAAGCTTGGGAGAGGGTCTGTGAAGGCTTCGCTATGAAACTAAACCTTGCTTGGGCCAAGTTGTGAAAGGTCAGTAGAGTTTAATTTGTCAAGGGATGTGGGGAAAATGTTTCAGGCATACAAAAGTGCCTGGGTAAACACTCAGAGGTTTCTAACGTTTCCATCGGTCATCTTCCTCACCTCCCATGCTGGCTCATAACCATAACCCTAAGCTGTAACCCCATCCCTTTGAACCCCAGGCTTCGTAAGACCTGTGCTGTAGCTTTGTTACCTGCTTGCCATCCTAACCACACCATGCATTTTCTGTCTGCTGCAATGCCTTTTTTCTATCCCTGTAAAAACAAAAAAAACCTTACTTGTCCTTTAAGGTCTAGCTCTAGCTGTACCCTTTAAACCAGAAAACTATAACATGTGTGCAAAATCCAACCCATCACCTGTTTTTGTAAATTAAGTTTTATTAAAACACAGCCATGCTCATTCATTTAAGTAGCATCTGTGTCTGCTTTCATGTCACAATGGCAAATTAAGTAGAATTACGTAGTTGTTTCAGAAATGGCGTGACCTCCAAAGCTGTGTATACTTGAGATAATTTCTACATAACCCTTCTAGGCTTCAATTTCCTTATGAGTATCATGGCAATAATTATAAAAGCTGCAGCATGGTTTTTATAATGATTAAATGAGATGCTGTGTATTTGGTGGATGCTGTGATGTGCCACCCTGATTCCTCTTCAGAATGAGGATATATTTCCCCAGTTGTCAAAGATCATTTGCCTGTCAGCCTCATGCTGCACTGGAAGAAAACTTAAAGTTGTAATTTTGTTTCTCTGAGGCAGCCCTCTAACAACTTCTTATTCTGGGAGGTATGAAGACCTGGTCCCTTACACCCCAACTTGGATCTGCCCAAGGAGCCATCTCAGCACCAGAGCTCCCTATGGATCATGGAAATCCAGCCTTTCTTATGCCCGGTTCTGTTTCCTTTCACAGCTGTTGATCCCAAGAACACTCCCTCAGCTCCTTCTCAGGGCCTGCAGTCAGTGATCCAAGCCCATGACTTTAGAAGTGGTCCACAGACAGACGCTGAGATGGGATTTGGGAGCAGATCACCATCTCCTGGCTGCCAAGGAGAGTGCTGTCTCTGGAAGGTGGAACACACATTGCCCAGGCAGCTGCTTACACTTCTAGCTGTAACCTGGGCTGTACTGCATACTTACAGAAGGAGGTGGACTGGCTGGTGCAAGGTGTTAGGTGTTTGAGAAATAAGAGGGAAATAGTAATCATTAGGACTGTGAATTGGCTGGCTGCTGTTAAGTTCCACTGACGTCCTGGGAAAAGGTAGAAAAATACTGAGATTGATTAATTAGAAAATAAAAGACAAATGTGAAGGCCCGAGGACCTCCTTGGAAACATATAAAGAGGTTCCTATCTCTTAAATTGGGAGGATAAGGGGTTCAAAAGTGAGGACAAAGGCCTGGATTTAATTGCAAGAGTAGCTGAGACAGGTCTGCAATGCCAAGGTTGGGTAAGTGGGCTATTGACACAAGGTATGGGTGCTTCTGTGTTGATGTCCCCCAAGAATCTTGTATCTCCACATTACCCTGACCCCTCTGAGCTTACACAAATAGTCCTCTCCTCATCTCTGTTAAGGGCTAGATACACTTACACAATGGAATACTACACAGCAGAAAAAAAGGAACTTTTACCTTTTGTGACAATGGATGAAACTGGAGAATATGCTAAGTGAAATAAGCCAGTCAGTCAAAGATAAAACCATATGGTCTCTCTTATAAGAGGAATCTAACGAACAAAATAAACGAATGAGCACAATAGAATCAAAGGCATGGAAATGTGGAACAGACTGACAGTGGCCAGACAGGAGGAAGGAGGGGAATAATGGTGGAAAGAAGGGGAAGGGACTAGTCAAAGAACATGTATGAATGACCCATGGTCATGGACAACAGTGTGACGATTGACTGAGGGAATGGGGAAGAGAAATGCAGGGAAAACTGGGACAACTGTAATAGAATAACAATGTAAAAAGAGCTAGAGAAGCACACACACACACACACACACACACCCCCTTCATGCTTGAGTTTAATGCAGAGGCCTTTCCTCTGCAAGACATGCGCTCTCTTTGGGATCTCTACCATCTGCCCTCCCAACCACCAGGTCAATTACTGGGCTTAGGTCACAAAATCACTCTGTCAAAGACCTGCGGGGACTGCTGAGGGAGGAAAAGAGCTCTCCCCCCCTCCAGTATAATTTCAACACTAGCCAATGGGGAGAATATGCATGTCACTTGATTCTGAGGGGGCCTGATGAAAGTGGGTGGAAGATCATTTTGGATACAAGAGAGCTTGCCAATATAAGAGCACTCCCCAAAGTATAGGATATAATAATAGGCTGGCAAGGAGCCAAGTGAATATATGGTAGGATGGCACCTAGAAACACAGAAAAAATGATGACCCATATTAAGTAAGGTAAAAATGATGGAGTTGCTTGACAGACAGCATTACACAACAGAGAAAGGAAAGAATGGGTTTGGCACCTCTTCTCTCTTGCCCGATTTGGTGGTAAATGACATGCTCAGCAATCTCAGTGTATTTATGTCATGGCTATATCATTCTGAAGATCTCCAAACCAAGCAAGAGAATCCAGATTAGTGTCAATAATATTACTCCAACAGTGTTCCTTAGGGACCCAGTAGTCCAGACACACCAAGAGACTCCCAGGCCTTTGATGATTTTGCTGGACCCATGTGGTTTTAGTTCCAGGAGTCCTTTCCCCACCCTCTACCCTATCCTCAACCAGAACAATACCGTACCTGACCTAATGGTCCAGATTTGCTTCCTCCGGCATGCCAGACCCCTTTATGTAGGGCAGCCCTGGATATTTGTACCTGGTTATTAGACGGGGCCCATCACTTCCAATGACAAAGTGCAAGTGAGGAAGAAAAGAAGGCAACTCAGTGTACCCTGTGAGATAATTTCAGAGAACTATTCATCTCTGATAAGAAAAAGTAATTTTTGTTTAGGAAGCAATCTCTAAGCTTTCCTTTTTTTGCCTCAATCTATATTATCTATTGATTTATAAGTTCCAGCATTTCAGCTATTTTACATTAATATTTTTCTGTTTTAAAAATCCACAATGTGTATAGCTTAGATACTACTTGGACATCCCTTGTGTACATGAACATTGTTCTTTGTGAATGCCGAGCTGAGAATGCTTGCTTTTAGATTAGCCAAGTAACGTTACACCACATGGAAATTATTCCTTGGTCACTTGTTTTTAAACTCGATGGCCTTCCATGATCCTGATTTTTCATGGGCAGAATGGATGTTCACTCTTACTACAATTTAAGGAGAAATAGGAAAGCTTCCTCATTTCTATTACACTAACTGGCTTCCTAGAAATATTCCCCCAAACAATACTAAAAATTTCACTGCTATAACTCTATGAATTGGGTCTAAAATAGTCACTGTGTACTACAGTACTATTTTAACCATCAACTTTCACTCAGTGCTTAGCAATTTGGTCTTTTGGATGACACATTGAACTCTCTCTGTTTCTCATTTACTGCATAAGAACCAATCAGATTCTCTCCTTACTCCTTGTTTAGAGAGTAGAAACCATTGATATAATGGGGAGCAGGAAAACCATGAAAAAGAGAATAAATGGAGAGGAAAGAGAAGGGGCTTGGCCAGTAGGGATAAATGCCAGTTTTTGGCTTGTGTTTGCTCAAATAAAAAAACAAATAGAGTGATGGAAACAGCCTTGAACAAATTGCCAAAGGTCTGAGGACTTTAGAGAACCAGTGCTGTGATCTTGGACATGGCATTTAATGTTTGTTTATCTATGCCTAAGTAGGGCAGTACTATGCCTGCCCTACTTCCCTCTCTGGCTGATTGTGAAGACTCTCCATAACACATACTGTGTCCTAGGGAGGCACTTGGTTTTATTATGGGTGTGTAAGCATCCATAAATCCTGCCTCAAAATCTGTTGGGAAAGAAGTTGGGTACAAAAGAGTGCATAGAACTGAATTACTATTTGTGAGATAAAACAAGAGTAGAGGAGCTTCTACTGGATAGTTTTGCCTGGCAGCAATCCTGCTGCTGCTATAATAGAGCAGAGGACAGACTTCTTTGGGGGAACTGTGCTACTGGGAAGGAAGGGAGTTGGCCAGATCACAGCCATGATATCTACTGACTTGGCTTTCTTGTTGGTTACTTCTCTGTTGAGTAATACCTCTTTGGAACCATACAATTCCGCAGTTTAGGGAAAACAACGTCAGATAAATTTGGAGTTCCTGCTCCAATTGTTTATTTATTTATTTATTTTACACCAGTATCCACAATTGGTTATTCACTGGCAAGGCTGATCCATTTTTACATCTTCTTTTGAATAATTACATTTTTACTTGAGAAAGAAATAAGGTACTGTCCTGAACATCATGGCTTACTTTTTTTCTTTTGAATTTTGAGTTTCAATTAACAAAAGCAATTACATGATCAGATAATATAAATAGCAATAATATTTGAGCAACTTCTACAGTCTAACCCTTGTGCTAAGAATTATACAAGGTGAGGCAAAATAGGTTTATAGTTGTGAGCATATGAGACAGTTTATTCTTGTATTATTATTTATTGATATTATTTTACATACAAACAACTATAAACCTACTTTTGCCACACCCTGTGTCTATATTATTTCAGTTAATTCTAACAGTGAAACTGAGAGCAGATGTTTGTATTTATATCTTGAGGAAGTAAGATTTAAGATGAGCCACAAACACAAGACTGTGTAGTAGGTGGTAGATCTAAGATTCAGATCCAGCTTTGCCTGATTTTGAACCCCAGTCCCTTAATAACATTGCTCTCCCATCTTCACCCACGGACATCTATTCTGAGGAAGGTGTACAGTGTACTGGGGGAAAAGGATGAATAAATTAGTATTTCTGACCTCATCTAGCCCCATTTAATGTTTGGATGAGTATTATAAAAACTATTATTGAGGGACCCACAAGGCTGAAACAATAATTACTATAATAGTTACTTATAGAAATAGTACATTTTCACAGTTTGAGGGGAAATATTCTATTTTTAAACAATAAAAATGGTAACAGAATGTGTGGTACATCTTCAGCAAGGCATCAGACAATTTTTATTTTATAAAGTCTTTGAAGAAGAGTGTAGAAATATGTAAATGACAGAATGGAGATTCTGTGTGGAGAATTTCAGAACTAATTGAAGCCCTACTTCAAAACAGTTGTGGCAGATTTACACAATGAAATACTACTTGTCTGTAAAAAAGAAGAAAATTTTACCCTTTGCAACAGCATAGATGGACCTGGAGAACATTGTGCTGAGTGAAATAAGCAGTCAGAGAAGGACAAATACCATATGATTTCACTCATATGTGGAATCTAATGAACAAACTGAACTAACAAGCAAAATAGAGACAGATCATAAATAGAAAGCTCTGAGGGGGGTGTTGGGGGGTGGAGGGATCAAGCAAAAAGAAAAAATACTCATGGACGTGGACGACAGTGTGGAGATTGCAATGGGGAGGCCGTGGGTGGAGGCAGAATAAAGTATAAGGGGGATAAATGATACTGGGAAAATGCAATTTTAAAAGATTTTAGAAAAAGAATAATAAAAAGATAAAAAACCATGAACAATAAAATGGCAAAAAATACATATCTATCAACAATTGATTCTAAAAACAATATAAACAAGCCAGAAGAACAGAAACAGACTCATAGAAAAAAACATTTTGAGATTGCTAGAGGGGAGGGGGGTTGGGGAAACAGGTGAAAAAGGTGAAGGGATTAAGAAGTAGAAATTAGTTGTTACAGAATAGTCATGGGGATGTGAAGTACAGCACAGGGAATTGAGTCAATAATATTGTAATAACTATGTATGGTGTCAGATGGGTGTGAATTTTATTGGGATAGTCACTTAGTAAATTATGTAATCTCTAATCACTGGGGTATACACCTGAAACTAATATAATAATATATGCCAACTATAATTTAAAAAGTAAAAATTGTTTGAAAATGGAAAAATGGAAAAAATTATTGCCTAATATAGTCAAGGTCAAGCTGGAGTGAGGTTCTAGAGATAGGCCATTGGGCTCTGTCCTAGCCCTTTACCTATTCATCTCTTTTATCAATTGATTTGGTTACCACATAACAAATCCTGTGAATTGCATATGGGTTTGAGACATCACTGAGACATTGGGTTAAAAACTAATCATCATTAAGGATAATGTAAAGCTTGGATTTAGGTTCAGGAAGTCAATTACAAATTTGAATAGGACTGATGCAAAAACAGTTGGGCTAGAAAAGATTTAAAAGTACAGTAGGTGCATATAACACGATATAGCTGCTAATGGATGAAGCTTTGTGTTCAGATCAAGAAAGATGTTCCAGCCCTGGTTGGTGTAGCTCAGAGGATTGAGCATGGACTGTGAACCAAAGTGTCACTGGTTCGATTCCCAGTCAGAGCACATGCCTGGGTTGTGGGCCAGGTCCCTAGTGAGGGCCACATGAGAGGCAACCACACATTGATGTTTCTCTCCCTCTCTTTCTCTCTCCCTTCCCCTCTATCTAAAAATAAATAAAATCTTTTTTCTTTTTTAAAAAGAAAGGTGTTCCAATATAATCATCATCAGTTGTACTTTAAAAAAATATTCCCATAGTTCCAGGTGTCTTCCTTTAAAGGACATATTGACCAAGCAGTGAGAGGCAGCAGAGACAACATTTTTTTTAGAATCCGCCAAGTACCAGATTATGAGCTACGTGTCATCCAAATTTCAACATTCCTGTGAAGCGCTTTTAAAGAAAACTGCAGCAACTGAACCTCAGAGAGGTTAGTGAGTTGTTTGGAACGAAGCTGACATTTGATTGCAATTGATTTAAATCCAAAGCTCAAATTTGCACTATTACACCAGGGTCCCAGAGGGCACTACAGGGAGTGACCTGGGTGCAGGAATGAACAGAGGTAGGTAGAGCAGAGAGGGGAATTACAATTGATAAAGCATCTGTTATTTGCTAGACATTTTACATACATAATCACAATTAATACAGTAACTCAATGGAATAGGTATTAGCACATCTGCATGTTAGCATGAGAACACTGAGGTTTAAAGAGCTAAGTAACTCACAGAAGATCACTTAATAAGTGGTGGGATAAAGATCAGGCTACTCATCTTGTTGAGTTTCCTGACTTCAGCTATTACACACAGCACACATACTGATTTTGCCCAATTTGTGTTGTGATTTACTTTTTAAAAATCTCACTTTTTAAAACTTAAACTTGATTATTTAACTAGAAAACTGTACACAAACACCTAAATGAAAAACCAACTATGCCAAATCTATGAAAGAGAAACCAGCACCCCTTACCATAAGCAGAAAGAAACCAGGAACATAAATGCATTATTGACAAAATGATGTTGTGGATTCTAGCTAGGTACCGTGGCCCGCAGAAGATTCTAGCTCTGAGGTCTCCTCTCTCTTTGTTAAAAAAGGAATTTAGCAAGGTTACTAAACCTTTTAGTACTTAATTTGACTTAAGAAGAATTGAAAAATTTAAATAGAGTAATTTTCTCACTATAATTATGTATAATTCAATGCTTTGTAATGCAGTGTGTATGAGACAGCCAAAATCATCTCCTGAGCCACATAAGGAGATCTGACACTCTACCAGCTGCTCCCCAATAGTTTTGAATATACTCTTTACCATTCTCCTTAACTACCTTGAAGAGCAGTGGGATGATGAATGTGGTGGGGAAAAAAGGAAAAAGACTTGGGACAGTCTTTCAAATCCGGGAGGGTTGACATGTGGGAGATAGTACTGATTTCGTCTTTTTTGCTCATAAAAGTCAAACTAGGACAAAGTGTGTAACATTTTGGAATGCAACTTTCAGCTCAATATAATACACAATATGTACATTAAAATTAACAAGGGAAATGGCTATTGCTCAAGGAACTGAGCTCTTAACACAGGAAAATTGATAGCGGACTATCTTCCAAGACTGATAGAGAAGAAATGATTTTATTACTTGGGGGACTGGAGTCAAATTTAAAATTCTTTAGAATTTTAAGATCATTTTCACCTCCACCATTCTCCAAGACTTTATGGTGCTTCCTGTAGCTCAAAGATCATTCAACATTTAAGATCTTGTAGATGAGGCTCTTACCCTACCAGGGAGGTCCAACCTGCGGCCTAGAGGCTGCATGCAGCCCACGATGGCTGTGAATGTGGCCCAACACAAAATCGTAAATTTACTTAAAACATTATGAGATTTTTTTTGTGATTACATGTTCTAATATATTTAATGTGTGGCCCAAGACAACTCTTCTTCCAGTGTGGAGCAGAGATGCCAAAAGGTTGGACACCCCTGTGCCTAGACAAAGATTTTCAACCTCAGCACTGCTGACATTTAGGACTGGATACTTTTTTATTGGCTAGGGGCTCTGCTGTGCATTGTGGGATATTTAGCAGGATTCCTGGCTTCTGCACACTAGATACTAGTCTCATCCATTAGTTGTGACAACCAAAAATATCTCCATACATTGCCACATGTTTCCTAGAAAGCATTCTTGGTTGAAAATCACTGCTCCAGGCCTACTTCTCTCTCTGTATATGTACTCTTCTGAGACAGGAATCCATAAGAAATTTCTAAAATATTTATATCTCATGCATAGCTTTACTGTTGCACTTAAGGCATCTAACACACATCTATTGAGCGTCTACAACATGCCAGATGCTGCATTATGCACTGTGGCTCCAGTGGTAAGGCGGGCAGACCTGGTCCTCGCAGAGCTTTATGGTAGGTGGATGAGGTTGCAGAGGTTGAAGGGAGACAATATAGACCTATATATCATCATAGTTAACCTGTGTTTCTGTCTGTTTCCACTATTATCTTGTGACCTCTCTGAGAACCATGTCTTTTTAACCTTTTGATTCTCAGGGTTTAGCTGAGTGCTTGGAATACAGAAGATGCTCAACAAATGTTGACTGACAAAGTGAATGAGAAGGTAGGGGTTTGGGTAAGGATGGAAAGTGGGAACCTAACCGGTGTATTAAACATGAAACATATCTGAACACACCCAGGATTATCTAAAAATATGAACTGGTCATGGCCTACCATCCTCTTTCTAGCAATTTACCTTAAGGTTGTCAGATAAAAATGTGACCGAGAGAAATGATCAAAGCAGGGTTTTTTGATGTGGCTCATTTGGGTGTATTTGGTCAAACTGCAACTTTACTAAATTTCATTAGTAATTTCAGTAGGGCATGAAGGTAAAGACCGTGGAGATTAGTGATTTAATTGCCATTGTAATGCTATGTGTTCTATGCCATTAAAATATCTCTCCATTGAAATAACCAAATCAAAATGTTCTATATCTGGAAATGACTAATTTACTAATATAAATGACTAACTGAATTAATGACTATTAAAATTTACATAAAGGAAGTAAGGAAGTACATGGCCAATAGAAAGGGAAATTCCTTATGGTACCAAAATATTAAACACCTTTCATCTCAGTCATAGTGACCAATCTCTGACCAGATCTACACACTCATGTCTTTCTAAGGATACAGCAATCTGTAAATAAAAATAACAGGGGTAATTCAACTGTGCACCTTATTTTTTAAACAAGTCCCTTCTGCTCATCATTTGTAGTGTGTGGACAGGGACCATATACTTATTTTTATATCATGCACAACACAGAGCCCTTTTCCACACTCATAGTAGGCACAAAACAAAATTGGTTGAGGGAAAGTGGAAAGCATGTCACAATGTAGTTATTTCATGCACATGATGTATTCTGTCATGCTTTACCCATATTTGTGCTGAGTGTATTTCTAATTATGTCTGTGCTTATTATTTCATCGGTAGCTTTGAGTAAAGGACCCTGTATCCATCACACCCTAATAAACATCTGCTGTTTTGTTATCAAGGATCTACTCACCTTCTCAATTTGTCTGGAAAACCACCCCCTTTCCATGCTCAGCTCCATCCCCATTCTTGAGGGGAAGAGCATGTGATTCAGGTCGAGGTGTCACGTTTTATACTGTTCTGCTTCAGTGATTGTTTCAGGATTGTCCAGCTGGGGCAAATAAGGTGATGGCAGTTTGTTTGATTTTCTCTGGAACATTTGGTGGAAGATTGCTTGTTTTTTTCCCCTCAAGTCCAGAGCCATGAGAAAAGACATTCCAGATGATGGAATGTGTGTGAAGGAGAGAGAGAGAGAGAGAGAGAGAGAGAGAGAGGGAGAGAATGAGACACTGGGTACTATAGACATTGATTAAACCTGCAACTAAGCTGTTCTACAACCTAGTATGACCACACATTTTTTTCTTGGTTATTCTCTTCTGGCTTAACAAGTTTGGGCTGATTTTCTGCCACTTTCAACTTAAAGTCTTTACTTACACATGCTCCAAATTCAAATTACATTTTATTCATTTCATAGTGTATTATATTATTATGCACACTATTGCAATTTTAATTCTTGGGGAAGGGGTTGAGTAAGTCTGAATTGGGGTATTAAGAGTATATAATGTAACATTAATTCATCTACTATTTACTGAGTCTCTATTATGTGCTGTTGCACAAAGAATTCCAAAAATACAAACCAAACTTATAAAGGCAACAACAAAATTGCTTTTCTTAGATTCTTTTCCCCTTTCATTTGTGCTAGATTTATATTTGGTGTCTTTTGCTTTTCATATGAGCCTTTCATAAATTGTAAGTTCCTTTATATATACATAACATTAAAATCATCCCTTTAGAAATATGCAGAAAGGAACTTTTGCCATTCATTTATAGTTTCCCAAATAAGTTTAACTTCATATATTCAAATTAGACTACAAGAATTTCTCAGAATTATTTTTTTCTTTAAAGCATCATTATTTCATCACTTAACTTGATTTTCAGTTAGCTTTTAATTTCCATGTGAAATGTACACCTATCCAAAGGGGCACTAATTGTGTAGCTTTTATAAGGATGGTAGTGGATGGCTTTCTGGTAGGGTGGCATGGCTTCTAGGAACATGGACCCTACAGGCATGCAGTAGCTCTTAGTATATAGCCTATCACATCCGTAGTTGGGCTGAGCATCTTCCCAACTTTGGAACCACTGTCAGCTCGAGCCACTTGAGCTGTGCATTGGCATCTGTAAGGAAAATCAATCCTACCCGTGCTCTCAAGAATTAGTACTTACATAGGATTTCATTCTTTAAGTCTCAATTGTCAATGTGGCATGTTAGATACGTGTAAAATAAACTCTTCTGGTTAAAGGCAGAAAAATTGACAGCTAGTTTCCAAAAATGTGTGAAATCATGTTAATGATTCCCTCAACAAATTCAAAACTATATTTCTTAAGCTATTTCTGACACTTGTCCAACATGAGATAGATTGTATGAGCTAAGTAAAATGTTAGGTCTGCTTTTGGTTTGAATTATGTTAGTTCAGCATGATAATACCAGATAATTCATGTTGATAAGATGCTGTGGTTGGCAGTTTAGCTGGTCTATAACTAATGAAAACAGGGAAATAACTCATTCAATGACTTACATCAAGCATCTATCTTGTCTTCTTTATTGACAAAATGTTTTGAGACTTAAGGTCTGAGCAGGAGAAATAAGAAAATTAGTTTTGGGGAATAAAGAAATATGGAACCAGTGATAGCATGTGATCTCCCATTTTACTGATGAAGAAACCAAGGCCAGAAGAGGTGGAATGACTTTCCCAAGGCATCATTGGCTAGAGGCTGAGCTGGAATAAGAACCCATAGATATTGATTCTATCCAGTGCTTATCCTTTAATACTAAATATAGGATATCTTTACACCCACTTTAGGGTAGAAACGTAGACAGAGGAACACCAGGTCAACAGCATTTACTTCGAGCTTGCTGTCATAGCTCCAAGGTGCTATGTGATTCTAAGGATTGGCAGTAGTAGGTGATGGGGACAGCCACTCGTATGGTACTGAAAACTTCCTTATCCAGGGAAAAAAAATCTTCCTGCACCAGCCTGGCATAAAACCTAGTTCAAGTTGAAACTTAATTCTCTTGTTTTGAAGTTTTCCTTTCTTCATTAAAATTCACGTAACCTTTGACTGATGTGGCTCATTTGGTTGGGTGTTGTTCTGCAAAGCTAAAGATTGCAGGTTCGATTTCCCATTGGGGCACGTGCCTAGGTTGTGGTTTGGTCCTGGTTAGGGCACATATGAGAGGCAACTGATTGATGTTTTCCTCTCACATCTATATTTCTCTCCCTCTCTTTTTCCCTCCCTTTCCCTCTCTCTAAATATAAATATAAATAAATAAAATCCTTCTAAAAATTCAGGTAAAACATATTTTTTCCCAAAATTTCTCCAAATTTAATTATTGTCCTACAAAGTAAAGGTAACTTTTTTCTAGCTTACTTTTCCCTCTACAAACCTCTAGCCTATTATCTTTTGTCTTTTCTATATTTGAACTTTATCTAAGAAAACCTCAAGGGTGCTAATGCTGATGATAGATATGGGTTGTGAGATATGAGTATTTTCAAGTATTCAAATGTTTAAAAATAAACATATATTTTACAAAATAATAAAGTATCTATTTAAAAATGTAGATGTCTTTAAAACAAATAACGTTAAAGAAATCACATATCTCTGCATTGTCATCAATATGTGTCACTTCAGCTCTACCTTCAGTGCCTTTTATTATATTCATATCAAACATTTGATTGCTGTATATATGATAATATACTATTCTGTAATGATGCTAGAGAAATGTTATGCTAACACTATGAAAACTATTAATTCCTGCTCCTCGAGGTGAGAAGGAAGATTAGTGTAAGTTGGTAAAGGGTAGGAAGATGTCTGTGTCATATATTGTTATATCCACAGTGCTTAGCATGGTGCCTATCATACTATAGATTTCCAATAAATATTGGTTGCATGAAAAAACAGAAAAAAATATGTAGGAACTAGGACTATACTTGTAGTCTCATAAAAATTGCCTAAATGAGGATTGAGCCATCTCTCTAATGCTAGTAAATGCAGAAGTGAGGTACGCAAACATAACTACTACACAGGTAAAGTAATTTGTGGGTTGGGGGTTCAAGGATACTCCTTTGATGGGTTCACAAACCTGCATTCTCACCTAAGAGCTGGAAAATTGAGATCATTATGATTTGCGATCCATTAAGGCTTCCTACTCAAAAGAACACAATTTTAAAAGGAATGCATTTATTCCATCTCAGATTTTTGTGTGCTTTTTTTTCTTCCTTAAAGCCTAATGAGCTTGTCAGAGTTTCCATGGTGAACATGGGGCACCATGGAAACTGATAGATTTAGCTACATGAAAAGAATAAATAAAATAGGCAGGCATTTATTTCACTGTGCAATGACAACTTCTCTCCTGGATGGGGAGGAAAGTGGCTTCTCATTTGACCCGCCTGCCCTTTATTCTCTGTGCCTCATGAAAACACAAGTTATTTTCACTGCATCGTTTTGCTAACCTATGCTGATGCATTGCTTAGCTCCTTGAGGTCCTACTTTTATTCCCACTTTGGTTTTACTTCAGGGTGGGTCTGTGTGTCACTGGTAGTGGTTGGAAAACCATGTACAATGGGAAAATTGTAGATGACAACCCAGAATGCAGTGAGCATGTGAGTCATGAAAAAATTGAATGGAAAATTCTTTGCAGCCTATTGTGATGAGAAAATGTGTGAGAATAACTGGAGTCAAGACCCAGGTCCATCCTATGCTAAGTGAATAGACAGTCCAATGCCCCTGAGCCTCAGTTTTCCCATCTCTGAAATGAGTGAAATACAGCCTCTTCCTATTTTGTAAGGTTGTCTTCTGGCTCAAAATGAGATAGTAAAAGAGAAGGCCTTTCAAAACAAGTCAAGGTCTTATTGACAGGAGAGACTGACCAGCTGCAGGTAAAAGTACACCAATAAGCTGACCAAAATGTCAAACTAATTATACTATGGTCCCATTCTTTGCCTCAGCCAATTAAACATTCACAGTGTATTGGTCCTACCTAGTAATTGGGGAGTTTTGAGACAACTTATTTCCATCTGAAATAGGGAGAAATATGATCTTAAGAAATGAGGTTTTTCTTTTTTTTAAAAAAAAGATTTTATTTATTTACTTTTTAGAGAGAGGGGAAGGAAGGGAGACAGAGAGAGAGAAACATCAAAGTGTGAGAGATACAGGTATTGGCTGCCTTTTGCAGGCTCCCAACTTGGGAACCCGGGCCACAACCCAGGCATGTGCCCTGACCTGGAATCAAACCTACGACCTTTTGGTTTGCAAGCCAGCACTCAATCCACTGAGCCACACCAGTCAGGGCAGAAATGAGGCTTTTCAACTTTCTTGTATGTTTGAAAATTTTCATAATGAAATTTTGGAAAACTAAATCAAGGAAATAAAGCTCTTTTTAAAGTTCTAGTCCCAATGAAAAGCTGAATATTAACACACACTTACAATAACCCCTTATGTTTTCATCAGTAAAATATAGGCAATAGAGCCATCTCTTGAAATTCAGCATTTATACAAGTCTATTGAGCACCTCTTCTTGGCCACGTACTGTGTTAGGGGACACAGAGAAAGAATGGAAAAGGGGACTGTGGTTCTTTAGGAACTGCAGTCTTCTGGTGGAGACAGACTAATGAAGGAAGAGCACCTAACACCGAGAGGCAAAGTGTAAAGACTTCCTGGAGGGGGATGGGAGTGGGCAAATAAGATGAAGAATTTGCTTAGGGGAGAGGAAGTAGTAAAATGAGGCAGGCACCATGGAAGGTTTATAAGGGCACTTTGGGCAGAGCAGAGGTGTAGCACCTGGTGGTGGACAGGAGGGAGAAGCAGCATCCAGACAAAGGAGAGTCTCTTTTCTTTGGAAGGAAGTAAAATGTGGGGGTTGGACCCTGAAAGTGCACACCATTGGTGAATTTTTTTTTTTAAAGAAACTGAGTTGGTGAGGGTTGAAAGGAGCCATTACAGACAGGGAACAGTAATACCAGAAAATAACAGTGAAATGCATATTGAATAATAATCCTTAAGGCTCTTTCAGTTCTAATATTACATGAACTTAAGCAAGGGCTATAGAAAGAGCTGAAGAATAGAAACTTCAATTTCCTTGAGACTTCAGAGGCACAAAAAATGCCACTTGTTGCCTACTTGGCCTTGGTCAGAAGAACCGTATTAACCAGGAGCTGGCTTGCGCTGTGTCTGGGCTAGGTTACAAAGGTGACTAACAAAGCTCCGCACTCCGTTCTCCCTCAAAACCTCAGTAACCTCGAGAACAATTTCCCTGGGGAGACCTGGATGGGCTTCAGAATTGTAGGAGGCCCAACAGTTTAAAGGAGTCTCTGAGTCTGAGGGGGGAGAAGGGGGAGAGTGGTCAGGAAGCCAGGATTTCCCGACCTGTGGCTGAGCGGAGGATGCGGAATCCTGAGCGAGGCGTCTACAAATGGGAATGGCAGCAGAACTGCAGACTGCACGGAAGAGTGAGCACTTAACTGAGGAACACAAATGCCATGTCACCTGGAAAGCCCGTGGTCATTCCTTCTGTTTAAGATTGACTTTATTTGAAGCTACACGATAATTACTCATACCAAGTATGACAGTCAACAATGTCAGTAGTGTTCGAAATTCCCTAGTAATCCGTTACCCCAACAGGACCATAATCACTGCTTGATATACCTTTGCAATGAGTCTGGCCATTAGTTCTATAGGCATTTCATGATTTTAACCAAGCGTGAATGCCTTTTTAAAAAAACTTAACATTTGATTATATAGAATTCCCACGTAGCTACATATTTCCCCTACGTGTTTTTAATAATTGCATAATATTCTACCTAGTAGACACATTCTTTTGTTTTTTTAAAGATTTTATTTATTTTCAGGGAGAGGGGAAGGGAGGGAGAAAAAGGGGGAGAAACATCTATGGGAGAGAGAAACAGCAACTGGTTGCTTCTCATCCATGTCCCAACCAGGTACTGATGTTGGGACAGGAGGGAGGAGAAGCATCTGACCAGGACTAAACCCACAATCTAGGCATGTGCCCTGATCTGGAATCGAACCAATGACCTTTTGCTTTGCAGGACGATGCACAATCAACTGAGCCACCAGTTGGTCAGGGCCTGAGTAGATACATTCTAATTTGCTAGTCTCAATTGCTGTACATTTAGGTGGCTTTCATTAAGAAATATATTAGCTGTATCTACTTTAGGGAACTAAGACATCTTTTAGAAGCATTTAATTGACTTCTTTTTTACAGTAACAGGCAGACATTTTCTTCACTTTTCTTTCTGAGGTTTGTGTGTATGCAGGCCTGGGTCAAGAGGATGTGTTGTTGTTCTGGCTGTTGGGACTGCAAGGAGGAAGTGTGGTCTTTAGAATCAGCAGAAAGTGACGGGAAGAACAGGTAAATGTCCCCACAAGGCAGTGCTGCCCTCTCAGCTTCAGGGCTGCCTAATTTGAGCCTTTGGCTGGGTGACCAAACCACCTCGGTATGCCTGGGACTAAGGAGTTTTCTGGATTTTGAGACTTTTAGTGCTAAAACCAGAAAAGTCACCAATTAACTGGGATGAGTTGGTCACCCTAGACCCTATGGGGACTGAAGGAATGGAGACAATAATGAGTCATGCACATCAGCTAGCTCTATATTGTCAAAGCAGCAGTTCAGAGGAAGACTGCTCATGCCCTGCAATGGAACATTAAATTTTTTTTAAATTTAATTTAATTTCTTATTTAATTATATTTTACTGATTATGCTATTTCAGTTGTCCTGATTTTTCCCTCTTTGCCCCTCTCCACCCAGCACCTGCCACTCCCTCAGGCAATCCCCACACCATTGTTCATGTCCATGGGTCATGCATATAAGTTCTTTGGCTTCTCCATTTCCTATACTGTACAGCCCCATAGCTATTCTGTAACTAGCTATTTGTACTTCTTAATCCCCTTGCCTTCACCCATTCCTCTACATCCCTTCCCCACATCTGGCAATCATCAAAACACTCTCCATATCCATGATTCTGTCTCTGTTCTTCTTGTTTGCTTAGTTTGTTTTTTAGATCCAATTGTTGATAGGTATGTACTTATTGCCAATTTATTCTTCATAGTTCTGATCTTTTTCTTAAATAAATCCCTTTAACACTTCATACAATAATGGTTTGATGATGATGAACTCCTTTAGCTTTACCTTGTCTAGTAAGCATTTTATCTTATCTTCCATTCTAAATAATAGCTTTGCTAGGAAGAGCAATCTTGGTTGTAGGTCCCCACTTTTCATGACTTTGAATATTTCTTGCTAATCCGTTCTAGCCTGCAAAGTTTCTTTTGAAAAATCAGCTCAGAGTATTATGGGAACTCCCCTGTAGGTACCTCTCTGCTTTTCTCTTGCTGCTTTTAAAATTCTCTTTGTCCTTAAACTTTGGCATTTTAATCATGATGTGTCTTGGTGTGGGCCTCTTTGGGTTCATCTTGTTTTGCACTCTGTGATTCCTGGACTTGTACGTGTATTTCCTTCACCAAGCTAGGGAATTTTTCTGTCATTATTTTTTTCAAATAAATTTCCAATTTCTTGCTCTCTCTCTCTTCTCCTTCTGGCACCCCCATGGTGCAATTGGTGGTATGATTGAAGTTGCCTCTGGGGCTCCTTATGCTATCCTCATTTTGGGGGATTCTTTCTTTTTCTTGCTCTTCTCATTGGTTGTTTTTTGCTTCCTTATGTCCAAAATTGATTTGATTCTTGGCTGCATCTGCTCTACTGTTGTTTCCCTGTAAATTGTTCTTTGTTTCAATTAGTGTATTCTTCATTTTTGACTGGATCTCTTTTATGCTGCTGAGGTCCTCACTAAGTTCCTTGAGAATCCTTATAACCAGTGTTTTGAGCTCTGTATCTGATAGATTGCTTATCTTTATTTTGTTTAGTTCTTTTTCTGGAGTTTTGATCTGTTGTTTCATTTGGGCCATGTTTCTTTGCTCATTTTGGCAGCCTCCCTGTGTTTGTTTCTATGTATTAGGTAGAGCTGCTGGGACTCCCTGTCTTGGTAGCATGGCCTGATGTAGTACGTGTCCTGCAGGGCCCAGTGGCACAGCTTGCACTATCAGCCAAGCGGGGTACTTGAGGTTTGCCCTTTGTGTGGGCCAAGTACACCTTCCTCTTGTAGTTGAGGCTTGGCTGCTGTTGGCAGATCAATGGGAGGAGTTTACCCAGTCCAGTCAATTGCAAGGATTGGCTGTGCCCACTGACCACCACCCTCCACCCTCCATGGAAGGTCAGCTGTGCAAGGGCAGGGTGGTACTGCTCTGGCAGCCCCCTGCAGATTAGGTCTCCTGGCCATTTCTGTTCTAGTCATCCTCTCAGGAATACCCTAAGTCTGTGAACTAACTCCCTCTCCATGAGGTTCCTGGAGTAGGGGGCATTTTTGGATCCATGCTCCCTTTTCAATGTCAGACTTCTCCCAAATTGAGGACTGACTCACCATTTTTTTCGGACATATTTGGGGAAGATAATTATTATCAAAAAGGGAAAACCTTAGCTATATCCGAACAAATCAATTTAATTTAAGTCTGCCTGCTTTGGGCTGTAGAATGGATTTCAAGCTGTAGACAAATGTCTTGTGTTTTGTTGGAGGTGTATTTCTTGAAAGTGAGAGTGCAGAGGAATAGTGAGGGAAAAGCCTTATAACCTCAGACAGATGGAAGAATCAGCTTCAGCACGACCTGACTGCACCTGCACAACAGCATACAAGATGTGGTGGGTGGAGTGACCCTCAGTCGCCAGCAGGAGGGAAGGACCCACCAAAGAACA
Organism: Desmodus rotundus; assembly: GCF_022682495.2. Taxonomy (NCBI): domain Eukaryota; kingdom Metazoa; phylum Chordata; class Mammalia; order Chiroptera; family Phyllostomidae; genus Desmodus; species Desmodus rotundus. The sequence goes on along the minus strand of NC_071387.1, from coordinate 46,184,953 downwards.
ACCCAACAACCATCAACACCCAATTACGTCCAGAGAGCCAACATAAACATGGAGGGCATCCCAAGAGCATCAAGTTCAAGAGATCAAGGAGACTGCACCACTGAATTTCACAGGTCTCCTAACATAGAAGTTCACACCACAAACTCAGGGAGTAAGAACAGATCAATTTAAGAAGCAGAAGCAAACAAAAAGAGCATCAGAAATAATGGGAAGACAAAGAAACAATCCCCAAATGAAAGGAAAGGAGGAATCCTCAGAGACAGTGCTAAATGAAAGAGATGCAAGTCAACTCTCAAATATTGAGTTCAAAACAATGGTTGTCAGGAAGCTCAATGAGCTGAGTGAGAATTACCAAACATGATAGGAAAGCTACAGGGAACTCACTGAGTACTATATCAGCATGAAAAAGGACATGGAAACTATCAGCAAGGGCCAAGAGGAAATGAAAAACATGAGAGTGCATTTGCCAATACAGGATTTTATGTTTCTCAATCTAGGGAGGCAACCTGTGAAATTTGCCGAAAGGCTTGTGAAAGTTGGTTAAAGTTTCAAATTTGTGAAGAAAGAAACCTCAGGCTCCAGGACCCCTTCCTCCACCTAACTTCCTTCTGGTGACATTCTTTGACTCTGGTGGAACCTGGAGTTATTTGTATTACTGTAACTCCCGGTCCTCTATCTGGAGCGTTTACCTCCTGTTACCAGGTTTCTGACATTTCAGGGGGACATAGCAGCCCCATCCAGGCTTTTTCCTATTGCTCAATTCGTTGGACTGAGACATTATTTCCACCACTCATTAACAGTTATTAAAGCTTTTATTGAGAGTCTCAACAGATCTTCTTGCTTGGTATTTAGGACCTTGGATCCTCTCTTCCGGTCTTCTTAAAAGATGTCAAAAGCAAATGTGAAAAATCTTGTGCTTTCTCTGTAAAAATTAGTAATTCAAATTATGTTTATGGTCTTTATGTGTTCAGTCTTCATATGTATGGCCTGTATACTGCATATGCTATGTATTTGTCTGTGTATTACATGTGATGCATTCTTCTGCCTCCAGAGGGCATAACTAGGGTGTAATATTTTGCTGGCCTAAAGAAATTAAATACTAGTATAAATTAAGCAGGATCTGCTGGTTTGGACAAATTATTTGATATCAAAACTGGTTTTAGCCCTGGTTGGTATAGCTCAGTGGATTGAGCACGGGCTGCGAACCAAAGGGTTGCCAGTTCGATTTCCAGTCAGGGCACATACCTGGGTAGCAGACCAGGTCCCCAGTGGGGGCCATGTGAGAGGCAACTACACATTGATGTTTCTTTCCCTCTCTTTCTCCATCCCTTCTCCTCTCTCTAAAAATAAATTTTAAAAAACCTGGTTTTAAATTTGATTAATGTTTCCTTAAAGTTATTATAATATATATATATATATATTTGTTTTACAACAAGATTATGTTATAATCTTTTAGCTAAATATGTTTTACAGCCTTCCCAAAGTTTAAATTTAAAAAAACTGAGAAATGACTTTGAGTTATTCCAATGGCTCCTGGAACACCTCAAGGATTTATTCTGTCTCCTTATAAAAGAGAAGTTTTTGAACAAATTAGGCCTATTTATTTATTTGTTTGTTTAAAAAAAAATTTATTTATTTATTTTTTTGGAGTGAGGGGAAGGGAGGGAGAAAGAGAGGGAGAAAAACATCAATGTGTGGTTGCCTCTTGCATGTCCCCAACTGAGAACCTGGCCCACAACCCAGGCATGTGCCCTGACTAGGAATCCAACAGTGACCCTTTGGTTTGCAGGCCAGGGCTCAGTCCACTGAGCCACACCAGCCAGGGCCAAATTAGGCCTATTTACTATGTTCAAAATTACATGAGAAGCTTTGTCAAACAGAATAATGATAATAACTATGTTCTATTTGTATGTAAACATCTCTATCAAAATAGATGTTCTGGAAATTTCAACCTGCCCTAAGAAGAAACTTGCAAAAAGTTAAAGCCAAGTTCAAACAGGAAGCTCTCAGAGCTAACAGGTATCATGTCTGTGACACTGGACAAGCCAGGGGTGGTGGTTCCCTATGGGGGACATCAAGAAGTGTTACTCTGAGTATTTGTAACCCATACATTGGGAATTTATGAATCATTTCCAATGCTCAATGCACACAGCTGATAAGTCCTCTACAGCATTTTAAAATCTTGCATACTGTTTGGTCTTTATATATTTTGAAATTGTATGTTGAATGTAAAAATATGGGCTTTATATAATTCTTTTATGTCATTTCATAGTAATTATTACTTACCAAGAAATTGTTTTCTTGGAAATGTTATACCTTACAAACTGATAAAGCAAAATTCTTTATCAGTTGCATTATAATTAAATCTATAACCATGTCATTTAAAATTTTGTCATTTATAAACACTGTTTAATGCTGTTTAATGCATTTGCAAGTGTATCTTTGGAAATGTTCATGAAAAGAACTCTGACTTTAAATTACAGGTATCTCAGCAAGTCATATCTTTGATGTAAGTGAAGATTTATGAAACCCTAAGGAATAACTGGATTCATGGACATGAAAGCAAATAAGACAAAAAAATTGATTCAAAACACTGCTAATTTTAAATCTTTTTGTCTTTCAGATATAAGGAAACTTTTTTTCTCTTAGAGCAATTTAATAAGTCATACCTTCATAAGCAATATTGGAGCATTTATATTTTTCTCCCTATCGAATGCCTCCAGAATTTGCCAACTCTTAATGAATATTACTTTCATGACAATATGTTTGTTTTCCTAAATCTAATAGGAATCTATTCTGTTTACAATAGCACCAGTTTCCAAACGTGGTTTTATTAACCAAGTCTTTGTCTGGAATGTCATAATCGAAGAGTCATGCCTGGACTCTGGATGTCACCAGAAAGCCTTAAAGAATTAAGATTGACTTTCAAAGCCAGTACGAGCCCCTTAGAGAAATGGCCTGGTGCCTACTTGGGCACGTGGTTCATGGCAGTCTTTCCAGGTTTAGGAACAAAAGTTGCTTTCCTGAAAGATGGCAAGGAAGGAACCTCCAGACATTTTGGTGTCCTCAAGAACTTGAGGAATCCACCCGAACTTGTAAGTACTTCAGACAAAGCCAGATGGCAACTGTGTGGCTTGGCTTTGCCCTGAATGGCTGACTAAAGCTCAGTCTGAAGGCTCCTTGTAAAATTCCAGCAAAGCAGATTTGAAAGAGCCTATATGATCAATTACTTTCCTTCTGATGTTCACGCAAATAATCAGGCCATATTGAAGCTGGACTTAAAGCATTGTCCTTGATAAAATGAGGGTGGTTTTAGGGAGAAAAAAATGTGTTTAATTGGAAATCAAAATGTCCAATTTTCACCCACAGATTGAATTAAATCCTAATTTTTCTAGTTTTCTTCCAAGCTAATGTTTCATTTTTTTTTTTTTTTGCTTTCATCCCTTGATTTGGAATTACTGAGAGCTACTGATGCAGTGTCAGCCACACAGAATTCACCTCCTACTCTGCCTCTCGCTGTTTGGGATTTTAAGGCCAATATCTGGTCCTGGTTTTCTTGGCTGACTCCTTGCCTAGGTGCTCTCACAGCTCTTCTCTTTATTGTCACTTTCGGGCCATGTCTCCTGAGATACCTTATGTCTTTCATCCAACAAAGCATCCAAGCTCTGGGACACTTCTTTTGCAAATGACCACCTGCTATAGCTCTCGTCTTTCGGTCTGTCCAGTTCCCCTCTCTCCCTCTTAATGACCCGGATCCACAGGCAGGGACAGACAACTCTATGCCCATAATCTGCAGGAAGCAGTTCCAGAAAAAGAGACCTTCGTTCCTACTCCCCAGAATCAGAACAAGTCCAGGTCATTATGAATAAATACATCTCAAAAACCAGAGGAAGGAATAATAAGACAAAAGCCACTTCCTCAGGCCCTCTTTCCCAGAGCTGGCTGGTCTCCATAAAGCAGGACTGACCCTAATTGTTTTATAAGCCTTTATCCTCAGGACTAGAAAATTACTAGAAGTGCCTAGAAGGCACAGAGGGCTCCAGGAATTTATAAAACAGGGAAATAGGACATACCAGACCACAACGACCAGACCAGATGCTGCACCCAAAGATAACAGCTGCTGCAGCCCAACCAAAACATCCTGCTCTGCATCCACCCCGTTACCTACCCCTCAGGGCTGGTGCCAGAGCGTATCTCCGAGTCTAGTCCTTTCCCTCTCTCTGCAAAGTAAAATAAAAACTCTTACCCCCTGTACTTTCTTCCCTTTGTGAATTCTTTCACAGCCTGCGCCACTGACCCTGCTAACATTGACCATAGCCTCTTGGTTCTTAACCCAGAGCTTCTTCCACTAAGCCATGCCACACTGCCATTCCTTGCGCTACTTAGCTTGAGGATGTAATTTTCTCCTCTTGTACAACTGAAAATAAATCTAAGACATTAATTTAGATATGAGGAAAATTAGAATTGGAATTGTTTGTAGATAAACAAAGGGGCCAAAATATTGGCCTCAAGGTAAAGAGAAGTACTTTGGGGTCCAGATTAACCTCCACTGGTGGGGCCCCCAGTAATTCTGTAAAATATGCTTCAAGACGTAGGTTAGGACACATTCTGCAGCTAGCAGAAACTGAAAATGAAACTTACCCGTAAGGTTTGCAGCCCTAAATGACCTTTCACTTTGCCTGAACTTACTCCGGTTGAGATCCTGTGTTTGCTAAAGGTTGGGGAGTACCAGGTTTGACCATAAACAGCCCTAAAAGTTGAGAGCACAGAGAAAACAGGCAGATGCAACTCCAGGTGTGCCAAGAAAGGAGGAGGAGCTTGGGGAACAGAGAACAAAAACAAATTTAGCCACCAATTTAAAGTACAGGGCTGGGATCCTGACTCCTCCAGCTCCTTCCTTCATTTCCTGCTCCCTAGCTGGGTGACAGCCACCGGACTAAAAGAACTGCAACGTCAGCGGTGATTTGAGAGAAAGACCACACCCACGGGAGCGGGGAGTCAGCTCTCGGGAGGAAAATCTTACTGGCATTGAGGAGGCTGGGAGCCAGCCCCTGGGCGCGGCCTGCAAGGGGGCCGGTGATCTCAGGAGGAAAGCGGGGGCAGGACCAGGCCAGAGCTGGTGCGCGCTCAGCAGCCAACCGCAGCCTCGGGAGCTCTCGCTGCGCCTCCACCCGGTGCGCCTTTCCTGGCCCGCGGACCCGCGCTGCGCTCGGTAGCTGCTATGTGTGCCGCCCAGATGTCACCACTGGCGCACATCTTCCGAGGGACGTTCGTCCACTCCACTTGGACCTGCCCTATGGAGGTGCTGAAGGATCACCTCCTGGGCGTGAACGACAGCGGCAAAGTAAGCGGACGCGGGGTTTGGCGCAGCCCGACGGGCGGGCGGGCTGGCGGACAGGTGAAGGAATCTCGCGCGGTGCCCTGCGAGCCCAGAGTTCACTCGGTGCACAGGGAGTGCCGCAGCTCCGGAGTTGAACTTGAGTGCCTGCCTGCTGGGAGGCTCCGGAAGAATTCTGGCGTTAGGTCCCTGGGTTGGCCTGGGGGTACCGTGCTGCCAGAGGCCGGGAGTCCCAGAGCAGGGAGCCATTGGTTCGACAGCCGTCCAGGCTGTCGTGGGAGAGGGAGCGAGGCTATACCCTTGCAAGTCTTGAGAGATCATTAATAGACTAGAACCTTGCGTCACTCATCTTTGCATATTTGGCGCCGGGCACGGTGCCTGGCACAGGCTAGGCACTACGTAAAATTATTGTGAAAGAAATAACAGGAGGATAAATTTGATCAGTGTTATTTAGTCTTTTACACTCGTAGAATAAGCAAAGTATTGATTTCACTCACATGATCATTCAACAGACAATATACTTACTAACAATGATTCAAACCACACAGCTGGTAATGTTAGAAAGGATAGTCTAAGAGAAATTACCGGCCCCACTCCCCTAACACCCATAGCCATTTGCATCGAAGCAAGCAGCTCCATTTTAAGGTGCAAAATGTCTTCTATGAGTGTGTCTTCTACACTTCCTTTTCCAAAATCAGGATTTCTATAAATGACACGGCTAACTTAATGTCTAATACTTACCATTCCATACTCATCCGTGGCAACTCGATAGAGTTGTGGCCATCAGTAGTGGCTCGGCCAGTGAAAGGCATTCGTTTCTAGAGGAAGAAAATAGAGACGGGGATGGGATGTTTTTGAGCTTTTCCCCACCAGTTTGGTTAGCAAAAGTACAGTTGTTGTGACTTGTCAGCCTGAAGCTACTATTCCTGAATAAAGATTCTTCGGAGTCAGTGACAGCTTTGAATTGTGACTCCTGCATTTGGGGATAACTAAACCCTGTTTTCCTGTTTTCTTTTGGTGCTTAAAAAAATACTGTTTGTGCATATTCAGGGAGCTTGCTATTATGTTTCCAAGATGATCAAACTCTCAGAGCTCCCGCAAATGGGGAGACCCCCATAAACTCCAAGACTGATGAATTATTGCCTGTGTACTTGACCCCCAAAGTTTGAGGGAACCCTTAGGCTCAAGGCAAGTCCTAAGAAGCAAAGGAACAGAGACTGCTAAACTGGGGAAAGATCAGAGGTGTTTGCCTAACCACAAGGAGCTGCTCAACTCAGGATTTTTTTTTTTAAGATTTTATTTATTTGTTTTTAGACAGGGGGGAGGGAGGGAGAAAGAAAGGGAGAGAAACATCAATGTGTGGTTGCCTCTTGCGTGCCCCCTTCTGGGGACCTGGCCCACCACCCATGCAAGTGTCCTGATTGGGAATCAAACCAGTGACCCTTTGCTTCGCAGGCCAGCGCTCAATCCACACCAGCTAGGGCTCAGGATTCTTTTTAAAAATGAATTTCCCATCTCCAGAATTTTAACTGATAGGATAGCAGCCAACAGAGTAAGTTTGAGGACTGGCTTTAACCAGTAGTGAAGAATAAAAGAAGTAATTTACCTAAAAAAATTACTTTTGCTAGGTGTGGTACAGAAGAAGAATAAAAGAGTATCCCGGATATGCAATTAGTAGTTGAGTCAGAAAGTCTATTCCTAACTGAGGAACATACTGAAGTAACAAATTTAGAAAAGTGTCATTCCCCCACAAGACAAAATTAACTAGGAATTGAATACAAAGGTGAGTTAATCAACTGGTTTTGATTTATGGTATAAAATGTCCCAATCACTGAATTGATAACTGTTTACTGCTCTGCTCCTAGGTGCAAAGCAATTCATTTCTAACTGTGTATAAAGGGAAGACATGTCATATATAAGTCAAGACTTGATAGCCCTCATTTTGAAAGTGGGAATGCCTTTAGAGTTGCTAAGATAAATATCTTATTTACTTAAACATTTTTAAGATTCTAAACAGAAAATTGTATCCTAATGAAATACGTATGAGGACTCATCATGATCTTTACATTTTTACTGAGCTCTGAAAGCTACTCTCAAATCTTGAGATGAATTAGAAATATCTAGTGATGCTTGTTAAAATGCTGGTTCCAGGGCATCATCCTCAGAGAATCTGAACCAATAGGCCTGGAGTGGGCCCCAGGAAGTGGTATTCCAACAAAGGTGCCAGGAGATTCCAACATAGGTAGTGGGTGGATTACATTTTGGGTAACAACAGTATGTAGGCTGCGTGATGGAACCAGTTGTGCGGGGTCTTGGGAGCTTAGTTCTCCACTTCAAGCTCAGGTCTGGGGTAGCATCTCAGAGAGAGGGGACATAATTTCCTTTGACCTTCTCCCTCTCCCTTCTAGACCTCATCTCTTATTTCATATAACTTTATTTATGCCCAGAGAAAGGTAATAACTCACTACTTGTGAGCCATTAATTAAAGGTCATTCAAAATAAGGTTAATTAAAATTAATTCTCTAGTCAACATTATATGATTGGACATTTTGAATTCAGAGTTAGTTTTTCTTGTCTGGGAAGCTCTTTGTTTCTTTGTCAATTTTAAATGATAGCCTCATTTTAGCCCATTGGGTAAAGTAAGCTTGGTTGTAGGTCCTTGCTTTTCATCACCTTGAATATTTCACACCCCTGGCTTCTAGACTGAAATGTTTCTGTTGAGTAATCAGATGCCAGTCTAATTGTTGCTCCCTTGTGTATAACTACCTGCTTTTCTCTTGCAGCTTTTAGGATTCTCTCCTTGTCTTGAAGCCTTGTTATTTTGATTATGATGTGTCTCAGTGTGGGCCTCTTTGGATTCAACTTGTTTGGGACTCTCTGAGCTTCCTCGACTTGTGTGACTTTTTCCTTCACCAGATTAGGGAAGATTTGCTCATGATTTCTTCAAATAGGTTCTTGATCCCTTCCTCACTCTCTTCTTCTGGAATTCCCATGAGGTGCATGTTGTTACATTTCATGTTGTCCAAAATGTTTCTTAAGCTTTCCTCTTATTTTTAAAATTCTTTTTTTCTTTTTTCTGTTCTCCCTGGGTATTTTTTCCTACTTGTCTTACAAAACACTGACTATATCCTCTGCTTTATCTAACCTACTATTTATTCCTTTCAGTGTAGTAGATTGAATTCTATATTACAATATAATATGATATTATATTATATTTCTGACTGGTCCTTTTTTTATGGTTTCTATGTCTTTTCTCATGCTGTTGAGTATCCTTATAATCATTACTCTAAACTCTCTGATAAATTGCTTGCCTTAATTTCATCTAATTCTTCTGAAGAGTTCTCTTGTTCTTTCATTTGGGGTCTGTTTCTTGGTCTTCCCATTTTGGCTGCTTCTTTGTGTTTTCCACCTTAGATGTTAAACTAATCAGCTGTTAAACCAATCAGTGGTTAATCTAATCAAGCTAAACTGTAATCCATAGTCAAGCTTAAGCACCACTGGGTGGGGCAGGGCAAATCCTGCAGGCAGGACTACTGCTTCCCCTCAGGCTGTTGCCACTTGGAGGGGAACCATCGTTCTCAGTCAGGCTCTGCCTGAGAAAGACGGTCTCTGCTGTATGGGAAATGACTCAGCACAGGGATCCTGGTGGCTGATCCTTCAGTTCTTTCCCAGGAGCCACCAGCCCCAGATTTTCCTTGAGTGTCTGTAGTCCACTCTGCCCTCCCTCTGCTGGAGTCCAGGGTAAGTGGCTGCAAATGAAATTTTGTGCATTGGATCTTTAAGGGGCTTTCTGTATCTCCAGCCATCTTTCCCTGGCAGACAGAAACCCTGCTGCTTTTCACAGCTGGATGTTATCTGGGTTTCTTTCTGGCTCTGGTGCTGTAGGCTGGGGAGGCCAGCTTGGGGCTTAGACCCCACACTTTTCAGGGCCCTCCCCTCCTCCCGGCTGCTGAAATATCCCTCTAGAACTTCAGCTGCCACTCAAGGGAGCCCAGTCAGCCTTCTCACGTCTCCTCACACTCTCTACCACTTATGTTGTTGCGAAGTTGTTTCTTACATCTGTCCATGGTTATAAGGCTTCTCTCCAGATAGTGTTCAGTTGGTTATTCTCGATGATTTCTCTACAATTTAGTTGTAGTTCCAGATTGGTCCTGGGAGGTAGTTAGTGTAGCTTCTACTTCTCCTCCACCATTTTGGATCTCCCCCAGCATTAGTTTTTCTGCTCAGGTGGTTGTGGCTTTTCAAAAGAAAGACCTCAGCATGTATAATTCATTTGCAGATATTTAATTAATCTTGAGACATTGTATGCTCAAATAGTACTAAATTGCTAGATCCTTTCCACATGCCACAGGGTCAGGTTGACTTTAAAGATATATCACGATGCCTTGGGCCTTTCAATGCACACTTCCATGGAGGCAAGAGCAGGAAGGGAATTATTTTGGAGATAATGTGCTGGGGTGGCAGGGAAAGTCTAATGGAGAAACAAATTTAGTCTTCACTGTTTATCTTCTCTGAGATCATGGGAGAAATACTTTACCTTTCTTTCTGAGCCTCAATTTTCTCATTTGTAGAATCAGGTTTCCTTTTCTAAATATTAAATGAAATAACATATGAAATGCCTGGCACTTAGTGGATGCTTAACACATACATGTTCATTCTGTCCCCTTCCTTTGCTCTGCCCCTAGCAAATTCTCTACCTATTGCTCATTGCAGCTATTTTGCATATTTCCATGTGGTGGCATCCATGCAGGACAACTGATGGAGGAGGAAGCCACAGGCTGGGATGAACTATGTGGGTAAAGGGGAGGTCACCAGACCTCAGCTGTGCAGCCTCATTGCTCATGTCATTGACCTGCTGGGTAGTTAGCATCAAGGTAGTTAGAGTTCAAAGTTCTAGAAGATATGACTGGAGAGGTAAGCAGGGCAAGTCTTGGAGGGCATAAGGAGTAGTGGGAGGGATTGTGTCATGACCAAATATTGCATTTTTTAAAAGATTACTTTAGCTAGGATGAAGAACGTGCTGGAGAGGTGTTGGTGCAGGCAAGGTGATTAGATAGAAGCCTGTTATGGTAGTTTAGGTGAAATAGGCCGTGGTTTAAAAGAGAAAAGCAGTGTAGTGTATCAATTAAGATATAAACTCTTAAGTGTGCTTCTTTCACAACCTCTCTGAATTTTACCAAGTTACTTGACAATTCTAGTTCTGCTTCCTCATGTATAAACTATTACTATAGTCTCCCTCATAAGGTTGTTGAAAGCATTAAATGAATTAATAACTGTAAAGTGTATAGATTAATGCCTTGCATGTGGCACATGCCCAATAACCATCAGCAGTTATCAGCAATGAAGATGGAGAGAGGTGGACAAAATTGGTAGCTATTTAGGTCAACTGGATTTGATGATAGGGTTGGAAAGGTGTTTGTGAATGTGTTAAATCATATGGTGGGATACAGATTGGCTGGTGATGGGAAAGCGTGATGAAGGAAGCCAAAGTTAAGTTGAACATTAAAGAATACATAGAACTTGGTTATTCAGAAATGGGTTAAATAGCTCTGGTGAAGGAAATGAGTCAATATTCTTTAATCCCCTAACCTGCTGGGACCTGAGACTGCATCACCATCTTGCTTTGCCAGGAGTTCTCACAGTGTAAATCACAAATCTGAGTGGTTCTGTATCATCCTTTCCTTATGCTTGGGCAGGTGAATACCCATCTTCCCATCAAGCTCAGGACCTTAGAATATCCTGTGAACTTGAAGAGGGAATTTGGGCTAAGCCTTCCCTTCTAAGTCTGCCAAATCAGAGATTTGCTTTCATTAGAAACATGTGTTCATGCCCAAGTATCATGTTATTATCTTGTAAATTCCTATTTTGTGGAAGGCAATTGTTTTGTTCCAAAGGCTCATGGCAGGAACTGTTGGTTACCCACTCAATAGCTGTAACACTGGCTTCCTTTTTAACACATCTGAATTTGATCTTCCTGTAATATACTTGGCTCGCAGATACATCCTGGTGTAAGCCAGTCTTGGTAATCATAATCCAGTTTGCTGGATACTTCTTTTCTCAGCTTCCGGGTAGCTCAGGATAGTTGATGATGACATTCTGACAGGCAGGAAGTCAGCTTAAGGCTTCTGGGAAATATTTCTCTCCCTAATCAGTGGACACAGATGTGGGAAGAGAGGTCCTTTCTTTTTTGGATGCTCTCACGTGAGGAGTGGAGCTGCTGCTGACACTGTTTGAGAAATGAAGAAAAAAATAGGAGGATTTCAGGGGCACTAACCTAGTCCCTCTCTGAACATCATTGAATAGTTACCTCTCCCTGGATCTGCCTACTCCTTTCAGACTTCTTTTGGGAGATAATGTACAATAATAACTTCATTATCAACACATCTGTTAATTGCAGCCCAGAGCACTGCTACTGGTTATCCTGCTTTTTCAAAGAATTATATTGTTTTTCAAAGGAATGCTGCCTTCCTTCTCTTTTCCCATTTCTATCTTCTCGTTATTGGCCACACCGGTCAGTGTCTTTTGAGGCACCCACATCAATAGTCAAACCCAGCCAATTTTCCTCTGGGATATCTTTTTGCATACCTCTTTCTGTTACCATTGGCTCTGTCCAGCCATTCATTGTCTCTTGCCTAAAATATTACAGGAGCCTCCTAACTGCTTTCTCTTCCCCATTCTAATGTCTCCTCCACATTACCGACAGTTTCTTTCTTGGAGCACAGGTACTATCATGTATCTCCTCTTTTGCATCCATGTGTGGCTCTCTATTGCCTCTACCATTCAAATGCCCAAGGAAGACATTCTAGGCATGACATTATTTGGCCCCAATCTGCTATTCTAATACTTCCTCCTGCTCCATCCTTCACTCTGATGAATGGGAGTAGGATTACCATGACCGGTTTTCTCCATGAGGGATTCATGAACCAAGGATTGTCCAACCATGCCAGTTTCTCACTGTTTCCCAGCACATCATGCCCTTTTATGCCTCCACTTTGTTGGTATCAATCTCTCAATAGATTGGAATAGTCCTCCCTTTTATTTTTTTATTAAAATAAATCATTTAAAAATATTTTATTGATTATGCTGTTACAATTGTCCCAATTTTTTACTCTTTGCCCCATCTGCCCAGTACCCCCCTTCCCTCCAGCAATCCCCCTGCCCCCCACTTAGTTCATGTCCATGGGTCATGCAAATAAATTCTTTGGCTTCTCCATTTCCTATACTATTCTTAATCTCCCCCTGTCTATTTTGTATCTACCAATTATGTTTCTTAATCCCTGCACATTTCCCCACATTCTCCCCCTTTCCCCTCCCAGCTGATAACTCTCCAAATGATCTCCATAACTATGATTCTATTCCTGTTCTGGTTGTTTGCTTAGTTTGGTTTTGTTTTTGTGATTCAGTTGTTGATAGTTGTGAATGTGTTGTCATTTTAATCTTCATAGTTTTGATCTTCTTTTTCTTAAGTAAGTCCCTTTCATGTTATAATGGCTTGGTGATGGTGAATTCCTTTAGCCTTACCTTGCCTGGGTAGCACTTTATCTGTCCTTCCATTCTAAATGATAGCTTTGCTGGACAGAGTAATCTTGGTTGTAGGTCCTTGCTTTTCATCACTTTGAATACTTCTTGCCAGTCCCTTCTTGCCTGCAAAGTTTCTTTTGAGAAATCAATTGATAGTCTTATGGGAACTCCTTTGTAGGTAATTCTCTTCTCTTGCTGCTTTTAAGATTCTTGATATTTAACCTTTGGCACTTTAATTATGATGTCTTTTGGTGTGGTCTTCTTTGGGTCAAACTTATTTGGGACTTTCTGAGCTACCTGGATTTTCTGAAAGTCTATTTCCTTTGCCAGATTGGGGAAGTTCTCCTTCATTATTTTTCAAATAAGTTTTCAAATCTTGCTCTTTCTTTTCTCCTTCTGGTACCCCTATGATTTGGATGTTGGTACATTTAAAGTTGTCTCAGAGGCTCCTAAGCCTCTCCTCATTTTTTTTTTTGAATTCTTCTGTCTTCTTCCTGTCTGATTGAATGTTTATTTCTTCCTTTTGTTCCAAATTATTTATTTTAATCCCAGCTTTCTTCCCTTCACTGTTTGTTCCCTGTATATTTTTCTATATTTCACTTAGTGTGTCCTTCATTTCTTCCTTTATTTTGTGGCTGTATTCAATGAGTTCTCTGAGTATCCTGATTACTGGTGTTTTGAACTCTTTATCTGATAGGGTGGCTATCTCTGTTTCCTTTCGTTCTTTTTCTGGGGTTTTGCTCTGTTCTTTCATTTGAGCTATATTTCTTTGCCACCTCAATTTGATGGCCTCCCTGTGTTTGTTTCTGTGTATTACGTAGAGCTGCTTTTACTCCCTTTCTTAGTAGCATGGCTTATGTAGAAAAGGCACCTGTAAATTGTGTGGGGCGGAGGCTTAGGTAATTGCTGGGGTGTGGGGGGGGGCAACTGCTTCACTGTTTTGTGGCTTTGTGAGGGTTGGTGCTCAGAAAAGGGAAAACACCCCTGCCTGGCTTCTGGAGGCCTGTCTGGCACTTGCCCTACTTCTAGTCACCTCACATACCTCCCATATGTGATTGGCGTCCTTCCAGCTGCTGTTGTGGGGTTTGTGTACATTCTAAGCTTGTGTGGATGCTTTGAGTGGTGAAAATATGGCAGTTTTTCTGCTGCTCAACTCCCACTGGTTTTTACAGCCAGAGGTAATGGGGGTTTATCTTCCTGGTGCTGGAACCCTGGGCTGTACAGTCTGGCTTGGCGCTGTGATAGCTCTCTCCCAAAGTGTCCCTCCCAATTTTTATCCACTGTATGTGAATGTGGGACTGTAAGTTCAGCTGCTGCTGCCTCTCTGCACCACACCGCCTTTCCCTACTGTCTTAGTGACTCTGCCCCTCCTACCTGTCTGGATGAATTGAGTTCTGTAATTCTTTGTTTCTCAGACTTCCATACAGCTATATTTTCTGAAAGTTCTGGGTGTTATTTGTTTTTGATATTTGGTTGTAATTCTTTCTATGGTTGCATGAGGAGGTGAAGTGTGGCTATTTACGCCTCCATATTGACCGGACGTCAGTCCTCCCTTTTATATCCCCTTTTCTAGTCCACCTACGCGAAAATGAAATCCTGTTCTTCAAGGCCCACTTCTGATGTTCCTTATTCCCAAAGGTTTCCCTGGCCATCATCCCCTGGTTGGACTAAATTACCCTTTGTTCTTCCATAAAATTTTGCATATATATCAAAACCAGTGTCCTCTTAGTGGTTAAAAGCATGGCTTCTAAAGTCTGAGTATGTGGATGCAAATCCCAATTCTGATACCCATTTGGATAAGTTTCCTAACATAGCTGAGACTCGGCATCCTCATTCAAAATGTGGACAATCATAGCACCCTGGAGAAGTTGTGAGGCAGATGAGATAGTGTGTGTAAAGCACACTCAGATTCTTCTTATCCTGTTTTTCTTTAATCCATTAATCCCCTTGCTCCCTGCTATGATTGTTGCGATGTCTGCATACAGACCTTTTGAGACAGCATGGATGGACCTGGACACTATTATGCTAAGTGAAATAAGCCAGCCAGAGAAAGACAAGTACCATATGATCTCACTTATATGTGGAATCCAGTGAACAAGATAAACTGATGAACAAAATAGAAACAGAAGCATGGATACATGGAACAGATGGACAGCGGTCAGGGATGGGGGGGCTGGATGAAAGAAGGTGAAGGGATTAACCAAAAAACATATGTGTATAACCCATGGACACAGGCATCAGTATGGTGATAGCCAGAGGGAAGAGGGTTGGGGGCTGGGTAGGGACAGGCAAAGGGTGAGGGAAAATGGGGACATCCATAATAGTGTCAACAATAAAAATAAAAGAAAATAAATGACATTATAAAAAATAGTAAATGACCTCAAAATGTTAAAACCTCAGATCATCGAATCTTATACCTCAAATAGGTCTATTTCACCTGTACCACATTCTTGTCCATCTTTTGTTTAAATGTTTTTAATGATTAATATACCAGAAATGTATTGATCTAATAATGTGACTTTTTTATTTCTAAAATGTTAAGAGTGTCAGTTTGAGCCATACTCTTAAAATAATTGGAAAGTCTAATAGCAGTCACTTTGAGACTTCTCTTTCCTTTCTTTCCCCTCTATAAGATTCCCAGAGCCTTTTATGATCAAACTGTTCATTCATTCCCAGATATTGATTCAGTATTTGTTATGTCCCAGGCCCTGTTCTTATTCTGGGGCTACAGCTTGTTCTTTGGGGACAAGACAAAGTTGCTATCCTCATGGAACTTTCAGTTTTGAAAAGGGATCTTTCATATGTGCAGGTCTTAAATAAAGATAACTCTTATCTCTAAGTCCATGGTCACTGTGGCTGCCCTGTCCTTTGTGGCCACATGATGCTGCACTTGGGTGCTGAGCCCAATCATCTGTCTGCCATCACTAGTCTATCCTGTCCAGGCTGGATATGGCCTTCACCAGGCAACTCAGGGGCAGCTCTACACCGCTATGCTCCCCTTGTTCAAGAACAACAATACAGAGCCCTGTGGTCACACTGGTCTTAATAGTTATCTTCCCCTCTAGAGGAGAACAATGTTTCATTCTTTCCTGGTGCATCCAAGTTACTAAGAGGACAAAGTACAAGATAAATTCTCAACTGGTCATTCAACTACAATGGCAACTTTTTATGAAGAATTCCATGGTATATTTAAATTATGGTCTAAATAGTTTGATCAGTTACAATATTAGTAGCACATCTCAAATTAAACAGTTGTGCATTAGATACTGTAAGATGAATAAAAAGGAAATAAATTTTTTATATAAGTCATCTTCTTGCACTGCATTTGGCTTCTTGCCTAATGACACTGGATTATAAACTTGTAGACAGGAGGCACATTGATGGTGATATTGGTCATATTAGCAGCTATAATAATATTGAACATTTATTGGACACTTGTTATGTGCTAAGTCCTGTGCTGAGTGCTTTGCAAAGCACAATTCTCCTGACTGCCTTATAAAATGAAACAGTTCTTATTTTATAGACGAGAAAACTGAGCTTCAGAGTGTTAATCTTAACCCTGAAATTAATATCTGATGACTATACCTCAAATGAATTTTCTTTTTCCTAAAACCATTGTGTAGCTCTTTGTTTTTAAATAGTCAAATAGCCAAGTTACAATAGCTTCCCTTACTAAACTTGTTAATACAGATTCAATCCCTAAGGTTAAAGATAAGGACAGATTTCTCTCTTTTGATACATTTTCTAAACTTGAGCAATAAATGTTGATCTTCTCCCAGAAGATCTTATTTCAGCACGACTTTGAGTTGTTTCCTACCTTCTTAAAAGCTGCAACCTTTTCCTTTGTGAAAACATCGTTAGTTGACCATATATCACATTAACTTATCAACTCTGAAGGATAAATTACCTTTAAATTTAACCTTTTTTAACTTTCACAGCATCTTTATTGATATCAAAATCGGTATGATGTTGATTTCTCTTTTTAATGTTTTCTTGTTTATGCTGTTACAATTGTCCCATTTTCCCCCTTCTCCCCCCACCTCCCCCACCCAGCCCATCCCTCACTGAGATCTGTTTTTCCAACCCTTTTGACTGTTGAAGTTGGTGCCTCTGCATGTGAAAAGCCAGTTTTTCAGATGAATTAGTGATTAATGCACTGTTACCTCAAGCTATTTCCCAGTGAATACCTATTGAGTCTTCCTGGCAAGGCCCTGTTGAGGTTGGCTTCACCTGGGTGGGACCTGTCTCTCCAGTCACAATGCTCTTTCTCTTCTCCACCTGTTAGTGTCTCTCCAGTCACAATGCTCTTTCTCTTCTCCACCTGTTAGTGATTTTTTTAAGACTATTTTGACAGAGTGAACCCTCCTCAGTAAACCTGACCTACTTGAAAATCCTTACTTGTTCACAAGCTATGTATTCATGAGTTAAAAAAAAAAAATCTTTGAAAGCTAAAGCCATTACAAGGTAATTCTAATGTAAAGTGAGTTCATCTAGGCTTACATATGATGTAGGAATTTTAAAACCCTGAGGTTCCCAAACAACTTAAACTGACAGAAAAATATATGGTATGACCATTCAGCCCCCTCTATACACATTTAAAACACATTTCTGGAAGTCCATGTTAAAACTAAAAACCTAAATAATACTTAAGCATTCATGATGTGGAGAAGAAGTTTTACCTTTCGCTTTATAACTTTTTCTTTTGTCTTGTTTTACTTCTATAATTTAACATAAAATTTGACCATTTGAAAGTATACAATTTAGTGTCATTTATTACATGAGCAATGTTGTGCAGCCATCACCACTACCTGGTTCCAAAATGTGCTTATCAACCCAAAGGAAAAGCCATTAACCATAAAGCAGTTACTCCCTATTCTTCCCCCCACCGCCATCCCTCAGCAACCACTCATTTGCTGTCTCTCTCTATGGATTCACCTATTCTGAATGTAGATCATATACATGGACATACACTATATGTGATCTTTTGTGCCTGTCTTTTTTCATTTAGCTTAATGTTTTTGAGGTTCACCCCTATTGTGGCATGCATGAGAACTCCATTCCTTGCTATGGCCGAGTAAAGGTCTATTCGTTGTACAGATATACCACATTTTATTTATCCATTCACTAATCGATGGACTTTTGCGTTGTTTCCACCCTTGCCTATTGTCAACAGTGCTGCTATGGACATCTGTGTGCAAGTTTTTAAAACTAATTTATTCTTTAAAATCTTTTTATGGCTCTTTATTGGTTAACTGTGGGATAAATCTAGGCTTGGCCTTGCTGGTTGCCCGGGCTTCTATACTGTTTATGCCTTTGTGCCTTTATCTCTGCTCCTCCTACACCTTTCATCTGCTGGATTAATACCTTTGAAGACCCATTAAATGCCATTTTCTCAATGAGATCATCACCGACATCGCCTCTGCCCTTCTGTTGACAGGCAGGGCTAAATGCGAGCTCCTTTGTGCCCCACTTTCTGCTTGGCACCTCTTTATCTCATGAGTCTTCCCGTGAACCTAACTTTGAAGGCAGGGGCTATGACTATCACTTATAGATCCACAATTCCTAGCCCATGGTAGGTACTCACATGAATACTTGTTAGATAAATGGCGCTCGGATGGTTTTTACCACAAGATAACCAGGTTGGAAAAATTCACATTTGGAGCCAGCAAAATGTACAGCCAGCTAAAAATATCTTCCAAATAACCAATTATTAGAATAAGAACTCTGGGTTTTTCTAATAGGGATCTTAATGGAACTATTTGGCCACTGGGAGCTGTTAATTAGTTTCATGTCCTCGTGAATAATTAAGAGCCCTGGAAGAGTAGATTTTAACTGGAACTCTGAGACCTCATAAAGTTCTCCAGTGCCTTTATCGTGGACAAGGTCAGGATCTGGAATGATGTAGATTATAAAGGCCTGCTTACTCCCTTTGGTTTTTATATTATTGTTTGTTACGTTTTCACATCTCCATAAAATGGTAATTTACTTAAAATGTTGTTTGTAAATTGTCACTTGTAATTTTCAGTCCTGGAACACGGTAGAGCCTCCATAAACAATAGCTCTTATCATCCATCTCCCGCCCCTCACAGTACTTGGTGCGGTAGCCCGAAATTGGCATTCAGTAAATGATTCTGAATTGAAGAATAAACAGAATGGACTGCCGTGCTCTGTATGCTATTGCTTTTGGGGCACAGGTAGTCCTGGCAGAGTAGACATGAAATAGTTAACATTCTCAGCTGGTTGAGGCCAATATGTGTGAGGGTGCAACACAAGAAGTTACATTGTCAAGGTCTTCAACAGGTAGGGCAGATTTTTCCCTTGGTGTTATTTAACCTGGGAGTTGTTTCCCTCCTGCCATTTGTAGGGTGGTCTCATGTATGTCCTAATCCTTTTTTGAAGTGCAAAACACAGAAGCCACTCCAGGTCCTTAGCCTGGTGGGGCCTTGTGAATGTCCTTAAGCTTCAGCATGGTGTGGACTGACTAGCCTTGTGTAACTAGTGTGCTTGGAGTTCATAGGAAATGATAAGAGCTGATAAGGACCAATGACTTCCAGGGGTTAGCAATAAATGGTGAGCAAAAGAGGTGCAGGTCCTGCCTTATTTTCACTCAGAGTCAGTAATCAAATAAGCATTGTATGTATATAGTTTCTAAAAAGGAAAAATGCAAAGTGCTATGGAAGCGTGAAACCAGAGGACATGGCTTATCTTTTTTTAATTTGTATTTTTTACTTATTTTTTAACTTTCTTTAGAGAGAGGGGAAGGGAGGAAGAAAGAGGGGGTAAGAAACATCAATGTGAGAGAGAAACACGGAATGGTTGCCTTCCATACTTGCCCCAACCTGGGAGCAAACCCGCAACCCGGAATGTGCTCTGGCTGGGATTCAAACCGGTAACCTTTTGGTATGTGGGATGATATTCAAACAGTTGAGCCACACTGGCCAGAGCTGAACTTGGCTTATTTTGAGGAGATAAATACTATTGGGTTGGCCAAAAAGTTCATTTTTTCTCCTTAAAGTGGCTCTCATAGCACTTAATTATCTTTAACTTCATTCTAAACAATTTTGTTAGATTGTATTGTGACAGCTCTCATATCAGTGTGCATTCATAAAGTTTATCAAAACTGGTGAATTTTTGTGTAATCACTTTAATATTGAAGATGGAAGAAAATAAGCAAAATTTTCGGCATATTATGCCTTAGTATTTCAATAAAGGTAAAACACAACTGAAATGCAAAAAAAAAAAAGATCTGTGCAGTGTATGGTGAAGGTGCTGTGACTGATTGAACATATCAAAAGTGGTTTGCAAAGTTTCATGCTGGAGATTTCTCTCTGGACAATGCTCCATGGTTGGGTCGACAAGCTGAA
Source organism: Desmodus rotundus (assembly GCF_022682495.2). Taxonomy (NCBI): domain Eukaryota; kingdom Metazoa; phylum Chordata; class Mammalia; order Chiroptera; family Phyllostomidae; genus Desmodus; species Desmodus rotundus. Next base: position 46,164,730 of record NC_071387.1, on the reverse strand, counting down.
GTTGATAGTGATCAAAATGAGGCATTAATTAAGAATAATCAGCATTCTACCACATGGAAGATAGTTGACATACTCAAAATATTCAAATCAATCACATTATTGGTGAAAATGAGTCTTTTATTTTATGGAAAAATCCATATGACTTTTTGGCCAGCCCAGTATTTGAGTTGAGTCTGATGGATAAATGGGAGTTGACTAGGCAGAGAAGGATAGGAGAAAGGCTGGCAAAGACCCAGAAATAAGGAGGAACTAGGAACAGGTGTGGGATATTGCAGAGGATAGAGGAGGAGAGGGTTGCAGAAATACATAAAGCCAAAGAGCTAATCGTTGGCCATATCAGTGTCTTTGCCAGCCTTTCTCTTTATCCTAAGGGTGATGGGAAGCTGATGAAGGATGTCTGACAGATCAGACTTGCATTAAAAAAAAAAAAGAGCAGTAATTGTAGAGTGGAGAACAGATCGGAGAAGGGCAAGAGTAGTTGCTGAAGGAGATGAGTTAGCAGGTAATTATGGTGGACCACCAAAGAGATAGGTAGAGGGTGGTAGAGTTGGAGAGGAGTAAATCTGTGAATCAACAGGAAGGCAAAAAGCAGTGGGATTTCGTGAGCAGGTGAATGTGGAGGGAGAAGAACAAGATGGTTATTGGGGCTTATACAACTGGGTGGATGTGGTGGCCATCACTGAGTTAGAGAACAGAGGAAGAGGTCCACACAGGTAGGGCAGACCCAGAGGTCTGTTTTCGCCGTGCTGAGTTGAGGTGACCTGGTGCTATACACATGGAGAGGTCAAGTAGGTGTCAGCTTGCAGGTCTGGAGCTCAGAGGAGATATCTGAGAGGGAGATATAAAATGTGGAGTAAGGGTTGAGAAGAGAACAGAAACTAGGTTAACTCCAGTGGTTGAATTTGGAATAAAAGAGGATGAGTAGGGTGTGAAGGGCAACCCAAAGGTCATAGGAGGGTGGTGTCACAGGAAGCACAAGGTGGAGAGACTTCAAAGATGGAGGGAGTAGAGCAGATGTCACATGTTACTGAGGAGTAAAAGTAAGAGAAATAATACTAGAAAAATGCCTAATGGATTTAGCAAACCTGAGATTATTGTTCACATTAGGAAGGCTTATGCTGTTGAGAGAGGGCGGCAATCGTCTTGGTGTGGGTTTTAGAATGGGAAGAAGATAAGGATAGGCAGAGAGTGACCACCAACCCTTGAGATAATAAATATGTAATGTTTTTATTTATCATATGAATACTAGTGTGCCTTCAAGAGTAATAAAATACAAATAACTTACTTATATTTTATTTCCCCAATTAAGTTATTGAGGACTTTAATACAAATGTTGCACTGTGGTAAAAGCTACTTAAGCCTGCTGGTATCGCCCATTTGCAAATACTTGCGGAAGCCAAAGCACTGGCAACCTAGATGGGCCGCAGTTAGAATTAGTTGGCAGCAATCTTAAAAATCATTTTATATCTTATCTCAGGAGTATAATTTAGCGTCTCAGTGCACTGGAAATCTTGGCATTTAGTCAGAGTGAAACTATCAAACAGGAAAGACAAAAATTTTCAATAAATTTGAGACTTTTGAAATTAAGACAAGTAAAACCAGGTAAGATAATAGGACCTGATGTTTTCTGTATACACAAATGCAGTTTCGCTCTAGCGAATTATTTTTGGACTTCTTCCTTCTCTGAGGGACTTGAAAAAACCTCACCCCTCCGTCCTTGCTAGAAAAGCAACATGTAAGTGAGTCACATTCAGAAGAGAACCACACCTCTTATATGTATGAATGGAGGCCTGTACAATCATTCTTTGTTTTTTTTTTTAGACTAGCCAGACAAGTAGAAAGAAGAAAAACAAGAAGACTAATTCTAGATATGCCTTTGGAATTAGAATAAATCTATAAGTATAATTGAGACAGGATTGGATACATCAAAAATGCCAAATCACTGGGTAGATAGAGTGAGAAGACAGTAAAAAGATGTGGGAAGGAAATGATGTGACAATTATGGCAATAGAACCACATATTGACTTACGTGTTTTCATGTCTTCGGGCTTCTCGTCTTTTTATTCCCATCCCGAGTACCCCTACCCCTTTTTCTCCCCGATATACACTGTATCCATCGCCTCCTCCGCAAGAAAAGCCAACCCAACTTCTCTCCTCCTCACTAGAAATGTTCTTTCTTCTCTGGGTTTTCCCAGCTTAGCCTGTGATACCAATTTGCTTTAGAAACATGTCACCATGCATTGTCCTCAATTTCCTATATGCATGGAAATTTTATTTCCCCAGCTGGAAAATAAACTCTGCAGAGGCAAGGATTCTCTCTTACCCATTTATTTGAATCCTTAGCAGTTTAATGGCATATGATGTACATTTAAACAACATATACTGCCCTGAGTTATCAGTGGAAATGCATCACTGAACATGACAAGAGGTAGGCCAAGAGGCATGTTTTTTTCATTGTTGTTTTTGTGTTTTTTTTTTTTTTACATTTACTAACTCTCTGTTTTTATGGAAACAATTGAAGACAAGTGCAGGCATCATGAGTTTCTTCAGCTTGCATCTGCTAGGTTAAGGGTACTTTCCTACATAACCACAGTACCATTATCACGCTTTAGAAAATTCACAATAACTTCCCAATGTCCTCTAATGAGCTGTAATTCATGTTCAGATTTTCTCAATTGTCCCTAACATGTCTTTTGAGCTTAAAATAAAAAACCCAGACAAACGGAATCCAATCAAGGTTCATGAATTTGTTGTTATGCTTCTTTTGTCTTTTTAAATTTAGAAGTCCCTGCTTTTGGAGTGTGTATGTTCCAAGAAGCATATTTTAAGCAAGCTCCTGCCAAATCTTGTGATTTCTCCTCCCAGCCTCTGTATGCAATGATTTGATTGGTGTGCATCCCGTCACAGGCCCTTGGCACACACAGCTGTGACTTTAACAGATGACCCTGGAATATGCTTGCAGTTTTGTGGACGTGGATGTGGGCATGCTGATGTCAGAAGTCTGAAATCAGTTCCACTGGGCCCCAAATCAAGGTGCTAGTGGAGCCCTGCTCCCTCTGGAAGTTGTAAGGGAGTATCTGTTTCCTCGCCTTTTCCAGTTTCTAAAGCTTCATTCCCTGCATCCTTGGTCCCTCCATCTTCAAAGCCAGCAGCACAGCCTCTTACGTCAGTGGTCATGTCGCCTTTTTTCCCTGTCAAATCTCCCTCTACTAAGGACACTTGTGATTACATTAGGGCCCACCCAGGTAATCCAAGATAATCTCCCCCATCAAGACCCTTAATTTAGCCACATTTGCAAAGTGTCTTTTGCCATGTAAGGTAACATTCACCAGGTCCAAGGATTAGGAACTGGGTATTCTTGGTGGCCATTATTCAGCATACCACATTACTATGGACAAATACATGCAAACAGTGCCAAAGAAGTGGCTGACCCTTCAGCTGAATTCTTAAATAGTGGGTGGGAGTGAGCGTCCATGTCCTTACCTCCTAGTCCTGTCTTTCTGACTTTACCTCTTACCATTCCTTTCCTGGCTCGTTTCCCCCTTCCAGACTCTGTCAGCTGCAAACCCCAGACTTCCCCAAATGGCCCTTCTCACCCCATATTCTCTTCCCCAGATTATGTCAGCCTTTGACTGGGGGTTGATGTTCACCTCGGCACAGATGATTCCAATCTCCATCGCCAGATCTGGCCACCCAAGAGCTCCAGTCCTGTGCCCACCCCAGCTGTTGGGCAGCTCTATCTGCACGTCCTGCTCCCCCACCACCATCTCTCCTCCACTCCTCCAAACCAACATCTCCTTTGGCTTCCATAGTTCTGTCCTGTTGTCCTCATTCTCTCATTAACATGCTTAGTGTTCATACACAGCCTCAACTGTTCCCTCCAGGCCCAGTGTACTACCAAGTTGTGTGGGCCCTTCTCTAACATTCTGCCCACATGACACTCGTCTCTCTGCCCCCCCTACACTGACCATTGCCTCCACCCAGAGGAGTCATTCAGAGGGTTCACTAAGGGTTCTGTCTCTCAACTCTCTTCCCAGCATACCTTACAATCATTGCTCCACTTATTTTCCTATGTGACTCTTGCTTAAAACTTTTAGAGAATAAATTATAAACCCTTTACTGTGACACTTTAAGATTCTCTAGAGTTCAGGCCCTACATTACCCTTATTTATTCATTCATCAAATGTTATCAGGTATTTCTCATGTGCTAAGACTATGGCAGGCTATGGAAGCATGACAGTAAGTAAAAATAGACACCCTTGTAGAATTTGCCTCCTGATAGTAGAGACAGATATGAATAAAATAATAATTATGAGTACATGTGAAATTGCAGCTATAATAAAACAATAGCTCAGAATTACATAATGCCTGTGATGTGCCTGGCCCTATTCTGAGCTTTTTACACACACTGTGTCATTTAATCCTTACAACATGTTCATCACTATTATCCCCATTTTATAGAAAATAGACACAGAGAGTTTTAGTAACTTGCCCAAATTCACACAACCAGAAATGATTTAAGCCAGGCAGCCTGGTTCCAGGTTTTGTGCATTTAACACAATGTATTACCATAAAGAAGGGGTGACTGGTGTTTTGAGAATTATCATCTGGGGGTGGAAGCATGAATGGGGGTGAGGATGGGAAATTTGAGCTAGTCAGGAAAGGCTTCCTAAGGAAGGACTGAAATAAGCTACACTGAAATACGAAAGATGAGTTGGGGCTAACTGTGTGAGGTGAAAGGAAGGGTGCTCCATGCTGAGAGAAGCTTGTGTGTAAAGAAAGGCCCAGTGGTGGGGAGAGGAAGGTGCTCACTGGGTCGGAAATGGGACCAGAGTGGCGCAGCAGAGAGAGCAAGGGAGAGGGAAGCACAAGGCATGGGATTAGGCTGAGATGGGATTAGCCTGGTGAGGCAGGTAGGTGCAGGCCACTGTGGACCCCGTAGACCAGGTTACAAACTTTTTTCTTTATCCTGAATTCACTGGGAAACCATCGAAATTTTAAGCAGGAGGTGAGAAAAAGATGTGACAAAGTTTTCTGGATTGTGCCCTGAATTAATGTTGTCTCATTCTCTCAAACAGGGACCCTGGATAGGGACTAGTTTGGGCAGTAAGATCATGGACTCTGTTTTGGACGTGTTGGCTTTGGAGTGTCTTGTGAGAAATACAAATGAGCTGTTAAGGAAAATGTCAGATATATAGATTTGGAGTTCATTAGAAATCTGGGCTGAACCTTCAAGTTTGGGTGAGCAAGTGGTGCCATAATTGAAGGAAATGGTTCTTTCACGTATGGAAGCTGAAAGGGCTCAGCTCTCATTTCATTGACGATTTGCAACTGAGTGATGAACTTGTAAAAGGACTTCTTTCCTGCTAAAGAGATCTTTAAGAGTCGTTTGTGAGATCTGTGTTAATCTGCAGCAGATCTGAATGTGGGATGATAATGCCAGAGTGGGAGGAACTATCTTTGGAGTCCTCCTCTCCTTTTTACAGCAGAATACCGTTGGGTAATCATTTAGTCTTCAATTACAGGGACCAGTTTTTGGGAATTGTGGTTTGAGTCTATTAAAAGGAAACTGGCAAAAAAAAAAAAAAAAAAAGCTGTTTGAGCAGGCTTCTTGAGATTGCAATGTACCCTCAGTGTTCAGATCAAAATGGATTATATTTGCTAGCTGTTGCTGCATAATAAATTACCCTAAAACTTAGGGTCAGAAATCAACAGTTTGTTATCATTACAGTTTCTTTGGGTCAGGGACTCAGGAGCAGTTTAGCTGAGTGGCTCAGGATCTCTGGTGAGATAAGATCATCTCACCAAGATGTTGGCCAGGACTGCAGTCATCTGAAGGCTTGATGGGGGCTGAAGGACCCACCTACAGCACTCGGGTTCATCCACGTGACTGTAAGCTGGTACTCACTGGTGTTGACAGCAATCTTTGGTTTCTCCCCATGAGAACTTCTCCCAGGGCTGCTTGACTGCCCTCGTGGTGTGACTGGGGGCTTCTCCCAGAATAATAATCTAAGAGTGAAGGAGCCAGGTGGAAGGTATTCTTCTAAACTAGCCTTAGAAGTCACATTGCATTGTGAAAACTTCATTCCAAGCATGTCACTATGTTTGGCCCACCTCAAGGTTTGGGGAGGGAACTAGATTCCATGTTTTGAAGAGAGGAGCGTCAGAGAATCTGTGGACATAGTTTAGAGCTACTACATTGATGTTTGGCATCAGCTGTGGGTGGAGCCTCCCCTCTCACCCTGAGTAGGAATTAATTTCTGTTACAGCATCCCTGACAGATGGTCAGTCAGCCTCTGCTGGCTCTTCCAACTCTGAGGAGTTCACTATGTTGTGAGTCACTGAGTCCCATTTATATCAATTTTTAGAAGCTTCTTTTATTCATGAAATTGAAAATTCTATTGCTGAATATTCCATTATGGAAGCTAGTTCCGCTACTCTAGAATGGCTCTTTTATGTGATGGCTTTTCCATCATTTGCAATGACCTCTTTCTTCTTTAAACAAAATAATGTAAATGCTATTCAGAATTTCCCCTGAAGTTTTAAAAAAATATTTTATTTATTTTCAGATAGAGGGGAGGGGAGAAGAAGAAAGGGAGGAAAACATCGATTGGTTGCCTCTCACCAACCCCCAGCTAGGGACCCACCTGCACCCCAGGGATGTGCCTTGACTGGGAATCGAACTGGTGACCTTTTGGTTTGCAGGCCAGTGACCAATCCACTGAGCCACACCAGCCAGGGCTCCTCTCAAGTTTTGATTTTAGGATTTTTCACATTTTGGTCACCTTCCTGTAAAACATTTCAATTCAGTGCACCTCTCCACGACTAAAAATCAGCAACTAGTTCTATAACCCAAGCTGAGTCTAGAAGGACATGACGAAGCAGTCCTCCCTGTGCACGACAGCGCAGGACTGGAAAGAAGTGACTGTGAAAACTGAAATCATGCAAGGTACAGGTAAACTTTGGAGAAATTACAGGTTTGGTTCCAGACCGCCACGATAAAGTGAGTATTCCAATACAGGAAATTGTAACCCTTCTGCTGGTAGAAAGTCTTGCCTTCAGTGTGTCAAAAATGAAACATCTGTGAAGCCCGACCAAGGGAAATGCAATAAAATGAGGTATACTTGTAATCTAAAGAATCAACATGGAAATTGTGATGAATCTGAAACCTTTAAAAACTTCTGTTAAAATGTTTAAATTTATCTTTCAAATCTAAATACATGGAGAAATGAAAAATAATGTAACTAGTATTCATTTTTAGTACACTGTAATTTAAAACATTAGAAACAGAGAATTGAAGTGCTTTATTTCTTTATTTAAAAAACTTAAAAGTAGTTTGAACAGTGCTTGCCTTTTTCTTTTCATCATGTAACATAATATGGAGCGAGCATCTTTTGTTTGCCTTGGCAGAGTGTCATCCTGCTTTGTAAATTTGAATCCGTTTCTAACAGATTGTCCTTTGAACTCTCAGCATTGTGAAACATCTCTGAGATATTTCTTCGAGAGCTCCTCTAGTGGGCTTTTTGCTGGTGTCACTATCTTCAACCACTGTTGTCATCTGTGTCAATAAGTTCACGTTGGCTAAGCTGCTCTGGCTACAGATGTTGTGTCTTGAACGGTGGCGATGTCAATATTTCATGGTCAACTCTTCCGTAACTCCATCTATGTTAGACTCAGTTTTCACTTCTTGTGTTACCACTTTTCATGTTTTTGCTGTACTTTCCTCTTTGTTAAGCAATCCACTCTTTTGGTTATTCATTTTTGTAAAATGCCCCATGAGTTTACTGCTGGGAGGCAAGGGGGCAGCGCGGCTACAGGCTTTGCTGTGTATGTGTGAGCTGAGTAACAGAAGCCCAGTGAACAGTTACCGCAGACTTTGGAAGAAGTGACGTGATTGGTCCCTGATCACTACATGCATTATGAATGAGGTGACTTGACTGAAGAGCTAGAAGCCAAGTTCGTACTTTGTGCGGTCACTCTAAGTTAATAGGCCATGGTAACTGATATTTGAACCGTGTTGTTAAGGGACTGGAGTTATTTAACTGAACTGTAGCATTTGAAATTTATGTATGTCAGAACCATGCAAAACAAGGGCTCCTGTATTTCTAAAATTTTGACCTTAGTTAGAATCTGTCCAATGGACAACTATTCCACACCATTAATTTATAGAGTCTCATATATCTCCCTTTTTTAAAAAGTGTATTTTTTAAAAATCCTCATCTAAGGATATGTTTTTATTGATTTTGGAGAGTGAGAGGAAGGGAGAGAAAGCGAGAGAGACAAACATTGATGTGTAAACATTGATTGGTTATCTCCTACACAAGCCCTGATTGGGCTTTGAACCTGCAACATAGGAATGTGCTCTGACCAGGAATCGAACTCATGACACTTAGGTGTAGGGGACAGTGCTCCAACCAACTGAGCCACCTGGCTCATAAATCTTTCTTTACCTCATACATTTAATTTTTCTTAAATGCAAATGGCAGATTTTACTTACATTCCCATTAAGCTTCATCTTGTTAGTCTTATTTTGTGGTTGTCTTTTCATAACTGGATTTTGCTATCTGAGGAACAAACTGTCCCTTCCAAACTGTTGTCCATTTCACATCTAAGTTAAGAAGAAGAGTCTGGGGCAGGGCTCGGTGATGTGTCTCTAGGGCTCTCCAGCCGTGCTTCTCTCCTCCTGTTAAGCAGCTTTTTGAAAGTAGGAATATAAAACCAGGTATGAATCCTCTGACTCTGCTGTCATGCACTTGCCTTTTCTGAGCAGGTCCAACAACATTGATTCTCTGGGGCCATCAGATAACTTTCTGAAATCAAAGCGCAACATGTCAGCAGTTGTCTCCTGAAGTACCAGTCTGGGTTCCATACGAGAAATTACACTACGGAAAATACCTTGTGCTTATGGAGAAATCTACAGTTCATGGAATGGTTTTGTTTTTTTTTTTTTCTGAATAGAGTCGAAAGGAGATATGGCAGATATTAGCATATTTTTTTAAATGGTTGAGTCAGAAAGATTAAGGGACTTGCCTTGATTCCCAAAGCTAATAGAGAGTAAAACTTGATTCTTCAGAAAGTCTAGTGTGTTTTTCACCACCTCAAGCTTCTCTGCTGAGGCACCTACAGAAAAGACAAGAAAGGGCTTCCGCAGGGCTTTGCTGTTGATTTATTAGACCAGTCTTCTAATTCCCTTCTCATAGGGTTTTCTGTTTTGTGAGAGCTGCCATAACAACAGAAATTTATTGCCTCTCCATTCTCCAGGCTGGATGTCCGAGATCAAAGTGTCAGCAGGGTTGGTTCTTTCTGAGGGCCATGAGGGAAGGACCTGTCTAGGCCTGTCTTCTTGGCTTGTTGATGAACATTTTA